>NC_141700.1:283979947-285179947 GCF_964263255.1 Lissotriton vulgaris
CGTTCCAGAGAGGGTTCTGGTGGACAGATTAGTTACTAGGTTTTCGTGTTGCTTGTTCCCGCTTTGCTCCGGGTGTAGCTGCCCACTGGGTCGTTTTCCTCCCAGTGCACTTGATTCATTGGTTTTCTTCTCCCTTTCCCCCACCTGCCTCTGCCTAAAAAAGGTCGGAATGGATTTTGTTGAAAAGGCGGTGGTTGGAAGGGAGGTTGCCATCCATACATAGGGAAGTGTTGTTGTTGGTTGTAAGGTCCCTGAAACATTGGTGGATTGAATTGAGGCCAATGATTCTGGGTTCTGTATCCACCTCTTGGCTTCTGTTTCATACTGCTTGAGTGGGATCCATTACTGCTGTTCGAGGAATTGCTCGATGCATCAGAATCAGTCAGGTTTCGCTGGTGCGGTGTAATCTGGGTCGGAGTAAGGATAAGCTTTTACAAAAGAGTAGCGTTTAAGGTCTTTGTGAAACTTTTGAACTTTCTGTTGTGTCAAGTTATCTCTGTATTCATTAATCTCTTTGTTTAGTTCGTCAAGTTTCTTTTTGTAGCCTGTGATGCTGGTTTTTATATGGTTTTCTGTTTTTTGAATTTCAATTATAATGGCCTCTGATAGCCGTAAGGCTGTCTTCAGGATCAGAACGATCCAGTCATGGGTGCAGTGCCAAGCAATGAGTGCCCAGTCTTTTCTAAAGACAGGGTCATCAAGGAAAATGTGTGGTGCATTAGTTACCAGAAGCCCTTTTGGGGCCATGTTGTTTGTCAAATCTTCTTTCAATATAGTTCCATGCAGTATTGTTCTGATTCTATTTCTCTTCATTTCAGAGAGTTTCTCCCAGTCTGTGGTCTGTGAGATGGTTTGGGCGATGCTAGCGTCCGCAAACATGGAGAGATCGCCCATGATGGCATCTACTTCTTCTGCTGAGTTGGACAATCCTTGGTTCTACCCGATCGTGAGCCTTGAGTGTTGGTGTGTTAATAATGAAAAAATGAAGCTTTCAAAAACTCTTGCAGCTGTGCGCTGCCAAGATACTTATAAACAAAAAGAGAGAGTAAGGGATTTATTCACATTGATGAATGGAAAATACTCCCAGTCCCCTGGACTTAATATCGAAATAACATGAGAGGAGTATCACCACGAGGACCTAAGCAAAGGTTCTGAGTGGGATGCCTATGAAAAAAGAAATATTTTTCTTTTTATAAAAAACCCCTTACTCACCAACCTGGTTGGTGACATGCTTCATCATCGGGGTCCACCCTAACGGCCGAGAGCCATCAGGGTGTGCTACAACACCTGAACTACAGTGGATCTGGTTTTTTTGTGCAAATTGTGCAGAAAGTGATGTTAAAAATTGTCCTGGTATAACTTATGTGAAAACGATTTTATTCAGAAGCTACTGGACAATATTAAAAAGGTGTGAAGATACAAAAAAGGGTTTTTATGACCATGTGCATCTATGTGATTGGTCTACATGTTTCAACCTGCGAGTTTCAACCAGCCTTGCCCTGCCTGCAATTGCCTTTTGTTCTCTTTCCCATGTCTGTTATCTTTACGGACTTGCGGGCCTTCTCTCTACCTAGACCCGCTTTTTGTCCGCCTGAGACCACCATACCTGCATCTCAGACAGTTGCCTAGCAACGCGTGGTCACGCGGGCACGTAACTCCGCCCACCCATCCCTCTCACAAACCAGTGGAGGAGAACGTGGCCGAGTCCGGGGTGCACCACAAGAACGTCAGAAGCCCCGCCCGATGGAAGTTAAAGGCAAGCAGGACGACTTTCAATGTCAACGCCCCCAGTTTTAGAAAAAGGAAGTTACCGCTTTGACCGCGAGGTATGCCACGGATAGTAAGAACACATCTTCGGAACCTGACATGGGCGCTAACGCTGCTCAACAGCGCAGCAGAGGTTACAGTAGTGCGGCAAGCACTGAGTCTGTATCTGAAGGCGACTGCAATTGACCTGTTCATCACTATAGAAACAGCTGACACTAGAGTCTTGAGAACCCACCGAGTTGTCCTCTGATGTTGCTAGAGGATCCGGTGCTGGAGGAGCACGTATGTTCTTTCCCATTGCTTAGTTGGATGGCTGAACTGTTTTCGGATGATGACAGTGATTTCATGTTGGAAGCTGTTGCTGCCTATTTTGCATATTCTGTCCAATCATGAGATGCCTTGGAGACTTTCATTATTATGGCACGTGACTTTTTGGTATTTTTGAAAGGTGCCTTTTTCTTACGAACATTTGAATTTATACGACCCGGGCCTATAACTTTATACTTCAGTGGCCTCGCGTTGAAGACTTTTGATTAAGTTTTGTTTGGCCACTATAGGCATTCATACATATTTTTATATATTTAGCTTGGCTCAATATTGTTGAACTCTGCTTTCATGTGATGCCTCTATTCTAGTATTGGCTTGTTTTTTGCCGTCCTCGGATCATTGGGGGGGTGTCATATAGATGCTGCTTTTCTATATACTGTGTTAAGTTAGCATGAGTTTATTAAGTGTTTAAACGACATATTTTCCTTCGGCTTCAGTTTGCACACGACACATAATTGTTATTGTAGCTTTCAACCTAGACGAAAGATGTGATTTATTTGAAAATAATATGTTATTGCTCTGATATCAGTCGTGCTTGGTACACTGTCTGCACAGTGAGTGCTGAACCGTCTAAGAATAACTCAACACAAGGTTGCTGGGAGGTCTGATCCTCGCACCACATTAGACATAACACAAATACAGTTGCTGCAAACATTGGGCTCCAAGCGGGTTTAAGATAGTTACTGAGAATGCAAAAACACACTCGATGATGCTTCGCATGCAGAGAGCTGGTGGCAGATGATGTGATCCTCTCCTCCTGAGATTTAGAGGTATGGGCCCGCCCTGCTAAAACCCAAAAGAGACCTTCATAGATATAATATAATATGCTAAATAGGGAGGGCGAGAAATAGGTGTTATTAATTCCTATTAATTTCAGCATTATAATATGCTATCACCGTTTGCTTACTATGGACTAGAAACTATGCTGATCACTTTGATTCTTATAATATGTTATCTGAAAGAGACACGTTAGTGATAGATTCCTTACCTTAGAATATCCCCAGGCGTCAGACTGGATCCGGAAACTTTTGCGTAGCAATACCCCTGCGCGCCGGTAGGCGTCGTCTGTGGCTCCGCGTCCGTCGTCGGCGTCGTGAGCGCCGGGATGACGTCGTCGGAGTATATAGACGGCGCCCATGCGCGCTGACGTCAGTTCTTCTTTTTTCCGCGCCAGCTAGCGCAGATCCGGAAGAAGCTCTACCCCCCAGTCACTTTTTGACTGAAAACTTTTTCGATCTTTTTGATCCTCTATTTAGTCGATCCTCGACTATCGGTGCCAGGGATGCCCGGGTTCAAGCCTTGCTCGAAGTGCGGCCGACTCATGTCGGTCACGGACCCCCATCGCCGGTGCCTGAAGTGCTTAGGCCTCGACCACGACGATCGAACCTGCTCCGACTGCCGGGCCCTGACGTCGAAGGCTAGGCGGGAGCGGTCCCGCAAGCGTCTCGAGCTGAGGCAGTCGGCCCCGCGCCGCTCCAGGTCCCGGTCCCGGTCCCACGGGAGGTCGAGGGATAGGTCGCGAGGTCGGAGTCATCGACGTTCCGGGAGTGGACACCGATCGTCTGGTTCCAAGTCCTCAGGTAAGAGGCATGAGAGGTCGGAGCGACACCATCGATCCTCCGACCCGCCCCGTCGCTCGCACGATGCGACCGGGGACTCGGGCGACACCGCCCACGCGGCTCCGTGGGAGTCGCAAGCGTCGCCGCCTGCCCCACACCTTCGGGTCCCTGGGCACGGCGCGTCGCAGGAGGGGGTCGAGAGGTACCTCATGGCCATGAGGGCCCTCCCTCCTCAGTCGGTTCCCGTGGCGCCTTCGGGCCGATCGGCTCCGTCTGGAGGTCCTTCCGGGTCGGGCGCTTCGGCCCCGACGACGTCGGGTGCTTCGGGCCCGGCGCCGCTGGCGACTTCGGTCCCGGCGCCGCGCGACCTCGCTGGATCCGGCTCCGGATCCGGGACCCCGCCGGTCGACCTTACGACCTCGCCGGCGCCGTCCCTTCAGGTGTCGTCCCCGGCAGCCGATGTGGTTGCCGACCCCAATGCTTCCTACGGTCCTACTCAGGAGTCGGAAGGGCGCCGCTGGGCGCCGATTCCGTCGGCCTTCGGAGAGTTCTATCTCCACGAGGAGGCCCTGGCTGTTAATCCTGGTCTCCAGGAGCCAGGTGACGAGGAGCAATGGGAGGGGTCCGAGGACCCTCTGGCACGTGATTGCCAGTCACATCAGGACTGGACATATGAGCTTGGGGAGGCCAGTGGTATTGACACCTCGCCAGACACTGGATTTACGTCGCCCCCGACTGTGGCTTCGGAGGCGGGTTCTGCTTACAGTGTAGTGTTGACGAAGGCAGCTAAGGCCTTAAACCTTCAGCTCCCCGTCGCGGCCGTGAGGACTAATCTCCTCACTGAGGTCCTCAAACAGCAGTCCGGCTCCGCGGAGCCCCTCCTGCCGTTTAACGAGGCCTTGTGTGACGTTCTTCTGGGCACTTGGTCCAAGCCCGCCACAGGCCCCCCTGTGGACAGGAACGTGGCCAGACGCTACCGCCCGGCACCGGGCGACCCTTGCTTTTTGTCCACCCACCCCACCCCCGAGAGTCTGGTCATCCAGGCCTCCAACTCCCAGACCGCATTCCCGTCGGCCCCGCCCGACAGGGAATCCAAGAGATATGAGCAGTTCGGGAAGAAGGTCTTCTCGTCTGTGAGCCTAGGGCTACGGTCAGTAAACACCAACTGTCTCTTGGGCCGCTACACCCACACTCTGTGGGACACGGTTGCGGAGGTGCTGCCACAATGCCCTGAGGAGGTCAGGGCTAAACTCAGCCAAACCCTTGCGGACGGCCGAGATGCGGCACGTTTTTCTATCCGGTGTGGGCTGGATACCACGGACTCACTGGGCAGGGCGATGGCAACGACGGTGGCGGTTCGACGCCACGCCTGGTTGAGGTCCGCCAACTTCTCGGCCGATGTCCAGGCCACCCTCCTGGACATGCCGTTTGATGGCCGTCGCCTCTTCGGCGACAAGGCAGACCATGCGCTGGAACGTTTCAAGGACTCCAGGGCCACGGCCAAGTCCTTGGGCCTTACGGCCCCACGCCAGCCATCGGGTGCCTTTCGCTCCTTTCGTGGCCACGGAAGGGGCGCCCCACCACGGGCCGCCAGCCACACGCCGCAAAATGTCCAGCAGCGCGGTGGCGGACGTGGGAACCGCCGCGGCGGTGGTCGGGGTCAGCGGCGAGGCCAGTCCACACCTCCCTCAGCAGCCCCCGCCTCAAAACCTTCCTAATCCGAGTTTTCAGGCCCATGTGACGCCTGTGGGAGGCAGGGTTCGCCATCACCTCTCCCACTGGCATACAGTCACTTCGGACAGGTGGGTGCTGCAAATTGTCCGAAGGGGTTTCTCCCTCCCCTTCGAGTCTTCCCCTCCATCCATGCCACCTCAATGCCACCGTGTGTCGGGGGATCACTTGCGACTTCTGCAAGAGGAAGTTTCGGCCCTCTTGGCCAAGAGGGCCATCGAGCGCGTTCCTGGGCCAGAAGTAGGACGTGGCTGTTACTCCCACTACTTTCTGGTACCCAAGAAGGGCAAAGGGGGCCTATGCCCTATCTTGGATCTGCGGAACGTCAACGGCTTCCTCCGTACGGAGAAGTTCAAGATGCTCACTTTGGCTCAGGTCCTGGCTGCCCTGGACCCAGGAGACTGGATGGTAGCGTTGGACTTGCAGGACGCCTATTTCCACATCCCCGTCCTGCCGGCCCACCGGCGTTACCTGCGGTTCACGGTAGGCCACGAGCACTTTCAGTTTACCGTGCTCCCCTTCGGCCTTACCAGCGCCCCACGGGTGTTCACGAAGGTGATGGCGGTGGTCGCAGCCCATCTGCGCAGGCAAGGGGTTTCAGTCTTCCCCTACCTCGACGACTGGTTGTTGAAGGCGGGCTCGCCCCAGACAGTCGTCAGCCACCTCCAGACTACGGCCGACCTCCTGCACTTGCTGGGGTTCTCCATCAATGTGCCGAAGTCACACCTGTGTCCCTCTCAGAAGCTCCTCTTCATCGGAGCGGTTCTCGACTCGGCGCAGTTTCGGGTTTACCCACCCGAGCAGCGGGTTCGGGATATTCAGGCTCTGATTCCTGTCTTCGGGCCGTTATCCCGGGTCTCGGTCAGGTTGACGCTGCGGCTTCTGGGACTGATGGCCTCCTGCATCCTTCTGGTGCGTCACGCCAGGTGGCGGATGCGGGCTCTGCAGTGGGACCTGAAGTTTCAGTGGGCCCAGCATCAGGGCAACCTGTCCGATCATGTCCTGATCTCGGAGGGCACTGCGAAGCAACTGCAGTGGTGGCTCACGGACCGCGAATGGGTCAGTGGCAGACCCCTCTCCCTACCCCAGCCGGAGCACGTAGTTGTGACGGACGCGTCACTCCAGGGCTGGGGAGGCCACATGGGGGAGGCGGAGATCAGAGGCCTCTGGTCTCCGGCGGAGTCCCGGCTCCACATCAACCTTCTGGAGCTGCGGGCGATTCGTCTTGCACTGAAAGCATTCCTCCCCTCTGTCACGGGGAGCGTGGTGCAAGTGTTCACCGACAACACCACCGCCATGTGGTACTGCAACAAACAGGGCGGAGTGGGGTCGTGGACCCTTTGCCAGGAGGCTCTGCGCCTCTGGCAGTGGCTGGAACATCAGGGTGTGACCCTGGTGGTTCAACACCTGGCAGGCTCTCTGAATGCCAGGGCGGACGAACTCAGCCGCCGGTGCATGATGGATCACGAATGGCGTCTGAACTCGGATGTGGCGCAAGGTCTCTTTCGACAGTGGGGAGAGCCTTGGTTAGATCTATTCGCCACAGAAGAGAACGCGCAATGTCAGCAGTTCTGCGCGTTGGAGTTTCCAAGGCGGCACTCGCTCGGAGACGCTTTTCGTCGCGAGTGGAGCTGCGGTCTGTTGTATGCCTTTCCGCCTATACCACTTCTGCCCAGAGTGCTGAAGAAGATCAGGCGCGACCGGGCCCAGGTCGTCCTTGTGGCTCCGGACTGGGCACGAAGATACTGGTATCCCGAGCTACTCAGCATGTCAGTCGATCCCCCGATTCGTCTGCCTCTTCGGGAGGACCTTCTGTCGCAGCAGCAGGGGACGGTCCTGCACCCGAACCTGTCCAGTCTCCACCTACAAGCTTGGAGATTGAGCGGCGGCAGTTGAGGCCATTTGACTTGCCTCCCGAAGTCTGTGATATCATTCTGGCAGCCAGGCGTCCCTCCACGAAGTCGGTATACGCCTGCCGGTGGAACAGATTTGTGGCATGGTGCACAGCAAAGGCTGTGGATCCTCTCTCTGCACCCCTTTCGGAAGTGCGGCTCTTTCTTCTTTCCCTTGCCCAGCAGGGCTCTGCTCTGGGCACTCTTAAAGGGTACCTTTCTGCTCTATCAGCCTTCTTGAGGCTACCAGATCAGCCCTCTTTATTCAAGTCTCCTATTGTAAGTAGGTTTCTGAAGGGCATCACGCACATGTTCCCTCCTGTTCCCTTCGTGATGCCCCAGTGGGACTTGAATCTTGTTCTCACCTATCTGATGTGTGCTCCCTTTGAGCCACTTCATAACTGCCCTCTTCGTCTCCTTACTCTAAAGACGGCCTTCCTGGTTGCCATCACCTCTGCCAGGAGGGTGAGTGAGCTCCAGGCTCTTTCTTCTTCTCCACCTTTCCTGTCTGTTCATCCTGATAAGGTGGTGTTGCGTACACGACCTTCCTTTCTGCCCAAGGTTGTCACGGCCTTCCACATCGGGCAGTCCATCACTTTGCCCACCTTCTTTCCGCCTCCGCATCCCTCGAAAGAGGAGGAGAGGCTCCACCGTCTGGATCCAAAACGTGCGCTCTCCTACTACCTAGACCGCACTCGCCAATTCCGGGTGGATGACCAACTCTTCGTTGGTTACGTGGGCGCGAAGAAGGGGAAGGCAGTACACAAGAGGACCATCTCTAGGTGGATCATCTTGTGCATCCAAGCATGCTACTCCATGGCGAGGAAGGAGCCCCCGGCTGGATTGCGGGCTCACTCCACTCGGGCCACGGCAACAACAACTGCCCTGGGCCGCGGTGTCCCCCTGCAGGACATCTGTCAGGCAGCCACGTGGGCCTCGCTGCACACGTTCGCAAGACACTACTGCCTGGACAGTCAAGTCCGGAGGGATGGCTTCTTTGGCCGTTCCGTCCTCCAGGACTTTCTGGTGTGATATTGGTTCGCAGACCCACCACCGGGGTTGGTATTGCTGGGGTATCTATTCTAAGGTAAGGAATCTATCACTAACGTGTCTCTTTCAGATGCACAAGTTACTACTTGTGTAACGATATATCTGTAAGAGACATTAGTTAGTGATAGATTCCTTACCGCCCTCCCATCCTCCCCGTTCTGCGAACCGATATTTAGGGTTAAGGTCATCCCCTTTCAGGGCCCTAGTTTCATGGCACCAGTGTTAGTTCTATCATGGCTCTGCGTATCTGGCGCGGAAAAGCTGTGTTATCAGAACTGACGTCAGCGCGCATGGGCGCCGTCTATATACTCCGACGACGTCATCCCGGCGCTCACGACGCCGACGACGGACGCGGAGCCGCAGACGACGCCTACCGGCGCGCAGGGGTATTGCTACGCAAAAGTTTCCGGATCCAGTCTGACGCCTGGGGATATTCTAAGGTAAGGAATCTATCACTAACTAATGTCTCTTACAGATATATCGTTACACAAGTAGTAACTTGTGCTTCTTGTATTATATAAGATACTGCGTTTGAGAACCTTGCATTGAATAATAAATATTTCAAATATGCACGTGTCCTCTTTTACTCCACGTTCTGGTTTGAAATGATTATAGAGCGAAAGAGTGTTCATGTGTTCCACGATGCCTGAGGTAACCTAAGTTCATGTTCTGGTTTGTCTAAGTCATTGGGAGTTTGTTATGACCAATGAGACACTGTAGCTAGCTCGGTAAGGGGATTTTGGATACTGAGGTGAGTTTTGGGTCACCCTAATTCACTGAGGTTCCGGAACTCTATGCACAGTTCTGTAAGAGAACGGAATCCCTGCTACACTAGCTAACGGTAGCTATTTACCTTTGAATAATGAAGATTGCTGTGGTATGCTGGCAGGGATTTCGTACATTGTGACCGTCTCCCAATGTGTAGTTTGCTGTAAAAATATGCTCTTCCCGCCCCCACATGGGAAGCTCAATGTGTTCATCTGGCCTTCCATTCCAACCTTGAAAGCAGAGTTCAACAAGATGAGTCGAATAAGGGCTCTATTGTCCCAGAAAGAAGTTGCCCTTACTTCTTCCCCTGAAACATTTGTCCTTCACGTGGCAAAGACCCGCGTGCTTTCATTCACACTATATTTAATGCCTCGTCGACCACAGGCTTGGTACATTTTTTTAAAGTAGTAAGCTCTGGCCTTGTACTTCATTCCAAACTATATTTGGTGTGATACTAGCATTTTTTCATTCTATTTTTTCCAGCATCTTCGGCGGTTTACCGTTAATTCTCGCCTTGGCTGCTGGTGTACTGCTGTTGCTTTGCTTGCTAAAAAATGGCTACACGGGGGCGTGGCCAAGGTAGCCAGCATGGCGAACGCAGCTTTATGAGCTCCGTCCCGCCGCTACGATATCCGTCATATTATCCTGCCTTCCCCTCACCCACGAACATCCCGACGAAGCACAGGGCAGCTGAAGGGGGCTGACGGACCTGGGGCGAAGCTGGATAAAATCGGAGGTGTGGCGGACCGAGAATCGGGTCCGGAGGAGGCGCGGCCTTTGCTGAAACGAGGAACCGGGGACCTCGAGTTTCGTGACGGCAGGGGGCCGGAGACGCACAGTGGTGGGCTGTCGGCGTGAGGGTGATTTCTCCGCAGCGGCAGAGGTCCGGCGGCGCTAACTACTCCTTGACACAGCGGGGCACAGATGAGCCCAAAACGGCGAGAATCGCCTGAAGCACCCAGAGACACGGTGGTAGTGAGGCCTGGGAGGCACTGTGCAACCCGGCCCTAAAGTTTGGAGTCGGCCGACCGGAGACGGGGACTGCGTGAGGCAAGACACAGCAACCACACGGTGAGCTGACCTGGGGAGGAAAAAGTAGTGGCCCAGTGGAGAAGCGGCAGTAGAAGGGTGACTAGCAGGGGCCCTGGTGGTGGTGTCGATCCACTGTGAGCAGACCTGTGGCTGTGAGCGCTGCGGGGACCCCGCCCCCCCTGGATCACGGGGGGTGTAAGGGCCTCCCCCAAAAGGGAACAGGTGTTGAGCCACTCGGCGGTTAGATCGGACCGCGGCACCAAAATATACGCCTGGCTTGTGGCGAAGTGACCCGCACGGAGCGTGGCAGCAGCGCACCGAAATTTTCTCCGCGAGGAGAGCGGCCTACCGCGGAGAGTGACGCCGGGACCGTGGGCTTGGAGGCGCCCACAGTGGAGCGGGAACGGCAGCGGCTTAATCGGTGCGACCCCTGCGGCGCTGTTGGGTGAGTCGAAGTTGCGGCGGTGGCCTAGGGTGTGAGCTGCGCCGCCGAGACTGCAGATCGACCACCGGATTGATTGGAGGCGGAGGCGGTGACCTAGGGGGAAGGCTGGGGCCCGGAGGCGCTCTGGACGTGGTGACCGTTTCTCCAGTGCCTTGGAGACCGCCGGCAGCGGTGACAGGAGCGGGAGGTGAGAGCGGACACCCCAGCGGCCACGTGGGATCTTGGCCAACAAGTGAGCCTCTCCTTGCGGCGCGGCGGGAGCGCCCCTGGCCGAGCCCCCCTGGACTGACTCTTTGCCTGCATCTGGGGTGCTGCTGGGGCCCCGTCGGCGCTTTGTGCTCCGGGCGTTGTTCAGTGCTCTAGTGGTGAACTCTACGATGTCGCCTCATAGCCCTGGGGGTTCGACGTTGGGCCAAGGAATACAGGAGCTGAAGCCCCCTGGCAGACAGCGCAAAACGAGGACATTGGTGAGCCAACCGAGAAGGTACCAGGGGCAGGCAATAGGAGTCGGGGTTGCGGTTGAGGCCTAGATCGCAGGCCACTTGCTAATCTACGTCCAGGGACCAGGCGTGGTGCAACTGACAGGCCCCGGAGGATACTATCTGAAGGGAAAGGACCCCAGGCGGGGAAAGATCAAAGCCGCGACGGACATAGGAAGAATCCTGCTGACAACCAAAAATGATCAGAGGCGGGAGCGGTAACAGTGCCTCGAAACAAGGGACCATTGACAAATTTACTGGCCCGAGTGGGAATTCCGGGGCCTCAGGAAGTCATCAGGCCCAGTGCCCGGACAACGCGGCTCTCCTGGCTGCGATTACCCAATCCAGAGACACACTGGATGCCAAAATAGGGGCCGTCGAAGCGGATGTTACACTGCTGCGACAGGACCTACGGAATGCGGTGGCCCGTATCAGACGCAGAAGCCCGGATCACTGGGGTGGAAGACGATATGGTGACCTTAAAGAAAAAAGTGGCCAATATGGAGGGCATTCAGAGGGGCCTGGCGCTCCGAGCTGAGGATGCCGAAGGACGGGCTCGGCGCAATAACCTGCGATTTGTTGGCTTTCCGGAAGACTGCGAAAAGGGCAACATGGAGGCGTTTCTCGCGGAATGGTTGGAGGGCTGGCTCCCACCAGAGTCCCTCTCCCGCTGCTTTATCATCGAACGGGCCCATAGAGAGCTAACTCAGAAACCCCCGGTTGGCGAACGCCCGCGGCCGGTGATAGCCAGACTTCTCAATTATCATGACCGGGAAACAATACTGAAACAGGCCCGACTGAAGGAGCCCCTAATGTACGACAATCAGCGGATCATGATATTCCCGGATTATACAAAATTGGTGCAGCAGCAACGGCAGTCCTTTGCAGCAGCTAAAGCCCGTCTGAGGAATCTAAAAATTCAATATGCTCTACTTTACCCGGCTCGCTTGCGGGTGGTCTTTCAATCATGTACTCAATTCTTTAATTCTCCCGAGGAAGTGTTTGCATGGACTGACGAAACAGTACGAGTTAGACTACATACTCCGCCGGCCAGAGACTCGGACTCTCCCTCCTCGACGGTGCCGCCACGGACCACCAGACGTTCATGGAGCAGGAGTAACTGGAGGTCTCGCTCCTCGAAACGCTCTCCAGCTAAGGGAGGGAACGCAGGAGAGGCTGCATCTTTGGATGCTCCGAAGGTAGATCCGTGAGGGGTGAAGGAATCCAGATTAACCCTCAGTGCTGCGTTCCACACCAAAGCTTTGGCAATGACAGACATCGATGGCCTGGCTGGAGGAGAGGTATGCCTTCAGGGGCACCACTACGGTGTGACAAACTAAAGACTTATAGACACAGGATGCTGGTTGGGTGGGGAGGGATGGACTAGAAGGCGGACACGTGCCTCAAGTTAGGGGAGACTTGATCTTTTAGGAGATCGATTGGGGTGTTCTTGGGGTTGTTGGTGGGGCTCCGTTGGGATAGACGGTCTCGGGTCTCCCGTTGGGGGGCTGGAGGTGTTTTATTCCGCGACAGGTACTTCAATGTTGCTGAGGTATGGGGTGGGGGGAGGCCGGGGGTTTGGGGACAAGTTGGGGAAATGTTTAGGGATAGCTTTTTACTACACGATGGTCCACCTGGTTCGATTGATGAGGTCTAGGCAAATTCACTCCCATGCTCCCAGGCGATTGCAAACTTACCCAATTGATGGCGGCTAGAGGCCCTGCTCCAGAGCTTACCAGGGCAGCGCTACGGATAGTGAGCTGGAATGTATGGGCATGCTTGATAAAATTAAGAGGGGGGCTGTGCTGCGACAAGGGAAAAGGGAGAAAGCGGATGTTTTATTATTGCAAGAAACCCATCTTCTGGGTACCAAGACCCTTAGCCTGCAGCGTTATGGATATCAACAGGTGTTCCATGCTGGATTTGTCATGGGGTCCCGGGGAGTTGCAGTAATGATTCACCGGAGGGTGTCCTATGTCCACACTACGCAGTGGATTGATGCCCAGGGTAGATATGTGTTTGTCAGGGGAATGATTGGTGGTGAGCCGATTGTCTTTGGCAGTGTGTATGCTCCCCCTCCGCTGCAGTGGTCCCTCGTGGAGAAGTTGTTCGCTGTCTGGACTGAGATCCCGGATGTACTGGCGGCAATTGGAGGTGACTGGAATGATGTTATGGATGGTGCGATAGATCGCTATAGACCAGGTGGTGGGCAACTGATAGCTACCCCTACGAAATTGCATGATATGGCACGGAGCTTGGGTTGGACGGATGCATGGCGCTATCAACATACCCATAGTCGGGAATTCACCTATGTCTCAGCGGTCCATAATTCCTTCTCAAGGTTAGATTACCTGTTTGTTCCTTGCACCAAGATAGGAAGAGTGGAATCGACGGCTATATTGCCGTGTGGGCTCTCTGACCATTCCCCCATTGTAATCGACATCCTCCTGGACAGGAGACGGCAGCCGTTAAGATGGCGCCTCTCCACCTGGCATCTCCAGCAGGACGACTATCAGTCCCATATGAGAGAAGCCATAGCCCACTATTGGTCAGATAATGAGGGGTCAGGGGTGGATGACGTGACCCTCTGGGAAGCCTTGAAACCCACACTCCAAGGAGTGGATATAGCCTGGTGCGCAAGGGCCCGTAGGTCGCGCGGAGAGGAACTGGAGAAAGCACATGTACAGAGACAGGGGTGGATGAGGATATTAGACGATTGCTGCAGGCGCAGCGACATGCTGCATCCCTGCAACTTGAGGAGTCGTCAGGTGTGGCTCGCGACGCAGAGCAGGATCTACCAGTGGGGGGACAAGTCTGGCACAATGCTTTATAGACTCTGCCAGGGCAGGTTCCAGGCGCCGACACTGCCGGTGCTACGAGATGGGGCCGGAGGCTCTCTTTCGGACCCAAGGGCAATTGCTGGCAGCTTCGCGTGCTATTATGCAGCACAGTATTCCCCTAGAGAATCCCTCCCAGCAGAAGAGGTTGATAAATTTCTGGTGGATCTCCCACCGCGGGAGATCTCTGATGATGAGCGCGATAGTCTTGAGCTCCCTCTGTCCGCGGAAGAGCTGGGGAAGGCCCTTGGAGAATTGAATGCTGGGAAGGCCCCGGGGCCAAACGGGTTCCCATGCAAATTTTTCCGGAAATATCATCTCCAATTAGGGGCACAATATAAGAAGGCGTTGGATGCTGCTAGAGAGTCGGGCCACCTGCCGAGAGACTGGAGACACGCTGAGATAGTGGTCTTCTGCAAACCGGGGAGACCCCCAGATCGCCACGAATCCTATCGCCATATCTCACTTCTAAATATCGAGGCGAAGATACTGGCCAAGGCCCTCGCTAACCGCCTCCTCCCACTAATTACCACCCTGGTCCACCCGAACCAGGCCGGCTTTATGCCACACAGAGCTACCAGGCATAATATTAGGCGGGCCCAAGTTGCGTTGGAAATGATGAGAGCTACCGGAACCCAGGCGGCGCTTCTGTTGACAGATATAGATCGAGCATTCGACTCCCTAAGCTGGGTTTATCTACACGCGCTCCTACCTCGTTTGAATCTTGGACCCCATTTTCTCTCCTACATTCGGCTGCTGTATACAGACTTGACGGCATCGGTGCGAGTAGCGGGCGCGACTTTGGATGCCTTCCCTATTGGACGGGGCACCCGTCAGGGGTGCCCTCTCTCGCCGTATCTATTTGCCCTCGCCATGGAACCTCTTGCGGCGTGGGTACGCATAGACGCGCAGATGAAGGGGTTTGAGTGGGAATCTGGGCCGTCCGATAGGATTGCCCTCTACGCAGACAACGTGCTGTTCTTTCTTACTGGTCTTAATAGGTCGGGCCCGAGAGTCCTCGAAATTATGAGGGTGTTTGGAGAGGTCTCGGGACTTCATCTTAATGTACAGAAATCTACTCTATGGACCCTGGGAGGTGGTGGTGCACTGGGTGACTGGGCGTCGACTTTACAGGAGGCAGTCCGAGGCCTTAAATACCGCGGAGTATTCTTAACGGATATACCGGGAGTCTCGTGGGAACGTAACATTGTTCCGGTATGGGACAGGGTTCGATCCGACATGAAGACATGGTCCCGCATGCCCCTCAATCTGTATGGCCGCTCGGCCATATTTAAGATGGTGGCCCTCCCTCTTCTTCTCTATCAGTTACAGAACCACCCTTACCCTGTCTCACCGCAGAGGTTCCGCCAGGTCAATTCGGCACTGGGCCGCTTCCTCTGGGCTGGGGGTGCTGTCCGGGTAGCGCTTCGCACCTGCTTCCTATCCACGTATTGTGGCGGTCTGGCGTCGTCAGATATTTTATCTTACTACCAAGCTTCCCACCAGTTGGTGTTAAACGGGTGGTGGTATGGTGATCGCAGTGACCCGGCCTATGCCCTGGAACGGTATTTGCCCTCGAGCTCCCCCGTTAGAGGCCTGGGAACAGGGTTTGAACTACTATATGGGTCTAGAACGTCCGGTGTTTGAAGCCTGGGGCTGCCCCAGAAAACACTACAGAATTTGGAAAAGGTGGGCGGACTATAGGGGGCTGTGGCTGGAGCCACCGACGCAACAAGATGAGGCTAGTGAACAAAAGCTTGGTGAACCAGGGTGTGGGTAAGAGTTTATTGCCTTTTTTTTTTTTATACGGACTACTTCACCAGAGGTGGATGGACATCGTGTACAGGGCTAGGGGGGGACCCGGGTGGGGGGTAGTTCTTATGGGATGGGGGGATTGAGGGTTGTTTGAAAATATTGATTGATGCTGATTTCTAAATTGATTGCTTATCTCTGTATTTTGATCTTATGCTCACGGCTCCTCCGGTGTTCGGAGTACCGTGGATTCCTTGCAATCTTCCCTACCACAAAAATTAAATTTATTCTGAAAAAAAATGGCTACACAGTCTGTGTCACAAGACAACCTGCCACGGCTGCTCCAGGTTCGCAACTGGATGCTTGAATATTATGGACCGCTACCTCTGGCCACTTTGAGTGTAGCATATGGATTATCCTTCTGGTTCTCCTACTTGACATGCGTGCAACCTGTTTTCCGTTGCCTGGATTGCTGTTTTGAGTGTGCTCTGAATTTGTGTTACTGCAATATGGTGTCTCCTAACACAGATTATGATCAACTAATGAGTCCCTTAGTAGCTCATGAGTTGGACTGTTCTGGTACCGGGATTATGGCCTGTGCAGTGGCGCATGAAGTCCTAGAGAATTGGAATATATGTGCGGCTGCACATGACTTCCTGGCATGCAGTTATATCGAAGAACACAAGTTGTATGTTCCTTCACGTTATTAATTTGGATGGCTGAATTATTTCCTGATGATAATGACATCCTCTTGGAAGCAGTTGCGATGTACTGTGCGTATACGCTGATGGATTGAATTGGCATATGTCCAGCTTCAACGCGTACTGTACTAGAAAACATGTTTTTTTTACTATTTTTTCCATTTCCATGATGGTCAGTATACCGCCCCTTTTTGTTTTTTTAATTTTTCCTTACTATTTCGTACTTCTTACTTACAATTATCCAGTTTGGTAAATTTTGAACTTGGTTATGTCTCATTCGAACTTGAACTCTGTGTGCCTCAATTGCCTCCTTTCTTGTACGTGTTCCAATCAGGGGAGGGTGTAGTGAAGACAGCAATGTGTACAAGCAAGGCACTATGTTAGCATAAGCTTATTAAAAGTTAAACACCATTTTGCAGTTTTTGCACACGAAACTACATGTAACTGTTGTAAGTGAAACTGCTTGATTTTTCCTCGCATGAGAACGGCTTGTTTGTAATATCCCTAGACTTACATTGCGACCTTAGTCTGTACACTGCATGCAGAAGCCTTCGAGGTCACCATAACAATGTATGCTGTTATTCGGGTTGATCGGCCCACGCTATAGACACAACACAAACACAGCTGCAGCCAACTGAAATTTCTAGTGCCTTTAATATTGCACTGCATGCATGATTTAGGCACTATGAGTAAATCCTTTTCCAGGGAGAGAGAGCTTTGCTGATCCTGATGTGATTCACTTCTGCTGATCTTGGAGGTATGGGGTTCCCCATTCAAGCATAAGAGACCTTCTATTATTATAAAACCTATTTCCTAGCAGGGGAGGGTGGTTCACAAGGCACGATAGGACCTGTTGCCTCTATCATTATAATATGATTTCTTCCTTTGTGTTTTATGGAATTGTAACAATGCTGATCGTATTATTTTTAATCATATGCCTGCTTATGTTAGCAAAAATACTGCATCTTAGAGCATGGTGTTAAAATTAATATTTTAAACTTTTCCATGTCTCTGATTACTCACGTTGTGGACTGGTATGAGAATAAAAACGAAAGAGTATTCTTGATTCCCACCATTCCTCAGAGTACCCTAAGTCACATGTTCTGGGTTGTCTAATCATTGGTAGCTTCGCTGTTGGACGGAGAGCTAAAGAAACACTGATACTAGTCGGTTAGGGGTTCTGGGTACTGAGGTGAGTTTTTAGTACACCACAATTCACTGAGGTCCTGGCTTCCTAAAAACATTTATAATACGAAAGCACCTATCTTGTGACCTGGACATATCTAGTGATGTGGTAATCAATGGTGTATGTGGGTGAAGAGCACTGTCGAGTAGAAATTGAGGAGGAGACCATAGATATGCAATTTTGAAACAAGACACTAACTGCAAAAAACCAACAACTTACCCAAACCCCACCCCCCTCCCTCCTACCTCAGGAAACATTGAAGTATCTGTTGTGGCAAGATAGGTGTCCCGACCCCAACGGGGGTCAGGGACTACCCTCTGCCAATGTATCCCCCAGGAGCGTCACTTGTGCATACAAGTGTCTTCAAAGTCAAGGGGAACATTAATAAAAGTAGTCCCAAGTGGTGTGCCATCAGCAGAGCAATCGGTGGTGATATGACAGGATGGAGCTAGGATGCTGTCTGTCCCCCAGTGGCTACTGTGGAGTGGATGCAGGGCTTGCTACGAGTCTCGGAGCACCTCTGTGAACGCGATATGGGGTGCTGCTTGTCCTGAATTTAGGAGATCTTATGACCTGGGGCCCGCGATGAGGAATCTGAGTCCAATCTGGGCGGTGTGTGGGGCCGGAGCTTGATGACTTCATCAGTCCAATTAAAGACCTCTTCAGGTACTTCCAAAACATGTGTGCATGATTTGTATGATACCCACAGTCTGGCTGGAAATAAAAGAGAATATTGAATCTTAAGGGACCGGACTTTAGCTTTGGCCTCTATAAGGATTGTCGGCGCTGCTGGACCAGCCTTGTGTGTTCGAGGAATATCATAATGGAATGTGATGTGTAGTGGAGGGTACCCCGCTGCCTAGCCTGCTGCAAGATAGTGTCCCGGTCTTTATAGTTCAAGCAACTGCCTGGTGTTCGTCCAAGGCCCATTATTGCCAGAGGCTTCTGCTGCAAGGCCCAGTATGCACGCTCAATTATGAAGCAAGAGGACAGGATGCCAGGTTAGATCCACTCAGTCAGTCATTTAACCAGGAGGCCCTCCATATTGTTGCTCTCACAGCCCTCATGGAACCCCACAAGTGGAGGTTGTTTCTGCGGGCGCCCTCCTCTGCATCTTTTGCGCGTAGTGCCATCCCCTTTGTGATCGTTTCCAGAGAGGATACTTTCGTCTGGAGAATTGATACTGTGTCCTGCGTAGTTGACATCCTAGTTTGGGCTTCAGTTATTCGTTGGACTGCATTACGGAGGTCTTGTCCTAAGAGCATGACATCCGAGCCAATTGCTCCAAACTTGGCCTCTAGCGTGTCTCTGGACTGTATTTTAGTGACTAGTATGGCAGCATTATCTGGCATGGATGGCATCGGGTCTCCCGGGTTGGATAACTGGGCCGCAGCGAGGGTATTTTTATCCATTGTGCTTTGGTGCGCGGCCGCACCTTAAGGCTTGTCCTTCGTCATGACTCGCGGAGTTCAATAACAGAGATTTGTCCCCACAATTTTGCCAACCCAGGCAGGGTAGCTACACAGTTCCAAGTGGTGGGTTTAAAAGTAGAGAGTACAGTGGCAGATCTCCAGGGGCCAGCGGCCACAAGCAAGAGGGGGACTTTAAGAGGCTGCATCTACTACGCACATCCTCCAAGCCAGACCAGCGCCTGCAGGGCGTCAGTAGTGTGAATTTACAAGGACCGTGCCAGCAGCCAGTATATCTTCATGATCTGATATGCATGCACCAGGGATTAGGTCCCGAGGTGGTCGGGGAGTGCCTGGGCCATGAACTGCGTCTCTCCTGCAAGGGGGGGCCCACAATGCCAGATACTCCCACGTGTGCCTCAGTGTGGGGGGAGTTATTGATGCAGTTCACAGGCTTATAGGGGCTGCAGATCACCCCACTAGGGCCCCACGCAGGTCCTAGGCAGCGGGGGCCCAAAGGCAAGCCAGCAGCCACCCAGGGCCACAGAATATGGGGTCGAAGCAGGCCACCCGGAACCAGATGGTTGCGCAGCCTGCGGCCGGACACGGCCGCCGATGACCTGATGCGCTTCCAGTTCCCAAACAGCAAGTCAGCAACCGGCAGGGCAGTAGTTTGGATGGGTGAGGCCCGCTGTCCCACCACATAGTGTCGCCACCACTCACTGTCCCCTCCCACAGGCCTTCACCGGCCGATCTGTACATAGGAGCCACCAAGTCTGCTCCAAGCAGCAAAGCTCTTGCTGCACGCTCCGAAGCCGGTGTGTACGCAAGGCTGGGGATTGTCAGGCCTTCTCGTCGATGTTAAGCCACACCTCTTTGCTGGCACAGGAGGGGGACACTAGCATGTCCTGGGACACTGGCGGGCATGAGTATCACCAAGGGACAGCAAGAACGCCGCTTCAGGGCCGATGACAGCAGGATAAGTTTGATGGGGCTACAGAAGCTCTATAGAAGCACGCCCGCAATGTCAGACTACTTAGCCATGCCCCTGTGTGCTTCAGGTTTTGACCTGGAACGTAAATGGTTTGAGATAATTAAAAAAAACAGGCTGATGTTGGTGATGAAATACTTAGATGATTCTAAAGCCCAGGTAGTCATCCTACAGGAAACCCATTTAACTGCAAGTGAAAGCAGAGAATTTTATTCAAAATTAGGATGGGTTGAGAGTTATGCTGCCTCCGAACAAGTAGAATACTGGAAAGGGGTGGCGGTATTGATAAGGAAAGGATCGGGAGTCGAGCTGATTTTTTCTAAAACAGATTGTTCTGGGAGGTGGGTTTTAGCGACTCTTGGGTGTTCTGGCACAGAGTTTGTCAGTGCGGCTTTTTATGGCCCTAATTGGATGACCCCCAGCAGATCATAGATTTACAACTGACACTTGCGGGGATAACTACTCCCATAATTATTGGGGGCGATTTCAATACCCTATTGGATCTAACTTTAGACGGATCTACCAGTAGGAGGGGAGGCCAGGCTCAGCACCTAGGACAAGGCAGGCTATGAAACACATGCTATATGAAATGGGCTTGGTCGACACATGGAGATATTTAAGGGGCCAAAAGCGGGGATATACCTTCCACATTAAAAAATATAATCATTTTTCCAGGCTAGATTACCTTTTAGTAGATAGAGTTTGGGCTGGGAAATTAAAAGAGGTTAATATACTGTCGGGTCATATCTCAGATCATGCTGCTGTGTGTAACATTAATGGGGGTAAGAGCAAGTTAATACTAAGGCGCCGCCTCCAGAAGGGTGGGTTAGCCCTGCCAGACCTTAATCTTTACTGTTTGGCATTTCAATTTAAAAACCTGCAAAAGCTCATAGGGGAGCCTGATTCCTCTACCTTGGGCAATTTTATTAGGGGAAATGACTAAGGAGTTTGGGGCAGCAGCCTTTCTATATATGTTTGGGGCTCAAAAGCACTTTTAAAACCTTCAACCTCACTTTTTTAAACAGCCTTAACACTTTGGAGTGCAGTGAGGAAGATGTTGAAAATAGGGTATTATTCGGAATCCGCACTGATCTGGGATTCCCCAGGGACACCGGAATGTCTAAAGGATGGATTGACTCTTCCCTTGAAGCAAGCAGGACTGTCCAAGTGGGGTGACTTGATATCAGCAGGTGAACCGTTGCCTTGGAAGGTGCTAAGTGCGAAACCTGGAAATAGACTGTCTAGGTTTAAAAATGTCCAGCTTACGTCATGGTTTTCAACAACTCTTCAAGAGATAGGTGGGGTATGGGAGCTTGAAGCCAGCCTTCTAGATGTAAGCGTAAAAGGTAAAGAAGTTTCAAAGTGGTATGGGCAATTCCTGAAAGCAGAGGAAATGAAACTGGAGACCCCACATGCGAACTGGCGGGACACATTTCAGGATGAGGATTTAAATCTGCTTTGGTCAGACTCATTAAAATTATTATACTCAATAATCACACCAGCAAACTTCAAAAGACACCCCTTTTTTGTAACAAATAGATTGTACTGGACTCCTCAAAGAATAGCTAAATTTGTGTTACAGCCTGTCCCTAGATGTAATAGATGCAACCTTCCAAAAGCTAACGATGTACATATCTTCTTTACATGACCCGCAATAAAAGAATATTGGAAGTTTGTAGAAACTACAATAGGAGACATTTTAGGAGAATCCATAACCTTGACAGCGGCCCTAGTTCTCCTATGGGTGGACAACAATCTACATGTCACCGTAAACAGTAAGCAAAGGGGCCTGATATTTTATTTATTACTTTTGGCCAGACGTGAGATTTGTAAACATTGGACAGTCCCTGTGCCTCCACATCCTCCAGAATGGCTAAAAGTGGTTGAGTGGACGAGCAAAAGGGATATGATTGCAATCCACAAAAGTCGGGGGAAATCTGACACGACTTTATAATGTGGGCCAGTTAGCACTATGATGCAAAGTTTGGCTGTGTTGAATATAACAAATCTTTAAATAGTCCTATGATTACAACAGATCATGGCAGTTTGGGAGGATTTTCCCCCCCTAGAAGTGATAAGAGCTTTTGGGGGCCTTGGCGATTAAATGCAACGGACCGTGAGATGAATAAGAGTGCCAAAAAACGGTCCTAGACTTGCAAAATACCATGTAGATATAAGGACAAAAAACTAAAAAAAGCAGTTTGCGTAAGGTGGGACATACACAACTGAGCACTTTCTGACGAAGCCTTTCAATTACTTATTCTCTGACCTTCATTTAGTAATAAACACATATTAGTGCAAATGTGTTATTACCCTATGTACTCTCGTTTACATAAAGAGAGGGCGAGATGCGTGCTTTCACAAAAAGAGACTCCACATGTCAGAGAAAAATCTGTGTGCGTAGCTTGCGATAGAGGATAAGACCGCATTTACAACCGCATGCTGTGGCGAATTATATGTGTTTGGAATTAATTGAAGTTTTACCAATCAGGTCGCAAGCATTCACCGTTGTTGTATTATGGGTCGAATGTTTTTGAAACACTGATGCTGTGTTTTTTATTTAACTCTAAATAAATAGTGAATATTTTAAGTCTCCAGACACTGAGATATGACTATAAAGTTATTAAAGTTTTTCAAAGGAGCATTAGTAACACAAAGAGTTAAGTTAATACCATGAAACTTGATAAAAGCAAGTTTTCTACCCCTTCTAAATTGACTTTGCAAAGTAGAATTGTTTTCCTCGAACGAGTTAATTTTGATGTCTGAATTCCAAACATCTTCAGCTAAGTATACTTTTAGCATATCAATGATTATACATTTGAGACACATTATTTTCGTTTTGGGGTAACACCTGTGAGCATATGTGGGAAAACATAATATTAATATACGTTCTAATTTCAAATGAAGCGGTAAATGTCGGCTAAAACAAAAATAAAAAAAGCCTTTATGCCCTACTCGATCCACTATAAAATTGGCATTTATTGTTTGTATATGGTATTTGTAGCAGATAATTTTTGTGCCGCATGTTTTGTCAGCCACTAAATGATATGCTAAGGATGTAACAAGGGTAAGAATAGAACCAGACAACAGAAGTGCCATGGCTGCTGTATTACAGTATTAGAAAGTTATTATACTTTATTCATTACTAGCAGCCCGTTCCGATGTGGTCCGGGTATGAATTGCTGCCGGCCAGTAGCATATTGTTTTGTAGGATTTCGTTTTGATAGCATTTCTTATCTGTGACAGGCCTGTGAAACGCTCTTATTCACAGTGCACTGCTGATGCACTTAAGAGTGCGCGTTCAGTAGTGTGTGAACTAGAGTTTCCCTACTTTATTTTTCCTTGCAATATTATATAGCGCAAACTCGACAGCATGGCATGAGCACAATTTACATTAAAGAAGAACACATTCATTTGTGGTAGGCACGGGGAGGTGTGTCTAAAAGTGTATGTCGGTGCTGGCCATCAATGAGAGAGACCTGTGCATTTTTCAAATCGGTGCTGAAAAAATATTAATTTGTTGCTGGAGATGTGGGCCGCCGTGCCACCAATGTACTTACCGAGGGAGGGTAAACACCCATTATTCCGCAAATTTCTTTCCGCATGCCATCACTCCGCATACTTTCATTACTAAAGTACCATGACTCCGCAATGCCATTATAACACATGGCATTACATTTTATATGCTTTTACCACGCATACATTTACAACGAAATTCGTTGTAAATGCATGAATGGTAAAAGCATGTTTTTTTTAATGTTTGGATAAGGTAAGTATGGGTATAGGGGTATATGGTTTGGGGTACTGAGGCATATGTTTTGGGGTGTTTGGGTATTTTAAGGGTTCAGATATAGTTTTGGGTTATGGGGTACAGGGGTAGTTTTAGGGATAGGTATGGTTTTGGGGTATAGGGGTATTTTTAGGGTTCAGGGGTAGGTTTGGGTTTTGGGGTACAGGGGTATTTTAAGGGTTCAGGGCTAGGTTTGGGTTTTGGGGTACAGGGGTATTTTTAGGGTTCAGGGCTAGGTTTGGGTTTTTTAGGGTACAGGGGTATTTTAGGGTTCAGGGGTATTTTAGGGTTCAGGGGTAGGTTTGGGTTTTGGGGTACAGGGTAATTTTTATGGTTCAGGGCTAGATTTGGGTTTTGGGGTACAGGGGTATTTTTAGGGTTCAGGGCTAGGTTTGGGGTTTTTGGGGTACAGGGTAATTTTTATGGTTCAGGGCTAGATTTGGGGTTTGGGGTACCAGGTTATTTTAAGGGTTCAGGGCTAGGTTTGGGGTACAGGGGTATTTTAGGGTTGAGGGGTAGGTTTGGGTTTTGGGGTACAGGGTAATTTTATGGCTCAGGCTAGATTTGGGTTTTGGGGTACCAGGGTATTTTAAGGGTTCAGGGCTAGGTTTGGGGTACAGGGGTATTTTTAGGGTTCAGGGCTAGGTTTGGGGGGTACAGGGGTATTTTTAGGGTTCAGGGGTAGATTTGGGTTTTGAGGTACAGGGGTATTTATAGGGTTCAGGGCTAGGTTTGGGTTTTGGGGTACAGGGGTATTTTTAGGGATAGGTTTGGGTTTTGGGGTACAGGGTATATTTATAGGGTTAGGATGGGTTAGTGTTTAAGGGAGTTGGGGTGGGTTATAATTATGGGGTGCAGGGGTATTTAAAGGGAGCAGGGTGGACACCTGGAGGTGGAATGTACATAACATGGGAAGAATAAACAATGAAATATTGGGCACAAAGCTCGCTTTTTTTTCCGTAATCCCGCGCCCCGCACACGCTCCCAGCACACGCCCACAGCACACGATATGAGACATGGCATGAAAGGCCACATACCACATGCCCCCAGCGTTTGTCACGCCCCCAGCACACGCCCACAGCACAACGCAGACGCGCCCACAAGGGACTACTTTGCTGGCACAGTTCTTTTACCTTTTAAATGTATATGGTGGGCGTCTGCATAGCCTATGTCCTTCTGCTGCAACTGCCCTTTCCAACGCTGTATTGGGTGTTGTGATTGGTGGTGTGGTTCCTGAGATTACCCGCCTCAAAGGTTTGGGCTCTCTCTTTATTATATTAGTATAGATAAGAACAGCTTACTTTCACTTCACTCAGCCTAATGGGCAGTAGGTGAGCTGCTCGGAAATGTCAGTGGATAAGATACAATTTAGATATGTGAATAGCAAACAATTATTCGCAGAACCCGATTCTCTCGCCAAGTCACGTAATCTTTTGATCTCCAGGGCCCTCTAAATTCAGGGGGATCTGAAAGAGTCAATGAAAGGTAAAATCAGAAGGATGGAGACAGGAAACTGTTAAAATAGACTCCAAGAGTCCAAGAATGTTTTTGGTATTGCATACCACAAGGCGTTTTCAGTGTTCCCGTCTTAGTGTGTATGTGTGTGTTTAATTTCTTATAGCTGGATGATGTCAAGGTCTCAAGACTCTTAAGCTTCTGAAATGCATCACAGCATTCTTGGGACAGGCTTCATGAAACTATATAGACCACTTCTGTCTTTCATTCTAAATCAGCCAAAATATCAGCACCATCAAAATGCTGGAGGTGAAGTTGGGGAGAGCCAGAGGTAAATGGAAGGCTTTCCTCAGATACACCGGCAAGTTTTACCCATAAATCAAATAATAGCGAATCTATTTTAGATTATGTGATAGTGGGAAGTACCTCTTTCTCCCTTCTGAAAAATCTTACGGTTTCCAATACTTTATATAGGGATCATAAAGTACTAACTATCACTGTAAATTTAAATCCGCCTAAGACGGATTCATGGTCATTAAACAGTGAATTGGTCAGCTTTGGAGAAAAATCAGGGAGATGCCATTGGGATATTGGGGCAATTAGGGGGTTGGAGAGTATCCTAGAGGCTGCTGTGAAAAATGTGGTGAATTGGAAAGGATCTGAAATAACATGTTTTGCTGATTTTATGAATGTGGTGATTTCCTTTGCAAAAAAACTGAATCAAAAAGGAAATACCAAAGTAATTCCCAGTTCTCTTCGTTTACTTTGAAATAAACAAATTAGTAAGAAAACAGTATTTGATTTATTCACCCGAAAGATACCCTAGAATAGTCTTATTAAGAAGAAGGAGGAGTAGGGTGAAGGCTAAATTGAAAAAAGAGAGGGAAGATACTTTATGGATCAAACTGCGGGAAGCTGCATTCAAAGGTCAAGTAAGAACATTCTGGTTGCTCATTGGGGAGGGCTGTGGAGTAAGATCTAGACCACTTCCAGTACCCATTGAAGAGCAAATATGGGTTGGTTACATTGAGAACCTGTATGCGAGTAATGGAACGGTGGTTGGATGTAGTGGAACAAATAAGGACAGCTCTCCATATGGACCGTCGTCCGAAAAGGACATTGAACTGGCTAGTAAGGGTTTGCGTTCCTCTGGGGCAATGGGTCCGGATGAGCTTCCCATTTCGGTCCTAAAACAAAATAGTGAAATGTGGAGCAAAATTCTTTTTCCAGTGTTTAGTTTGTTTTTCACGTAAAACCGTTCTCCCTTCTTGGACGGGGAGCATATTAGTCCCCCTCTTCAAGAAGGGAGACCGTGATGCTCCACAAAACTACCGACAAATTGCCCTTTTGGATGCTATAGGTAAAGTTTTCGCAAAATGCCTTCTGAAGCTAAGCAATGATTGGGTGGTTAAGGGTGAAATTTTACCCCTCGAGCAGACTGGGTTCAGGCAAAGGCATGGAACCATGGATAACCTAACGGCATTGCAAGTTATACCTGAAAAATACATCAAGGTCCGAGGAGGGTGAGTCTATGCAGCCTTCACAGCATTTGATAAAGTAGATCGTCCTTTGCTGTGGAGGAAATTATCGGATCTTGGCATGCCGACCAGGCTTCTGGAGCTAGTACGGGCTCTCCACTCTGATACCTGGTGTAGAGTCTTGATGGGAGGGGAAAGGGGTCTTTCTCAAGCTATTCCCTCAGCTAATGGTTTAAAACAAGGTTGTTTATTGGCCCCTTTACTATTCTCCCTATACATATCTGATCTCCCTTATGTCCTGCCTCTAAGTGAAGGTATTAGCCCCTGCATTGGGGGGTAAACCGATTGTCTGTCTGCTGTATGCAGACGATATATTAATTCTAGACTTAACTCCAAGAGGATTAAATAATCATTTACAGGCACTACATGAATACGCAGAGGCCCACCACCTGAAGATAAATGTGTCAAAAAGTAAAGTAATGTGCATGACGGGAAGGAAAAAGTTGAAATATGGGTGATTTGCTTGGTCTGTAGGTGGACAAAAGTTGGAAGTGGTAAAATCTTATGTCTTCCTCGGCAAAACAATAGCTGGCAATTTAAGTGATAAGGCTCATATAGCAAATAATACTCTGAAAGCAGTGGCACAAGGCAAAAGTTTAATTTCTCTTTATAGATCTACAGGCAGAAGACACTTTGCCTTTTTGCTAGAGGTTTTCCATGCTAAAATCCCAGCGTCCCTACTGTATGGCACTGAATTACTTGATCTAGGAAAATGGGATTTTTTAAATACCACGGAAGGCAAAATCTTGCAGTATTTAACCTCAGTTAACACTGCCTGTACTGTGGCTGCTTTTAGGTTGGAATTTGGCCTGCGCAGTAGTTGGGTTCAGGGCCTCACAGGGATAGTGCGATGGGTTTTTAGCCTCGCAAAGGGAGAACCTGGTACTCTAAGACATCTTATTCAAAAAGAAATACTAGGAACTCTAAAAGGCCACTCTCTAATTGTAAAGAATTTTAGAATTGCAGTTGATCTTCTACAATTAGATGAATCAGTACTTTTTACACTATCTGCATATCAGCTGAAGTCCACCCTGAAACAGGCTTCCTGGAAATTAAGCTTTAAGATGGACAGGG
Source organism: Lissotriton vulgaris (assembly GCF_964263255.1). Classification (NCBI taxonomy): domain Eukaryota; kingdom Metazoa; phylum Chordata; class Amphibia; order Caudata; family Salamandridae; genus Lissotriton; species Lissotriton vulgaris. Next base: position 284,007,731 of record NC_141700.1, read on the forward strand.
AAGCCCGTATCGTAAAGAAAGGTGTTTCTCTGGCCATTGATTCCTGCCGAATAAGAAAAATACAATCTTATGTTACTTGGAATATGCCTCATGGTGTACGCCGCTTTTGGTTTTTATTAAGGCAGGACCTACTTCCCCTGAATAATCTATTGTCCAGATGGCATGGTTCCTCAGCTATGTGTAATCTTTGTAATAACTCAATTCAGGATATCACTCATGTGCTCTTTGTTTGCCCGGCTCTTCTTTTACACCGGCGTAAGTGGTTGAGGCCAATTTGCCTACAATTAACTATCTTGTCTGCCACTGCATTCATAGACGCCATTTATAATCCACCCAATGAAATGTTTTGTCATAACATTTTTAACTTTTTTAAAAGCTTTTTTAGATGTATATTAGAGGTTTATAAAATGTTTTCTCATTTTGTATTTTTTATTGTGATTGTATGAAAATGTATACTCCTTTTGGTTATTCTTTTATGTGGATCTCATCTGAGTTCCAAAATCATAAATAAAATACTTCACTTGACTTGACTTGAGAGCCAGAGGCACAGGACTCTTCTGAACCTCATCATTTCAGTAATTCGCCAGTTCTGTGTCAGCCAATCCTCCAAAGACCTCTTAATTACAGCGGTAGCCTCAAAGAAAAGGAGCAGCTGTGGGACTTACCTAACTGTTGGTTTGTTTGGAGAGACAATTGGCGCCAATTAGAAAGTATCCCCTATTGTGTCATCAGTGTTCTCTGGTTTTGCTACAAATAGGGCCTCCTTTTAGCAACCGTAGCCTTTGAAAGAGAAAGAGGATTGGGTAAGCATCCTGTTATCTCAGCAGTGCTCCGGTCTCAAGTTCAGTTGCATATACTCGAAAAACACCACCATCACTGATGACGTTTATCTCACAGACTGCAGGCAGATTGTAAAGAGACAGGTACAGTGAGCACCCACACTTTTTTTTACCCTGGTTAAATCACTTGTTTTCCACGCTACTTAAACAAGCAAATGCATGAAGGTCTTAAAATAACTTATTCATTGGAAACCATCAACTTCTTCATAAACCTGAGTTTGTCTGCTGTTCCGGGAAAATTGAAGTGTTGCTCATTGATTATAGAGTGTAAGGGTATAACGATTATTTGTCCTGTGTGGACAATATTTTAGGTTTTCCACTAATGAGGATGCAAATATTGTGAGATCATATTACATATATGCAAACGCTAGTCTCCCTTCAGTAGAGCGATGTGGCGCCCAAAAAAACATCTGCTAGTTAAAAAGACAATCAACTTAGGGATATATGAATGGATCCGTTGTCTGAACTGGTTTCTGAAAGCAAGCTCAATATGTTGCTATATTTCAGATGGTGCCTTGACTCATACATGAAACTGCTGTGTAGAAATAAGTTCTTGTAGACGGTAGACCTTTCATAATATTATATCCTTTGTAGCTGGAATTGCAGTGTTCCTGTTTTCATCTCACTTTGTTCTGCTTTCTCTATTGTATCACACCTTCCATCTGTTGGTAACACTACATAGCAACATGTATATCATTGACAAGACGAATACATCCACTATCCGTCAGAGATTTTAAGATATGTTATATGCATTATCCACAATTCTGTATCACCAGAGAGATTAGGAAAGAACAAGCTATAGTCTTGTTATTTAGGGAAAAGTGAAGACTACCTACGTTGGATGACATCAGAATTTATTGATATCTGCTAACTGATTAACCCTCTAAGCATGTGTATTTCTGACATATTGAGTACCAGGGCCCAGTGATAAAATGAATAGCCACTAGGTGGACACAGAGGTTTACCAGATTCTTCCCCCACTAGCCTCATCTAACAGGTTCCGAGCATTGGCTTCATTTCATGACAACGACTAACTCGTACAAGGTAGGGTGGGGGAGAGGTAAGACATAAGAGTGGGAGCTCAACCTAACAAAACCGAACCAGTGGCTGGGCAGCTAGAACTTAATACAATCTGTATAAATTACTTGGAGGATATTACTGGGGACAAAATGTATGGCCTAGTCTATCCATAATTTTCGAGCCAATTAGTAGTTTCAATGTCTCATCTTGTGTCGAATGTCAAACGGTTAGCAATAATAATGGATCTGAGGATTGCTATTTATTTGCTACATTAAAACATAGGTAGGCTGGAGAACAATGTGGGCAAGATACAATGGTCTACTGTTACTACTGGGCTGAATAACATATGCCTCCAAGAAACTTGGTGTGTGACTCCATTTAATGTCAAGGGTTACTCTTCCCATTTTTTGGGTGGTTTTCCATCCTCTAAGGGAAGAGTAGAAAGTGGCTTGCAAGTACTCATTTCTAATAACCTCCCTGTCATGGATAAACAATCTTCATCAGCTGGACCTCATACCCAGATGCTTTGAATAATTAATAAACATGGACCTGATGTGTTGCTGCTCAATTTTTATAGCAATGTTTTCCACTCTACCCCTAGCTCCATGGTTTGTACTTTAGATGCTGCTCTTGTAGCTTTTTTATGTCCAATTCATTCAGATTTTATTGTAATTTGGGCAGGGATTTTAATATTCAGTGTTACTCTTTATCTGCATCACAGGTTTGTAGATATTTAAATTGTGATGGAGATGATCTGTTGCATTTCTGTCATAATGTTTATGGCACTACGTTGAATTCTCGTATTTTTTTATTGATCTCTATATTCTTGAGAGCCAAAGTGGTTGAAGTAGGGTAAGGATCTCCTCTTTTACTGGTAGAGCTGCTTGCACTGTAATTGACCATGTGTTGGTGTCTATTGCCGCTAGGAACACATGTGGTAGCCCCTGTATTATTTCATCTATACTTAGCAACCATAACCCAATCATAATACCTTTTTAGTTTTGGGGCCATAAAGAAGTAGATCCAATAACAGCTACCAACACCATTCCAGTTAGACCAAAAGGGGTACGAATTAAATGGGCAGGATTTGAGCCCAACAGGTTTTTGGAGGAAATTGTTAGGAGGAATCCAACAGAGATTAGCTATTCTATGGGGGAAGTGGTAATCCAGGAACATATACTAAATAGTTTTCATAGCATTATCAGTTGTGCTAATAGTCTCCTGACAAGAATCCCCAGACATGCACCGGTTAAACGTGGGGGATGTTTTGATCCACTAGGCACACAGACCGCTCAACAATTGAGAGAGGCTTTACATCGCTCATTTAGAGATACCATGTTAATTAAGACTCTCCGCAACAATTATAAGTAGGCAGTTGCTGAGAGGAAATCTGATAAGATCACTGAGTTTAACTTCTTTGTATCTCTAATAAAAGAGAGATGGACCCAATACCAAAGGGATGGGGTACCAGCTACTGACTTTATGTCAAGAAACGAATTTCCCTTTTGGGCACCTTAATGTGAGCACTAATCATACAGACCAAATAGACATCAATTATACATACATAAAGACCTATCACTCGAAGCAATGCAGTAAGTAACACAAACTCAGCAAAAACAAATACATTCAGTGTGTACAATTTATTCATATATATAAAAGCAATTAAAAAACACATTAAAAAAGTATATAAAACATAGGGAACACTGACAATATAAAAAGGAACAAATCATATACATTAATTCATCCAATCCTTTTCCTAAAGTAAAGGGGATACAAATGAGGTATATTCAGCAACAATCAGAATACTCCTCAATCAATGGGTATTGTACTTCTCCCTTAGTTTCTCAACGCGTTTCGACGGACAGTTAGCATATAGCCGCCTTCATCAGGAAAATATTATTAGCTGTATTCCCAAAATTTCTGAAATTAAGATAAAATATGCCTTAGATTTAGAAACACACCAACACATAATCAAATAATACTGTACACAACGCTGAGATGAGCTGAGAAAACAGAATTGATGCCACACAGCTAATGCTCCAAAAAGACATACATCAAATATACAATTCAAACACCTAGCATTACATTGACATGATTAATACAGACAGTCTTAGAGTTAAATGCATGCAAAAAGACTTTTTTGCTAATGGTCCACAAAAATGGATCCTATTCATATTTATAAATATGGACCTACTACTCATAGTTGTATACACCTGCCACTAATTTTTATACATAGAGTAGCCACATGGTTTTATACTTTATTCCTACAAACATTTCCATGCAATTTATAAAGAAATCACATATACCACCTCCATACATAGGTGTATATCAGCTTTACATTTCAAGCATTTCATTTATGTTTATATTTCTTACCCATCAAACAGGCATATTAGACTATTTATCCATATAATTCATTATGGTTCATACTGGTGAGTATCTGCAACCAAGAGCATATAATTTCTTTGAATCCTGGTATACGGGCTTGTATTACCATTTACAGAAAACCCCCAATTACCACTGTTAGTCACTGACTTTAAAAGGAAACCCGCCTTATATGTGGTGGAGTAACACTTCCTTCCTCCTGAACACCCTTGTGTATTAAAACGCTGTCGATGTCTGCATGGACCACAGCTTAAACACTGAAAAGCGTAGTGAAAAAGGACAACGGTATATGTATTTTTGTTGTACGAGGCATATTAGGGAATGAACAACAAGGCTATCTGTGGCTATGCCTCCTTAAGATTTAATCATATAATTTTTATTTTTTTACGAAAGCGATGCTAGTATACGGTGGCCAAGCGGGACATATTTTAATAACGGGCTTTTGATGTCACGTTCGCCTAATAATTGTCCTACAGTTGTAGATTATCAGCCCAAGTGGTCCTATAAATTAGTGGTCTAACTGCACAGACTTGAATGATGTTTTGGTTATCATAGGAGCCATTTTATGAAAGAGTACAAAGATGTGATACTTACATTCGTGTTTTGTTTCTTATCGTAATTCACACGAGTCAAATGTTCTTAATGAGCAGTTTTAAAGAACGGTCCCTGCAAGGCAAATATATCTCTATATCTATTTGTAAACTAGACTACTTCTATGTTGCCTCCTTAATTGGACTATTTTCAGAACGCGGCCACGTTTTATGTACTCACTTTAGATTCCGTTGTTGTTGGGTTCGAGTGGCACACGGTAAACAACCAAAAGTCGTAGGCGCCGTACACCTTTCAATGTTTGTAGCGCACTGGGGGTTAAAAGAAATAAATGGACCAGAAGTCCATTAGGTTCGTAGATAACAAGGCAGGAGTACTCTGCATGTATCTAAATATGGTAACAATAGCTATACTTACAATTCCCTTGTTTATATAGCGCATTACGGGCCAGTATTTTCAGTCTCTCTATGTATCTAGCCTCTGTGAAGAAAAAGTTCACCAGCTTAGATAGAATACATGGACAGTTTCTAGGTATCTTACTATCGCTATCACACAGGCCAACATACCTTGGTTAGAAGTGTAACGAACGTCCCGCGTGCCGTACCGCTCGTATTCTTCAATGAGATACACGAGGTGGAGCAGCTCTGGGCTGTATATACTACAGCTTACGCGCCGCTTCTTTACTCCAAAATGACGTGGTTTGTGATAGACATAGATGACGGGCTATACCTTTAAGCATGAAAATAGGGCCGCCGGTCATAAGCAACAAGGAAGGACTCTACTGTTAACTAAACATAGAGAAAGTACCATCAGATCTTTGTCTTAAAGGGACTACATTGTCAGACAGACATAGAAAAAATACCGCAAATAGACGCAAATCCAAGCCGCCTATTACAAGGCAGTGGGCATAGAAAAACCACTGATTATAAAAGGTCGAAAATATGTTAATTTCGACAATAGAGGGCTCAATCTACAAAACACTCTACGTACTGATGGCTGACATATTGGCCCATTAGTCAGCTGAAGCCCCTACATTATTAAATCTTCAGCAGGGCATATGTGTCAATTATTCACTTCCTATCCAGTATTTTGTTCATATCCGGCACTTTGTTCGTATTTATATCCTAATAGGAAGCCACTTGTTACGAGCATGTATACAATTATGCAAGTATGTTAAGTATATGAACAGTAATCCAACCTCAATATTAATGCAGGTGATAAATTGTGGGGTATAGAGGGGATTAATGGCTAAACTACACAAAGACTCTCAATAGGGCCTAATAACTCGATGGAACATTGTTACTACACTGAATATTTGGTTTATGACAATGTCCTTGCAGTCATAAGTTTTCTTAGATTGGATCACATGCAACTGGACACTAAAGCAAGAGTGAAATGAATGAATGAAATGAAATGAATGAAACTTATATAGCGCACGACTTACCCTGGGGCATCTCCGCGCTTGCTTAGGGAACCCGTCCTGGTATTCCCCTGTGAGATAACCCTGGCAGGGTATCCACAAGGTGAAAGCCAGGCATCCCACCGCGAGGGGCCGTTGTGGAGATTAAGCAAGCTATTGCCCAGAGTCGCAGAGTGTGAACCCGTGAGTCGAGAAGGCACCGGAGCGAGAATTAACGAGTCCGTGGAATTTTTGAGCCCAAGACCCGCCGAGGCGGGGAATTGAACCCTGGTCCAGGGCCGAACTCAAGCTCCAGGTCTGCCGCCTCTAACCCCTGAGCCACACTTCTCCACTGTGGCTCAGGGGTCCATCCATACTATGAGGGAATTTACTTTACTCCAATTATTGGTTCCCATTCTTCACGGGAATTAAGTCCATTTCGCACTGTGTTCAAAAAGGAAATGTACTATTGCTCTCTATTTTTACGAACACTCACAATATTACCACCTCTTTTACCTATCTTAACCCTCTCCAGTATGAACCATTTAAAGTCACATTCACTATGTTTCATTTCTAAGAAATGTGAGACAATTGGGGCAGTTATTATTTTAGTTTTAATTTCAGATCTATGCTCCTGGAATCTAATCCTTGCTTCTCTTCCCGTTTCTCCTACATAGCAGAGCCCACAAGGACGATCAAGGAGATATATTACATTTTTGCTTCTGCAGTAGTCTACACTTGGAGATCCCTACCACTCTGGTGTTATCTAGAGTTCTCTGATTGTCTCCTGATTCATCTTTATATGTATGCACGAGCAGGTCTCGCAAATTTTTGTTCTTTTTAAATGCAAAAAGTGGTTTTTCCAATGTATTTTCCTCATCATAATTCAAAATATGCCAGTGTTTGTTTACTACATTCTTGATCTGATTGCTTATATGAGAGAATTTACTATCAAAAACCACTTTGTTTAGAGGGCCCTTCTCTGTCTTTGTTTTTTGAATCAGAGCATCGCGATCATAAAATCTCACCCTCTTCATTGAATGGGACAAAAGTTTTTTGGGGTATCCCCTCTCTTTAAATTTCTTTTTCAATACTTCAGCGTGTTTATAGTAGTCTTTGATATCAGAACAATTCCTCCGCAACCGGAGGAATTGGCTAAATGCGATACTCTCTCTTTGGGATTTGGGGTGGAAGCTAGAGAAATGAAGAAGGGTGTTTTTTGCCATAGGTTTGGTGAAAAGTTCCACAGATAACACCCCTTCACTGGATTTTCTTGATATCTCCATTAAAAACTTTTTTGTGGTGCTACATGTGGAGGTAAATCAGAGATTTGGATCTCCCAGATTAATCCAGCTCAGAAACTCTTCTAGCAGATCAGTTGTCCCTTCCAAAATAAAAAAGATATCATCAATGTAGCAGTACCAGCCCGCTACATTCTCATAGAAGGGGTCCATCTCATTGTCAATGTGTTTCGTCTCAAAGTTCCCCACATACAGGCCAGACTGGGGGCACAAGTGGCCCCCATACTGGTCCCTTTTAATTGTTTGAAATATTCATTTTTAAAAAGAAAGACGTTGTTGGTCAAAATGAGTCGTACACAGTCCACAATAAAATCCTTATTGGTGCCTCCTAGATCTTGATTGGATAGAAGATCATCAATGACCTCAACTGTATCTGCCTGGGGGATATTAGTGTAAAGAGACTTAATGTCCATAGTCAATAGACATTGAGTCTCTTCACAAAACGGCAACCCCTCAACAAGTGAGATGATATGTGCCGAATCCCTAACATATGACTTGAGATTGCAAACCAAAGGTCTCAGAAAATGATCGACATATTTACTTATTGGCTCAAGTAAAGAGTCAATGCTACTTACGACAGGCCTCATGGGGGGTCTAGCCTATGTTTATGGACCTTTGGGAGGCCATAAATGACCGGAATCTTAGGTTCTACGTTGTTAAGGAATTTAAACTCTTCATCACAGATGTAGCCATCATCTTTAGCATTGGTTAAAAGAGTTAGGCATTCTCGTGATATATTTGTGAGACAGCTTGCATTTGTACGAGCATAGTGTTCCTTAACCTCCAACATCTTGAGCATCCTCTCTTCGTAGTTTGTGGTGTCAAATACTACTACTCCACCACCCTTATCAGCAGGCTTTACTGTAAGGGAATTGTCATTTTTTTAGTTTGTCCAATGCTTCTCTCTCCATTTTGGAGATATTGAAGGAAATGGGTTTATTAATATTATCTATACGTTTTTGTATCCCACTTTCAACTGCTATTTCGAAAGCCTCAATATTTTTACCCACCATACCCAGAGTGGATGTAAATGTCGATTTGGGTTTTAGTCCAGAGATGTTTTCATGGGCCCTGCTCTCTCTATTTTCAAAGAAGCGCTTAAGTCTGATTTTCCTAAAAAATGAGCGAAGATTTTTCTCCAATTGGAATTTATCTAGGGAGGTGGAAGGGACAAAACTAAAGCCTCTACTTAAAATATCTATCTCAACACTACTCAGTTCTTTATTTGAAAGATTAATTACTGGTAGTTGGCTGGTCTCCAATACTGTTTGCTCCGCGTGCTCATATATTCCTGCTGTGGAGGTAGTCGGTTGTACTGTTGTTGCCGGCTATGATTGAATTGACCCCGCCCTTGGTTTCCATTGTACCGCTGGGCCCTCCTCGGGCGTGACTCTAAAAAATTACCTTGGTCACGCCCATTTATTTCTGCCAGTTTCGTTAATATGGCAATCCTCCTCCTCACTACTGGAGCCTAATGTCTCAGAAAAGGTGACCTGTTTATTACCCCCTCTGGAGTAGATTTGTCGATTTTGTGGTCTATCCCAGTTTCCATCATTTCGGTTTTGATAATAATTTTCTCTAAGATAGGGGTATACATTCTCTACCGTGTAGCGTTCAATATCCTTTTTCAATTTATTAGTTTTCTTGTTTAGCAGATAGTCGCTATACCCTTCCACATCTTTATTAATATCAGCCAATTTCTTTTTTGCCTCCTCTAATGCTGGGCAATTTTTCAGCTCTGTTTCTAATTTCACAATCTCCTCTTGTTCAAGTATAATAAGTCCTTGAGCGGTTTCGATGATTAGGAGCATCCAATCTCTGCTGCATCTATTCGAGATCAGTGTCCATGTTTCCAGGAATTTTCTATTCTCTGTGAATAGGCCTGGTTCATTACGAACCTGCAGGCCAATGGGGATGGTGCCAGATTTCACATACTTTGCTAAGAAATCTGCATGAGCTTCTGTGCGAATCAGCTTCTTTTTTAAATTCAGTAATTTTCCCCAATTTTCTCCCTTACCCGATACAACAGTGATTTTATTACCTCTCTTGGTGTTAATAATACGGTGCAGTTGGTCATCGCTTAACCCAAAGGTCTTAATTTGATCCATCGCACATTAGTAGTCAAAATAGTATTAATACAATGAACAAGGAACTCTCCAGCCCAAAAGGACCGTGCACTAGATCTCTAATAAAAGAAAGAGGGACCCAATACCAAAGGAATGGGGTACCAGCTACCAACTTTGTCAAGAAACAAATTTCCCTTTGGGCACCTTAATGTGAGCACTAATCATACAGACCAAATAGACATCAATTATTCATACATAAAGACCTATCACTCGGAGCAATGCAGTAAGTAACACAAACTCTGCAAAAACAAATGCATTCAGTGTGTACAATTTATTCATATATATAAAAGGAATTAAAAAACACATTAAAAAAGTATATAAAACATAGGGAACACAGACAATATAAAAAGGAACAAATCATATACATTAATTCATCCAATCCTTTTCCTAAAGTAAAGGGGGTACAAATGAGGTATATTCAGCAACAATCAGAATACTCCTCAATCAATGGGTATTGTACTTCTCCCTTAGTTTCTCAACGCGTTTCGACGGACAGTTAGCATATAGCCGCCTTCATCAGGAAAATATTATTAGCTGTATTCCCAAAATTTCTGAAATTAAGATAAAATATGCCTTAGATTCAGAAACACACTATTACATAATCAAATAATACTGTACACAACGCTGAGATGAGCTGAGAAAACAGAATTGATGCCACACAGCTAATGCTCCAAAAAAGACATACATCAAATATACAATTCAAACACCTAGCATTACATTGACATGATTAATACAGAAAGTCTTAGAGTTAAATGCATGCAAAAAGACTTTTTTGCTTATGGTCCACAAAAATGGATCCTATTCATATCTATCAACATGGACCTACTACTCATAGTTGTATACACCTGCCACTAATTTTTATACATAGAGTAGCCACATGGTTTTATACTTTATTCCTACAAACATTTCCATGTAATTTATAAAGAAATCACATATACCACCTCCATACATAGGTGTATATCAGCTTTACATTTCAAACATTTCATTTATGTTTATATTTCCTACCCATCAAACAGGCATATTAGACTATTTATCCATATAATTCATTCTGGTTCATACTGGTGAGTATCTGCAACCAAGAGCATACAATTTCTTTGAATCCTGGTATACGGGCTTGTATTACCATTTACAGAAAACCCCAATTACCACTGTTAGTCACTGACCTTAAAAGGAAACCCGCCTTATAGGTGGTGGAGTAACACTTCCTTCCTCCTGAACACCCTCGTGTATTAAAACGCTGTCGATGTCTGCATGGACCACAGCTTTTTTAATGTGTTTTTTAATTGCTTTTATATATATGAATAAATTGTACCCACTGAATGTATTTGTTTTTGCAGAGTTTGCGTTACTTACTGCATTGCTCCGAGTGATAGGTCTTTATGTATGAATAATTGATGTCTATTTGGTCTGTATGATTAGTGCTCACATTAAGGTGCCCAAAGGGAAATTCGTTTCTTGACATAAAATGTAACTTCTTTGTAGCCTGCGATGCATGGGTGGAACATTTTTCAAATGTTTCAAAGAAATTTTGAATGTGGGCAGAGAAATAGGGATTGAATGAACCGGCAGTTGGCATCCAATCCCACTTAATATTTTTATTGACTAAGTCATTTGTGCTATATATTCTAGTGCTATTAGAAGGGCCCCTGGTGCTAATGGGGTCCCGGTATATTTTTTAGGGAATCCAAAGAACATTGGGTGCCTATTTTAACTAAGTAATACAACCCAGCTGTTGAAAGTACAATTCCCCAGTCATGGTCTGTATCAATAATCATCCTCATTTTTAAACAAGGTTACAAATTGGATCCTCAATGCTACTGCCTCATTTCCCTCCTGTACTCTTCTGTAGAAATTGATAAGCAGAGTTTTGTTACAGAGGCTGGAGGAATGTGCCTGGGAGAATTGTTTTCTTTCCCCAGCCCAATACAGGTTCAGGAGGGACCTGGGGACAACCGAACAGTGCTTTGATTTAGACTTGTTAACAGGGAAATATACCAGGGCTAAGCTGGGGTCTTTGTAACTGCTTTGTAGATCATAGCAGTGCATTCAACCTAGATAATCATCTATTCTATGGTAAACCCTGACTAGCCTAGTGTCTCCCATGGCCATTTTTTGTTATTTGGCTTGCCGTTATGAGAATCTAATGAGCATAGTTCATTGTGGGGTGAATGCTCACCTTACTTTAGTGTAGGGTATTAGACAGGGATGAATGCTAGCCCCTTTATTGTTTTCCTTATCAATGGAGTGTAAGAAACCCTTCAGGCGCTTCAGGCAGATGTACCCCTCATTTCTGGGCACCCTATTCCGGTGTGGTTATACACTGATGATGCCGTGTTAATATTTAGGGCCCCCAATGGATTGCAGATATCGATGGTAGCCTTCAGAGAGTTTATAGCATCCAAAAATATGATAATCAATAAATCACAGACTTTCACTATGATATGGGGAAAACAACCAAATAAATGGAGGCCCTTTTATATTGAAGGCTCCCTAATCAACAGAGTCAATACATTTTGCTATCTGGGGGTCCAGTTTACAAGTAATGGCATATTGGTGAAACAGATTGCCGATGCTAAACTTAAACCCCTCACAATTCCTACTCATTTATTTTATTTTTCATCTAAACTGGGTCAGTGCCCTGTTAAAGAAATGATTGTGATGTACAAGGCTAAGGTATTACCTGCTGCCATATTTGGGGCTTGACTGTGGGCGTAAACTCCCAGCAAATCTCTTCAAGTAGAAGAAAACACCTTTTTAAAATGGCTGCTCTGTTTACCTGTTTCAGCCGCATCCCTAATTATGCATAAAGAGGTAGGGTTGCTTTATCTGGAGAAGTTTCTTCTAATGAAACCATTGTTGCCTTGGCTCTCCATCTGGTTGAAAGACGAAACTAGCTTTACCAAACTGATTTTACTTGATTGTTTAAAACTGGATCATACTTTTTGCATTCCATGGCTGGTTGGCCGACATAGTTTTCACATTTAAGTCTATGTTTAATTTGGCAGTGCTACTACCGGGGAGAAGCCATCCCAGGTATTAGCATTAACCAAGAGTCATATTAAGGCCACTTTTTCTGCATAGGTCTGAAGCTTGACTTTGTGTGGAGACAAAGAAAATGACAGATGCTAGGTATATGTCCTTGGAGGAAGGGGAGGGGTGTCAGGAGTATTTGACGTGTGTTCAAAACACCCAACATCGCTATGTCCTAACTAGACTTAGATGTGGTATGGGGCTTCATTTGGTTGCATTTCCAAAGATGCATGCTTATACCTCTGACAAAACCCCTTGTCCCTGTGATGGAATGAGTAAGCAAAGCACGCAGCACTTTACTTATAAGGAGTTACAATGTCAATATTTGAAACCCCTTTTTATTATGCAGAATGCAAGAAACTATAAGAATGCACTGACATTTCTGCTTGCACTAAATGATCATTCTGTGTGTTTAGTGTTTCCCTTTTTATTTGTAAAAGCTATTTATTTAAGGAAATGCATTGTGTTAGATTCTGTCTAGGGCTTATAAATGTATATGTTATGTAATGATATCTTAAAGAACTTTATTGTTCTATGAATTATACTGAATTGTGTTATGATTGTATGTACTTTTATGGCAGTTTCTACTCACTGAATCAAGTTCCTGAATTGAAGTTATATTGCAAAATGTTAGTAGCTCAGTAGACCTAGACCTAGACAAAGATATCTACTGAATAGCTTACACTGGAATATGATCCCTGCATTTGCAGTGCCCCATTGGCAATTTCCCCCTACGTCTATCTGTAGACTTACTCCTGTATAACTTGGGCAGCTTTTTAAGAAAAACATGTGGCATTGTCTACTAGGCATTAGTTGCGGTTTCTGGGTAAGAGTGGGCACGACTGGATCAAGGCTCAAACGTGTTTGTTACTTGGAGGCAACATGAATTTTATCTTCTGGCTCAATTCTGCCGTTTTAAACATTCCTTAGGGTAGGCTTGTGAACTGTTGTTAAGAACAACATAAATGTGAAATGTCCACCCTCACTCTAATCTTTCCCTGTTCAAAAATATTTTATTTTTATTGTTTTTTTAGTATATTTGTTTGCAGGTCCACTGGAGAAAGGACGGTGGGGTGCCGAGTTGTAATGTAGCCCATGTCTCGCCTCAATTGCCATGACTGTTTGAGAAAGTATCAATTAATAAAACTTGGATACTTGGATGCTGTTTGACTCGGGGTGGGGGGGGAGGAATATGCTCTCAACTCCTTGAAAGTCATAAAAATGTCTTCACTTCGTCAAAGTGGAGGACTCCTAATCAGATCCGCAAGTGCACTGATTTTTCAACATTCACTTCACCACCCACATCTCTTCAATCTCCCTAACTATACATTTACATAGATCTTGATTATTGACCCATAGTGTAAACAGGTATATCTACAATTCTAGAATGTTGCTTTCCAAGAGGTCTCAACATGCCTAGCTAACAAGGTTTTCTTCCACAGCTGGAACAGTTTCATCGTATTGTACTCCGAAACCGTCTCGCAGCCCCAAACATTTCTGTGTCAGTGTGGCAGGATTGATTGTTTTTGTGTGGAAAGGGACACCTTGCTGCACAAAAGCAATCCTTTGAGGCTTTTTCCTCTTTTTTTTCTGGGTTTCAGAATGCAGCACATGTACAAAGAGGAAAAAACAAGGAGACATTAAGATATTTCTCATTGTTACGCCTTCCCTCGGAAGGCATGGCATTTTGATGCATTCCCAGGCCTACAACTCATGGTTGATCTGGGAATGCACCAAAATCCATGGGTGGATGCGTGGGAACACCTACATTCCACCCGTGGAATGCCTCCCTGGAGCAGAGTAATGCAAGGCAGTGCAAATCTCTGCGCTACCCCATGTTACTCCAAAGTTTCCAAGCACCGCAGGGCCACGCAAGGTGGCCTTGTATAGATTGATAAATCTCATCCTATTTGAACTATAATGCTCTTAAAAGTTGGATTCCTAGGAGGTATGCACTTCAGGGGGTATGGCAGCAAGAGGCGTAGTTATTTACTTAGGTAATTGTATTGACTGTGAGGAAAGGGAAGTAATTAGGGATCCTTTTGACATATAGTTGTGGCTCAAAGTCTTGGCACACCGTTTTTCCCTTAACTTGGTGAACTATTACGGTCTCACTAGCGACGAGATTGACTCTCTAATATGCATCCACAATATTGCTATTGAGGCAGAGAGCGCAATGATCTTCGGGGGGATTTAAATGTTATCCATGATCTGCATTTAGATACATCTAATTTGGTGTGAAGACAGTTAAAACTCAAGACGAAGAATGTGATCTTTGCCATAAAAACAGGATTTCAGTCTTTTAGGTTCCTGGTATGTCGATCATCCTGGCATAGCACAATTTTATTTTCGTACCGCTTCAAAACTGCGTTCCATCTTGATTTCTTTTTGGTCTCCCAGTCCTTAAGCGGGCTGGGTCGGGCTTTTAGATGAATGTTTTTTCAGTTCATTCAGTGGTTTTAATCTCAAATGATATGTATGTACCCAAGGCCTAGGAGGCAGCTCAATAGGGCTTCATTAACCAGTCAGGAATGGTTCGATGACATGCATGTATTTATAGCAGAGTTCTTTTTAATCAATAGGAATACAGCCTTGTTGTTTTCCATTTGGGAAGCTTTTAGAGCTACGGCAAGTGGGCATATCATCATTTACAAATCTAATCAAAATAAAGAACACACCTGCCAATTAAAGAAATTACAATTAGCAGTCGATACTGCTATGAGGGCTGTTATTAGCTCAGTAGTTAGAGGATCCTTAAAGAATGATTTATACTAGCAGACATTAATAATTCTTAGGCCTATCTGCAATAAACCTATGAGGAGAGCCAGCATATCCGCAAACTTTTGACTTGGTGCAGGCAGATCAAGCATCATAAATCCACTGTCAGGAAAATTGAGGATCCAGCTACACAAGATAGTAGCTGAGAATGATGAAGTTGCTTCCATCTTTTCACAACACAATCAACAGTTATATGAAGCTATGTATTCAATATCTTCTTATCGTATAGCGCAGTATTTTATATGCTTCCCACAACTCCCTGATTCTTTAGTTATTGCAATGATGTGGAAGTTAACAGAGTCTGAGGTTCTTAAAGTTCTGGATAAAATGCCTAATGGAAAAGTTTGTGGTAATGATGGCTTCCCCTGTGAATTTTATAAATGATTTGCTAAGAATTGGTTCCCTTTTTAACCAAAGTATTTAATTACATAAAAGAATGTGTGGTAATTCCCCTCTCCTTTAAAGAGCATACTAAAGTAAGTTGTCTTAAAAGAGGTAAAGCTCCATTGAATATCAATTCTTACTGACCCATTAGAATACTTAATGCTGGCTATAAGCTCCTGATCAAAATATGGGCTATTCGGCTTATTCCAGCTGGTCAATTATTGGTCAATAGGAACCAGAGTGGATTTGTTTTCAATCCTCTCATGGCAGCAAACACAATTCTTTTGATCCATACAATAGACTTCTCTTCATTTGTAATCTAACACCTGATGTAGCAATTATGGTCAATGCTGAGAAGACGTTTGACCTGGGTAATTGGGAAGACTTATTGTTTAAATTCTGTTTCCCATTGCAATTTGTCAGTATGCTTAAGAACCTGTATCAGGGAGCGCAAGCCAAGGTAATCTTGATTTCCAGTATTGTGTGTAAGGTGTCTAATAACAAAAGTACCAGACAGGGACCTCCCTGTCCCCAATACTTTTTGGCTTTTTGTATTGAACCACTAACCATAAAACTCTGCAGTATAGCGGGGATAAGGGTACCACTGGAGGGTATGTCCAAATTAATGCTGTATGCAGATGATGTCATTCTGTACTTCAAGCCTGATAAAGATAATTTACAGGGGACTTTTGACCTATTAGATAAATTAACAGGCATAGTGGGTACAGGACCAATCAAAGCAAGACAGAAATGTTGCTTTTTAATGCATCGGTTGAAGAACGACGTACTTTTCCACAACAACAGGCGAGGGCTCAAAGTCCAAACAGGTTTTTAGGAATATATATATATGTGACTGGTAATCCTGACCTAACTATGCAAGTTAAACTATATTGCTATGCTGAGGAAGGCAAAGAACTACTGGATAGATGATGTCTTCTTCCCTTGACTGTTATTAGGAGGGTGTCATTAGTTAAAATGTCGATTTTACTTATATCCTGTTTTTGTTTTTTGATGTTCCCATCAAAAAGCAATAGCTAGTATTTTCAGGAACTTGATTCTCTGCTTAGAAGTCTCATTTGGAATAAGAACATTTAACTTCTTTCCCTTACACTAGTCTGACTATACATAGCGCTACGAGGCCTCCGGGGTGTTTGCGCTTTACAAAACCCGATTAATAATAATAATAATAAGAAGAAGGCCCCCAGGTTTAAATATGCCATTTTGCAGCTTGATAAGGCTCAGGGAGCCCTTGCGCTCCCCCATATCCATACATACTATCGAACAGCGCATTTGGATTTGGCAGGAAGATTGTTGAAAAGGTAGAGGAGTGCTGGATTATTTATTTTTAAGAAAAATGGTGCAGGAATCTGCAATCAGTTTGCCAGCTTTTATATAAATACAGCCAAATTTCCAAAGAAAGCCACGTATAAGAAACGTTAGGTGTTGGGTAGTAGGATGACAGCCTTGTTTAAATCATCTCAGTTCCCTGCAAGTTTGAACTACCTCCAGATTCAGGAGTGTAACAATATTGGCCTGTCTCTATCAAGGGCTGTGGCGTGCTTTTGGGTGTCTCAATGTTTTAAGGAGAGAGAGGATCTTGCTAAAAGGGGAACATTAATCATTTAGGATGAGGTAGTCTAGAGGTGTGGGGTTCAGGGTTATGGTTTTCGGTGGAGCTTTTTTCAGCTAAATCATTTTGCCTTACACTTTTACGAAGCTAGTCCGGAACCCCACGAGGTCATGCGCTCACCATTCAAGAGCATGCTTAGGGGCATTGAGAACTGGTATAGGTTGTTGCGTAGCACCTTGATTGACGATGTTATTCCTGGGTTTCTCGAGAAAATCTGTAAGAAAATTCAATTTAGATTAACGAAAGATGACTGGCAGGTCATTTTATAGATGGCCGATAAGTCATTGAGAATGGCAATGTCCCTTTTGTCCTGATGGATGGTATACTACACCCCTATTGCCCAGCAGGAAGATATGGGGGATTGGCTCCATATATTTTATACGTGTCCTAAATTAAAGCACTTCCTGAAGGTTCTCCCCCATAAGTAAAGAAGTACAGACTATGATGGTCCCTTATGCTAGTCTACTTTTATTTGGGGGGTTCAAAGGAGAGCTGGAGAAACAATAAGGCGGGACCATTTTTTTTATCTCAATTGCACTATTAGTAGCTCCTTTTTGATTCCCCATAATTGGAGGACACACCTGGTTCCTACATTGCAGAGGTGGTCGGAAAAAATGTTAAGGACGAAGAAATTCAAAGAGGTTTAGGATGCATGAGGTTCGCACCTATCTGGCCCCATTCTGAGCCTCTACAAACTATGCTGGGCCTGGCCCATTAGGAATCCCTGTTAAGTGTTCTATAATGTTGTTTCATCAGGTTTTTCCATAATGCACTTTATGCTAGCAATGTATTGGTTTCCCCAGCACATGCTAATGTCAACATGTATTACATAAATACCAGATATCAAAAATTCTAGTCTTTCTTTGTATTTGTTAGGTTTATTCTCATATGTTCTCGTTTGTTTGTTTTTTTTAGACTCTTTTTAGCCAACACGTGTTTCGCCACCCATGGCAGGTGGCTGCGACTTCCTCAGGGCTGTTTTGTCAGTATGGTTAGTGTTATCATTTAACCGGTTGCAATTCTGTCCCAGTTTCCTCAAATAGGTCCTTGTCTTCATTAGTTTTTCTCTCCCAATCGAATCAGTAATATCCCTTATTATTAGTTGTCATCCGTTTTACTACCTTCTTAGTGTTTGCTCGTTAAGCCTTCTGTCGTCCCAGCGAGCACGCTGTGACACTTTCAAGTGTACTTCTGTAGAGCGCCACAGAACCTTCTGTAAACCTCACCCACGATAGCGCACTTCATACTAGCACTTTATTCAATCTGATCTAATAGTTTGAGTTTAATGCACATACTTTATTACAACAGATGTGGGGGAACACTGTCTATGCACACATAGTACTTTATCTATTACTACTTTGAATCAGCCCTTTATGTATGCTGCTCTGGAAAAAAATCCTTCTTTCTTAAGCTGCTGGACACTTTGAATGTTATTTGCATTTTTCTGCACCTTATTGGATACAATACTGTGGCTCTTTATTGCAATAGATCATATGCTGCTTGTTTTTAGGAGGATGGTGAGTTATATTATTTGTACTTTATTGTAGGACTCTATCCATTGCTTCTTTGCATTTTATCTTTTCTAAATGTGTAACAAATTTCGTTGCTAGAGTTTGCAAAGTGTTGTTTACAGCACAGTGTGAGATGTATGTATGTCACATTTTATGGTAATGGATTCTAGGCTGATTTTATATGAAGGGTGTTTATAGTCTGGAATATATATGGATGTATATGGCAAAGAAAGTACTGCACCATTATAACATAACATGTACTCTATGTACTTAGTATTGTTTAGTAATGTACATTCAGGCATTTGATATACCATTTCAAATACAGAAGCGGTGATCAAGCAGACGCCACGCCGAGCAGTCCCGGGAAAACCAGCCGTGTGCCAACAATAGCCACGTGTGTCAAATTACCCGGCTGCAGTATAGAACCCCCTTCGCGGAAATCGGATCCGTTTTTTTAGTAATACAGAACTAAAAACAGAAGGGAAGCGTTAATTCCAGCACGCTCACTGGTGCAAATAATAAGGATTGTGCCAAGTCCGTTTTGGATTAATCTTCAAACAGACGTGTTGTGAAATTAAAGCGCTTGACCATACATTAAGATAGGATGGTAGAAGCTTGATGATAATACAGGCGAAAAACAGTGGAATACTACACATTTGGTAGATCTCCACGAGCAACATAACGGTTTAACATCTTTACGTGTGGAGAATAAAAATAGAAAGTGTCCTGAGGAAGGAAGCCTTTATCAGTTGATGCTTCCGAAACGCGTCGACGCCAATCTATAAGTCATATTCGGCGTTGTCAACAACGAATCCGGCCCAAAGGAATAATATTCCCCCTATTGTTGACAAACGAGGGTCCGAAATGAAATGACAAAGACAGATATTAGTGTCTCCTTAGATTAATTTTCTCCACGTCCACATTAGGTGGTTTCAAACTGTGTTTTTATTTGTGTATTTTTGTGCAATATATGTTTTTAATTGATAACTCATTGATATCTTTTGTAACAAAAGTTTTTAATAAATTGTATACTTTTTTAATTATAAATTGTTTGGGTATGTTCCTTCTTGGTAAGTGTTCTCCAGTTCCACATAAAATGAATGGTGTGATTGATGTTTGTCAGTTTGAGTCCTGATTTAGGAGCAGGAAACAATACCCTCCATTGGGAAAACTCTTTTGTTTTACTTTGCAGTAAATTGGCGCTCCATTTCCCTCTGGGTTATTAAGAGCCCCTCTCTTTCTTTCATACATTTGATATACCATGCCAGGAGTACGCGCCGGGAGGCGCTTAAAAGAGGGACAGGCCTCCCGCAGCGCGGGATGCAGACTTACCTGCCACCAGTTGCTAGCGCCAGTTGCTTATTGCCAGCCCACGCCACCACGGCCCCCGGAGTCAATTGGGGAGTGGAGTTGGTCTCGGGGAAGGACGAGACTACAACTCCAAGCATCCTTGGTGGCGCGCACGCCACACACACCAGGAGTAAGCGCCGGGAGGCGCTTAAAAGAGGCACAGGCCTCCAGCAGCGCCCTCCATTTAGGCATTCATGGTGTTTTTTTTTTTTGCCTTGCTGGTTTTTTATCTGCCTCACACAAATACCATGTTCACACAAATACCATGTTCACTATACTGACACAGGGAACAATTAAAATCACCCAACCATATAATAAACATATACCCGGCCATATCCCCGGCCATTTTTCCTTCTATTTGTTTTAAAGATCGACATAGATCACTAAAAACATTCATTATCAATGTTTTAGGGATAGTGTTATAGAAGTTTAATAACACTGCGTCCTTTCCCCCCTCCAAGTTCATTTTCAGGATCTGATAAAACTCCTGCCGTATTGAAGATATAATTGCATAAACCCCCTTTATTTCGCCCCCGTTTACTAATGCTCGCTGGAATGTTAAAAGTTTGAAAACCATTTTTATGTAAATCCCTGACAGCCCATTGTTCCTGGAGACAAATGATAGCATATTCATCTATAAAGGTTAGTCACTGGGGATCTCTTACTTTAGCTAATAATCCTGCAATATTCCAAGTTAGTATTTTGCATGTTCCGCTGATGTTTGACTTGGTCAGTTCTCCTTCTCTTGCCCTTTGAATAGTTGATGTAATTTGGTTACTAAATCCCTTGCCCGAGTTACTTTGGCATTTTGCTGGGACTACACAGGTAACCCCAGCCTCCCTGATAATATCTTTATATAATATTTGGTCTCTAGCTTTCTCCCTCTGAGTGTTGGGGTCATGTCCCTGGATGTGCAAAGTGTCACCCTGTTGGGGTAGCATGTCCACTTTCCTTTTCACCACCTCCCTTGATTTAAAATTGGTCAATCCAGGTCCTCCATCGATGTTAGTAGTTCAAAGCGGTTACAAAGTGGGATATTCTCTCGTGTTATAGGTTCTGCCTGGAAGTCCCTTACAAATGTTCTAACGTGGGAGTCCCCTGCCGGTTTTCTAACATCAGGCCATATAAGAGCGGGTGAGGTGGATAGAAGGCTCCTAACGGCAATACATTAATTTCCTCATTATTGTAGGACACATTTCCTAACCTGGTCAGAATATCGCGGACTAGCAAGGGGTCACTGAAAGTCAGGACTATACAATCGCCCTGTAGCTCTTTTCGTTCTTTACCCAGCCATGCGATTCGTCTTGCCATTTTAACATTTTTAAAAAGCACATCGCAGGGGCCAATGCACTTTCCCAACCAATGGAGTGAAGTTCTCTCCATGTTTTGTGTTCCGGTGTCTGCAATACGGGGGCATTGGCCAGGATAACAACGTAAGGTGTGGCTGCCGGGGGCAAATCAAGATGTCTACACACTGGGAGTTCCGGGATTGACCTCAGACCTGTAAAAGTTGTCCCAACTCGATTTTTGGAGCTATTCTTCTCTACAGCCAATATATTTGGCCCAGAATTATCATATAATTCTTTCATATCTGATATAGATCCTAGGGATAGGGGTCTAGTGATCATATCCCTGGTCGCTGTACTTGTAATGGCTGTATGGGTCATGTCAATCGGCCAATTTAGGTGTCTTCCTGTCTGTGTAGACGAGAATGAGCCCTCTTTGGTGATATTATTTTTTCCCATTATATGCCCTTCCAAATTTGCCACTCTCTCTGTTACTTTTCCGAGGGCTCCTACCATATAAGTATGCAATGCATCTATGCTTTTAGATATTTTTAGTGATCTATGTCAATCTTTAAAAAACATAGAAGGAAAAATGGCCGGGGATATGTTTATTATATGGGTGGGTGATTTTAATTGTTCCTTGTGTCAGTATAGTGAACATGGTATTTGTGTTCTGGACAAGGACAGGGAAGATATACCTTCACATTTCTAACACGCAAATATAGGGGATTTGTTAAATTATATGATTTTTCAATTTTATTTAGGATACACAAATAAGTTGTGCCTACCCTCTAAACCTTTTCATCCAACTTTTAATGGGAGGGGATGCAACTCGATTATTGATTTTGTCTTAATGTCAAATAGGTATTCTGGTAATGTATTCACTTGTAATACCCTCGATATCCTAATGAGTGACCACTACCCAATTTGTGTAGCGCTCTCTGTAAGAGGGCTGGCGAGAAAAATTGACAATCATACACAATATAATTTTGACATCCATCGGAGATTATTAACGAGGGAAAAGCAACATAGACCCCACAACCTGCAGGGTTGGTTTGACAAAGAATGCACGAAGGTACTTACCCATTTGAAGAATACTTTGCATAGTGAACCTAGATGCAGGGAAAAAGTAAGGCAGGCCATAATCTCGTACCAATTAGCCTTAAATAAACAGAAGGCACAATTAAAAAGGGAAGCATGGGAGGCCCTACACCAGGCCTGCATAAAGAAAGATAATACCAGATTCAGGAGAGCGGTTAACGCCCCCTTTTTATTAATAGAGGGTCTGATATTATAGACATGGCCATTACAGGTGGTAAGTGGGCAGAATTATTCAAGGGGCTTTATAATGACGAGATCACTGACGACAACACGGCAGCGACAATAGTATCTGAAAGAGACACGTTAGTGATTGACGCCTGGGGATATTCTAAGGTAAGGAATCTGACTGGATCCGGAAATTTTTGCGTAGCAATAACCCTGCGTGTCGGTAGGCGTCGTCCGCGGCTCCGCATGTGTCGTCGGCGTCATTAGCGCCGGAATGACGTTGTCGGAGTACTTAGACGCCGCCCATGCGCGCTGACGTCAGTTCTTTTTTCCGCGCCAGCTAGCGCAGATCCGGAGAAGCTCTAACCCTAGTCAGTTTTTGACTAAATATTTTGATCTTTTTGATAATTTTTTTCTTCGAGTCTTCGACTCTATCGGTGCCAGTAGGGATGCCCGGGTTCAAACCCTGCTCGAAGTGCGACCGACTGATGTCGGTTACGTACCCCCATCGCCGGTGCCTGAAGTGTTTAGGCCTCGACCACGACGACCGCACCTGCTCCGACTGTCGGGCCTTGACGTCTAAAGCTAGGCGGGAGCGGTCCCGCAAGCGACTCGAGATCCGGCAGTCTGCCCCGTGCCGTTCCAGGTCCCTGTCCCGGTCCTGGTCCCACAGGAGGTCGAGGGACCGGTCGCGGGGTCGGAGTCATCGCAGCTCCGGGAGTGGACATCGGTCGTCAGGCTCCAAGTCCTCAGGTAAGAGGCATGAGAGGTCGGAGCGACATCATCGCTCCTCCGACCCACCCCGACGCTCGCACGATGCGGCCGGGGGTTCGTGCGACACCGCCCACGCGGCTCCAAAGGAGTCGCAAGCGTCGCCGCCTGCCCCACACCTTCGGGTCCCTGGGCACGGCGCGACGCCGGAGGAGATAGAGCGATACCTTATGGCCATGAGGACCCTCCCTCCTCAGCCGGGTTCCGTGGCGCCTCCAGGCCCAGCGGTCCCGGCTGGAGGCCCTAGCGGGTCGGGTGATTCGGCCCGACGCCGTCGGGTGCTTCGGGCCCGACGCCGTCGGGTGCTTCGGGCCCGACGCCGTCGGGTGCTTCGGCCCGACGCCGCCGGTGACTTCGGTCCCGGCGCCGCAGGACCTCACCGGATCCGCTTCCGGATCCGGGTCGTCGCCGGTCAACCTCACGACCTCACCGGCGCCGACCCCACGGGTGTCGCCCCCGGCGCCCACTGTGGACTCCGTCCCCAATGTTCCCTCCGGTCCGACTCTGGCACCGGAACGGTGCCGCTGGGCGCCGCTTCCGATGGCCTTTAGAGATTTTTATTTCCATGAGGAGGCCCCGTCTGTTAATCCTGCTTTACAGGAAACGGTTGACGAGGGAGATTGGGATGGGGCTGAGGACCCTCTGACACTGGAGTGCCAGTCTCAACAGGACTGGACATATGAGCTTGGGGAGGCCAGTGGTATTGACAATTCGCCAGACACTGGATTTGTCTCCCCTCCGACCGTGGCTTCGGAGGAGGGGTCTACATATAGTGTAGTGTTGACGAGGAGGGCCAAGGCCTTAAACCTTGAGCTCCCCATCGCGGCCGTGAGGACTAACCTCCTCACTGTGGTCCTCAAATCGCACACAAGCTCCAGCGAGCCTCTGCTGCCGTTCAATGAGGCCTTATGGTGACGTTCTTGTGGGCACTTGGTCTGAGCCCACCACAGGTCCGCCTGTGGATAGGAACGTGGCCAGACGCTACCGCCGAGCCCCGGGCGACCCTTGCTTTTTGTCCACCCATCCCACCCCGAGAGTCTGGTTATCCAGGCCTCCACTTCCCAGACCGCATTCCCGTCGGCTCCGCCCGATCGGAAATCCAAGAGATATGAGCAGTTCGGGAAGAAGGTATTCTCGTCCTTAAGCTTAGGGCTGCGGTCTGTCAATACCGCCTGTCTCTTAGGCCGCTACACCAAGACCCTGTGGGACGTGGTCGCGGACGTGCTGCCACAATGTCCGGAGGAGGTCCGGGCTAAACTCGCCCAAACCCTTGTGGAGGGCCGAGATGCAGCGCGATATTCCATCCGGTGTGGGCTGGATACCACGGACTCATTGGGCAGGGCGATGGCAACGACGGTGGCGGTTCAACGCCACGCCTGGTTGAGGTCCGCCAACTTTTCGTCCGATGTCCAGGCCACACTTCTGGACATGCCGTTTGATGGCCGTCGCCTCTTTGGCGACAAGGCAGACCATGCGCTTGAGCGTTTTAAGGACTCCAGGGCTACGGCCAATTCCTTTCAATTGGGTGCCTTTCGCTTCTTTCGTAGCCCCACACGTGCTGCCAGCCACGCGCCACAGAATGTTCAACAGCACGGTGGCAGCCGTGGAAACCGCTGTGGCGGCGATCGGGGAAAACGGCGAGGCCAGTCCACACCTCCCTCCACAGCACCCGCCTCCAAACCTTCCTAGTCCGAGTTTTCAGGCCCATGTGACGCCGGTGGGAGGCAGGGTTCGCCATCACCTCTCCCACTGGCGCACTGTCACGTCGGACAGGTGGGTGCTGCAAATCGTCCGAAGGGGCTACTCCCTCCCCTTCGAGGTGACCCCTCCAGCCATGCCATCGCAATTCCACTGCGTGTCGGGGGATCACTTGCAACTTCTGCAAGAGGAAGTCACGGCCCTCTTGGCCAAGGGGGCCATCGAGCGCATTCCTGGGCCGGAAGTAGGGTGTGGCTGTTACTCCCACTACTTTCTGGTTCCGTAGAAGGACAAAGGGAGCCTACGCCCTATCTTGGACCTGCGGAACGTCAACGGCTTCCTCCGGAAGGAGAAGTTCAAGATGCTGACTTTGGCTCAGGTCTTAGCTGCCCTAGACCCTGGAGACTGGCCGGTAGCGTTGGACTTGCAGGACGCTTATTTTCACATCCCTGTCCTGCCGGCCAACCGGCGTTACCTGCGGTTCACGGTAGGCCATGAGCACTTTCAGTTTACCGTGCTCACCTTCGGCCTTACCAGCGCCCCACGGGTGTTCACGAAGGTGATGGCAGTGGTCGCAGCTCATCTGCGCAGGTTAGGGGTGTCAGTCTTCCCCTACCTCGACGACTGGTTGTTGAAGGCGGGCTCGCCCCAGACAGTCGTCAGCCCCCTCCAGACTACGGCCGACCTCCTGCACTTGCTGGGGTTCTCCATCAACGTGCCGAAGTCGCTCCTGTGTCCCTCTCAGGAGCTCCTCTTCATCGGAGCGGTTCTCGACTCGGCGCAGTTTCGGGTTTACCCACCCAAACAGAGGGTTCGGGATATACAGGCTCTGATTCCAATTTTCCAGCCTTTATCCCGAGTCTCGGTCAGATTGACGCTGCAGCTTCAGGGACTGATTGCCTCCTGCATCCTTCTGGTGCATCACGCCCGGTGGCGGATGCAGGCTCTGCAGTGGGACCTGAAGTTTAAGCGGGCCCAGCATCAGGGCAACTTGTCCGATCATGTCTTGATCTCGGAGGGCACTGTGAGATAACTACAGTGGTGGCTCACGGACCGCGATTGGGTCAGTGGCAGATCCCTCTCCCTACCCCACCCGGAGCACGTGGTTGTGACGGACGCGTCCCTCCAGGGCTGGGGAGGTCACATGGGAGAGGCGGAGATCAGAGGCCTCTGGTCTCAGCGGAGTCCCGGCTCCATATCAACCTTTTGGAGCTGCGGGTGATTCGTCTAGCACTGAAGGCATTCCTCCCCTCTGTCCGGGGGAGTGTAGTGCAGGTGTTCAACGACAACACCACCGCCATGTGGTACTGCAACAAACAGGGCGAGGTGGGGTCGTGGACCCTATGCCAGGAGGCTCTGCGCATCTGGCAGTGGCTGGAACATCAGGGCGTGACCCTGGTGGTTCAACACCTGGCAGGCTCTCTGAATGCCAGGGCAGACGAACTCAGCCGTCGGTGCATGATGGATCATGAATGGCGTCTGAACTCGGACGTGGCGCAAGGCCTTTTTCAGCAACTGGGAGACCCTTGGTTAGATCTATTCGCCACAGAAGAGAACGCGCAATGTCATCAGTTCTGCGTGTTGGAATTTCCAAGGCGGCACTCGCTCGGAGACGCTTTTCGTCGTGAGTGGACTTGCGGTCTATTGTACGCCTTTCCGCCTATACCACTTCTGCCCAGAGTGCTGAAGAAAATCAGGCGCGACTGAGCCCAGGTTATCCTTGTGGCTCCGGACTGGGCACGAAGATACTGGTATCCCGAGCTACTCAGCATGTCAGTCGATCCCCCGATTCGTCTGCCTCTTCGGGAGGACCTCCTGTCGCAGCAGCAGGGGACGGTTCTGCACCCGAACCTGTCCAGTCTCCACCTACAAGCTTGGAGATTGAGCGGCGGCAGTTGAGGCCATTTGACTTGCCTCCCGAAGTCTGTGATATCATTCTGGCAGCCAGGCGTCCCTCCACAAAGTCGTTATATGCCTGCAGGTGGAACAGATTTGTGGCATGGTGAAAAAGCAAAGGCTGTGGACCCACTCTCTGCACCCCTTTCTGAGGTTCTCCTCTTTCTTCTTTATCTTGCCCAGCAGGGCTCTGCTCTGGGCACTCTCAAGGGGTACCTTTCTGCCCTTTCCGCCTTCTTGAGGCTACCTGATACCTTGTTCAAGTCCCCCATTGTAAATAGGTTTTTGAAGGGCATCACACACGTGTTCCCTCCTGTTCCCTTCGTGATGCCCCAGTGGGACTTGAATCTTGTGCTTACTTACCTCATGTGTGCTCCCTTTGAGCTCCATAACTGTCCTCTCCGTCTTCTTACTCTGAAGACTGCTTTCCTAGTTGCCATCACCTCTGCCAGGAGAGTGAGTGAGTTCCAGGCTCTTTCTTCTACACCTCCTTTCCTCTCTGTTCATGCGGACAAGGTTGTGTTGCGTACTAGAGCTTCCTTCTTGCCCAAGGTTGTCACGGCCTTCTACATCGGGCAGTCCATTACTTTGCCCACCTTCTTTCCGCCTCCGCATCCCTCGAAAGAGGAAGAGAAGCTCCACCGTCTGGACCCAAAACGTGCGCTCTCTTATTATCTAGATCGCACACGCCAGTTCCGGGTGGATGACCAACTGTTCGTTGGTTACGTGGGCGCTAAGAAGGGAAAGGCGGGAGGAGGAGCCAAGTCAGCATTGGAAATGGTCACATAGCCGCTCGGCTCCGTGAGCCCTCACGCCCTGCATGCCCATCCTGCTGTCTGTTCTTAACTAAGAAGGCGTATTTGGATAAAAGAAGGAGAGCGTTCACTTACTACCTGCTCCTGAGACTCCTGCGTGCTGTGAATCCGGAGAATTTCCCATCCATTGCTCTGCGGCTTGTGCGGTGAGGAAGCCGGGGTGTCGATTACAACTGGCAGCCGGCCGCGAATGCAAGAACTGGTGGTGGGGAGTCGGTCGGAGGGTGCTGTTGCCTTGAAGTGCCTTGAAGTGCCGCTGACGGCAGCATCGGCCCGGTCCCTTCTCGAAGAGCCTTGGAGGCCTGCGAGGCATACTGGAGTTGAGGGGGGTGTGTGGCTCTTGGTCCCCCTCTTTGGACTCCGTGCCGGGGCATAACCAAGGATCGCCCCCGAGACAGGCCGGCGGCCCCCAGGGAGTGGTAGGGTCTTTTGTTTAGCCTTTTGGTGACTCTCCCTGGGGAACCCACCTCACCACTTTGTGCTCCGGGCATACATTTGGTGGCGCCCTGTGCCGAGGCCGATCCCTACAGTGAGGTGTGGAGGGACGGGGCCGAACTGACAAAGATGGCGGCTGACACCCTCCCTCACGGATCCTGTCCCGGTCGGACGGCTGCCGTAGGTGCGGAGCTTGGGTGCTGGCAGCGCACTATGGAGCCCACACCCACAGATGTCTTGGCCGCCCTAACGGATCAACGCGAGACCCTGATTTGCAATGCTTGTGAACTGGATCGAAGAATGGCCGCCATTGCTGTTTCATCGCCCTGTGGGGACATGGTCCCATTCCAAATGAGTGCCGGTGTGCCTTTATCTACTTCCTTGGTGAGGACTTTGGCCTTGCCCGTGTCTTGGGAACTGCCGAGGGCCCTGATTCCTTCGTCCTCCCTGGACAGTGCGGCTGTGTGCATGAGTGACTCTTTGGGTCGCGTGTTTGGCCTGAATCTAGAGACGCGATGCTGTTCTTCTTCTCGGGCCGTCCCGACAACACTGCGGCACTTGCCGGACTGTGAGATTTCCCCTTCATGGATGGTGTTACTGTGCTCGAACTTTGGGACACTTGCGGGCTTTGATACCGACGCCCTTGGATTTCAGCTACGCGTGTCCTAATGGACTCGAACTGCTGAACTTTTTCTTGGTGTTGTTCGGGCCTGATTGGCTCGGATCCTCCAGATCCTTCGAAAAGTACTGTATATCGATTGTCAAGGGGGCATTTGGTGGTTCTGTTGCTAGACGAGGCCAGGGTTGATGCATTTGAGGTTTCGGTGGCCCTCACGTTAACTGACGGTGTTTTGGATGTGTTACATTGGGATTGTATTACTGATGTAATTGGTACTTGATGTTCTCCATATACTCTATTCTGCTTCTGTATCTTCCCCAAGTGCAGGGGTGATGGGCGGGGCTGGGCGGTGACTTTGAGGGCCCTCCTCCACATATCTTTCTTGTCTTTTCTCTTTCTTCTAAATTTTGGGTTCCATTAGGGCGGCAGGCACGCGGCTGGGGGGTAGGCCTTGGCCTTCCCCGGGTGTGCAGGGTGGGGGTAGGGGGGCAGGGTTTAGCTTGTTCTTTGTTTCCATCGCCCTTTAGTCTTTTCCTTTTTCTATAGTGTCATCTTCATTCATGGTTCCTGTAATGGGTATTGTTCTGAGAGGTGGGGTTAGGGTTTGCTATCCATCGGATTTGTGCCTAAGTATCTCCTGATTTGTGTGCCTTACCCCACTACTTTGTTTCGGTTTATACTAATTGTTGATATCCTGATTGCGAGCTGTGTTGCAGGACCACATATGATTGTATGGCACTTTTTCAGTTCTTATAAATTTAAAAATGAACCTCTGTAATCCTGACTTCGGACCTGATCGTTTGTCCACGAGTTGTCTCCTGGTCTGCGTATCGCCCTGGCTTTTGAACTGTTCTGATTCTCCGCATTGATTGCTATACTTTTTCTCTGCTTCGCGGCCGGCCGAGAAGGTTGTAGGCCCGTACCTGTAATTGATTGCAAGTCTAATAAAGGTTTTCAACAAAAAAAAAAGAAGGGAAAGGCGGTGCACAAGAGGACCATCTCGCGGTGGATCATCTTGTGTATCCAGGCATGTTACTCCATGGCCAGAAAGGAGCCCCCTGCTGGATTGCGGGCTCATTCTACTCGGGCCACGTCGACTACAACTGCTCTGGGCCGAGGAGTGCCCTTGCAGGACATTTGCCAGGCAGGGCCTCGCTGCACACGTTTGCACGACACTATTGCCTGGATAGCCAAGTCCGGAGGGATGGCTTCTTTGGCTGTTCCGTCCTCCAGGACTTTCTGGTGTGATCATTGGTTCGCAGACCCACCACCGGGGTTGGTATTGCTAGGGTATCTATTCTAAGGTAAGGAATCTATCACTAACGTGTCTCTTTCAGATGCACAAGTTACTACTTGTGTAACGATATATCTGTAAGAGACATTAGTTAGTGATAGATTCCTTACCGACCCACCCATCCTCCCCGTTCTGCGAACCGATATCTAGGGTTAAGGTCATCCCCTTTCAGGGCCCTAGTTTCATGGCACCAGTGTTGGTTCTATCATGGCTCTGCGTATCTGGCGCGGAAAAGCTGTGTATCAGAACTGATGTCAGCGCGCATGGGCGACGTCATTCCGGCGCTAACGACGCCAACGACGGAGCCGCGGACGACGCCTACCGACGCGCAGGAGTATTGCCACACAAAACTTTTCCGGATCCAGTCTGACGCCTGGGGATATTCTAAGGTAAGGAATCTATCACTAACTAATGTCTCTTACAGATATATCGTTACACAAGTAGTAACTTGTGCATTCGGAACTGAAGACCATATTGATGACGGACCATTCCCCCTAGACATTGATATCTCCCTTGAGGAGGTAACTAAGACCATAAAAGAAAGTGCCTCAAGGAAAACTCCAGGGCCGGATGGCATCCCGGTGAACGTCTACAAAGCCAATAGAGAGCTATGGGCTCCTCTTTTAATGATTATCTTAAACAGCTGTAATCGTCACAGGTTCATCCCCACTTGGACTGATGCAATCGTGATTCCTATATTTAAAAAGGGGGATAGAAATGAACCAAGTTATCACCCTATCGTCTTATTGGATGCTTTTATGAAAGTTGCAGGGAGGGTTATTTTAAACCAGCTACAGATATGGGCTGAAGACACAGAAGTTCTTTCAAATCTTCAATATGGCTTCCGCTCAGGCTTAGGCACAATTGAGCAGGGACTTAATTTGTCACTAATCATAAATAAATATACAAAAGCAAAGAAGGGTAAACTTTTCCTTTCGTTTGTGGACCTAAGCTCCGCGTTTGACTGTGTCAAACATGAGCAGTTGTGGAACATCCTTAAAGACTTAAAGGTCGATCCCCCACTGCTAATGTTCATTAAGGAACTGCATGGGGGTGGGGAGAGGGTCCGATATGGAAGACAAGGGGAGTGCTCAGCAAAGTTTCCCATTAAAAAAAAAAGGGGTGAGGCAAGGGTGCATATACTTGCACCCTTGCTCTTCTCGCTTTACATTAACAGTTTAGGACAGCATTTGAGTGAACACCAACACGATTACCCAACCATTAGGGATACCCCCGTCCCTATCCTATTGTACGCGGATGACGCTGTTATAATGACGCGGACGCAGCTAGGATTACAAAGGTCTGTCAAAAACTTTGTTGCCTACATGAAAGACAGGGGTTTAATGGTAAATATTGCTAAGACTTACACCATGAGTTGTGGAACAAATAGGAGAAAGATATGTGACATTTTTATTGATAATAAAAAAAATCGAAAGTACGGACAGATCGTCTTTCTTAGGAATTATGTTATACAGAAGGGGGTCCTGGAAAACGGCATGAATGTGAGGAAATTGACCTTCTCAAGAGCTATAGGAGCAGTCACTAATTTCTCTAAGAAACTAGGAGGCAGACCAGTCCCAGAGCTGCTGGGCATTTAGAAATCTAAATGCATTTCAACAGGGACGTATGGAGCCGGTATTTGGGACACTGAAGGAGTAGAACAAATTCAATGCTGTGAAAATGTTTATACATAACCTGTTAGCGGTTCCCAGCTCTACCGCCACCTTTAGTTGCCATAGGGAATTCGGCCTTTCTGATATTATAAAAATCAATCCCCTGTTACTGTGGCACAAGGTCTGGGTATCATTGGAGACCGGTTTTAATAGAGACGTAATCTTGAATTGTCTCAAATTAGATAAGAAGGCCAATATCCTTTGGCTTGTCTATATAAAAAGAATGACACATGACATTGGCCACCCAGAATATTTTGATACCCCTAGCTGCATGGAAACTGTATCTAGAAAAACGTTAAAAGCACACTGCCTGAACCATCTAGAGAATAAGCGCTGGCTCATTGAGAGAGAGAAGAAATCAGTCATGGATAACCATTCGATGACCACATGTACAGGGTTACAACCGCACTGGTACAGAGTAGTTTCAGTCGTATGCTTTTGGCCCGCTTTTGTTGTGGGTCTTTTTTTAGATTGATCACATTTCCTGAGATCAATGCTTGGACAAAAAACTCACCTATATGCCCATGTGATGATATTCAATACAAACAACCCTGCATTGCACTTTGTATTGTAAATATTATGTTGTACTGAGAAAAAAGTTTTTAATGCCTACTCTTAGAAGCTGGGGCCTAAGATATTGTAGAACAACTGTTTTAAGATTACAACTGCTGGAAAATGAACACATTATTATGGTAATTTCTTCCTTTTTAAAGGCTGTCATTAGGTACCGGAACACAATGTGAAGCTTCAGCTTGTTCCTGCACTATGTAATGTAATTATGAAAACATGGATTGTCATTTTTTTAAATCCCTGAAAGATGTAACATTTTTGTGAAAAAGTTTTTATCCTTTTAACTATTTGTGCTTTTCTGATTTTTTACTGTATGAAAATTGAATAAAGCTGATTTGATTTGATTTGATATAGTACTTTATGCTGAGGTCCTGCATAACTGAAAGATTTCAAAATTGGAAATTTGTGAAGATGGAAAAGTATTTGTTTGGATGGATGTATTTTATTGTAATTTGGGCTCAATAAAAAAAGAACAATAAGGCTGTGTCTAGAAAAGTCTAGAGAGGACACTTGACAGAAGAACCCCAACAAACCTGTTTGAGACTGCATACAGAGAATCAACATTCATTATCTGCTTTGAGTGCATACAAGTGGGAGCTACATACATCCTTGTTGCTTGAGTTCCAAGTCCTTTTATCAAGGAAGGGAGTATTACACAGCAACTCTGAAAAACTACTGCGATTGCTACCAAGATGACTGTGATATAGTTTTAACATACTCTGTATAGTTTCCACAACAATAGGTGCTCGCTTTTAGGGCCAGTCATCTAGGAGACCTTAAAATTAGCAAAATACAACACAAAAGGAGGATCACACAAATAAGAATGAGTCACGAGTAGAGTCCAAGGCTGTGTCCTTGTCTATAAAGTGCAAGAAAATAAATAAAAGATTAATACTCCCAAACATTCACATGCGTTGTGATGCTTAGTTCGTTTGCAGTAATGCTGTTGTAGCTCTGCTTTTTGATTCTTTGATGGAATACTAACTTGTATGTGAAGATTCTTCTCTAGACACGTTCTTTTTTTGTGTGCTCCTCCTTTTGTGTTGTACACTCTCAGAACTGCTGTACAAACAGAACTAGTGTCTGTGTGACAGCTAGCTTCCCAGAGGAGAGGTTACATTACCTGGAGTCTTTACTTGCTGGAAGAACATTATCCCTCACCTAAAGCATCTGAAAGGCAGCCTACCTGCTTGAAGAGTGAAAGAGTTTGTCAAGGTGCTGGAGGTGTGACCGTCCAAGTAAAGCCAGAAACCATCATAATCTAGTGTGAAGGGTCTACCAGGAAAAAGAAAACAGCAGAGAGTTATCTGCGAGTCTGAAGAGGGTGGTACAGTCTCTCCAGAAGTTCAGTTCCAAAAGGGAATCAGGGGAGGACAGCCAACCTTGCAACTATGCAATAGGAAAAAAACACAGTTGATGGACAGAATGCAGAACAATGTCTTACATTCACCCCAGTACAAAGATCTGGGCCTAATTCCATCGTTTTTTTGCTCTCCACACCACCCTAGGTCAGACACTGGCTATATGCAAATCAGCCTTGACCCTGTGCCTCATGGGAACAGTCCAGCCCGAACTACCAAGCCATGTCTTTCCTAGACCGGAATCAAGCATCCATGGACCGGTTTCTGGCTATCAGCCTTCTTCAGCCTAGATAGCTTGACTCCAGTGATGTGGAGAGCCTGGGACTCACGTCTGAGCATACCCAGCCCACTCGGGGTGAAAATTGCAAAAAACACAGTTGATGGACAGAATGCAGAACAATGTCTTACATTCACCCAAGTACAAAGATCTGGGCCTAAATCCATCGGTTTTTTGCTCTCCACACCACCCTAGGTCAGACACTGGCTATATGCAAATCAGCCTTGACCCTGTGCCTCATGGGAACAGTCCAGCCCGAACTACTAGAATGTAAGACATTGTTCTGCATTCTGTCCATCAACTGTGTTTTTAACTATTCAATAGGAACAATCATGGTTGCCCTTACTGCTTAAACCAAGAGCTCTGCCTACAGTAAATGTAGCGACTGAAATACAGAAAAATTCCTGTGGCTAACATCACCGCAGAAGTCAATTCAATTCAATAAAACTTTATTCGGTTTAAACAAACGTAAAGCATAAAAGTTACAAAAACACATACAATAAAAAGTGACAGTGCATTACATAAAAACAGTCAAGGAGCGAATAAGATTAAATAAGAGAGGAACCAGGGGAACACTCATTACTGGTACATATAATGTCTAAATTTGATGGTTGCTTTTAAAAAACCCACAATAAAAAGTAAACAATCCTCTTTCAGAAGTTGAAGATAGACTAATGCTGGGCGAACCTGCCTAAAGTTCCATTGTTTTTAAAAGAGGAACCAGATAGAGTTTACGATGAAATTCATACAATTTGCAGAAAAACATAAAATGCAGCATATCCTGTGGAGACTCTCCGTCGCAGCGGCAGGAAGCTGCCACTTTACTAGTAATAAAACATTTGGGTCTGGCAAGCAAGAGATGAAAAAGATTCAGCCGAAACCTGGTAAGCAGGAATTTTTCCTGCATAGACAACGACCCCAAGACATACGGCTCTACTCTCAGGATTGTTTTGAGCATTATATACGTACGCACGCTTGGTTTCTGTACCTCCCTTGCCTCTCTATCCAGGTTCCTACCTGCCAAAAGGCGGTTTTAATGTCCTCCACATCTCTTATTAATACATTTAGGATCGGAGAATATATCTCCCCGCCTTAACCTGCCAAAATTTTCCTTGATATACCTCAGCCATAAAATACAGGATGAATTGTAAAGTGTCCTACAATCTTTTATAATCATGTGGGTCAGGGGGAGGTCTGTGTTCAGCCAACACTTCAGCCAATATGACAGTGGGCGCAGGGAGAGTGCATCATTTATGTACGGGACCCTAGTTCCTCATGGACCGCTAAATTAGACGTGCCACGAGGAACACAAAAAAGCTGTTACTGAAAATCATTTTCCGATATTTGAAGGGATTCCCCCGCCATATAACCCCAGATTTTGCTACCATATGAGGCGACGGCCAGGCTTTTAGCCTGGTACACCTGCAGCATCGCTCCGGTGGGTTTCTTCCCCAATTCGGAAGCAAAATTAAAAATTGCTGTATTCACCCTCTGAACATCCCCCTTTTTTCCCTAGCAGTGGACCCCAGTTGAGCTTGTTATCGAAGAGGACCCCTAGGTATGAAAACACATTTGTGAGGGGGATTTTAGAGTCTCCCACTCTGAATTGAAAATGTTTCTTAACTGGCTGCCCCACCTGCATAACATACGATTTGGAGTTATTGATTGCCAGGTCCCTATCTGACATAAAGTCTGAAAAGGTGGTTAAGAGTGATTGTAAACCTCCTTTCTGTCTTGGATATGAGGACGGCATCGTCCGCATATAACAGGACAGGAATCCCTCGCCTACCTACCCTAGGACAATCAGCCCCTAAAACCTGTAAAACGCTATCCAGTTCATTAATGTAAAAATGACATAGGAAGGGAGCCAGTATACAGCCTTGCCGGACTCCCTTCTTTATGTTAAAATCCCTTGTGACACGCAGGTCTTGTGAAAACCTAACATTATCTTTTGTTGACTTATGTAGATCCTCAAGAAAGTTTACAATGCTAGTCTCCACACCCCTTGCCTTCATGGACTGCACTAGCTTATTCCTATTTACGCAATCAAAAGCCGAGGACAAATCCATGAAGGCAAGGTGAATGGTCCCTGAATGACCAACTGTATATTTGCTCAAAATCAAGAAGAGGTTGAGGCACTGGGCAACTGTGGACCTTCCCTGTCGAAACCCATATTGGGCTTCCGACAGCATCATTTTATCCTCGGCTAAAGATGATAATCTTTGCAGGAGGACCCTACCCATCCCTTTTACCACTGAATCTATGAGGGATATAGGTCTATAACAGTTTGGACTGCCTCTATCACCTTTTTTGAAAACAGGGACTATAGTGGAGGTGGGTCAAGACTGAGGGCATCCATACAGTGTTGCCGCATTAAAAACGGTCTCCAATTTCGGGGCCCAGAAGGTGGGGTCTGACTTTAAAAGGTCTGGTGGGATCCCATCAGGGCCCAGTGCCTTTCCAGTGGTTAGGCCGGTTATACCTAATAGGAGGGGGTACTAAGATTTGAGAGCGGTGAGATCCTGAGTACCATGATAGGTTCCTTGATTTTGCACAGAGGGACATTCAAACATAAGTTCGAAGTGGGATTCCCACTCCTCCTCTGTTATATGACAATCAAGCCCCCCCGTACCGGGCAAACAAAAGTTTGTTAACAACGCTCCAGAATTTCGTGCTGTTTTGGAGAGTGTCAGGGTCCAACAGCTCCCTCCATGCCTCATCTTTCAGGGATCTCTTTTGAACCTCAAGCGCCAGCTTATATTCCCTGCGGCAGGCCGAGACAGCCGCCTGCACTCTTGGTTTTAGTACCAGGGCTTCCCTGAGCCTCCTCGCTGCTTTAGAGCAATGAGTGTCGAACCCTCTCGGACCAACCAGAGTTTGACCTTTTGCTGGGACCGATAACATCCCTGCAACCTTTTCAGTAATAGTTTTAAAAGCATCCAGCACCCCCCTTGGTGAGGACCATTCCGTGGTACACACAGTTAGTTCATCAACACATACAATTTTAATTCTATCAGCGATTGATTCAGGGGTCACCTGCGACCACTTTAATCTGCGCATTCCATCAGTAAGTCTCATTGAACTTAGTTTTGGTGCCTGTCACATAGTGTTATAGGGTTATGATCACTAAATTCACTCACTGTGATCTTTTTTTTATTTTTTTTATTATGTTTTTTGTTCAGGACTTGACAATTCATTCGTCACATAAATTTAAAAAAAAACACAAAATCGAAGAAAAAACACAATGATCTGCTGAAGAACAAATAATAAAATATTACATCCTCTCAGAAAAAAGGGATAAGACCTAAAAAAAGAAATTTCGTATCCAGAAACAAACATAGAAATTTATTCAAATAATGTCCCCCATATTTTTTCAAATGTACGCAGTCCCCCAATCCTTTGTGCATATATATATATTCGCCTTTCCTTACTCTCTTTATTTTCCCATACCATTCATCCAAAGATGGTACCACATCTGTTTTCCAATACTTGAGAATCAGTGATCTGCCAACCGCTATTTTAATATATATCAGTTTTGCCTGTGACTCGACCAGATTAAGCTCTGGATCAATACCAAATATGATCAGTCTTTCATAATTAATAATCGTACAGTGCATATGAAGTGAGAGCAAAGAAAAGATGCCCTCCCAGAAGGCCTCTATTCTGGGGCATAAAGCTACTATATGAGACTAATTAGCCAAATCTGGTCGAGAACACCTAAAACAGATAGAAGATATATTACACTCCTGCAGTATTTGCTAAAATGTTTTGTAATACAACAGCCATTTACTAAAAAACAACATTCGCCTCCAGTTGGCGCCTCTCAATACAGAGAAATTAAACTTATTTAACGTTTTCCACATATTCACTGTTAAGTTGAGACTTTCATGTTTCCGCCATTTTTTAGTTGCTTTAGTACTCAAATCCTCCTCTCTACTCTGTGCTAGTTTTCTTCTCCATTTTCCTGGTTTTATAAATAATGAAGACCAAAAGATATCATTAGATAAATCTGAGGCTCGACTAATCTGAACTAGGTCATTTTGAACCAAAACTTTATATAGAAGATTATATGAACCCCTAAGAAGAAAGTTTCCCCCTATTAGAGAGAACATCTTGTTAGGAGTTAACCAAGCATCATTTTCCACAAAATTCAATAGTGAAGTGAACCCCAGTCTGACCCAATTTTGTATAATTTCTGGCCCCATTTTTATACCCAAACCAGTAATAGCATCACTGAATGGAGTTTTAAGGCTAAAGAGAGAAAGAGAGTATCTCTTCAACATGGCGTCTCGTTTTTTGAAAAACCAATTTAATACCTTGTATCTGACTAGTTTGGGGGATTTGGGTATGGATAATGGAGATGAGATTTTGACTTCTTTATTAATTTCTTTTCTGAAACAATTTGTAAACAGTCCTTGATTTAACATTAAATGTTTGAATCTTGAGAGATACTGCGCAAAATACGCAAAGTAATAATCTCTAAGGTTTGGGAGAGCGAGACCACCTTGATCTTTATCTGCATATAACGTATTAATGGCGATTCGAGGTGTCTTTTTAGCCCAGACAAAAGCTGAAAACATGGATTCAATTTTGGAAAAAAAGGATCCCGGTAATGAACATGGGATAGTGGAAAACAAAAAGTTGAATAGGGGGAGGACAGACATCTTGATTAAAGCCACTCGGCCTAAAATAGACAAGGGTAGGGTATTCCAACGTGACAACAGATCCCGGACTTTTTTTATTAAGGGTTCAAAATTCAAAAAATACAAATCACTTACAGAAGACGTAAAATATACCCCCAAATATCTTTTAGGTCTATTGCTAATACAGTTTTGAAAATCCGGGTGTAATTCTGGAATAATACCACTGCAAATCAAGATCTCGGTCTTCCTCCTATTAATGCGATACCCTCCTAATGCTTCAAATTCTGCAAAGACAGCAAGAGCCTGTGTTTGCGAATGGATCTCTGGTTTAAGAAGAAGCATTATGTCATCTGCATATAATTTGATTTTATCCATAGATGCTATAGGTGGTAGAATATCTACAGAATTCCTAATTGCCAGTGCCAGTGGTTCTATAAAGAAGGCAAAAAGAACAGGGGACAGTGGACATCCCTGTCTTGTCCCTCTTTGTACTGAAATTGAACCCACCATGGATTTGTTAATAAGCACATGGGCTTTTGCACCTTGATACAAATTTTTAACTAAGGTTATAATTTGTGAGGGGATTCCAAAAAATTGTAAAATAGAAAAAAGTGTATCCCAAACCACCAAAGCAAAAGCTTTTTCTGCATCTAAAAGAAAAACTAAAGCCGGCACCTTACGTGTTTCAAAATATTCTAAGGCCTCGACCAAATAGTGAGTATTAGGGATAAGTTGTCGACCTGCAATAAAACCATTTTGATCTGAGTGAATAAGATGCCGAGAAATATTATTGAAACGTAGTGAAAGTAATTTAGTAATGATTTTATAGTCCGAATTTAGCAGAGTTATGGGTCTGTATGAATTAGGGTCATTTGCTTCCTTTCCTTTTTTCAAAAAACTAACCACAGTCCCATCATAAAATGATGATGGGATTAAGCCACCTTCCAGCATGGAATTGGATAATGAAAGTAAAAGTTTAGATAGGGAAGTGAAAAATATTACAAAAAATTCTCCAGGGAAGCCGTCTGGTCCACACGCCTTACCATGTGGCAGAGATTTAATTACCGCTTCTAGTTCATCTTCTGAGAACGAAGTTGCCATAGCTTCTTGCTCTGTCTGAGATAGAGTGGGAAGATTATACTTCTTAAAAAAATTATTTAAACTGATTTGATCTGTAATATGGTGCGAAGTATAGATTTTCTCGTAATGAGACAACATAATCTGTCCTATCTCTGCTGCGTCTGAAGTATCAGAATTATTGATTGGAGATTTAAGAGAATGAATTAGATTAGCAGCCGCTTGTTCTTTGACCTGCCATGCCAAAAATTTGCCCGTAAAATTACTATGTTCGTATGATTTCTGGGCTTGCTTACAGAAACTTTCCTCACTTCTTTCAAAATAATGTAAGCTCAGTTCACGTTCTGCGGCATTTAATTGCGTATTCAGCCGAGCAGATGGATTCTGATATATTTGTTCTACCAAATCCTGGATATTTTTCTGTAAAAGATTCTTCGTATCCCTAAACGCAACAGATTCCCGCGCATCCCT
The DNA here is from genome assembly GCF_964263255.1 of Lissotriton vulgaris. Classification (NCBI taxonomy): domain Eukaryota; kingdom Metazoa; phylum Chordata; class Amphibia; order Caudata; family Salamandridae; genus Lissotriton; species Lissotriton vulgaris. Next base: position 284,048,182 of record NC_141700.1, read on the forward strand.
TCCAATAGCAATCCCCCGAATAAATGCTTTAAGTGAGTCCCAGACCACATGAATAGTAGCAGTTCCCATATTTCGATCAATAAAATCCTTTATTTCATTTTTCAATAGGGTCACCCATGTTGCGTCAACCAGGTATGATTTATTCAGCACCCAGCGTTTTACAACACTAACACTTTCCTCAAACGTCAGTTCTAATGTTAACAGAGCATGATCGGAGAAGCCATTATGTAGAAATCTTTGATGACTATTTTTAAAATTTGAGGAGATCAGAAAAAAATCAATACGAGAAAATGACCTATGTCTTCCTGACCAGCAAGTATATTCTCGTTTATGAGGATTAATAAATCGCCACGGGTCAACAAGATCTAAAGTCCTAACATTGTTCAAGATTGTCATAAATGATTTAGGTTTCGGTTGTTTTTTACCACCCGTGCTGGAATCTAGTTTGAGGTCCATGAGTATATTAAAGTCCCCCCCAATCACAATATCACCACCGACCAACAAGAGAGAATGGAACATGTCCTCATAGATTTCCGGATTATCATTGACTGGGGCATAAAAGCTTACAAATGTGATAGGGGAGGGCCTATTCTTAAACTTACATGTTGCCGAACACCATCAACCCCGACTCTCAGCCTTAGGTTGCAAAATCTCTATCTCCATATTATTATTGATGAAAAGGGCTACTCCCCTCTGTGACTCAGAAAAAAAAGAGAACCCCCGATACGTGGCCCAACCTTTAAACATAGAAAAGTTATCAGCTTTTGAGAGAGGGATGTGTGTTTCTTGAAGAAGAATAACTGCAGGATTTTCAGTTAAGATCCAATTCTCTATTGCCCGCATTTTTTTTTTTATTATTTAGGCCGTTCACATTAAACGAAAGGATTTTTATACTTTTTCTAACCATTCTGGTAATATTTACTAAAGTTGAGTAAAAAGATTACTCTCTCTTTGCCTATCGCACTCCCTTTTTTATAACACAATACAGTCTTTTCAGAGTCCATAAAAAGAATATTTTTGGACTTCAGCTGGCAGATCCAAAAAGAAAATTGAAAAATTTAAACATAAACATAAAATTTTGCCAAGAACTGTGTATTTTTAAATATTTTTTCCCCCCCTGACCTACCCCCCTCCCTCTTCTTCCATCTGTGGCCCCTCCTTGCTCTTCCTCTCTCCTCCCACGCACGCCACAGAATCCTCTACCTTCCATTTGCCCTGCCCCCACCCCAACATAGTGCGAGAAATAAATCGCCTAGTGTGAAGGAAAAAAAGGCAATGTAGACAAAAAGTGAAAAAAATATAAAGAAGAGTCCACATCTCAAGCTATGGTCTATCTCAAAAACGAATTTTTAGCCATTCAGCCATTTTGAATCCCATGCAATAGCTCTTGTGCTGCCTCTACATCCGATAGCATGTAGAATTTACCTTAGCACAGCAGTCAAAACTTAGAGTGCTCTTCAATTATTGCTTGTGCCCCCTGTGCTTTAAAGAGATGAAGAATTTTAACAAATTCTCTTCTACGTCTTGCAGCCACCGCAGACATATTTGAGAAAATCTGGCATTTCACTGTGGCATTCACCGGGAACTGTCTTTGCCGGATTGCTCTAGATAGAATCTGCTCCTTTACCCTTACATCAGCAAAGTTAATGAGAATAGTCCGAGGTAACGTAGAATTCGTGGGGAGGTGTGCAGGAACACAATGGGCTCTGGTGATCGTTAAATCTCCTTTGTGTTCTGGTATCACCCCCTGTTGTAGAAATGTAGAGACCCATTGAAGGATGTCTGACCCCTCAATTCCTTCGGGGACCCCCACTATGCGTAGGTTTGATCTTCTATTGTAATTCTCAAGATCATCCAGCTTATTCTCAAGAGCCCTAGATGATTTGGATACGTCTACAGTCTCTTTCTTTACTGCAACCATTTGATCCTCGAGAGAGGAAATCCTTTCCTCTGCCTCAGTAAGCCGAGCTGGGAAGGTAGACACTAGCTCTTCAATTTTGTCCATTTTGTCCAGCCTCTGATGGATTGCTGACAGCTCCACGTTTTGTGATCTCTTAATCTCTCTTAGTTCGTCTAATATTAAGTTTAGCATGTCTTTTACGGACATCTTCATCTCTCCTTCTGTTTCCGTATCCATCTCTAGTACAGGGGCTGTGGAGCCCGCCACCTCTAACGCCAAATTTCTGTCAGAAATAGATGGGGATTGAGATACTTTATTCATTGAGTCCTTATTTTCCAAAGCCATAGACTCCAGTGAGCCCACTATTGTTTGCTTTAAGTCAGATGTAAGGACAGATTTAGAAATAGATGCTGCGGAGGCATGTTGTACCACTGGAGCTGAATTCATAGAGGGGCTGACAGCTAGGCTGGAATCGTTAGTGCCAACTTGGTAATCCAGAGTTACTGCCCCATTTACAGATGTTTCAGCGATCGCATTATTGGTCGCGAGAGGAAGAGTTTTCTTTACAAACAGAGGAAATTGTTTGGGCGGAGGGGTGGTTGTGCAAGAGGCTGAGGTGAGGCAAGGATGTCAGACCTATCACCATTATGAACCTCTACAACTTTGTCCCCCACACTCAGATGCATTAGATCTTCTGTAACTCCCTCCTCTGTTTCTGAGCAGTCCGATGAATGCACTGAGTCTACCTCTTTTATAACACCTCCCTCCGTTAATTTAGCCATAGCCTCAGCCTCTTTTGCCTGCTGACGGCGTTGCTTAGCTTTGCGTGCATTTAGGATCTTCCCCATACCAGCAGTAACTCAGTAGCTCAATAACTCGGCTGCTCAGCTCTCCCCAAGCACTCTCCAAGCACTCTCCAAGAAGTTATTGCAGAAAGACTAAAAGGTATTAAGAAGAAATATTGCAGAGAAATTGCAGAGGCACCCACAGTTTTATTTTTCCCAAGAACGGAAAACGATGGCTCCCTTACTGCTTCAAATCAGCGACTGCTAATTACCAATACCAAGCAAGGAGTTATCTGTTTCTCTGTTTCCTTTAGTATCTCACAGTTTTCACAGTTTTTGAGAGTTTTTAAACCGAGTTTAATACTTCTTCGTATTTATAAATACAGTCTTTTTCGAGCAGTAAGAATATTTAGTAGATGCCACCGTTACTTTCCCCAATTAGAAGGCCTAATTCAGTCCTGCTCTGCCACTCGAGTTAATACGTTTTTTTTTTTTAAAAGGAGAGAAAAGCCACCGAGTTACTTTCTCCAATTCGAAAGTTAATAAAGGGCTCCCAGCCTCTACTCGCTGAAACTAACACACTCCTCTGCACCTACCACGATTCTTGCGGGTACAGATGCCGATGCAGGCTCCCTCAGTATGCAGCCGCCGTATTTTGGTAAAATGAAACCGGCAATCTCTACCCCCGCGGAAAAGTGGAGTGGCTCCCTCAGCCTGAATTCCTCAGCCTTGCGGTGTAATTACTTTGAGCAGTCAATCTTCCTCGCGTTCCATCCAAAATCGGCACAGGACACCGAAAAGAAAACCTCAGTAAACGCTGGTCCAAAACTGCCGTAGCTTTCGATCCTGCTACGAGAGGCAAACGCCGACACCTTCCACCATCGCGCACCTCGTGAGGGGGAGGGGCAGCAGCGCGGCACTCAGGTGCTACGTGGATGCGTGGAACTCCACCGTAGCCCCGCTGTCAACAGGATTTGGCCGAGCACTCACGATGATCTTAAAGGAGCTTACTGAAAATTGTAGGGAAGGTGCAATTAAAACATTGTCAATAAATGATCCCATCCCATGTCCCTTAAACGTTGAAACAGTTAAAGTTGTACGAGGGTCTATTAGGGTCATCGTTGTCATCAGATCAAAATCATTAATCAAAGCGTTCATTAACTCCCCTTCAACAGTATGTTCATAGTGGAAGCCATGCATACGAGGACAGCCCATGTCAGAGATACAAGACGTTAGCGGCTCACCACAGGGATGTATATTAAAATCGCCAGCGTTCATGAGGCTGGGTAGACTTTGACTCAGGGATTGATTTATTACATCACCAAGGGCGATTACATTGCTAGACTCATACGGAGAGACAACAGCGTTATAAAAATTAACCAATCCCAAACTAATGACCCCTTTTGTATCCTTAATACTTGAATTCCAGGGCGTGTATTTGGTACTGCCTTAAAAAGGAAAAAGCAGTCCCTAAGTTTTTAAGGATATCCCTTATGTCGAGGTGTCCCTTTTCACCACTAACCCAGTGATGCCTGACCCGACTCAGAGAACAACCCTATGGTCAGAAAACAATAGTAAAAAATAGTAAAAACTCAGCTGACCAATGGCTGAGCGTTAGTTTTGTTGGGTACTCATTGTCAAATACAAGTCCTGTGGCATTACAAAAAACAATCTTATGTGCATGTATCATAAAAACAATGGTTTATTAAAAATAATTTTTCATTACAGTACATAGAAATCAATATTGCACAAATATACAGACAGTTACATTAAAAACCAAAGGTCGACGCAGCGTTTCGGTGTCTTGAAAGGATAGGTACACCTTCTTCAGGACGGTTTTTAAAATCACTCAAATTGTGAGTGAGGCTGGTAATAGCCCGCTATCTATAACAACTATTCCTTATTCCTTTAGTTGTATATTTTCTGCTCAGTTGATTATTACAAATTATCTCCACCTTAATCCAAGTGTTTATATAAACTGGATGGGTTCGCTGTACCAGGGATGACCACCGAATGGATAATGTAATCACATACACTATTAGGATATCCTAATCGCTGTACCAGGAAGGAATGACAGGGAGGCCGCTGGTTTTTAATGAGATAAACCAACACAAGGAAGCACGAAGCAAAACGCTTTCAGCTGGCAATTGGAGAACATATATATAGCTCCTCCAGATCCCATGAGGGGGCCCTAAGAACCTTGTTTTAAGCGAGGGTGTATGTGATTACATTATCCATTCGGTGGTCATCCCTGGTACAGCAAACCCATCCAGTTTAGAGTACCCAACAAAACTAACGCTCAGCCATTGGTCAGCTGAGTTTTTACTATTTTTTACTATTGTTTTCTGACCATAGGGTTGTTCTCTGAGTCGGGTCAGGCATCACTGGGTTAGTGGTGAAAAGGGACACCTCGACATAAGGGATATCCTTAAAAACTTAGGGACTGCTTTTTCCTTTTTAAGATTACTTTACCCTGTCCCATAACTGGTACATAGGGTATCTCCCTTGTTTGTTCTTTGTTATTTGGTACAGCCTGCACTTTATATGTTGTTTTCACTGAAGTGTAAGTTACCAAACCACCTTTTGGTGTCCCCCTTAAAGAGGGTTTAGCTGGGACAAAAAAGGCTTTATAGCCTTCCAGGAAGAGGTCGCAGTCTACTGACCAAGTTTCCTGTAGACAAATTATCAAAAATTGCTTTACGTAAGCTATCCATCTAGGGTCCTGAAACCTGGCCGCCAAACCTGCTAAGTTAAAGGATCAAAAATTGTTTAAACAACCCCTAGGGGGCCCTGCCGCTACAACACTATGATTCTGTGGTACAGCGGCCGGCTCCAGCCCTACACAAACAGGATCCTGCAGTAAATCACAATCCTTCATGCCCGTCAAGGTGTCAAATCTATTATTTAAGGTCAGGCTATAGTCTATTCCAGAGTGTCTGTCCATCAATGGGTGGAGTTGAACAGGAGCGATACGTGGGTGAATAGGTGCGGATCTAATTCTAGCATCTCCAAATTGTTGCTCACCATAGGCTACTTCCAATGTATCCCTATGAATAGACGGCTTATAGAAGAAACCCAAAGGTAGAATTCTAATTGCAGAACTCACTGGTAGGGGAAGACTGTTGTCCCTTGAAAAGATACGACTTGCAGTATGGGGGTTATCAAAATTAATAGGAATTCATGTAAACTAGGGTCAGGGACAGGGGAGTGTATTATTGATCCAGTTCACCCTGCTTGCCATAATTATGTTGTTCGATATATTCGCACCAACTATAGTGTTCTATGTAAACCAGTGTCTTATTTTGTTTAGTAGTTGCCAATAATTTTCGCTTTTCCCTGGTGGAAGAGGTGGAACATACCCCAGAATTGCTACATATGGTGTAGATTCAGGGGGAAGATCAATGGTAGGGAGACTGGCTACCTGGGGAGACTTCACCTCTAGGCCCTTATTCTTTGCAGCCTGGGAGGTCCAGTTCTGCAGGATGTAACCTGTCTCGGGTCTGGGAGGTTAGTATTTGCTGGCTCGCGACTGCCACCTCGGTTATTATCTGGAGCCTTGCTATCAATAGTTAAATTCACAGCAACAGCTCCCCAGTCTCTGTCCAGCCCCGATATAGCTCTTTCATTGGTGACTTGAGTATTGGGCTTCATTTGATTTACAATTACACTATCCTGAGAACATTTTGACATCAACGTTTCTATGTTAGACAGCCTGGCTTCGAGCATACCTATTTTCTGAATTGGAGGTTCTATTAAGGTGGTCTGCATGGTTTCTAGCCTCCCCCAGTAGTCCCCCCTCTAGATAGTCTACAGGTGTTGTCCCTGTCCTGGCGTAAATCTGGGTAGTTGGATTTGCAGAATTATTATCACCCCTAACTGGAGCTTCTACCCTGATCCTCCCTGGGCTGCCCTTCACAGTTTTTTCCGTCTGCCTAGGCCCCCGAGTTTTCCTAATTACCACTGGGGGATTTGCAGGGCGGATGGGTTTTGCTTTTACTTTTTGTGCTCTTGTTCTAACTATTTGTGGGGCTGGGCTCGAATCCTGCTCCAATATCATGGATGGGACTGTGTCATTCAACTGTGTAGGGTCTATCATTGGCAATTGACTACGCTGTTCCAGTGGCAGCTCCTGGTTCGGTGGAGACAAGGCATCAGAAATAGCAGGAGTAAGGGAGAGCCTACCATAAGAGATTGAAGGCTCCAGGGATAGCCTGCGCTCCATTATCAAGATTTCATTATTAAGGACAGAGACTGTCCTAGATAAGAAAGTGTCTAAAGTTCTAACTACTCCTTTCCCCACCGTGTTTTTTCGCCTGCTCATTTTTAACTGGGAGTTCTCAGACAGTTAAAAAACACAAGAAGTTAACACTGGACTGATACAGGTTAACAATCACAGTTAGAATATCAAGTACACTATTGGTAAATATGCGTGACAGGGCATGAAAATAATGGAGAAAGGTAACTCCCCAAGTCTCAAGGCCAGACAGCTTATCCCAAAGTCAGTAGGACCACAGTATATGAATGTGCATATGTATGATCACTCCTGCGCCAAATAGGCGACTGACAGGCAAATCATGGGGAGTTCCAGTAACAGTTCCAGAAAGATACCTTCAAGTAGAGTACCTGTGTCGGAAACCGCTACCCGACTGAAGATGGAAAGGGGGTGGGGTGGCCCTGCCCTGCCTCTGTCTGGCTCGGACGGGCTTAGACGGTCCTGGGCTTCGCCCGGCACTGCCAGCACGCGTCCCGCGACACGGGTGCCCTGTAAGCCTTTTAAGCGCCTCCTGGCACTTGCTGGACGCTGTGGCGGCGGGCTGGACGCATTGGCGGCGTGCACGCCGCAGGTGCTGCCGGGTATTGTGGTCCCGGAAATGGCGACAAGGTGCCGAAGGACTCGTGGCGGCAAAATTGCAGACAGGTAAGTGTCCCCAATATTACGGCAGGGCTCCCCTGAAGTCAAGAATTGTGTCTGTGGCAGACATCGATGTTGGAGCAAATAATTGTAGATATTGCAGTGGTGACCTTCATGCGCACAAAGTGTATCCAGAGACTGCTACCATGCTGCTCTGAACCCTATGTGAATGCCAGCCCATCTACCGACCAGTGACCCACCAATGGGTCTAACACCTGCTAAGAGCCATCCCTGACTCACATTACCTTCATTCACTGAAGGACTTTTATGGCAGTGGTTCGGTCTGCCCTATCCTGCTGCACCGACCCATATCGGCGGCCACTCCTGAAACCATGCTGTCTCATTCTAGAAGCGAGTAAGATCGGCGACGTGTTGCATTGTGGTGAGACTGTACCTAAGAGACTGTACTGAACAGAGCCAACCGTAATTGAACTGGTGTAACTGCACCTGAGTCTGAATTAGTGTCTCACAAAACTAACCTCATGTTAACCTGCCTAGATTCACATGAGGAGGGCCTCATGTAAAACAGAGAAGAGGGAGATAGTAAAGACTATGCATTAGCCCAAGTATCAGTGCATATTATTGTATCTACTGCAGTATACCGTTTTAAGGGTGTCTATTAAAGTATGTTGCCCATCCAAATAAAGCACTGGTTTGGACAAACAGATATTGCTCTGCTGGGTTATCTGAGTTTCTATACCCCTACACTACCTCCCTGAGAAGCGTGTGCCTGCTCCAAAGTGCTACCACTGAGAGTCAGGTGCTGAAGTGGTTGTACATATCCCAGTTTGGAAAGCCATAGCAGAACAGACACTGGGGAATCTGAGGCAACCCACCTTTGCCCCCATGGCTGAGGTCCAATAGCTCCTGTTTGCCCCAAGCCCCCTAAACTGGATCTGACACATGCCCTCTGCCAGAAAGGCTATGTATTCAGAGTGTCCAACTATACACTGTATGCCACCTGAGGCAATATAGTCAGTGTCATTCACTCAATACTAAGGCCCTCATTTATGGGATTTTGGCATAGGGCAGTGCAGCAAGCCTGCTTGCTGTGCTGTCCTACATCAAAGTGAAAGGGCAGAAATGCTCCGTATTTAAGCAATAATGTGCATTCTTGTCCTTTCTCCTGGTGCTGTGGTACAAGGGTGCCTCCGTGGCATGCAGGATTGTTTTTGCGTTGGAAGGGGCACCATCCTGCACATATATGATCCTAAGAGGTGTTCCCTCTTTCTAAGTGTGCTGCAGAATGCAGCACACATAGAAAGAGGAACAAACGAGGAGAAATAAAGTTATTGCTCCTCGTTACGCCTCATCTCGGGAGGCATAAGGATTTGGTGCTTCCCCAGGTTTACATGATTTTAAATCTGGTCAGCTTCAAAATCCATGTGTGTTTCGTGGGAAAACTCACTGCAATGCCCTTGGAATGCCTCCTGAGTGCAGAGTAAGGCAACACAGCGATTTGCGCAGCCTTTCCTTACTCCATATCTATGTGGCCATTCAAAGCCACACATAGTGTCTTTGCATGGCCTCATAGAGATGAATTTGTAATCTGCGCCCCTGAAGCATCACAAAAGTGACGCTTCTGCAGTACAGGGGTTTTGTAAATATGCCCCTATGTTTTCAAAGGGAGTCAAGGGTGCAATGGGTGCATGTAGGAATGGTGCAAGAGTCTTGCCACTAAAGGAAAAGAATAAAAAACTGTGATTTTGGATAAAGCTAATACCATTATAAAAACCACTACTCCAAACACATCACATAAATCCATTTGTTATTCTTGAAAGATTAACCCCTTTGCTGCTGGGTGTTTTCCCCCCGCTGTGCGGGGGGAGGGGGGCCGCGCACGGCTCTGCTGTGCTTGTGACGAGCTCGGCTCGTCATGAGGCATAGTGCAGCTGCACTCATGACGAGCGGAGCTCGTCACAACCACACCCATTTTTAGAACGTTCAGCACAGCGGGGTAATTACCCCGCATGCAACGTTCCAACGGGCGTGACGAGCTCAGCTCGTCATGAGTGCAGCTGCACTGTGCCTCATAACGAGCTGAGCTCGTCATGAGCACCAATGAGGTTAACATACTTAAAATAATGTATGGTGCTACGATGTGTGTTTTACACACCTTATTGGAAGTGTTTCATAACTTCTGAGATGTACCTTTAAGACCTGGCTTGAGCTATCACCATACCTTGTGTGAAAAACAGAAAAATATTTCAGAAGCATAACTGTCAGTTAGACTTTATCTCTGCCTACATATTTACCTTGATTACAGCATTTGATTGGGCAGAACTTGTGTGGTGCTGCCGAGAAAGTTCCTGAGTGGTATTCCATCGCCTTGCATGGCTGCCGTTTAAAACACAATAATGTTGCAGTGTGCAAGAAGAAAAAGACCATCCACAATGATGTAATAACACTGGCTAAGAATATTGCTCTGTGAGCTAATAGCCATAGAATCAGTAGAAGTATTGGTGAAAAGAGCTTCGCAATAAGGGATTTCCCCTAGCCAAAATGGTTGCTATGTCCAGCGTGATAACACATTGGCACCTGAATCTTTGTTTTTTCTTCCCCATTTGCATTAGTGATATTCAGAACAAAAAAAGTTTGTTTTGCCCAACCTTCCTGGCACTCCAGAAGTGCTGATCATTGTAGCCTTAGCCTGTGGTCCCTCGTCACAGCAGCCTCATGCCAGTCCCACCTACTACACCAGCCTACAGACTCAGTTCACTCTCTCCAGTTTCATCTGCTCCCCCACTGCCTGCTACCATCTCAAAAAACTGCAAAAATAGCAATTGATGACCAGAATGCTGAACAAAGTCACAGTTTTACCCCAGTACAGAGGTCTGAGACTAAATCCAGTCATTTTTTTGCTCCCCATGCATTCCAGTGTAAACCCGTCCCACTCTTGGTGACAAATGCAAAAAGATGAATGCCTCCGCTCATCCACTCAAGGGAAAGTCTCCGTGCCCAGAGTCAGACTATCTCGGATGGGTGGCAGATCATTTGCATACCTTGGTCCCTCACTCTGGAATTCCCTTCCGACAGCCATTTGGCGAAATTGGGCCTATACCATTTCATTCCTATCATTGAAGACCCGGCTTTTTAACCAATACTCATCTAAGCTGTTACACAATCTTTGGTCTGCTCTGGCCCAGGAAACCCTTTTTGGTTAGCTGTTGTACCTTATAAATTTTATTAATAATAATAATAATAATAATAATTAATTGATGGACAGAATGCTGAACCATATCAATCATTCACCCCAGTACAGAGATCTGGGCTTAAAGCCATCATTTTTTGCTCCCCATGCCATTCCATTTTAAACCCAGCCATATGCAAATCAGTCTTGACCCTGCTCCCCATGGGAACAGTCCATCCCAAATTGCCAGGCCAGGTCCTCCCTGGACCGGAAGCAAGCATTCTAGGACCGGTTTTGGGGTATCACCCCATATCATCCAGGCTAGCTTGACTCCAGTGGTATGGAGAGCACAGGACCCACTTTGGGCATACCTGTCCCAGTCTTGGTGACAAACGCAAAAAGATTAATTGATGGACAGAATTCTTAACAATGTCAATCATTAACCCCAGTACAGGGATCAGACTTAAATCCATTGTTTTTTGCTCCCCATGCCATTCCAGTTTAAACCCAGGCATATGCATCTCAGGCTTGACCCTGCTCCCCATATGAACAGTCAAGCCCGAATTGCCAGGCCAAGTCCTCCCTGAAACGGAAAGAAGCATCCTAGGACCGGTTTCGGGGTATCACCCCTCATCAGCATAGTTAGCTTGACTCCAGTGACATGGAGAGGCCGGGACCCACGTATGGCCATACCCTTCCCACTCAGGGTGGCAAATGCATAAAGATCAATTGATGAAAAGGATGCTGAACAATGTCAAACTATCAACCCAGTACTGAGATCTGGGCCTAAATCCTTCATTGTTTGCTTCTCAAACAACAGCTGAAGCCTCAGCATGCTCTTCTCTCTGGTACCTGCCCCTACAGAGCACTACTGCTATGCATGCCAACAGGGCTCAGATTTTATTCTACATCATGGCTTCAGAAGCAGCAAAATCAGCATTTCTGGCCTAAGGTGACCCCCCACTTTTCTTCATACCAGCTATCATGAAGGCCAAAAGAGCTCACTCAGTTCAGGGCCAACAAGGGCCTCTTGATCTGTAATTTCTTCCACAACCCGCTCCATACTCTTAGCCTGCAGTCCCAGCCAACTCCCACACCAGCACACAGCCTCAGTTGCAGTGCACAAATGTGTCATTGGAAGTACTTAACAAGATCCACTGAAGGCACAGCAAAGGGCCCAAATGTATTAGGTCACATTTTGCAGTTTACAAATAGTTCTGTGTATATGTGTGGCTAAAGCAACTATCATGTGTGTAGAGTCAAAACGCCTCCAAGTGTATTGATAAGAAGATTCACTTTGGACACATCAAATACATATGCATTATACATCTCACTGAGCTTTGTCCATTGACACACTGGCACAATGGATTTAGCAATCTGCCTAAACTATGAATGCATACAGTATCCAATGCAAGGTTTGACCCTTCACCCCTCCCACACTCCTACACAAACCTCATGTGGACCTTGACACCCTTGCCAATGTAGGTACACAAATCCACAAAACATCCCAATAGATTTACCTACTATATGAACCATATACTATCATTGTCGGACTAACAGAACTATACTCACATATCACAAATTACACATGAATGACAGTTAACAGTAAGAAATATGTTTGGACACAGGAATACCATCCCCCAAACAATATGCTTTATTCAACCTCCATAGTGCAATTAAGAAATCAAAGGCCAATGGCCAGTCCAAATGGCTATGCTGTGGGCCAGCAAAGTGTGGCCCACCTAAACTTGCCTTCAGTAATGCTGCTGAGGGATGCCTCCCTTGGAAGGGGCATCTAGGGGGCCAGCTAGGCACTAAAAGAAAATAACTAGGGTGGGCTGGGTCAGTTCTTGGGAGGGCTGGTCTCAGATTTGGGGGGTCGGCTAGGTCAGTGGGAGGGCAGGATGTAGGGGGGGAGGGGTTGGGTTTCACCATTTTAGGGATCTTATATCCCTGAAGGGTGGTGAAGGAAATAGGAAGGGTGGACTTTTTTCCCTTTGCTTTTCTTCTCCATGGAGGCACTGGGGTAGGATGGGGAAGATGATCATCTGGGTTTAGGAGGGGGTGGGGTGGTGGCAGGACGGGAAGCTTTCTTTTTCCGTGTTCTTTGATGTTTCATTTGAGTCCCAGTGGAGAGCTGGCTAGGTGATTTGGGGTGGATATGGAAGGGTATGGTAGGGGTGGCAGGGTCTTCCTTTTGGGTTTGGGAGGGGGTTGACCAGTTTGAGGAGGAAAGAGGTCAAGGGCAATGAGATGGAGTTTTGGGGCTGATTGGGTATAAGGAGAGGCAAGGGTAGGGGTTGTGGAGGCAGAGGGCTGTGACATGTCAGTGTGTGCTGGTTTGGTGTCTGTCCTGGCTGTGTATGATGGTGTGCTGTTGTCTGTTTGTCTGTATGTAAGCAATGTGGTGCAGTGGGTGTTGTGTCTGCCTGCATGTCAGTGGATGTGGAAGTTAGAGTACCTTGTACAGTGATCGCAACGCGTCTTTCAGGCCCAAGACCTACATTTTCTGCTTGACACCCTTTGGGAAGTTGCTAGTACCTGTCCTGTGTGGGTGTGTACTGTCTAATTCGGCCTGCCATGTTCGCTTAAAGTCCCCCATAAGCACCACAGGACCCTCCATGAAATCATTTATCTGATCTCGGAGAGAGGTCAAAAACATTGCCTGTGCCGTGTTAGGTGCATAGCTGGAGATGAGTGTGCAAAGACTACCTCTTAGTTTCCCCTTCATCATAATTGTCCTGCCATCCTTGTCTGTCTTTATGTCTACCGGTTGAAATTTAGCTGGACTATGAAATAATACTGCCACTCCTTCTGTTTGAAGTTAGCAAAAGACCTACAAATTAGGGGATAGCTTCTATGATGGAGTCTAAGTTCATCAGTCTTTATAAGGTGCGTTTCCTGCAATGCTACTATATCGAACTGGTGATCAGCAAGATTTTTCCAGACTTTTTGCCGTTTAAGGTGCAAATGTATTCCTTTCACATTCCATGAGACTAAGGAAACCATTTTAAGGATATTTGTCTCCTGCGCCTCTCCAAACTACTCCCCATGTCCCTGTCCATTTAGCTTGCCTGCACCATCCCCACACTCCCTCATGACCCCTGTGACTCTTGGTGGAATGCCTGCATTCCTGACGTGTCTGAAGTGCATGAAAATCTCCCCGAACCACCACCAGGAACCCTCCCCCCGAAAAATAAAATTGTCCCTTAAAAACCTTACGCTGCAGAGCCAACCAGTTCGAACTTGAAGAAAAACCAAGTGGTAACGGGCGCTATGGTCATAGCCCGAAACCATGGCTGCCGGGCGTTTCAGGTCGAGAATAACCTCTGAGGGTGGTGAGGACCAGAGCCCACTGCAGCAAAAACATTGTGATGATAGTGTAAGAATTCTTCTGGCCGTAGTCCACCTCCTTTTGTACATGTATTGACAGGATGCCACAGCAGAGTCAAAGAAAACTTCTCCTCCCCTTTGGAACTTGCATCACTAGTCAAGTCAAGTCAGAAACACTTTATTCGATTGTTTTAAAATCATAAAAGTATGCTACAGAACCATTTTCAATCATACAGAACAAGTTTTTAAAACGAGTTAAAAAGTTAAAAAAGTTGCTATACACAATGAAAAATTCATATAAAAAACATCTTTACCAACATATTTACAGTAATCACAGTCTTATGGGCCCTTAACAGTGTACAGAATTTAAATATAGTGCAAACTAGAATATCTTTACAATTCTAAATTCGAAAAATACTAGCCGCCTGGGGGTAAAGTGCAAAACGTGCAATTCATGAGTTCATATTTGACACATTTCATGGTTACATAAACAATGGCCAGATTATTCAATTCAAGCAGTTAAAATACGTTAATTATTTAACTTTAATCTTGCTTGCTTTGACCGGATTGACATAGTCAGAAAATTGGCTACCCCATACATTACTACTGGACTTTCCATGAGCTGTAAGTACAATAAGGCTGGTTTGACCTGCACAAAATCTAGACCTCTCAGAATTGGTTTAATATATCTTTCCCTCCCATTCTTATAAAAGGGGCAGAAAAACAAAAAATGTAGTATATCCTGATCTGAGAAGTAGTCACATTTGCAGGGAGCATTTTCGTGAGGCTTACACCATTTTTCAAATTCTCCTAACAAAAAATGAGCTTGATTAAAACGAAATTTAGTGAGGACCCACCTATGAAAAGGTTTATTTACTATCGTCAGGTAAGATTGGATAGATAACGAAGCAATCATCATATAGTGGGCCCTAACAGTTGGTTTTAAGATTTCGATGGCCTCTCTCTCTGATTCCTTTTTCTCTATAAAATTTTTCTTTACCCATCACTAGTTTGCCTTCATCTTGAGCTAGGTTTGCCTTTGGAGGCTGTGTGCCACTGCCTTGCAGTTCCTTGAGTTGTCTCTGTTCCTACCTTAGGACCGTGACCACCATCATCGACTGGGATCAGGAGGCCTAGAATGCGTAGGCCTTCTCCCAGATCTGTGATGTGTCTTGGTTTGTTGTTGAATTCGAAAGCAAGTCAAAGGGAAAAGTCCATCTATAACGAATATTGTCTTCTCACAGTTTTGTTGATATTGGCCGCAGTTGCTGTCTGTGTGCCAACGTGGGGAGAGGGGGGGGGGGGGGGGGGGGCGGATGCTGGTGAAGCGCACATTCATACCCTTGAAAAGAGGTCTCCTCTTTTTATCGTGGTGACTATAGGATCGCGTCCTTCGTATTGAAAGAGTGCAGCTTGACTAGTACGTCTTGTTGGAGCCTCTGTTCTCCCATTTGTTGGTTCCCCGCACAATGTACCCTGTGGATCTTAATCGTCAGCTGGCGGGGGCTTAATATCTAGGCAAAGAGCCCCTCCACAAAGGCTCCCAGGTCTGGCCCCTCTGCTCCTTCCTCCAGGTCTCAGATTTGAATGTTCTCCCGTCAGGATCTAATTTCTAAGTCGTCCATCTTTATGAGATTCTGATGGAGTTACGACTGGAGATCGTGCTGTTTTTCCAAGCAGCTTAGACATGCAGTTATGAAGTGCTTGTGTTTGGTCTTTAGGTTCTAGCACCCTGGATCCTGCAGCGTCTACATCTTGCTGGAGAGAAGAAATGTGGCTGGAGAGGTCCGTCTTCAATTAGTCCAGAGAAGCCTGTATATCTTGCTTTATCTCCGCACACAGTTCTGTTTTAAAGTCTCTTAGTGCAGCCACTAGGTCTTCTCTTGTAAACGCCATCTGGGTAGTCTGCTCCCCTTTGTCGTGTGCTGGACCCTTTTCAGCTGACGCAAAGTAGTTGGAGACCTTGTTCGATACTTTTTTTGGTGGCATAGTGGCTGCGGCGCGCACCTGTCCTACGAAGTGTGCAACTCCCCCTCCGACTCATGGGCACCTCGTATAGAATAGAAAAGGTAGTGGCTTGCTATTGGGTTGCAGCTAAATGCGGCAATGCTTCTAGGAGTCAGGCTAGGTAATCCATCTTAAAGTCAGTCAGACAGAGTGGGCAGGCCTGAAACTGTGGGACACTCCACCGTTCCAACATTTGGTTCTCTTGTTGGGGGTTAGACTGGAGAAGAGCTGTGTACAAATCATACCTCTTATCAGTCATTAGTGCTTTGGTGTCCCCGATATTAGCAGTGAAAATCAGTTCTGGGCACCATTTTAGAGTCAGTCATTGCCCTTGCCTGGCCTTCCAGTGATTGTACCCGCCTCACTAGCCCTCCAGGACAGGGCGCTGCCAATGAGGGAACCCCAGGATTGCCCCAGCTGACCAATTTGGGGTGCCCTGGTCCCTCGGTCACTTCCCGGCCTCGTTGTCGGGGTGATCCCCACTGCGGCTTTATTCACCACGATTGCTCCTCCCTCTCATCACCGGGGGACTAATCACGGGAGCAGGAAACTTGCTAAGCACTTTCAACTGCTGAAGTGAATGTCAGTAAACCGCTCCTTGTAACGCCGCTGCCGGTGTTACCTCCGCTGGGCTATTCCGTTCCTGGGTCCCACTCGAAAAATGGCTATGGTGCCATCTGGTCTCTGCTGTAGCCTCGGGCCTTGCTGAACAAAGCCTGTAGAACGTCCAAAGTGCTGCTGCAAAGGTGTGTGCGCCCCGGCTTCCCACTGCCACATGCGACCATCACGATGTGATAACGGCGATTTCAATTCCTCCGCTCAGAGGAATCACCGTCCAGCAGTTCCGTGGCTCTGGAGCTGAAGTGGATCACTTCCACCCAGCCATCTTGCCTGGCCACGCCCCATCACATCACATATTTTAACTATCTAATTATTTAGTTTACATGAGGATATATAGCACAGACAATCTTCAGACTGCATGTGTTCACTTTTAGGTACGTAGCACCCTTCGCATTAACTAGCACCAGCCTACCCTACTGCTCAGTTATATGTATAGGTGAGTGAGAGGTTGCTCATACAGCTTCTCACACACATACTTACTCACCCATAGAATTAATCACCCACCCTATCACTCACCTGTAAACCAACTTACATAGACATTAAGTTAAAGGAGCATACCCTATTGACTAACTACAGCCAACCTTAGGGGACAGTCATATGTCATAGAAGAGTAGCTTAAACCTTGAGAAGAACTTTACATGTTAGACATGAATGTGTCAGTGGTTTCACATATATGTGGATAACTCTGTGAGTCCCTACGAAGAACTGATATTCCATGAGTAGGTAAGTTTGTTCGACTATAGCTGTCTGTCTTTGTGATATATACTTTTTTAGACTTTATTTTCATATTTTCTGTATACATACATATGTAACAGTAGCCATTTTCATGTGCCATCATTTACAAATTGAATCATGTAGAATTGCATAGCTTACAATGTGATTATATCCCAGTGCAGATCTTTGTAACTTCACATCAGTACTATTTTGAGTGGTTCCACTTGAGTACTTTGTCAGAGTGATCCCATAACGTATCATTCCATTATTACATTACAGCGCCTACTTAGTTCAAGTTTGTAACCCCCCCCCCCCCTCTTTATAGAGCCGTGTCCTTGCTCATATTTAATCTAGCAATATGACATGTATCTAACCTATTCCTGTTCTGTCATTCCTCTCTGCTTCCTGTTCATCTACTGCTCTGCGGAGAAGGTATGCTTGGTATGGCCCCCAGATATTTTTAGGCCTGCAGCATGTTGGTATAAGGGCGTTATAATTATCTGATTGTCTGTTACAGAAGGAAATGTTGGTGCACCACTCAGTGAATGTAGGGAGTGGGCCTTTCGTCCATCTCATAGCTAATCGTCTTTTAACTATTAGTAAGCAGAGTGCTACCAATTTCCGGCACCCATTAGGTATGTCTTTAAACTATCCCAGGAGAGTCACTACTGGCGCAGAAGGTATTGTGTCAGTTATATCTTGCAAGGCCTCAAGGGCCTCAGAGCAAAATCTACAAATCCTGGGGCATTCCCATGCTAAATGCGTAAAGGTGGCTACATTGGCGCTGCGCCTAGCACAGTTGCTGTCTTCTCTCAAGCCATATTTCTGCAATCTAAACAGTGTATAGTATACTCTGTGTAAATGAATTAGGCTCTGCCTACCATTCTGCGAAATCCCTCTAGTGCTTGAGCAGCAGCATAGCCATTGCTCTTCTGTTCTATCCGTACCTAGTTCCTCTCGCCACTCTTGGAATGCCTTTGTGTGTACTGTGACAGCTACTGTCCTAATACATCTATACAGTATTGTGATGGCGTGTTGTGATGTTAAAGTTTGTATGAGATATGTTGAGGACTTGTATTCCTGCAGTCCCATCAAATTATCTCCAAGGACAGCGCGCAGTGTCTGCCTTGCCCGGTGGTAATGATATCTTGTGACGGGTGTTTCTTTGTCCGCATCTACTTCTAGCTGCTCCCATGTCTTGACTATCCCCTCTGTAAAAAAAATCTCCCATAATTTGTATATTAAGCTCACGCATTGCATGTATGAATGCTCTCTCTTGTCGAGCCTGTAGCCAGTCACACCATTGTATTGGGAATTTCGGGGAGTAAAGTAACATTAGCTTTTGTAGTGCGGCAGCCTTGTGCAATTGATGTCTAGTGACATGATATCTCCTCACTGATTTACTCAGTAGATTTTGTGGCAGAGAGGCTCGGTGAACATCATCTCTCTCTATAAAAATGTTATGGGGGTATTCTGGGGCCCATGAATCCAGTGCAAAGCATGTATTTTCCGTGCTGTGCTATAATATACTTCAAGGTCTGGAGCGTTTAGCCCACCTGATGAGTACGGTTTGGTCAGTATCTCCCATTGCACCTGGGGCGGCTTTTCCGCCCACAAGAGCCTAATCATGAGGGAGTGTAGAGTCTGGAAAAATGTCTTTGGCAATGGGATGGGAATATTGGCGAAATGAAACAAAAAGGGTGGGAGTACAATCATTTTTATGAGTGATATTCCTCCTATCAAAGATAAAGCTAATCAAATCCACCCATCAATCAACTCTGTGAGTTTCTGTATTGCCCGGCCATAGTTATCCCAGACAACAACCTCTGGATCCGTATGGATTTGTACTCCTAGGTAGCATATAGGGTCTGTGGTCCAAGCAATTGGATAGTCTATCTGATGCTGGGTTGTATTAGAAGTTAGTGGGAATATTAATGACTTACTCCAGTTAATTAAAAGTCCCTAATGACCCCCAAATCTTCCTACTTCTTTTAACATGGAAGATAAGTTCTGTGCTGGGTCTTGCAGGTATAGCAAGGTGTCATCTCCATATGCAGTTATTATTAGGTTATACTGCAGGAATCGTATACCGCCTTGGCAATGGGATTTTCTCAGTGCGCAGGCTAGTGGTTCTGCAGTCAAGCGACAGAGATATGGAGAGAGTGGGCTACCCTGCCTGGTGCCTTTGGTGATCTTTATGGGGGCAAACAGTGCTCCATTCACTTGTATTTATGCCATAGGATCTGTATAGAGAACTTCCACTAGTTCAACCCCTTGGCCGCAGCGGTAATTCCGCCGTGGCGCTAGGGGGGGAGGGGGGCCGCACGCCGCCGCCATGCTCGTGACGGAACCACTCCGTCACGAGCCACGGTGGCGCTGTGCTTGTGACGGATTGGTTCCGTCACGGCCCGCCCGCTCAATGGAACGCTCAGAGCAGGCGCAAAATCAGCGCCGCGGCTGGGCCGTGACGGAACTATTCCGTCGCCAGCACAGCACCACCGTGGCTCGTGACGGAATGGTTCTGTCACGAGCATGCAAGGGGTTAAGAAATATTTATCGTACTGTGAATTGGAGAAGCAAGAACAACCATTCTACCCAATCAAACGCTTTTGCAGCATCTAGAAGTACTGCAGCGGTGCGTACAGCCATGTCTAAGCATGTCATTGTGCAGAACAATGAACGTACGTTACTAGTGAAGGACCAGCCAGGTACGAATCCAGACTGTTCAGGGGCCACCACAACCAGGAGCAGAGGAGCTGGCCTATTCACCGGGATTTTAGCCTACAGCTTAGTGTCCGTGTTAAGCAATGACGGGGGTCTATATGAGGAGCAACGCTTTGTAGACTTACCCGGCTTTAGCAGTGCTAATAGGATAGCTGCTCTCATAGTGGGGGGCATGATGCCCTCCTTGACCATTTCTTCGAATAGATTAACCAAATGCAGTGTTAATTGGTCTTGATAGGCCTTGTAGAAGGCTTCAGTTTAGCCTTCTGAGCCGAGGGCCTTATGATTTGGCATGTCCTTCAGTGAAGCGATAATTTCAGTGGGGCGCATAGACGCTAGGAGCAGCTCCATGTGAAAGTTGGTTAGCCAGCTCATCTTTGTATGGGCTAAGTAGTCCCCTAAGGTTTCCTCCGTATTTTAGGGGCGGGAGGTATAGAGTTCTGTGTAGTATTTACTAAATCTATCCTCTATCAGTGTTGCACTCCTAACATCTCACTATCTTCACATTGTATTTCTGTAACCTCATTCGTGCCCCTTCCAGGTCTGGTAAGCGCCGCTAGCGTGGCACTTGTCCATTCTCCCTCGCCATACACTTTGCCAGTCGCGTATTTCCCCAAATGTATCACCTCTGCCTGTTCTACTTCATTGTATTCATCTATTTCCTGCCTGATCAGAGCTAACACCTCTGAAATGTGGCAGTGTAGTGACGTATGTTCGAGTTCTGCCAGTTTAGTTTCCAGTTTTTGCAAACTGCTCCTAATGTATCGGAGTACACTGGCATGTTTGGATATAGTTACCCCCCTGGATGTAGGCTTTAAAGGCCTTCCAAATAGTAGCCATCTTGGAGACACTACCAATAATGGTCTATCTCTTGGGAGAGTTCCTCTTTGAACACTGCATCTAAAAGTGAGTACTGTGGAAAGCGTCATGCTTGTGCCCTAGGTGCTGCACTCCCTATTGTAAGCTATAGCTTCACAGGGGAGTGGTCGGACTATGTATGCGGCATATGTTTGCACTCAATAATGTAAGGCAGTACATCTCTTGAGGCGTACCAGTAGTCCATGCGCATATGTTTGTCATGTAACGTACAGTGATGCGTATATTCCCTCCCTTGTGGTCAACGGTGCCACCAGGCATCTATTATCCCCTGTGTTTGAGCTATGGTGGCTACAGCTTTGGCCGCTGCAGCGGGCTTTCGTACTGGACCACGTAATCTATCCAGTACCGGGGACTGCACACAGTTGAATTCTCCTCCTCAAAGTGTGTGCATATTAGTGTAAGTGACAAACTTCTCATGCAATGTGTGAGAGAAATGGAGGTCATCATAATTAGGCAATATATACCCACAACGTGCACATGAAAACTGTCCTAGCAGCTATGTGCTACTACATATCTACCACCGTCGTCAATGTCTAATGTGTTTATTTTTAATATTTGGCTCCTATCTGACCCATATTAGGACCCTTCATGCAGGTGATGTAAACCCAGCTCCCACGCAACATCCTTTTATCTTTCTCTGCGTTAGTAATCCCGTTCGGGGCACTAAATGAGCTTCTTTCAGTATTGTTATGTCTATTTGGTGTCTTTGTAGATATAATACTACTTTACGGATTTTACGTTTGTTGTTTAGGCCCCTAACATTACACTTTAGAAAATTGATTGGGTTTATCACTCTGTCTCGATCTTGTACTGTGTTTTATTCTGCTACACATGGAATGTGTCTTCTCTCGTTGTGTGTATGCTGCTTCTCTCCATGCTCTGCACTCTATCTGTTTGACCACTCTTGCTGCTGACTTGTATGTATCTCTTCCCCACTCCCCCACCCACGTCATGTCCCCCAACTTTTGGCATGACTTTAATAAACCCTCCCTCCCATTCTCAACTAGAGCATCCCACCTATTTCCCCCAAAACTTGTGTATTACACATGGAGGCGGTGTATGCCTGGCAGAACTCTACAACAGTCCGTTTTTGCCGACATGCCGTCTTATACAGCTCATCCCCTGCTTATAGTTACCACTTTGGAGTTGTGCACATACATTCAGTACACTTCTTGTGCTATACCAACCATCTACACTTTATATTATACCATCAGACTTCCATGCAGGTGTGGACCTTATTTTTCTACATGCAGTGCGTCTGCTCCTGTATCTTGCTGGTTCAACAGTTTCTGCCACGATCTTGGATATTAATTACAGTTAACGATATACTTTGACCACTACCTGTGTTTAGTCTTTGCAACAAATTGCATAATCTACAGTGCAAAGCACCTGGCCATAAATCCTGCTGGTCCAAAGGACTGAGGCTGTGGGCCTCCTCCTCGTTGCCTCCCAGTTCTTGCCTGCCAGTCCTGGGTTTGGTGTAGTTCTTAAGAGATTGCTGTAGGATGTTCGGATCAGAATAAAACTTCGTCTTGCCGTCTATTGTGACTTGCATATGCGCCAGATGGAGCATTGCGTATTCTATATGTAGATCTCTCAGTTTCTGCTTCAGAGTGGCGAAACACTGTCATGCCTCTTGTACAAATCTTGGAGTGAAATCGGGTTACAGTGAAAGCTCAGTGCCCTCATAATGAAGTCTCTCTATCTCTCCAGCTTTATGCAGGGCCGCAATGTTGTTAGTAAGTTCTCCAAAAAGTTCCAAATATTGGGTAGAGGTCATTTTCGGCAGGCCCACTTTGCGTATGTTATTATGCCTAGATCGCGCTACAAGACCTGCAGCCTTGGCTTGTAGTGTGTCCAATAGTTTCCTCATTTGTTTTTGGGCTTGTGTAGTCTGCTTGTTGATCTTTCCCTTCCGACACACTGCATTCTACCATGTCCATTATCTCTGCATGCTTGTCTAAGAGCTCTCACATTCGATCCCATCTACTGTAGATAGGCTCTGCTGCATGATTTCTAGTACTTTCCGCAAGTCCCCCTCCTAGTTCTGACCCTGAGGCTCCTCACTCTTCCGGCCCCTCTACAGTGTCATCATCTCTTAATCTTGTAGATTTACGCTGTAGTTTTGTCTGCGTTTTATCTGGTTTCAAAATTTTTCCCTCCTCCAGTTAGCTTAAGTGTTTCAGAATATTCTAGACTTACGTCTATACTCAGCTGCTGCCAGCAGGTTCTCGTTTTAAAGAGATCGGCTTATAAATTCATGAACTGTATAGCTCTTTGCAGTTTACAAAGGTGACCATATGGTGCTCCCAACTGTTTATCAACTGTTTTAAGCTTTCAGGCTTCCTCCTTGTTACTACGTGCTGGAGCGTAGTGGCTCACCTGCCTCTCACTGCAGTCTTGTCCCGGGCTCCTTATATAGTGTTAATTAGTAGACAATGGGTGGGAAGTGGTAGAGCTGTACTGTTAAGCCACCTTTAACGCTGGATGCCTTGGGGTCTGAAGTACCCAGTAATCAGCTTTTGAGTTTCCTCTTTGTGGCTCCCAATGCTCAGCTGTGAGGCTGTGGGGCAGGATCACGATACTGCAGTATCCCCCCATATTCATCATGCGATTTCTACTGCTTCCTTATTTGCGATTCGCTAATTGCTAATCGCAAATAAGGAATGACTCCCCATTCATTCCTCCCATTTTTGCATTTGGGATGATGAATCCCAAATGCAAAAAAGCGCTCGCAAAGGGCCAGATTCGCAGAATCTGGCCTTTTGCGAGCCGATTTTTGCTTCATGAATCTGTCTGAATCTCCGATCACGCCAGGGAGCTGGGCGAGACTGATCTGCTGCAAATAATAAGAGCTGGGGCCACTCACCACTGTGCCGGGCCTCATCTGGGGTGTCCCCCTGCCTCTGCAGCGCACTTTTATGATTCCGCAGGGAAGACTTCCCGCCCGTATTTCCAGAGGTGTAGGCCACACCCACTCCACAAGCTCTGTGTCTATGACCGATCCTGGGCTCTCCCTGCAGTACGGTTGATGCCGGCGCCCAACCACTTCCAATTAGTCTGTGTTGGACTAGCCTGACTTCCACCAGTACAGTCACTGCCGCACCAGAAACTCAATTAGCACACAGAGGTTGGACGCATCTCCCGCCTCCGGGCCTGTAAGCCTCGTCGTCACCAGTTCCATGCAGGCTGCAGCTCCTGTCCCCCAGCACTGTTTTGATTTGCAGTGGCGCTGTTGGTTATCTCTTCCTTCACATTTTGAGTTGTGCGGTGATGGTGTAGTTGCGTGCAGCGTATTTGACTGATTTCTGCAGGATAGTGCAGACGGATACGAGAGATCACTAATTATGCGGCCATCTTGCTGCCAGGCAAGATCCGCCCTGTCTTTGTGACATTTATGGTCCTCTAAATTTGTCTGTAAAATATTGTTTCTCTAAGTGTGTGAAACTGCCTCTATTAGCACAACATACATATCAGTTGTAACTGTATGTGTGAGTGAATCTTTTCATGCTTCTTTAACTACCTCACTGGGTGTGTCAGTCTGTTTGCTTTTCTACTTAGGTATGTCAGATTTAAGGCTAGGTATAGGCTGGATGTATAATGAGCAGATCATTTCTATGTGTGCCTATGGCTCTTTGCAACATCAAAGTACATCTTTTACTTTTTGAGCGAATAGCTGCCTGCGCTATTGCATAGCTAAAGCCTACGTTAGTGTTCATTTATATCTGGTACAAGAACAGTTTACACCTTGTCTAGTAGTTTTAAGTGATATGACAGCTCTACCACTAAAACTAGATGCCCATGCTCAAGTCTTCCAAGCCTGAAAAATAATGCAAGGGCTACTTCTCTACATGGTAAGCTTGAAAATGTTAGTTGTTTAGCAGGTATCTCAATGAGTGTTTAAGTTCCAATCTGGGACTCTGATTGCATGTGTATGTAAATCGTTCACTAAATCACTGCCTCTCTGTATGTGACATGTAATTGTCTATATATATCTCTAATGGCTTGCATAGATTGCCTCTTGGGTGTGAATTTTAGGTTGGTGTACTAGTGAATATAGGGTTACTGAAGTGTGTAAGAAACTGCCTTGAATACCACACAATACACATCAATTGTGCCTGTCTTTGTGAGTGATTATTTGCACGCTTCTGTTACTACCTCACTAGGTGTTTCAGTGTCTGTTGCTTTTCTACTTAGGTATCTGGGATTTAAGTTTGGGTGCGAGCTAGATGTATAATTGGGCCCATAGGTTTGTCTGAGTGCATATTGCTCATTGAAACATTCAAGTGCATCTTTTACTTTTTAAACAAATAGGTCCCTGCGCTATGGCCTAGCTGCAGCCTGCCTCACTGCTCATTTGTATATGGTTTAAGAAAATTGCATACTTTGTGTTGCAGTTTTAAGTGATGACAGGCCTATCAATAAGCCTCCATGCCCAGATCAATTTAGATCCATAATTCATATACAGCTATAGAGCATCATTTTCAAATTTCAAAAATGAAAGTTGTATTCAGATTTTATAATGGAACAAATAGGACTAGAACTCCCGAATTTGAATGAAAACATTAGTTATGAGCAACACATCATGGATTCATAAATAAAACTTTGACATGATATAATTCAAGATTACATACAGCTTAACCGTTAGTGTGCAGCTTTTTCTCCTACCACTACCAGAATCCAGTAAAGCAATACAAATACAACATTGACCTCCTTGGAAACACATTCTAAACTAACTTTACTGACATCTGATCTGCACCTGAGATAAACTATGGCTTACTTACCAAATAATAGATATACAAAAAACTTACAATTTAATTTAGATATCCCCTTTCTTTTTTTAAAAATGATGTATTACAAAATCTGTTTGTTGCAATATGACATAATTATATACCTTAATAATATTTTTTTTGACTTACAAAATATATATCATACCAGACGATTGAGTTTGTTGGTGAAATTGCTTTTTTTCTCTTATTAGGTAGATGTAATATTCTTATGTTTGTAAAAACTTAGCACAATAATGGCACACCACTCTCATACAAAGCAACCATAAATGGCAACCTTCTGAACTTTGCATTGCCTGATATTGCAAAAGTCAGCGAATAAAAACATTGCTTTCATATTTCAGTCTTGTAGCTGCATCTTTGAATGGGTACTGTCTATTAAACATTTCACTCCTGCTTGGAGGTAGCCCAAAATCATGCCTTTGTGTCAACAATAGCGCCGTAATTGCGACAATCACGATGTAGTCGCAGAAAAAATGGGAGTCGGAACACCAACTTCCCCTAATACTTTTATATTTCTATCACTTTTCTATACTTTCTTGGACCATCCTGACTTGTAAATCTTACCTATCTTATAAAACAATGAATCTAAACCTCTCCAATTTGTAAAACTTTATACCTGTTTCTTTAATACACTTACTCAATAGACCCTCTGCAGATGTTCCATAAACACCCACTAGAATCAGTAGGTCACAAGTTCATAAGACATTCCAGAAGGTCCATTTTAGGTACAAAATGAACTACAGCAGGCGTGGTTTGCTGCGCATACTGTGAAGTATACCCAAGTCTTTATTACATGTTTTTTGATTTATCAGATCTAATGAAACATCTATTTTCTAATCATTTCCAATTGCAACCTACTTTATCTGCCTGCATAGTCTTTCCAGACGTCCCATGTCACGATCAAAATAACAAAAAAGCCAATCACACCGGACATGACGTCACCTAGTAAGGTGCAACAACTGACCCCATCCTGCTTCTTGCAAGATGAAGAGCTGGATGAAGAGTTATATACTCAAGCACCAATTCAGAAGGACTAGTGGCCTAAGTGCCAAAGCACAGATGAGGAACAAGAAGTGGAGGAACACATGGAACAGACTGTCCATACTCAGGTGCACACACAAGTAACACCAATGGTGTGCCTACCAGCATCCATTGTCTCGGACCTACAATTCCTCATAAAAGACTATAAAGAGCGGTTCCCAGAGAAAACCACTACTACTGCACCTCCAGTTACACAGGTACCTGCTCCTGTACCTCGACATAAGCCTCCTCCGCTGGTACTTTCTAAAACCCAAGATCCAACACAAGACGTCATCTCGTCCGACGATGAGGAGAGAGACCACGAAGAGGGGAAGTCCGTGACGACGACTCAGACCCTGACGCAGACCAGGACTACGTCGCTCAATCTCCGGCCTCTCCAGAGCCACAGTCTTCGGAGTCACCACCCGTAGACATTGGTGGCTTTCATAACCTCATAGAGAGGGCAGCCAAAAGGT
The DNA here is from genome assembly GCF_964263255.1 of Lissotriton vulgaris. Classification (NCBI taxonomy): domain Eukaryota; kingdom Metazoa; phylum Chordata; class Amphibia; order Caudata; family Salamandridae; genus Lissotriton; species Lissotriton vulgaris. The sequence goes on from NC_141700.1 coordinate 284,075,473, forward strand.
TCCATATGTCTATGGAAACACAGGAGACTGAATGTTTCCTCTACAATTTTAAGGAACCTACGAAAGACGACAAGGTCAATCCCGATTATTGACTAACTATGGAAACAAGGCAAACAACTAATGCAGACGCCAGCTTCACTTCAGGTGGTAGTGCCCAGGCTTGATAAAAAATACAAAGCCACATCATCGGCTCCAGCATGTCTCACGGGTCACCCCAAAGCAGACTCCGTGGTTACTCAAGCGGCGCAGAAAAACTCGCGCAATCTTGCATCTCCCTTATCAACGCCACCCGACAAGGAAGGCAGGAAGCTAGATGCCATTGGAAAACGCTTTTCCACCACATCTGCAATGACGGTGAAGGTCGCGAATTCAATTTCACTCCTGGGCCGCTACAACCTTCAACTCTGGGCAGACATCGCGCCCTACCTCGCTAACCTACCAGAGGATTTGCGGGAGGAGGCACACTCACTACTCCTAGAGGGCCAAACATCGGCTTCTGAACTAATTGACTGTGCTATAGACGTAGCCATGACTGGCTTCAGGCAGCTGGCAGTCGCCGCTGTTCTGAGACGACAAGGTTGGCTTAAGGCCACCTCCTTCCGTCAGGAAGTGCAAACTAAAATCATTGATATGCCTTACGATGGCGAACATCTCTTTGTCGAAAAGATCGATGACGCCCTCACCACTATCAAAAAGGACACAGATACGGCCAGGGCTCTGGGAACTCTACAATTTAGAAACCAGTCCTTTCGTGGTAGCAGAGGAAGAGGACAATCTACATACAGAGGGTCCTACCAAAACAGGTCCTCCTACCCGTACACCCAGAGCAAAACGCAGTTCCAACAGCGTCAAGGCCAGACAGGATGTCAATCTTCCTACAACAAATCGACCTACAGGGGAAAAAACCAAAAGAGACCTGCCGGCAATCGCCAATGACTCTTCCCAATGGCCAGCCCATCCACTGTTGCATTTTTTAAGACTTGGAGGAAAACTCTCGTTCTTCCTGAAGAACTGGCAAAAAATAACGATGGACCGGTGGGTTTTACAACTTATCCAATTCGGTCATTCACTAGAATTTCTCTCGATTCCCCCAACGACACCACCAGCCAAGCGTCCCCACAGACACCTACGGCTGCTTCTTCAGGAAATAGCTTCCATGCTTCAAAAGGGAGCAATAGAGAAAGTTCCACACACTCAAAAAGAAAAAGGATTCTACTCCCACTTCTTCCTAATTCACAAAAAAGGCAAGAAATGGAGATCAATCCTCGACCTGAGAGCGCTCAATGTGTTCCTAAAGAAACAGTCTGTATGGTCACACTACAAGAGATCCTGGGACTCCTGGAAGAAGGCGACTACATGACGTCCCTAGACCTACAGGACGCCTACTATCACATCCCTATCCTCAAGGGACACAGGAAATACCTCAGGTTCGCAGTGGCAGGAACCCACTATCAATTCCGTGTTCTCCCGTTTGGCCTCAAATCTGCCCCACGGATATTTACAAAATGCCTCTCTCCTGTGGCAGCCTTCCTTCGTCAACAGGGCCACCAGTTTTTCCCATACCTGGATGACTGGCTGGTAAAGGCACCGTCTGCGATAGCCGCAGCCACATCCTCCAGCGCCTGTCTAAATCTTTTCCGCCGCCTAGGCCTGACCCTCAACAGAGAGAAATCGACACTGGAACCAAACAAGGTCATCACTTTCCTTGGAGCGACTCTGGACATGGAACGCGCGAGAGCCTTCCCCTCGCAGGAGAGAAAGACCAAACTCATCTCCTTAGCCAAGTCAGTGGCATCGAGAAAGACTCTGCCGGTCCGTACCTTCAAGTCTCTCCTCGGCATGATGTCCTCATGCATTATGCTCATTCCACACTGCCGTCTCAAAATGCGCCCCCTCCAGGAAGAACTAACGAGGCAATGGACACAAGCTGCGGGATCCTTCGAAGACCGCATACAAGTCACACGAGCTATAGTCAATCATTTGCAATGGTGGAGGTCGCCCAAACACCTGTCGCAGGGACTGCCGTTCCTGCTTCCGGCGGAACCACACGTAATAACAACGGACGCATCCTTAGAAGGCTGGGGAGCGGTCCTGCAAGAACTCCAGATCAATGGCAAATGGACGCGCCAGGAATCCAAACTCCACATCAACCTTCTGGAGCTAAGGGCAGTCTTTCTAGCTCTACAAGCTTTCCTTCCACGCATCCGAAACTCCCCAGTGCTCGTCAGGACAGACAACACCACGACGATGCACTACCTGAACAAACAGGGAGGGACACGATCACTTTCACTCTCTCAAGAATCACAGCGAGTCTGGAATTGGCTTCTAGAGCATGGAATAACGCTCAAAGCCGAATACGTCCCGGGCAAAGACAATGTCTTGGCGGACGCCCTAAGCAGGGAACGGTCACTATCCCACGAATGGGAATTGGATATGGAGGCGCTGAACTACATCTTCGCGGAGTGGGGAATCCCGCAGATAGACCTCTTTGCCACCAGGGAGAACGCCAAATGCCCAAACTTCGCAAGCAGGCTTCACCAACCAGGAACCCTCGGGAATGCATTATCCATCGCTTGGCGGAACGTGTTTGCCTACGCCTTTCTGTCATTTCCACTGATACCCAGGGTCCTCAGGAAGATGAAGTCGGAGCCCTGCACCCTGATCCTCATCGCCCCATCCTGGCCGAGGCAGCATTGGTACACGGAACTTCATCGCCTATCTGTCCGACCACCTCTTCGCCTACACAAACATCCGGCCCTGCTCACAATGTCCCAAGGACAGGTTCTCCACCCGAACCTGAGCCCTCTGAAGTTGTCAGCCTGGCGCCCACCACGGCCTGGTCGCCCCCACGCCCCCTGCCTGCTTCTCCTTACCTGCTGCCAGTAGCCTGACGCCAGACGCCGAGCCTACGCCCCATCCGCCGCAGGGCCGCCAGCCGAGCCCCCAGCTTTTCCTGCCGTCGCAGACTCGAACCCGCCCCCCCGCCTGCCGATTGGTCCCCGCGCTTCCCGCCTCCCAGCGGACCCTCCCTCCCGGCTCCCTTCTTAAGGGGACCCACACCACAGTCCAGGAGCGACCACTGCGCCCACCACGGCCTGGTCGCCCCCACGCCCCCTGCCTGCTCCTCCTTACCTGCTGCCAGTAGCCTGACGCCAGACGCTGAGCCTACGCCCCAGCCGCCGCAGGGCCGCCCCAGCGCCGCAGGGCCGCCAGCCGAGCCCCCAGCTTTTCCCGCCGTCGCAGACTCGAACCCGCCCCCCGCCTGCCGATTGGTCCCCGCGCTTCCCGCCTCCCAGCGGACCCTCCCTCCCGGATCCCTTCTTAAGGGGACCCACACCACAGTCCAGGAGCGACCACTGCGCCCACCACGGCCTGGTCGCCCCCACGCCCCCTGCCTGCTTCTCCTTACCTGCTGCCAGTAGCCTGACGCCAGACGCCGAGCCTACGCCCCAGCCGCCGCAGGGCCACCAGCCGAGCCCCCAGCTTTTCCCGCCGTCGCAGACTCGAACCCGCCCCCCCGCCTGCCGATTGGTCCCCGCACTTCCCGCCTCCCAGCGGACCCTCCCTCCCGGCTCCCTTCTTATGACGCCCCAGAGTGACCGCGCAGCGGACGCATGCAGCGGGAGCACCGATTGAGCGCCGAAGGTGCGCCAAAGGTAAGCCCGTCTGCGCCCGTCCACGCCTGGACCGCTCCCAGTGCCAGGACCCCTGGCCCCCGAGGACCCCAGCCCACCCGCAGGACCTACGACGCCGCCTCCCTCAACGCACTCAACACCGGCCGAATCCCGGGATGCTACCGAGCCACCCCGAGACGAACCCACGGACCCTTCAGCTGCCACGCCTTCACCAAGTATCAATGTTTTTTTTTCCTGCCCGATATACGGGTCGGATATACTCTTCCGGTATCCCACAGCGTCAGCCAATGGGAGTGAATCATACTCGCATACGTATAGATAGTCCTGTTTTCCAAAACGGGCGTTTGATGCTACCACTAACCGGATACAGATCGCATTTCCGGTTAGAGAAGCTCATGTGGGTCCCTCTGTGGTCCGCCCGTATCTATCTGTATTTATCTACGTGTTGCTCGCTAACGACCAATGGGAGCACGCGATGGGCGGATGGAGTTTAACCATTCGGCCTGCCCCTAGGCTCCATTCTGGCCCGCTAGCACTAAACAGGAAGACTAATTGAACAGGATATAAATAGTGCCTTTCCTGTTCCGTTCGGTACCTCCCCCTCAGCTTAGGACTAAGCCCGAGGTACCGACAGACAGGTACAGCCACAAGATACTATGGAAGGCGCACAAGAAGGTTGCTCCTCTGGCGTTTCACTACTAGCTGCCTCCGCCTGGTTAATTGATTTTGACACAACGGCATTGTTTCTGAGAGCAAGTGACGGCCCTCGGCACTTTTTAATTTAATTTTGACCCGCAGCTCGTCGACCCAGAAATTAGCCAAAATACAGTAACATTTTGTTTTTGGGGGAAAAATGAGAAAAAAGTGCAGCAAATGAAAGCGTCTGTTTTTTTCCCTGCAAATGGTATCAACAAAGGGTTTGTGGGGCTGAAATCATCATTTTCCCAGCTTTTAGGGAATGGCAGATTTTTGTCGAAAAAGCAACATTTTTTGCACAGTTTTGGCATTTTACTGGGATATAACCTATTTTTGCTATTTTGTATGCTTTCAACCTTCTTCCAGTTAATGGTAGAAATGGGTATGAAAGCAATAACGGATCCTGGAAAGCTATACATTGTAGAAAAGTAGACAAAATTCAGAAATCCGCAAAGGGTCATTTGTGTAGATCCTTCAAGGTTTCTTTATAGAAACTAACAGTTAAATATAGGAACAATCTAAAATTAGTTGAAAAAAAAGGCATTTGTGCCAACGTTTTCACCTGTAACAACTTCTAATTGTGACAGCTGTTTGAAAGCAATATACTATTACATCCGCTGGACCTTTCTGGTTGTGGGAATATATAGGACTTTTAGGTTCACCAAGAATCCGACGAACCCAGAGGCAATAACTGAGCAGCATCTTGCAATGGTTTTTCATTATGTACAGGGTATATAGCAATTAATTTGGGAAAATATACACATGGAAAAATCGGTATAAAAGACACCTATGTATTTCTGAAATTGGAATAAAATATAGAGTTTAGAAACAGTAGATATTTGCACATTTCCGAAATTGTGAGTACCCATACTAGCATAAGAATTATCCCAAAACGCAACGTGGACACACCACATTTTCACAGTGAAAATGGACCCTTTTTTACAAAGTGCCAAACTGTAGATTTTGAACCCCAGCTCTGCCGGCACCTAGGGAAACCTAGCAAACCTATACATTTTTTAAAACTAGACATGCAGGGAAATCCAGAATGGGGTGACTTCACTGGCTCCCACCTGGTTCTCCTACCTAGAATCCCTTGCAAACCTAAACATTTGTCAAAGAAAACACATTTTCCTCAGGTTTCTGTGGTAGAAAGTTCTGGAATCTGCATTGTTCCACAAAATTCCACCCACCCTGCATTTCCCAAAATCTTCGTAGAAAAATGGTACCTCACTTGTGTGGGTAGGCCTAGTGCCCGCGACAGGAATTGGCCCAAAACACAAGTAGACACACCAAATTTTCACAGCGAAAACGGACCATTTGTTTGCAAAGTGCCAAGCTGTAAATTTTGAACCCTAGCTCTGCCGTCACCTAGGGAAACCTAGCAAACCTATACATTTTTGAAAACTATACACCCAGGGGAATCCAGGATAGGGTGACTTGACTGCCTACCATCAGGTTGTGTTACCCAGAATCCCCTGCAAACCTAAAAATGTGTCCCAGAAAACACATTTTCCTCATATTTTTGTGGGGCAAAGTTCTGGGATTTGTGTGGATCCACAAAATTCCATCCACTGCGCAATCCCCAAAGTCTATAGAGAAAAATGGAACCTCACTTGTGTGGGTAGGCCTAGTGCCTGCAACAGGAAATTGCCCAAAACGCAACATGGACACACCACATTTTCACATTGCAATAAAAGGGTCTGTTTTCAAAGTGCCAAGCTGTAGATTTTGAACCCTAGCTCTGCTGGAACCTAGGAAAACTTAGCAAACCTATACATTTTTGAAAACTAGACACACAGGGGAATCCAGGATGGGGTAACTTGACTGGTTCACAAGATACTATGGAAGGAGCACAAGAAGGTTGCTCCTCTGGCGTTTCACTACTAGCTGCCTCCGCCTGGTTAATTGATTTTGACACAAAATTCCATCCACTGCGCAATCCCCAAAGTCTATAGAGAAAAATGGAACCTCACTTGTGTGGGTAGGCCTAGTGCCCGCGACAGGAAATTGCCCAAAACGCAACATGGACACACCACAATTCACGTTGCAATAAAAGGGTCCGTTTTCAAAGTGCCAAGCTGTAGATTTTGAACCCTAGCTCTGCTGGCACCTAGGAAAACTTAGCAAACCTATACATTTTTGAAAACTAGACACACAGGGTAATCCAGGATGGGGTAACTTGACTGGTTCACAAGATACTATGGAAGGCGCACAAGAAGGTTGCTCCTTTGGCGTTTCACTACTAGCTGCCTCCGCCTGGTTAATTGATTTTGACACAACGGCATTGTTTCTGAGAGCAAGTGACGGCCCTCAGCACTTTTCAATTTAATTTTGACCCGCAGCCCATCCTAGTGGCTTCTTTATGAGCCCTCGCTGATAATCTGTAAAGGCAGCAACGGAAGTAGTGTGTGTTTGTGCAGAAAGGGGTTCTAACACCAGAACCTATTTATGTTGCGGCACCAGTGATCTTGCGACAACATAGATTGGGCCATTGAAATCTTATGGTTTTTCCAAATATCATCTAAACATTCAAGGGTCTCTGAGAGACTGTCCACTGGTGTCTCGACCAGTTACCAAGGTTTAATGATTGCTCAAACAATACAATATAAATGGCAGGATAATACTTGTTTGTCTTGCTATTTTTCTTTTGCTTATCAATAGAGCGGGGCCTCATTGCCTGAGCGAGCGCCAGGAGAGGTGAGGTCTGATCCCAAGATCTTTCTGGGTGAGTTAAAAATTAACAATTGGTATACCATGTGGATATCAATCAAGCACGCTGATGGTATATAGTAGCTACAGCTTTGTTATGTGGTTTTGTAGATGTTATTCTTGTGGTCTTTATGTCTGTGTCTATGTGTATGTGTCTGTATATATATGTATATACATTATTTTGCAGGAAACAAACTATCTTTCAGAGACACCATTTCCAGAATCTGGAACTCCGCAAAATGGTAGGGTTTCTCTGATTATTTACTTTTTTGCACTTTTTGCAGTAGTGTTTCATTAATTGGTCCTGAAGAAAGCCACTGGGCTACCTACCGTCCGTGATTGGCTGAAACATGTCGACCTATTTAAACATCACAGGATAGTTACCATCTATTTATACTATCCAACACTATTTTTTAACCTTGGCATTATGATGACCCCCTCAATAAATTTGTTCTTTTGGCATCATAATAGTTAATTTTAGCTTCAAATTCATTTTCGCACTATTTCCACACTGCAATTTATTTCTCAGCACCACCGTATTTTCATCTTTGGTGATTTTACATCACTGGTGGATCCTTCCTAGGATGTCTCACGATAACAACTAGTGAGACACCTGGATGAGATACCAGTTTTCTTTTACAAAATCCCAGATGATCATGTTCGACCATTGGGTGGGCTGATGGTTTTTCTGTACACTGTGGTGTCACACACACAAGACATAGCCATTGCCACTTTCGTTTCTCTCTTAGCCACATATCATTTGACCACTAGTGTCCCATGTTGTTGTTAGCACAGTTGGACTGGGGGATAGGACACTAGAGGGTCGGTAATCTTAATTCCCCTTGGACCCTCCATTAAAGTTTGTTGTTTATTATCGAAGAACCAATGAGTCACTGATTGCTAGTTTGGTAGGTGGTTTGTGTAGTAAGGTGGGTTTTGGTACACCGTAATTCACTGAGGTCCTAAGTCTTTATGCAGAGTTCTATGTATGAGCAGAATTCCTGGAACAGTAGTTACAACAAAAAGGCTCGATAAAGGGCTTGCACTTTGAATATGAATATAAAATAGAAGAATAGTTGATAATCACAGCTAAGGAAAGCAGCAATTAGATGTGTGTATTTGATGATGTGTAGATTGAGTGGAAGATGAAAAACTTTAAAAATAAGAAAGGTTAAAGAGACGCAAACTACCCACTGCATTGTCAGTGAAGTGGATCTTTGGATTTCCGGGTCATTACACAGATAGGGTGTTGGATTCCGCAGTGGGAGCAAGAGAAACTAGTACAACAACTAAGGAAGAAAGCAGGTGCATAAAGTACACACCGTTGGGCAGATTTACAAAGTCGTGGGAAAAATTATGCAAAAGTGGCGCAAGGGGCTTGTAAACCTGCCGCAGTGTGTGGTAGAAAAGATGCAAGAAAGGACAGAAGTGTGCAAATTACCCACTGCTATTCAAGGGTAGTAGTTACCAAGAAGGCTGAATAAAGGGCCTGCACTTTGAATTTGAATTAAAGAAGAATAATTGAGAAGCTTAGGCAAGAATGGTAGCAAGTAGGTGTGTGTATTTGTGGTTGTTGTGTTGATTGAGTGAAAGATGACTAAGGTGAAGAATTAGAGAGGTTGCAGAGATGCAAACTTTCCATTTCTTTGTAAAGGAAGTGGGTGTTTAGTTTTCCAGTGCATATATATATTCACTGAAAAAACCATAGGTTTTAGGCACGTTAAGTTAGGAATTAGCATTTAAAAAACCTTAGAAATTCACTGAAAAAACCATAGGTTTCACCCATGTTATAGTTAGCTGGACATTTCTCTCATACAAAACCATTGAAATTCCCCCGTTATAGTTAGTTCAGCTAACTATAACTCGCGCGCCCGGAATGCACTGCTGATGATGTCACATATTACATCACTCATGACATGGTCAGTGACATCACTCATTACATCACTGATGACATCTCAAATGACATCACTGATGACATCATCCTTGTGAAAGAGTGGCAGACCTCCTTTCACCCTAATATAACCTTTGATACACACATTCAAAAATAGAAACAAACATTTTCAAAAAAATTGAGATACCAATACCAGTTACAACAACCTATTAGGTAATTCCAACATCTACATACACATCCACTCATTCAGCAACAGTTCTATATAGTCACTCATACCTGTTCTCACTCATCATATGTACTCATACACCTATACATCCTGTTACACACCGATACTCATCCATAGAGTTACTCACACACATACTCACACATGCAAATAAACTATCAAACATCCATTTACTTGCATATACAGCTATACACACACCACTACACTTACTTCTACAGAAATGTACACAGACTAACTCTCTTAAACAATCACTTATAGAAACACAGACTTATTTATACAGGAACTCCTCCAATCTCTCACTCTCACATATACTCACTTATATACATCAATACTCACATACACTAGTTTAAAACATACATAGTTACTCATAAAGATACTATTGAGACAGTGATTCACTCACTAGCACACCCATACACACACCCATCCACACAGTCCTGCACTCATTCTGTCTTCAAAACACATACAAACAGTGAGTCAGTCATTCATGCATCTATGTGCTAAGTAATGCCCCCCACCAAACCATACAGACACTCATTCTGATACTCAAAAAAACAAGTAATAACACATATAGACACTCATGTAGCTACTCACCAACCCATGCAGTCACTTTATATCAGTGTCTCACTTTGTATATGATATTTACATATTTAAACATTACTCGCTAATACAAGTATCCACTAGGGTATACTTAATAAGTCAGTTATACAATCAATTTTACAAAAAAAATCCATTTAGACACTTATTTACCCATTTATTCTTCCATCAACCTTTAGGTATACATATATAAAAAATATACATTTTTCAGAAAGACGCACATTTACTGGATGCTGTCATCAGTGAGGTCATCAGTGATATCATTTGTGATGTCATCAGTGATGTGATGAGTGATGTCACTGACCATGTCATGAGTGATGTAATATGTGATGTCATCAGCAGTGCATTGCGGGCGCGCGAGTTATAGTTATCTGAACTAACTATAACGGGGGAATTTCAATGGTTTTGTATGAGAGAAATATCCAGCTAACTATAACATGGGTGAAACCTATGTTTTTTTTCTGCAAACCTCAGCTGTTTGAAAGCAATATACTGTTACATCCGCTGGACCTTTCTGGTTGTGGGAATATATAGGACTTTTAGGTTCACCAAGAACTCGACGAACCCAGAGCCAATAACTGAGCAGCGTCTTGCAATAGTTTTTCATTACGTACAGGGTATATAGCAATTAATTTATTTGGGAAAATATACACATGGAAAAATCGGTATGAAAGACACCTATGTATTTCTGAAATTGGAACAAAGTATAGAGTTTAGAAACAGTAGATATTTGCACATTTCCAAAATTGTGAGTACCCATACTAGCATAAGAATTATCCCAAAACGCAACGTGGAGACACCACATTTTCACAGTGAAAATTGACCCTTTTTTTTACAAAGTGCCAAACTGTAGATTTTGAACCCTAGCTCTGCCGGCACCTAGGGAAACCTAGCAAACCTATACATTTTTTAAAACTAGACACGCAGGGAAATCCAGAATGGGGTGACTTGACTGGCTCCCACCTGGTTCTCCTACCAAGAATCCCTTGCAAACCTAAACATTTGTCAAAGAAAACACATTTTCCTCAGGTTTCTGTGGTGGAAAGTTCTGGAATCTGCATTGATCCACAAAATTCCACCCAGCCTGCATTTCCCAAAATCTTCATAGAAAAATGGTACCTCTCTTGTGTGGGTAGGCCTAGTGCCCGCGACAGGAAACGGCCCAAAACACAAGTGGACACACCACATTTTCACCGCAAAAACTGACCATTTGTTTGCAAAGTGCCAAGCTGAAGATTTTGAACCCTAGCTCTGCTGGCACCTAGGGAAACCTAGTAAACCTATACATTTTTGAAAACTATACACCCAGGGGAATCCAGGATGGGGTGACTTGACTGGCTACCACCAGGTTCTGTTACCCAGAATCCCCTGCAAACCTAAAAATGTGTCCAAAAAAACATATTTTACTCATATTTTTGTGGGGCAAAGTTTTGGGATTTGCATGGATCCACAAAATATCACCCACCCCGCATTCCCCAAAGTCTTCAGAGAAAAATGGAACCTCACATGTGTGGGTAGACCTAGTGCCTGCGACAGGAAACTGCCCAAAACGCAACATGGACACACCACATTTTCACTTTGAAAACTGACCCTTTTTTTGCAAAGTGCCAAGCTGTAGATTTTGAACCCTAGCTCTGCCGGCACCTAGGAAAGCTTAGCAAACCTATACATTTTTGAAAACTAGACACACAGGGGAATCCAGGATGGGGTAACTTAACTGGCTCACAAAAGGTTCTGTTACCCAGAATCTCTTGCAAACCTAAAAATGTGTCCAAAAAACACATTTTACTCACGTTTCTGTGGTGGAAAGTTCTGGAATCTACCTGGATCCACAAAATTCCACCCACCCTGCATTCCCCAAGATCCCCTGATAAAATTGGTACCTTACTCGTGTGGGTGGGTCAAGTACCCATGATAGGCAAGGGCCCAAAGCCTATTGAGGTGACATCAAAATTACCTATTGCAAAACAACCTGGTTTTGTGAGGGGGGTCCCATGAGTTTTTGGACCCGGGCTCTGCGGCCATCTAGGAAATCCTACCAAACCCACACATTTCTGAAAACTAGGCACCTGGGGGAGTCTATTGAGGTGTGGCTTTTGTGGCTCCCCCAACAGTTTCCTACCCAGAATGCCCGACAAACTTCAAATTTAGCTGAAAAATGCACTTTTTTCTCAAATTTCTGTGTGGGAAAGTTCTGGAATCTGCGTGGATCCACAAATTTCCTCCCACCCAGCATTCCCCCAGGTCTCCCGATAAAAGTGGTACCCCACTCACGTGGATGGGTCAAGTACCCGGGACAGGCAAGGGCCCAAAACCTTTAGAGGCGACATCAAAATTACCTATTGCAAAACAACCTGGTTTTGCAAGGGAGGTCCCATGAATTTTTGGCCCTGTGCTCGGCGGCCGTCTGGGGAACTGTACCAAACCCATACATTTATGAAAACTAGACACCCGGGGGAGTCCAGTGAAGTATGGCTTGCGTGGGTCCCCCAATATTTTCTTACCCAGAATCCCCTGCAAACCTCAAATGTAGCTGAAAATTCACATTTTCGCAAATTTCTGTGTGGGAAAGTTCTGGAAACTGCGTGGATCCACAAATTTCCTCCCGCCCTGCTTTCCCCCAGGTCTCCCAATAAAAATGGTACCTCATTTGTGTGGATAGGCATAGTGGCTGCAACAGGAAATGTCCCAAATCGTACTGTGGAGACTTTACCTATAACAAAACTACCTGGTTTTGGGGGGGCACCTGGGGTTTAGCCCCGGGCTCTCCGCCATCTAGGAAACCTACCAAACCCACACATTTATGAAAACTAACACCCTGGGGAGTCCAATGAGGTATGGCTTGCGTGGATACCCCAACATTTCCCTACCCAGAACGCCCTGAAAACTTCTAATTAAGCTGAAAAAACACATTTTCCACATATTTTTGGGTGGAATCACCATGCTGGCACAAATATCCCACACAAGTGAGGTATCATTTTACACGGGAGACTGAGGGAAACACTGTGGGGGAGTCCAATGAGGTAAGGCTTGCGTGGATACCCCAACTATTCCCTACCCAGAACGCCCTGAAAACTTCTAAATAAGCTGAAAAAACACATTTTCCACATATTTTTGGGTGAAATCACCATGCTGGCACAAATATCCCACACAAGTGAGGTATCATTTTACACTGGAGACTTAGGGGAACACTGTGGGGGAAGACATTTGTGCCGGCACAGTGATTCCACACCCTCCGCCATCATAGCGTGTGAAGAGTCAGTGCCACCATCTGCCTTTCCAAAGGTGAGTTTCCACTGCTTCGGGTGACCCTTGCCCATGTCCCTGAGTAGGGCCACAGAGGGGACCGTGTCGCAACCACCCTGGCAGAGCTCAGTCATAAGGGCTCACTTCTGCTGAGTACTGTAGCCGTCCAAACCAATATGCAAATCTCAAGGGGCTCCAGTGTGGACCCCCTCGAGGTCCTCCATCCGGTGTGCCACAGATCTGCCCGGTCGCACCCACAACCCCGCCAGGGGCATCCCTCTTCCGGGGCCTCGCAGTGAGAAAGGCCGGTTTATAACCCTGCCCTCCATGCAAGGTCCCTCGTCACCCGACACTCGTGGCCCCCCGAGCCCTCTTGCGTCATGTCCCGCCGCAGCGGGTGTGGTTGCAGGCATAGAGCAGCCACCGAGGAGAAGCTTCTGTCCGCCGGGGCAACCCCAGTACAGAGATCTGGACCTAAATCAATCTTTTTTTGCTCGCCATGCCATTCCAGTTTGGACCTAGCCATATGCAAATCATTGTTGACCCTGCGCCCAATGGGAACAGTCTAGCAGAATCCCTGCAACAGGACTTGACCTGGCAGTTCGGCTGGTGTACAGAACTATGCACAGGAAAAAAGGACCTCGGTGTATTGTGGTATCCAAAAAGCCACATCAGTGCCTAGAACCCCAATCTGACTAGCAATAATGTCTCATTCGTTCTCCGTACTACAGCCAAGCTACCAATGATTAGGCAACCTAGAACATGTGACTTAGTAAAATCTCAGGAATAGTGGGAAAAAGAACACTCTTTTACTCCAACACTCATACTAGTCCACAACGTGAGCAATCAGAGCACGTTAGTTAAAATAAACATTTTAAACTATACCGTGTCTCTAAGATGCAGTATGCGCGCCAATACTAGCAGAAAAATGCATTAGAATAATACAATCAGCATTGTTACAATTCCATAAAGCACAAAAGGGGAAATCATATTGTAATGACAGTGGAAACAGGACTAAAGTGCCTTTACCACCCGCCTCGTGCTAGGAGCTAGTTCATTATAATAATAGAAGACCTCTAGGCTTTTTCAGGGGGACACAATACCTCCAAGATCAGATGCAATGAATCACATCCCAGGACGATCACAGCTCTTCGTAGTTGGAAAGGTTTTCTCTAAGTACCCTCTAATGCATGTAATGCCATATTAAAAAGCACCAGAGTTTCAGTTGGGCAGCTGTTCCTCCTGTTATGTCTATGTGCGTGGGACTGACCAATGTGAATCAACAGCATACATTGTTGTTGGACTTTGAACACGCGGTGCAGACCGAGAGCACAGTGCACAGCTATATATGGGAAAAGCAGACTGTTCTCGTGAAGAAGTGCAAGCAGAGTATTTACGAGGACAGAGTCATGTAGTGTTGTGTGCAAAAGCGGCAAAATGGTATTTAAGCATATATTTCATCCTAGGACCGGTTTCAGGCTTTCAGCCCTCATCAGCCAGGATAGCTTGACTCCAGTGGCATGGAGAGCACAGGACCCACGTCTGGGCATACAGTTCCAGTTGGGGGTGACAAATGCAAAAAGAACAATTGATGGACAGAATGCAGAGCAATGTCATACATTCGCCCCACTACAGAGATCTGGGCCTAAATCCATCTTTATCTGAAAGAGACACGTTAGTGATAGATTCCTTACCTTAGAATATCCCCAGGCGTCAGACTGGATCCGGAAATCTTTGCGTAGCAATACCCCTGCGCGTCGGTAGGCGTCGTCCGCGGCTCCGCATCCGTCGTCGGCGTCGTTAGCGCCGGAATAACGTCGTCGGAGTGCTTAGACGCCGCCCATGCGCGCTGACGTCAGTTCTTCTTTTTTCCGCGCCAGCTAGCGCAGATCCGGAGAAGCTCTACCCTTAGTCATTTTTTGACTGAACTTATTGATCTTTTTGATAATTTCTTCCCTTGAGTCTTCGACTCTATCGGTGCCGGTAGGGATGCCTGGGTTCAAACCCTGTTCGAAGTGCGACCGACTGATGTCGGTTAGGGACCCCCATCGCCGGTGCCTGAAGTTTTTATGCCTCGACCACGACGACCGCACCTGCTCCGGGCCCTGACGTCTAAAGCTAGGCTGGAGCGGTCCCGCAAGCGACTCAAGCTCCGGCTGTCGGCCCCGCGCCATTCAAGGTCCTGGTCCCGGTCCCACGGGAGGTCGAGGGACCGGTCGGGGTCATCGTAGCTCCGGGAGTGGACATCGGTCGTCAGGATCCAAGTCCTCAGGTAAGAGGCATAAGAGGTCGGAGAGACGTCATGTTTCCTCCGACACACCCCGACGCTCGCACGATGCTGCCGGGGGTTCGGGCAACACCGCCCACGTGGCTCCGAGGGAGTCGCAAGCGTCTCCGCCTGCCCCACACCTTCGGGTCCCTGGACACAGCGCGATGAGATCAAGCGGTACCTCATGGTCATGAGGTCCCTCCCTCCTCAGTCGGGTTCAGTGGTGCCTCCGGGCCCAAAGGTCGGGTGCTTCGGCCCCGACGCTGTCGGGTGCTTCGGCCCCAACGCCGCCGGTGACTTTGGTCCCGGCGCCGCAGGACCTCACCGGATCCGCTTCCGGATCCAGGTCATTGCTTGTCGACCTCATGACCTCACCGGTGTCGGCCCCACGGGTGTCGCCCCCGGTGCCCACTGTGGACGCCGTCTCCAATGTTCCCCTCGGTCCGACTCTGGCGCCGCTTCTGACGGCCTTTGGAGATTTTTATTTCCATGAGGAGGCCCCGTCTGTTCATCCTGTTTTACAGGAGACGGGTGAAGAGGGAGATTGGGAGGGGTCTGATGACCCTCTGGCACTGGAGTGCCAGTCTCAACAGGACGGGACATATGAGCTTGGGGAGGCCAGTGGAATTGGCACTTCGCCAGACACTGGATTTGTCTCCCCTCCACCGTGGCTTCGGAGGAGGGGTCTACTTACAGTGTAGTGTTGACGAGGGCGGCCAAGGCCTTAAACCTTGAGCTCCCTGTTGCGGCCGTGAGGACTAACCTCCTCACAGAGGTCCTCAAACCGCAGTCAAGTTCCAGCGAGCCTCTGCTGCCGTTCAATGAGGCCTTGTGTGACGTTCTTGTGGGCACTTTGTCCAAGCCCGCCACAGGTCCGCCTGTGGATAAGAACGTGGCCAGACGCTACCGTCCGGCCCCGGGCGACCCTTGCTTTTTGTCCACTCATCCCACCCCCGAGAGCCTGGTTATCCAGGCCTCCACTTCCCAGACCGCATTCCCGTCGGCTCCAAGAGATATGAACTGTTCGGGAAGAAAGTGTTCTCGTCCCTAAGCTTAAGGCTGCAGTCTGTCAATACGCCTGTCTCTTGGGCCGCTACACCCACACCCTGTGAGACGCGGTCGTGGATGTGCTGCCACAATGTCCGGAGGAGGTCCGAGCTGAACTCGCCCAAACCCTGGTGGAGGGCCGAGATGCAGCGAGATATTCCATCAGTTGTGGGCTGGATACCACGGACTCACTGGGCAGGGCGATGGCAACGACAGTGGCGGTTCAACGCCACGCCAGGTTGAGGTCCGCCAACTTTTTGGCCGATGTCCAGGCCACACTTCTGGACATGCCGTTTGATGGCCGTCGCTCTTTGGTGACAAGGCAGACCATGCGCTTGAGCGTTTTAAGAACTCCAGGGCTACGGCCAAGTCCTTGGGCCTCTCGGCCACACGTCAGCAATCGGGTGCCTTTCTCTCCTTTCGTGGCCAAGGAAGGGGCGCCCCCACACGTGCTGCCAGCCACGCACCGCAGAATGTTCAACAGCGTGGTGGCGGCCGTGGAAATAGCTGTGGCGGCGGTCGGGGACAAAGGCGAGGCCAGTCCACACTTCCCTCTGCAGCACCTGCCTCAAAACCTTCTGAGTTTTCAGGCCCATGTGACGCCAGTGGGAGGCAGGGTTCGCCATCACCTCTCCCACTGGCGCACTGTCACGTCTGACAGGTGGGTGCTGCAGATCATCCGAAGTGGCTACTCCCTCCCCTTAGAGGCGACCCCTCCAGCCATGCCACCCCAATTCCGCCACGTGTCGGGGAAACACATGCAACTTCTGCAAGAGGAAGTCACGGCCCTCTTGGCCAAGGGGGCCATCGAGCGCGTTCCTGGGCTAGAAGTAGGATGTTGTTGTTACTCCCACTACTTTCTGGTACCCAAGAAGGGCAAAGGGGGCCTACGCCCAATCTTGGACCTACGGAACGTCAACGGCTTCCTCCGGAAGGAGAAGTTCCAGATGCTGACTTTGGCTCAGGTCTTAGCTGCCCTGGACCCTGGAGACTGGCTGGTAGCGTTGGACTTGCAGGATGCTTATTTTCACATCCCCGTCCTGCCGGCCCACCGGCGTTACCTGCAGTTCACGATAGGCCATGAGCACTTTCAGTTTACCGTGCTCCCCTTTGGCCAAATCAGCGCCCCACGGGCGTTGGCGAAGGGGATGGCGGTGGTCGCAGCTTATCTGCGCATGTTAGGGGTGTCAGTCTTCCCCCTACCTCGACTACTGGTTGTTGAAGGCGGACTCGTCCCAGACAGTCGTCAGCCACCTCCAGACTACGGCTGACCTCCTGCACTTGCTGGGGTTCTCCATCAACGTGCTGAAGTCGCACCTGTGTCCCTCTCAGAAGCTCCTCTTCATCGGAGCGGTTCTAGACTTGGCGCAGTTTTGGATTTATCCACCCGAACAGCGGGTTCGGGATATTCAGGCTCTGATTCCGATCTTTCAGACTTTAACCCGAGTCTCGGTCAGGTTGACGCTGCGGCTTCTGGGGCTGATGGCCTCCTGCATCCTTCTGGTGCATCACACCCGGTGGCGGATGCGGGCTCGGCAGTGGGACCTGAAGTTTTAGTGGGTCCAGCATCAGGGCAACTTGTCCGATCATGTCTTGATCTCGGAGGGCACTGCCAGACAACTGCAGTGGTGGCTCACGGACCGCGATTGGGTCAGTGGCAGATCCCTCTCCCTACCCCACCCGGAGTACAGGGTTGTGACGGACGCATCCCTCCAGGGCTGGGGAGGCCACATGGGAGAGGCGAAGATCAGAGGCCTCTGGTCTCCGGCGGAGTCCCGGCTCTATATCTACCTTTTGGAGCTGCGGGCGATCCGACTAGCACTGAAGGCATTCCTCCCCTCTGTCCGGGGGAGTGTAGTGCAGGTGTTCACAGACAACAACACCGCCATGTGGTTCTGCAACAAACAGGGTGGGGTGGGGTCGTGGACCCTATGCCAGGAGGCTCTGCGCCTCTGGCATTGGCTGGAACATCAGGGCATGACCCTGGTAGTTCAACACCTGGCAGGTTCTCTGAATGCCAGGGCGGACGAACTCAGCCATCGGTGCATGATGGATCACCAATGGCGTCTGAACTCGGACGTGGCGCAAGGCCTCTTTCAGCAATGTGGAGAGCCTTGGTTAGATCTATTCGCCACAGAAGAGAACGCGCAATGTCATTAGTTCTGCGCGTTGGAATTTCCAAGGCGGCACTGGCTCGGAGACGCTTTTCGTCGCGAGTGGAGTTGCGGTCTATTGTACGCCTTTCCGCCTATACCACTTCAGCCCAGAGTGCTGAAGAAGATCAGGCGCGACCGGGCCCAGGTTATTCTTGTGGCTCCGGACTGGGCACGAAGATACTGGTATTCCGAGCTACTCAGCATTTCAGTCGATCCCCCGATTCGTCTGCCCCTTCGGGGCAACCTTCTGTCGCAGCAGCAGGGGACGGTTCTGCACCCAAACCTGTCCAGTCTCCACCTACAAGCTTGGAGATTGAGCGGCGGCAGTTGAGGCCATTTGACTTGGCTCCCGAAGTCTGTGATATCATTCTGGCAGCCAGGCGTCCCTCCGCAAAGTCGGTATACGCCTGCAGGTGGAACGGATTTGTGGCATGGTGCACAGCAAAGGCTGTGGACCCACTCTCTGCACCCCTTTCTGAGGTTCTCCTCTTTCTTCTTCCTCGTGCCCAGCAGGGCTCTGTTCTGGGCACTCTCAAGGGGTACCTTTCTGTCCTTTCCGCCTTCTTACAGCTACCTGATCAGCCTTCCTTGTTCAAGTCCGCCATTGTAAATAGGTTTTTGAAGGGCATCACACACATGTTCCCTTCATGATGCCCCAGTGGGACTTGAATCTTGTACTTACTTACCTAATGTATGCTCCCTTTGAGCCGCTCCATAACTGTCCTCTTCGTCTTCTTACTTTGAAGACTGCTTTCCGGGTGGCCAGTGAGTGAGCTCCAGGCTATTTCTTCTACACCTCCTTTCCTCTCTGTCCATCCGGACAAGGTTGTGTTGCGGACGAGACCCTCTTTCCTGCCCAAGGTTGTCAGGGCCTTCCACATCGGGCAGTCCATTACCTCAACCACCTTCTTTCCGCCTCCGCATCCCTCGAAAGAGGAAGAGAGGCTCCATCGACTGGACCCAAAACGTGCGCTCTCTTACTATTTGGATCGCACACGCCAGTTCCGGGTGGATGACCAACTCTTTGTTGGTTACGTGGGCGCTAAGAAGGGAAAGGCGTTGCACAAGAGGACCATCTCGCGGTGGATCATCTTGTGTATCCACGCATGTTACTCCATGGCCAAAAAGGAGCCCCCTGCTGGATTGTGGGCTCATTCTACTCGGGCCACGGCGACTACAACTGCCCTGGGCCGAGGAGTGACCTTGCAGGACATTTGCCAGGCAGCTACGTGGGCCTCGCTGCACACGTTTGCAAGACACTACTGCCTGGACAGCCAAGTCCGGAGGGATGGCTTCTTTGGCCGTTTCGTCCTCCAGGACTTTCTGGTGTGATTATTGGTTCGCAGACCCACCACCGGGGATGGTATTGCTGATTCTAAGGTAAGGAATCTTTCACTAACGTGTCTCTTTCAGATGCACAAGTTACTACTTGTGTAACGATATATCTGTAAGCGACATTAGTTAGTGATAGATTCCTTACCGACCCACCGATCCTCTCCGTTCTGCGAACCGATATCTAGGGTTAAGGTCATCCCTTTCTGGGCCCTAGTTTCATGGCACCAGTGTTGGTTCTATCATGGCTCTGCGTATCTGGCGCAGAAAAGCTGTGTATCAGAACTGACGTCAGCGCACATGGGCGGCGTCTAAGTACTCCGACGACGCCATTCTGGCGCTAACGACGCCGACGACGGATGCGGAGCCGCGGACGACGCCTACCGACGCGCAGGGGTATTGCTACGCAAAAATTTCCGGATCCAGTCTGACGCCTGGGGATATTCTAAGGTAAGGAATCTATCACTAACTAATGTCTCTTACAGATATATCGTTACACAAGTAGTAACTTGTGTTTTTTGCTCACCATGACATTCCAGTTTGGACCCAGCCATATGCAAATCAGTCTTGACCCTCTGCCCAATGGGAACAGTCCAGCCTGAACTGCCAGGCCAGGTCCTCCCTGGACTGAAAACAAGCATCCTAGGACCGGCTTCGGGCTTTCAGCCCTCATCAGCCAGCATAGCTTGACTCCAGTGGCATGGAGAGCACAGGACCCACGTCTGGGCATACCAATGCATACCAAGGCCCCGGCAGGCAGGTTGGAATCAAGGCCGCGGCTCAGAATGGCACTGCAGGCCAGGGCATGCGCAGCACCGGTACAGCGGCCCAGGGTCTCCAAATTGCAAAAAGGATTTAGTGCCGAGATCGAATTGCAGTTGTTATAGTTTCATGTCGCTCAGCAGTGCGTGGGCTCTTGGATGGCCTCTGTCTCCGGGGAGTACGGTGGAGCTCCTAGACTACACAGCCAACTTGGTCTGCGGTCTGGCCATGCCATGCCCCCACATACCTTTCATACTTGGCACACACTTTCACACCATCAACTGCGGCCCCAGGACATTACAACTCTCACATTCACAGACAATGTGGAGACAATGTACACCCTGGCAGAGAGAGACAGAAAATACAAACATTCCTTCAAAATTAACTATTCCTTAAGTACTCAGACATACTGGTTGAATTTGGCACGAGGGTGAGTGAAGGTTCAGAGCATAAAATTCTATTAACAAGAGATTTCACAGGTGCTGTCCACCAAATCCCTCAATAACACTAGTTTTTGAAAAGGATGAAATCGAGACAGTGAAATGTACATATCAGGCATGGCAGGACCTGGGATGCCAAGCTAAGAAGTTACCATTGTAAGTACCGGCAATGCCACTAGTACATCATATGGATATATCGGTGACGGGTGAGACAGGATCCCTTAAAGCATTGCACACTGTTGGGGCGCACACCATGGATGACATATATCCCAATGGGCGGTTTCTACACCTCCAGAATTTTGTGGGAGACAGGGTGAATGTCACTATGTTGACCTTTATTGATAGCAGACTGAGGGCAGCGCTGAAAACACTGTATCCCAGCTTCCCGGATGACCCACTGACTCTAGGGGCGTTGCAATTTATATACACCACACAAACTAGTGCGAAGCTGGTTTAGCAATTGTATACAGTCTCGCAGCAGGATGAATGGTCCGTTTACTTAGGCTCTCTGGGCAAATGGAATGCCATCCTACCACAACCGCTAACGGAAGAGGAGTGGGAGGTATGTTGCCGGTTAACGGGTCAGTTTGCTGCAAACAGCAATCTCAAACATATTCATTATAAGTATGTCCACCAGGTATATTACGCACCGGCGCAATTATGTAAGAATTGATTGCGAGACTCCCATTGCTGCAAACATTGTGGGGCTGATAACGCAGACTTTCAACATTTGGCATGGGCCTGTTCAAAAGTGGCAGATTTTTGGGGTGAGGTCACAGGAACATTAATGAAAATGGTGGGTGAACCAATCAAATGTAATATGAAAGTCTGCTTGCTAGGAAATGTACTCCATGTTAAGACTACTAATCGTAAATTTGTGGCACTGGCACTACATTTGGCAAAATGTAGGGTCTCGTTACACTGGGATGGCCGACCTGCACCTAAATTGACACGCTGGTTACAAGATATAACATACTATCGTGATCAGCTCACCTGCTATGTGGAAGAACTGCCAAGTGCGTCCGGGCCGCGAGACATTTGGGCCCCCTTCACTGCCTATATGTTGGCCAATGCTACTGACTAAAGACATTCCAACTATATGAATTATATGATTTACTTGCATTCAGATGTACCTGTATTTTACTGCTACCCTGCCTTTGCATGATCTTATACTGACTGGTTACTATGTATTCTGTATGATTATGACAATGATGTATTGTTATCTCTGATGGTTACATTATGTAACATTTTCAATAAACAAAACAAAAAAACAAGAGATTTCACAAAAAGGGAAATGCACTGTTAATATTTAAAAGGTTAAAAACCTGAACCAGTGACTCTCAGCTCATGAGCTTTAAAGTCACGGCAAGGCACCAACCTCTTTACCGGCCATTCACACACCTTTCATACATGACACACAAGACCATTCACACCGCCAGCCGCGGGCCAAGCACTTTACAACATTCACAACAACAGACAGTGCCATTCAAGGGCCCATCACTTTCATACGCCCACATGACTGTCAACCACCAGCCAGTGTGATTGCTGTGTCATAGAGTCTGCAGTGGCATTTGACTAGCAGAGTGTGTAATGACCAGCAGCAAGTCACTACCCACACACTGCCAGCCACACGCCAGCCCACGCACACCACTAGTCAAGCACAAGCACACACACACCATCAGCCAAGCACCAGCCCACCTACACTGCCAAC
This sequence comes from Lissotriton vulgaris, assembly GCF_964263255.1. Classification (NCBI taxonomy): domain Eukaryota; kingdom Metazoa; phylum Chordata; class Amphibia; order Caudata; family Salamandridae; genus Lissotriton; species Lissotriton vulgaris. The sequence goes on from NC_141700.1 coordinate 284,098,184, forward strand.
CATGCGCCAGCCCACGCACACTGCCAGCCAAGCCCCAGCCCATGCACACTGCCAGCCAAGCAATAGTCCACGCACACCGCCAGCTAAGTGCCATTCCATGCACACCACCAGCCAAGCGCCAGTCCACGCACAGTGCCAGCCAAGCGCCAGTCCATGCACACTGCCAGCCAAGCGCCAGTCCACCCACACTGCCAGCCAAGCACCAGTCCATGCACACCACCAGCCCAGTGCCAGTCCACGCACATTGTCATTTTTTTTAACATGAAAGAAATTACAAACCAATTGGAACTAGATATAAAACTACAACTACAAACACAACAGTGGTAACTAAAGATATTCTAATGCCAAAGCTGAAACTGAACAACAAATAAAAAACCATACAGACCAGGCAGTACACTATTAGACTCACTGTTGCTGCCAAAATATTTTGGGAGTGTGATACAATCTGAAACATGTGGGCAGACACAGCCCAGGATTAGAAGGACAATCAGCATTGTGCATATGACTCTCCTTCTGCATTTCTGCATACCTCTTTGTAAACATACTCTACATCTCTTACAGGGGTTGTGTTTTTTTGGGTGTGGAAAGAATTAAATCGGGAAAGTGTCGATCTTTCAATCTAGCCACATCCTCCACCACTCCAACTCTAGGAACACTTGCCTCTTTCACTACAACAAGGCTGCCCATCACAGACTCTTGAAAGTGAACAAAAGTCATCTTTCACGCTGGAGAACACTCCTTGAACACAACAAAAGCATTAAAAGTTGCTAAATTGAAAAGATGGATGGCCAACTTCTTATACCAAATGTAAGCCTTATGAATAGCAGTGTAAGGTACCAACTTCTGATCTACTCTTTCAACACCACCCATGTGCTTTTTGAAGTCTACAATGCCCACAGGTTTGCGCACTACAGCAACCTGACCCCAAACAGCCACAGGTGAAGTACTCTATTCATGGATGGTAGTCAGAATGTACACATCTCTCCTGTCTACAAATTTCACAGCTATCAGTTCATCACTATGCAAGGCACTGCACTGTCCCCTCTGAAGCTTTTTGCAAACAACTCTTTTGGATAACCTTTAAGGTTAGAGCGGATTGTGCCACAAGCAAGTGTGCACTTCGAACGATTCCATAAACAATTGCACAGAAGTGTAGAAGTTATCTAGGTACAAACGGTGACCTTTGTTAAAAAGTCCTCTAGCAGGTTTCCACAAAATTTTCTCTGAAACTCCTAAAGTGGACGGACAACCAGGAAGGACAATAGTGGAACCTCTACCAGTGTACACCCGTAAATTATAGACATATTGTGTCCTACTCTCAGACAACATATACATCTTAATTCCAATATGTGCCTTCTTGCTAGGAATGTACTGTCTAAAACCCAAACGACCCTTGAACAGGACCAAAGACTCATCAATAGCTATTTCTTTCCCTGGAGTATAGATCTCTAAAAATCGATCTACAAAGTGATCAAGAACAGGTCAAATTTAAAAAAGACGGTCACAGTCAGGGGGATCTTGTGGCAACGCCGAAGCATTATCAACAAAATGCAGCATCCGAAGCACAAGTATATACCGATTACGACTCATAATTGCAGGAAATATGGCCGTTGCCATCCCCGGACTAGTAGACCAATAGGAAGCAATTAAAGGCTTCCTTATCAAACCCATCAAAAAAGTCAAACCCAAAAACTTCTTCATCTCATCCAGATTTGTGGGAGTCCACCGTGTAGCTCTAGAGTGGGGCCTAAGACTGTCACTGTTGTCCCTCAAATACTGTTCTGCATACAAATTAGTCTGCTCAGCAATCTCAGCCAAAAATACATCATCCATAAACAACTGAAAGAACTGTATAGGCAAAAAAAAAATCACAATTCACTCTACACCCTGCATCACCACTAAAGGCAGGCAACACCGGCTACACCATGTTTGGATCAACCCAGAGTCCAGCACTTCCAATGGGAAGCCTTGCAGCCTCAGGCTGCAATCCAGATGCCTCTTACACCATCGGCACATCAGCGTCCTCTACTAAAACAGGCACTTCATCAGCACTGAGAGTAGCTTCATCATCAGATGATTCCTCGTGGACAGAAAACTCACTGCCTGAATCTTGCACTTCCTCCTCTCCCTCAGTCTCATAATCATGGTCAAAGGAAGATTCAAAAAGCATACCAACCACCTGCTGAGCAGTAATTCTGCGGCTAGCCACAATCCTTACTAACAAAGGTAACTTGTCAAACAAGTCAACAACAACAAACACTTTGTAGAATAACTAATAAACAAAATGTGGCTTTATCACAAAGACCTATATACTCCAAAACTATACCACTCAGTTGTCAGAAGCAGATAGACTCACCATCTACTCTGCACAGATACAGCAAGGACCAACAATATCCCACTAGAAAAGAAAATTACACATAAGACAACTCAAAAGACATCACAAATAATTTCATGCTCCAAAAACAAACTAAATATGTTGCTGTTTTGACACCACTTACTAAAAATTCACTTGTGCATGACAAAGATACTCATTTGGAGTAACAGAACAAAACAGTTTTTTCTCACCAAATAAATGCAACTACGCAAAACTGCAGAAACCGCAAACAAGAACAAAAAGCACTAGAATAAAAGGAGAAATAAAACATTACAATCACATGTGCAAATTATGAACCAGTCCACGCACAATCTATCAGCCAAGATGGCGGTAGGTGGGCCTAAAAGTAAAAGGCTCACCCCAAGGGGGTCAGAAACATCTGAAATATTCAGCCCCATAAAGGGGAGAGACCCTTGCCCATGGGGCCGCTCCCCACAATCATCTATATTAAAAAAATAAATCCCTGGTGGCCTAGTGGGCCATCTGAAATCATTTTGGGCAAACCCCCTCCCTCAGTGGGGCAGAAATGGCAAGACAAAATGTCCCTCAAAGGGGATTGACCCTTGCCCAAGGGATCGCTCCCCGCATGCATTAGTAATACAAAAAAAAACTAAAACTAAAAAATCCCTAGTGGCCCAGTGGTCCATCTAAAATGTATTTGGGCCAATCTGCCCCTCCCCCCGGACAGAAACAGCCAAACAATATGTCCTCCAAAGGGGAGCGACCCTTGCCCAAGGGGCCGCTCCCCGCATGCATTACAAATGTATAAAAAATCTAACTAAAACAAAAAAATCCCTGCTGGGACAGTGGACCAGCTAAAAAATGATTTGGACCAATCTGCACCACTAGGGGGGGCAGAAACCGCCAAATAATATATCCCCAAAGGTGAGCGACCCTTGCCCAAGGGGCCGCTCTCGGTAGGCATTACAAAAAATAAACTAAAACAAAAAAATCCCTGGTGGGCCATCTAAAAAATTAGTTGGGCCGATCTGCCCCCCACCCGGGGGGCAGAAACGGACAAACAAGTTGTCCCCCAAAGGGGAGCGACCCTTGCCCAAGGGGCAGCTTCCCGCATGCATTACAAATCGATAAAAAAAAAAACTAAAACTAAAAAAATCCCTGTTGGCCCAGTGGGCAATCTAAAAAATTATTTGGGCCGATCTGCCCCCCCCCCCGTAGGGCAGATACGGCCAAACAATATGTCACCCAAGGGGAGCGACCCTTGCCCAAGGGGCCACTCCCCGAATACATTGCACATTTTAAAAAAAACTATTATAAAAAAATCCCTGGTGTCTAGTGGGCATTCCAGCTGCACGATCGAGCGATCGTGCAGCAGGAATGCTAAAAGAGACATCGGAAGAAAGGAAAACCCTTTCCTTTCCCCGATGCCTCTTTGTTTGTAAAATTACCCCCTCCCCGAGGAGAAACTCACCTTCTCCTCTTGGACGCTGAGGGTGCGGGGGGTGCATGGGGCAGCGGAAGTGCTTCGGCTGTCCTCCCCGGTGAGGGCAGCCTGATCAGCGGTCCACGGGAAGATCGCCAGCGCTTCCCCCGTGGCTGGGTACTAGGACTGCCGGGAGCCGGCCTGAGCACACGCCCACCATGTCTCTGGACAGTTCCCGGCCGTCCTGAGCACCGAAAGGGTTAAACTTACATTTTTCATGATATTGGCATGAGTTGTAAAGGCAGGTCGTGGTAGAAAGCTGTGTGGTAAAGGCATGCGAGGTAAAGGTGCATGTGTTGTTAAGCTTTCGTTGTAATGGCATGCATGGTTCAGACAGGTTTTTACTTGCTGTTTCCCGTCAACCTTGTGTATCTAGGGGCTTATTCATGAGAGCCCTGTGTCACTTTTGCACCATGCAAAGTGGTACATGAATGACGCAGGGCTCTCAATCAAATTTATGGAGCCAAGCAAAGTCACCCTGCATGACTTTGAGAGGCCCCATAAATCATGAGTAAGGCAACATAGAGCAAATTGCTGCGTCACCTTACTCTGCGCCTGGGAGGCATTCCATGGGCTTTGTGGTGGATTAACCCAAGCAACATCTTTGGAATATGATGCTTCCCCAGATTTACACAATAGCGCAAGGGTGCCTACATTGGTGCTAGGCTTCCAAAATGGTACCAGTGCAGGCCAAAAGTCAGGAATTAACCATATTCCTTAAATACAGTGCATTCCTGCCCTTTCACTTTGGCGTAGGGCAGTGGAGCAAGGTGCCTTGCTGAACTACCCCACGCCAAAATGCCATAAATTAGACTACTATTGTGCCTAGACAAAGACTAGGGGGGCATATTTACAAGCCTCTAAAATCACTTTACATGGCTTTGAATTGCTTCATAGATATGGAGTAAGGCAAGACAGCACAAATGTAAACTTGGGAATATGCCAAAACATTGCACCTTCCCAAAGGCAGTGCAATAGGCTTATTTCTCCTTGTGTTTTCCTCTTTCTGTTGTGCTACATTGTGTAGCACTCATTAAAAAAAGTCTCCCAGGTACCCCTTCCTGCATGAAAACTATCCTGAATGCAATACAGAAACCGGTGCCTGCACTAGAGCTAGGCTGCAGAATCAACGCCAGCGCAGCGGAAAGGGCAAGAATGCGCCGTATGCCATAGATATGGTACTCTCCTCTTCTTTCACTATGATACAGGGCAGCTCAGCAAGGTGACTTGCTGCAGTGCTCTCCGCCAAATCCCCATAAATTTGCCCCTAGACCTGGAACTAGAGGGTAATCTGATGTTTAGACTAGGTCATTTGACAACTTAGATGTCGAAATATTTCCTATATAGTTCTTATTATCTTGTAAATATTGTGTTATTGTCTTTTTTAATTCCCAGTGCCTTTTACAATTTGTAACTTTTATTTTTGTATTTTATGACCTTCGGGCTGAGGCAAATAATTAATTAGAATAGAGTATTGCCTTTCTACCAGCTTCACTCTCTACCACTCTCCCCTTTCTTCCCTCTAATTGTTTTATTCTCTTCTTTATTCTAATTTCCCTCTTTGCTTCTCACATACAAGGCCTATTCAGAGTCAAGTGCCATTCTATTTTACTGTGTGGTGTCCAAAACCCATTATGTCATCTCTTCTCTTGGTTCCTCCACTTGGGCTTTGCGTGTAAATAGAGCCAGTGTCTTGTAATTAGAATTTATAGGCCTGGTATATACGTGTCCTAAAGGGAATGGCAAATCCTGAATGTCTTCTCCTTATATCTTCTACACGACTTTACCACTACTCTTCTTTCATAAGTGTCTTGTGATTTTGACAGCAATACGCATGCTAGCCTCGGTGTAGCTAGTACCCTCGATTGTATAGATTAGATTATCATCGCCATCATGTGTTTTTTAAATCACAAGAAGGCCAGAGGAACAACCTCATGTATTTCATATGGAAACACATTATCATATCCACTGCGTCTACATTGTACCAATGTGATCATAAGGGACCGTGAGATTTGGCAATGGGAAAGCACTTAAGGCTGAAGCATCATCAGCGAGAGGTCACACTACGCTTGGCATGGTCCAACAACGGCCCCAACAACGCTAGGATGCCTGGCTTCTCCTTGGGGTGCCCAGGAGTGGGCATGGTTCCACAGCGGTATGCGTACAAGCGCCTGAGATACCCCTTCGTGGGTCGATTCGGTGCGCTATACAAATACTACTACATTTACATTTACATTTACATCTACATCATTCTCTAAGCCAACTCTCATATGCCCTTTCTCATTTGGATGATGTGGTGGATAGCAGTATGTTTTTTTCTGTTCAAGTTCAAACTTTATTGAGACAATCCGTGCAGTAAAAGCGATCTGAAGCCACCTTGGAAAGAAACGCAGATTAGGGGACAATTTAGTTTTGTATTTGAAAATTACCACCTAGCAGTTTCACCTACAAATTGAAGAGGAGTGGAGTGAGATTGCTCAGCAACTTGTTGATTATTACTCAAATGAGCTAGACCACCAAAAACACAGCCCCCTAAATGCTAGCAGGCCCTGCAGGAAATGCATTGACCCTATGGAGGCTGCACAACGTGATGATACTCTCTTTCAAGAAGCCTGACAGCCTGATTTCAGCTTCTTCGGAGGCAGATCCCAACGCTTACTAGGTCTATCATCTATTGCTCAAAGTAATCCTAGGCAAGTGGGAAGGGGTCAGTATGTTTGCAAAGGTACGGGGTCTGACTGACATTTCTCTTATGCAAGCATACTTTTTCTCCTTCCTTTACACTTGTACCTTAAGCTTGGTAGATTGTGCCCTATAGAAAACAATGTGTGAGAGGTTCAGAAGGATTTTTGTAAAATACTTTCAAACCATTTGATGGCTCAGTAAAATGAAGAAGTGAGCTTTCTGGACTGCGTTTCAGACCTTATATAGATGATAGTAATCCGAAGACATTCTACACATGAATGCTTTTTTGAAGGATAATAAAGTCACAGTTGCTTTGCAAATATATCTGAAAAATGAGTTCTTGTCTTTGAATTGCAAAGTGTCAGGGATGAAGAACAGATTTCAACGGTCCAGCTGATAACACAAGAACGGCGTCACTATGCCCTACCTACTATGCATTAGGATGGGACTCCATTCTCCGGCGGAAGAGTTCTGACCTGAATCTAGAGGTCCAGGATAGATGCGTGGTACCAGATTTGACACTGGGAGATTGACTTTACCTCAAGTTGCACTGGTAAGGTCACGGTCGGCGCATGAACATCAATTAACCTAATTACCAGGGGTAACAGATGTGACATTACGTGCCATTTAAAGTTCAATTTCACTCACAAACATACGGTAATCGTACATTCACACGTAAATACACACTCTCTTTCTCTCACGTAAACACCACTCCCCAGCAAGCACGCACACAACAGACATTTAAAAATATTGGTTTTTACTTACCTCAGCTGCCAGGGAAGGCCATTCCCGCTAATAGCACTAAATTTTTTGTTACACTAATAGTGAATAATAAAACATTCACTATTAGTATAATTTTAAAACATGATGTGAAGTAAACAGAGTAAAGCCCCAAACAACGTCCATAAGGAGGAGCGGGCACTGTGGTCCTGGCACTGATACCGCTGAGGCCAGCAGTCGCAAAGGCAGGGCCAGGGGTCTCAAGTGTTAAGCCGGGGGTCGTAGCTGCAACCCCTGGAGACCCCTAATGACATCCATATGTCTCAGTGCTCTTCTTCTCCGCTTTGTTTCTTATGTATTTTGCTCTTTTCTTTTGATAGCATTTGTATTTGGCAGCATTGCATTTTTTTGTTTAATATACTGTGAACTTACCCCAAGGGCTTTAGAGCGCTCTGCATGAGCACCAGAAACATTACATGTGGTCAGATTTTTATCTTTTTTAGGCAGGGGGCAATAAGTGATCTGCCCAGAAGCACAGGATGTTCACTGGACGCTGTGACTCGAACCTGGTCCCGGGTTCCAAAGTCAACAGCTCAGGCCATAGGCTACATTTCTGTTTTTCTCTAATTAATGTGTCTGTAAGAAAGATATATCTTTATATAATATTTCATTTACACGTCTGAATGTTGTTATAAACTTGTATTCTTGCCTAAGACCCAGTTGTTGTCTTGCACTTATTTTCCACCACTGTTCCTTCCCCTTCTGTCTCTTAATATGTCTCTCTCTTTCTCTCTCTCCATTTTCCCCCTTCTCTCGTGACATGTCACCATTTCCATCCATGAATAGCTATCTTTAATTGCTTTTCTATTTGATGCTCATGTAGGTGAAAACTTTGCTGAAATGGACATCGGAAATAAAAGCACTGTGACAGAGTTTTTCTTAGTGGGATTCCCTGCTCTTCACAACTACAGCACGCTTCTGTTCCTCCTCCTGTTCATTACCTATGTTCTGACCCTTACGGGAAATGTGGTCATTTTTTTAGTCATCAAGTTAGATGTTCGGCTTCACAACCCCATGTATTTCTTTGTCAGTGTTCTGTCCTTCCTGGAAATCTGGTACACTGCTGTCACCATTCCCAAAATGCTAGCCAACCTTTTGGTCAGTAGGAAAACCATTTCCTTCAATGGATGCCTGTTGCAAACATACTTCTTCCATTCTCTTGGGGCTTCAGAGTGTTATCTCCTAACAGTGATGTCTTTTGACCGCTACTTGGCCATCTGCAGCCCCCTTCGCTACACATCCATCATGACCTCCAAGCTTTGCCTTCAACTAGCCATGGGTTGTTGGGCGTGTGGCTTTATGTGTCCTGTGACTGAAGTAATTTTGATTTCACGTTTGCCTTTCTGTGGGCCAAATATAATCCCACACATCTTCTGTGACTTCCCTCCTCTACTGAGTTTGGCTTGCACTGACACTTCAGTGAATGTCCTGGTAGACTTTGCCATAAACTCCTTCATCATCCTGGTAACCTTCCTCTTCATCATGCTGTCCTACTTTAAGATCATCATCACCATCATGAAGATAAAGACCTCCAAAGGTCGTCGCAAGGCTTTTTCAACTTGTGTTGCTCATCTGACTGTTGTCCTTGCATTTTTCACCTGCATTGTCTTCATGTATGTGAGATTGACCAAGAGCTACTCTCTGTACTATGACCGGCTTCTGGCTGTGATCTACTCTGTATTCACTCCATTGTTAAACCCACTCATATATAGTCTCAGGAACCAAGAGATCAGGAATGCAATAAGACGGACATTTCAAAAGTTAGGGCTGTAGATACTGGGCATCCAGCTTCCTTTCTCCACCGTGCAGAATGAGTATAATCAACATCTTACAAATGAAGCCTTCAACAACAATCAGACAACAGAAACATGATCACAATTTGTCAAATGAAATCGGGAAGCTGCTCTTAAAACAAGGGTCTGAATGAGCATTAAATGCATTATGTAAATGATTCAATGAATGGAGTTGAAAATAAAGGAATAGGGTATAAGCAGAAAAAGTTAGGGCACGTATGGAACAGAGGGGAAATAAGGGAAGAGGAGCTAAAGAGCAAGCACGTATTAGAGTATTTTGGATGATAGATCAAATTATTGTGGTGCAGATGTACAGAAGGTAAATGCCATAAAGATAATGATTGATGGAAATAAAGTGATGGAGCTCTGAGCTGTTTTGACACATTTTCTTCATGAATTGATAAATCTTGTAGAGCTTGAGAGGTAAGACATTAATTAACAGAGCCACTTATTTGGTTGCACAATAAAGTCAAGACAATTAAGAAAGGTTAAGTTGGTTCTTTACAGACTCAGAAACAAACTGATACACATGAGTCACAAAAGCATATTATAGAAATACCAAGGTGAGTCCAAATCTCCAGAGGAAATTCAATCTAAATAGCATAAAGCATACTAAACGTTCAGTTGCAGTTATACAGAAAATAAGAAACAAGATTTTCAAGTTAAATTGTACATTTCGACCTTCCTATCTTGTCATGTGTAAATTCCAGAGATCTATTTTATCCTACCCTATTCTGCATCAGAGAACCCTAATTAGTTAAGGAAACAAGGGAAATGTCTCAGCATAGAGGAGAGTTCAATACAAGTACTCCAGTCAGTCAGTCAGTCAGTCAGTGTTAAGACACATATCGGAGCCCCACAGAGGAGACAATCGATCAAGGAACCACAAGACCCAGAATCACGCCCGCCCAAAACTACCCTTCCCAGAAGGCATAGCGCGGTGAACGCACGAGGAGGGCGTCACCATATAAACCACCAGGAAGCCAGCAGTCGGCGTCGGATATTTTGAATATTAGATGCGAGTCCGTTTTGCCGAAGCTTCAAGGAAGGTGAGCTCCGTGTTGCGTGTGAGAGTGGTGGAAGCGCAGGACGCTTTAGCTGAAAGGCGTCAAGACACAAACCGGACCCTGCATTTCACGGGCGTTTGTGACCCGTCCACTACCTTTGTCTGTCCCCGCTCGAGGGTTCTCGGGCGCTTGGGACTCCGTCCCTTCCCAGACATTGGCCAGTCCCCGCTCGAGGGTTATTGAGCGCATGGGACTCCGTCCCTTCCTAGACATTGGCCAGTCCCCACTCGAGGGTTATCGAGCGCTTGGGACTCTGTCCCTTCCTAGACATTGGCCAGTCCCCGCTCGAGGGTTATCGAGCGTGAGGAAATAGACTGAACTTCAGTTCATTGTTGTATTTGTTTGCCCTCCGTTGGAGCGTGTCAGGACTGACACGAGTGCGGAGGACGACTTTATCGCGCTAACCAGCTTATTCAATAATCGAGTGGCATTGTCGGCCATTAATTAGCACGGTGCTTAGGACTCCGGTGCTTTACAGACATTTGCCAGCCCCCGCTCGAGGGTTATCAAGCGCGTAGGACTCCGGTCCTTTACAGTCATTTGCCAGTCCCCGCTCGAGGGTTATCGAGCGATTGGGATTCCGTCCCTTTACAGACATTTGCCAGTCCCCGCTCGAGGGTTATCGAGCGCGTGGGCCTTTGTCCCCTTCTTGAACTAAACCAGTCCCCGCTCGAGGGTTATCGAGCGTGAGGAAATAGACTGAACTTCAGTTCGTTGTTGTGTTTGTTTGCCCTCCGTTGGAGCGTGTCAGGACTGACACGAGTGCGGAGGACGACTTTATCGCGCTAACCAGCTTATTCAATAATCGAGTGGCATTGTCTGCCATTAATTAGCACGGTGTCCTCTGTTGGTGGATGCTAGGACGGGCATCCCTGCAGAGGACGGTTGGAACATCTACCGTAGCCCTACACTGTATAGCATATTATACGGTTTCATCTGGTAGGAGCAAGCAGAAATAAAGAGCTGGTTTTATCATCAAGACACGTCTGTTACGTCCTCTTGAGGTTCAAACAGGGGTGTTCTAGGGTGGTGTCAGTGTTACCTGATCCCGAGGAAACCAGGATTACAGTCAGTCAGTCAAGATACTTTTATTCGATTAATAAAAATCAAAAAAAGACATGAATACAAATACATCACAGTGAATAAACAGTAGCAGTCCAATGGGAACAAATATGACATTAATATAAATAACACTTAATTAAAACACAATTAAAAATGTTTCTCAGCGTTACATTTAAAAACAGACAATTAATTCATATGCTAAAGGAAAATGCCCTGAGACTTGCGGCGACTGTTATTAACACGGACACACGCTACCAAGTAGCTTGCTACATAAAAAGTGACTCGTCCAATAGATAGGAGTTGCAAAAACAATAGAGCGGGCCTCACCTGGATGAAACCTGTCTCCCTCAAAATTGGCAGGAGGTATTTTTTCCTAAGTTCTGCGTAATGGTCACAAAACATCATAAAATGTAGTGTGTCCTGTGTTGAAAAATTGTCACAGTCACAGGGTTTAGCCTTATCTGGGTTGGTCCATGTAGGGAAGGAACCAAGCATAAAATGTATTAAGTTAAAACGAAAACTTGTTAAAAGAAACCGGTGAAACGGTCTTGTTACCAAAATAAGATAGGGTTCGAGACCAGGGGTGGTTAAAAGTGCATAGTTTCTTCTTACAAGCGGTTTCTCCATCTCCGTTGCCTCCCGCTCAACAGTAAATAAATTTAACAGAGCAATTTTAATCTCCCTCACGTCTTCTCTTTTGATACATCCTGGGGAATAAAAAAGCTCTGGTCTGCCTAATTTCGTGAGCATAACCTTGATATCGGCCAACCATGGGATCTTGTGAGCTTTGTCCAGAGCAAGACAATCCTTGAGAATCAGATGGTTAAGGGAGATTTCCTGGTTAAGCCAGGTTTTAATCCAGCAGATCACAGGGGCGGATTTCACTAAATCACTAAGTCCTAACTCTGAATGAAATGAAAAGGTGGGGGTGGACTGTGGAACGGAGAGGAGAGATCTTAAAAATGTATTCTCCACCTTTTGGATGCTATCTTGATTTATGTACCCCCAGATAGCGGAGCCGTAGGTGGCTATCGCCAGACATCTGGCTTTATAGACTTTAAGTATAGCCTCTATTGGTTTGCGTTTGGCGAATCCCAGCAAAGCCACAAACGACCTGGCGACTGTGTTGCTTTTAGACTTTTGTTGGGGTCCCCAGGTTCCTTTCTCATCAAAGATGACACCCAAATAAGAGAAATTGGGAACCCTCTTTACTTCTTCCCCTTCACAGAAGAAGGATCTGCATCTCCTTTTCCTACTACAGGCTCCCACCACCATTACCTGGGATTTAGCGGTATTAATTTTCAAATCTAATGATGACATAAAGTCACCGAAAGAGGCGAGCAGTCTGTTCAGGGCAACCCCCGATCGGGCTAAAAGGACCGCGTCGTCCGCGTACAGGAGGACCGGGATATTGGTTGCTCCTACACGCGGTACGTCCACAGTGGCCTCTGCTAGTGCTGGCTCCAAAGCGTTTATATATAATGTAAAGAGAAGGGGACCAGGATACATCCTTGCCTGACCCCCCTCTCCGACTTAAAGTGACTTGTGCACCTCCCCGCTTGGGTAACTCTAACTAAGGCTAGGAGACCACGGTGAAGGTCGGCTAAGAAACCAACTAAGGGAGGATCGATGCCTAGTTCTAAAAGGGCCTTCCACAGCTTTGACCTATTAACTAAATCAAAAGCCGACCTTAGCAATCGTGTATTTACTGATTAAAAGTTGGAGATTCAGGCACTGATCCACAGTGCTTCTCCCGGCCCTAAAGCCGTACTGGGCGTTGGACATAATACCACTATCCTCAGGCCAGTCTGTGAGCATACCTGATATGACTCTGCCTAAGATTTTAACGGCAGAGTCAATTAGGGAGATCGGCCTGTAACAGGCCGGATCTCCACGTTGTCCCTTTTTAAAGATTGGTATGATAATGGACTTTGCCCAAGACTGCAGATGATTATTTTGTCTACAGGCATTAAAAACATTTGTGAGGATCTTGGCCTAGAATTTCGGGGCACTCTTATACAGGTCAGCTGGGACCCCGTCTGGACCCGGGGCCTTGTTGATTTGTGTTTCATTATTGGCTTTTTCAACATCTGCCTCCTCAAAGGCCATAATTGGCCTTAGTTGGCACGACAGTAGGGTCACTTGAGGAGGCTCATTACTCGGCTGGGAATAAATGCTGCCAAAGTGGGCAAGCCATAACTCATCTGGGATAGAGCATTCCAAAATTTGGTTTTCCAACCCCGAAAAAAAGGGCTGATTAATAATGGCCCAGAACTTAGCACTATCTCGCAAGGCCTCTTCTGATAACAGTTCAGTCCAAGCATCACTTTTAATCTGACATTTACGGGCATGAATAGCTTGTTTGTATAATTTCAGTAATGTTGCTATTTGTGCTCTTTCTCTAGGCACTTTTTTCAGAGCTTTGTGAAGGGCAGAGTGTGCTTCAGAACAGTTCTGATCGAACCATCTTTTGCCTATTTGGCTGCCATTATTATTTTTAACCCTCAGATCATTATTAATTTGTTGACATATTACATAAAAAGCTTCAACAATCTCGGTGTTAGGCGCTAAATTGTTCAAACATATTCCCACCTCCTGTTCAACCTTGCTTGTAAGTTATTTTCCGGAATCAGGTTAGCCCATTTTAGTCTTCTGCCCTGGTCTTTAGGTGACAAATCCATAATGGTTTGAACATGCTTCTCTTTAAAACTCAGAGACCTCCCTGTAACCACCTCTAGAGTCTCAGGGTTATGGTCACTAAAAACAGAGTCTACTACCCTATAATTTAAAACTTCAGACAAAACTAAGGATGACAAGAAAATATAGTCAATAACTGTTCCAGTGAGACCACCCTTAAATGTAATTGGTCTTGGTCCACCAACACCACATCCGGATTCATATAGATTCAGGGAGGCCAGAAGGTTCTCCAGAGCTTCACCTTGCTTAGTGTGTTGGAAGTGTGTAATTAGCGAATTTGGGGGCCCCTCGCTATCTTCCAAAATACACTCTAGGCTGCATGGATGGATGTTAAAGTCGCCCATGAGGAAAACCTCAAAGATGTTCTGTTTACTTCTGAAATTGTCAAAGAAATCCTCTAGGGACACTAGGTGTTGATTCAGCCCAGTACTATCAGGGGAATTATAAAAATTAATGAATAACACAGTAGGGAGATTAGTGGCTGACAATTAAATGATTAAGCAGTTATGGGAGCCAGAATCTAACTGTTTGAGCACTCCATTCATATTCAGTGATACAAAAAGAGCCAAACCTCCCTTTGGTCTACCTATCAATCCTGGGGTAGCCGGGGTGCTGAAAAGGACATACCCATCAAGTATAAAACCATCTGTTGTATCCCAGGTTTCTTGGAATGCTAAAATATCATATGATTTAACTAGGGCCAACCAGTTTTCATCTTGCAATTTGGATCCAATGCTGGCGATGTTCCAGCTAAGGATTCTACAGACATTATCTCTGAGTGGGGTGGGGTCGATTACCTCTTGTATATCATTTAATTTGTTTAGTCAATCGATCTCCTCCAAGGAACATAGGGGGGAACGATTGGACAGATTTAAACCCCCACTCTGTGGGTGCGCTAGACCCTGCCCCTGCCAGGCACCATGTTTTGAAAGGGGAGGTTGAAAGGTGGTAGAATCCAGCGTAGAAGGCCTGCCGAATTCACCATACCCCCAGGTAGGGAGTACTTTCCTTTCTGAAGCCCTTCGGGCTAGGGGAACAGTAATTACTTGATTGATGTTCCGCGGGGGGTAAAAATAACCCAAGGGTACAGGTCTTATACCAGTGTTTTTAAGCTCAGACCCATCCCAGAACAGTCTATCAGCTAAATCCTTCTTGCTGAAATTTACAACAATACAATCCCCCGACAAAGTTTTAGGTTGTTGTCCTAACCAGCCAACCCTTCTAACCATGTTGATAAAGGGTGAAATATCAACATCCCCACTTGAATACTGCCTACACCATTTCCTGGTTGTGTCTAATAGATCTGCAGTGGACTCGCTACAATTAGGTTCTAAAGGAGGAACCCATGTCAACACTGCTACAAAAGGGGCAGCCTGTGGGGGAAGATACAGTTTGACCTCACTAGGGGAGGAAGACATTTTCCTCGTATTAGCCTGTACATCATGTTTCTTATTTGTAGTCTTTATGTTAGCAACCAGGCTACTGTGTAAAGTGACTTTCCCCATGTTATTGTCAAGTGACCCCAAGATGGCGGCTGATGGGGGATGGGTCTGGGGCACAATGGTTCGAGGAGTGTTGGGGACACATCTGACTCCACAATTTCCATATTCCTACAACCACAATTATCAACAGTGTTATATTGTGGGACAGAATGTTGATTTTGGTTGCGGTAGTCCTTTATGAACACATCAATAGTCTCGCACCTTTTGAGTAGGCCTGCCACGCATGTATTTAATGTGTCAACAATGTCTTTGGCAATGCCCACCAACAGAGGTTCAATACGTGCGTTGAACAACTCTTCCATCTTGTCCCCCAGGTTATTTACAATGTCCTGGGCTGGGTCTTTGTTTGGGTGTTTGGCCTTATGTGCGCATTTCTTGGCACTATTACAACTGTCCAAAGACTGTGGTCTGCTAGGGCCTGGAACCTCTTCTGACAATGATGGAGGAATAGAGGACAAAGTGTGCAAGGGCTCATTGTTCGTCTCGATGGGTGGGTGATGTAACAGAGCCTCTGTGGGAACTGGATTGGGCTCTGGTGTGATCGTATTATTCAGATCAAGCAGTGTCTCTTCTGTAACCAACTTTTCGAGCCCCTATTCTTTCTCAGCGTTAGCAATTTCTTGGTTGATGGCCCCCACTGCGGACGTTAAGTAAGAGATTATAGACTCAGACTTACGTGCAACTTTAGCATCTTTTCCCCCAAGGCTCTCATTACTCATCTGTTTTCGCTTGCCCATTCTGACTTCTTAGGGGGGTGGCCCGGCCCGATCTCCTTAGGCCTCTGATGGCCGCAGATGGCCCCGCCCTTTTCCCGGGCTTCTCCCGCGCGCGACTCACAGGGCTCAAGGAGCTCCCATCCTGTTAAGGCGCCTCCGGGCGCGTGGATGACGTCACGCTCGTGCCTGCAGCCTGGGGCAGCTGGGTCATGTAGTTTAACCCAGTGGCGGCGGCGGCGCAGTGGTCAGCGCGGGCAGGCAAACAGGGTCCCGGGTCCCGTACTTTTTTCTTTGAGCTCCGATCATTGTTAGATTGAATAATTAGCATTTCCTGCCTGCCCTTTAAGGGCTTCATGCCGGTTCTGCTCGCGTCTCCATGCGTTAGTGTTGAGATGTCGCACATGCGTGCTGCCCGCGGCTAAACGTGAGTGTTAGTGGAGCCGCACATGCGTTTGTGCTGAACCTCACGTATGTTGCGCTCGTTTTTCAGGTAGATGCGTGCGGTCAGGCGCATGCGTATGCTGCTCTTTGGGCTCTCTTCTTTGCGTATTTGAGGTTCCATATGGGACCGTATTTCAGACTAATTTATAGTAAATAAATGTTTTTTTACGCTAATCAAAAAAGGATACTAGTTGGTTCTGTATGTATTCCCTGACCACTGATAGGGGTTAGTAAAACCTACTTAGCATTAGTGATTCATCCTATGATACACGGGATGAGCCGGCAAGTGATTAATAGGTTATTCTATGATATACGGAAAGGTGTAATTAACTAGGTAGATTGGGTCAAACTAGACTGGGTTAACTGTTTAGTACATACATGCAAGCACTTAGTCAAGAAGGACCTCACCCTACCGTTCCCAGTGAGCAAAAGACTAAGTGAACAAAGCAGCATCAATCCACGAGCTTGACAATAAAGTGGTTTCAGGTGGTCTGCGAAAGTGGAGGTGGGGATGTTCAGATAGACAATCCCTCATGCTAATTGTCCCCAAGGAATGTCATCGTTCAAGCCTTGGGTACTGGTCCCCAGACAGAAAACACACCTTTGCTCTTTTTCAAAGAGTCCTTTTTCTGACGGCAGCTGTTCTACTACTGTCCATCTTATGTCGTTGACACAGTGTTCGTTTTCCAAGAAATTAGTCGCCATCTTCGTTGTGATCTTTTTGCAACATATGTTGCTCTTATGCTCGCCAATTCGCACCTTCACTGCTCTCGTGGTCATGCCTATGTACTCTAGATTACACGGCAGGTAATCATGGTTATTGAAAAGTAGACCACCAAAAAATTGTCTCCTCTCAACAGGTCGACCATTAAGCGACGTTTTGTTAGGTACATTATTACCTGCACTATAATTCTCACTTTTATTAGAAAACCTAATACAAGATAGAGAAACGTGAGTAAGGTGGGGATTTGTGTACCCTGTCCTGAAGAAGATGTTTTACACCGAAACATGTCGACGCACACAGAGAGGAGGTAGTGCACATTGTTTGCGTTATTAACCTCCCACACTCTATTTTAATAGCACCAGCCTGGGGGCCCATTAAAAGGTTTTTTGCCACCCCACGGGCCAGGTTCTTTTTAAACTTCACTCACTTAGATCTAAACCCCACCATACACTCACATTTAAATACCCCACCCACACCACACATAGTCATCTTAAGTGCTCCCGCGTATTCGTAGGTCGCAGCACGCCGTACCCCGTAGAGGGGTACGATGACCCCCATGATGAAGCATGACACCAAGGGGACCAAAAACAACAAGGGTGTTCCCCACATTTGGAGGATACGCTCTACACTCTATGATTTGAACCCAGCCTGCACACTCCAGGCATCCCAAGGGAACGCCACTGTGAGCCCCCCAGAAGTCTTAGAGGTTGTCTCTCCTACTCAGGATATATCTGTTATGACTGTTGCAGCAGCGCCTCATATTAACACCAGGGCGCAGCTGGCCAAAACCAGTGGGAGTGCTAAGGCGAAAGTATCAGCTAATAAACTGAAGCGAGCAGGGTGCACTCAGGAAATCTCGAAAGCTAAGCATCCTGCCCCTAGCAATCCCCAGCCAACTCTGCAGTTACCACTCTTAATGCTAATGCTAATTTGGACTCTAGGGGCATGCAGACTGATATAATCCCAAATCAACATGTGACCATAAGTGATATAAACACTACTGCGGAAACCATGCTAGTAAATGCTGTAGAGAAAATCCTAGACTCTGCCTTATTCCATTTTAAAGAGCCGATTATTAAGTACTTCGACCTACTTTGGGGAAGACTTCAAAGGTTTGACTCTAATATGGACAACTTTAGTGGCACCAGAGAGTATTGCCCCATGATAATGGGGGAGGGGGAGTTCGATAGTACTAACCCCTACAAATCGTAGGCCAGATATGTTACCCCCAAGATCTGTTGCGCATAAGTATTCTACAGTAATTAATTTATGTAGTGCATGCGGGGATCATATTAATCCTCTTGTTCCACAGTCCTACTCTGACCCAAGGATGATACAAAATACATTCCGAATCCCTGACGTCAATAATACAAACTCAGGTAATGATAGTCATCTTAGGCACCCGTCACCTGGTAATATTTCCAGTCTCAAGGCAACTAATTTAAGGAAAGGTGCAACTGCTATCAACCATATGAAAACCAATTGCACGAGACCAAATGAAGATGTTATGAGTTTACCCCCAAATTCCTGCCCATATGTGCTGGTGTTAGCCGGCGTCCCTCATCTTACTGGGGATGGGAGGGAGTCCTGGGCAGATTTACTCAATAAATCTGTCGACTGGTTGGAAAAACATAAAATATTTCATGCCTCAGACATGAATGAAATCCTTAAGGTGAGACGAGTAGGGTGGGTCGGCCATTCGTTCAAGAATATTAGCGGTGATTGCATTGTTACTAATTTTCGCAAACCTCAAATGGTCCGTCGATTACTAGGCATTCAAGAGCAATTTGTACCGCTAAATACCAGCATTAGCGCATTACCGCTGGGCTATTTTTACAAACCCCAAAACACCCCTGCCACCAATGCTCACATTTCTTCTTTAGGTAGTAACAGGTTTCAGGCCATTTCCAACCTAGAAGCCCAAGATTGACAACCATGTAGGTCGGTTGGTGCCTTTGAATGCGTGGGGAATATATCAGAGAATATATCAGGTACCACATTAGCTACCCAGATGGAGCAGTTGGATGTCCGGGAATTAAAGAATATCCAAATACTGGCACCAATTGATTTCCAACAACAGGTATGGAATGATATAGTACCTGTACCAACAGTTCTTACTGATATGTCTAATACTGTGCCAATCCCCAATAAGAGTAAAGCTGACACTGACCTGAACGTCTAGAGCTGAAACGTAGCAGGTCTTGAGTCAAGGCTAGATGAGAATTGGCTGTGTATGGTAACTGACCAAGATGTTGTAATGTTTCAAGAAACATGGGCTACACATGAATTACATATAGAAGGTTTTCACTGTTTTAGTTTAGCTGCCCAAATTCGGCCGTGCATCTGGGGGTTTGTTTATTGGGTTTAGTATAGCCTCTGGAGGGAGTCTTAAGGTTATACCGACTAACAGCTGCAACATCCAAATAATGAGATATAAAAGGAGAGTCCCTTTCTATTTGATTAATTTTTATAATGATTTTTATTCTATTCCCAATAGGAATTTTATTGAGCTTTTCACCAGCATCTCTAACTTAGACATACAGCAAGGTTCAGATGGGGCTATTGGGATCCTCCTAGGTGGGGATTTTAATGCTAAATTTGCATCCAAACTGTATGATGTGGACACACTACACGCGGATCCCGCCTTACGCAGGGGCGCGGAACTGGATACTTTCCTGAGTCAACATATCCTTATTAACGCCATGGACGTTGTGGGTATTACATCTGTTCCTTTTGCTATAAATCAGCAAGTACCCACATTCAGAGGAAGGAATTGCTCCTCAACCATTGATTTTATTTTTGTCTCCCCTTGCCTTGCAGACCGTTTATTGGCTGCTAAGGTTAGTGCTACAGATTACGGGGATCACAACCCCCTTAAAATAGCCCTGAGATTAGCATCCCGCCCTGTGTATATTACTCAATGAAGGGCAAGGGACATAATACCTTCAACCGATAAATGAAGATTAAAATGTAAGGGGGTTGACAGTGGTAAATTACTTCAGACATTAGTAGAGGGGCATACACATCTAATCACCTCATGTTTATCGACTGATGGACTACATTCAAGGGTGATTGAGGACTTTACTAAACTCTGTTTGACAATTAAATCCCTCCTGTCAGTACCAATTTCCCAGGTAGACGACCGAACAGTGTTTGAATCTTAATTTGGTCATTGGTAAATATACCATCGCCCCATCTTCCCCAGTTTATTTGGCTTTTATGGATTTATCATTCGCTTTTGATTTAGTGAATAGGTCCAAGCTCTGGTCTATTTTATTGGACTACGGATTGGATAAGCCATTGGTAAATTTTTGGCACATCTCCATACAGATCTTAAGGCTCGGGTTAGGATTGGTAGTGGTGGTGAGGTTTCGGAGCTATCGGGGTGGGCAGGGGAGTCAGACAGGGGTGTGTTCTAGCACCCCTGCTTTTTATCATTTATATTAATGGACTGAGCAATTCCCTGAAATTGTCAACTCCAGACATTCCTATAATCAATGGCAAATTGTTACCGGTACTTTTATACGCAGATGATGCGGTCCTCATAGGCCGCACACCAAACTCTCTGCGTATTTTGGTTAAGACCTTCGGTGACTATATTTTGCCAGTCTGGACTTACGTGTTAATTTAAAAAAATCTTTTATTATGTCATGTGGACCAGGGAAACGCCAGCTTAACTCTATATCTGTAGGGAACGATAAATTAACGTCCACCGGCACTTTTCCCTATCTTGGGATGGTCTTTGCTGCGAACGGCTCATGGACTGGGCATTTGGCCACCTCCACAAGCAAGTTCTCAAAGGCCATCAATTCTATCCTTAGTCTCCCTCGGCCAAAGAAAACAGGTGCTATTTTAGGCATTTTAAAAATCTTCAAACTACAATGCGTCCCAGTAGCTACGTATAAGGGTTGAGATATGGGGGCTTGCGAACAGTCATCGCATCCAGCAGGAAGAAAATAGGTTTCGTAGAAAGCTGCTGGGTGTTCCAATCTCTACCTCCCAATATATCTGCCATAGGGAACTTAACTTACATTTTATTAGCGATTTTATTAACACTCGTCCTGCTCTCTTTTGGTTTTCCGTCTGGAGAAATCAATCTGCGTCCCTATACAGAGAAATTAGAAGTGACTGTCTTAAATGTGAGAGAGGAATGGATATTCCCTGGCTCTCCCGGGTCTATCAAATTTTATGTTGTATTGCAGCCTATTTTTAGACCCGAGTACAGCCGACAAACTTCATAAAAATGAGCTGAAAAATGCATTTTATACACTTGATAACTCTGAAAGGATTAGCATGGAATCTAAGAAATCCTCCATACTAAGTTATACGAGTACAGAATTGTATAGGCATCCCTTAACAATATATCTTACTTTGCCTATGACTTACTGGGAAAGGAGTCTCTTATTTCGTTTGAGAGCAAGTGAGGGATAAAAATGGATTTCCCATGCATAAGGAGTATCAGACCTATATTATGTTATTATGATGCATCTATATGTACCCTCTTTGCTTGATATAGTCAGTCAGTCAAAATACTTTTATTTGATCTCGTTAAAAATCATAAAAGAGCGGGAAAAAGTTCAATAATACAAAGATGTTAGAATTTTTTAATTTTTTTAAAATAAGTATTAAAAAGGTGCTAAAAGTTAAAAACACAATACTGTCATGTCCTGAATCATCATCAATAGATAGTACACAAGGTAAACTTTTATAATCAATGCAATTTTGAACAGTGGGAGGCGGTACTGTGAGTATTGACGGAGCCGCTCCAGTTTATTCATGTTTGTTGTCCAATTCTTTGGCTGCCATTTTCCAAAGCATTATGGCTTTACAAGATAGTTCAATGGAGTGGCCTCCAAGACATTGTATGACTGCAGCTCTGTATGTCCGTAGCTGGTTTTTTATCAGCAGCTCGCGGAGGACCCTTTTCCGAATTTCTTGAAGAGAGGGGCAGATGCATAGGAGATGTAACAAGTATGGCTAACAAAAGAATGCCGGTTGTGCGGACAAGGAGAAGAGAGCTCTCTTCTCCTTGTCCGCACAACCGGCATTCTTTTGTTTGCCATACTTGTTTCTATTTTGGAATTAAGTCCTTCGTGGGGAATGACCCCAACCGTAACATAGTCAGATAATGCTTTTTATGTTGTGAAAAGTGTTCTAACAAATATGGTTGTGGCTTAAGCGACTGATAGGAAGGAATCACTGCCCAAGCGTGATTTTTCTTTGAAAAGGCCGTTTTGTCCATTAGCTGCGAGATTTGTTTCGTTGCACTGTTTATTGCATTTTTAATGCCAGAGAGAGAGTTGTTTGTATGCCATGCCCCTTCAAGGTGTAGGTCCTTTGGTGATCCTTTTAGAACTGTGGCGATGGAATTATTTAGCCTTGCTTGCTTTTCGGTTTCTTCCCAGCAAGAGTGGGCTAGTGTGTTGTCTTCAGCTTGCCTCATCCGCCAATAGTATTTGACAACCACCCCTTGTCTGGCTGGTTTCTGGTTTTTTAGCCCGTATTCCATCCGAATCTGGGCTTGAGAAATGTGCTGAGGGATTGACAACAACTTCTTGAAGAAGCTTGATTGGGCTTGGGTTAGGGCGGCTGCGTCTTTTGTGTACATTATTTCCGACCCGTATGATATTGTTGGTATGAATATTGCTGCGATTACCTTCAGCAGATGCCCTGTAGAGCAGCCTTTTAGTTTCCTGTGTAAAGTTTTGAAGGCGTAAAGAAGTTGTTTTGCTTTCGTTTACCCTTGATTCAGTTGTCGTTTAAAGTTGAGGTTTTGATCAAGTTGAAACCCTAGGCATTTATAAGACTCCACCTGGGATATTGGTTTGTCATCTAGGTTCAAGATCAATTTGCTTTTTGACCCTTTTTTATGTTGTTTTGAGAAGCACAGCACCTTAGTTTTCTTGGGATTAATTGTTAATTGGGCTGAGATGGTATAGGCTCCTAGTTGGGTCATTGATCGCTGCAGGCCTATTGGTGTTTGTGATAGAAGGACAATATCAACTGCGTATTGAAGGCTGGTGATTAGTGTTTTGCCCAGTTTTGGGGGGTCAGTTTGAACTTGTTGGAGGTGTTTCTCGAGGTCGGCAGTATAGATGTTGAAGAGGCAAGGGGCCAGCACGCACCCCTGTTTCAGCCCGTTTTTTGTTTGGATCTTACTTGTTATGCTGCGCCCGTCTCCTTTTTTTATTTGGACCCATGTATCCGAGTAAAGGTTGATAATTTCCTCCAGACGTTTTGTTGGTGCCCCCAAGCTTTGCCTTTTGGCCCATAGTTTTGCCCTCTGTACTTTATCGAATGCTGCTTTGAGGTCAATAAAGCAGGCATAAAGGGGAACAGGATTTTGCCATAGCTTGATTGGCTAGGAGTGTGACTGCAGAGATGTTAGTGAGGGTGCCCATTGCTGCCAGAAATCCAGTTTGTGTATTTGGCATAAAATTTGTGTGACTCACCCAGTCTTCTAGATCTGCCAGCAGGTTCAAGGTGTAAATCTTGGCTTCAACGTCGATGAGTGCGATCAATCTATAATTGGCAGGGTCTGAACGTGGGCCCGATTTATATATGGGATTTAGGATGCTTCCTCCCCAGGAATCTGGAAGTGTACCTGATGATAGTACGTGTGTGAATAATGGAGTAAGAATGTCGGACCAGAATAAAGGGTTGTGCTGGGATAGTGCGTTAGGCAATCCGTTGGGTCCTGGAGCACCCTCAGGCCTTAAGTTTTGATGGTTTTAAGGACCTGCTATTGGGAAATCTGCGGGGGGGGGGTTCTGGCAGTTCAATCTTAGATGTGTCATAGGCTATTACTGCAATAGAAAGTTCCTGATTTGTGGCTCCTGAGGGTGGGATGTCGTTATATGTTTGATCAATGTGTGCTTTCCAGGTGTCCTCCATTACGTCAGAGTTGAAATGTCGGTTCTTGCCGTTTGATAGCTGGTTTATTATGTCCCAAAAGAGCTTGGAGTCTTTTTGGTTACTGGCATGGAGGAGTTTTGCCCAGAGATGTTATATGAAGTCTTTCTTAGCCACCTTGGAGTCTCTTTTGAGGTCTTTTCTTAATTTTGATATTAGAGAGAGAATATCCTGAGTGGATTCTGGGCCCCAAGTTCGCAATTGCCTTAGGTGTTTATTCAATTGATTTTTTGTTTCCTTAAACTATTGGTGAACCACCCTGCCCCTGCTCGTCTACCTGCTTTACGGCCGTTTCCTTGTTTTGAGAATTCTTTATTTAGGTCTTGAGCAAAGGTTTCCCAGGCCTTTGTACGTGATGGTTTGACTTTAAAACTCTCCGAAAGGGCTATGCGTGTGGCCATGATGTCACCAATATTTTCCTTTTTCCAAATTAAACGTCTCAGGTTGTAACTTTTTGTTTGTTGGGAGTGGGACATCACTTTATCTGTTAATGAGTTAGCCATATTTAGGAGTGAAGTGAAGGTTTGAGGATGGTGATCGCTTTCTGACCTATCTTTGATTGCAAAGTTAGTGATATGCAGGAGAAAGTCTAGGTCTGTTAATGTATAGTCAATGATTGAGCATGTTTTCTGCGTAACCCTGGTATATGCAGGGTGGCTCTCTGATGTTGTTCGTCCGTTTAACACACCCAATGATCGCTCTTCCAGCAGGGATGCGCATCTGTTATCGTGTGTTTCATGTTGTTTGCGAGGTAGAACGTGGCCTATTGGACTTTCTTTCCTGAAATTTAGTAAGTTCATGTTGAAATCTCCTGATAGAATGATATTGGTGTGTGGGTGAGCAAGTTTAAGTGTGTCCAATGTTGCTGATATTCGATCTCTTATGTTTGGATGATGGATGGATGTAGATGTTCAATATTAATAAGCTGAAGAAGTTAGAGGCCGTTAGTTTGATGCACAGCATTCATGTTGTGTCTAAATATACTTCCAAAGCCTGCCATGAGATGTGGGTCGAGACATAGATTGAAAGGCCTCCTTTAGCTCTTCCGTATTTCGAGTCTTTCTGGGCCAGGTTGAGGTATTCTTTGTATCCTACTATTGGTGAAGAATTTGTCTGCCATGTCTCTTGAAGGAGGAGTAAATCTTGCTGTTGAAAAAATTCCATGAAATCTGGATCTTCTAGTTTTGAGCTTAGGCCGTTTACGTTCCAAGAGCAGATGTTACACCCGTAGTCTGTTGTTTTAGCTTTGGTTGAGTTTGTTCATGCCGTACATTGGCGGGTTCTGGCTGGATTCAGTTTTCTTTGCCCTGTGTGTTTGCCTGCTTCAGGGTGAGCGAGGGTTATGGTAATTTTCCTCTCCACTTGGTTTATGCCATTTCTTGGACTTTGGTTTTCTGGGCCTTTCGCACCTCTCAACAAGCCCTCTGTTGACTTTAGTTGTTGTAGCGGAGTTGGGTAGCAGCTGGGAGCTAGTTTGTTTTATTCTATACCCCATTTGGCAAATAAAACCTGCTGCTGCAAGATTTGCTCTGTGATGGAATTGTCAGAAAAAGTTACTGTGGTAATTTCTCGACCGGATGGGTCGGGATTTGGTCTAAACTCCATGCTTTCAAGATAGCCCGTCTCGATATGACGCAGAGAAGGAAGTGCTTTGAGCAATTTTAATATTACGCTTCTATTGAGGATATCGTGGGTTCCCCTCGATACGTAATGAGGGATGAAGTGCAGCTTATTGTTGTATATGTTAGTGATGTCGGAGGAGACCAGCTCAGTGTGTTGGCTCTTTTTGGTTTGTTTTTCCTCTGAGGGTTGTACTGCGGTGGTCGGGCGAAAATTCTGAGCATTGCGTGCACTGTTTTGAGATGGTGTATCAGTGTTCATAGTAGTCGTTTACATAATTTAGGCTGATTTTAACCGGTTCTCTCGTGTTGCGTCTGGTAGTTATTTTTAGGATTTGAGTGGGCTGAGACGTTATGTGCCGGTTCTCTTCCTTTTGCACATGCTTGAATATACTGTATACATTTGCTGGCTGCGAATGTTGCTTTATAGATTGGTTGTGACTTTTTGAGGTGGTCAGCTTGTTGGTAGATGGGGTCATGTCAACCTCAAGGCTTGCTTTCTCAGTATTTGTAGTTGATGCGTCATCTTCACTTTGGGTTACATCTAGCTCCTTCTTGGTGCCGGTTGCGTGGAGAGCCTGTCTTGTTTTTTTCCACTTTCTAGCCTTTCTTAGGCGGTTTCTCTCCCGCTTCGATAGTGGAGCTGTAGCATTTGTTTCTTTTGCAAGTTGCTCGTTGCAATGATCTACTGATGGGCTGGCCGATTCGCCTGTGTTGTCCGAAGATATTTTTAATTGTAATGTTTTTGTGCTTTCGGGTGTTGGAGCACTGTTAGGGCCGATACTTTTTCGTTATGCTCTTTTAGGGGACTGGGATGAACCTGATCCATTTCCTGCTGTGTTTCTTGGGGTTTCTTAGTGGTGGATTAGTCTGTGCTGAGGTGCCCCTGGCGACCCCCAGTAGTTTGGACATTAGGTTCGGAACTACGGCTAGTTGGTCTATTATTTGGGTGCAATGGCAGTGACTTATTAGGTAACTTGTTTCTCGATCTTGATGCACCCTCTTGATCATCTCATTAAGGTTTTGCAGCTTTTGTTCTGCCCTCTATAAGTAGATAGCTAGGATGTTTTAAAGATCCACTTGGGCATCTAACTTGTCTGCATGGTAAGTCATGGCTTTACCGATGGTCTCCAAAGTGTTTAACAAATGGAGCCAGACTGCTGAGGGTGGGGGGCTAGCTGCCTGTACCTGTATTGGTGAATGCTCCGAAGATGTGAACTCCTGAGGAACTGGAATTTTGCATACTTTCTCCCTGTTTTGCGACTGCAGCACTGTGGGAGAATTTTGAGATTTTTTAAACTAAGGAATGAGTCATCATGTTGCCCAGAAAGCGGTGATTTTCTGCTGCTTTGATGGACAGAGTCCGATGAATAATGTGGCAAGGCGAATTGGTCCTGCTAGTTGGTATTTGCTTTGACATGGTTGTCTGTAAATAGGCCCGATGGCGGCATGTGTGTATTTCCGAAAGGGCTTAGAATGCCCATGGTTATCTGGTGTATTGTGATGGCTTCTTTGTTACCGTAAATACCATTGTGGCTGAGTAAGAGTTGTTGTTGCCCCTTCGGATGTAGTTCTGGGGTGAGCGGGTGGTGGTGTATTTGTGCTTCAATGGCATTGACTTTGTGGATATGACCACCTTCTGAAAGGGGTTTGATTTTAAAAAATTGGGGGCCGTGGGTTTCGCCTTTTAATGCGTGATCCAGATCTAGTCCAGTTTCCCAAAGTTCTGCTTTTTCATTGTTGCGACTCTTGATGCACTTATCCTGAAAGGTATTCGTAACGGCTTCACTTAAGCCGTCAGCAGTGTCGTTGCTGAGACTGGTGTCTTGAGAATGTTTGAGTTGTTGAGGGTCCTTGGGTTCCTTGTTATTCTTGGCTGTTTTTGTGGCCACTTTTAGGAAGTCGGTGATCAATGGCCGTTTGCTGCTATTTGGGCATGAGTAGTGCCTTGTAGGAGCCGATGGCGTGCCCTTCTTGCCACCTTCATGAGTGACAGGCGGGGTTGACTCTGTGACTTTTTTGCTGACGGTTGACTTTGCGCTTAAGAATCCAGGGATAGCTGCTATGCCCCGTGATACGACTCCCGACGCGTGCTGCTTGTCGCTATTTGTTTGCCTCAGCTCCGTAAAGGACATTCCTCCCTGCGCGGTTCCTCCCTGCGTAGTTCCTAATGCAGTACTGTTGTCCTCCATGACCAACGCCATAGTGGCCTCCGTTCTATTTCCAATTCCCACTCCCTTTCTTTTTTGGGTTTTTTGGGATTGGATGATGATTTTTTCTCTTTTAACTCCTCCCCCTCGTTCTTCTGGACCTCATGATTGATAGGTGATGATTGTTACCCACCCACCTTGCGATCTAGTGCTGCGGCAAAGATTTTTGCTTAAGGTGCGATTGCGAATTTTTGGGGAGGGTCGCTTCTTGGCAGATTATTGTTTGTTTGTCTTTGTTTGTCTTTAAGTATTATTTACTGTCAATTTGCACTCCTTTTATGACAGCTCCGCATTCACGGACCAGGAGTGTTATGCTCCAGCCTGTGCTTAGCCAGAGAGTGGGGAGGACGTCAGCCGGGAAATCAGCAGGAGAGCGAGGTCCTGGGGCCGTCAGCAGTTCGGCATCCTCCCGCTCGCGTCCTCCTGCTGCTCCTCTCCCCCAGCTCTGCGCTACTGCCGGTCAGTACAGTGAATGTGGCATACCTTCCTGCAGTCCTCTCGCAGTCTGCCGTCGATGCTGGGACCGCTGGAACCACCAGACCGGAGCCGCCAAAAACCGCCTCTCTCCCCCGCTATTTCCCGATCTTCCGTAGGGGCTTTCTCCCGCACTCGTTCATGCTTGCTGCTTGCTTCTACCGCTCAACACCAGACCGGCTGGACTGTCGGCGGGTGGGCGGGCAGTGAGTCAGGAGACCCGGACTGGATTCGTTGAGTTTGTGAGCCAGATTCTGGGAGCTTCCCCTTGATATATACATAAATCGTTCATATGCTTTTGCAGAGAGGAAAGCGTTTATTCGCTCCTTGCGTATTTACTGTTAACAGAATAGACCGAGAACCATACAGACGCCATTTTCAAGACCCACTGCTTGAACACGGGCTGTAATCACGTGTTATGTTCCGGCAGTTGTGAGGCCCAAGTTCATCGGAGTTACTGGGAGCAGCTGAATGTAGACTGTTTTCTCTACTGTCCTGAGACTCAAGGTCGCATCTGGCTTTAGGTGCGATAAGCGCATTCTTGGAAGTGCCGTGCCTACACTCCCGGACACCAATACGAAAGGGAGTCACCCCTCCTGACCTTCCCAGTAATAAATAGTTAAGCTTTGAACTAATCATGTGTGCCATATGTGGTCTTTCCCTGGAGCTCGAGGGCCAACTGATGTTTTTCCTTTTACAGTGATTATATGTGTTGAACCAAAAAGTATATAACTGCGTGTTTGAATACGAGCCAACAGTCTTCTCCACGCACCGGATGGGTGAGAGTTGGAGAGGCTCCTCTATAGAGAATTTTTGCTTAATAAACAATTGAACTTTCTTCACTGCCAACTGACTGATTATTTGGTAATGGGATTGGGGTTGTTGGTAGGTGCAGCCCCATATGTTATTTTTTGTAGTACTTCAGTTGGGGACTCTGGTGGGACTCCTTGTTAGGGTTTTCCTCCCCGTAATTGGGTAGAAAGGACAAAGAAAGGGGAGCTCTGGTCGAGCGGGTGGATAGATTGAAATTTTTTTACTTACTCCGCTCTCGCGATCAGGGTGCCCCAGCTGCTAGTGACCCTTCACCGGAGTCCTACGGGCGTAACCCAGGAACTGACCGTGTTGGTCTCCAGGAGTTGGCAGTGGAGAATACGCAATTGTACCTGTGTGCACCAGGTGAGTGGATTGTTTTAGTGTCTTTTGGAACGCGCTGTCGAGCAATGCCTTGGAAGCAGTTAACTGTGTAGTATTTGGTGTTCAGTGTACCACGGAGAATCTTGGGGGTCTGACTTTTACAGTGATTATATGTGTTGAACTAAAAAGTATATAACTTCGTGTTTGAATACGAACCAACAGTCTTCTCCACGCACCGCATGGGTGAGAGTTGGAGAGACTCCTCTATTTTTGCATAATAAAGGATTGAACTTTCTTCACTGCCAACTGACTGATTATTTGGTAATGGGATTGGGGCTGTTGGTAGGTTCAGCCCCATATGTTATTTTTGTAGTACTTCTCAGGGACCGTAAAATGTTTGTTATGCTTCCCTCTTGGCTATTAGCCCAACCTTGAATACACACTATGCCCCTGTAATGGGGTGAGAGTACAAACTGATTTGCATTTCTTGTTTTTTTGTAATTATTACCTAAAATATGTGAAGTGGTTTTTAACTTAATTTTTTTAAAAGCAGAGACCTGTTCTCTTGGACAAAGCCCATCAGGTGCTGCTTTCTTTAGAAAATGAAGAATTAGTTTTTCGCACTTGCACTTTCTTGAAAATCGCCACCCGAGCTCGTAAGTTGATGTCCAACCCCTGAACTTTTAACCTTGTATAAAAACCTTGCTAAATCAATCGATGAATTGTTAATGGTGTACTAATATGAACTGTCTAACCTTTTTGATATGGATTTTATTACTTTGCTGTAAAATTGTTTTATTGTGCTTTTATGGATTCTTGGAATCTAAATAAAGGTCTTCTGAACTGAACTGACTGGGCACACTTGATCGACCTTAAGCATCCTTTCCTCCTCCATGAGAACTCGCCCCCAACTTCGTTAGCATGGTTTCTTCCTGCCAAAGGTTTCCCCTGTTTCTTGCTATCATTGCATAAAACAATGATCCTTTCACTAACTAATGAAGCCTTGGTCTCCACCTGCAGAGGAGAGAAAATATGCAAGCAAGCAATTTTCACACTGAAGTATAAACATTGAATTCCCAAAAGCTTAAGACCTTTGGCAACTTACTAATACATTTGTTGTGCAACGGTCAATTGAATATATGTACACATGTGGCCATAATATTAATACAAGATGAATACACTTTATATGAATAAATCATGGTTAGAAGAGGATTATATGTGAACTAAGGTTACACAGTAATACATTTGTGTAGCTATGGGTGAGAACAATTTTTTTTAAAACCTTAAAGATTTGTATGCAAATGTTATAAAATTAATTTTCTCTAATCTCTGGTGAATGCACTGCATTAAATGCAGTTACCGCATCCTCTTACAATCTAAAGTCATAAAAGATTAATTTAAGCAATATAGATAATCCTGCAAAAGAAAATGTTACTACACACACAGAAATACATCAAGCCACACAATGAATACACTGTATGCACCATATCTTTCTTATTCTTTTCATATGCAATATATAAGGCTAAATGTGAAAAATATATAGTTTGGCAATAGTATAAGGGTCGAGCCAAAACTAAGCTACTCCAATCCCCCCGCTGACGGCACAAAAAGCCATCACAAATAATCTCTAGATTTTATCTGATTAAGATTTTATCAGATGTACCTTTCAAAACATTGTGTTTTTAATTGCATGAGGCCTGTGCTCTTCTAGAGTTTTCATGTCATTATAGTAATTAATATGTTTCTCCTCCACTTATACATCTAATCTTTCTTTTCACTACATTCTTTACCTTCATTCATTGGTATACCATAAAGGATACAGTACAACTATTGCACAATGGGCAATAATCACAACATTTTTCAAGATAGTATTCTCTATTACATTTCCCAAATTTCCAAACCAGTTGCCTATTGTCTTGAGTCCATTTCCAATGGCTTCCCACACACCTGTCACTACCCGGCCACTCAAATCTCTCTGTAAATCAGTAATATTTGTAATATACTTGGGAAACTTGTGGCACTTGTCCCTGCCCCCCCCCCCCAACGGATGTGGTTTCCCCATAGAACATTTAAAACATTCCCTCTTAGAGCATTTGTCTTCCCACCTATCCAAGGTACTTCAAATCGGAATACTCTGTATCAATTCTCGAATTTTCATTATCAACCATCATACTTTTATGTTCTCTAAATACTGATTGGAAAAAGAGTCAATGATTCTTTTGCAAAGCCTTCGTCCTTTCCAAATCTATTTCACATTTCTGGGCTGTGTCTGTCAGTTTGTCATAAGCTTGTCTTGCTCACCAAGTAACATCCTTACACATAAACAGGAGTTCACCCTGCTGTAAAGCATCTATTTGGGGTAATTTAAGACTGTTGCTAATCAACTCATCCAACTCGAGTTTTAGTTTTACCGCATCCTACCAAATTTAGCTTTAATATTGACCCGTTTGTCCACTGACTCAACTCAGTACTTTCACTCCCCTTTGCAGACCCAATTTAAGTTTTCAACCAGATTTCCAACTCTTGGACACTAAAGCTTGGTTGTCCTTCAGGAGCTTTTGAAAGTGTACTAGTACTGTGTGCATTTGAAGGTGGCTCCGAAAGGATTGTATCTGTGCTTGACAAACAAGTAAAGTTCCTAAAAGGATAAAACTCATTCTGATTGGCTGATGGGTCTGAACTTGTACCACAAGGAGAACTCCCATTCATTTGAATTAATAGAACAAATCCTCTGGTTCATGATTTTGGAGGAATATTTGCTGAAACTGATGAATTAGCTGCACTAGTCAAATTTGGATTCACATTTCCCTCTGAATTTGGATTATATATGGGAACTACTGGGGCAATAGTACCGGAACAGCAAGGGCATCTGGGCCATTCAAAGCTGCAGAGGTGCAGGGGGCTTGCAGAGGTCCCTTCCACCATATTTTGATTCACGTTTTCAGAGGTGACTCACCATATTTGGATCCACATTTCCTTGGGTCCTAGCTATTTTAGAATGCCCACTTACATTCACCCTCCCCCACTCATCGTTTGAGCTTCATGATACGGGGGTGGGTGTAAGTTTTATAATATTCAAAGACATAATATCTGCAATCAGCAAATAATTATAACATATACATTATCTCTTACATATGAAGAGGTTTCGCTACAGTCATAGCGCCATCTTTTATAACCGGTACATGACTATATTTAGTTTGTATCCATTTTGCCAGATCAAGAAGTATTTGTAAAGGTAACTAAATTATGTAAATTCAACTTCAGTTCAGGTATGCCTGAATTACCAGATGGTCTAATAAGGGACCTCATTAAAGCTCCATTAACAAGGATGCTTGGGAGCCCACCCCCACAACTGGTGTGGGGGACTCATCCAGCAAGTAGGAACGCAAAAGCTCCCAGATATCTTTAGGCCGTTAAGACAAAAGTAAGAGCTCTGTGTGGGTGTTCATTTGGCCCTGAAAATATATCAAATCATGTAACCATTCTTCAAATTTAGGGGCTCTGGGGGTGTGGCCAAGATGGGAGACAGGTGAGACGCAGTTTTGGCTCTCCCCGCTCCCCACCAAAAGACCTGCTGACAGCAGCCTGCATATCACAGAGATTGTGCCCCTGTGGTGAGCGGAGTGACTCCCGGAGCTGGGTGGATCGATCCGATAGCTGTCCCTGCCTTCTGACCCCTACCGGGAGGCCAAGAGATTAGACACAGCAGAGTGGATCATGGCAGATGCCAGGAGTTTGGCTGAGGCACTGGGGGCCACTAGCTCCTGATCTTGCGCCCCCGTGGAGGTAGACCCGAGGGGACCGAGCATGGCCCTAATTTCCGCCGCCTACTGGCGCGTGACCCGGCGAGGCTTCTGAGAGCCCTGGGACACCAGAGGACGGACCGCGGGAGGAGCGTGAGTCAGCGCCGCATTCACTGCCGCGCTGGGATTCCCAGACTGATCAAGTTTTGGAGGTCTGCCACCTTCTACCCACCCTTACATTGCGAGTCACTCTTGGGGCTCCCAGGACCGACACAGTTGTTGGATCTGCGTGACCGGTGGTGGACCGATAATAACGTCATAACGTCATCAAAGGCTCAGTTCTTTGAAAACTCCTTGAGTTCCTGGATAAATCAATATTCAAGCAGGGGGAAGTCCCTGACTGCTGAAGGCGGATTTGTCCAAGAAATCGTTGTGGATTTTCAGAACTAGTGGAAGTAGCCATCCCGTATTTGGGCTGCATAGGCTAAGTATAAATATGGTTATGATTTCTATGCCTATATAAGGATAGGGTGATTTATACCTATTCATGGACATGAATCGGGAAAATTACACTAGGGTCCTAAAACGCTACACTGTATCCTCCTGATGCACAGCAGAGTCCTCTGTGCCCCTGCTTACATTTCCCAGGAACCACATCTCCATGTGAGGCCCGTTGGGCTCACCCATGGGGCAGGGCGGGCCCCGAGGACTTTATCCTGCCACAGCTCTCATAAGGCCCTACCTATGTAGAGGGATCATCTTGAGGACTTTGCCTTCTTGCACCCACGTGATTTGCTTTTGGCCTGGGCCTTTAGCTCTGCTGCGTGTCTTCAACAAGGGCATGAGGGCTAACATTCCAGGCTCCTGGCCACTGTGGAGGGCATACCCCCCCAGGATGAACTTTCCTTGGCCCAGCTTTGATTTTGACTGCTACTGGACTTCACCACGGGCAGACCGCCATCGCCTGAGACCCTGCGAGAGCCCTGGTTGCTGATACCTGCCAGGAAAGGGGTGGTCCGTTTGGGCCCTGCCATGGCTTCTGGGAAGAATAAAATAGATAGGAATGTGAAAGAAATGCTCCTTAAACAGAAAGGGGCCACTCTGGCGACTCAGCCTCAACTGCAAACGTGGACGACCCGTCTGACATTACGCAGGTGGAGGCACCAGTCACTCGTTCATACCTGGAGGCACTCTTCGCATTGTTACAAGATGACCTTCCATCATTCAAAAAAGAGCTGGCAGGGATGTGGAACACCTGGGAGACAAAGTCTCAAAACTTAAAGACACAAGCAGGGACATGAAGAAGTAATGGAGCAACTCCAGCTAGAGATCCTGCGCCTTAGAGGTCAATATCTGTTATGTTATATTATATTATATTATGTTAACTACAGTTCATATAGCGCATATTCACGTGCAGGTCTCTTAGCGCTTTTTGAGAAAACCCCAAATCTGTCTGCCATCCCCCAAAAGCACCTAGGTGGAGGAATTAGACTGTGTCCAGTGCCTCCCTAAACAGATGAGTTTTGAGGCGTTTCCTAAAAGGAAGAAAGGCGGGTTCCTTGTGGAGGTTCTCAGGCAATTGGTTCCAGAGTTGGAGAATCTAAACATAGAAAGCTCTGCCACCTTTAGCTGCAGTTTTGAACCGTGAGTAGGCCAGGCGGCCTGCCTCAGATGATCGAAGTGTGTGTCCCGGTACATAGTTTGCCAGGCGCCACTTGATGTAGGCTGGGGCCTGGCCGTAGATGGCTTTATGGGCAATGCAGAGGCCCTTGAACTTTGTTCTCTGTTTGACCGGAAGCCAGTGCAATGTGTGCAGCAGAGGGGTAGCATGAGCCTTTCTAGGGAGCCTAAAAACCAGCCTGGCTGCATCATTCATGGTCACCTGCAGCTTGCGGATTAGTTTCTCAGAGAGACCAATATATAAGCCATTGCCATAGTCCAGCCTGGACATGATCATGGCCGACACAATCATCTGTAGAGTGGAGGGTGAGAGAAGGGGACAAGTTTACGCAACTGTCTCATTAAGCCCATACGGGTGCCGACCACAGTAGGGACTTGATTGGTAATGGAAAGGTTGGCATCAATCTTGATGCCCAGGCTTTTTACGACGGTAACTGGCATAGGAGCGGTGCCGAGCTCTTGTGGCCAGAAGAGGTCATTCTAGGGATTGCCTTTGGAGGAGATTACAAGGACCTCCGTTTTGTCCGGATTGACTTTTAACGAGTTGGCTGTCATCCAAATCACAGCTTGTCTAAGAATATTTTGCACGCAGGTGTGGGCATGCAGGGAGTTACTGATCTCCAGAATAAGTTGGGTGTCATTCGCATAGTTACATACTTGACAGTTCATGCAAGCTAGGGCAGCCACCAATGGCTGGAGATACACATTGAAAAGGAGAGGGGATAGAGCTGAGCCCTGAGGGACGCCACAGGCGAGATCACCGCTATTTGACATCTGCTCACCCAGTTGGACCCTTGGGACCACCCCAGCAGACAGGACTCAAGCCACTGGAGAGCCTACCCGCAAATGCCCATATTGGCAATCCAAACCAAAAGTTGGGCGTGATTGACAGTATCGAACGCCGCTGATAGAACTTACAAAATCAGGGCGCTCAAATCTTTGTTAACGGCCCTAACTCTGAGCTCATCGAGCATAGCCAAGATCACCAGTTCAGTGCTATGATGGGCCCTAAAACCAACCTGCCACACCTGGAGTAGCTTGTGTTCCTCTATAAAAGATGAAAGTGTTTTGAGGACATGTTGCTCCATTATTTTTGCCAGAAAAGGGAGCTGGGAAATAGGCCTATAGTTTTTAAGTTTGGCCACTTCTGCCCCTGCTTTCTTCAGCAGGGGAATGGCCCTGGCTTTCTTCATGCTGGTGGGCAGGTAGCCTGTCTCCAGGGAATAATTAAGTAGAGAGAGGATCTCTCTTTCTAGCTCGGGAAAGGCCATTCGAAATATCCTTGGGAGGCAAGGATCTGCAGGGGAGCCTGATTTGACGTGATTCATGTCAGGGTCACTGAGTCGAAATT
Source organism: Lissotriton vulgaris (assembly GCF_964263255.1). Classification (NCBI taxonomy): domain Eukaryota; kingdom Metazoa; phylum Chordata; class Amphibia; order Caudata; family Salamandridae; genus Lissotriton; species Lissotriton vulgaris. Next base: position 284,134,592 of record NC_141700.1, read on the forward strand.
AGTGAAGCAGGCAAGTTGCTCGCCCGGAGTACGGGCCTCCAAGCTCATGCCAAGGACCTAGAGAATAGGTCTCGGTGCAACAACGTACTAATGCAAGGCATTGCTCCTAGGGCAGAGGAATCAGACATTGTTGCTTTTTTTTCAGAACTGTTCAGATCTATTCTTAAAGCTGGCCCCAATCTAGCGATTAAGATCGATCTAGCTCATAGAGTTGGGCCCAGAAGGTCCTCAGCCGCTCCCCTCCCCCTGACATACTAACTTACACGCACAATTTCACCCTAAATCCTAAAGGCCACCAGGGACAACCATCCTATCCGATTTCAGGGTTACTCTCCTCTCCTGTTCCAAGACTTATCAGCATCCACCCTCCAAAAACACAAAGTCTTTCGACCTGCTACCTCACATCTTCGCGAGATGGGATGCCATACTCTTGAGGGCACCCCGTTCACATTGTTTTTTGCCTGGAGGGGAATTTGCATCAACTCTGTTCATTGAAGGAATCTTGCTACCTACTCAACCTGAAAGATCCTTCCTCAGACCGCCCCTGTGCAAGGAGGCGGGGTAGCGAAGGGGGGGAACCTCAAAGCCAGGGGGGCTTGCGTCCTCTCCACCCAGACTGTGCCCAGACCCCAATACCATTGCCAAGAAGAGGCAGGCGGATCTGGTCACCCTGGCAGGAGATTCAGCTGGACTGATGACTCCATAATGTATAAAGCACCTTTTACCCTCATCTGCTCCCTTTGACGTCTTTTCTCCCTTTCTCTCTTGGTGCCCAGCGGGGAGCAGGGAGGGTGGCCACGGAGATCCCTCCTTACTTCTGGTATTCCATGGAGACAGCCTTCCTGGACCATGTTCTTTTTTGGGATAATTGTTGGGCTTTACTTGTTTGGGCTATTAGGGTCCTTTGTTATGGGGGCTTGTTGGACCTGGAGACAGCCTTACTTGACCATGTTCTTTTTTTGGATAATTGTTGGGCTTTACTTGTTTGGGCTATTAGGGTCCGTTGTTATGGGGGCTTGTTGGACCTGGTGACATGGTGCGCCCAGCACACTTCTTTTGTTGCTGTATGCATGACCTGATTGTCTATGTTCTTAGACCAGATGGAGTGGGGACTGGGCAGTTCAGGGCTACATGGATCGCTGCTCTTCTTTGGAAATCCCCATGACTAATCCACAGGTAAATCTCACACTCAACATCAAAGGTCTCAACCATTTGCTAAAGCGGAGCTTTATCCTTTACTATTTAGAAAACTCAGGGGCACACACGTTTACTGCAGGAAATGCATCTCCTCCGCAAAGACCAACACTGACTTCTCTTGAAGGTATACCCTATCAATTTGTCTTGCCCAAAGTGTATGCTCTCATTGGTAGATAACCTGCATTTGTTTTTGCAGTGTCCAAAGATCGCTACCAACTGGACCTCGGTATGTAACTTTTTAGAGGAAGTGACTGGTCAATAGATCAAGGTAAGCTCTTGACTTATATTTTTCGGCTATATCAAGAAGGATATGTATGAACAAATTCAATTAAACTATATTTGTCTTTTATGTGATTCGGTTGGCAAGGCGGGAGATATGCAGGCTCTGGAAATTTGAAAGTCCCCCAAGTTTTGCTGATTGCCTCAGAAGTATTAATTATATGAGCCAGTTGATGTTGCCTGTGATGCTAAAAGTTTGGAGAAGGTCTGGGTACTGTTTATAGATTGGAGACAACAGTCAAACGGGTCTGATGATTAAGCCATATTTGCTGGAGGTCCCTGCTACCCTCTGCCCCAGTCTCTACGGGAGGGAGATGAATGTGGAAACAGCAGTAATCTTTGCATGGACATGCTAATTTTTCCCTTCTTTCTTTTAAAGGACGAGAGCTACACCAGCAAGAGATTTGGCAGAATGAGGATACAAAAACACAAAATAAGCTGAGATAAAGGTGTGTGAGAACAATTAAAGGCTCAAAATGTACAGACATAAGGGTCAAGAATTGGCAGATATGTGGGACACCACATACATACAGTGTCCCACTCTTAAATTTGTCCATCCTAGACAGTAGTGTGCCTATGTCATGTTGTCAGGTCAGCATTACACATACACTGGTAAAACATACAACAAACACATCATTGGTCTGGGTGCATATTATCAGGGTCTAATCATTCAAATGTAAATGCTTTAACCATGAATGACACACACATTCTTTAAAGTAAAAAATCACACTGATTGTACACTGGGTCACAAACTCACCTAATGCCATGAATATGTCAAAAAATGGAGTTGTAGATGCCCATGAAGTCATTGGCACTGTATACAAGCCTAGAAGGCTAAGTGTGAAACAAATTGTTTGTAATAGGCAGAATTTCAGTGTATCATTGGCCCCTCAAAAGCAGCTCCTCATGGGTGTGTGAGCTGTGCGCAAAAAGGTCAATTTAAGCTTCAAAAATCTAACTACACACATGTAATGCTCTAAACATATCATTAACCACAGAAGTGTCTGCCCTGCAGAATGATCATTCCAAAGACGCGGTAGCCGCATCTGAACCAAATCGGTCACAGCTATTGGCTTAAATTTATTATGGTGACAGACGTGCGTGAGTATTCAAAGGATTCAGTAGCTGCATCCGAAATGAATCAGTCACAGCCACTGGCTGTTGGTTGCTATGGTGACAGATGAGTGTTTCGATTCGTGTCTTCATCGCTTGGAAACCGACTCAATAACCTCCCATCAACAATGCATCAAAGTCACTCGTGGTCAGATGAAGAGTTTTTTAACCTCGCAGTAAGCGTGTGATTTGCAAGCAATGCAATGCATTGGACTGATTTGGATAACGCGACAGATGCAAACCTATTGCTTTGGCAGCATGGAATTAAGACCGCCTCTGCCTCTGTCTGTTCCCTAGAGTCTTCACTTGCCTGCACTACCTGCATCATTCCTGCACAACCCCCCCCCCCCCCCCCCCTCCCCCCCCCCCCATCTTGCCACTGCTGTTACCACATCCTCTGGGAGCTACTATGGCAAGTACAGTTGACAGGGCCCCAGCTTTCAGTGAGGAGAACCAGGCCCTGTTGGACTCCCTCCTGCTAGTGTACAGCCAGCTTTTTGGCCAACTAGAGTAGCAAGTAAGTGATGATCACACTGCATTTTCATTGGACATGTGGAACCAACATGCTATCCTACCATTAGGAATCTCATTATCAAACATGTAAAATGTTATCTGTAAATTTAAACATGAGTAGATACATGTTCAGGGCAGGTACAGTGATGTAGGAGTGTGTGTACTGGGTTGAACATCTTATTACTGTTCTCATGGGACGAAGTCAGCTTTGAACATAAGATAACTGCACAAAATGTCATATGCATAGCCCTTAGACATTGTTGCCAAACTGAGAATTAACAGTGTGTACAGGTGTCAGACTCAGAAACATGTTTCATGTGCACTACGGTTCTGTCACCATGTCATCCTTCCAGGTCAACCGCCATGAAAAGGAAAAGATTTGGAGGAATAATGCCAAGAATGTGCCCTCCGTGGGGTTGGAGCTTTGGCGCGTCCGTCGTTGCCTCAAGAGGTGGCAGGATCTTTGTGGTTGGGCCAAGAAGATCGCTGAGGTCCAGCAGGACCTGTCACGTCCTGGCAAGAGGGGTGGGTGCCGAACACTGACCTCCCACATGCTTTGCATCCTAGCGGTGGTCTTCCCTGACCTGGATGGGCAGTTGAAAGCCAGACAGCAGCAAGAAGGGGGTGAGTATGTGCCTTTTTGCACAGCTTTATTAGACATGTATATTGCAGTACCTTAGCCTAGTGCCCCTTGTCCAGGTTGTAAGTCAGCCAAACCCACTGATCAGATTTGTAAGATGCATATGCACAGGGTTATTTTGATGCCCAGTTATGTACCTTTCATCAGGGAGATGTGAGTCAGTTATGTTCAGGGAAGTGACCGTAGTGCCAAGCTCATAGAATCACCACAAATCACAAAAACATATGCATGGGGGTACACTTCGGGAGTAATGCAAATGCTCAACAAGTGCCAGCACATTAACTAATGTATGACCTGTTCTCACGTGTGAGGCATGTTTTTATTTGAGCAAACAAGTGTGAATAGGCCATGCTATACATCCCTGCAGCAGGTGACATCAATATTGAGGCATGGGTGAATTTTGGTTGTTCATTGTACCACTGTTAGGTCCCAGCCATGCTGCTCAGTGTTATAACAATGTATCCAATGGGCCCCTTACAGGTACGCTAACTCTGGTCATCTGTCATACTGGGCTGTCACATGAATTTGTGAAAGATTCCATTTTCTCCATTCAAATGAGTGAGTCCATGTGTCTGACTCTGTAACAGTGACAACACATGCCATTCAGTGACAAACACAGGTGGTCACTGGTTGAAAATGTGAGGTCTGATGTTAGATACACATACACAACAGTTGCCATCTGTGTAAATTCTGTTGACTATACATACTTGGGGCTTTGTAAACCATATGTATGATGCATCACTGTCAGCCTGAGAGGTGTAAATGATGCATCATATTGAAGTGAATCAACAAAATGAGAAAGGAAAGAAGAGCAATCTAAGCTGTCAGAAGTATGCAATATGTCTAATGGAAGTGAGGGACTTTTAGACTTGGTCCATACAAATGGGGACCTTTGCAGTATAGACAGGATTGGTACACAGTGTTGACTGCTCTCATGAAGAATGGAGGTTCAGTACTGATAGTCTGTACAGGCAGTGCACCCAGACAGGACATTGGCATGTTGTTCCACCAGAGTCATTGGGAGGAGGCAGTTATTAGACTTCGAAGTGTGTTGACCATCGATTACATATGAAAATGGTGAGCTGTTTACAATGTGCACAACATTCATGACATTGTGCATAGATGACACAGGACAGGGGGCATGTTCCTCTCACCCTAGCTATTCCTACTACCTTGGTGAATCATCAATCAGAGTCAGTGATCGTGCTAATTTTCTTGTAACTTACGTTCACTACTGTCAGGTCACCCCTCTGTTATTTGTGTGACATGACTCATGCAATGAGTACACACGCTTTAAGTTGTACAAGAATGTCATTTAAACTGTGACATTAGAGTCAATTGTTCCCAATTTGTGTGAATCCTTTTTCCATTGTCCCGTTGTGAGCTCTATACTCCCTTGCAGGAGATGAGACAGGTATTTCAGGATACAAGACCATCAGGTGAAAAAGACTATACATTCCTTGCTACATAGTGAAAAAGTCGGCATTGTTGTCCTGGCAAATGATGTTGATAGACCAATTGTTGCAGATAATCACATGTCTGATGGAGCAAGGGTTACCTTGCAGAATGAGAAGTGCCATGTATGTAAATGTATGTAAACGCGATATCATTAGTAAATTATGTAGTTGTTTGAACTGTGAGGATTTTTTATTTCACCTTTGTGTCAAGTACATACAGATGACTTATGTGTATCTTCGTCTTTTTTATTCCAGCATTAGCACAGGCCAGTGGAGGAGACAGTGCCATGGAGATAGGGGGAGCAGGTTGCCAGTCTGGGACCAGTGCTGAATCGGACATGAGGCATCCACTGGTGGGGAAGATGAGGGGAGCCATACTGAGGGCAGGTCTGCAACTCTACATCCAACATCTGAGGACCAGTCGAGCTCCAGTGATGACTCCCTGGTGGTGGAGGAAACAGGGGATGATTCCTCAACAATGGAGTCCACCACCACTCCCGTCTTCTTCCCCCCAGCTGCTCCAAATCCCACTGTCTGTGGCCACTCCTGTGGCAGAGGAGCTTTCTCCTTTGGGCCAGGCACCTCACCCCTGCCCCTGTCTCCCCTGAAGCAGATCTCTGTGAGGCGACATCAGTGCTGAATGTCCTTCATGGACATAGCACTATTTTGACACAAATGTTGTGATTGATGGAGGACATTCACTCTGAAATGTCTGCCCTACACAGATCAAATCAGGCTCTGGCCTCCACACTGACGGCAGAGTGTCCCAGCTCCAGCAGTCCCTCCCACCTCATACCTTTTCCCCATACACAGATCCAACTACCCTACCTGACCCAAGCACAAGCAGATACACACATGCACGCACCTCAAAAGCCACACGCAGCACACAAACACAGAGACACAAAAGCAAAACCACAGACCCGCACACTCAGGAGTCAGACAGCACACACACCAACAGGGACATACCATCAGATGACACACATGCATCCACAGACACTCCGCAGACTTCAGAACCTTCGGCCTCCACAACTCCTGACCTTGCCTCTCCTGTTCCTACCTCTGGCCAAAAAGTCTTCCTCTTTGACCTTGGTGTCTTCCCTCTTCCCTGCTGACCCATCCATACCCCATACCCAAAAGAAGAAGCAACCCCCCCAGATATCTAAATCTGCCTCCACATCTTGGAGGAGAAAAGTCAAACCCCCCCACAAATCACTCCGGTCTCCCAAGCCCAAAACCCTTCCACCAACCTAGACTACAGCAGACAATCTCTGTATCTCCCACCCCAAAAAAAGAAGTCCCGATATGTCAGAGTCCCTCCCCATACCTGCAATCCTGTATTATACCATCCCCAAGATGGTTAAACCAAGCCCATCCCGCTACACTGAACACTCCCATGACTGCTGCCCCCACCCACTTAGTCTGAGCCTGCCACTTCAGTGGACCCACCGCCTCCTCAATTGGACACAACCACTGCAGTGGGCCCAACCATCCCTCCTGATCCCATCCCTCCCAAAATCCAACCCAGTTCTCCCTAGTTTTGTCCCTTTGGTGCCTGGCATGCCCTCTAGATGCCCCTCCAAGGGAAAGTGACCCCCTGCAGTTTCAATGCAGGCAATAGTAGATGTGTAGTATGTTTGTGCCCATTGAAAATATGGACAAATGTGGACTGTCCATTGGCCTTATGTTGCTTATAGTTATATTTTCAACATGCAGAGCAAAGCATGTATTCCGTTTTCTGCTGATTTCTGTGTCCCACAAATCGGTTACAAGTCAACAGTAAATCATGTACAATTGTAGTGTAAGTATCCTATGATGTTAATATGGCATGGATTGCAAGTGGTCCATGGAGTATGTGACCTTTCATAGTATGTATTCAAGATTTTCTTGTCTACATATGCTGGGTGTCAGCGTCCGCATCATTTTTGGCTATGAGGGTGACATGGATTTGTCAAGCTTTTCTTTTTACATCACTAATGCACATAGTTCATGCTTTCATATGTCAACATAGTGCAGGTGTTTCAAACTGCAACAATTCAGGATGATCATGCTGAATTTGTTTGTGATATGAGAAAGGCATCTGTCTCACCATTACACCGGGGTACATATGGAGTTTGACTACATGCTGGAGTCTTTGAACACATCCATGTACACACAGTAATGGTGCAATACTTGTATGTGACTTGATAGTGGTTGAGCCATGTCTGTGTCCTCTATAGATCTGGAAGACTAGAGCAATGAGTACCTTGCCAGAGAATACATGCCACTGTTAGCAATTCCCCTTCATTGCTGTGTACTCATCTGATACATTGCCTGAGCCCATGGTGAGTGTAAGGTGAGGAGAATTGTCACAGTCTTCAGACCCCGTTGCCTCCTAGGACGTAACTTTCAACAGATATTTCAGTTCTGCAAGGTACCTGTGGTCCTAGTAGCCCATCACTTTCTTATTCATATGTGAGTCAGGCCATCCTGCTTTGGTCTGAATACATCATGTAGATGTTGTGTTTTGTCAGTCCAAACTTGTCATTCATATTTACAGCCATCTATCATTTGTAGTTGAGCACATGATTTGTGTGTAGGTTGTCATTTGTGCATGACTGACAATGATGTCCTTTTGAGTTATGCTTGATGTTGTTCCAGGTCACACAGAGCTAAACTAGGGGTGCTGTGATGTCTGGTGGATTGCCCTGTGCTACTTGTATTAAGCAGAGTGGGCACTGAGTGCACAGGAGTGTTGTGGGTCTATCTGCCGTGCAGATGCCACTGGAGCCAGTGTCACATCCATGCTCTCACTTGCCACACAGGGGAGGAGGTAGAATTTAGGCTGTTAAGCTTAGCTGCAGGTGTGTTTAGCAAGGTTAATGTTGCATGTGCTAAGCTGGCTCAAACAAGTGTAGGGATGAGAGCAATTGGTGTTTCTAACTTTGATATGGAGTGGAGACTTCTACGTAATGGAGCCAGGACAAATTTAGCTATTGTCAGAGAGTTTACGATTTGGGTTATGTTCATGGGCAGTTTTTGTGTAGGAGACGTAAAGTGCCCACATTGTCCCAATGTGGTGGTGGTACATGCAGTGGGGAGAATCAGAGTATGCAAGCTTGTTACACTGGTTTAATCTTACACAAAGTATGGTAGGAATAGGTAGATGTGAGAGGGGTATATCTAGCTAGACAAGGTTGGATTATGGCAGGTGATAAGAGCTGTAATCTGAGGCACTATTGTGAGATATGACTGGAACAGTGCATTTACAATGTGTGAGACTAGTTGTTATTGCATATGTAAATGAAGGTATTGGGCATGGAAGTCATATGTGAATGTGACAGGGCCACAGTGAGACAAGGTTAAACTATTCATTTGTGACAAAGTATATAACCTGGCATCACTGGTATTGGTTTCCCCTGTATTTCTTTCCTTTTCCTCCTGTTATTTTTACTGCGTAATGGACTTTTCTTAGGTGAATTAGATGCTTTCGGCACTTTGCCACTGCTGTTCAGTGCCAAAGTGCAAGTGCTTCCTATGTAACTTGTTATGATGGATTGGTGTTTCCACAATTGGTATTTGATTTACTAGTCAGTCACCAGTACAGTGCACTGTGTGTGCCCAGGGCCTGTTAATCAAATGCTGCTGGTGGGCTTGCAGCCCTGGTTGTGCTACCAGCACAAGCAACCTTTCAAAGGTAATTCAGACCTCCCACTGTAGTGTCTGTGTGCAGTCTAGAACTGCCAGGTCAACTTTATAAGTGTGCCCACTTGCCAGGCCCTAACCTTCCCTTTTCTTATCTGTGAGTCACCCCTAAGGTTTGCCCAAGGTACTCCTGTGGGCAGGGTGCAGTCTATGTGAAAGGTAGGTCATGCCCTGATGCGTGTAGCATGCCCTGATAGTGAAATACTGCCAATTTTGTTTTCACTATTGAAAGGCTTTCTGGCTCATAGGAAAGCATTGGAGTTAATGTATAATATTGTATAAATATAACGTCCCATTGGGACCAGATACGAAAATACAGTTTAGTATGCCTGAACTCAGATTCTAAAGATGCATCTTTTAGAAAAGATGATTTTTACATTCTGTGTTTGAAAATACCACTTTTATGAAGTAGGTATTTTCTTGCGTAGCCATCCTGGGTGACTCTGCTAGGATGTGTATTGACTGACTGGCTTTGGAGTGACAGGGGCTGGAGATTTGCAGTGGCTCCAGAGATTCTGGATAAGTCAGGGCTGAGCTGAATAGACCTGGGCTGCATTTAGAGTAGAGGGAGGAGATTTCTTTTCACCTGAATGGGCCTGGTCTGCCTTAGACAATGCTGTCTTGACCCCTGGAGGGAAGCTGCAACAGAGAGGACATAACTGGTTTTAATGAGGCACAGGGCTTCTCTGCCACCAGAGAACAAATGATTTTGCTGTATAAAATGAGGCCCAGGCCCCAGACTTTTAGATCACTTCTAGTAAATCTTGAAGAAACTTTGCCAAGGGGAAGCGCTGGAGAAACTGAGGAGGAATACTGCTCCTGTGCTATTTGCTGTCTGCGGTTGTCCTGCAGTGGCTACTTTCTGCCACGGAAAGGGAAAAGGACTTTGCTGTTTGCTATGTGCGCTGCTTGAGGAAGATCTTCAAGGGCTTGAAACTAAGCTTGCCTCCTGTTCTGAAGACTCGGGGACACAAAAACTTCACCACCAGCTTCCCTGAACTTCCTTGCTGGGAGTTCTGACCTGCTAGCAGTGCCTGCTATTGTTTTGGACCTCTGGAGGCTGTTTGCAGCTGGGAGTTAGAAAAGTAATGCAACTTCGAGAAGCGCGACACATCCGCACAAGTTTCTGATGCATCACCAAAGAAATCGTCACAGCGCCTGCCCGCTGCTCAAGAAATCGCTACACGCTGCATCGAGTGCACCGATCTCCGAAGCACAAGATCACTGCACCGATTCCAGCGCAAGCCCTGCTGTGCAGCTGCAAGAACCCAAGCCTCATCCCGGATCGTCGCAACGCATCGAGGAGCCAAATCTGTCGCATCATTGGGGGACGCAGTAAGAAACTGACGCATCACCTCCCCACATAGAAAGAAACTGATGCATCACTTCCTCTCCAGTAAGGAACCAATGCATCACCTCTCCTGGGCATCAGTAAGGAACCAACGCATCACCTCCCCCGGAACAAAGAACCAACGCTTCACAATCAGAGTGTAAGGAACCGACGCATCACCTTCCCTGCAGCCCTTTTGTTTGTGTGCATGACACATCCAAGGTACTGTGTGTAAAAAGTGTTGCATCTGTAATTTGCTTTGAACTGAACAATTTCTACAATTTGTAAGTCCTATTTTTATTACTGTATTGTGAATTTTTGTTGCTTTGGTCCTGTTTGGTTTAGATAAAGATTACGTATTTTTCTAGACTGGTGTTGTGTCCAATTGTAGTGTTTTTTCTGTATTACTGTATGTGTTCACAAATGGTTTACACACTGCCTCTGAGATGTGCCTGTCTGCTCGTGCCAAGCTACCAAGGGTGCCAAGCTACCAAGGGTGTATCCCCCTTACCCTGACTATGAAGAAGGGTCCCTACTTAGACAAAAGTACCTACCTCTGCCGACTAGAGACTCCATTTCTAGCATTGGTGATCGGCGGTGAGGATTTGGACTTGTATTTGTGTCTGACATACAGTGATTGGTGTACACCACTAGTATAGTGCAGACCATTACGCAACCACATACAAATGGTGAAACATTTTTCTTTGGGGCTATTTTATTTCTTGCAACAGAGAACTGCCAATCTTCATAATAACAAAGCCAGCATCAATTGCCTCCATTGATCTGGAATTTAAAGAAGATAGGGGTGAAACCTACACTATGCCACAATTGAAAGCTATCTGCAAGAAGTCTAAAATCTCTGAGGCACCCAGTATTGCCAAGCAAGAAAATACCTACTTCCTAAAAGTGGTATTTTCAAACACAGAATGTAAAAACCATCTTTGCTAAAAGATGCATCTTTAGAATCTGAGTTCAGGCATACTAAACTGTATTTTCCTATCTGGTCCCAATGGGATGTTATATTTATAAGATATTATACATTAACTCGCATGCTTTCTTATGGGCCAGATAGCCTTTCAATATTGAAAACAAAATTGGCAGCATTTCACTATCAGGACATGCTACACACATCAGGGCAAGACCTACCTTTCACATATACTACACCCTGCCCACAGGGGTCTCTTGGGCCTACCTTCGGGGTGACTCCCAGGTAAGAAAAGGGAAGGTTAGGGCCTGGCAAGTGGGCACACTTATCAAGTCGACATGGCAGTTCTAGAATGCATACAGACACTGCAGTGGCAGGTCTGAGTTACCTTTTAAAGGTTGCTAGTGCGGGTGGCACAACCATAGCTGCAAGGAATGAGGAATTCCAAATGGCACTGAGCACCTGTTGGAATCAAGGGATGCCAGTGAGCATGGCGATCAGCCTATGAAGGAGGTGGAGAATTTAGATAAAATGCAGGGTGGGCTAGTGGATCTCCATGGGGTGGGTACCTTCCTGGGGAGGCAGCAGTGTGCCTTCAAAGGACCTGTCTCCTGCAGAAGAGCTAGAGGACAAACAGAATGCATGAATTGGAGCTCACAAAGCTCAGGCTGGGGAAAGAGGATAATGATTTGGCATTTCAGAGGGAGAAATTAGCCCCAAAGAGAAAACAATGTTTTAATGGCATGAAAGAGGTTTTAGGGAACTGGATCAAAAAGCTAAAAGTATAGAGTCTAATCCAAATGGTGGCAGCGCACCATCAGTGCATGGAGAAGGGAAGAAATACATCCCCATGGAGCTTATTAAGGATGTTATGAAGCATGAGGACATTGGTCAGTGGTTTAAGGCCTATGAGGTAGTAATGAGGTCCTACAGAGTCCCTGAGAGAGCCTGGGGTGCGGGGTTGGGAAGCCGCTTTGTCAGTGAAGGGAGGCAAACATTGCTAGCATTGCCCACTGAGGATCAGATCTCTTATGCCCCATGAAGAAAGCCTTGGTAAGGAAGTATTGTTTGACCCCAGAGCTGTACAAATAAAAGTTTAGAAACTGTAAGCAGTTGGAGTCAAGTACTTGGGTGTGTCCTATTTTTGAGGAGCACTGGCTGGTTTGGGGAAGGGTAGCCAGGTGAATGATTTGCAGGGCTCTATGATTTGGTTGCATGGAGCACATGTCAGATAATTGTTTTCCAGAGCTACACCAGCACTTCATTGACAGTAGGCTGACTGAATCCAAGAAGCTTGCTATGGTGACAGACCGCTGGGGCAGTACCAGGGTCCAAAAAGGTTATGTGGGAGACTCCATCAAAGGTGGGCAGAGCCCCCAGCAGGAGAGTGCAGAGGACAAGGGTAAACAGAAGGAGTTCCAAAAAGGGCCCCAATGGAACTCCCAAGGAAACCAAGGTAAGGGTTCCCAGCCTCCCAGTGAGAAGAAGCCATGAGGCGCGACAGGTAAACCTGCTCAGAGGGGTTCCAGGGCATGTTATGGTTGTGCTCAGGTGGACCACTTCCACAAGGACCCTAGGTGTCCGAAGAAGGTTACCACCCTACCCATTGGTGCACCGCCTGGGAAATGGCTAGTGTAGCCTTGGGGGAGGTGTTGGGTGTCCCAGGGGGTGGGAAATCTGCAGAAATTACCCTGATCTCTTCAGGAGACAGTGAGATGGTCCCAATAACTCATCTGCCTGATAACACTAACAAATACAAGAAGTGGGTGACCGTCATTGGCCATTGTGTGGAGGCTCTGAGAGAGACAGGAGCCAGTGTAACAGCTGTCAGTTGTTGGCTGGTGTCTGAGGAGCTGGTGGTCCCCAACACATTCTACCCAGTAGTTGCAGCTGACAACTTATTGCCTCTGCAAAGTGGTACATGTTCCCTTTGAGTGAGAGGGTGTCTCAAGCACCTTGAAAGTAACTGTGAGACCAGCTATACCTGTTGACTGTCTGCTAGGCAATGATTTGGAGAGCTCCCCTTGGCAGAAGGTATAGCAGAAGTCTCATTTAGAGATGTTGGGTCTGATGAGTGGGTGTGTGTGACCACATGGTCTATGGCTGCTGGTAACAGCAATCAAAAGAACCTGGAGCCTGAAAGAGTTGCCCAGGTGCCTGTCAGAAAGTGAGGATACAGGGGGTGTGGGAAACTGACCCCTGAGGCTCCCATGGTCTCGGAGGAGGCAGACCCTGAGGGGGATGCCCTAGAGCCTGCAGGGAAACAAGTGGCTGAACTGGGGGCCCTGACTGAGCTGACCCATGGGCACCAGGAAGGAGGCCCCTCCAGGGAAGATTTCTGCAAGGAGCAGCAGGAATGCCGCTCTCTTGTGGGTTTGCGGCAGCAGGCTGAAAACCAGGGAGCAGGTGATCAGTCTGGATCACTTTGGATCTACTGGGAGTATGGTCTCCTGTATAGTGAGCCTTAGGTCGATGAGCCTGGGTCAGCCCATGTGCTGGTGGTACCTCAGTGCTTCAGAGCTTTCCTACTGGGTCTGGCTCATAATGTGCCTTTAGCTGGATATGGGGCAAGACAAGAACTTTGAACAAGACTCATTGTAGGTCTTTTCAGACTTGCCAGGTAAGAGGTAAGAGTGAGAAAAGGTGTAAGGCTCCTCTCCAATCTTTCCCTGCAGTCAGCACCTCCTTTGAAAGGGTACGTATTGAGATTGTGGGCCCTCTGGAGCCCAAGGTAGCCATGGGTAACAGATTCATCCTGTCCTTGGTGGACCATGCCACCCGGTACCCAGAAGTCATCCCTCTCTGGACTGTGATGGCCCCCATGGTAGGTTGTGCATTGATGGGGATTTCTTCCCATGTGGGGTTCCCCAGAGAGATGGTGTCTGGCTGGGGGTCCAACTTCATATCTAGGTATATGAAGTCCCTGTGGCAGGAGTGCGGTGTAACATACAAGTTCACCACTCCTTACCACGCCCAAGGTAATGGGCTGGTGGAGAGATTCAACTGGACCCTGAGAGGCATGATGATGGGCCTTTGTGAGCCCATGAGGTGTAAGTGGGACGTCCTCTTGCCATGATTTCTGTTTGCTTACAGGGAGGTGCCACAAAATTCCTTTGGGTTCAGTCCCTTTGAACTCCTGTATGGGCATCCTGTGAGAGGACCTCTGATTCTGGTGAAAGAAGGCTGGGAGAAAGCTCCCAGTAAGCATCCCCAGCATATATACAGTTACATGCTGGCCATCAAAAAACCAGACTAAATGCTTTAGGCAACTCGCTCAGGCGAATCTGGAAGCCAGCCAGGAAGAAATGAAACTGTGGTATGATCAGAATGCTACTCTGATCGAGTTTCAGCGTGGCCAGAAGGTATGGGTCATGGCCCCAGTGGAGTCTTGTGTGCTCCTGGACAAGTGGACTGGGTCATTTGAGGTGGTGGAGCGCAAGAGTAAAGTCACCCATCTGGGGGACTTGCAGTCTCAAAGGAACCCTTTGCTGGTCCTGCATGTGAACTGCCTTAAGCTCCACTTGGAGAGGTTCGATGTGGGCATGCTCCCAGGGACAGATGCTGGAATGGAGGAGGAGACTGAGCCTCTTTCTGATCTCCTGTCTGCTAAGGAGCACAATGGGTCAGGGATTGTGTAACACTCTCCCTCCCCCTTACTTCTGAACAGCAGAGTGACTGCCGCCAATTGTTGGGACAGTTTGCTGACCTGTTCTCTCAGACCCCTGGTGTCACTCAGTGGTGTGTCTATAATGTGGACACCCGGGACAGTCCTCCAGTGAATCACAACATTTACAGAGTGACTGACTGGGTCAAGGCTTGCATCAAGGAGGAAGTCTCAAATATGTTAGCACTAGGGGTGATTGAGCCATCTAACAGCCCTTGGGCTAGCCCAGTGGTCTTGGTCCCAAATGCTGAATCACCCGGTACCACAACAGAACTCCGGTTCTGTGTGAACTACTGAGAGTTCACTTCAGTCACCAGGACTGATGCATACCCCATCCCCAGAGCTGATGAGCTCATAGATCGGCTGAGAGGTGCCCAGTACCTCAGTACGTTTGACTTAATATCTGGTTACTGGCATATTACCTTGATTGATGGGGCCAAGGAGAAATCTGCATTTTCAACCCCAGAGGGGCACTACCAATTCCGGGTGATGCCCTTTGTATTGAAAAATGCCCCTGCTACCTGAATGACATTGCAGTGTTTAGTGACACTTGGGAGGAACAGCTACACAACCTCTGGGAAGTGGTAAATGCTCTGCAGAGGGCAGGCCTCACGTCCAAGGCAAGCAAGTGCCAGATCGGGCAGGGTTCAGTGGTGTACTTAGGACACCAGGTAGGGAGATACCAGGTGGCACCCCTACAGCCTAAGATTTGACACCATTCTGGCCTGGGAACCCCCCAAGACCCAGAAAGAGGTGAGAGCCTTTTTAGGCCTCACTGGATATTACAGGTGATTCGTCAAGGGTTATGGCTCCTTTGTTGCCCCCTTGACAGAGCTGACTTTCAGTAAGCAGCCCAAGAAGGAACCAACGCATCACCTTTCCTGTGTGTAAGGAACCAAAGCATCACCTTCCCTGCTGCCCTTTTTGTTTGTATGTGTGGCCCATCCAAGGTACTTTGTGTGAAAAGTGTCACATCTGCAATTTGCTTTGAACTGAACTATTTCTACAATTTGTAAGTCATATTTTTATTTCTATTATGTGGAATTTTGTTGTTTTGGTCTTTTTAGGTTTAGATAAAGATTACTAATTTTTCTAAACTGGTGTGGTGTCCATTTGTAGTGTTTTCATTGTAATACTGTACGTGTTCACAAATGCTTTACACACTGCATCTGAGATAAGCCTAAGCATGTCTGTTATTTTAGAAGTGTATCCCCCTTACCCTGACTTGGACAAAGGTACCAACCTCAGCCAACTAGCGTCCTCTATTTTTAACATGTATGTAATTTTGGGGGCTAAACGGTTAAATGCGAGGTGTTATATAGTTGATGTACGTTGTTTTTGCATCTGTATATGCATGTGTTTTAGAAATGACTATCTGTAGAACTTAAGCAGAGTAGGGTAGGTATATGGCGATATGTGACTACACATCACCTCACAACAAGACACATACATTGCTCAATAGATATGTCCTCAGTTAAAGTGTGTATGTTGGAGTGGGCAGGGATGCTGCATGTTGTGATATTAGTACAGTTCAAAACATTACTGAGGGTGCAACTGGTGGTGAACATTGTCCTTTTGACATGTCATGTTTAACATCTGCTAAGGAGGTGATGAGTACAGTACCTTGTGTGCCTGTATATGTGAGTTGTTGTGAGCATAGTGATGAAGAGTGGTGCTGTGTATGTAGGTGTGATTGTGAGAAGGGCAGCAACAGTGTGAGATGGTGATAATTGCGCTTGAACATTTTGAGTACAAGACTGTAGTTTGTGTGATAAACATGTTTTTCCATCTAGCTGCACCAGAGGGGGTTTATGACATGCTAGTGTGTACGTTAGTTTTGGAAGTTGAGCATGTACTTTGAGGTGGATGTGAAAGGGGTCATACCTGTACAAGTAGAGTTCATGCAGGGCATGAGTTAATGTTGCTATGTACATATGTGTACATTTTGTGTATGTAAGTAGTCTAAAAGACATGACTGAGTAAATATGAAGATGCGGATTGTGTTGTCTGCAGCTTGCTGTCTGTCAATGGATGTTTATGACTGATTGTTTTAATGTTCACTTTGAGTACACTGTCAGTCAGTCAGTCATTTCAACTTTATTCGGATACAATAGTACCCATAAAAGCACACAAAACAAATAAGTCACAATTATTAATACAAAAAGTTTAAAATGCAATGTACAGGTTTCAAAAGTGACTTGTGCAAAACTGTCCATCATATCAATATATTAAATTGTTTAAAAAAACACATCACAGTTTATATTATGATAATATGATAATATGTCTTTATTGCTTGATTATTTAAAATCTTACAATATTACAATTACAAAAATATATACTTTTTAATATCTAAAACCAATAAAAGCGATTTCTTCATAAAATTAATTAAAGTTCATTAAGTTACTTCATTTAAGACTTAGTCTCCTCATTTTGTTTTTGCTAATAATAGGAACCTTACAAAGGTAGCGTTCATACCTATATCATTCGATTGGAGACAACATTTCAGTGCCTGTCTACAAGTCCGTATTCCACGTACATTGAAAGGGAATTTAAGTAAAGATTTCCTTTCATTTTGGAGTCCAGGACAAATACATAGCAGGTGGACAATGTTCTCCTCTCCACTTTTACATAGTCTGCATAGTGTACACCTTTCAGTGGTTTTCCACGGGGGGAGGTGGCAAGTTCCCGGGAGTATTCCAAATCTTGCTTTGAGAAGGATTTGGCTGTTTTTTTCTGACGACTGGGTTTCCAAATAGTCTTGTACCTTCTTTTTTTTGTATCCATTTATTATTGTCCAAGCATGTTTTCTTTTTGTCAGACTATCTTTGTCATTTACGAGTGATTGATGGTTTGTAGTTCTATTAATTATTTTTTTGAACGATGCATTACTTATAGTGTTGTTCCAAATTGAGGTGACCGCAAACTCTTCTATTGCTTCTTTAAGATAGTTCCATGCTGTTGACTTTGCGTTAATATTTATCTCTTTCCATTATAATTGCGATATCTGGTTATCATGATCATGTTAATCCGATTGCAGGTTTTAATAAAATGTCCCTTCCTCGCATAATATTGGTTGGTTAAACCAAACTCCAGTCTAATTTGCCCTGGCAAGGCATTAATTGGGAGGTGAAATAATGATTTATATGTTTTAGATATAGCATTATTTATTGTTTCAGTATCCTTTCCCATTAATGATTCACTGCCATATGTAATTGTTGGTAGCATTCTTGCCCCTATAATCTTTGAGAGGCCCATATGTAAGGTTGCCCAGTGATTTCTGCAAGATTCTAAATGCTGCAGTCAGGGAGTTGGTCTTCCTTTGAATATCTCTTTTTTTTGCAGCTGATAGTTACCCTTCTCATCAAACAGTACACCCAAATACTTGTATACTTCAACTTGCCCTAGTTGGGTGTTCTCCATATACCATTTACGTTTTTGTCCTAATTTTTTGTTCTTGGAGACTATCAGGATCTTTGTTTTAGTTTCATTTATCACCATCCCATTTTCCTTAGCGTACATACATGTTCCATTGATTAGTCGCTGTAGCCCAATTTTTGTATTGCTTCAAAGGATGCCATCATCGGCATACAGCAAGTTAGAGATATGTCTATCACCTAATTTCGGAGGGTGTGCATTTAATTCATCCAGGGTCCCCGTTAAATCTGCCAAAGACAAATTGAAAAGAAGTGGGACCAGTACACAACCTTGTTTTAGGCCTTCGATTGCTGGGATTTCCTTCGATAGCGTTTGGCCATCCCCCATCCTTACCCTAACGCAGGTTTTGCTATACAAAAGCTGGATCATTTTCAGCAGGACCCTTGGAAAAAATTTTTCTCTGAGCTTTTTCCACAGTAAATTTCTTTGGACACAATCAAAGGCAGATTTAAAGTCTACAAAACATAGATACAAGGGTTGCTTGAGTCTAATTGACTTGTCCATTAGGAGTGATAATGCCAAGATGTTTGTAGATGTCCCCAAGCCTTTAACAAAGCCAGTTTGATTCAGTGGCAGAATCTTATTTTCTATTGCCCAATCATTCAACTCAGTAAGCAGAATCCTAGCAAACAGCTTTTATATTTATATTATGCAGTAACAGGGGTCCATCATGGATCTCCGCTCCCGTGTTGCAGTTTTTAGGAAAGAGCTAGTACGAAAGATAAGTTCAACATCATCTAATTCTATTATTGATCGGTATGCTACCTCCAGAGTAATTGGCCTGTTTTATTAAAATAGGGACATAAAAACTGTTTGAAATATTTGATATAGTGTTTGTAGAAGAATATAAAGTGCATAATAACTTGTGTTCTTGTGATGGGAGGAGTGAGAAAACTAATATTCGAATTTGGGTTGTGACCAAGTGGGAAGCAAAGTGCAAATCGAATTGTACCAGCTCTTAGTCGAAACAGTAAACTCGTCTCCCAACGGCTCATTGGCAAGGACAAATATGTGTGAAGCGGATAACTATACCGTTCAATAGCCATGTAGTTGTGCACAGTTATTTTCCTGGCCTCTGCCATCTTCCGCTCATTCTTATATAGGGAGTACAGAGTGTTCTGCATTTCCTTTTTTGAAACTGAGGCTGCTAAAGTGGGGTCCCAGCAAAACACTTTCTCTATTTATACTACGCAAACTACTCCGGACACCGCTAAGCCATGGGATTTCTAAGCCCTTATCACAGCGTAAACAATCCTTGATAATCAGCTGTGTCAGGGAAGCTGCTTCGTTCTTCCACACTGCAATCCACATAAGTGCCGGACGTGCCCGAATAAAATCAGTTATGAAATTAATATTGAGCTATTTGTGGTATATGTATTGGGGGGTAGAAATTGGGGTGTTCAGTAATTTTCTGCAAAACCTATTTTCTTCCTGCTGGATTACTGAGCAGTTGGCCGTTACCCAGATCTCGGCGCCATATGTGGCCACCGGGGTGCACTGAAGTTTATAAATTTTCTGTACAGCTAAAAGTGCACCCATGGTCTTAGGGCGAGGTAAGCTTAAGATCAAGTTGGTGGCCTTTGATAACTTGCTCCTGGCGCGAGCTAAATGCTCACTCCAGGAGCCATTCGCAGCCAAGGCCAATCCTTGATAAACAAAATATCTTACCGAGGTCAGTTTTTGGCCGTCTATTGTGATCGGGCCTATGTCACGCTTCCCCGGGGCACTACTCATTAAGAATAATTTCTTAAAATTTACCCGCAGGTCTAATTTTTCATATAATTGTTAAAACTTTGAACAAGAAGACACAGGGAGTTTGGGGTACGTCCTATGAGGACCGCATTGTCTGCGTAAAGCAGCAAAGGGATGGGCTCTTTGTTAATATATGGGACGTCTTGGGTGGCCAATCTCATAGAGGCGTTGAGGCCATTGATATATATAATAAAAAGCAGAGGGGCCAACACGCATCCTTGTCTGACCCCCCTGCCAATATCAATGGGCCCCGAAACCTCTCCACCCGCCCCAATCCTTAATTGGACCTTGAGGTCTCTATGCAGATATGCTAGGAAATTTACCAAAGTTTCATCCAGACCTCCAGCCAAAAGGATTGCCCACAGCCTTGACCTATTCACTAGGTCAAAGGCTGTGGACAAATCCATAAAAGCCATGTAGACGGGGGACTTCTTTGCGGTAGCATATTTACCGATAATTAGGTTTAGGTTGAGGCATTGTTCCTTGGTTCCTACCTTGCCCCTGAAATCCAACTGGCAAGGATCTAGGATGTCATTTACTTCTATCCAGTTTACAATTTTGTTATAGAGGACTCTGCCTAGAATTTTAAGGGTATTGTCTATTAGGGAGATAGGTCGGTAATTACACGGAAGAGATCTATCTCCCTTCTTGAAGATCGGGACTATTATACTTCAAGCCCAAGTCTCAGGTATCTTTGCCAACGTCAAGTTATTAAAAATATTCAAAAGCAGCGGGCCCAGAAGGCCGGGTTCCCCTTGATTAAATCAATAGGCAGCCCATCTGGGCCCGGCGCTTTATTTCCTAAGCTCTGAATAATTGCTCCAGCTACTTCTGAAATACTGATATTTATGGGTGTTGGATTACATGGGATGAGGGTTGATTCGCATGGAGATGGAGTAGAGTAGATAGTTGAAAAGTGATCCACTCATGCGTCGCTAGCTATATTACAACTGATCGGCGTCAGGGACTGGCCCATAGAGCAGACTTCCCTGACCGCCGCCCAGAAGATGTTACCATTTTTTAAACTAGCTGCCTCAGTCAGTCTTCCCATCGTTTCCTCAAGAGTTCATTCTTCCTATATTTAATAGCCTCCTTACATTCCTCTCTGGCCTGCTTGACTCCTATCGGGCACCTCGGAGTGGTGGTTAATGCCCTGCGTAAGTTCCTATTCGCTTGGGAAAAGTCGTGGTTGAACCATCTGGGGGTGAGGGCCACCTTCGGGGGAGGTTTAGAGAGGATGGTTTTGATCGTCTGGCAGATCTTCCCAAAATTCTCAATTATCTGCGCTGGTGGTGATTCTAATGAGAGGCAAGAGTCAATAAGTGGCATATTACCCTTTACCAATTTACTGAAGGTTTCCGAATTATCGGCCCCCTTCCAGCACAATCTTAAGTTGTCAGTTGATACTACTAAATTTGCAGCCCCGCATTCGGTCTGAAAGATCGGCCGTCGGGCTGTGTGTACCATTACCTTAATGGGGTTATGGTCTCCGAAGTCAGAAGGTACTACTTCGGCAGAGACCAACTGTTTTTCAACCAGAGGGCATACGAAAATGTAATCAATTATGGAACTACACCCCCTACCCCTATAAGTTGGATGGTTGGTCGTAGTTGACCCTGCGACCAGGTCCAGGACATTGGATAAGTTATACGATTTAGTCAACCGTTCAAGTTCTCTGCCTCTACTGGTCGATGATTGTGCAAGGTGAACTGATTGTTTTAATGTTCACTTTGAGTACACTGTCATACTCAGGACTTATTGGAATCAGCGGAAAAGTTGGCTCCACCTAACTTTGCCTTGTCTGAGTTGCGTGGTGGCATATGTGGCGTTTCACCCTTTGTAGGTAGGTGTACTCAGGTATTGGTCATTCTTGCCCTGTGAAGCTGCCCTGGGATGGAGGTGGTGATTGCTAAATTTGTAACGTAAGGATTCCGGAACATTGGGTGTCTGTCCCTTCTTTAGAGGGGTACAGCCCGATCAATATTCAAGTTATGGATGTGCATTATTGTGCCTCCTGGGGTCAGACTATTCAAAAACCCATTGCCACACTTGCCTGTACATTACACACGCATGGGTATTGCTGGCATTCTGACTTTGGCTGTCCGAGGTATGGTGAGGCCAAGGGAGATGGTGTCATTGTGATGATATCTCTGGTTGTCCTGAGGAAAACACATTGAACTGTAAGTAAACACACATGTACACTGGAACGGTACACCCAGTTCCATAAGGGTTAGCATTCTCAAAATCTTGGTACCTCTGATCTTGTTTTGCAAGGGTAGCAAGTCTGTGTGTCCTTGAGGGCTCCCATTGTGCCCATTAAATAATGTCATTGGGCCAGATGCTAATATGTGCTTGTTGAAGGTCTCCTTGATATTTCCATAGATTTTTGGTCAGTGTATAAGGGCCACATGTGGACAAAGCAGACTTCATTCTGCACATGTCTTTCATCCTCCCAAGATGTACCTATATCCTCTTGACTAAGGATGACTCTATCAAATGTGTTGTTGAGCCACAGATTGAGCCCCCCGCATCCTCACCCATGTTGGCAGCTTATCTTAAACAATGAGCTGTGCACTAGACACACCAACACTGTTTGTGAATCCTACGTCCTGAGACTCCTGCGTACTCCTACTGCTGTGCAGGACACAATCTGCACATTCAAAATGTGATTATTATTTTGTTGCACACACTACAGACTGAGGAGCTAGATGCATACTTGCTGCGAATCAAATTCTCAAAACATGGCCGTAGACGCATACATGGTGACTGTATCCTACATTGTTGTTGGCTTCTTTCAAATCCCATATGGATTCGGTCTACAAATATTTCCATGACCACTGTTACACAACCACCTCTGTGTTGTTGTATTTGGAGACACTGAAATCAGTACGGAATGGCTGGGTCTGTGGACATCTGTGTTGTCTGGGCCAATCTCCTCTGTGCTTTACTGTACACAGACGTATCACAATGTCATACTATTGTGAGTACATTGTGGTTCTGTTGCCCTGCGATGTTTCAGTGTGTGTTGTTGTGGAGTCATGCATTCACTTTGTGATACATACATATGTGTAGTTATTGCAATTCCTGTTCCACCGTCAAATGTGTTTTCTCTAGTATTTAGCGTGCTAAGTGTACCTCCCTGATGATGAAATTACATCATTGTACATGCACAGCATGCTATGGAGCCATGTTCTGATTGTGATCACAATGTTGTTCAGGCACACAATCTGTCATCATCTCTTTTATTCTGAACTCTGTGCTTTTACCTGTCAGGTGTTTTTGCATAAATAAGGCACACTGCTGCTGATCAAGGGGTGGTTTGTAGATCAGACTGTCCAGATGTCACTCAACTTCCTGCAATGCCCCTAAACACAACAAAACCTCCTTTTACCTACCATGACCTGAAAGTGATTGTCGTGTGGATGAGATGACACTATCTCTGTCAAGGCATGTAAGGCAGTGCACCAAGGTGAGTATGCTCCGAAGGCTTTCCCCCCAGCTTCGGTTTACAGCACGGCTGGTGAGCCGAGAAAATCCTGGCAACACATTGCAGTGTCAGAGTGGGGACTATATTAGTGAGTTGGTCCCTTGTTGTGGTTCAAGAAGGCCGAAAAACATGGCCCACAGGTGACCCTGTTGCACCAGCCCATCAACCAATGCCCAATTGCCAGCATGTCAAATCCAAGAGTATGCTGAACACTTTCTGATTGGACTCAACACACAGATGTCTCTATGGTTCTTGGCCCTGCGTCGTGTGCGTCAGCCCAAGTTGAGACAGCTTCCCAACACACACATACAGTCCTTGAGCTGCTGTAGGTGGCTGATCTGTCTTGTTTGCGCATCAGCTCCCGGTATTACACAGCTTTTTCAGGGACCATTTACTAGGCGATGAGGCTTTTGCTTGTTTTTTAACTATTCCTAGAGCACTTTTATATCAAAGTTGCCAGTTACTTTTCCTGCAACAGTATGTGAATGTATTTCATGTGAAATGAGTTTTGTGTTTGGCTATTTTAAACTTCCCGCATCATGTATTCCACCTGTAGGTACTGAGGTACTTTGCAGGTGCACCAGTAAAATTTGTCACGTACACATTGCTGGGGGTATTGCCCACCAAACCCCAGATTTTCATTTACATTATAGTGGTTTTCACCCCCCAATCCCATATTTTTATCTTCACTACTGTGGGTTTTGACCCACCAATCCCCTTATTTTCATCTACACTACTGGGGGTTTTGACCCCCAAACCCCATATTTTCATCCACATTACTGGGGGTTTTGCAACCAAACCCCATATTTTCGTGTACCCTACTTGGGGTTTTTACATCCACACCCCATATTTTCAACAACGTTACTGGGGGTTTTGCCCCAAAACCCCATATTTTCATCTACACTACTCGGGATTGACCCCCAAACCCCATATTTTCATCTTCATTACAGGGGTTTTTGCCCCCAAACCCCAGATTTGCATCTACATTACAGGGGTTTTTGCCCCCAAACCCCAGATTTGCATCTACATTACTGATTGGTTTGCCTCCCAAAACACGGATTTGTATTTACATTAATAGGTGTTTTGCTCACCAAAGCACAGATTTTCATCTACAATACTGGGGGTATTTCCCAACCAAACACCAGATTGGCTCAACCTTGCTGTGTGAATTTGGCATACAATCCAGATTTTGCTTCAACATTGCTGGGAGTATTCGCCCTCAAACACAGTGTTGACTCTGCATTGATAGGAGTGTTAGACCTCCACCTCCCAATTTTGGAAGAACATTGCTGGGTGTATTACCTGCTGCACCCCCCTTTGTGTCTAACTTGCTGGAACTATTGTCACCCTTGCCTCTACATTGCTGAAAGTATTCTTCCCCCACAAAATTAACTGTAGTTTTGCCCCTGCTTTCTCTTCTGTTTCCTTTTGTGGGGTAGTTATGTTATTCTGTAAGGGGTGGTATTGGACTTACCTTCTGCGATGACTGCATCGGTTCCGGTTGTAGTAGCGCTCAAAGAGGTAGAGTATAGGGATGACATCTGCGATGGGGTGCATAGCTGCACCATCTCGTTCACAGGATTCGTGTTGTGGCACGATTTGGAGCTAAAATACTCCCCTTCCGAATTTCACATTGGTGGTAAGCCCGTCACAAACAGGAAGGGATCCCATGGGGGTGCCTTCCTTTTTGTGTTTGACAGCTAAAATGATTTTTGACACGGCCCCGCCCTCCCGCCGCTGGATAAAAGGCGCGGGAATCCAAGGAAGCGTCCTCTTGTTCCTGCGCTCTGAAGGCTGCACCACTCGTCGCTCGTGAGCCCTCAAGGGAACAAGCTGCAGTTTTTTGGAACTTGTAATCTTTGTTTTTCTGTTTCAGTCATCAAGGCGTAGCTGGAGTTCGAGTCACTTCCGAAGGACAGGCCGAGGTAACGTTGAACGTGGATATGCCTGGCAAGAAGCCTGGAAAGAGCTCCGAGATGGAACGAATGCTGCGTACATTAGTGAACCAGGTTGCGGCGATGGACCGAAAGTTCGGTAAAGTAGACTGGCTGGATCGCGGCTTGGCGGCCCTCAGAAAACAGGTGGAGGCTCAAGTGGCCCCCTCAGGGCGACCTAAGAGAGTCATAGGGCCGGCTTTGCCAAATGTTACCCCAGGGGATAAGGGAAAAAAGAGGAGGGTGAAAGCGGGTCCTAGCGAGGCCCCAGTCCCGGTGGAGATGCCACCAATACCAGTAGCGCCAGCGGCCAGCCCGGTACCCGTACCGGACGGGGGATTGCCTATCCCGGTGGTCATCACACCGCTGGAGAACGATCAGATGCCTCCAGAGTTAGCGCTTCAGTTAGCGGCTGTGCTTCCATGGTTGAAAAAGGGAGCGGGGGAGCCACAGCTGCAGGAGACCCGGCCGAAGAAGCTAGGCTAATTATTGAACAGTTACGACAGACAAGGGTTGCTGGAGCAGCGGAGGTGCCTTCTATTTCCCCACAGGTGGCGAAGGTGGTCCCGGCAGACAACCAAGATAAAGCGACGGACACAGCTGGAACTGCGGCGGAAGCTGGTAAGAGATCATTGCCGATGATGGGGGAGGGTGCGGTACCCTCAAGGCGGGAAAGCTTGGCGCAGCATGTTCCCATGGTTACTAAAGAGATGGTGTGGGCCAACAAGTATATTAATATTTTTTCATTGTTGACTGATCATCGAGAGCTAGAATATGCAAAGACCCAGAAGGATTTATGGCACCCCAGTGTATGGCGGGCAAAGATGGCGGAATTCAGGGTCGAGGAGTCAATGATGAACTGGATCAGGGCCTTTTCTATCTTTGTGGCTATTATCGCCGAACGTACACCAGAACTGTTGAGTGACTTGACTTGTTATCAGAGCAGGATCACGAACTTCCATGAGAAGTATGGAGGTGAGGAGTGGAAAGGATATGATGTGGCTTTTAGAAAAGCGAAAGAGTTTAACGGGGCTTTGACCTGGGATTGTCTGGATACGGTATCATGGCATGTGCAGCTCTTGCCAGGATCAGCGGGTGGTTCGGGGTCGAGCACGAATGGCTCCAGGGCATTTCCACAGAGGCAGTCACAGCCCTTTCGTCCGAGCTATGGGGGGGGAGTCTCAGCCTAGGTCGGGCGGGAACGGAAGTAAGCGAGGGGTGTGTTGGGGTTTCAACAAGGGGACGTGTAACAGGCCGCAGGGAACATGTAGGTTCCGGCACGCGTGCTCTGGCTGTGGTAACACCTCACACCCTGAAACTAGCTGCCGATCCAGGGCCAATGGCACAGGAGGAAAGGGGGTACCAAGCAGGATTGATACAGTGCCCCAGAAGCACACATCTTCGCCCGTAGATATCTTGGCTTTGACCCCTTGGCTGAACAGATACCCTGATCATGCGTCCGCCGGGATTCTGCGAGATGGCTTCTCATATGGCTTCAGGATCCCGGCAGGCAATTTTCGTGGGTCCACTTCTTGTAAGAACCAATTGTCCGTTCAGCATAACCCGACAGTTGCCGCCAAAAAGATCGCCAAGGAGGTTAGCTTGGGGCGAGTGGCAGGACCGTTTTGATTTTGTGTGCTCCCCATTAGGGGTGGTGCCAAAAAGGGACCCGGGGGAGTACCGGCTCATTCACAATTTGTCAGCACCAAAGGGGGCTTCTGTCAATGAGGCGATCGACCCTGAGGTTTGCAGCATAAAGTATGCATCTTTCGATGACGCAGTGGTGCTGTTGAATCGCCTGGGTCCCGGCGCATTGTTAGCAAAATCAGACATTGAATCTGCATTCAGGTTGCTTCCGGTGCATCCTCAAGATCAGCGCTTGTTGGGTTTTACGTTTCAGGGGAAATACTACATGGATATGTGCATGCCAATGGGTTGTTCGATTTCGTGTGCCTATTTTGAAATGTTTAGCTCATTTCTGGAGTGGGTGTTCACAAAGGCCACAGGGCACCAACATGTGATGCATTATCTTGATGATTTCCTCTTTCTCGGCCCAGCGGGCACTCGGGACTGTGCACGGGCATTGCAGGACTTCTGCGTGCTCATGCGGAGTTTCGGGGTTCCGTTGGCGCCAGGTAAGACAGTGGGGCCGACTACCTCCCTGGAGTTTCTGGGCATAGAACTGGACTCCGTGGACGGATGCTTCCGCTTGCCGGCAGAAAAGATCGCCAAATTTAGGGATTCCCTGTTGCAGTGTCTCCGGACTGAGAAGGTGACATTGCACCAATTACAGCAGACAGTGGGTTAGCTTAATTTTGCATTAAGAGTGATACCGATGGCTCGCCCTTTCTCTCGATCCATTGCCCAGTCCATGGTGGGCCTCAGGGTAGGACACCACCGCACGAGACGGACGTTCACCAGGACATGCTCATTTGGCTAGCATTCCTGGCGGACTTCAACGGCCGAATAGTCTGGAGCAACCCCCCATCCTCGTCGGCGGAACTCGGCTTATGGACCGACTCGGCGGGCAGCGTGGGGTTTGGTGCGATCCTCGGAAACCGCTGGTCGGCACAAAGATGGCCGGCGTGGTGGCAAACAAACGGCCTGACGAGTAACATTGGTTTTCTAGAACTCTTCCCCATCTGGGTGGCTCTGTTGGCATGGCCGGAGGATTTCAGAGGCCGCTCGGTGGTATTTTGGTCCGATAACATGACTGTGGTTGAGTGCATTAATCAGCAGGCAGTACGCTGCAAATGGATCTTACGATTGTTGAAAGAGATTGTGTTGCGATGCATGAGATTAAACGTACAGTTCAGGGCAAAACTTGTGCCGGGTGTACTGAATAATGCAGCTGATGCGCTCTCTCGTTTCAAAATGCAGGCTTTCAGGGATTGTTTACCCTCAGCGGAGCTAGTGGCGGCACCATTTCCCAAAGCACTATGGCAAATCGGTGCCCCAGACTACAAAACCTCGTGGCAGCCAGTTTAGCGCCCAGGACAAGGAAAGCTTATGAAGGGGCGTTCCGCTCGTACTGCGCCTTTTTGGGGCCGGCATGGGAGCATAGATGGGGGCAGGAGGAGTCCTTTGTCCAATTTTTAGTGGCACTTCATAAGGAAGGCCGGTCGGCGGCAACCGCAATTCGGTATAAGGCCGCCGTATCATTTATGACACAGCTCCATAGGATGAGGGACCCGACGGACTCCTTTCTAGTCAGGAAGGCCCTGCGCGGATGGCGGCGCTTAGAGGGTTGCAGAAAGGATAACAGGCACCCGATAGGTTTTGATAAGTTGACCACCTTGCTGGCTAAACTAGAAGAGACATGCTCCTCGCCTAGCGAGGTAATACTATTCCGAGCAACGTTCACATTGGCGTTATATGGGGCCCTGTGGGTGAGCGAACTAGTGGCGGCTAATAAAAAAGATAAGGAAGGAGGTCTGCACAGGGATCACATCCAAGTAAGGGGGGATTCTCTGCTGATCTCGATAGCCAGGTCAAAAACGGACCAGGAGGCCCAGGGGAATAGTGTTGTGTTGCAGCGCGCTCCAGGTAGTCCGGGTTGTCCAGTGAGGCATGTTGTGGCCTACCTAAAACAAAGGTTTACAACGTGGGGGGGGGGGCCCTGCTGCGACATACGGTTGACAAGATTTCAGTTTCAGAGGGTGCTGGCAATTACGATTGCAGCGGCGGGCTTGAACCCGAGTGATTTTGGGACTCATTCATTCAGAATAGGGGCCGCTACAGAATCTACGGCTCTAGGTCTGCAGGCAGACGAGGTGAAACAGTTAGGCCGTTGGTCTTCAAATTGTTTCAAGAGGTATGTGCGACTGCACATGTTGTAAATGACTGATAAAGTGCACTCACACTTGTTGTCTTTTGTTTGGATTCCAGTTTCACGAGCCTGTGACGCAGGGCGGAAATTG
This sequence comes from Lissotriton vulgaris, assembly GCF_964263255.1. Taxonomy (NCBI): domain Eukaryota; kingdom Metazoa; phylum Chordata; class Amphibia; order Caudata; family Salamandridae; genus Lissotriton; species Lissotriton vulgaris. The sequence goes on from NC_141700.1 coordinate 284,163,919, forward strand.
GGACCGGCCCAAGATTAGCTAACCACCGCAACAGGATTACGGAATGGAAATCAAGTGGTCTGGGTCGTGGGCCACTCATACGTGAGGCGTGCCGGGGACATATTCAAGTCAAGTGATGCGATTCACACATCTGAGGAATATGGGTTCAGGGTGTCCTTCCATGGGAAAGGCGGCCTCTGTATTGACCAACTGCAGAATTTTGTGGAGGATCTATTAGGGCAGCACAGGTCACCGCCATCTGTAGTCATAGTTCACATAGGGGGCAATGACTTGGTAAGACTGGGCAGACGGGCTTTAGTTGAGCACATACTTTCTGTAGTTAGCTGGTTAGCAAAAAGGCTCCCGGGATGTACGATTGCCTGGTCTCACATGATTCCCAGAAGGGTATGGCGGGGTGGTTTGTCCACGACAGCGTTGAACCATTCGGTAAAGAGGGTCAATAATAAAATGGAGAAATTGTTTCGCTCTGCTCATTTCCAAAGCATTTCTCATGGGTGCATCTGGGGCGATCATTGTTATACTGATGATGGGGTACACCTGTCCATGGTGGGTAATGACTTACTGATGGGAGACATGTTAGCTTGGCTAGTGGGTTTGAGGAGACATGACCTATAGGAAGTGTGGGGAGGCCAGATAGTCGGTCAACTATCTGACCTGTTGCAGTAAGGTCATGAACGGTGAGCAGGTAGGGGGGACGCCACCCGTTATGGATGGGAGCGCCCGGGGGGAGGCGGCCATTGGCCCCTCCCACGGGGGGTGCGGCACCCACTACGGATGGGTCGCCCAGGGGGAGACGGCCATAGGCCCCTCCCAGGGGGAGACGGCTATATGCCCCTCCCCAGAATTTCCCGGGGGCCGGATTTCCGCTCAGGCGGTAGAGAGTGCGGGGAAAGGGGGGGGAGTCCACGCTGTCCTTCTTACGGATACCTCGCACGGGAACTCGGACAACCTTAAGATGGCGTCGAGTGAAAGGGGGCCCCCACAACAAGGGAAGTTACAGTTGGCTGCGAGGGTAAAGTCCTCTGCGCATGCGCCACTCACACGTGAGGGCGGGAAGTTGGTGATAGGGATCTGACACCGGTTAAGACCTTGCCGTTGGCCCTTAATGTTAGGTTGTACAAATTCGAATGTGATGCATTTGCCATGATGTTAGACTCGGCTAGGAAATCTTTGTATTAGAGATTTGTTAAGGTTAGCCTGAATCCCTGTCTTCATAAAAATGTAATTGAAGTTGAATTTGTACTTGATACATGAAACGTTTTAATTTAAAGTTTTAAATTTTGTTTCATATTTTAATAAATACGGCCGGGGGGGTCGTGAGGCCCCCCCCGCCTTCCAAAAGTTCAAACTGTGTCTGTCTCCTCCCATGGGGATTGGTGGTGGAAGGGGTGGCGGGCATCCAGGCCCATATGATTTTACGGACCACTGCTTACCCTTAAAAATTTAAAAGGAAACTTTAATTTGTTTTCTTTTCAATGTGTCACCCATTTTCCTTTAAGGGGCTGCATTTGAAAATAATGTTGTTTTATTTCAAAAGCAAACACAGATATGGTGGTCTGCTGTCCCCAGCATCTCTGTGATTGTATCCCATTGCTAATGGGTCGCAAATTGTGACCAGCCTCATCAATATTGATGACAGGTCATTTGCGTACCCATTGGGAATCGCTAAATGTGTCTGAGACACATTAGTACATTATATTTTGTGAGTCACAAATTGTGAGCCGCAAAAAAAATCGCTATTTGCGACCCACAAAATGGAATGGTCATACATCTGGCCCTTAGAGTTATGGTATGCTGCCCTTTCAAAAAGTGCAAAAGAAACAATTGATGGACGGAATGCCGGACAATGCAAGAATTCACCCACAGTCTCAGGGATCATTCTTTTGCTCAACACACCACCCCAGTTTGGACCCAGCCATATGCAACTCAATCTTGACCCTCCTCCAATTGGACAGTCCAGCCTGAACTGCCAGGCCAGGTCCTTCCTGAACCAGAAACAAGCATCCTGGGACCAGTGAAGCACATCCACACAAAAAGTAGTTCCCTCAGTCCCAGGGATTACTATGGTAATGTCTACTTCAGGAGACAAAAAAAACAATGTTTCTTTTTCAGATTTGATGAGGGCCCAGCAGCTTCCTGAACAATAAAGCTTTGCTAAAACCAGGATAAAACTAAAACTAAGCAAGAATTGCCAAAGGCTGGTAGTGAACGCCAGACATATCGGCTTTGCAAATGCTTGTTATTCATGGATTTTAGTTATTTAGACTTCCTGAGATTAAAGAGAGAAATGCAGACTTACTTACATTTCACACTATGCAATGCAGCAGGGCAACGTGCTGTGCTGCGTTGCACGACACAGAGATAGCAGAAAGCTACCATATCAACGAAAACATGGCACATTTCTGGAGCCTCTTATTGCTGATGCACCGTGTGCTGCCTAGAGTCAACACAGGCACCTTTGCACCGTGGTACAACGGTGCCAGCATTACAGGCAGAATTATGTTTGTGCAATAAAGGAATCCAGCAGACAAAAGAACGCTAACAGTTTTCCCTCTTTCTGTGCGTGCTGCTAAATAATGAGGAGAAATAAAGACACCCCTCCTCGTTACACCTCACAGGGGTAGATGTATGGGAACACTCACGCTCCAACCATGGAATGCCTTCCCAATGGAAAGTAAAACAAGACAGCACTTTGTGCTGCCTTGCATTCATTTGCAAGTACTATACCACATGGAATGACTGTGCAGGTCTCGGTAAATAACAACGAAAATGATTTTGCATCGGAGCTGCACCACAAAAGAGACTCACCCCGATGCAAAATCTTAGTAACTCGGCACAAGAGTGCCCAGCAGAGGATGGACTGCTTAAACAGGGATTATCCGGAAATGTGCGAAATAGGGGTTAATAGTTGAAACGCAAAACATTCTTAATCACATTGTTTATAAACGTGTTACTGAGGATACAATCATCTCTGCTAACAAGTGTCATCTTAATGATCTCCCTAAGGCGATGAATTTGCAAGAAGCAGAGTTGGTTTGAACAACATCTCATTAATTAAAAGTAGCCAACATTTTAAGAAGTGTCTTGGGGCACCGTTGGAGGAAGATACCAATTGACTTTGTTAATTTCTGGAAAGTTATCCCCCGTGTACTGAAGATTATTTCAAAACCTAAGGGTCTCTTGCTCCCTCACGTCATTACGTCTGCCTTGCGGTGTCCCAGTGCATACATACCTCTTGGTGATTCATGAAGGGGTTTAGTAAACTCTACCTTGTGATTTGTAACAACATCGGAAAATCACGAGATCTCACTCCTACGGGAAAGACTTTTCTGGATGTTTTTGAGAGAATATCCAATTTCAAACAGTGGAAGACAGTTAGAATCAGTTTACAGTTTTTGAATAATGAGACATGAACACATTAAACTATGTGTAAACGATGAAATTCCTTAGGGCCATTGAGAAAATAAATACAAGCCCAACTTTATTCTTTGCTAAAGGCTCTGATTAGGAGTGCGTCAAATGAGTGTTATTTATCGAACCGATAAAATCAAACTTTCTGGAGTTAGGAAAATATTGGATGTGATATATAGTATCTATTCGGAGTTTTTGGGGACTAGCATGAATATTGCTGAGTCAAAATCTGCATGTGATGGTAAATACCATACTGTTTCCCCCGCTAAATTCCGGCACATTTGACATGCCAAAATGTAAATGATGGTGAGGTATTTAACTCACGTCGTAATTACTGTGTTCAGTAAATACCAAACCATTTGGAATTCTGCCTCCTGTGTGCAGCAAAGTGGAGTATCAAGCAGTGGTACTGGGTAGGCCTCACTATGTAATACTCTCACAATGGCCCAAAGTTGATCCTTGGATTCAAAATAATAAATCCTTAGCTCAGTCCATATAGTGCGGCAAAGAGCAGTTAGATTTTACTAGAGCAACATGCGTTAAGCATTACAGAGTGCCAACATTGACAATAAATAATGGACATGACCCAACACCAATTTATGAACAATAAAACAGACTTTTATATTAATTTTGACACCAAAACAAATACAATCAGATGCGTATAACCAGAGTTATGGATTTTAGAAGCAATAATAAATCTGTACAATTCACTACAGAAAAACTTTAACATTGCGGTCAATGGAAAGCAGTACTAGTGACAATCGGTCACTTGCTGTCGAGTTCCGCCAAACCCACTTGGGGTAAAGGTGATGCGAGTCCAAGGACCAAGCCACAGACAGCAGTCAGATCTTATTGGACCTGGCCCCAGAGGGCTTGGTGCAGAGTTGTCCTGGCTGTCCTTGGTGGTGTGCAGACAAAATATCAAGTTGGAAATGCCAAACTACAAAAATATCGAGTCCTAAATACCATGAGGCAGAAATATCGACAGCAAGAATATCGGGGTCAAGAATATTGATTTTAAGGTAAGAAATATCATTAAAAAAATGTAGAAGTCATTATCATTTGCAGAAATATAGCAGTGTAAAATATCGATTTTTTTAATTAGTGTTATGTATTTTAGTATATATTTTAGATGTATGTGATGTATTTTTTGTATAAGAATTGTTTATGTTTTTTAATATATTTGTTACATTTTTAGAGGTTATCAATTTTATTTTAATTAAATTTTGCGTTTTTCTTAGTTCCATAGCGGGTTGTGGGTTGATTAGGGAATAGGGTGGGAAGTAATTTAATTATAATAAACTAACGGGGGGACACAGACGTTGCAAGGGGGCATATCGGACCCACCACCAAGACTGCCATACCTGCTGCACCGGCCAGCCGCTCCTGGGGCCCTGACTGTCAGAAGCAGTACCTGAATTGTCCGGATTTCCGTGGGAGCGAGTGGCAAGTCTTCTACGATGATAATTTCCTAATTCCCAGTCACTCCTGCACCCGGATTGCTCCAAGCCCAGGAATGGAAGGGAAAGGGGAAGTGGATAACAAACAACAAAGAGAGGCTTCCACACTGGTGTCTTCGTCACTACCTCTGGAATGAGTAGCTGGGATACACCTGCAACAGTTAACAGAACATTACTAACGTTCTAACCTTTTTTGGGAAAACACCACCATCACACACTCACTCTGCTCTCTTCTCTCATACCTGATTTTGTGTGGAAATTGCCGCTCTCTTGCAGAGCCCAATAATGTTCATATGGGAGATTGAGGACTCTTAGTTGCTTGTGTTGAGTAACGGAATGTAGTGGTGAGAAGAGTTGAGTTGGTAGACAACAGTATTACCATATGCATATAATATATACTCTCATTTACTTGTTGAATCACTGGAGCGGACTGAAACTCCGAAAAGTCTTTACTGTAGCTCAGAGGAAGTCTTTGACATTTACAGTTCTTATCGGAAACCAAACTTCTCTTCAGACAAGGAAAACTCTGACGCTGAAGAAACCCAGCGGCACTGGACAAGGATAGCGTCACCAAATGTCTTAGAGAATTGAATGTTCTTACCGCGTGATTCTGAGGAGATGCGGAAGAATTACTTGCCCACGGGAATAGTACTCTGTCCTTGTCAGCGGCCTTCTTCAAAGTCTGCGCCGCCAAACACTGGCACGCGGCGCCACAGCTTTTGGTCCGGAATGCTGAAATCCAACTGGAATGGAACGAAAACACGCTCCCAAGGTTCGAAATGAAGTCTCTGTGGATACTGACTGGGAAAAGGGCAAAACTAGGAAAATACGCGGTGATTTGACGGGAGCCAAAATCAGGGCGTCGAACTGCTTGAATAGAACAGTTGAAGTGCGCCACATAGAACGCGCGGGATAAGGAAATGGCGGACTGATAGGAAAGACTAGAACGCTAACCTTATCAAATGGTGGCACGATCTGGAGGCGTACTAAGCCTCACTCTGACAGTGGACATGGACTAATTTCTGAATGGAGCCCCAGAGTGGAAATGGTTGCCAAGCAGGAAATCTTCTCTTAACCGCAGGGACAGACAGAGGTCTCTTAATGGAGCCCAGCATGGTCCTGACAGTACCCCCCACCAAAGCCCCCCTCCCTGGGTTTTAGAGGATGAATCTTATGGAATTCAGTGACCAATCTTGGAGCATGAACGTTACTGCTGGGTTCCCACGACCTTTCCTCTGGGCCATAACCCTTCCAGTCCACTAAATAAAAGATTTTCCCTCTTTTAAGCTTAGAGTCTAAGATTCTTTTGACCTCAAATTCTTCTGAACTCTGAACTTGGATTGGAGCTGGTGGTTGGACACGCCTGAAGTTTGGTGGGCTTCTTTTAATCAGCGAAACATGAAAAGTTGGGTGGATCTTCAAGGACTTTGGGAGAGCTACCCTGACACTCACCGGATTAACCATTCGAACCACAGGGTAGGGACCCACAAACCTAGGTTGGAACTTCCGATTCCCTCTCAATCGCAGATGTCGAGTGGAAATCCACACCTTTTCTCCAGACTCATACATGGGACTCACTCTTCTCTTCTTATCTGCTTGCACCTTGTAAGCATCTTTTGCCTTCTTGAGGTTGGAAGAGGCTACCTGATAGGATTTCTGTAACTCTTGTATCACCTCCCCCGCTGCTGGAACCTCAACATCCACCCGACCCACTAGCATGTTGGGATGCCGACCTGAGTTCAGGAAGAATGGAGAAAACCCCGTAGAAGAATGGACTGCATTGTTGTATGCAAACTCTGCAGTGCTCAACAAAGAGGGCCATTCCCCTTCCTGATCCATCAAATATAGCCGGAGATATTGTTCTAAATCCTGGTTCACTCGTTCCGTCTGTCCATCCGTTTCTGGGTGGAAACTGGTGGACAAACGAGAGTCGACTCCCAAACCCTCAAGAAAGGACTTCCAAAATCGAGAAACAAATTGAGGTTCCCGATCTGAAATAACCACTTTAGGAACCCCATGCAGTTTGACAATGTGTTCTATGAATAGTGTAGCTAACTGAGATGCTGTGGGGAGTGCCTTCAAGGGGAAGAAATGACTCATTTTTGTAAACTGATCCACCACCACCCAAATGACTGAATAACCCTGGCTAGTGGGCAGATCGACAATGAAATCCATGGAGACTGTGTGCCAGGGGGACGGAGCTACTGGTAAGGGCATTAAAAGGCCTTGCGGGGATTGTCTCAAACTCTTGCCCTTAACACACGGTTCACAAGTGGCGATGTACTGCCTCACCTGAGCGTCCATGCCTGGCCAGAGGAAGATTCTCTTGATTAATTCCAAAGTCTTCTTGGCTCCTCTATGACCTGCTAATGGATGGTCATGAAAATGCTGAATGACTTCATTTTGCAACTTCTCACTGGGAACAAACATTTTTTCTTGCCAAAATGGTTTCTCATCTCTCACACTGCGATCTGGACCTTCCAACTCCCAATTAGAAAATTCTGTTTTAGCAAATTCTTCCTTAATCCGAGTCTCCAATTTATCTTCGACTGCAATGGCTACAATTTTTTCCTCTGGAATGATAAATCCTTCCACTTTGGTTTTGGCTTCTTCTCCCATGCTCAAACGTGAAAGGGCGTCAGCTTTTCCATTGGAAGATCCGGGCTTGTAAGTTAAAACGAAATCATAGTCTGCAAAAAAGAGTGACCAGCGCAGTTGCCTGGGAGTTAGCGTGCGAGCTGATTTGAGAAATTGCAAATTTCGATGATCAGTGAAGACTGTGACCATATGTTTCGCTCCCAACAAGTAGTGTCTCCACACTTTGAATGCCTCCTTGACTGCCAAAAGCTCTTTATCAGCGATGGAGTAGTTGATCTCAGCAGGAGTAAGTTTTCGAGAATGGTATGCCACTGGGTGAAGTTGACCGGTGTCCTTCTGACGCTGAGACAGAATTCCTCCTATAGCCAAATTGGATGCGTCAGCCTCGATGAAGAAGGGTTCATTCAAGTTTGGATGTTGCAGCACTGGAGCTGTCACGAATGCTTCCTTTAACTGCTGAAAAGCCTCCTCCGATTCACGTTCCCAGATGAATCTTACATTCTTTTTTAGAAGACGGGTAATAGGGCTCACCTTTTCAGAGAAATTCAGAATGAAACGCCTATAAAAATTGGCGAATCCCCAAAAACTTTGAATCTCCTTTACTGACCTTGGCGCAGGCCAAGACTTGATTGCCTGCAACTTATAATCATCCATGGACACTCCTTCCGGGGACAAAACAAAACCCAAGAATTCCACCCTGGAGGAATGAAAGACACACTTCTCTAGCTTGACGAACAGATGGTTCTCCAGCAGTCGTTCCAAAATAGCTCGTACGTGACGAACGTGTTCCTCTAGACTGTTGGAATAAATAAGGATGTCATCGATGTAAACCACCGCAAAGCGGTCCAAACACTCTCGAAGCACGTCATTCACAAAATGCTGGAAGGCAGCTGGGGCGTTACAAAGCCCAAAGGGCATCACTTGGTATTCATACAATCCAAACCTGGTTCGGAAGGCAGTTTTCCACTCCTCTCCTTCGGCCATGCGCACCAAATGATATGCCCCTCGTAAGTCCAATTTAGTATACACACAGGCATCCTTAACCTGATCTAGAAGTTCCGAAATGAGGGGCAATGGATAACGATTCTTTTTGGTGGCCAGGTTCAAGGCTCGATAATCAATGCAGGTTCTCAAGGTCCCATCCTTCTTAGGGATGAAGAAGAGGGGCGAAGACACAGGAGACTGGGAGGGACGGATGAAACCATTTGCTAAATTTTGTTCTATATAGTCCTTCAAATGGAGGTTCTCGGGTTCCGACAGAGCGTAGATTCGGCTGCAGGGTAAAGAAACCCCTGGCTCTAATTCAATCCGGCAGTCATATTCTCGATGAGGTGGCAATTTCCGAGCTTCTTTCTCATTGAATACCTCTTTCAAATCCTGATATTCTTCTGGAATCTCTGGAGCTTCCAAAGCGCACACCATTTGAACTTGATTGGCCAAATTTTGTGACAACGTGGAACTGGTATTCACTGGTGAGGACTGGAAACAATGCTCTAGACAAAAGCTTGAATTCATTTCAACTGAACGTCGAGACCAATCAATCCTGGGGTTATGCTCGGTGAGCCAAGGCAAACCCAGTATTAGTTGGAACTGAGGAGCATCGATGAGATTGAATCGAATGAAACTCCGATGCTCTCCTGGTCCCACTGCGGTCATCAGTTCTGTATCATAAGCTATTGGCCCCGAAGACAAATTGGTGCCATCCACTGCTCGCACAGGTTCTGGTCTTAACTTCTTTTCAAATTGTATTCCTAAAGATTTGGCAAACTGGATGTCGCAGAAATTCCCAGTAGCCCCCGAATCTACCATCACGGAAACTTCCTCCATCTGAGTCTTTCCAAACACAATTTTACATGGCAAATTCAGATGCGGGGCTGCTGATTGCAGGGTATTAGCTAAAAGTTGTGGCTTTGGAGTTGGCTCTTCACTCGCTCCCACCAGTGCAACTCCGTCTACTGGTGGAGCCGATCTTTTACCCACGTGCTGGCCTTTGACCTCTTCGGACATTCCTTGACAAAATGGCCTGACTGACCACAATACATGCACAACCGGCCTTGACGTCTTTTTTCTCTTTCCTCCTGGGTAAGAGGACCTCGAATCGTTCCCACCTGCATAGGTTCTTCCTGACTTTGACCTTCATGGTTCTTAGCTAACTCCGACCTCGACCGATCAAATCGTGGTGGGAGAGTACGGACATCCTTCCGACGTTCACTCCGTCTTTCCGCCAGCCGCTGATCTATCTGCAATACTAAATCTATGAGTTCCGATACATCTGTAGGTCTTTTGGGAATCTGGGCCAAACCGTCCTTCAGCTCATCCTTTAAACCTGGGTAGAAAATGGCCGCCCTCTTAGACTCGGGCCAACTAGTTTCAACAATCAATTTATTAAATTGTGCCAAATAGGCCACCAAATCTCGATTCCCTTGCTTCAACTCTAGTAGTTCATTGTCTGTGGTCTGTGAGACATTTCTTCGGTCAAAGATTCGCAAGAACTCAGCCTTGAATTCTTCAAATTTATACAACACAGGATCGTTGCTAGCCACCAGGGGCAATGACCACGCAGCAGCATCTCCGCTCAGGTAGGACAGCACAAACGCCACTTTAGACTGATCCTCCTTAAACAGAATGGGTTTACAAAGGAAGTGTAGCTAACACTGAGTCAGGAAAATTTGGGCCTTATGGGGGTCTCCTTGAAATCTCTCGGGAGGGGCCAATGGAATTGTAGGGGACATTGCGTGCACTACCTGTGTGGTAAACTCCGAAGAGGAGGAGGAAGAAGGCGTGGAACCAAAGGCAGATGACTTAATACTCCCAAAGTTGGGACGCGGACTCTCCGCAAGCTCATCTATTCTCTGACGCAAATAACTAGCCTCCTGATTAGATTTCCTAACTTCCTCCCTGGTCTCACTCAACTGTTTCTGTAATCCCTCTAACACTGAAGCCAAGGCTTTGACATCCAATCCTTCTGCCATCTCGCCCAGACGGAAGATAATAGAGGCACTTCAATCTGTCAGAAGCAGTACCTGAATTGTCCGGATTTCCGTGGGAGCGAGTGGCAAGTCTTCTACGATGATAATTTCCTAATTCCCAGTCACCCCTGCACCCGGATTGCTCCAAGCCCAGGAATGGAAGGGAAAGGGGAAGTGGATAACAAACAACAAAGAGAGGCTTCCACACTGGTGTCTTCGTCACTACCTCTGGAATGAGTAGCTGGGATACACCTGCAACAGTTAACAGAACATTACTAACGTTCTAACCTTTTTTGGGAAAACACCACCATCACACACTCACTCTGCTCTCTTCTCTCATACCTGATTTTGTGTGGAAATTGCCGCTCTCTTGCAGAGCCCAATAATGTTCATATGGGAGATTGAGGACTCTTAGTTGCTTGTGTTGAGTAACGGAATGTAGTGGTGAGAAGAGTTGAGTTGGTAGACAACAGTATTACCATATGCATATAATATATACTCTCATTTACTTGTTGAATCACTGGAGCGGACTGAAACTCCGAAAAGTCTTTACTGTAGCTCAGAGGAAGTCTTTGACATTTACAGTTCTTATCGGAAACCAAACTTCTCTTCAGACAAGGAAAACTCTGACGCTGAAGAAACCCAGCGGCACTGGACAAGGATAGCGTCACCAAATGTCTTAGAGAATTGAATGTTCTTACCGCGTGATTCTGAGGAGATGCGGAAGAATTACTTGCCCACGGGAATAGTACTCTGAAGAAGACCGCTGACAAGGACAAAGTCTGCGCCGCCAAACACTGGCACGCGGCGCCACGGCTTTTGGTCCGGAATGCTGAAATCCAACTGGAATGGAACGAAAACACGCTCCCAAGGTTCGAAATGAAGTCTCTGTGGATACTGACTGGGAAAAGGGCAAAACTAGGAAAATACGCGGTGATTTGACGGGAGCCAAAATCAGGGCGTCGAACTGCTTGAATAGAACAGTTGAAGTGCGCCACATAGAACGCGCGGGATAAGGAAATGGCGGACTGATAGGAAAGACTAGAACGCTAACCTTATCAAATGGTGGCACGATCTGGAGGCGTACTAAGCCTCACTCTGGGGCTCCATTCAGAAATTAGTCCATGTCCACTGTCAGAGTGGAAATGGTTGCCAAGCAGGAAATCTTCTCTTAACCGCAGGGACAGACAGAGGTCTCTTAATGGAGCCCGGCATGGTCCTGACACTGACGCTGTTGGTCTCCCCTTCCGCCTATGCCACCATCACTGTATGGCCGCAGAGGGGGGAGACTACAGCTCCCAGGCTGCTTTGCGGCCGCACGGCACACTTACGCCCCGTAGCGCTCCCGGAGGCGCTCAAGAATCTGCACCTTCCTCCGCGTCGCGGACACGCGTGGGAGGCGCCGGGCTAAGCCCGGGCAAAGGGCGGGCCGTCTGAGGTCGGCAGAGGGCAGGCTGGGCCACCCCACTGACCTCCACTATGGGTAAGAGAAAGCAGCTCTGTCGGGGCGAACACGAAGGCAAACATGCTAAGATTCCTAGGAAATCGGAATCAATAATTTCATACTTGACTTCAGCTGTGGGGGTTTTATCTAAAGAAATTGCGTGTGCGGAGAAAGAACTGGGGTTGGGTCCTGCCAACATTGATCCAGCATTAGAAACTGACTATTGCCTGAGCGTCCCGCTGGAACCAACAATTTTGATCTCCAAACCCTCCTCTAGAATTGAGCCCCCGATTGTCCTTTCAAGATCTCCGCTCTACCCCTCCTCCCAAAAGGATATTACCCTACTAGTTTCCCCACCCAAGAATACTCGTAAGCGAAGGCTAATGATAAAACTAACCAGGAGGAAAAACGCACCGGGTAAGGCTACTAATTTGGATGCTAGCCTAAGGGACCATGTCTGCAAAATTGTAGAGGACCTGCTCACATCAAGACTTGAACCTGCATTGGTGGCCATTGCAAAAGATATTGTGGACGCACTGAATGTATGGGTAGGGGGACTATTGGGCAAATGTGAAAAAATTGACGCTTTTCTTAAACAACAGTCTGGTCAAAAGGGGATTTCGGTCCACTCTCAAAATCAAAACGTTAGTGAGCCCACGGTTAACACTATGAATAAGGCCTCAGAAACAATAAGGGAAAGAATCCCGGTAAAGCGGGAGTCATGGAGGGGCGGGGGCCCATGAGGGTTAGGACAGTGAGGATCAACTCTGGAGATAGAAACTGGAGGAAAACTAACTTAGATGGTCTCAGGCCGGTTCCTCAAAGGGACAGTTATCTGGAGTTGCCCCCGGAGGCTGCCCCTTTAGTGGCCGTCTTCACAGGGGTCCCCCCAGCTAGGGCTGGCTGCAATGAAACAACCCATGATCTCATGATATTGGCTAGGCAATGGTGTTCACAATTTAGTAGTGAAGGTACAGATATCTGAAGTACTGTCATCATGGCAAGGAGGGTCAGCTGGGTTGGATGTCGCACAAAATGCATTCCAGGGGACTGCGTAGTGGTAAATTTTAACAACCAGGCCAGTGCTGATAGATTGTTCTGGGATGCCTCAGACCTGACGAATAAGGGCATTAGACCACTCCCCCTTGGGTTCTTCTATCCCCCAGTTAGGCCTGCCAGGACAGTAGATGATCCTTTGGTGCAACATCAGGAAGGTCCCCCTCGTACTAGTTGGCAGACGTCATCTAACCAGGCTAATAATACCCTACAGCAAAGGTCTACACAGGAGGTGCCATGGAGGGCGGTTAGGGGTTCTTCTAGCATATCTTCAGTCCTTCAGCATGGAGGTCCATCCACAGTAGAGATAGGTCTCTCTAATCGTTTCTCTCCCCTGTCCCCGATGGGGTCGAACGATTGACTACCTCCTAGTCTGGCAGGGGTGAGGGCTGAGGCAGGTGCCCAGACACCCATATGTAAAATTCTGACCTGGAACGTGGCTGGTATTAGATCCAAAGGCACAGATCCCATTTGGCTGGAGTACATTAGGCAGCATGACATTCTTGCCCTCCAGGAAACCTGGGACATCTCGTCCAGTTTTTTACTGGACGGTTACCTTAGCTTTGCCACCCCTGCTGTTCCTGGCACAGTGGGAAGACCTAAAGAGGGTTTGCTTGTCCTTTTCTCGCTTAATTTGCCTGGGGTTTTCAAAAAACTGGAAACTGATTCAAACAACTTCCAAATAATTGAATGGACTGTTTCTGATCAGCAGAAATTTTTATTAGTTAACTTTTATAATTCTAGGGAGGGCTCATCCCAGAATGAGCACCTTAGTGCTTTGGAGCAATTTTTGTCAGTCTACAAACACGATCAGTCCTCAGTCCCAGAGGTGATTCTTCTGGGTGATTTTAATATACACCCTTGCTCGTGGGACTGTTATAGTGACAATCATGGAGGGGCACCCCGTCAAGGGGTCCCCCATTTTGAGCACAGCAAAGAGGGAAAGGCCCTCCTCTCTAATATGAATTTATTTGAACCAGGTATTGGTGTGGTAGAGGAGAGAGCTCCTACCTTCATAGGGCTAGGAGCAAACTCCGTTATTGAATATATTTTCTTCTCTCCTGTTGTTTTGGCCAAAACAATAGTCTATAGAGTAGTGACTTCAACTTTCAGCGATCATAACCCGGTCCTGTTGGGAGTTGACCTTGGCATTTTCATGGATCACAATGATTTAAGGGGGGGGGGCCCAGGAATTTATCGACCACAGACCAGGGGAGACGGATTAAATGGAACAGGGTCCTCCCAGAAGCCTTCTTTGAGGAGCTTGCAATTAAAACCGAGGCTAATTTGGCTATCTGCTTGGATGGCACTGCTGCAGGAGCCGACGTTGTTGAAGCCTATGTAGCAGTGTGCACTGAGCGTGTACGTAACCTGCGATGATGCGTGGTCTGGGCAGGCCGCACTAGGAGCAATGTTTTTTGCTTGTTGAATTCTGCCTTAATAAGGCCATGGGAAGATGACTTGTGGTGCAGTGAGTTAGTGGTACCTGAAGAACTTAGCGTGTGCGCACCCTGCGATGATTCGTGGTTTGGGGGGGTCGCAGTGGTATAATGTCTCTTGCCTACTGAAATGCGTCATGTGCAATCACCATTCCACCTGAATCTTGAGCCCTCACAATGTAGATCGAAGGCAGTAGTCATCACAAACATCAAGAAATTCTTTTTGTCATATCCTTTAATAAAATCTGAGGACATGAAGTACAATTATCCCTACCTTAAATAAATCAAGGCTAAATTTCATGCTGTCCGTAGTATAGATTCAAAGCTGAATTGAAGTTGTGAACCCTGCTGTCCGCACTGTAGATCGAAGGCAGTACTGAGCACAGATATGGATGAATGATTTTTGTCTCTTATTTTAACAAAAGCTGAACACATACAGTACAATTGTTGCTGCATTAAATAAATCAAGGGTGAATTCCCTACTGTCCGTATTGTAGATGCAAAGTTGAATTCAAGTTGTGAACCCTGCTGTCCGCAATGTACATTGAAGGCAGTAGTCGACACAAACATTGATGAATGATTTTTTGTAACAGTTAACAAAATCTGAGGACACAGTACAATTGTCTCTGGCTTAAATATATTTGTGTAGTTTGGAAGAATCGTTATATTCATTACAGTGTAATAGCGAACATCTAAAGGGAGGGCGGGGTACAGCTTTAAAGTGTTTGGAGAAACCACAGTTTCAGGCTAAGTGAGAGGGAAGAGGTGGAAGATTAAACAAGGGTGCAGCACTTAGGGGATTCATGAAGAGATGAACTCTGGGGTGTTGAGTCTTGAGAAACAACACAGAGACTACAGGGAGACTGGGGTAGGTTAAGCTGGAGAGGAGGGGCAATGTCACATGAGTTTAATTAATGGGGAAGTCACGTTGTGTTTTTGAACACTGATTTACAAAGAGAACTGTTAGTGACAAGGAACAACCAAGCATGAAGTTGCGAAGGTATGGGAGCAAGCGGAAATGATTATTAACATAAGGAATGGGTGATGGGGAGGAGCAGTAAGAATCTAAGAAGGGGTGAATACTTGCGTGTTATTCCGCATGAATGAGAAGGTTAATAACAGGAGGTTAAGGAAGCAGAACTGTGAGTTTGTCAGGCAAGGTATTGGTAGCAACTTATGCTCGGTATTTAGAGATAAAGCGCTGTGTTAAATGTGGCATGAATCTTTTGCGCAGAAATGTATATATTGCACAATAGCGGTTTGGAACCATATTCTAGGGGGAATTGTGCTTCGCAGTCCGGACTGGTGCTCCCTTGGATACATTACTCTTAAAAATAATGAGTATTAAAGCAGCGATAAATGAGGGTTTTGCAATCAAGGCGGCTGCAGTTTATTTGATGAATAAGGAGCAATGTCACGAATTGAGCGAGAGGGTAGGGCACACCCTTGCGGTTCGTACAAGACAGAGACTTGCTTCAGGGCAAATTAAGGAAATTCTAGATGGTCAGGGGGGTACAACTGCTGATGTTGAAGAAGTTAGGGAGGTTTTTAGACAGTTCTATACCAAGCTTTACAGTAAGGACCAGCCAGGAGATCCTTCAGATATCCAACAGTATTTGGGGGATGTTACTGCACCCCTGCTCATTGAGGAAGACAGGGAGGCGCTTGATGCTCCTTTTACTCTTTAAGAAATTTTGGTGGCTCTTAAGAGTCTTCCTTCAGGTAAAGCTGTGGGGCCAGATCAAATTCCTTTGGAATTTTATAAAACCTTCCAAACTGCAATACAGTCGGACTTGCTTGATACAATCTTGCAGGCCCAGGCAGGAAAATCTGTGCCGGGGTTGTGGGCAGGCGCCTATATCGTTGTGATCCCCAAAAAATGGTAGGATGTAGAAATAGCCACGAACTGTGAGGGAAAAGCCGTGTATGGGAACCCTTGTTTTCAGGAGCAAAAGTGTTAGCCATCTGAAAGTTCATGTCACAGTTTATTGGGAGGCCCCAAGTATTTTTCCAATTTTAAACTACTGTAACGTAAAATTATGCTAGCTAACGCTTAGTGGCATGACAGCATTTGACATGTAACTATAAAGTTCCTAGACTGCGAAATATATTTTTCGTCATGAGACAGTCTTGCCGTAGTCTTTTATAAGAAGTATGCCCTTAATATCCTTACGTTTGGTCCCAGAACTTTACTCGCACACAATTAACGTGATGCGTTTCAGCCGCAAGGGGCCCCTCAGACCTTGCTGGCAGCCGGGATTGAACTAACGACCTTTAGATCCTCCGTCGTCTAACGCTCTACCCAACTGGGCTACTTCAGCCGGCCGAGATTGCCTCGCAGGCCATCAGGGGTCGTGTGGCTTTCACCTCCGTGCGCCAGCCGCCGCAAGCACCCTTAACCCCCGAAACTAAACAGGGTATAATACTACTTTTTGGAAACTCTCGCACGCTCCTTCCTTTGCTCCCTTACCTTGCCACAGCCGGTGTCTTGTATCGACCCGCGCCTCCTCTTCCTCCGTTGCGTGGGGGAGCTGGTAGGGGGGGGTCTTGAACTGCATTACTTGCTCCAGGCCTCCCTTTGGCTGCAGTCCTTCGCTCCGGCGGCGGTGCATCACGTGGGCGTGTTTTCCTGCAGCTGGTCCCCTCTCGTGGTAGACGGTTCACTGGGTAAGTTTAGAGCCGTGGGGATACGCGGGCTGTCTGCGCCACTCCCGGGCGGAAGTCCCTCTACGTTCCACATGAGCCTTATCCCCTGCCTACAACCTGCTTCGCTGCGAGGTTCGAGGATACGTTCATCCTTGGTATGCAGGAGGAGATTAAGTGCCTGAACTCACCAGCTGCTGAGCTGCAGCCGAGGGCCGAACCTGGTTCCGATCTCCAAGGACGGCAGCTCTAGCCGTAAGGTTACATCCTCTCCTCCTCCGCAGGCCGAAATCCAGCCGAGCCAGGTAGCTTCTCCCTTGGCGCCCCCCCGGACATGGGCGGACTGCCGGGCCCCAGCAAAGGCTGATCCTCGGGGGCCCTGTTCCGGTATGCGCTGTCCTTTGACCCAGCCCAACCAAGCGTTTCCTCCGGCCAGCGGGAATGTACATCGCTGCCTGGTTGCGCGTGGAGACCTCAACCGACTCCTGCCCGGGGCCGTTCCGTGGGTTCTAGCCCACCCCGTCCCCTTACAGCCACCGGACAGCGAGGGCCACTGGATCGTAGTTCTGCAGGAGCCACGGGCAGCGTCTCGAGAGGCTCCACTGGCGAATCATTGAGCGGGCTGTGAGCGGGCGCACCTCCCTTGCTTTTGCAGTGTTCCCGGCCCGACCCACCTGGCAGGGCTTCACCTCTCCGCTAGACGGCAATGCACCGATTGGTTCCCTCGGGTAACATTCTGGCGTTTCTTCAGTCCCCCTCCGCAGAGCTTCGCCTCGTGATAATAATTGTATCGTCCTCCAAAAAATGCAGGTGCGCCGATTCCACCGCTCCACGCAAGTTAGGAGCTATCTGGGGGAGCGGTTGCTTATATCCCCCCCCTCGCTCTTCCCGCCAACCAGGAGCTACACCCCCATTGGGGGGTTTGTACCAAGCAGGACCCCCCTCATTGGCCGGGGGTTCCTTGGCGCCACCGTGGTGCTTCTGCGGGGAGTGGTGAGCCTCGCTTGCTGCTTCTGGGCGCATTTGGGCGCCCATAACTGGTTCTCCCATTGGGGCTCGGCGTGGGTTATGGCGCCGGCCCCTGAGCCTTCCCCCCCTTCAGGGGGTGCGGCGCCTCTGCAAGACAGGAGACACGGCAGTGACAGTGCTGAGGTTTTGGGCAGAACCTGTACTCCAGACAAACAGAAACGTCAGCTGATTGGCAACACAGACTTAACTCCATTAACGGCTGACATAAAATCAATTCCCAGCACAACCAAACACCTCATAGTCCCAACCAGCACTGGCTATATAATGGGTGGGCAGCAAGTACATAACCATGCCTGTGCCTTAAATTTCATACACAGGATGCACTCAGTACAGGCTGGAAACACAATTTCAGCATGCACACGAAGCGAGTCGGCAGAGAGACTGCCTCCCCACCAGGCAGCAGAGGCAGAGCCAAGACAGGCAACTAATACACAGCAGCCTTTGCACAAGCAGCAAACACGCACCTCGGTCAATGAAGCGTGCAACTCCACCAGAAATCCATGGGCAGCCCTCATTTTGTTGACTCCATGTAGTTCCAGTACTGGCAGCAACAATTACAAACAGGTGACACACCTCTCGGTCTCACCACATGTAGAAGGAAACTAGATCTTAATTCCAAAACTGCACGCACCTTGCTCCGAACCCCTCCTAACAAGCCCGGGCATGTACTTCATTCACAGCTGGGCAGCCCCGCACAACCGGGAAGAGAGAGGGTCTGGTACCTGGTACCGGGACTGGGCAGTGAGGAGTACTTGTGCCTCAATGCAAGAAAACAAAGAGGAGCCTACCATTTTGTCATATGAACTTTTCCCTGGTACGCATGTGTAAAGGGTCATTGTGTGGACCATCCATGAGAAACAAACATAATGGCTAAATGCATAAAAAATAGAACACATTCAAAGGAACTCTTTAAAGTATTTATGCAAGTTTACACCAAACTTTACACTAAAAAAATCATGTACAAACCCTGAAATCCCACTTGAAATTCATGCACCTAAATGTTATTAATATAGCTGGGAATCAGTAGTTTGGTTTTAATATTATTCGCATGAGGCGCGCTATGCTGCGACAGACGTCTGGCTTGTTTTAGGAGTCCCTTAACAAAATCGTTCTGCTTTTGAAGCTGGCTTGAAAATAACAAAGTCCGAGTAAAGAGCTCTATCACCCCAGTTACTGAGCGGTCACTGTGAGGTCCTCTTTCGGCACAAAGGGGATGTAGCCTCACGGACAGACCTGCCAATACTGAAGCTGGCGAACGAGATTTGCCCTGGCATCTGTTACACATCCCGTGATTCCGAGCAAAGCACTCAATCTACCCGTGCCTAAAAACATGAATTTGATCTTCTGTAACAGCCTATTGATGGTGTAAAGCGCTCGAATGCCGGTCAAGTGCTATACAACAAAACGTGGCAGCAGCGAAGGTAAGGGATATAAGGTTAGCTTATGCAAATGCATCCCTTATAGTTACATCATGTCCACAGAACCCCCGCCCCGCAACGATAAACCAAACATTCCGCAAATAACACACAAGACACCATTGTTAGTTTGGGGAAAGTTGCTGCTGGTTTATTACATACAACGTTATGTAATCATGGTGGGTTATCTTACGGGCGATCCAAGGGCAGGCCCCATTCTCGCCACCTGCCTGCCTGATGAGAACAGCACCGTGGCGAACCACCCATATGCTGCACCATTATGGTAAAGAATCTACTCACGCCCCTTGCAGGCGTATCTAGGCAAACCCCCGGTTGCACAGGCACACAACTGCCCGAAGGACTACTGGGGCGCCGACACGGGTTCCCGGACCTCCCATGAGGTTCCAGGTTTTAGGCTCTGGCCCCCCTATGTG
This sequence comes from Lissotriton vulgaris, assembly GCF_964263255.1. Classification (NCBI taxonomy): domain Eukaryota; kingdom Metazoa; phylum Chordata; class Amphibia; order Caudata; family Salamandridae; genus Lissotriton; species Lissotriton vulgaris. The sequence goes on from NC_141700.1 coordinate 284,183,817, forward strand.
CCCGCTGAAGTACAGTGCTGCACCTCTCCGCTTTCTGATCGCCCTGTAACTCCGCCTGCAACGAAAAAAGACACATTAAAAGTTCCAACGGTCGCCCCCCCAAAAGACACTCAGGGTAAGCGGTAGGGAGGGAAAAGAGTGTCCTGGAGGCGATGCGCGACGTCCGGGGCAGCGAGAGGCAGAAAAGATGGCGAGGGGACGTTAAATACCCCTCGCCCTGCCTACCGCCCCAGACGTGCGTCACTGGGCCTCCCACCGGGTCTCTCTTGCCCGAGGAGGAGAAGCCACTTGGAAGGGGGCGGGACAGCCCTCTGTAACTAAGGGCTCGCCCTTTGATGGCCACCGGGTGGCCTCGGGCAGCCACATAGTTACATCATGTCCACAGAACCCCCGCCCTGCAACGATAAACCAAACATCCCGCGAATACCACACAAGACACCATTGTTAGTTTGGGAAAAGTTGCTGCAGGTTTATTACATACAACATTATGTAATCATGGTGGGTTATCTTACGGGCGATCCAAGGGCAGGCCGCATTCTCGCCACCTGCCCGCCTGATGACCCAAACAGCACCGTGGCGAACCACCCATATGCTGCACCATTATGGTAAAGAATCTACTCACGCCCCTTGCGGGCGTATCTAGGCAAACCCCCGGTTGCACAGGCACACAACCGCCCGAAGGACTACTGGGGCGCCGACACGGGTTCCCAGACCTCCCATGAGGTTCCAGGTTTTAGGCTCTGGCACCCCTAAGTGCCCGCTGAAGTACAGTGCTGCACCTCTCCGCTTCCGGATCGCCTTGTAACACCGCCATAGCCCGGACGGTGGCCACCGTCGCCGTCCAGGCCCCCCATCACCTAGCCACCTACATTACCTGCAACCCTTGCTCAATAGAGCTTCACGTAAATGTAAGAGGAACAAGTCCAACCCGATGGGAGACAGGTGAACCCCATCCAACTCAAAGTAACCCTTGATCTCATCCTGAATCATCTCATGACTGATAAAACCCAGGCCCCTCTGCAAGGTGAATTTCTTCATAGCACTGTTGAGTTTTCTCCTCGATCTGTCAATAGCCTCACTAGCCTTGGCGCCCCGCCACATTCTGCGTGGCACAATTTCTGACCACCAGACTTCACATTCCCCTACTAATCTGCAGACTTCAACTAAATCTTTTTTCATCTTTAGCAAAAGTGCAGACCTACACAGATTAGTGATGTCATTGCCACCCAAGTGAATGACTAAGTGCTGAGGCTGGCCTCCTAACGCTAATAGCGCTTCCCTCACTCTATGTAATAGACTATTCCAGCGCATGCCAGGGAAACCCAAGCAAACACATTCAGTGTTAGAGAAGCCCTGCGTCCAGTTCCTGATCGCAGCCTAACGACCCAACCTGTGGATGGTCGAATGCCCCAAGACCCACACACGCGACCCTGTCAAAAGAAAAGACACGATTCCCTTTCTTGCTTTATTGCACAATACAAAACACAGCACGCATATGAGACCTTAGAGCGGGCATCAAAATAAAACACTGCACACTAATATTTACAACAGAAAAGGTACTGCGAGTAGTGGCACCGCCAGCCGCTCACCGGCGTATATACCGCTTGTAGCAAAGGGACTCCCAGCGCCCCACTTTTTAGACACTTGCTGGCGGCATGCCTGCATTGAAGGCCGCCGTCGCCGCCCCTATTCTGAAGGAGTGGCTTGAGAACCTCTTCCCCTGGCCCAGCAAACCTGCTCTGCCTAGGCAAGCCAGCATGACTTTGTCCATTTGGTACCTAGTGAGCGGGCTTGAGTCTGCATGGATCAGGAGGTAACCTTGTACAGCAGGCCGCACAGCAAGGTATGCCTTCAAGACTGAGACTGGACAATATCTACGGTCCCCAAGGGAGGCCAACACAATAACCGCCCCTTTACCTGCTTGGTCTGTCTTGGATTTCCTAAGGGAGATGGAAAGGCTCTCCTTGAAGCTGATGTCTGCCACCCTAAAGGCGTCCCCAGAGCTGTCGTTCCTGGAACGTGCCACTAACTCGCTGCTCCGGAAGGCACCAAAAAAGGCTAAGCAGAGGCCGCTGCAAACAGGGAGGCCTCGAACTGAGGATTGATTGACCCCCCTCCCCCTGGTTGTCCGTCCACTTTCAGAGTGGGTGATAACATTGTGTGGGAACTTGGTAGAGGACTTTTTAACAAAGGTCACCATTTATCTGTAGAAAACTTCTACACTGATGAGCAGTTGTTCAGGGAATTGGCCAAAGTGGGCCCTGTTGCTTGCAGCACAATCCGCTTTAACCTTAAAGGTTTCCCAGAAGAACTTGTTTGTCAAAAGCTTGAGCGGGGACCGTGCAGTACGGTGTGCAGTGAGGAACTTCTAGCTGTAAAGTTTGCAGAAAGGAGAGATGTCTACATGCTGACTACTATCCATGATGAAAGCACTTCACCTGTGACTGTGTGGGGTCAGGTTGCTGAAGTGCACAAACCTGTGTGCATTTTAGACTATAATAGGCACACGGGTGGTGTTGATATAGTAGATCAGAGGTTGGAAGCTTACACTTCTCTTCGTAAGACTTACATTTGGTATAAGAAGTTGGCTAATCATCTTTTCCACTTGGTGACCTTTAATGCTTTTGTTGTATTTAAGGATTGTTCTCCCGAGTCAACAATGACTTTTGTTAAGTTTCAGGAGTCTGTGATAGGCAGCCTTGTTGTGGTGGGACAGGCAAGTGTTCCTAGAGTTGGAGTGGTGGAGGTTGTGGCTAGATTGCAAGAACGCCAATTTCATGATCACATTCCTCCCACGCCCACAAAATACTTTCCCAGTAGGAGATGTATATAATCTGTTGGCGAATAGGTCACGGAAGAAGACTTGAATGTATTCCCCCGAGGGTCCTTCTAACCCTGTGCTGTGTGCCTGCTTGTTTTTATTTAGAATGTACCACACACAAAATAATTTTGGGAGCATCCATGAGTGGTAAAGTGAACTACCTGGCCTGTAGTTTTTTAATATTTTTTGTTCAGTTTCAAGGTTGCCACTAGTGAGATGTATTTAGTTTCAGCTTTTGTGTCTGCAGTTTTGTATCTACTTACAATTTGGTTGTCTTATCTTTTTTGTAAAAAAAAACCTAAATGTGATGGTGGGTGTAGACTGACACTTGGCCGGCGGTATGAGTGGACTGGTACATGGTTGGCGGTGTGTGTGGACTGGAGCTTGGCTGGAAGTGTGCGTGGCCTAGCGCTTGGCTGGCAGTGAACGTGGACTGGGGCTTGGCTGGCATTGTCCCTGGACTGGCACTTGGCTGTCCGTCTGCGAGTAGTGACTTACTGCTGGTCACGACACACACTGGTAGCCAAACGCCAGTGCACGCAATCCGTCAGGCGGTGTGGTTGCTGTGTCAGACATGTGATATTTATGGGCCCTTGAATGGCACTGACTGCTGTTGTACTGTGCTAGGCCCACGGCTGGCGGTGTCAATCAATCAAACATTTGTGAAGCGCACTACTCATCCATGAGGGTCTCAAGGTGCTGGGGGGGGGGTTACTGCTACTGCTCGAACAGCCAGGTCTTGGGAAGTCTCCTGAAGCTCAGCAGGTCCTGGGTCTGCCATAGGTGAATGGGGAGGATGTTCCATGTCTTTGCGACGAGGTGGAAGAATGATCTGCTGCTGGCGGTCGTTCTGCGGATGCGTGGAAAGGTGACGAGGGCGAGGTCAGTGGAGGGAAGCTGGCAGTTCGGGATGTAGAAGGTAAGTAGTTCATTGAGGTATTGAGGTATGCTGGTCCGGTTTTGTGGAGTGCCTTGTGAGCGTGGGTGAGGAGCTTGAAGGTGATACTCTTGTTGAAGGGGAGCCAGTGCAGGTCTCTCAGGTGGGCTGTGATGTGGCAGGGGATGTTGAGGATGAGGCGTGCAGAGGCGCTTTGTATGCGTTGTAGTCGTTTCTCGAGTTTGGACTATGGCCATGCCTTCTACGTGGGAACCACATCAAGTCTGCTGCTGACAAGGGCCCTGGGTGTCCATCCTTCTGGTTCCGGTGGGGATCCATCTGTAAATCTTGCGGAGCATGCGGAGGGTGTTGAAGCAGGAGGAGCAGACGGAGTTGACTTGCTGGGTCATTGATAGCGATGAGTCTAGGGTGAACCTCAGGTTGCGTGCGTGGTTGGTGGGGGTCGGTGCTGTTCCCAGTGTGGCTGGCCACCAGGAGTTGTCCCAGGCGGAGTGGGTGGAGCCGAGGATGAGGACCTCCGTCTTGTCCGAGTTCAGTTTCAGGCAGCTGTTATTCATCCATTTGGTGACGGCCTTCATTCCTTCGTGGAGGATAATTTTGGCGGCGGTGGGGGCCTTGGTGAGGGAGCGGATCAGCTGGATGTCGTCGGCGTATGAGATTATGTTAAGGTCGTGCGATCGGGCTATGCTGATGAGCGGTACCATGTAGACGTTGAAAAGTGTCGGGCTGAGGATGATCCTTGGGGTACGCCGCAGATGATCTTGGTGGCTTCAGATCCGAATGGAGGGAGGCGGACACTCTGGGTTCTGCCGGTGAGGAAGGAGATGGTCCAGTCCAGGGCTTTGTTGTGGATCCCTGCATTGTGGAGGCGTTTGCGAAAGGTGTGGAGGCAGACGGTGTCAAAGGCGGCCGAAAGGTCCAGGAGGATGAGGGTCGTAGTTTCTCTGTTGTCCAGCAGGGTCCTGATGTCGTTTGTGACAGCGATGAGGGCAGTTTTGGTGCTGTGGTTGCTGCGGAATCCGGATTGGGACGGGTCCAGGGTGTTGTTCTCCTCGAGGAAGCGAGTCGGTTGCCTGTTGACAATCTTCTCAATTACTTTCGCCGGGAACTGGAGTAGGGAGATGGGCCGGAAATTCTTGAGATCCTTAGGGTCCGGCTTTGGTTTCTTGAGTAAGGCGTTGATCTTGGCGGGCTTCCACCTCTCCGGGAAGGTGGCGGTCTCAAAGGAGTTGTTGACAATTTTCCGGAGATGGGGTGCGATGGTGGAGCTTGCTTTGTTGAAGTTGTGGTGCCGGCAGGGGTCAGATGGTGAGCCAGAGTGGATGGTGTCATCGTCATTGACATGGGTCTAGGAGAACAGGAGGTCGGTATGGCTGGGGGGCGGTGAGTCTGAGGTGTCGGTGGCTGTCGGGGGGCCTGGTTGTTGAAGCTGTCGTGGATGTCTGCGATCTTGCGGTGAAAGAAGGTGGCTAGGGAGTCGCAGAGGTCTTGAGACGGCAGGATGTCACTGGAGTTCGCACTGGGGTTGGAGAGTTCCTTCATGATGTTGAAGAGCTCTTTGCTGTTGTGCGCATTCCTTGAAGGAGGTCCTTTGGCTGTTCGGATGAGTTGGTGGTGTCTGCAGATGGCGTTCTTGTAGGCTGCATTGCTGTCTGGTGTCTTTTCGTGATGCCACTTCTTCTCGAGTCTTCAGCAAGTCTGCTTGGATGCCTGGATGTTGGTTGTGAACTAGATGGCTTTTCTGTCGGTGCGTCTGTTTGAGGGTTGCTTGATTGGGGCGAGAGTGTTGGCGCTGTCGTCAATTCATTGCCTGAGGTTGTGGGCGGCAGTGGGTTTTGGACGAGGGTGGCAATTAGCTGGTCTTCGGTGACCTTGTTCCTGCTGCGGCGGGGGGTCCGTTGTGGGTGGTGGTGCGTGGTGGGTTTCTCGAAGGTGAAGTGGATGCAGTAGTGGTTGGTCCAGTGGAGTTAGGTGGTGTGGCTTAAGGTGACGTGGTTGCTGGCGGAGAAGATGGGGTCAAGCGTGTGTCCGGCGGAGCGGGTGGGAATCGTGACAAGCTGTTTGAGTCCGAGGTTGTCGAGCAGGGTGGTGGAGTTGCTGTCGTTGGTGTTCTCGAGGTGGAAGTTAAGAGTCTCCGAGGAGGATGTAGTCCGTGGATGCAAGGGCCTGTGTGCTGACGAAATTGGCGATGGAGTCGCTGAACTGTGGCCGTGGTACGGGGGGTCTGTAGATGAGGGTTCTTCTGAGGGTGGTGTTGGGATCGATGTGGATCTGGAAGTGAAGGCGTTCGGCGGTGCTGAAGGTGTCGGAGGTGCCGGTCGAGATTCTGAGGGTGTTCCTGTAGACAATGGCGATTCCTCCTCCTGCTCTGTTGGTGCAGTCCCTACGGGTGACCTTACATTAAATAACCTATGTTTTTAATGTAAGTACCCCAATGCAATTTACTAATGCAGAGCATATACACAAATCTTGAGGAATATTATAGATAAATCATGAGGACGAAATATAGACCATTTCTGTAATGACACTGTTAGGTCTCTTTTTTATTCTTCTCTTTTTTTCTCTTCTTTTTTCACGTGAATGTTTACCTGATGAAACTTTCGATGTTGGTTGGTCACATGGGGTAGTCTATGTTAGGTCTAAACAAGGACAAACTTTTGTGCTAACTTTGATGTTTCCTTTTTTGGCATTTCATGTGGTGACTGTATTTATTATATACTTCTAGGTCCCCTGGGTATATGTATTTGTGTATCTGGAAGAGGTTCTGTGGAAGGTGGCCTTGCGCCGCAGAAACGCGCGTCGACCAAGTGCGAGGTCTTATACAGTGCTTTGAGACCTTCAAATTGGCAGGGTTTCCCCGCCAATTTGGTTCCAGTTTCTTTTTTTCAGAGGTTTATTTATTTATTTTATTTATTTAAGTAGCTTATACAGCGCGCAGCTACCCCCGGAGGGGTGTCCCGGCGCTAAAACAGAAACTCAGGAATGAAGGAGAGGAACAGGATGAATGTAGGACTAGAATCATGATCTGGAGAACAGCCACGTTTTTAATTTACTACGGAAGAGGGATTCAGACGGGCAGAACCTGAGGTCAGGTGGGAGGCAGTTCCATAGTTTAGCAGTCATTACGCTAAACCCTCTGCCGCCCATTCTGGATCGTCGAAAGCGTGGTACAATCAAGAGACGTAAATTGTTAGATCTCAATGATCTGACTGATTGAGATATTACCACTCGCTTTTTCAGGTATCCTGGCCCAAGGCCGTTGATAGCACGAAAGGCGAGGGTGAGAATCTTGAATTGAATGCGGCTTGCAATGGGAAGCCAGTGTAGCTCTTTGCAATAAAAAGCAACCGACTGACGGTAGGGGATATTTCCAATCAGTCTAGCTGCCGCATTCTGCACGATCTGAAGACCATCGATCAAATATTGAGGGGCACCGGCGTATAAGCTGTTGGTGTTGTCTAAATGAGATGTGATGAGGGCCTGAGTGATTGTTCTGCGGGCGTCTAAGGGGAGGTAAGGAAAGATCTTTTTAATCATGCGAAGTTTCGCGAAGCAAGCTGAGGTGACCTTGTTGATTTGCGCTTTACAAGAAAGTGAATCATCAAACTGAAAACCAAGGTTACGTGCTGATTGAACAGGGGTGGGCGAAGGGTTAAGTACTGCGGTTGTGGTTATGAATGTGGTGAGGGTATGAATGTGTGAGTATGTTGTGACGGATTGTTAGTTACCAGGGGTATAACTATTTGTGTGAATGGATTTTTTTGTATATAGCTGTGTATCATGTTTATATTTATGTATTTCTCTTTTCTTTGTATAAACTATGAAATTGTTCATGTATTAAATATCTAAAAAAATAATCTTAAAAAAAAGGAATGTTCCACTTTGAGCAAATATGAGAAAAGAATAATGATAAAAGAAATGATAACTTGAAAATAATGAATAAAACTTTACACTTTTTTAGAAAATAAACAAGATTGTTGTGCATTTGTTACCCATGTTACATTAAATACTGGATATATACCTATATTGAAACATTGTGGCCATTGAGGGAAAACTGTTTTTCTTACTGTTCCCCAGTATACATTAAGAGCAGGGCAGTGCTACAACATATGCAAGAGATAGACATTAACCAATTGGCACCTGAGACAAGCGGTGTTGGCGCGATGGAAGTATTCATTGATTTTTTCTGGGGTGAGGTACTCTCTGCATTTTAAAAAATTGGATGTGGCAGAAGCGCTGCAAGCCTCAAATTTAGCTAAAAAAATCAATGTTTTCACTTTTTTCGGTGGGATCATCGCGCCGGGACAAAGGTCTACCACCCAGCATTTCCCTCGGTCTCTCGAGTAAAATACCTCACTTGTGTGGGTGGGCCAAGGTCCTGTGACTAAAAAGGGCCAAAAGCACAGGTTTTGAGGGGATAGCACATTGAGTTCTAAGCGCTATTTGTTTTATATATGCATTTTTAGGCTAACACTGCATTGGTAACCCATACAAATGAGGCATTATTTTTATCGGGAGACCAAGGGGCACGCTGGGTGGTAGGAAATTTGTGCTGTTGGTGTGATCCCAAACACAAATGTAATGAAATTGTGTTTTTTTAGCTTAATTTGAGCTTGTACGGGTTTCCGGGTAGGCAAATGTTGGGAGACCACTCAAGCCATACCTACTTGGACTCCCCCGGCTGTCTAGTTTTCAGAAATATCTGAGTTAGGTAGGTGTCCCTAGATGGCGGCCGAGTCCAGAACCAAAATCGCACTCGACAACCCCCTTGCAAAACCAGTTAAGTTTGTGATAGGTATTTTTGATGTCTCCAAAATACGCTTTGGGCCCTTCTCTGCCTTGGGAACTAGGCCCACCCACACAAGTGAGGTACCATTTTTACCGGGACACTTTGGGGAATGCTGGATGGGTGGAAGTTTGTGAATCCACGCAAATTCTAGAACATTCCATCACAGAAATGTGGGAAAATGTTTTTTTTTTTTTACAGGGTCTGGATAAAGAACCTGGTGACAGCCACACAAGTCACCCCATCCTGGATTCCCCTGGGTGTCTAGTTTTAAAAAATGTATAGGTTTGCTAAGATTCCCTAGGTGCCGGCAGAGCTAGGGTTCGAAATCCACAGCTAGGAACATTGCAAAAGAAGGGTCAGTTTTCATTGAAAGAATGTGATGGGTCCACATTGCGTTTTGGGCCATTTCCTGTTGCAGCTACTAGGCCTACCCACACAAGTGAGTTACCATTTTTATCGGGAGACTTTGGGGTATAAATGGTGCGTGGACGTTTGTTGAATCCATGCATGTTCCAGAACTTTCCAACGCGGAAATGTGAGGAAAATTTTTTTTTTTTTTACAAAGTATGAGGTTTGCAAGGGATTTTGGTTAACAGAACCTGATGGGAGTCACACAAGTCACCCCACCCTGGATTTCCCTGGGCGTCTAGCTTAAAAAAAAAATATATAGGTCTTCTAGGTTTTCCTAGTTGCCGGCAGAGCTAGGGTTCGAAATCAACAGCGAGGCACATTGCAAAAAAGGGTGAGTTCTCACTGTAAAAATGTGATGGGTACGCGGTGCATTTTGGGCTGGTTTCTCTCACGGGCCCTAATCTGCCCACACAAGTGAGGTACGATTTTGATCGGGAGACTTTGGAGAACACAGAATAGTAGAACAAGTGTTATTGCCAATGGACTTCCTTTGCATTTCTGCTTTCCAAATGTAAGAGAATTTGTAAAAAAGGAGTCATTTTGAAAAATGACCTCTAACTCACATGCTTGTATGGGTACCTACAATTTCGGAGATGTGCAACTAACCACTGCTTCTAAAATCTATATTTTGTTCCCATTTCGGAAACATAGTTTTTCTTGGTACCTATCTTTCACTTCTTATATTTTACCAAATAAATTACTGTATACCTGGTACACAATGAAAACCCATTGCAAGACACAGCTCAATTATTGTTTCTGGGTTTCTCGGGTTCTTGGTGAACCTACAAGTCCTATATGTCCCCGCAACCAGAAGGGTTCAGGGGACTTAACGGTATATTGCTTTAAACAATCTGTCATACTTAGAAGATGTTACAGGTGAAAACGTTGGCACTAAAGGCTGTTTTTTTCAACTCAATTTCAATATTTTTTATTTTCAATAGTTATTTTCTATAAAACATACCTTGTAGGATCCACACAAATCACTATTTGCTGATTTCAGAATTGTGTCTACTATTCAAACATGTATAGCTGTCCAGGATCCAGTATTGCTTTCACACCCATTTTCACCACCAACTGGAAGGAGGCTGAAAGCACAAAAAATAGGCTATGTCTCAGTAAAATGCCAAAACTGTGTGAATTTTTTGGTTTTCTGACAAAAGTCTGCCTGTCCCTGAAAACTGAGAAAATTGTGATTTCAGCACCACAAACCCTTTGTTGATGCCATTTGCAGGGAATAAACCCAACACTTACTTTTTCCTATTGTTTCGCAAAAAACGAACTTTAGCAGTATTTTGGCTAATTTCCTACTCTTCCACATGACCACTCACTCATACAATATCTTACAGACACTCACTCACCCATACAGTGATTGATACATCCTCTCAGAAACACAGCTACTTACAAACCCACTTACTCACACATACACCCACTTAACCTCATAACTGCTATGGTCAGCTCCAGTGCTGGACGTTCCATTGCGCAGGTGCAGTTCAAACGTTCAACGGCCGACGGCAGCACTACGGAGGTAGTGGTGCCGTCGGCCGTTGAACGTGCGCAGCACTTAAGGGGTTAAACAACTACTCACTCAGACAGCTATTAATTCACTCAAACAACCAGGCAGACACCCACTCACTCATACCAGTACTCACATAGCCTGTCATACACCCATACAGACATTTAGACTACCACTTGCTCACCCATACATCTACTCATATACCCTCTCACTCACATATACAGCCAATAACACTGAGTCACTCACCCATACAGCCACTCATAGTAAGTCACTCTTCCATATGTCAATTCATACCCTGCACATGCCCTTGTGCTGTTTGTGTTTTAAGAAATTTGTGCACATCGTTTTTTTCTTCCCCCACCTGTTTTTTTGTACTACAGAGAATTGTATTTTCAGTGCCCTGAGGAAGGTGTTGGCTACTAGTTTAGCCTTTGATACCGAAACGCGCGTCGGCACAGTTGTACATATGTATATATATTTATTGTATAAATGCTGGATGTAAGTTGGTTTGACTGAGTGAGCAGACTGATGAATGTGAGTTGTTGTGTGTATGTGGCTAGATTTCTGTTCATTAAAATGTGTTCTAAAATGCTGTTAGTGGGGACGAAATATTTGGAATTGGTTTTTGTCAAAATATTAACAACGAAAAACAAAAAAATATTTTGTGCTTCCAATGTGTTTCTTGTTTCAGCACAACATATGAGTGAGATCTGCATTCTTTTGATTTGTCCAGTCATTATATTATTTATCTGTTTCAGCATATTATGTACCATTATGAAGGAGATTATTTCTACAGTAAAAAAATCTAATTCAATTATAAGAAAGATCTCCCTCCCTAAAGCAGTTATTACCCTCAACAAGGAAATAAATGAGTTGGTGATGGAGCAATATATATGTAGATCAGCAGAGAGACTTCAGAAAATATCTCTCCTCAATAGAAGGAGAAGCAGGGTAAAGAAAAAAATTAAAAAAGAAAAGGAGGACTCCCTATGGATCGGCTTGCGGGAGGCCGCTGTCCAAGGAAAATCTAGACAGTTTTGGACTCTCATTGGGGAGGGTTGCGGTACAAGAGTGCGTCCCCTCCCAATCCCTATCTCGGAACAATCCTGGGTAGATTACATTTCAAATTTATATGCCAGGAATGACCTGCGAGTGGAACTTAGGAGAATTGGTGAGGACATCAATTCCACAATTGAGTCCCCTTCTGAATTATCCATAGAACTGGCCATTAAGGATATGCGTCCATCAGGAGCTATGGGACCGGACGAACTCCCGATATCAGTCCTGAAACAAGATCCAGTATCTTGGAGTAAAATTCTATTCCCTTTATTCAGGATCTGCTTCATTAAAAAAATTATCCCATCTTCTTGGAAGGGGAGTATCTTGGTGCCCATGTGCAAAAAGGGCGATAGAAATCTTCCCAATAACTATCGACAGATAGCCCTTTTAGACGTTATCGGGAAGGTTTTTTCTAAATGCTTATTGTCCTTGATTAATGACTGGGTGGTTCTAAATCAAATCTTGCTACTAGAACAAACAGGCTTTCGCAAGGGGCATGGAACCCTGGATAATCTCTCCGCCCTTCAGATTATTACTGATAAATACATAAGGGTACGCGGCGGAAGAGTATATGTGGCTTTCATAGACCTCTCCACAGCATTTGATAAGGTTGATCACCCCCTGCTGTGGAGAAAGCTATCTGTTTTGGGTATGCCCCCTCAATTGTTAGATATGACCCAGGCGCTACATACAGACACATGGTGTCAAGTTCTCCAAGGAGGAGATAGAGGATTGTCTAAGATCATTCCTTCAAGTAGTGCAGTAGTGTGGCTCACTGATTAGAGGCGGCAGACCCGAGAGCAGAGGACGGCCCGGGACCAGGGTTCAATTCCCGACGCGGCAGGTTTCTGGACCAGGGTCAGCGGACTCGATAATTCTCTCGCCTCGGTGCCCACTCTGATCAGCGATCACACTCGGCAACTCTGGGCATAAGCTTGCCTCATCTGCACTAACGGCCCCACCAGACCGCCGGGGATGCCTGGTCTCACCCTGGAGATACCCATTAAGGGACCATCTCTCAGGGAAGCCAGGAAGGGTTTCGCAGCGGTCGAAGCGCGGAGATACTCCTCCGGGAGTCGATCCTAGCGCTATATAAACTTGCAATTAATTAATTAATTAATTAATGGCCTTAAGCAGGGTTGCCTCCTTGCTCCACTGCTTTTCTCTCTGTATATTGCAGATCTACCCGCCTCACTCTCCTCTTGTGATGGTATAGCTCCTGTCTTGGGTGGAAAACACATTTCATGTCTGTTATATGCGGATGATATTTTAATAATGGATCTTATGCCTAAAGGTCTTGCCAAACGCCTCCATGCCCTACATTTGTATGCAGAAAGCCACTATCTAAAAATTAATGCAGCAAAGAGTAAAATAATGTGTATTTCAGGGCGGAAAAAACATAAGTTTGAGAGTTTTGTCTGGTCTGTGGGAGGCGACAAACTTGAGGTGGTCAAGAGTTATGTTTTCTCAGGAAAATTAATTTCAGACTCTAAGTGATAAACCCCATATCGACAACAATGCCCGGAAAGCCTTATCCCAAGGGAGAAGCTTAAGTGCATTGTATTCAGCAAAGGGAAGAAGGCATTTTTCTTCTTTATTGGAGGTCTTCAGGGCAAAAATTCCTTCTACCCTCTTGTATGGATTGGAATTGGTCGACCTAAGGCATTGGGATTTTTTAAATGTGGTTGAAGGAAAATTATTAAGAAGCGTAACCTCCATTAATTCCGCTTGCTCAGTGGCCGCTTGCAGACTTGAGTTTGGCCTGCGCAGCAGTTGGGTGCAGGGCCTGGCAGCGGTAATACGTTGGGTTGCAAGCTTAGCCAGAGGAGAAGCGGGGACCATGAGAATTCTTTTGAAGGCAGAATTATTGGGAAGTTTAAGAGATTATTCCCTAATTGTTAAAATTTTTAGAAAGGCTGTATCGCTTCTGCAGTTGGAGGAGAGTACCCTCTTTTCCTTATCCGCATCCCAGCTAAAGTCTGTCTTAAAAGAGGCCTCCTGGGACCTTAGCTACAGATTGGACAGTGCCTCGATTCTTGCTAAGAAAGGTGTTAATCCCCTTACTGACTCATTTGCAAGGAACTTGTGCAACCCTATGTCACTTGGAATTTGCCCCATAGCGTTCGGAGATTCTGGCTGCTCTTGAGGCAGGACTTGCTACCTTTAAATAATCTCTTGTTTAAATGGTATGGAGTCCCTGCTGTTTGCGACCTTTGTCATTTGTCCACCCAAGATCGAATGCATGTACTTTTTATATGTCCAGTACTGCGTCCATTTTGCCGTAAATGGTTAAGGCAAATATGCTTGCAAATGGGTATTTTAAATGCTAATTCTTTTATGTTTGCCTTATATAACCCGCCAAATGAGAGATTCTGTTTTAACATTTTTAACTTTTTTAAATGTTTTTTAGCTATTTATTGAAGGCTTGCTTATCAAGTATGTATCTATGAATTGTCTTGTATTGCGGTAACTGTTGTAAATTGTCTTTCTGGTAATGAATGGAGCTTTATATTGTGTGTTTCTTTTATGTGGACCTCCACGGAGTTCCAAAACATAATAAAGATTGAATTGAATATTGTACCATTAATACATCTTGTTTTATCTGCACTTTTGTCTTTTTTTCTTTGTACTTTCTTTACCATACTCTCCCCTAGTTTATAGAATATTGTTGTTTCATTATCATTTTTTTAGACGTTTTTACGTCCTACTACTATCAGAAGGCAGGTGACACCCTTTCCTTACTCTTGTAAGGTTAATCTTTGCTTGCAATTCATACAGCTAACCCACCCATACATGTACTCATTCACCCATACACACCCATACAGTCACTGATACACCCACTTACTCACCCATACTGCTACAGATGCACCCACAAACTAACCCATACACTCAAACACCCACTCACTAATATAAACAATCACACACCCACTCACTCATATACCTACTCACACAACTGGTCACTCACCCATACAGCCATTTACACTACCACTCACTCACTTATACAACTGCTCACACACCCACTAACACAGCCATAAACCCACTTACATTAGCACACACCAACCTATGCAGGTACTCAAACAACCCCTCACTCTTAGAGCCACTCATACTAGCACTCACCCACAGCTACTCACACCCATTATCTCCCATGCAGCCACTAACACACCCATTAACTTACCCACACAGCAACTGACGCAGCCACCAACTAAGCCAAGAAGGCATTCACCCAAGCATTTACTCATACAACCAGTCACAGTCACTCACTCACCCATACACCTATTCACACAACCACTCTTTCACCCAGTCATACAGCTACTCTCACAGCCACTCACTCATCCATACAGACATTTACACTGCCACCCGCTCACCTATACAGCTATTTACATACCCTCTCACTCACAGTAGCACTCACTCACCCATAAGGCCACTCACACAGCTTCTCCCTCTCCCATGCAGTCACTGACACTAGCCCTAGGACACACACACACACACATGTGCAGCTACTCACATACACACACAACTAGCCACACCCTATACAATCACACAACCACTCACCACGTTATCTTTTTTTAACCGATAAAGGCGGTTCCTACAAGAACTTTTTTCTTCTTTTTTGCGGAACTGTTTTCTTTTTTGGTTGGCTAACATTTTGTATTTTTTTAATCAAACCAAATGGCACTGAGAGAGAGAAAAAAATGCAACAAGCAACACAAAAACTTTGAAAGAATGTTCAAGGATTGCATCAACTGACTGCTTACTAGTTGTGAGTAACGTGCTGCAGTAAAGGCAATATGCGCCAACACACCCTAACTCGAGAGCTCCTTGGGGACGATGCCTCTCAACTTCATTAGGCACTCTCTTCCCATGGACAGATAGTGCAGCCAAAGTTGTATATGGTCCCTCTCCATCTCTCTCCTTCTGTGACCTCTTCAAGCTGTTGTGATCGTAACACTACATATGGTACAACATTGAAGCTGTACCACAGGAATATTTTTTGCGGGCACCTCTTAGGAGGATATTGTCACATAAACTGCGTTTCACAAATTTTGCGAGTGTTTGTCTCTCAAGAGAGGATAGTCAATTAATAACAATGCAATAACTATAACTAAGGCCCCCCTAATGCACGGCCTATGACCTCCCATATTGCATCACTCATGACATGGTCAGTGACGTCAATGATGACATCTCAAATTACATTACTGATGACATCATCCACAGAATCACTCACACCCCCATTGAAGCATTGATATACCCACTAATACACCCATACAACCACTCACACATCCACTTACGAATCCAGAGCCACTCACACAGCCACTGACTTACCCATACATTTACTCACAAAGCCAATCACTCACCTATACAGCTACTCCCACTTATTCACCCATGCAGCCACTCACATACCCAGCCACCCACCCATACAGCCTCTCAACAGAGCCACCCGCATACCCATACAACCATTTGCATACCTGTTCACACATCCATACAAGCATTCATATGTCTACTCACTCACCTATGCAGTCCCTGAGACTATCACAAGAACATACACACATGTAGCTATTCACACCCACACAACCACTCACACTAGTCACACACATATACAGTCAGCCACACATTTACCTTTACAGCACACTATTTTTTTTTAACTGTAAAAGGTGGTTCTGACAATAAATTTTTTTCTTATTTTTTGTGGAACAATTTTTGTTTTTTGAATGTCTAACCTTTTTTATTTTTTAAATGTTATGAGACAAAATTACAATGACGGGGGAATTGTAACAAGCAACACAAAAATAGTGCAAAATCTGGGATAAATGGAAAAACATAGCAAGAATGTTGCCTTGCAGCTTCAAGGATGACATCAACTGACTGCTAACCAGCTGTGAGCATAGTGCTGCAGTCAAGGTAATATGTGCCAACACGCCTTCGCTCAGGGGCAACTTGGGAACAACACCTCTCTACTTCACTAGGCACTCTCTCCCCGTGGACCAATAGCACAGGAGAAGATGTAGATGATTCCTCTCCATCTCTCTCCTTCCGTTACCTCTTCAAGCTGTTGTGATAGTAAGACTTAAGATGATACCACATTGAAGTTGTACCACTGGAATCTTTACCTCTTAAGAGGGTACTGCCACACAAACTGCATTTCACACATTTTGCAACAGTCTTTGACACTCCAGAGGGGATAGTAAAAAAGATTCCCATGCTATTCTCTGCTTTTTCCATGCAGGCCGTTCATCACCAAGCTCCTGGAGTTCTACCTCCTGCTCCTCTAGCTGCTCTGGCACCTCAAGATCCTCACTACTTCCTGTTGGCTTTTTGAAGACATAAAATGACAAAGCCAACGCTCTAATTAGAGTGCTGTATTAAAAGAATAGGTCAGCTTCAATGAATGATCCAAAAATGATGAATGGAGGATTCAAGAACAGAGAAATGGGTGGGGCCTTCCTTTGAAGATAAATGAAAACTCCCTCCTCCAATGATGTCTCTTTGTTTCCAGGTCACATGATCTTCGCAAATGCCGATGTGATCACAATTACTGGCGCTGTCGCAAAAGCGGGATGTTGTGTAGTTCCTAGGAGTACCCCAGGATCTGCGCGTTTTGGATGACCTAAACTGAGGGCTTGGTGTCCCAACCGCTTCCGGACACCCCCACAGGATATGTCAGCCATTAGACCAGCTAGCTCTACAGTCCCACTACCACCCTCCTGTATTCTACAGTGGTGTATGTGGTCTTTGGCAATCACTGAACATGGCAACCCTGATTCCTCCGGGATCTTGGAAAACAGTACAGTACTTTTCGCTCAGAGACTAGTGCTTGCTTTCTCTCAGAAAATACACCGGATGGCGATTAGGACATTTCAATAAGAATGTATTGGTCCAGCGACAGCCTTGTGTAAAACATATGTGCTGCGACAATCGGGAGACAGAAGCATACAAAACAGATTGCTAGTACCAATATCATAAATACTAGATACATTTCTACCATTGTGCTAATAAGATTATTATAAGCAGTTCAGATAAAAACAGTAGCACTTGCATATTACTTAAATCAGTGCCCTAAGTAATTCGCCTAGATGTACCTAGCCTAACCTGGATGTGTAGGTGTATATCCGTGTAGATATTTGTATCTGTAGCCAAGAAACCCCTAGGGATGAACCAGCCCCCTCACCTGATGGTTTAGAACAGAGGACGCTATCTCTGCGTCGAGGATGACAACCCACAAGGGATTTCAGACACCTGCTTGTCGAAGATTCAGCATGCAAGACCCTGTCTCAGCTTGGGAGGAATTCTCCTCTAATTTGTAGGGGGGAGTGAGGGTATTATATACTATAGTGGTCACTCCAGTTTTTTTTCTAGAATCTATGTTTTTAAAAGAACCATGGATGTTTTGAAAACAATCTCTGATGATTTGCTAAACAAGTGCGATCATGCGCAGCTGGCTGTTGGCCATGGATGAAAAAAGTAGTGACCCTTATACCAAATAAATCTGCCGTGCCTGGGAACATGTTTATGTACGTCAGGTATAGCGATTCAGATAGAAAACTAAGAGCTGGGTATCAAAGAGACAGGAGCAAGCTATTAGGTAAAAGGTCACCTATTTAGAATTTTTATAGTTGTGTGGATGGGATAATGTATATACAATGGGGTATACATGACAGGGCTATCCTAAAGGACATGACAGTGAAATACAACTTAAAAGTGGTTTTCTTCACAAATGATTACAAATAGGGATTAAAAAATATGTTAGTAAACAGTTACAGTAAATATTGTTTGAAATGTGTATATATATGTGCTTTACACTTTTTGTAAAACAAGCAATCTTAACGCGCATTTTCTGTGGAACCAGAGTATACGTACCACAATAATTCGCAACAAGTTTGCAATGATTAAAATATTTAGAAAAAAAACATAGTCAATAATGCATTGAAACAAATGACAAGAACACAGAGAAATACAAAAATGGATAGTTTATTATGCACCTTGTGTATATAATATGTAATAGACGTTTACTCAATGAGAGAATAGTAAGGCATATCACAGTACAAAGTAACGTAGATGAGTACACATTTTCAACACAATTGTACACTCTTCTTAAAAAATTGAGTTTTCAATCAGACCATCATGTTCATTTTAGAAACATTAAACCTCAACAAGAAACATTTAGAAATATAACCATAGCACGTGCCCCAGGTAAAGCTCCACTTGAGAAAAATGGAAATGATTCTATCTTAGGGTAGGCGATTAGAAATTAAAAATGTTCACTTTAAAAATTCATATTGAAAAATGATCTGAAATCAATAACTAAAGCGAATACCCCAAAGGTAGAATGGAGTAACATTTGAACTTCAGTTAATGTGACAACTAAATTCTTTAATGACATCTCCTTCAAGACCAAAAGGACCTTAGTGTCCTTTAAATACACAAAGTATGGAAATGCACAACAACAGTAGCATCACTCACATAACCAATTGTACACCCATAAACTCACTAACCTACTCACTGAAAGATACAAAGCAGCACTTGCAGTGGCAGTCACAGATTAACACAGGCTATGATATCCCCTGTGACAAAGCAAGATAGACATTCACAGTCACTCACAGACCCACTCATGCACTAATACGTTGCCTGAGAAAGCTACTGAAACACACCTACTCAGAGACCCACACATGGACTAATAAACCTACTAACAGACCCACACAGGTGCTCACACAACTATTATGAAACATTACAGGTTACAGTTGTGGAAAAACGTTTAGAAAAATGTTAGAAATTCACTGAAAAAGCCAAAGGTTTCAGAGACATTATAATTATAATTAAAAACCCTTAGAAAATCACCGAAAAAAAACAAAGGTTACAAGGATGTTATAGTAGGCTCACATTTTACTCGTACAAAACCAGTGAAATTCAGCAGTTATTGTTATCTGAGATAACTATAACTTACACCCCCACAATGCACTGCCTGTGACGTCACATATTACATCACTATGACATGGTCAGTGACATCACTGATGAAATCACCCACAGAACAACTCACACCCCATAGCACCATTGATATACCCACTAACATACCCATACAACCATTCACACATCCATTTACTCATACACAGAGACACTCACACAGCCACTCGCCATAAACCTACTCACACAGCCACCCATACACTTACACAACCACTCACTCACCTATACAGCTAGTACTACTTATTCACCTAAGCAGCCACACACATACCCAGTCCCGCACCCATACAGCTTCTCAACAGAGCCACTCACACACCCATACAACTACTTACATACCCATTCACACATCCATCCAGGCACACACAATTCTACTTACTCACCCATACAGCAACCTATAGTCACTCTCCAATACAGCCACTCACACACACAAATACAGTTAATCAAACACTCACTCAAACAGCCACTCATTCACCCATACAGCCATTTACACACCCATCCGTACAGTCATTCACTCACTCATGCAGCTACTCATACACCCATGTATTCACCCATACAATCTCTCACACAACCATTGAAACACCAAGTCACTCGCACACAGTCACACAACCACTCACATAATTTATGTTAGAAATAGTATCAATTATTAGTAGTACACAAAGTATACTAATTTAACCTGTGTAGTAGTTTATCATATACGTTTAACACTCAAACTTTGAGAAAACCTTACACTCATTTGATGGACTGACCATGCCATGAGTGATGTATTATATGAGGTCATAAGCAATGCATTGCAGGGGTATACGTTTTAGTTAGCTCAGGCAACTATAACTGCTGAATTTCACTGGTTTTGTACTTGTAAAATGTGAGCCTAACTAGAACGTCCCTGTAACCTTTGTTTTTTTCTGTGAAGATATATACACGCACACATATATTTTTTCTCTTGAATTTGGTATATGGCTTATATTGCCCCCCCCCCCCCCCCACCCAAACCAGGCAGCTGCCTTCTTCACCTTATAGCTGTCATTGTTTGCCATGACAGCAAGCAATTGTTTTGTGCATGAATGGTGCTTGTGATAGTGCTGAGGGTGCTTTACCCAACTTATTGACTGTATCTTGTGCTGCTGATGCAAATACTGCTCTAAAACCTTCAAAGTGGCTCCATGTCATGAGTGACACTTTCAGTCAATCCAAGCAGTTTAGCTATAGCACTTTACTTGTTGCAATTTTCCAGACATATTTTTAATGCTGAAAGCTGCTTATGAGGTTGCTGGCATTTTCAGAAGCAACCAATGGGAGACAGCAGGCTGTCAGCCAATTGAGCTTGCCCAGCCCCCAGGGATAAACTCAGAACAAAACAACCTTGAGCCTGCCATGGAAAGGCACTATGGTAGGATGACATACTGATTCGATTTAAACTATCTGTTTTGTTTCTCTACGCCACAGGAGTCTACAGCAGGTCTAGAGCCAAGCCAGAGTTCAAGATGTATTCAAGATAAATTCCCATAAAATGAATCTAAAAGAAAATTATTCATATATTGAGCTGTTATCCTGAAAATGTGGAATTCACACGGGAATCATGAAAACCCTTGTTTGAGACATTCAGGAGAAATCACAAGTTTGAAGTATTTACTTGATTATACACAGAAACCGTTTGGTTTCAGTGTAGGTGAAAATGGGTAGCAGAAACAATATCAGGGTGTGACATCACACAGCAATCTGAAAGAGGACACCACTTTAAATTTTTTGCTGGAAACTTTTAGAAATTGAAGATTAAAAACCTAAGAAATGAAGTCTGACATGTGAACGTAGTAGGAATAATCTTGTTGAAAAACCCGAATATCTTTGTGTGGCAGCTTAAGGTGGCTGCTAATTAATGTTGAAATGACGTTAAACTTCCTATGTTCTCATAAGGCAGACTTACAGGTTTATCAGCGCTAGAACACATTGGCTAACTCCCCTTGATGGATAAAGAACATTGCATCAAATCTCTCTAAACAACAAATAAAAAAGTAGGTTATAAGTAAGTATTGGACACTCACATCTTAAAAGTTATCCTTCATGATCTTTAATTTCAAATATATCATCTACCACAAACTTGAATTTACATTTGACAAATAGACATTTCCCATGTAGACAGTGTGTCGTCACACAGCTTTGGGTGCAAAATATCCCTGAGATCTCCGATTTAGAATGCATTTTCTTCATTGTTACGTTATCTCAATTTACCAGTTATCCATGCCTGTCATAACGCAGTGTTCCAAGCACCGCTTGTTTTTCTTTTGAGTTTGAAATATATATATTGAAGTTTGTGAAACTTTCTTGCAAAGACACGTGCATTTCTCCAGTGATAGACAAATAAAAAGCCCCTGAAAATATAATGTCCACATTGCTAAATGTTTTGACGGAAGTTGAACAATGCAATGTTGCAACGGTGGACACTGGAACATGAGGGTAGAGCAGTTAACAGATGTTATGCGTTTAGGAGGAAACACTTTAATTATCCTTCTTAAAAGAAGGCTCCAAACTAACAGATTCCCTTCAGAGGGTGTATTCACATGCTGAAAAATAAATCTGCAAAATGTGCTTCACATAGAAATAGAACACTGAAAGAAATTAATTTTACCCCAATAAAGTAGTTTCAGAAGTTTTTTTTAGAAAACGGCAAGTTGCACTTAGGAAGTGGTTGTGTAGAAATTGAAGAACCCTTTGGAACTAGTTTGAATAAAAAAATGTATCTCGTGGGTTTTGTATAAAACTAGAATCCTTTTGGAGGCTGGCTTCTGACATATTAAACGCAGATAGGGCCCGCATGAGTGCACTCATACTGAAATTGAGCCATCTCGAAAATTTGTTTTGCCTATAAGAACGTTAATCAGAGCTGCTTTTCCTTTCTTGCTCACGTCCTGGGCTGCTTGGATTATGGCATCCATACTGTCGTCATCTTCTCGCTTTAGAAGGAAGCCTTTACCACCAAAGCCTTCTGCTACCACATGGTAATCTGAGTAACAAAAGAACAGTTGTAAGAAAAAATTAAAGTAAACACAAAATATTTAGATATCTGTCTGTGTGTTGAAGAGATCCCTCGACATCGTGCTATGTTGTAGAAGATGTGAATGTTACAAAAGGAGAAATAATGTAGAGGGATAAGCCATACT
The DNA here is from genome assembly GCF_964263255.1 of Lissotriton vulgaris. Lineage (NCBI taxonomy): Eukaryota > Metazoa > Chordata > Amphibia > Caudata > Salamandridae > Lissotriton > Lissotriton vulgaris. The sequence continues at coordinate 284,206,416 of NC_141700.1, forward strand.
TACCATTATATGATAAACCACAGGCTACATTACTTCCCAACATAGGAACCTGCTCCCGAGAGATCTGACTCCAGCATGCATCATTTCCAACAAGTGCAATCACAGGAGTCTAAAATTAGAAGACAGTTTTTTGTTTAATGCAGAACAAGTTGGATTAAAGAAGGAATTCAGCATAACTGTGAAAATTGACTGCATATATTAGAAAATAGAGACGATAACTATCACAGACTGACTTACACAGTAAACAATCAATACATTTGTGCTTAGTTGCACGTGTTAGTAGAGTGAAGAGTCAACTGGTTTAGTTAGTCTCTGAAACCTTCCATTAACAGTTATAATTCTGTGGGGTGTTTGCAAGATGGCGTGTATGGTAGACACATAATACGGAGCTCCGCACCAGGCCCGATATCTATCCTGTGTCAATCCACCACATCCTAGCTATCACCGGCTCCTACCGCCCCCTGCATGAAGCCTGTGGTCGGTGGGCATGGTGGACTGCTTTTTCTGCGAGAGTGAGTGCTCCCTGCCGGTGACTCTTCAGTGGCGAACAGGGCCAGGCCTGCCAACACAGCCCGGTAGCGCCCGCGAGATGCAGGCCCTTCATAAGTGGCTCCTTCGAGCGCACTTTACAGCCAATTGACCCAGAGCCGCCTGATGCTGCGAACACCTCTAGACCTGCGGCCTGGGTTGTATTTGGCCTGGAGTTGCTGTCACAGGAGGTGGTGAGAGGCGGGCTGGGTCCGAACTGCCTGGTGACTACCGGGCGCCCAACCACTAGGCCCAGGGGTGCTGTGAGAACCGGGGGATGCATAAGAAGACCGGAGACGGAGATGATGAGGTGCGACCTTACAGACCCCTTCTCCTTTACGAATTGCTCACTTTGGGCATGTTGGGTGGAGGCGAGTGGACTGGCTGTGTCCATCTGCCACCCGCCTACCCAAATTGGTGACGGAGACCTGTGGTGGCACCTGCTGCTTCAGTACGGCCTTCCCGCGTGGCCTTTGAGACTTTCCTGGCACCGACCACTGTGACCGCTGCCCCTAGAGGGGAATTGGGCTGTAAATCTCTGACAGGCGTGTCTGCCCTGGAATGCCCGTTGGAGGTGTGACTGACGGGAACGGCCCACAGTCCCACGAACGGAGTCGTGGACCTTCCCGGGCCCACCATTATCATTACAGGGGACTAAGGAAGGACAAGGAAACCAAAACAAATTTAATACCAAGCATACAACCAATAAAAGGAGTGAATAGGAAGAACCGAGGACACCGATTTACGTGCTGATAAGCACCCGGATCAAGTGTTAATTCCCTCTTGCTTGGCTGAACTACTTGCCCCGCGCGCCCTGGTTTGACTGCTGCCTTGCTGAGCCAGTGGTATTGACGATGAGGCTATCACTGCAGCAAACCTGGCAGAGCTACAGAGGTGAGACAGTTGAGGGGACTATTGCTGGCTCTGGGGTGCGGTTGGAACGTTTTGCTTCTCACTCTCCTCTGCTGGGCCAGAGGTCACACCTCGCATCTTCGGATGTGTGCTGCAGCACACTGACTCAGTGGGTACTCCGGAGCCTGGACCCTGGTTGCTCGGAAGACATTCTCTTTGCTGAGCTGTGGTGCACCAGCCTTACCATATCCTTTCAGGGCTCCCCAGTGAGAGTGGCATGCTGTATGGAAGCCCCTTCATTGTTTGACATAGTGGCTTCTTATTGCTCCAGTTGAACTTATGCGGCTTACAAGTAATTCCCATCAAAGGGGGCAAATCAGACATTGCCTCCCTGCCATTGCATGATACTCATAGTGTCCTCATGGGCCCCAGAGAGCTTGCGTTACCTGTTAGAATGGCGGTGGGGTTTCGCTCCGCGGGTATGACCAGTCTCTAGGTTCCTCATTCCATGTGATCACTCATTGTCCTGCATTCAACAGACCTGCTCCCTGCTAATCCCAGCAATATACCTGGCCGAGAGCCCAGACTGCTCGTTTCCATACTTTCTCGGTGGACCCACTCTGGTGCACTCTAATGATGGTGAAACCAAAGCGCAATAAACCACTTCCGCTGGGCGGCCCAGACCCGCAAGTGGTCTCCACACCAGTGGACAAGAAAAAAGTGAGTGGAGGGTCGGACTCACGTGGTTCACTCCCTTCAGTCATCTGAAACAGTCGAGGTCAGAAGATCAGATGATGACTTGTGATTGTGCCTCCTGGGATTGCCACCTCTCTGGTACTGAACTATATTTGCACTTCGCTAGATAGGCCAATAGCCGGCAGGTAAGAAGTCATATGTATGGGATTGTGGGGTATTTATAATCAGGGCCTGCACTGAGGTCTACCTGAGCAATGCTGGCCCCTCATCGTGGCCACATACGGTCCCTGACTTTGATTTTGGTGCCATGCCACCCCCATGTTTCCAAGTGGACTCTAGAGTGGATTGGGTTTTTTAATTTTGTGCTTCTCTTTTTCTGCATTATATTGATGCTGACGTATAGTTTGTGGATTTACCTATGGAAGGGGCTTCCCACAGCTACTGTCCCGAAGGGGACTCTTGTTTATTGTTATCATAGTTAACCAAGATGCTCTATTAATGTTCCACACAGTATTTGCTGCAACCCCGTATGCCATGGATATATTCAGTGTCTACCTGATTCGCTTGCGCCACAAGGAGGGGGGCAACAGGTTCATAGGTCCCCAGTCTACATACAATGCATGACATGACGAGTGAGCTACCAGAAACCTGTGTCCCTCAATATCACATTTACCTGGAATGTACGCGGTATGGCCACACCATCAAAATGGTATCACATTTATGCTTCTCTTAAATGGAGCCAGATACATATAGCCAAGTTACAAGAAACACACCTCAATGCCACTGAATTACATAGACTTCATGCTAAATGGAGGAGGCAGGTATACAGCACTTCAGAATCCTCCTCCGCTAGGAGTCTTAACTTGGGTGGCTTTGGGGGTACCCTACACGTCAGACACTCGGAGGTTGGTCAATTCATGATCCTAGAAGGCCAATTAATAGGTGAACTCCTCACGCTCGCCGCAATTTAAGCCCCCAACACTTAACAGGGCGAATTTTTAGATAACCTCACATCGTTGCTCCTCAGAGACCCATCCTCACCCTGACTCTGGGGCAGGGATTTTATTTGTGTCCCAGATGTGATGCTTGATACCCCTCCCCCCCCCCCCCTCCCCCCCTCTCAGAAAGGCTGCGACACAAGGGTCCACACAGCACCTTGGTCAATGGATGTAGCGAATGCACCTTTTTGATGCATGGCGACACCTGCACCCCCAGATCGGGAGTATTCCTTCTACTCGTACGTCCATGATGGCCACACCAGAATTGACATTTCTTTGGACGAACTAGCTAGGAGCGCGCTTATCTGGGGCTGAATACCGTGCATGCACCATATCTGACCATTTCCCCTTGAAACTGACCCTGCAATGGGGATGACAATGCCCAACCATACCCACCTGGCGGCTACAGTTGGAGGCTTTGTCTGACACCCGCCTCCACACGGATCTCGCCCACTGTATTGATCAATATTTTACCCTTAATGCAGGCAGTGTCACATCTCGAGCGGTTAAATGGGATGCCCATAAAGTGGTAGTGCATGGCCACTGCTCGGAAGCCTCCTGGGGTATACGTAAGAGGCTGCTAAACGATCTATCAAATATAGAGCGCAATCTCCACTCCCTGAAGAACCGGGTGGTTTATTGGGCAACCACAATTGAGCAGCTTATGGTAGCAGCGTAGCGAGGCTAAGGGCATGCTTAGCTGGCATGATTGTAGACGTGTTGCTGTAGAGCACATTGAGAGCGATCGCTCGGCTAGCTAAGGGAGGACCAGCAGTGCACTCCCATAGGCACGATATGCATGGCCACTGGCAGGTTGCACACCAGGCAGTTAGACATAAATGGGACTTTCCATGATTACTACCGGGAACTATAAGTAGCCACTGCCCCACCATCTCAGTCTCGTGCTTGTGATTAATTTAGCCTCCTTCAGCTAGTACGACTAATGCCCTACAGACTGCTGAGTTGGAGGAGCAGCTACAATTGGAGGAGATCCGCACGGCCGTGGTGCAGATTGCGCGCGGGAAGACCCGGGAACCAACGGTTCGCTGATTGAGTACTATGCCACCGTTGTTACTCAGACCTCCAATCACCTCTTAGACATTTTTGTTGAGGCCAGAGAACAAGGACACCTCCCTGACTCAATGTGCAAAGCCTTGATCATAGTTTTACCCAAACCCGACAGGGATCCCCTGGATGTCCGCTCCCGTCACCCCCTTTCTCTGCTTAACCTAGACTACAAGATCCTGGGTAGAGCGTTGGTGAACCGCGTAGTCCCTCTTACCAATCCGCTGGTCCACACAGACTAATACGGTTTCATACCAGGATGCAGTCATTTTATTAACATCCACCGATTACGCCTCATGCATGGCACACCACTTGAGGCACTTGGACAAGTGGTTGTGTCACTGGACATGGGAAAAGCGTTTGACACCTTGTGGTGGGATTATCCTTTGCTGGTCCTCACCAAGATGGGGGTTCGGACCTGGATTTCTGGGACTGATCCGCACCCTATATGCCAACCCCACAGTGCAAATGAAAACAGGACAGGTCGTCTCTGTTAAGGAGATGAGACAGATATGTCCATTGCCCCCCTTATGTTTACACTGGCCATGGAGCCCCTGGCCTGTCAACTTCGACAGTGAGTGGGGCATCCAGGAACGGGATGTATACCACAATATATTGCTCTATGCTGACAACACCTTAATCTTCCACCAAAAAGTGGCTGCATCGCTTCTGATTCTTTCAGTGAGATTTCTGGGCTACGTGTGAACTGGAATAAGTCCTACGCATTCCCTCTGGTGTGAAGACTGGCTGTGGCACGGGAGGATCCCCCGGGGATCCCTCTAGGTATACAAATATATCACGCTGACAAAGATCACAAGGAGGGGTACTTGGACAAGGAAGTGGGCTCCATATGGCGTTCCTTGCCTTCCTGGTGCTCGCTCACACTGTCTCCGCTAGGTCGGGTGGCTATATCTAAAATGTTGGTTCTCACCTGACTGCTGTACTTCTTTGTAGCCCTCCCACTCCTGCTCCTTAAGAGCTTCTTATGGTAGCTGAAAGGATTGCTGGTTGAATGGATATGGGACTTGGGACGCCGTCGGGTAGCCTTAAATACATAACAACGCTATTTATTGAGGGCGGTTTGGGGGCACTCCACTTTGAGCTCTTCTACGCCGCCGCTCAGCTGCCGATGGCATCGTTGTGAAATCCACATCATCCTGAAACCATCCTAGTGTTTGCTGTACCGAAGGATGTGAGTACCTACACCTGGCTGTGATTCAGAATCCAGTACACGACACGAGTTTAGACTGATAGTGGTGGCGCGCACTTGCTGGCGTAGATATGTACACTCCAAAGGCTCTGCGCTTCCACATATTCCCCGGCAATTATTTGCGATTTGCCTACACTGTGCAGGGTGGCACAATGTCCTGACCCAGCTCCTAGGAGAAAGGCGGAGCTCACACTGCTGTGTGACCTCTTTAATGAGGGCATGCTCATTTCCTTTCAGAATCTGGTGGAGTGGTATGGCTTGAACAATGGACAATTCCTCACACACCCGGTTCTCCTAAACAGTATTCATGAAGCATGGAATGCAGACGAGGGCAAACCCCCATTTCCTCGACAATACACATCCTCCTATCTGCCACTTGCACCCGCCACACCAATACGGCTTAATACACTGCACTCCACATCCCACCAACAGACCACACACGAGCGGGCACGTGCCCGATGGGATGAGATACTCCATCAACCACTATCTTATGGGGCCTAGTCTTGTGCTTTCCAGTTGGCAAAAACTGTGTCTCATAATCTATGATTCTGTTAGACACAATAATTTTATTCACCAAACTTACCTCTCCCCACACCACATCAACACATGTTTTCAACACTTGGCCCAGATGCAGACTGCGCAATGCAAACTTTTTCCACATGTTCTGGGCATGCCCTTTATCGCAACCTTTGTGGATGAAGTTAACTGCGCTGGTTGCTGAAATGGAGACGTACACTCTCACTCCCACACCTGAATCGTGCCTACTGGGGTTGGGTTTCTGAGGAGCAAAGGGCGACAAACATATACACTGATCTATACATCTGGCTTTTGTATTATTTAAGAGCAGCATAGCTATGGCATGGAAATCTCCTGTACCCCAAGATACACAGGAGTGGTTGCGTGACTTGCTGCCTTATGGTTAATGGTCAAGACATTAAATTGAATCCTGAAATCTATTGACAAACCATACATAATTATAAGAAAGCCCCTGTATGCCTTTCAGATGCTTTAGTAAAGGTTACACTAAGCCATGGCACAGGTTTCTTTGGGGTCCACACGGTCTGTGAATCTTTCAGATGCAATTCTTCAAGCACCGCCTTGAGGATCATGAAACATAAAAGTTTATCTTAGTCTGCTGTGGATTAGGAGGTTTTATTACTGTAATTGTGACTTGTCCGGGGTTTGAGTCTTCTTTGCACTGAACAATAAAACACGTGTTTTTTTGTAATATCTGTAATTTTTGTAATATCTGTAATATTTTGTAATATCTATCAAGTTTGTTAGAGTGACCGGAGTTAGCTTTTTACTTTGAGACGGGGAGTAGGAATTATTTACAAAAACAAGCTAGAGGAAATGCATATCGAAAAGAACATAAAAATGCAGGATAGTAAATAAGAAGGAGATTGAGGAAGGCCATTTGAAATTGCGCATAGTCAGTTGTGTAACAATCACCTTGTGACGTGTGAAGGTGTCAAATTCTGTAATGCTGTATCCAAGCGAGCCATCCCCATATATGATCCACACCTAAAAGAGAAAGTCATATAGAAACAGCAATGAAAAACATCTAACGTACCAGATACAGAATGTGTTTCCTTTATCACCGATATCCAGTTCTTGTTTATATGTACATTCTCTGAAGAGATAATACCTCTACAACTGCATTTGCCACTTCTAGCAAGAGATATCTATCAAGCTTTCATGATCCCTCCAATCAATGTTGAGGGTTCTCTTCTGAGGATACAAACCATCTATTGGGAATATGGTTAAGTTAAAGTTACTGACTAAGCTTAGAGCCCACCACTCAGTAGAGTTTGTTTTAGAAAGGCTACATTTCCTTTTCGTTGTTTAAAAGACAGATCTTGCTTGATTTTTTGCCAAAGATGGTTTGGCGACTGTGTGAGACGTTTTTAGGGAGGAGGGGGGCAGACCCTCCCCCAAAAGTTAAATCTGCATGTAAAAAGACCTTTACGATATCATGCTTTCGATCTTAAGAGTCATTAACAGAGCAGCCGGAAATTAAGGCAGGGCTGGTCTTGCATACACAAGTCCTTTCCTTGAGGGTTCTTTCGGCTCCACAATCATAGATTAACAAGTATCCAAGTACCACATCAGTTAGCCTGTCATAGTGTGGGTAAACAGTGATAAGAAGATGTAAGTCAAGTGAGTACGGGGATGGGAGGGGGCAAGAGGCTGTGGACTGATGACCATATCTGCCCTGGGTATGTGGGAGAGATATAGATGGTTCTCTTTATATTGCCGTCTTTTTTATTTTTATTTCTTTATTTAACATTTCAAACCATCATGTCAAGACAGAACAATAAGAATTGATACTTTGCTGCTTTCATTACAGCAAATTTTCCGTAATTGCCAATAGTTATACTATTCAAGATATCACAATGCAATAATCAAGTAGGTAGGGAGGTACATCATGGCGAGACAATCACTAGTTTTACCACTATCGAGGTACTAGACAAAAATTATACCCCAAATATAAATCATCACTAAAAAACATAAAGAACAACCCCGCTTCCCACCCTAAGACACACTACAGGTAGTCCCTCCATGAGGCAGTAGGCCAGTCAGGGGTAAGTTCCGGTGCAACTTAACCACCGATTTCTATGAGCTCAGTGCAAGTCTCATTCCCCCACAGTTTCGAAACTGCCCCCCCCCTCCCCTTGCAGCACTATACGCACTATACAGCGCCCAAAAGTTCTTAGGTCTATTACGGGGAGGTAGGAGCTCCCTGAAACTTTCCGTTTGGGTGCAGCAATACAGCATATCTGATGTCTATTATCATATTGCCGTCTTTCATGTTCATCTGGTCATAAAGTACAGAGGCATTCCCTCACACTCTTAGCATCCTGGAGGAGGAATCCATATTTGTGCAATGTTCACATTAAGAACCATTTGGTTTTTGAACTCTGAACAGCCAGCATTATGACCTCTGGGCTGTTGGGGAAACCCTTCACTGCTCCGTCTAAAAATATGCAAAAAACTTACTATTAAATTGGCAGATACTTTTTGTAAATCAGTTGTAATGTGAGAGCATATGGCACGGCCCCCAATATTCAAATTCCAAATATGAGTGACTGACACATAAAATGAGGTACCACCAAATAACAGCATAGATAGACCTGATTTTCAGAAGTGAAAACAACACTTTTTATGCACTTTAAATGCCAGCTTAAGCTATAAGCGCATTCTGAAGATTGAGCATCTGCACAGAGTTATGTATGTAAGTATGGAAAGTAAAACAGTAGCACTACTTGCAGCTAAAATCCCAATATTGGTGGAGCATCCATGTTTTAGCCAAGTAGTAGTTAAATTACATTTTTGTTAATAGACTATTTTAGCTAGCTGGCATTAGAAAATACTTACTAAAATAATTATTGCCACTTTTAAGAAATTAAGAGAAATAAAAAGTAACTGTAGGAAAGTGCCTCTTTTGGCATGGTTAAACCCCACTTTTTGCCTGGTGCATGAGGTGATTTTGAAATCAAAGTTCGTTGGGTCCCTGCTAACCAGGTACCCAGTGTCAGACCTCTTTCCTAAAACTGCACCATGTTTGGCACAACTTCAACCTCCTCTATAGGTTCCCATTAAATGGTATCCCTGTTACCTAGGGCATTGGGGTAGAAAAGGATCCACTGGGGATGCAGCACAAATAGTGCCACCCCAGTGATCCCTCACCAAGACTATGCAAACTGCCATTGCAGGCTGCATGTCTTGGTGCAGAGAAAACTGAAGAGTCTGCATGGCACGCAGCCATACACTGCATGAGAAATAGGTAAGTAACCCGTACTGCAGGCCCGAAAGCCATAAGGCACGGTGCACTATATACCATGTGTGGACAAATAATATCGAAGTCCATTCTTGGATATTTTAAATGCACAGGAAAGACAGAGAGAGTACATGGGCTGCATACCAGTCATCAAGAGTTTCCTAGCGCCAATATGTTTTCACTGTACCCTAAGATGTTTTGTACCAAACATCTCATTTTAATAAATCCTCATTGATGCTAGTTTTGGGTCTATGCACTGGTGTGGTTTCTGACTAGTCTTAGCCAGCCTGCAAATGCCAGAAATGTTTCTGATCTCATGGGATGAGAACCAGCGCTCTGAGGCCAGAATTAAGCCTGCTCTGGGCGAAGGTGCTTCATACCTCCCCCAGGCCAGAATTGCCATCCAAGGCAGGAAGTTTCAAAGGTGATGCCGCCTTTGAAATGCGATCCAGGCAGATCCAGCTAGTGGACGATGTCAACCCCTTGTCCAGCTCCATATCTGGCGGGAGGACAGACAGGAATATTAGCTAAATTAGGAGGTGGGTTCCCATTCAGCTAGCACCACTCCTAAGGTGGGGCAGAGGATGCGGAGCCCACTTTTCATTTGACTCCATCTTGCTTTGAGAGGGATTTAGTCAATTAGGGCTAGGGTAGTCCCCCTTCCCACAGGAAGTGGTCACTTAGAAAGTGTAGACACCCTAAAATTAGGTAGCCTATTGGCTACTACTTGTCACCCTCTGTAACACTCCTAAATGAAGTATTTAAGTGGCATCCCTGGACCCTGATCTCTAGACTCGACGGACATAAAGAAAATACAGACAAGGAAGAGCTGCTAAACCGAGAACAGAAGACCTGATGCAGAATTTTGGATTGAAACCCTGCCTGCTGCTTTCAGGACTTGACAATCAAGGTGTGCTGACAATGGCCAGAGAACTCCCTTGGGGGTAGAGGAACTACTTACCTGCAGTCTGCAGGTACCGAACCCAGAGTCTGGTTTACTGACTTGCTGCTTTCCGGTTACTCCGACGCAGCAGCCCAGCAAAAAGAGGTACATCAGCTCTGGAGGGTCAGATTCCTCTCCCCACCACGTTTGCAGACACAACGACCTACCGGAGCTGTGCTACACCATTATCCAGGATACCGGACCCCTGCAACCTACACTGAGACAGAGAGTCTATTCCGGACTCAACTGCCTAGGAAGCAAGCACCCATCGAGGGATGTCTAGACCCATGAAACCCACTTCGTAAGTGGCCCAGCTGTCCCGGAATTGTCCCTGTTAAACTGCCTTCCCCTGACAGTGATGACTTCTTGACGCACGCTGCCCAGCTGACCTATCTACTCTGTACCCACCCTGCCCGCCTGGGTACCAACGAACAAGCTGTGCTCCTGTGGTCCTGAGGCCCTTGCGACCTGCTCCCTCTAGTGGGACCCCTCGGGCATACCCTTAAGTCCTCATGTGAAGTGTATTTACAGATGGCCCCTTCTTTGTGGCAAACCAACTACCAACGACCTCATCATTCTGTTCCTGGCTGAATCGGGGACGCTCCAGAGAATCCGCTGATGGAATATTGGACCTGGCCTTGCTACTTACCTAAATCATGAAGGTGAATCTCGAAACCCAACAGTATGATTTTATATGCATTTTTCTATTTTTTCCCATTGACCTAAACTCCTCAAAGGAATGGTCCCTAAATATGCAGAGGGTGATGACATCACCAAGTGGATTACTGCTTTCGGGAGAGCTTGAATCAGTGGAAAGTAGCCAAAAACACTGGGTCTCTCTCTTGTGGGAACTTTTCTCAGGTTAATGCAGTAATAGACTCCTGACATTGAATAAGGAAGATGCTAAGTTTTATTACCTCATGAAGGGTACCCTGATTGAGGGCTTTGGACTCGCTACTGAAGAATATAGAAAAAATTCAAGGAGATTCGAAAAAGTCAGTTGTGAGTTCAATTTGCAGACATTTCAGTGAAAACACCAGGTGGCTGGTTAACAGGTAACATTGTGCATGACTATGTTGGACGTTACAATTTAATCATGAAGGAGCATCTGTTGAATAATTGTTACAATGAGAAGTTACAGGAGCACCTGGTAAACCTAGGTCCACTTTCTCAAGAGTTGGGGAAGAATGCAGATCACTGGGCCAAAACAAGGGTAACAAAAACTGCCACTGGTGGGGTTGACCAAAAGAAAAAGGCTAAAATGACTCCCCAAGGGAAAGATGATGACCAAAAAGATAAACAACAAAGAGTCTTTTACAGGCCTCCAAAAACTTGCTCAGGAGGAGGGCACAGAAACTCCTGACAGCCCAAGGGAGGGTACCAGGGTAAAAACTGGGATCCCAAAAAGACTTGGTGTCATGATTGGCAGGCTCTTGGACACCAAACTGGAGACCCTAGCTATAAAAACAAAAAGAATGCCTTTAGTACACCTTAAGTAAATCTTATGTTATGTTATAGGCGTTTTGTATCGCGCACAATTACTCGAGAGTATCCTGGCGCGCAAACTTACCAGGTACTGCATTGGTAAGTCTCCAGATGGGATCACAGATGGGACATAACTATATCAGAGGGCCTGGTGAGGCAACTTTAGTGACAGACGGTGCAGTGAGTACAGCAACCCTGGCAGTCTGGCCCAGAAATCTGGGAAATTACAGACAGCAGCAAAAATGGGTTAAAGTTGAAGCTTTGAGAGATACTGGTGTCAGTGTCACCACGGTGACTGAGCAACTGGTGTCCCCGGGCTAGTACTTGCTTGTAGAGACTTACACAGTACTCAATGCTAACAATCAGGCTAAGGTACATCCAATGGCTGTGGGGTCCTTACAATGGGGCGGGGTTATTAGCCACAAAAAGGTGGTGGTATCTTCTGCAATTCCCATATAGTGTCTGCTTGGCAATTATTTGGATTCGTCAGCATGGACTAAGGTCGAAAACAAAAAGCCATGCTGGGTATACCTGAATGGGTGCATGTTGACACATAAGGAAATAGTAACCCCAGGGCGAAAGAGGAGTGCTGGAGCATGAAATATGGACCAACCTTCCAAGACAAAGGGCAAGAAGTCTGGGAAACCAACGTTTATCCATACACTAGATCAGGTCCCTCTCCTCAGGGAGAAGACTTGTCAGCCCCAGAGGGAACTGAGCCCCATGAGCATGGGCCTTACACAGCAGAGCTTTAGGGTGTAGTTGGTCCCTCTAGGGAAAAACTTTGCCAGGGGCAAAGAACCTGTCCCACTCTTTAAAGCCTGAGGCAGCAACATGCTGATCAGGAAAAGGGAATTGCCAGTGGTTCTTACAAGGCCTATTTGGAGGTGGGACTCCTTTACACGGAGGCAAGAAAACACAAACCTGATGTCACCAGGCGAGTAGCAGTGCATCAGCAGTTTAGAGAGTTTCTCCTAAAATACGCCCATGACTTTCCCCTAGCTGGCCATCTTGGCCAGACCAAAACTTGGAGTAGGTTGGTGAATCACTTCTACTGGCCAGGAATGTCCCAGAAGGTGAAGGCGTTTTGTAACTCCTGTGCCATCTGTCAAGCCAGTGGCAAGACAGGTAGTCACCTAAAGGCCCACTTAATGGCACTTTGGGTGGTTGGGATACCCGTTGAGAGGGTTGGGATTGACATTGTTGGTCCTCTTGATTCTCAGACAGCATCAGGAAACCAATGTATACCGGTGGTAGTGGATCATACCACCAGGTATCCTGAGGCAATTCCCCTGACTACCACTGCTCCTGCAGTGGCTAAGGCCCTCTTTCGTATTTTTACCAGGGACGGGTTTCTAAAGGAGGTAATATCAGACAGAAGTACAAACTTCATGTCTGCATACCTAAAGCCCATGTGGACTGAGTGTGGAGTGACTTAAGAGTTCACTACCCCATATCATCTGCATGTAAATGGGTTTGTTGAAAGATTTAACAGGACTCTAAAAGGTATGATTAGTGGACTCCCTGAAAAGCTGAGGAGATGGGATGTCTTGCTATCATGCCTGCTTTTTGCACACAGAGAGATACCACAAAAGGGAGTAGGGTGTCCCCCCTTTGAACTTTGGTTTGATAATCTCTAAGGGGACCATTGTGTCTTGTGAAGGAAGGATGGGAGAGACCTCTTAAAAAACCTTAGCAGGAAATTGTGGATTATGTACTTGGTCTTCGTTCCAGGATGACTGACTACATTACAAAATTGAGCAAAAACCTTGAGGCCAGCCAGGAGCTCTGGAAGCTCTGATATGACCAGAAGGCTATCATGGTGGAGTTCCAACCAGGGCAGAAGGTATGGGGTTTAGAGCCTGGGGCCCCTAGTGCCCTTCAGGACAAATGGGCTGGGCCCTACTTTATCCTTGAGAGAAAAAATGGGAGGTAACCTACTTGGAGGACCTTGGCACATGCAGAAATCCCAAGAGGGTAATACATGTAAACCGCCTTAAACCCTGTCTGTTTACTGGGACCCCTCTTTCTCAGCAATACACGTACCCAGGTCCCAGTGACTTCATTGGGTGTACCCCCCCTTTGCAACTTAAACCCTATCAAGGCAGAGCTGAAATTACCATGCTCATGGTCACAGATGAGGATCAGGAAGCAGAGAGTGAACCTCTTACTGGCCTCCAATCAAACATCCCTAAACACAGGCCAGTTGAGGGAGTGGTCTTGTCAGACACCCTCACTGCCCAACAGTAGACTGATTGCAGACAAGTTCTAAATCAGTTCGCTGACCTCATCTCTTTCACCCATGGTCAGACTAACTGGTGTGCCCATGATGTGGATACTGGTGACCGCATTCCTGCCATAAAAGGCAGTCTCATCATGTCAAAGAGATCGTCAAGGCAAAAGTAAGGAAGATGTTGGAATTGGGTGCCATTGAACACCAAGTCTCCCTGGGCCAGCCCAGTTGTTTCATTCCTCAAACAACACTCCCAGGGTAGAAAGAAAGAAATTAGGTTGTGTGTGGAGCACCGGGAGCTCAATGCTGTGACAAAAACTGATGCACTCCCAATTCCTAGGCTGATGAATTGATTGACAGGTTAGGGGCAGCTAAATATCTCAGTACTTTTGATCTCAAGTCCATTCTTTGATATTGTAAGTGCACATGGATGCCATAGAGAGTACATGGGCTGGATACTTGTCTTCACGAGTTTCCTAGCTCCATGATGGCTTCACTGTACAATAAGATGTTTGGAACCTGACATTTCAACTTAATAAAGTCTCACTGATGCCAGTGTTGGCTTCATCAATAAATGCACACAGGCGACACCTTATAGGGTCCACTGAAAACCTACCAAGCACTGGTGTGGTCTCTGACTAGTCTAAGCCAGCCTGCCATCACCAGACATGTTTCTGACCGCATGGGGTGAGAGCCAGAGTTCACAGAGACCAGGAAAAAAGCCTGCCCTGGGCAGAGGTGCTTCACACCTCCCTCAGGCTAGGATGGCCTAATTCGGGAAGCTTCAAAGGCGATGCCGCCTTTGAAATGCTACCCAGGCAACTCCAGCTATTGGAGGATGCCAACTCTCCTTTCCTGCTCCAAATTTGGCTAGAGGTCAGACTGGAATATTAGTAAAATTATGGGTGGGTACCCATTCAGCCAGTGCCACCCCTAAGGTGGGCAGGTGATGTGCAGCCCACATTTAAGCTTACTCCATCTTGTTTTGAGAGCGAATTAGCCAATTAGGGCTAGGGTAGTGCCCCTTCCAACAGGAAGATGTCCCTTAGAGGGTGTAGACACCATAATGGTAGGTAGCGCATTGGCTACTACCTGTCACCCACTTTAACGCCCCCAAATGGAGTATTTATGTGGCATCCCTGGACCCTGTGCTTTAGATTCAACAGAGACAAAGAAGATACAGACAAAGATGAGCTGCTAACCCAAGAACAGAAGACCTGCTGCAGAATTTTGGCATGAAACCCGGTCTGCTGCTTACAGGACTCGACAATAGTGGTGTGCTGTCTCGTTTTGCTGCTGTGAGGTCTCCAAGAGCCCCGGAGCACTCTCAGTCTTTCACCGATCGCCAAAGAACTCCCTTGGGGGTAAAGGAAGTACTCCAGTGAAGTCTGAGATAAATCAGTTCCTGAGGGTCAGATCTGTCTCGCCACCACGTTTGGAGACACCTAGACTTACCGGAGCCGTGCCCGACCATTACCCGGGGAACAGGAACCTTGCAATGTACACCAAGACGCAGAGTCCATTCCGGACTCCAGCAGCCAAAGAAGCAAGCACCCATCGAGGGATGCTGAGACCCACTTTGTGAGTAGCCAGCTGTCCCTTAATCGCCCCAGTAACCTGACTGGCTCTGACCACGAATATACCTTGACGCATGCCCTCCGGCTGACCTATCTGCTCTGCAACCAGCCCGCACGGCCTGGGTACCAAGGAACCAGCTGTGCTCCTGTGGTCCTGATGCCCTTGCGACTTGCTCCTTTCGAGTTGGACCTCTTGGACCTACCTTTAAATCCTCTCATGCAGTGTGTTTTCATGTGGCCTCACTCTTTGTAATGCACAAGCTATCAACGACCTCAGCACCCTGCTCCCGGCCGAATCCGCGATGCTCCAGAGAATCCGCTGGTGGAACACTGCAACTGGCCTTGCTACTTACCTAAATCTCGAAGGTGAACCTTGAAATCCCACTGTAGGATTTTATATGCACTTTTCCATTTCCTCCCATTGACAAAACGGTGCATAATTGCGCACTAAAGTGATTTATTTTGCGAATTTGAAAAATTCATAACTCGAAAAGTACTTACTGTACAGCTAAGTTCTTGGTCAGAACAAAATATATAAAAATGTGTTATTTTTGTAAATTGGTCTCGGATTTATTCTTGAGTGTGTGTATCATTTATTGCCTCTGCGAGTACAACAAATGCTTAGCACTACCCTCTGATATGCCTAACTGCTCAACCACACTCCCACAAATAGAGCGTTAATATTATCTACTTTTGCCTTTGTATACCAATCTGGGTCTCACTGGACTCTGCACAGTGTACTTCATTTTATATCACTATATAGAGAGCCAGCTTCCTACAATAACACATTGGGTTTTTATTTACTATGTTGCTAAAATGACTTTTAAAAAGTTTTCACATTATTTGCCTACAAGTACCCAGTCTATGTTGGAGGTCACTGTCCTTTCCCTTTAGTTAAGCTCCTTGTGAAAGGTTGTCTCTAGTACAGCTTTTAGATTGAAAAATCGTTCACCTTGTAATAGTTAGCTGAAAGTTGGTACAGATATTCGTCTTTGTAATAGTTTGCTAACAATCCTGTACGCAAAGATTGGCATAGTTTCCTTAGAGGAGACAATAACAAGACAGAGTTGTTTGGTTTACTGAGTAGCAGTGTGCAACTTATTAATATCGAAGGGAAGCAAGTAGTAATCACCTGTAAGGATACATTTTCAAATTCCACATTAGGGGTGATTAGGATGGAGGATTTTCCGCATCCTCCGGGCCGGCGGAAGCCACAGCCGGCCTGGAGGATGCGGAAAATCCTCTGTGGACCCACCAAGACCCACCGCCACATTAGGATGGCTGGTGGGTCCTGGTTTCCGTCCGCAGCTTCTCCTCCGCGGTTGGCTTACAACCGCGGCGGAAAAGCACTAATATGGTGACGGTGTCTCTCAGACACCGTCAGCCAGATTAGGACGTGCTTGGAAACTTGCTTTTCCGCGGCGGCTTTTCCGCCGTGGAAAAGCATGTATAACTTCACTGCCGGGGCCCGTTGCGGGCCCCCTAGGTGAAGGGGGTGCACATGGGGGGTACCTATGGTACCCCCTTGCATTTGTATGCAGTAAGCGGCAGGCACTGCGCGGTGCCTGCCACTTTCTACATACAAATGCAATGCGTGCATTTTTAACATTGCTGCGGGTGCAGCTTGAAGCTCCACCCGCCGCAATGTTAAAAATAGAGGATGTGACCGCCACCCTGGCGGTCACATCCTAATCTGCACAGAGGGAACGCCGCAGCCCATGTGGACGTTCCCTCCTACTCAGGGATCGCGGACGGACTCAAGTCCATCCGCGATCCTAATGACCCCCTGATATCGCCTAGCAATCATGAGGAAATGGACACGAGTTACGCTTCCTTCTTTCCATGCAGTAACTTAAGGTCACTCCAAAATAATGATTCATACAGTAGATACCGATGTAGTCGTTCTTGCGATTGCTCATTTTAATTCCATTGGATGTCAAGAATTGTGGGTAGCGTTTACTACAGGAAAAAAGGTCCTGCTATATTCCAGCTCATAGTATTGTAGCAAGCTTAGGTGTTGATATATGTGAATCTCTACTCTTTTTCCATGCTGTTACAGGTTGGGGCACCACGTCAGCTTTTCATGGGAGAAGGAAGAAAGCAGCTTATGACATCTGGATGGCACTATCTTCTGCTACTCCTGCATTTAAATTTCTGTCAGATGGACCAAGTTCTGTTGATCCTAATCACTTCGGAAATGTAAAGAGTTTTACTGTACTAATGTATAGCCGTATTTATCCACTGCATGCAATAAACAGTACTCACCAATTCATCTTTGCAAGTGTCAACGGAACTATTGAAAACACCCACCTACACAACACCCTTTTTTTCAGTATGTTAAATGATCTGCGTGCTAAGCGGGCCATGTTTGGGGTCAGACTTTGGTGCCCATGCAAGAATTGCCAAATTTAAATGATTGGGGCTGAAAGCAGATTGATGGAGTAATGATACCACATTGGACAATCAATCTGGAAACATCTAAATCATGCAAAGAACTTATTTGTTGTGGGTGCAAAAAGTAGTGCCATAATCTGTGCATATGACCAAGGTGAGCCTCCCATGCACCGACCTCTGCTTTTACAGTGGAAACTATTATCAAGATTAAGACAGTATGCAAACTCAAATTATCATTGTTTCATATTATAGAAATGTTATGAGGGTTTAATAGTCTTGTATTGTTTAATTACAATGGAAACATTATCCACATGTTCATAGTATGTGTTGTAAGGATACAAATTACGCAAATTATACGTTTATTTTCACTAGTGTGTGTGTTACTTATTCCTGGCGTCCTTATTGGTGGGGATTTTGGTTTTATATTTATGATGTTACTGTCTAGATCCAACGTGGGCATGCACGTGAAATTGTATTGTATTGTCATTGCATTTATATAGCACTTACTACCCCTGACGATGGGTTGAAGCGCTGTTTCAGTGAGTAGCGCGCTACTCCAGAACCCATAAAGGATTAGTGTTGAATTAGTTTAGTGAAATATGAAAGTAATTTGAGTGGTGGATAGGTTAATCAGTTATTTGGATTCAGAGGGATAGCGGAAGTGTAGAAGAGGGAAAAAGGTTTGCATTTATATAGCGCTTGTTATCCCATATGGGATGTTGAAGCGCTGGGAGATAAAAGAGGGAAAACAGGTTTGTATTTATGTTTTGCTTGTTGCCACTGATGGGGTGTTAAAGCTCTTTTTGGGCGAGGAGCACGCTACTCCAGAACCCATAGAGGATTAGTGTTGTATTAGTATAGTGAAATATGAAAGTAATTTGAGTGGTGGATATTAGTAAGTTATTTGGATTGGGAAGGGTAGAGGAGGGATAAGAGAGGGAAAAGGTTTGCATTTATATAGTGTCTGCTACCCCTGATGAGGTGTTAAAGTAATTTTTGGCGAGTAGCACGCTACTCTGGGACCCATAGAGGATTAGTGGTGAGTTAGTATAGTGAAATATGAAATCTGAGAAGTGGACATGTTAGTTTGTTATTTTGATTGAAAGGATAGTGGAGGGAGAGAAGAGTGAAGGATTTAGATTTTTTTGTTTTGGAGGTCATAGCAGTAGGAGGAGGCTTGGGATGAGTAAAATGGGATGTGGAGGGGAAGAGTCAGAGGGAAGAGTTTAGAAAGGCTTGTTTTTGTGGATTGATATAGTAAAGAGGTGCCAGATGATGCAAGGAGGGGTAGAGCAGGGGAAGAGTCTATAAATGGTTATTATGTGGATAATAGTAGCAGAATGGGGATTGGGATAAATGAGAGAGTGGATGTAGAGGATACATTGGTAGAGGTATATGGTGAGAAATAGGGTAGTGCACTGGAAAAAGTAGTAGAAAGAGGTTTGAGATGAGTCAGAGAGTTGAGGTAGAAGATATATTGAGAGAGGTATAGGGTGAGAATATGGTAGTGCATAGGATTTGCACAATTAGAAGAAAGTAATAAATATACAGATGTATACGTACATGGAAAGCATAAAGATGCATAAAGGATGTAAGTATATGTATATTATAGATATTGATAGAGGTGTAGGGTGAGAAATAGGATAGTGCATTGGAAAGAGTAGTAGAGGTTTGAGATCAGTCAGAGAGTTGAGGTAGAGACTATATTGAGAGAGGTATAGGGTGAGAAATAGGGTATTGCATTGTATGAATTTTTTAGGATAAAAGTAATAATATATAGATCCAAGTACATGAAAGGTATATAGATACATAAAGTAGGTAAGTATATGTAGATTAAAGATGCAATAGATAAACTCTGTCTTTCAAGTGTAATTAAATATTTTTTTAAAACAATTATTCTATGTTTATACAAAGCAATACACATATATAGGTACATATATATAATACAAATACATTTTTATATACAGAGTGATATGCTGTATATTTCTGTATGCGTATGGTGCTTTTGTGGGAAAGAGCCAATTCTTGAGTAGTTTTCTGAAGATACGGTGGTTGTCCATGGATCTTATGTTGGGGGTAAAGAGTTCCATAGTTTGGCTGCTTCAACAGAGAAGGATGTGTCAGCTATGGGTTTTTACAGGTATCTTGGGATTTTGAGGGAAGGTACCACTCTAGAGCGGAGATTCCTTTGTTGAATGTGTTTGGTGATTTTATTCCTGATGAAGAGCGGTCCTATTCCATGTATCGCTTTGTGGGTAATACAAAGCAGCTTGGACGTGGATCTTCTGGCAACCGGTAACCAATTCAGGGCTTTCAAGGCAGGGGAGATGTGGTCTTATGGTTTGATATGCAAGAGTAGTCTTTCAGTCGAGTTCTGAATCCATTGTAGTATTTTCATAGTTGTTAAAGGAGACCGTGGTAGAGGCGTAATCGAGTTTGGACAGAACAAGGGAGATGGTAGCTTGGACCTTGTGTGGAAATCCCAAATGGGGAAAGATTAGTCGAAGAGTTTTTATAGCAACAAAGCTTGATCTTGCTAGTTTATCCACTTGGGTATTCATCAATAGCTTGAAGTCCATGGCCATTCCGAGGTTTTTTACTTCCTTCGATACTTTAGGCGGTGATCCCAGTTCATCAAGCCAGGCGGCAAGCGGGTCGTAATGTTTCCAATCGCCACACTGGAGTATTTCCATTTTGAAAGCATTCAATTTGAGAAGGCTCCAAGTCGTCCATTGATCCACAGCTCTGAGACAACTGAGAATGGGTGAGTTTCCAATTTCTTTGCGGCATTCCAGTGGAAGGAGTATTTCCATGCCATCTGCATAGTTATAGCACATGAGGTGAAATTGATCAGTACCGGTAATAACTTCATGTAGATGTTGAAAAGCATGGGCGAGATGATAGAGCCTTGAGGGACACCTGCTTTTGTGTTGTACGGCTTGGATGAGACAGGTTGGGTATGGATGACATTAGTTCAGTTTTAAAGGTAGGACATGATCCAGTCTAGAGCAGTCCCCTCTATGCCGGCTTCGCAGGGTCTTTGTATCAGAGTGTCATGGGCAACCGTGTCTAAGGCAGGCAAAAGGTCCAAAAGGAGTAGCGCAGCAACCCAGTTGTGGTCCACTGTGTTCTTCAGGTCATCCCAGATGGCAAAGAGGGCAGATTCTGCGCTTCTTCCCAATACTGTTTGGAAGTTTGAAAGAATAGTATTCTCTTCTATGAATTGTGACATCTGGGCCAATTATGCTCTTTTTATTAGTTTACCCAGGAAAGGTCCATTTATAACGGGTCTGTAGTTGTCAGGGTTCAGCGGGTTTAAGTTTGATTTTTTCAGTAAAGACCGTATGTATGACTTTTTGAGTTATTCTGGAAATATTCTGGTAGTTAAGGAATCGTTGATACTTCTTCTTATTGGAGTGGCAGCAGAGGTTGTTAGAAGAATTGTCTAGGAAGTTTGCAGGACATGGGTCAGAAGGGCTGCCGGCAGGCCTGCCTGCTTTGACCAGGTCCATAAATTCATCGTGTGAAATGTGTTGGAAGGAACAGAGATATATATATACGCAGCAACAGCATTCAGTGCGACTGCCGCGTGGACCAGGAAAGCCATCCCCGGGCCGGAACACAGCAATTTAATCCCGATCCCAGGCGTGAATCCAAGATTACATTGGACTCGATTTGAACATCCCTCCTCACCCTCTTTAAATATGTATATCCTCCTCAAAGTATGCTCAAACTAAGATGTAGTTTTGTCTAATTGCAAGCATAGATTAAAATGGAATAGGGTGGTGTGCCAAAAAGAGAGCCTAACCTGCATTAAAGACTTAGTAGAAGCGGGAACCATGGAACTCGCATCCTGTAACCTGGTGCACACCACTGAACAGAGTGCTAATTTTATGGTCTCCTATAACAGTCTAATAGAGAAAATTGGATTGTTCTTTATCATAGGAGACACCAGAGCAGGCAATAAGAAGAATACACCAAAAACAGGCACACCATGGTATACTGCAGAATGCAGGAAAAAGAGAAGGGCCATAGGCGATGCAATGAGGAAGAAGGACACCACCGCCGTGCGGACGGCTAGAAGGGATTATAAAGTCTGCATTATAAATGCAAAGAAGGAATGGGAGGAAGTATATTGGCAGCAGCTTAAGGATGCTGCCAATCTAAAGAATCCTATCCTGTTCTGGTCCTTGATAAATATATATGACAGGAAAGGAGCAGAGCCTCTCTCCAATCACATAACCGAGTACCAATGGCATTCCCATTTCTCTAGTTTGTACTGTGTTGAAGATGAGAGATGCCAACCCTGGAGGGAACTAAAGTATGACCTCTCCATAGAGGAGCTAGCATCTGTAGAGCCCTTTTTAGCACGAGAAGTCTCTGATGCAATCAGGACCATTATCCCCTCTAAAGCTGCTGTCCCTGATGGACTACCGGGCGACCTATACTTACACGATCCTAAACTGTGGTCTGATTTCATTGCCCCGCTAATGACCCTGCAAACTATAGGCCGATTAGTTTAATCGATGCCGTCCAATAAATAGTTGGCAGGGTCATTGTAAATAGAATAGACACGTGGCTAGAGGGAGGGAACATGTTGTCCCATTTCCAGGCGGGATTCCGAAAGAATGTGGGTACAATGGACCAGGTCTTTAGGTTTTGGGCCACGTACTGGAAGACGGTAACCATCAAGAGGGGGAACCTTTACCTGGCCTTTATTGATCTTAAAAGCGCCTTCGACCTGGTACCCCGCGATAAACTCTGGAGGGTGCTGCTGGATATGGGGTTCCCGCGGTACCTACGAGTTTATAGTTAAACTCCATCAGTATAATTACGCCAGGATCAGATAGGGCAGGCAGGGTCAGCTAACAGGGAAGGTGACTGTGAATAGAGGAGTACGCCAGGGCTGTGTGATGGCCCCGACATTGTTCTCCCTCTTTGTTAATGGGGTGGTAGACCATTTGAGGGAGGACATTGCCGATGCCCCGGTCCTGGCGGGGGGAAAAACACCCACACTCCTCTTCGCAGATGACACGCTTTTGTTGTCCAAAACCCCCTCTGGACTCCAGAAATTGCTGAACAGATTCAGCTTGTTCTGTGACGAACGTGGGCTGACCATCAATACATCCAAAACTAAGTTAATGGTCCTGCCCCCCTCAAAAAAGACAAAGAAAATTAATATCACTCTTGAGGGCATACCCCTGGAAGTGGTAGAGAACTTTGATTATCTGGGAATTAGATTAAATAATAGAATGAAATGGGATTCCCACATCGCTAAGATGCTGATAAATTTGAAGAGAGTATCAGGCGCTACCTTGAGGAGTCAGCGTATGTCTGCTAGCAGGCCTATAGCCCCCGCGCTTGCAGCATACGAAGGGAAGGCGCTGACTTCCGCAGTCTATGGGTCTGAACTATGGGGCAGCAAAAATGTATCAGACCTGGTTAGAGCTGAGAACAAGTTCATAAGGGACTTAGTTGCTCTCCCATCTCAACCCCACTAAAGCCCCTATTCCACGATATGGGCAAATGTTCGATATCAGATATAGTTCGTCTCCGCCCTTTGCTGTTCTGGGTGCGCCTGAGGAATACCCCAGAACTAGCAAACTACGCACTGGTGTTGGACGAACTTATTGCCTTGAATGGTGCGAATAAGATCCAGTGGGTAAACAAACTGAGGCAGATGGTCATAAAATTGGGGTTGGCTGAAGCATGGACCACACAGTCCCCTCCCCCAAAGCAAGTTATCAAGAAAATGTACTGGGAGTGGATCCAGACTGAGGAACTTAGGAGCACAAACTGGGGAGCATTAACCTCCCAATTTTTAGAGCATAAGCCCATTGGGAGGTTTGAACCGTTTTTAGACTTTATTCAAAAGCCAAAAGATAGAGCTATCTTCTTAAAAATGAGGTATGGGACACTTCCACTTAACACATTTGTGGAGGGCTGGATAGGAAGGCGGGCCCCACATGGAACCTGTCCAAGCTGCCCATGTCAGATCGAATCCCTACCGCATTTTCTGTTTGGATGCAAAGCATACAATAAGACAATGGCTGAAACCAGTATGCAGGGAGTTAGGGGTCAGAGACTTTAGGGTAGCCCTCTGCATCCTTTCAACTGACACAACATCTTTGGTTGTTGTATGCAGAGTTGCTAAGTACCTAACAAGTGCCTGGCTCACCCGTTCTAAGCTGCTAAACTGCAATAACGTATAGAGCCTGTAGGTGCAGAATCCCTGTATGTTCACTACTGTTACTGTATGATAGACTACTAAAAAAAACTGTTATAATTGTACTGCAAATGCTACTTACCAGTATGCATCTGTTCTTGGCATGTAGGGCTGCTGACATTCATATCTGTGCATAGATCGCCGCCTAGTGTTGGGTCCGGATGATTGCACATTGTTGTCCTGGAAGAGTCTTCGAAGTATCACGAGATAGGTGGCTCCTCCCCTGGACTACAGTGCGCATGGGCATCGCCTCCATCCCCAGATTGTTTTTAGCCATTGGCAGAGATGGAGTGAAGTATGTGAATGATGCCTATGCTGCGAGCAGATATATGAACATATACATATGTATGAAGACTGCAGCTGCTACAGGCGCCGGGGAGGAGGGTGGGCGATATGAATGTCAGCAGCCCTACATGCCAAGAACAGATGCATACTGGTAAGTAGCATTTGCAGTTCGAGGCATGTGGGCTGCTGAATTCATATCTGTGCATAGAATACATAGCAGTCCTCCCATTATTGGCGGCCGCCCGTGCCAGCTGCAGCAGTCTGAAAAAGTGTCTTGAGAACAGCCTGACCAACAGCTGCTTGCTGTTTGGAATGCACGTCTACACAGTAATGTTTAGTGAAAGTATGTGTGGTAGACCATGTGGCTGCTCTACAGTTATCTTCTAAGGGAATATTACCTAAGAAAGCCATAGAGGCCCCCAGCTTCCTGGTGGAGTGGGCTCTTGGTGGAATTGTGAGAGTGCGCTTGGCCTTAGCGTAACAGATCTGAATGCATTTTACAATCCACCTAGCGATCCCAGCTTTGGAGATAGCGTTTCCCTTGTGGTGTGAGGCAAAAGCAACAAAAAGTTGCTTGGTCTTACGAAAATCTTTGGTCCTGTCAACGTAGTACATTAAGGCTCTTTTAACGTCAAGGGTGTGGAGCATCCGCTCCGCCAGCGACTCTGGGTTCTGAAAGAACACTGGCAACTCAATTGTTTGATTCATATGGAATTGAGACACAACCTTGGGTAAGAATTTGGGGTTAGTGCGGAGCACCACCCTGTTAGCGTGTACTTGGAAGAAAGGTTCCTGGATGGTGAGCGCCTGCAACTCGCTAACCCTCCGTAGGGATGTGATCGCTACTAAGAAAGCCACCTTCCAAGTCAGAAACTGAAGCTCACAAGAGTGCAGTGGCTCAAAGGGAGGACCCATCAGCCTAGTAAGAACCACGTTGAGGTTCCATTCCGGAGCTGGTGGAGTCCGTGGTGGAATGACCCTTTTGAGTCCTTCCAGGAAAGCCTTAATAGCAGGGACCTTAAAAAGTGATAGGTGTTGTCTATTCTGGAGGTATGCTGCCAGTGCAGACTAGTGAATGCGTATGGAAGAATACGCCAAGTTACATTGGTACAGGTGGAACAGGTAACAAATGATGTTCTGAATGGAAGCATCTAGCGGGTCAATATCGTGGTTCACACAGTAAACGACAAAACGCTTCCATTTAGCCGAATAACAAGCTCTAGTAGTGGGCTTCCTTGCCTCCCGAATGATGTCCATGCAATCGGGGGGAAGATTGAGGTAGCCAAACTCTAGGACTTCAGGAGCCAGATCGCCAGGTTGAGCTGTTGCGGATCTGGGTGCTGAATGTCGCCATGGCTCTGCGTCAGAAGGCTGGGAGTGAGATGAAGCCTTTGATGCAGTACCACGGAGAGTTCCAGAAACGTGGTGTACCATGGTTGGCGAGCCCACGTTGGAGCAACCAGGATGAGAGTCATCGAGTGCTGCCTGAGCTTGCGTGCCACCAGCGGTATCAGAGGTGCTGGGGGAAAAGCGTACGCAAATCTGCCTGACCAGTTCATCCACATCGCCCTGTGATTGCGGGTGTGGGAACCTGGCGGCGAAGCTTTGGCATTTTGCGTTCTCCCTTGTGGCGAACAGGTCTATCTCTGGATGACCCCACTTTTGGAAGTACGGTTGGAGTACTGATAGATGTATCTCCCACTCGTGCATTTGATGGCTGTGCCTGCTGAGCAGGTCCGCCATCTGGTTGTCCTTGCCCGGGAGGTGCTCCGCCATGAGGAAGATGTTCCTCTGAATGGCCCACTTCCACATGCTCTGAGCCAGATGAGACAGCTGCGGAGAGTGTGTGCCTCCCTGCTTCTGAATGTAGTACATGGCCGTCATGTTGTCCGTCCGGATCAACACGACCTTGCTGCACAGATGTACTTTGAACGCCTTCAAGGCCATGAAGATTGCCATCAGTTCCAACACATTGATGTGCATCTTCCTTTGCTGTAGTGTCCAGAGTCCCTGCACCGTGTAGTGGAGTACATGCGCTCCCCATCCCTGGAGAGAAGCGTCCGTTGTCAGGATAATCTGTGGCACAGGCTCTTGGAATGGTCGGCCCCTGCAAAGGTTTTGTGGATTCCACCAATGCAGAGAGTTGTATGCCCGACCGCTCACCAACACTAGGTCTGTCAGTTGCCCATGAGCCTGAGTCCACTGACGTGCTAGGCACTCCTGAAGCGGACGCATATGTAGTCTCGCGTGCGGGACAATGGAGATGCAGGAGGCCATCATGCCTATCAACTGCATGAACACTTTCGCTGGAAGCGAGTGTTGAGGCCTGAATCGTTGGATCAGCGTTTGGATACTGGCGATTCTCCCTGAATTTGGCTGCGCAGTGGCTGCCAGAGTGTTTATCGTCGCGCCCAGATACTGTCGTACATGGGCGGGCTGGAGATGGGATTTCGGGTAGTTCAGAGAGAATCCCAGATCGTGCAGGAGATGAATGGTGCGGGACACGTGGTCGGCGCACTGCTGTTCTGTTTTCGCCTGAATGAGCCAGTCGTCCAGATAAGGGTAGACGTGGACGTTCTGGCGTCGTAGATGCGCCGCCACAGTCGCCAGGCACTTTGTAAAGACCCTTGGCGCTGTGGTGACCCCGAACGGCAGAACCCTGAACTGGTAGTGCTGGTCTTGAATCGTGAATCTGAGATACTTCCTGTGGGAAGGATGCAGGGGGATATGGAAGTATGCATCTTTTAGATCCAACGTAGCCAGGAAGTCCCCCTGTTGAAGCAGAGGGAGTACCTGCTGTAACGTGAGCATATGGAAGTGCTCCGAGAGAATGTACCAGTTGAGGGGCCTGAGGTCCAGGATGGGCCTGAGGGATCCGTCCTTTTTGGGGATTAGAAAATACAGAGAGTAAACCCCTGTTCCCCTTTCTTGTAGTGGGACGAGCTCGATTGCCCCTTTTTGCAGCATGACCTGAACCTCCTGCTGCAACAAGTGCAAGTGCTTGCCGGACATAGGACGGCTTCTTGGAGGTATGTTTGGTGGAGTGGAAGTAAGTTCCAGACAGTAACCGTACTGGATAAGAGACTTGACCCACCTGTCCGTGGTGATGGATTTCCACGCGGGCAGGAACTGCTGGAGTCTCCCCCCGACCGGTGTTGTGTGGTCGGGGGGTAGTGACAAGACGTCACTGCTTGTTGGCGGTGGTGGACCTGGAGCTGTTGTTTCCACGTCCCCTGCCTTTGATGTTGTTGCCTCTGTAGCCACCTCTACCCTTGTTGGTGTATGAGGTTTGGGTATTACTTTTATAATACTGTGTGGACTGCGATGCCTGACCCCTTGAGGTGCCTCTGGTATTGGAGCGGCAAAAGGAACCACCCCGAAACTGCTGAGACTGGAGGGCCCCCATAGACTTAGCAGTGTCTGTGTCTTTTTTCATTTTTTCCAGTGTCGCATCCACCTCAGGGCCGAACAGGTGGTCAGGATTAACTGTTTGGTTCAGTATGGTTGTCTGTATATCCGGTTTGAAACCTGATATCCTAAGCCATGCATGTCTTCTCAGCAACACACTAGTGTTGATTGCCCTGGAGGCTGTATCAGCCACGTCCAGCGCACACTTGATGGAAGCGTTTGTGATGAGCTTTCCTTCCTGAATTAACATTTCCCCTGCCTCCTTGTACTGGTCAGGCAAGTGTTGCAGCAGTGTTTCTAGGGTGTCATAATGAGCCCTATCGTAGCGTGCAAGTAGGGCCTGCGTGTTTGAGATTCTCCAAATATTAGCTGCCTGCGCAGCAATTTGTTTCCCTGAGGCCTCAAATATCTTTGACTCTTTGTCTGGGGGAGGAGCGTCACCAGTGGTCTGCGAGTTCGCCCTCTTGCGTGCGTTAGATACGACCAAAGAGTCCAGTGGCAAGTGTCCCTTGATGTATGTTGGATCCGAGGGCGCTGCCTTATATTTTTTGTCAATGCGAGGATTGATGACACGCGCCCGAGTAGGCTCTTTGAAGACCTCAGTCGCGTGCTTCACCCCCTTGAGCATTGGCAATGTCTTGACTGACTTTTCAGCCACTGAGAAAGTGTCAAACAAAAAGTCCACATCCACGGGATCCGAATGCAGCTCGACATCATGGTTAGCTGCAGCTCTCTCAATCAAAGCGTTGAAGGCTGCCGAGTCCTCCGTCGGTGAGGTCTTTGCCGCAAAGAACTGCGGTTCCTGACCCGCTTGCGGGTCCTCCGGGTGGCCCCCGGCAGACCAAGGTACATGTTCCCCCTCCGGATATGAGTACGCCGGATAGTTGTACTCGACCTCCTCATCGTCACCATCCCCTGCGTTGGAACGCGTTGGCGAATGTTCTAGGGCTTGTGGAGATGCAGGCTCCACCGGGGCCGAAGCACCCGCAGAATCCTTCTTGTTTTTGAGAGGAATCCGAAAATGTTCCAACACCGGCTCCGTGGTGATTTTCCTCTTGAGGAGAGACAGTTTTCCGGTATTGGCGTCGATGATGACCTCTCGACGCTCTTCCTCTGCAAGTGGCTGGAGCCGAGGCTTCGACGCCACCAATGCCGCCTTGGGCGTCGACACCTCCTTCGAGGGCACGCCCGCCCCATGCTTCGGAGCGAAAGCCTTTGGCGTCGACTTCGGCGGCAGGGTAAATCGGATAGGCGTTTGCGCCTTTGTGGGCTTCGGTGTGTGCTTCGGCACCACGTCACCTGGTTCGGGAACCACAGCGTACTTCCGAATCCGTTGCAGGGACTCCGCGACCTTCTTCGTCAAGGCTGGAGAGGGCTTGACCGGCTCGAGCGATCCCCCCGAGCCGGGAGTCGGGTCGGCGAGAGGCACCGTCTTCGGAGCCGACACATCACGTTCCTTGTCCCCGACGGACGGGGCTGTGGAATCGCCTTGGCGCTTCTTCGAAGCTTTCTTCGGGTCATCGACCTCGACTATCTTTGGCGTCGACGCGGCCGCGTCGGTCGACTTCGCCTTCGGCGTCGACCCCGAGGCCCTCGGGTCGGCCATCTTGGCACGGCTCTTCAAGTCGGCCATTTTGAATTTCTTGGAAGTTGATGCCTCCAGAGCCTTCTGCACCAGTGCAGCTTTCACTTTCGGTTTCGAAACCGGAGGAGCGGATCCCAATGGCTTCACTTTCGTTTTTGTTAACGGGAGTGGCGCAACAGAAATGTCCGTGACCGGGCCCGGAGGCGGGGCTGCTGGACTAGTAACAAGGTCTTGGGTAAGGCCCGAAGGCGATCCCGCGACCTGGGCCGCATGAAGGGGGTTTACCCCCGAGTCAGTCTGGGGAAGCTCTTCCTCCGAGCTATCCCCCACGGTGGCAATGGCCCCATCGTCGTCCCCTACCTCGTCGCCGGCTTCGTCAAAGTCCTCATCACCCGCGTCATAGGCATCCCCTTCAGACGCGGGGCTAGAGTTCGAAACCTGCAGGACATCGTCGTCTTCAACAGATTCTTCGAAGATGTCGTCCGGCGGGGGCGCCGAGGGTGCCGATAACTGGGCCTGGAGTCTAGCGGCCCGACGAATCTTGAGAGTCTTCTTACACCGGAACTTTGAGCAGGCCATACACCTGGCCTCATCATGGTCCGGTGACAAACATTTGTTGCACACAGGGTGCACATCGAGGTGAGAATACTTGGAGGTGCACACCGGGCACCTTTTGAACGGAGTTCGTTCCATGTCAGGAGCGTCGAGTAGGCCCGTCCGCGCCGAGAGCACGCGGATGGGTAGCAAGAGTTCGGAGCTGAGAACAGACAAAACCCGAACGAAACAATACCGACGCCCAGCCTAAAGACCTTTTGGTCTCGAGTTAGAAAAAGTTGTACAACTATCGATTCCGACAGAGGGAACCGAAACACATCCGAACCCAATGGGGGAAAAAAACAATCTGGGGATGGAGGCGATGCCCATGCGCACTGTAGTCCAGGGGAGGAGCCACCTATCTCGTGATACTTCGAAGACTCTTCCAGGACAACAATGTGCAATCATCCGGACCCAACACTAGGCGGCGATCTATGCACAGATATGAATTCAGCAGCCCACATGCCTCGAACATATGTATTTTTATTGCTTTTTACTGTCTTTTAACATACGCAATGTCTATCAATTTTCCTCTTTTTTAATTCTCCTTTCCTCTGTCAAAATGTATGTACTTTTATGATATTTATATCGAATAAAGTATTACAAACGGTATGCTCAAACTATGGCTTTTAAATACACACCTGGAACCCAATAATTGATGTGGAGGACCCTCTACTTCAATTGAGTTGCAAATCCTTCCATTCTTGAGTGCTACATTAAACAGGCTACGAAGAGACTGAACCTATATAGAGTGTGCCAGACACCCCTCCTCTCCATTTACCTACTCCCTTAATTATTTCAGACTGCTCACCTTGTCCTGATGATGATCTTGACTAAGTAAAGATCGAAACGCCGTCGACCCCACCAATGAAAATCCCCCATTGTATATATCGTAGTGGATTTCTTGTTCATATATTTTCACTCTCACTTAGTCAAGTTATGCACTTTTTTCCACTCATGTGAGCACCTGAACGTACCTGTGTAAACCCAACTTGCAATCATAATGATTAAAAGTACACATGTTGCTCTACATACTGTGCTCCCTAATTTATTCAATATCTAGATAAAATAAAGTTTTCTTTGTATCTTTTGAAATAATTAGGCCACCCCTGAACCATTGTTCTTTCTATATACATTACAACCCCAGGTTCGCTTAACGGGGTACCCTTGTTTTCCCTAACCTAGGAAGTAACAGAGAGGCTGGGCTAGAGTATTCTTGGATTGTTGTTTTGCAAAAGGGTTAGCACTGGTGCTTTATCTCTGTTTTAAGTATGTGTCCAACATGTCTGCTTTGCCTGTGTAATGATTTGCCAGTTTGTCTGTGAAATCTTGAGTAACGGGATGAGTTCCTTCTAGGCAATTTGGTTTACGAACCTCATTGAGTATTTTATAGAATTCTTTCTTTGCACATTTAGCATTTTGAATTCTGTCTGAATAGTTCCTTTTCTTTTCTTTTTTGATAGCTGACTTGCATAATCTGTTACATTTCTGTAGGCAACGTTTGTCTTGTTTGGCATTCGTTTTGAGCAAGGCACGTCGCAGTTTTCTAATTTGTTGTTTTATGGCTTTTATCTCTGTATTTCTCCAAGGTGCTTGTCTTCTTTTGTTCTGTTGTGTGGTTTTGAGTGGTATCAGGATATCAAAAGCTTTCTCTAGCCACTCATATAGTTTTTGAACAGAATGTATTTTTTCCAGATCTGTACTGGATGTTCGTTGTTCCAAACTGATTATATTCCTCGGTCAATAGGTGGATGCATGTTAGGAGGTTTTAGGTGAGTCGCTTAGTGTTGTTTTATGTTGGAAAGCAAGCAAGTGGTGGTCTGATCATGTGATTGGAGCCATAGTTTGAAGGGTAACTAGTTCGGTATTATTTTTATTTTATTTATTTTATTTTGACAGTTTTGTATAGCGCGAACAAGACCCTTGCG
This sequence comes from Lissotriton vulgaris, assembly GCF_964263255.1. Lineage (NCBI taxonomy): Eukaryota > Metazoa > Chordata > Amphibia > Caudata > Salamandridae > Lissotriton > Lissotriton vulgaris. The sequence goes on from NC_141700.1 coordinate 284,238,204, forward strand.
GGTATCAGAGCGCTTTACAAGGCACATAAAGGTCATTCGACAAATACGTAGGCATACGATGACTTAATCAAATACATTCCTGGTAAAAGGTATCGACTAGCACTTATCAGTCGGTATTTAGGTGACTCTAGCCAAGAGGATCGCTTTCACTTCTTTTTTTAAGAAAGCAGCGGATGAATTCAGTCTTGTTTCTGTGGGTAAGGTGTTCCAAATCCTTGGGGCCATTCCTGAGAAGGTACGGTTGTTCGTTTTTTTCTTGCAGAAGCGTTGTGGTTTAAGCAGAAGATTATCAGAACTCCTAGTTGTTCATCAAAAATGACATCTAGCATGTGTCCAGCGATGTGTGTGGGTTTGTGGACGATCCGATGCAGGTTCAGTGTATCTAGGCCAGTGATTGTTGTTTTCGGGTGGAGCATATTGGGTTTGTCATACCAAATATTGAGGTCACCCAGAACGGATAGGTTGGAGTGTATTGTTATCAGGTTGTGTGCCTAGAAGTGTGTCTGGGAATGCCGCCTTGCTAGGTGGAGGTCTGCAAAGGAGCAGGAAGTGAAAGGAGGAAGACAGTGTAGGACTGCATCTGGTGAGAAGAGCCTCACAATTCTTCATGGAGATGCCGTCAACTTTAGTGTTATGTAATGTTTGCCTGAACACAACAGCTAAGCCACCTACTTTTTTGCCTATACGAGTTTTGGTGATCGTTTGATGGCCTAGCGGAATGGCTTCATGCAGGACTGGAGCCATATCATCTCCCAACCATGATTTAGTTTTGAATAGTATGTCTGGTTTTGCATCAGTGAGAAGGTCGTAGATGTGATGTTTGTTTTTAGAGAGCGATCAAGGATTTATTGATAGACAGTTTAGAGAATGTGCTTTGGTGACAGTGAGACTTTATTAAGTAGAATAGTGATCAGTATTGTGTTGGTTTGTAGCAGGTGTGTTTTTAGTGCTGGTGTTAGCTGTATTAGGATAGGAATTGGGTAGCTGTTCTGTAATTTTGTCCTCGTCCAGCAGGCTGAGAAGCCATTTTGATGGGTTTGCCTGCGCAGTTAATGGAGACGCAAAGATGTGATGTGTGGCACGTTGCTTATATTGTTTACGCTTGTTTAGGGCGGAAGGTGTATGGGTGGTGGTACAGCATGTGGGTCATGTAGTAAGGTTCTAAATTGTCCAATGGATGAGAGGTGGTTAGAAGAGAGTAGCTGTGTTGCTGTATGTGTGTTAGGTGTGGTGGAAGAGAGAAAGCTGGGCATTGTAGTTTGTTCATTTGTGTAGTTTGAAAGGTGGATGTATGATTGTATTTTGTGACTAAGTATTAGGAGGTATTGCGCTTGAGAGATTTTGTCATGCTGGCGTGCGTGATAGGTTTTGTTTTTGAGGTGTAGTGAAAAGAGGTGCTGATGTATTTGTTTTATGAGATGGAGTTGTTTGTATAGTATTGTTTGTGAGAGGAAGGTGTAAGGTAAAGGGGTAGTGCACTGACATATACACAAGAAGTTTTTGTGCCAAATTTTACGCAGATAGGAAGATTTAAAATGAATTATTGATATTTGTCAGCCATCTTGGAAGTCGATTAGACTATATGGCATCGTGGACAAGATCTAATTGGGGGCTTGCTCTTATATGATTACTATTACGAAGATGAATGTATGTACCAAGTTTCAGCTTTTCATCACAAGGTGAACTATTTTTGTTAGAAAATACATTTAACAGCTATACTACTCTAACTTATTTTGATTGGCAATGATGTTAAGAAACAGCTTGAATCTTTTGAGTTTTCTTGATCAATGCTCTCGGTAGACAGAGTCATGGGGACGGGTGAGGTAGCAGCCAGTTAGGTAAAGTTAGTCACTTTGATTGGGAAGGGGTGACTCACTTGACAATGCACAGTGCACGAAATATAAACATGTGAAGGGAGTGCTGTAAAAGAGGTTTGAACTGGCCACTAAGAAAGACCTTAGAATGCTCAGGGACAGCACAATATAGTCTCACCTGTCTGGGGAAGATTTTGTGGATGCCTCTGTGGAGGCCCTAGATGATTGGATAAAAGATATCAGTGTGATGAGATATGCTGAATTTGGCAATCGGAACATGAAGGAACAATTTATTACAAATTATTTTCTAGAGTTAATCAGCATCAGGTAAACTCCCAGTTCTTTGATCCAAGGGAGCTTGACAGAAAGGCTCTCATGTGGGTCAGCACGAAAATGTCCATACAGTCTTGATGGGAAGGAGGGGGGGGGGGTCACTTTTAGGAATTCAGTTTTGGCCCTTACAGTTAAATGCACTAAAGCACAAGTTACTTACCTTCGGTAATGATATATCTGTAAGAAACAGTAGTTAGTGTTAGATTCCTTACCTTAGAATATCCCCAGGCATCAGACTGGATCAGGAAAGTTTTCATCAGCAGTACCCCTGCTCGTCGATAGGCGTCATCTGCGGCTCCGCGTCCGTCGTCGGCGTTGTGGTCGCCGGGATGACGAGGTCGGAGTACTTAGACGCCGCCCTCGAGCGCTGACGTCAGTTCTTGTACATAGCTTTCCGTGCCAGGAATGCAGAGCCATGCCAGAGACCGACACTGGTGCCATAAAAACTAGGGCCCTCAAGGGAGATACCTTAACCCTAGATATCGGTTCGCAGAACGGGGAGAACGGGAGGGGCGGTAAGGAATCTAACACTAACTACTGTTTCTTACAAATATATCGTTACCGAAGGTAAGTAACTTGTGCATCTGAAAGAAACAAGTTAGTGTTAGAATCCTTACCTTAGAATAGATAACAGCAATACCAACCCCCGTGGTGGTCTGTGAACCAAAATCACACCAGAAAGTCCTAGAGAACGGAACGGCCGAAAAAGCCATCTCTCCGGACTTGGCTGTCCAGACTGTAGTGCTTAGCAAAGATGGTCAGCGAGGCCCACGTAGCTGCCTGACAGATGTCCTGCAAGGGGACTCCCCGACCCAGGGCAGTAGTAGCCACTGTGGCCCGAGTGGAATGGGTGCACAGCCCCACAGGAGGCTCCTTTCTCGCCAAAGAGTAACAGACCTTGATGCACAAAACGACCCACCGAGAGATGGTCCATTTGTGCACCGCCCTTTCCTTCTTAGCGCCCACGTAACCAACAAAGAGCTGGTCGTCCACCCGGAACTGGCGTGTGCGGTCCAGATAGAAGGAGAGCGCACCTTTTGGGACCAGACGGTGGAGCCTCTCTTCCTCTTTCGAGGGATGCAAAGGCGGAAAGAAGGTGGGCAAGGTGATGGCCTGCCCGATTTGAAAGGCTGTAACCACCTTGGGCAGGAAAGAAGGACGAGTTCTCAAGACAACCTTGTCCGGATGGACAGAGAGGAAAGGAGGCTTAGAAGATAGAGCTTGGAGCTCACTCACTCTCCTGGCAGAGGTGATGGCAACCAGGAATGCAATCTTAAGAGTCACAAGATGAAGAGGGCAATTGTGAAGTGGCTCAAAAGAAGCGCACATCAAATAGGTCAGAACAAGGTTCAAGTCCCACTGAGGCATCACGAAAGGAACAGGAGGAAACATGTGCATGATGCCTTTCAAGAATCTATTTACAACAGGGAACTTGAAAAGAGAAGGTTGATCAGGAAGCCTCAAGAAGGCTAAAAATGGCAGAGAGATAGCCCTTGATAGTGCCCAGAGCAGAGCCCTGCTGGGCAAGAGAAAGAAGAAAGAGGAGAACCTCTGAAAAGGGGACAGAAGGTGGATCCACAGCCTTTGGTGTGCACCATGCCACAAATTCGTTCCACCTGCAGGCGTATACCGATTTTGTGGAAGGCCGCCTGGCTGCCAGAATCACATCACAGACTTCAGGAGGCAAGTCAAATGGCCTCAACTGTCGCCACTCAATCTCCACGCATGTAGGTGGAGACTGGACAGGTTTGGGTAGAGGACCGTCCCCTGCCGCTGCGACAGAAGGTCCTCCTTAAGAGACACACGAAGCGGGGGATCGACTGACATGCTGAGTAGCTCGGGATACCAGTATCTTCGTGCCCAGTCCGGAGCCACAAGGATGACTTGGGCCCGGTCTCGCCTGATCTTCTTCAGCACTCTGGGCAGAAGTGGTATAGGCGGAAAGGCGTACATCAGACCGCAGCTCCACTCGTGACGAAAAGCGTCTCCCAGCGAGTGCCGCCTTGGAAATTCCAACACGTAGAACTGATGACATTGCGCATTCTCTTCGGTGGTGAATAGATCTAACCAAGGCTCTCCCTACTACTGAAAGAGGCCTTGCGCCACGTCCGAGTTCAGATGCAATTCGTGATCCTTCATGCATCCAAAGGCTGAGTTCGTCCGCCCTGGCGTTCAGAGAACCTGCCAAGTGTTGAACCACCAGGGTGATGCCCTGGCGTTCCAGCCATGTCCAGAGGCGCAGAGCCTCCTGAAAAAGGGTCCACAACCCCACCCCACCCTGTTTGTTGCAGTACCACATGGCGGTGGTGTTGTCCGTGAACACCTGCACTGCACTTCCCCAGACAGAGGGAAGGAATGCCTTCAGTGCAAGCCGGATCGCCCGCAGCTCCAGAAGGTTGCTATGAAGCCGGGACTCCGCCGGAGACCAGAGGCCTCTGATCTTCGCCTCTTCCATGTGGCCCCCCATCCCAGGATGCAGTCTGTGAGCCACCACTGCAACTGTCTCACAGTGCCCTCTGACATCAGTACGTGGTCGGACAGGTTGCCCTGATACTGAGCCCACTGAAACTTCAGGTCCCACTGCAGAGCCCGAATCCGTCACTTGGCGTGATGCACCAGTAGGATGCAGGAGCCCATCGGCCCCAGAAGCCGCAGTGTCAACCTGACCGAGACTCGGGATAAAGACTGAAAGATCGGAATCAGAGCCTGAATATCCCGAACCCGCTGCTCGGGAGGAAAAACCCGAAACTGCGCCGAAGTCCAGAACCGCTCTGATGAAGAGGAGCTTCTGAGAGGGGCACAGGGGTGACTTCAGCACGTTGATGGAGAACCCCAGCAGGTGCAGGAGGTCGGCTGTAGTCTGGAGGTGGGAGACGACCAGTCGTCAAGATAGGGGAAGACTGGAACCCCTGATCTGCGCAGATAAGCTGCGACCACCTCCATCACTTTCGTGAACACCCGAGGGGCGCTGGTAAGGCCGAAGGGGAGCACGGTAAACTGAAAGTGCTCGTGGCCTACCGTGAACCGCAGGTAGCGCCGGTGGGCTGGCAGGACGGGGATGTGGAAATAAGCGTCCTGCAAGTCCAAAGCCAATGTCAGCATCTTGAACTTCTCCTTCAGGAGATAGAGCGTAGGCCTCCTTTGCCCTTCTTGGGAACCAGAAAGTAGTAGGAATAACAACCACACCCTACTTCTGGCCCAGGAACGCGCTCGATGCCCCCTTGGCCAAGAGGGCCGTAACTTCCTCTCGCAGAAGTTGCAAGTGATCCCCCAACATGCGGTGGTACTGCGGTGGCATGGCTGGAGGGGTCGCCTCGAAGGGGAGGGAGTAGCTCCTTCGGACGATTTGCAGCACCCACCTGTCCGACATGATGGTACGCCAGTGGAGGAGGTGATGGTGAACCCTGCCCCCCAGTGGCGTTGAATGGGCCTGAAATGCCGGACTAGGAAGGCTTTGAGGCAGATGCTGTGGGAGTGGATGTGGACTGACCCTGCCATTGTCCCCCGGCACCGCCACGGCAGTAACCACATTCGCGACCGCGTTGAGGCTGATTCTGCGGCCTGTAGCTGGCTGGACGTATGGGGCGCCCCTTCCTTGGCCACGAAAAGGGGGAAAAGCGGAAGTTTGCTGGGCTAGGCCCAAGGACTTGGCCATAGCTTTAAGGACTTGGCCATAGCCCTGGAGTCCTTAAAGCGCTCTAGCTCACTATCTGCTTTGTCACCAAAGAGGCGACGGCCTTCGAAGAGCATGTCCATGAGCATCGACTGGACATCCCCGAGAAGTTGGCAGACCTCAGCCAGGCGTGGCGACGAATCGCCACCGTTGTGGAAATCGCCCTGCCCAGCGAGTTCGTGGTATCAAGTCCACACCTGATCGAGTACTGTGCTGCATCCCGCCCGTCCGCCAGGGCTTGGGTGTGACCGGGCCTCCTCCAGACACTGTGGCAGCACGTCCACAACCGTATCCTACAGAGAGTGGGTGTAACGGTCCAAAAGGCAAGCGGTGTTGATAGACCGCAGCCCCAAGCCCAGAGAGGAGAACAGTTTCTTCCCAAACTGATCATACCTTTTGGATTCCCGACCCGGTGGAACGGTCGGGAATGCGGTCTTGGACGTTGAGGCCTGGATAACCAGACTCTCGGGGTGGGGTGGGGTGGGTGGACAGAAAGCAGGGGTCGCCCGGAGCCAGGCGGTGGCGTCAGGCCACGTTCCGATCCACAGATAGGCCTGTAGAGGGCTTGGATCAGGTGCCAATCAGAACGTCAGTGAGGGCTTCGATAAACAGCAGTAGAGGCTCGGAGGAGCTTGCCTGTGGTTTGAGCACTTCAGTGAGGAGGTTAGTCCTCACGGCCGCGACCGGGAGCTCAAGAGCCAAGGCCTTGGTTGCCCTAGTCAACACCACGCTATAAGCAGCCCCCTCCTCTGAAGCCACAGAAGGGGGACAGACAAATCCAGTGTCAGGGGAAGTGTCTATACCACTGACCTCCCCAGCTCATCTGCCCAGTCCTGGCTCAACTGGCACTGCTGGCCAGAGGGTCCTCAGACCCCTCCCAGTCCTCCCCGTCATCCATGTTCTGGAAACCAGGCAAAAATGATGGAGCTGGGTCGTATTTGAATTGCTTACCCATCGGCGTTGGAGACGGCGCTCGAGCGGCGCTGCTCTGGTGTCGTACCGGGACCGGGGCTGAAACCTAGGGCGGTGTCGTCCGAAGATGGCACTGGAAGCGACACCCTCGGGGTCGGCCCCAGCGGTGGAGTCGTGAGGTCGACTGGTGACGACCCCGATCCAGGCCTGGATCCTGTGGGACCCTGCGGCGTCAGGATCGAAGTCGGCGACGGCGCCGGGCCCGAAGCACCCGATGGCGCCGGGGCCGGAGCTGCCGGCCCGCTAGGGTCCCCAGTCGGATCCGTGGAGTCCTCATGGCCACGAGGAAGTCACGTATCTTCTCCGGCGTCGCGTGCAGCCCAGGGACCGGCGGGTGTGGAGCTGGACGCGGCTCTGGTGGAGCCCCGCGGGCGGTGTCGCCTGAACCCCCGGCCGTGTCGCGCGAACTTCGGGGGGAGTCGGAAGAGCGATGACGCCTCTTCGACTTCTTTTTCGAATGCCTTGACTTACCGGAGGACTTGGAGCCCGACGAGTGATGGTGACTCGACAAGCGGCGATGACTGCAGCTCCGCGACCGTTCCTTCGACTTCCTCCTCGACTGGGACCTCGATTGGTGCTGAGCCGACTGCCGGAGCTCGAGCAGCTTACGGGACCGCTCCCGTCTAGCCTTCGAGGTCAAGGCCCGGCAGTCGGGGCAAGACTTGTTGTCGTGGTAGGTCCCGAGGCAGTAAAGGCACAGATGGTGGGGGTCGGTCACCGACATCAGGCGGTGACAGGCGTCTCAAGGTTTAAAACCAGGCATCCCTAACGGCACCGCGAGTCAAAGTTGACTCGAAAAGTGATCAAAAGAGATCAAAAAAGTTAGTAAAAAATTGACTAGAGTACTGCTCTTCCCGGATCTGCGCTTGCTGGTGCGGAAAAAAGAAGAACTGACGTCAGCGCGCAAGGGCGACAACGTCATCCCGGCGACCACGATGCCGACGACGGACGAGGAGCCACAGACGACGTGCAGGGGTGCTGCTGAAGAAAACTTTCCAGATCCAGTCTGTGGCCTGGGGATATTCTAAGGTAAGGAATCTAACACTAATCTGTTTCTTTCGGATTTATACAACTTTCAGAAGGAAAATGTTCCTTACTTATATATACTTTTTATTTGCAAAACCGGTTTATCTCAAAATGCATTCCAGGATCCCACACATTTTCGGTGATAGTCAACCTTTTAATAAATTCAAAGAGAATCCAATGTTTTTGCTCATACGTCAGCTGCAGGACACTGATTTTCCACTAAGACTGGAGAACAAAGAGGCAGATTTGTCTGGATATTTAGATTAATACTTTTTTAGTTAGGTAATAGGATGTGAAGTATACATGCACTCCATGACCTGTCTGACATGAACAAATCCTCTTGTGCTGCCATTCAAGGTGACTATGATGGACAATAGAAGTTGAGCTTTTTAGCAGAAGACAATTTCTGGGAGACCAATGGTGTTCTAGGTCATGCCCTGTACCCAATGTTTTGCTAATATTTTATGAGGGGAAAGAAGTTGACAGAGAAATCTTGGTGCACCATATGTGTATATTTTGTTTTATTTTACTTTTGGCATTTGACATATGGGAAATCTAGCTACAAAAAGCAAAGAAACATTTTCTCCGAAAATATTTATATTGCAACTGGTACATTTCTTATAGGAATTGCTGCACATGTAGGTTGTGATGACCAGCTGATTTAAGATTATATAAGCCAGGATGTGCCAAAGAGCAGAAGAAATTGAGAATGTGGCATACACATGGTACATTTCTTTTGCATCACACATAATTACACATATTGATATTATACAAATTTACAATACAAGCATCAGGCAGTTACAGAATTTGTCAAGAACCGCACCATTTTTTGTCAGGTATCAAAACTGGAATAAAAGGATGCAAATTAATCAGCTAAACAAACCCCTTTCATACTTTGTATATACTGTTTATTTTCCATCCTCTGAGAAGGCACACAAACTACCAAAAAAACAGTCTACAAGTTACTCGCCTTCACTCCTCGTGCACCTCTCTACAATTGATGTAGTCTTTGCAATAATAATTTCTATACTTTTTAAAGTGAACCAAATATACTCGATTGGAACATACCTCTGATTCGGGCCGGCATAGTTTAGCACCCAGGGCAAATCCACCGCCAACTCCCAATGTACCAAAAGCACCTGAAATGTTGAATACAACCTTTAAGAACTGAGTTCATGTTCATATTCGCTTAGCATACCAAGCATTATGGTTATCATCATACATCTTAATCTTTCCTTTTTGGCATGTTTACATCTTATTCAGTACGCTATTACTCTTCCGGTAGGTAGTGCTCCACAAGTAATTATATACATACAACTATACCTTCAAAATATATTTCTTTTAAGAATACGTCTGTGGCTGATCTTGAGTTGCATTCCTTTCTCTTTAAATAGACAGGAGGATGGCAAATATACATGGCCTATTCAAGTTTATATTTATGTTTGAGGTGAATGAAGGGAAATAAAGTGTTTGGTGGTAGAGAAGCTGAGGGGAGAGGAAATTATGGAATACTGGAGAGGTTCACGTGGCGAGAACACAGGAAGAAATGTGGTATTAGAAGCACTTATTTAAGGGTACTGTGTAAAGCCTATGGATAGTGTCAGAAACGTACGGGTTACTTACCTTCAGTAACAATGTATCTGGTAGAGACGTGGTTTAGCCGCAGATTCCTTCACTTAGAATACCCCCAGACGTCAAAATGGATCCGGAATTTTTTTTTTGCAGCACCTCTGCGTGCCGGGTGACGGCACCACACGACCCCACCCCAAACATCGGGGAACACCTCTTAGGGCAATAAAGCAAAGCCACAGTCAGAGGACCGGACACAGCAACCTGTGGAACACTGCCATATCAGACCAACAGTTAGCTGAAAGCAAAAGGCATCCAAGGGATGCCAATAAAAGTGGAATTACCCTTGTAGAAAAAAAGCCGTAAGGCTCACTGCCCATGCTAAACATAGAGCGCATCTAAGGGATGCAAAATGAAAAAGTGTCACCAGGGAAAACTGGCCTAGGAAGACTAAAGTGGGAGGACGAAAGCCCGCGAGGAGCCGTTGAAACACCAACTCTGCATGAGCATCAAATAACAAAACCCCATCAAAGGGTAAGTCAACCAGTCGCTCCCGGATATTTTCAGGGAAGACGCTATCTCTCAACCAAGCGTGGCACCTTAAGGCAACGAACCCATCGCTCGGCCTAAAGAATCCGCTGTATCTAGGGCTGAATGTATTTTGAATTTGGCGAGATCTCGGCCATCCCGGAGGAGGTGAACGAGATCAACTCGAGCACCTTCAGAGGTGGTAGGAAGCAAAGGCTCTGCAGAATCCCACAGGGCATAGGTAGCCCGAGCCAAAACACACACTGTTAAATTCAATTCAAAAGAACTTTATTCGGTTATTATACAAGGAATAACCATAAAGGCACAGTTTGTAAATCACAATAAAATTCCATGATTAAAAATAGAGATAATAGATAAAACTAAAAACATATATATAAAAGTTCATATCACAATTGATTCACGAAATTTAAAAATGTTTTTAAGAAAAGCAGTAACAGAGGCAATAGTAAATACATTATCTAGGTTCTGGAACGCTAGGAATGCGGGCGACATCGTCTCAGTTCCAATCTCTTTAACACTGGGACAATCCATCTTTTTCTGGGTATGGAATAAAATGTGCAGAAAAACAAGATGTGTATGGTCGACTGAGATGATATGTCATCACAGGGGCAATTACAAAGTGATCTGGACCAATCGTTTACCTCAGGAAAACTTAAAGTTCTATGCAAGATGTTAAGTCTGCGGCGCGTTAACAAAAACATGTCCAAATCCTCAGTGGTTAGCAAAATATAAGGCTGTATATTAACAGTAATCAAAGTGAGATGATGTGCCACTACCGTGGTTTTGGTAATTTCACCAGTAATTCTAAGTTCGCTCAAGTATGATGTACATATATTTTTAAGCTCCTTTCTCGATATCCGACACTTGGAAGGGGGGTCATTAAAATATTCTTTATGGCCTAATGGAGTTAAAAACGTCTTGACATAGTCTAGCCATCTTATATTTTTGGCCCCATCAATTCCCAGTACGTCCTTTAAAATATGACGATTAAATGCAGACTTCTCAGTTGTCCAAACCCTGTGCCACAAAAGGACAGGTTGTATCTTGACCACATCCTCAAGATAAGGCAGACCCATTTCTGTGTGGCAGATAAGTTTAGACATACTGTCCGGTACTGCCAAGAGATACCTGAGGAAGATGTTTTCTGCCACTTGGAGTGAGTTAACATTAGCATACCCCCAGATACCTGCTCCATAAGTAGCAATCGCTACACATGTTGCCCTATGAATATGCAACAGTTCCCCTGGGGAACGTCTACCCATTTTCCTGCTAAAGTTTGTTAGTGCCATCAGTGATTTACAGAATACGAGCCTTATAGCTTTAATTGCACTGCACCAGGAACCGGACTGATCAAATAAGATCCCTAAATAGGAAAATATGTTAGTGGTCTCTAATGCCTTAGAGTTGACAAAAATTGAATTCTTCTTTTTATTTGCCCCAGGCCCACATTTAATCGAAAACGTTTTAGAGCAGTTAATAGTAAGGCCCAAATTTGTCATAAATTGTGTAAAGGAGGTTACAACTCTTTGCAGACCAGTGGGCGTACGGGCCATCAGGACCGCATCATCTGCATAAAGGAGTGCAGGGATGGGGCGAGTAGCTGCTGGTGGCAAGTCCCTGCACTCCTTGATTAAGGTGCTTTCAAGATAATTGATATATAACGTAAATAGGAATGGGTCAAGGACTCCAACCTGCCACACTCCTCTCGAAAGTTCCTAGTGCAGTCCACATCCTGTCCAAAGCGGACCCCCACCCTTGCCCCCAAATAAAGTTGCCTTAAAAAAGAAACTATGGTGTTGTCCACCCCCTGCCCTTCCAGGATCACCCAGAGCTTTTCATGAACAACGCAATCGAATGCTGATGTTAAATCAACACAAGTTAAAAACAGCCTCTCCCTTTTGGCCTTTGTATATTTATCTAGAAGAATGTGGAGGTTTAGGCCCTGATCTATAGTGCCTAGGCCCTTACGAAAGCCGTATTGGAGATTACTTATAATTGAGTGCTCCTCCGCCCACGTATTAAGTCTATCTAAAACCACACGCCTTATTATCTTGACTGTAGAATCCAGTAATGAGATTGGACGGTAGCTAGCTGGATTTGACATGTCGCCCTTTTTAAAAATAGGAACGATAATGGGTTCATACCATGACGTTAAAAGCCACCGAGAACAGTAGGCATTAAAAAGTTGCGTTAAGAGAGGTCCCCATAGTGCCACGTTGTTTTTGAACAGGTCAACCGGGACACCATCCGGGCCCGATGCCTTATCACCTGTGCTAGCTTTTATAGCCAAGGTAACCTCGCTCAAAGTAAAGTCCATTCTAGAGTTATGGTAAATGGGTGGAGACTCCGAGTCGGCCTCAATCTCCACAGGTACCTGATCGTCTAATACTTGATTAGTGTAGAGCTTAGAATAGTGTTATCCCCACTCTTCCTCAGTGATGGCAATCTCTATAGTTGCTTTAGATGTGTCAGTGAAGAAAGGCACATTAACCGCCTTCCAGAAGGCAGCAGAGTCGCGGTTAGACGATATCTCGTAAAGGGCATTCCAAGCTTACTCTTTTAGCTCATCCTTCCTTACTGTTACTGCCCTCTTGTAATTCCTTCTGGCTTCCCTGATAAGGTCCTAATCTTTAACTCTAGCTTTTAAAGCGTATTTAAGTCTAGTGTAGGCCTTGGTACATGTGGTGTCAAACCACCCTTCACTATGATTATTGCGCCTTTTAGCATTTACCCAAAGAATTTCTTTAATTTGAGCGAACATAGCTATAAAATTCTCTGTAATTACTGGGTGAGAGGAATTGTCATCAAGGCAGGCAAAGAAACTATTTTTACACTTCTTCAATAATTTGGAGAGAAATTCCTCTGGATTCACCTTCATCCACTTCAGTGGGTACCCATTTTGCCTGCTCAGAGTGTTATTATTCAGGAACTGCGTAGATCTGACTTTCTATTAAAATTTTGATTAAACACCATAATATCAATGCTCAACGGGAAGTGATGGCGTAAAGCGATATCATGAGTGATAAAGTTCTTGACACAGGGGAATGTCTACTAGACATCAAGATATATCCAATTATTGAAAAAACACCTCAACCATTAAAAGTTGGGCTGAATGGGACCTTGGGTGAGCACAGACTATTTGCAAACCCCATGTCACAAGATAATGCAATGTCGTTCAGGAGGTCTCCATGTGGTGTATGAGAAAAATGGGGAAAACTAGTGTCTTTTCCATAAGTAATCCCACACACCCCCTTATGACAAAGGAAACAGTTAAAATCCCCTCCCCAAATAACAAAAACATCTTTACTTTGCTAATTAATCACATCTCTGCTTAAATTTCCAAATACTTCCTCCAACATTTCAGGAGAAGCGTTATTGCACAAGTTACTTACCTTCGGTAACGATATATCTGTAAGAAACATTAGTTAGTGTTAGAATACTTACCTAAGAGTTACCCCCAGGCATCAGACTGGATCCGGAAAGTTTTCGGCAGCAGTACCCCTGCGCGTCGCTGGGCATCGTCTGGGGCTCCGCGTCCAGCGTCTGCTTCGTGATCACCGGGATGACGTCGTCGGAGTACTTAGACGCCGCCCTTGCACGCTGACGTCAGTTCTGTACATAGCTTTCTGCGCCAGGAACGCAGAGCCATGCAAGAAACCGACACTGGTGCCAGGAAACTAGGGCCCTCAAAGGGAGATACCTTAACCCTAGATATCAGTTCGCAGAAGGGGTAGGATGGGTGGGGCGGTAAGGAATCTAGCACTATCTAATGTTTCTTACAGATATATAGTTACCGAAGGTAAGTAACTTGTGCTACTGAAAGAAACACGTTAGTGTTAGATTCCTTGCCTTAGAATAGATACCCCAGCAATACCAACCCCAGTGGTGGGTCTGAGAACCAAAATCACACCGGGAAGTCCTGGAGAACGGTCTCTCTGGACTTGGCTGTCCAGGCAGTAATGCTTGGCAAACGTGTGCAGCGAAGCCCACGTAGCTGCCTGACAGACGTCCTGCAAAGGGACTCCTCGACCCAGGGCAGTAGAAGCCGCCGTGGCCCGGGTGGAATGGGCGCGCAGCCCCACAGAGGCTCCTTTTTAGCCAAGGAATAACAGACCTTGATGCACAACACAACCCACCGAGAGATGGTCCGCTTGTGCACCGCCCGTCCCTTCTTAGCACCCACGTAACCAACGAAGAGTGGGTCATCCACCCGGAACTGTTGTGTGTGGTTCAGGTAAAAGGAGAGCGCACATTTTGGGTCCAGACAGTGGAGCCTCTCCTCCTCTTTCGAGGGATGCGGAGGTGGAAAGAAGGTGGGCAAGGTGATAGACTGGCCGATATGAAAGGCAGTAACAACTTTGGGAAGAAAGGAAGGATGACTACTCGGAACAACTTTGTCTGGATGGACATAGAGGAAAGGAGGTTTAGAAGAAAGAGCCAGGAGCTCACTCACTCTTCTGGGAGAGGTGATGGCAACTAGGAAAGCCGTTTTAAGAGTCAGAAGACGAAGAGGACAATTATGAAGTGGCTCAAAGGGAGCGCACATCAGATAAGTTAGAACAAGATTCAAGTCCCACGGAGGCATCACGAAAGGAACAGGAGGAAACGTACGCAATGCCTTTCAAGAACCTATTAACAATAGGGGACTTGAAAAGAGAAGGCTGATCCAGAAGCCTTAAGAAGGCTGAAATAGGCCGAGAGATAGCCCTTGATAGTGCCCAGAGCAGAGCCCTGCTGGGCCAAAGAAAGAGGAGAACCTCTGAAAGAGGGGTAGAAAGGGGATCCACAGCCTTTGCTGTGCACCATGCCACAAATTTATTCCACCTGCAGGCGTATACCGTCTTTGTGGAGGGACACCTGGCTGCCAGAATCACATCACAGACTTAAGGAGGCAAGTCAAATGGCATCAACTGCCGCCGCTCAATCTCCAGGAATGGAGGTGGTGGCTGGACAGGTTCGGGTGGAGGACCATCCCCTGCTGCTGCGACAGAAGGTCCTCCTGAAGAGGCAGTTGAACCGGGGGATCGATGGACATACTGAGTAGCTCTGGATACCAGTATCTTTGTGCCCAGTCTGGAGCCACAAGGATGACTTGGGCCCGGTCCCGCTTCATCTTCTTCAGCACTCTGGGCAGAAGTAGTATAGGCGGAAAAGCGTACAACAGACCGCAAATCCACTCGCCACGAAAAGCGAGTGCCGCCTTGGAAATTCCAACGCGCAGAACTGCACGTTCTCGTCGGTGGCGAATAGATCCAACCAAGGCTCTCCCCACTGTAGAAAGAGGCCTTGCGCCACGTCCGAGTTCAGACGCCATTCGTGATCCATCATGCACCGGCAGCTGAGTTCGTCCATCCTGGCGTTCAGAGAACCTGCCAGGTGTTGAACCACCAAGGTAACGCCCTGATGTTTCCAGCCATGTCCAAAGGCGCAGAGCATCCCGTCCACGACCTCACCCCGCCCTGCTTGTTGCAGTACCACATGGCGGTGGTGTTGTCCGTGAACACCTGCACTACACTTCCCCGGACAGAGGGAAGGAATGCCTTCAGTGCAAGTCTGATCGCCCACAGCTCCAGAAGGTTGATGTGGAGCTGGGACTCCGCCGGAGACCAGAGGCCTCTGCTCTCTGCCTCTCCCATGTGGCTGCCCCATCCCAGGAGGGACGCATCCGTCACCACTGTGTTCTCCGGTTGGGGAAGGGAGAGGGATCTGCCATTGACCCAATCGCGATTCGTGAGCCACCACTGCAGCTGTCTCGCAGTGCCCTCCGAGTTCAGGACGTGGTCGGACAGGCTCCCCTGATTCTGTGCCCACTGAAACTTCAGGTCCCACTGCAGAGCCCGCATCCGCCACCTGGCATGATGCACCGACAGGATGCAGGAGGCCATCAGCCCCAGGAGCCGCAACGTCAGCCTGACCGGAACTCGGGACAAAGGCTGAAAGATCGGAATCAGAGCCTGAATATCCAGAGCCTGCTGCTTGGGAGGATAAACCCGAAACAGCGCAGAGTCCAGAACCACTCCGATGGAGAGGAGCTTCTGAGAGGGAATCAGGTGCAACTTCGGCACGTTGACGGAGAACCCCAGCAAATGCAGGAGGTCGGCCGTAGTAGGAAGGTGGGTGTCGACTGTCCGGGGCGAGCCCGCCTTCAACAACCAGTCATCGAGATAGGGGAAGACTGGAACCCCTAATCTGCGCAGATGAGCTGCGACCACCGCCATCACTTTCGTAAACACCCGAGGGGCACTGGTAAGGCCGAAGGGGAGCATGGTAAACTGAAAGTGCTCGTGGCCTACCGTGAACCGCAGGCCACGAGGTAGGCCGTCAGGATGCGCATGTGAAAATATGCGTCCTGCAAGTCCAACGCTACCATCCAGTCTCCAGGGTCTATGGCAGCCAGAACCTGAGCCAAAGTTAGCATCTTGAACTTCTCCTTCTGGAGGAAGCCGTTGACGCTCTTGAGATCCAAGTTGGGACGCAGGCCCCCTTTGTCCTTCTTGGGAACCAGAAAGTAGTGGGAATAGCAACCACGTTCTTCTTCTGGCCCAGGAACGCGCTCGATGGCCCCCTTGGCCAAGAGGGCCGTAACTTCCTCCTGTAGAAGTTGCAAGTGATCCCTGACATGCGGTGGTACTGCGGTGGCATGGATGGAGGGGTCGCCTCGAAGGGGAGGGTGTAGACCCTTCGAACGATTTGCAGCACCCACCTGTCCGAAGTGATGGTAGGCCAGTGGAGTAGGTGATGGAGAACCATGCCTCCTACTGGTGTCGAATGGGCCTGAAAGCTCGGACTAGTAAGGTTTTGAGGCAGATGCTGCGCAAGGGGATGTGGACTGACCTGGGCGTTGTCCTGCTGCACCGCCACATCGGTTACCATGTCCGCGCCGTGTTGAGGTTGGTTTTGCAGCCTGTGGATAATCGAACGTGTGGGGGGCGCCCCTTCCTTGGCCACGAAAGGGACGAAAAGCAGAAGTCTGCTGGTGTTGGCCTGACAGGCCCAAGGACTTGGCCTTAGCCCTGGAGTTCTTGAAACGCTCAAGCGCACTGTCTGCTTTGTCGCCAAACCGGCGACGGCCATTAAAGGTAATGTCCATGAGCGTATTCTGGACATCCCCTGAAAAATTGGCAGACTTCAGCCAGGCGTGGCGACAGACCGCCACTGTCGTGGAAATCACTCTGCCCAGCGAGTCTGTGGTATCAAGTCCACATCTGATGCTTGGGCGAGCCGTGCCTGGGCCTCCTCCAGACACTGGGGCAGAAAGTGGGTGTAACGGCCCAAAAGGCATGCAGTATTGATGGACCGCAACCCCAGACTGAGGAGAACAGTTTCTTCTCAAACTGGTCAAGCCTTTTGGATTCCCGATCCGGGGTAGCGGTCGGGAATGCGGTCTGGGACGTTGAGGCCTGGATCATCAGACTCTCAGGGGTTGGGTATACGGACAGGAAGCAGGGGTCGCCCGGAGTCGGCGTCGGGCCACGTTCTGATCCACAGGGGGCACTGTGGAGGTCTTGGACCAGGTGCCCATCAGAACGACAGTGAGGGCCTCATTGAACAGCAGAAGAGGCTCCGAGGAGCTTCCTGGCGAGTGAGGCACCTCAGTGAGGAGATTAGTCCTCACGGCCGCAGCAGGGAGCTCAAGAGCCAAAGCCTTGGCTGCCCTGCGCAACACCACACCATAAGTCGCACCCTCCTCCGTAGGGAGGAGAGATGAAGCCAGTGTCAGGCGAAGTGTCAAGGCCACTGGCATCCCCCAGCTCATCTGCCCAGTCCTGGCTCAACTGGCACTGTTGTGCCAGAGGGTCCTCAGACCCCTCCCAGTCCTCCCCTTCATCCGTGTCCTGATAAACAGGCAGAAATGACGGAGCCGGGTCATAGGTAAAAGGACCACCCATCGACACCGGTGATGGTGCCGAGCGGCGCTGCTCCGACACCGGACCTGGACTGAAACTGGGGACGGTGTCGTCTGAGGACGGCGCCGGGGGCGGCACTGTAGGGGTCGGCGCCAACGGAGGAGTCGTGAGGTGCACTGACGTTGGCCGGGATCCAGGCCAGGTTTCTAGAGGGGCCAGCGGCGTCTGGACCAAAGTCAAAGATGGCGCCGGGGCCGAAGCTTTCGGCTCACTAGGACCCCCAGTCGGGCCTGCGGGCCCGAAGGCGCACCGGCAGGCCTCGACGGAGGAAAGTGAGTCCTCATGACCACGAGGAAATCACGAAGCTCCTCCGGCGTCGCATGCAGTCCAGGGACCGGAGGGTATGGGACCGGATGCGACGGCTCCGGCGGAGCCACGGGGGTGGTGCCACCCAAACTCTCGGCCGAGTCGCGCGACCGGCAAGGGGTCAGAAGAGCGATGTCGCTTCTTCGACTTCTTCTTGGAGTGCCTCGACTCACCTGAGTGCGAAGACTTGGAGCCTGACGAGCGGTGATGGCTCCGGCTCTGCGACCGGTCCCTCGACTTCCTCCTCGACCGGGACCTCGAGCGGCGCAGAGCCAACTGCCGGATCTCGGGGCACGACTTGTCGTTGTGGTTGGCCCCTAGGCAGTTGAGACATCGGCGGTGGGGGTCGTTAACTGACATCAGTCGGTGACAGGCGTCACATGGCTTCAACCCGGGCATCCCAACCCGGCACCAGGAGTCGAAGTCGACTCGAAAAAAGATAGTCAAAAAGACCAAAAAGTTAGTCAAAAAATGACTAGGGTACTCGCTCTTCCCGGATCTGCGCTGGCTGGCGTGGAAAAAAGAAGAACTGACGTCAGCGCACGAGGGCGGCATCTAAGTACTCCGACGACGTCATCCCGGCGATTACGACGACGGACACGGAGCCGCAGACGCCGCCTATCGACGCGCAGGGGTACTGCTGACAAAAACTTTCCGGATCCAGTCTGATTACTGGGGGTAATTCTAAGGTAAGGAATCTAACACTAACGTGTTTCTTTCAGATATAAAAATTCAATATATTAACACAGGATGTATGGTCCACGTGAATACTAACAATATGGTAGTGGCTATTACTAACAACTAACTCAACTTTCCTGGTTTTTAAGTAATTGGAGATATAAGTACAAAGTCCCCATTTTGCTCTGCCATGAGTCGATCTAGTTGCTGGGGTGTGAAATGTTTTGTAGCCACACATGAATTGGCTCCTCAACCCAGGTTTCTTGTAAACTAAATATCTCATATTTTTTCACATGATCCATCCACACTTTATTAGTTACTTTTGTTTTCAATCCAGCCACATTCCAAAACATAATCTGGCATTTAGTATCCTTCAGATTACTACCAGGTATGAATCCAGTGCCCTCGTCAAGCGTAGATATAAATTTCTTATGGGGCATGGGGGTATGCGCAATGACATCCAACTTCTCTACATAATTATTATCTGTGCTAGCTGATATCTCTTGAAGAGGTTGTTCTGCTATAGTACAACTGGGGCTAAATATTAGGGGGCCCTAATAGCGGGCATCAT
Organism: Lissotriton vulgaris; assembly: GCF_964263255.1. Classification (NCBI taxonomy): domain Eukaryota; kingdom Metazoa; phylum Chordata; class Amphibia; order Caudata; family Salamandridae; genus Lissotriton; species Lissotriton vulgaris. Next base: position 284,257,602 of record NC_141700.1, read on the forward strand.
CCAAGCGACTAATTGTAACAGCTTGGGTGAAGCCCACAGGACTCAGTCAATACACTTCTTCGAGATGATTAAGTCTATCAAAGCGGTTATGGGTAGAAATATTAAACTGTCTTCTGTAAAGCGGAGTAGGATTTTCCCAGTTTGACCTAGGGGGATTCCAATGTGGAGGCTGATAAAATATCATAAGGGAACTACACTAATATGTGATTTTCCCATACAATTATCTCCAACTCTACTCCAGATCAATCTCACAAAGTTTGGTGTTTTAAATGACAGCACAACACAGTCCCCTTGGTGATTTTTTGGCCCTCTTCCTAGCCATCCCACTCTCCTTACCATCTTGAACTCATCAAATAGTTTTTCATTTAAGCCTGACCTGGAACCCAGCCACTGTAAGGATTTGTTCCTTAGATTCTCCCATGATTCTCCCATCTCATCCGCCAGTGTAGGGACATTAACTAATACCACTACATACGGTGTGGCAGCTGGTGGTAAATCTAAGTGTGTGGCATGGTCTGTCCCCTGAGTCCGGCTCGCATAATTTGGATTCACTAGGGATGGAATTGATGCAGACTTAATTCGGACTGGTGCAGTAGAAGATAGATGGGCCTCAGTATTGACGGGAGGGGTTTTATGAGTTATGGCAGAGGGCACATATCTAGGGGCATTAGGACTAGTTGTAACAAGACCAGTGTGAATTATGTTTGAAATATTAACTTGATGGTCATCTTTAAATAGTGTGCTTGGACGGAATCTTCTGCCAGATACTGGTAGCTAAAGAATATCTAAACATTTGACTAAAGACGCCTCAATAGTACCTATTCTGGTTGTCAAGTTACCTAGGCTGTCTCTAATCAGTATGTCTAGAGCATCCAGCTTTGCTTTTCATTTTCCTACCTCACTCTGCGTGCGCATGTTAGTGCTAGTGATTTTTCCCAGTTTTCAGGTTTGTTAGCTGGTGTGGACTTTGTCCTTTTAGGGACCCTTTTACGAGTTTTAGGAGAGAGCCTCTCTGTCATAGTAGGGTCTGGAACCTCCTCCCCATAAATGCTCATGCAATTATTCGGGTTCCTGGCACGCTTATTTGGTGGTTGGTGCTGCCCATCGTGTTCAGCTCACTGCCTGAGAAGTGGTCAGAGATATTCACCACACAGGCATTGATACCTGGTTTACTTCTCTGTTCCTCAGATAACTCAGAACTCACTTTCACTGAGGTACTCTCATCTGCCCCGGGTTTTAAGGCCTCTTTGACCGTATTGATCTGCCGTTCTATGGCACCTACAGCACCAGTGAGATAATTGAGTAATGACTGGCGGGAATGCTCCCCTGTTTTAAGTGGCTTCTTATTCTGAGTGGACATTGTTTTTCTCTTTCCCATGCTGGATATGTCGCACACAAGTCACATATACCAATGTAGGAGAACCAACATTTTTACAGAAGGCAGAAGGGGAGATAAAAATAGTTATTTGCAGATTTACATGGAGGACTTAAATCCCTTCATAAACGCTCCCTTAGGGATAAATAACAACAAAGCAGAATTCCAGCTTCGATCCAGGTTAATAGCGAGTGTCTACAGAGTTCCTTTCCGTAAAATGTAACTTCTTTATGAAGATGATCTAAGAGTCACAGTACCTTAGGACGTAAATGACAGAGCTGTGGCCTGGCCCAGCCTCTGTCGGTCTATTACGGGCGCAGACGGGCCCGCCCTTGGCCTGGGCTTCGCCTGGGCATGGCCCGCGCTGCCGGAGCCCGCGGCCGATCAAAAGCGGCGGCTGGTGCACAAAGGGCGTGCTGGCGCCTCCAGGTGCAAGGGCTGCTGCGGATTGTAGTCTGTCCCCTCCCTTGCGGCGGAAAAGTGCATTGTGCAAAGCGGGGTAACAACTCCCTGTAGGGCTCCTTCTCCTGCCCACTGAAACTGTGATGTGCAAAGTTCTTTGATGTGGCTCCCCACACACTGTATTTAAAGACCGCTGGGCTGCACTAGTGGATGCAAAGATGTTCCTACCCCATGACTCAAGCCATCTGGACTCCCGAGAGGGAGGAAGCGTTAGAGGTGGCAGGGAGGGAAAAGCAGTCTGCAACACAAACCCCTGCACATCAGGATGTACAAAGAGGTAAACAGGATCGTGTGGAGTTAGACGGTGGAGGAACAAAACTGAACGAGCCTCCGGGTCACGTGAAGCAGGCCGGAACCAGGTACCCAAGAGGGCATCATAAAGGTAAGCCTCAAAGGGCAAAAGCGGCTCCACATTGCCGGACCCACAGTGAAGGACCTAAAGAAAGGGGTTCACAGACAAGGGGCAGAAGGGGGTTGCATATTTAAAATGTGTGAGGCCAATGAGACCACTCTCAAAAAGGCTGCACCAGCCTCGGTAGTCCTCCTCGGTGGAGACAACAGCTCATCAGGGGGGAAGGGGGGGGGGGTTGTAAGCTGACCCTTCCAGGACACTGAGGGTGCGACCAATGCCCCAAGTAAGGGAGCCCTATTGAAGAATGAGGATCCTGACGGGGCTCCTGGGGAGGCGAAGAGCCTGCCGGCTCTGGGAGTTCCTGAGGCAGCTCTACAAATTCTAAGGGGGGCACTGGTAACAACACCTTCGGCGACGCCGGACGAGAGGGCAGCGCCAAACTCTCTCCAGAGGCTTCTAGAGAGGAGTCCACCATCCGGCGTCGACACAGCGCAAAAACGACATGCGACGGCGCCCATCCTGCCTCGTCAGATGCCGACTCAGCTGTCGAGTCAGTGCCGTTCGGCGCCAAAACTATGACAAGCTCCCCTTCCGAAAAAGGGGAAGGCGCAGGTGCTGGCGAGGCAAGCTTTCAATGCCATCCCGGCTCGGCTCCGGCTCATCCAAGACAGGTTCCGATACAGGAGAAAGAAGCGGAGGCGGAGCCGAGGAGGCAAGCCTCCGACGCCGGAACAGCGCCGACCCCGGCTCTGGACAGGCAGCCCAGGGCGTGCTCAAGTCAAGGCTATTAGCACTGGGAACCACCCGGGGCGCCGCAGGGAACCCAGCGGGGCTATGCGGCGCCCCCACAACTCCATGTGGACCGAAGAGGTGAACCCAGCCAGGCCGCGCACTAACAGTACCACATCTCTGATGGTCCTGGAGGCCAAAGGCTCAATCGGCGGCGGGGGCGAACCACTGGCGAGTCCGTCGAGGATCCCACAAGAAGCAGAGGCCCCGAGGACGCCCCAGGAACGTGAGAGGACCCAAGGGAGGCTTGCAAAGCCCCAGCATATGCCTCCATCTGGGCCCGCGTCGCCCCCTTAACCGGAAAGGGCATATGACTGTTGGGAGTGCACGTCCGGAACGTTCCGGGAACCTGTGCCCCTGACAACAGAAGGGGAGGCCGAAGACCAAGGCGACAAGCCCCTCGACTTACCAATTGGTGACCGAAGGCCCGGACCCGAGAGGGCGATCAACAGCAGAACCGGACAATAGAGGGACCCGCTATAGAGGAAGAGGTCGGGGGACGAGACGACCCCGACCGGGACAGCCGTGCCGAGAGAAGCTTCATACGGCGTTCCCGACGAGACTTCGGTTTTAGACATTGGCAGGCTTCGCAGTCCATGGAGTCATGGTGCTCGCCAAGACACCACATACAAATAAGATGCGGGTCTGTCGTGGACATCTGCTGTGAACAAGAAATACAAGTTTTAAAGCCCGAAGGCATTGCACACTGTTCTCAACGCGAAGCGTCGAAAAGGAGGCCTGAAAACAGGCCAGAAGAACCGCTCACTCCGGATCTGCGTTGCAAGCAGAAAAGAAGGAAAACTGACGTCAGCATGCCGGGAGGGACTTATATGACCTCGCTGACGTCACGTACGTGGACAAAGTCAGGGCGGGGTCATGTGGCACCGTCCCCCGGCACGCAGAGGTGCTGCTGCGAATAAATGTACGGATCCAGTCTGATGCCTGGGGATATATTCTAAGTTAAAGAATCTATGGTTAGATGTCTCTATCAGATTCTTGTTGCATTATGGACGGTTCCAGAGGTGCTTCCTTTACCTGCCTGGAATGCACTTCAGTGCACAACATACAAAAACATAACAACGCACATGCACAACATTCTACAGAGGCAGAGATACAGTATGGGGCTTAGGATTTGCCCCATCAGCTGTTGACTTGTTTGAGCAAGCTTGCCTCACGACTTGGATTGCTGGAGGGTCACTGGCGTTTTGGTATCAGTCTGAAGCTATTTGAGGATGTACACATTTGGACTCTCTATTCTGGTGAAAGTACAAAAGTAGTTCATCTCCCTTCATTGCAGTTAAGAGTGGTGGCTCATTCCTGCAGTTTTCTGGGTACCACTGATAGTGAGCTCAGTAAGGGAGTGTGTAGAAGCGAGATTAATCCACTGTTACAGCAATGAAAGCTCTCTGCTATAAAGAGAAAAGGATGCATTCATAGAAGTGATTTTTTCCAAAGACAATAACAACAAGCATTGGCATAGCCAATAGGTTTCGCCTTTGGGACCTTATAAGTGTTTAACCATGCAACAGTTGATGTTGTTACACCAAGGATATTGTGCTGCATAACTAAATACTTATAAGGTCCCACAAGTGAGACCTATTAGCAATACAATAGGTCTCGCTTTTGTGAGAGTTTTAGCTATTAGCATTGTAAATGGCAATGCCTTTTATTTAGGTTGTAAAAACCAAAACATAAATAAAAGGCATTGTCATTTACAATGCCAATAGCTCAAACTTGCGTAAATGCGAGACCTATTGGATTGCAAATGCTTGTTCAGCAAGGAGGGGTGGATGTTCCTTCTCCTTCCAAGGCGTGCAATAATATTCCTACAGCCTTGTGGCTTTTGGAGAATGAAGACTTGTTTAGGAAGATGCCGAAAACCTGGCTTTGTGGTGTAAATTAGTTGGGGCACAGTCTCTGTCCGCCTTATTAATTACAGAGCAGGGACACCTATGGGCAGCTGTGCGTTTTACGTTTTATAAATCTGTATTATTACTATTAATAATACATTAATCTCGGATGGCACAACAACAGAGCAGCCTTCAGTGCCTTCGACCAGGGCAGGCCTGCTTGTACAGAAGAAAAGCTGAATAAAATATCCCAGAATGCACTCGGACAGGAGGTTTAAAAAAGAAGTCAGGCGAAATTTGACTACTCTCTTCAGACTAAACTTGTGTAATGACACTGGAAAAAGTTGGGCCTGGTCCCCCAGAAACAAAATGCTCGTTTAATTTGTATTAGGAGAAGGGGTGCTAACCAGTGTAAGAGAAGGGCGGCTCCCACTCAATACCTTTGCAAGAAAACAAATCCCCAGTTAATAGAAATAAGATTGGTGAAATTTATGAGTTGGGTGAATATATTCTCGAAAAAAGGACATTATATATGTAGGGTAACTGGTAAAAAACAGATCGTGCTGCCATGGCGTTTTCAACTTGGACATGGATATACCATGCTTACAATACATTCCACCACCTGCTGCATAATTTACAGGATTAAATAAAACAAATTTGGTTCAACATTAACTAATACAACAGGCTACACATAGTGCAGTGCAACGGCTGACACTTTGGAGAGGGCAGCTGCACAGCTGACTGTTGTATTCAGGTATTAATCTGTTATTAAGTAAGTGAAAGCTTTTGTCCAGAATGAGAATCCATCACTGTCTCTCATTGCTGAAGGTCCCTGAATGAAGCTGAAAACATCCAAACTTATTTAAACGTAATTCAAACAGGGTGAAAACACGGACGGCTGCAGGTAAGAATTTTTCTTTTTCTTTTGGCATCCCCGACTCCTTCACTCCTCCTCCCACCCCGCCATTCTTGATCAACACCACCCGCTATGGCCACAACAGGTCTCAAAACTAATGTGGATTATTGTTAGTGACGCTGGACTGGGTAAATCAGCTGTGCTTTTCTCCTCGCTGGAGTCCCCTGAAAATAGAAGTTTGTTTTTTAAGAAACATCTGTATTTATATAGCACTACAGACATTTTTTTCTCTAAATTAGCCTGTCAACAACAAAATATTTAGAGAATAATGCCTCAGAAATTGTTGTATGATTTGTTTTTACTCGTCTAACACATTAACTCATTTGCCTTTCCTTGCTGTATAGCATGCCTTTCATTAGCACATAATTTAGTCAATGCTGCATACTTCAGCACTCCTCTGGCACATAAGTCCAGTGGCCATGTATAAAGAAACGGCCTGCTGTTGTAATATATTGAAATAAGCTTAACTTGCTTTGTTATATTAACGGCAGTTTAGTTATATTCAAACAGGCGTGTACTGTATGCGTTAGACTACATATGTCTTTATGCATACAATTGTTTACATTGCTTGTTAAAACCAAACGGCCCACATGTGGTTGGGTGGGTTAATTAGCTGTTAATTTCCTTTGCTTAATTGTGCGCTTCCAGGCCCAGTTCAAATTGGTGAGGAGGAGAATTAATAGCAGTTATTTTCGTGGATATCAGAGCGCTTTACAAAAAGGATGGAAGGAGGATAACAAAGATTATAGAGAGCAACCCTTAAACCACAAGGGGACAAGGTAAATACCAGTATGAACAAAGTAAAATTCCCTTGATTGCAATTGATGTACTTAACTACACTTCGAGTCCACTGTCCACTCTCATACACATAACTCCTTCTAGTTCAAGGACTTCCCTTAACCATCATGCATCTTCATCATAAACACATATATAAGTAGAACCACAACCTCAGCAACCCTTAGCACCCCTTAGCCCAAACCCCAAAACCGCCAAACGAATTCCTTCTATTTTTATTAAGCGTTCTACAAGGAGTAAAAAGAATAAGCCCCTTAGTCACAACAGTATTATGCAATCTGTAGCTGTTACCGATGATGTATATCCAGGGATGACAATAGCTCAATAGCTGTGGATACTGTTGACACTGACAACATTAATAATATCATTAGCACCAACATCCACCTGGCCAATAGATTCTTACCATTGCGTATGGTCACAAGCCTCATTTTTCCCTACCTGGGCCAGACTTTGCTGGACACTCTGGGCAACACGCTGTTGGTCCCTCTGGTTGCTCCGCTACCGCTACCGCCGCTGCTTCTCAAGCCTGCAGCGTGAACGCGGTGTGGTGGACCAGAAGCCGCTCCCGGGATTTTTCACGCCAGGAGGCGCTTGAAATTGGTTACATCTCCGGTGGAGCGGGCGTATGGTCACAAGCCTCATTTTTCCCTACCTGGGCCAGACTTTGCTGGACACTCTGGCCGACACGCTGTTGGTCCCTCTGGTTGCTCCGCTACCGTCGCCGCCACTGCTTCTCAAGCTTGCAGCGTGAACGCGGTGTGGCGGACCAGAAGCCGCTCCCGGGATTTTTCGCGCCAGGAGGCGCTTGAAATTGGTTACATCTCCGGTGGAGCGGGCGTATTGTCACAAGCCTCATTTTTCCCTACCTGGGCCAGACTTTGCTGGACACTCTGGCCGACACGCTGTTGGTCCCGCCAGTTGCTCCGCTACCGTCACCGCCGCTGCTTCTCAAGCCTGCAGCGTGAACGCGGTGCGGCGGACCACAAGCACCAAGCTGCCTTGCGGCAGGAATCTGCTCCCGGGATTTTTCGCGCCAGGAGGCGCTTGAAATTGGTTACACCTCCGGTGGAGCGGGCGTATAGTCACAAGCCTTATTTTTCCCTACCTGGGCCAGACTTTGCTGGACACTCTGGGCGACACGCTGTTGGTCCCTCTGGTTGCTCCGCTACCGCTACCGCCGCCACCGCTGCTTCTCAAGCCTGCAGCGTGAACGCGGTGCGGCGGATCACAAGCCCCAAGCTGCCTTGCGGCAGGAAGCCGCTCCCGGGATTTTTCGCGCCAGGAGGCGCTTGAAATTGGTTACACCTCCCGCGTCGCGGGACAGCGAGCGGGTAGCGCCGGGAGAAGCCCGGGACAAGGGCGGGACTGTCCTAGGCCGTCACAGGCCGCATAAGGCCGGGCCGGGCCACCCTACTAACGTGTGCTGTACAGTATCCTGATTCCCAGGTGACCGGGACTGTATTGTGTTATATGTTACTGCTTTTTGACTTGATTTGCTAATTTATCACCAACAACTGTGACTATAGCCCATTTACCAGGGAAGGGAAGGAAACCGACGCATAGCATAACTGGAGGCAGTGTGACAGGGACTTTGAATAACTTCATTACGAGAGCGGCCGTAGTATTGGAGCGTGAAATTGCCATTACTGAAAAAAGGTTATCTTTGGAACTTTTGGGGTCAAAACGGTCCTCTTTGGGGAAAATTCAAATTGTCAGGACACCTGAAAAGACGATCCCTACTGGAATAAGTGGGCTCAGTTCTAGGGAATCACGCTCAGACTCTGATGGGTATAATCTTATTACTAATGATTCCTCTGTTAGCATTTCATCTCCTGATGAACACCATCCTATAACACTATCCACTAACAAAGTGCCCGTTATGGTGAACCAGAACTTAATGGCCCCAAATATTACCCAATCAGGGAAAAGGAAACGGGGAGGTGGTAGACAAATGGGCAAAAGATCTAAAATCCCCAAAATAATAAACAAACCAGTGACAGTAATTCCCGCCCCGAATAACAAAACCATAAACACTTCCCTTGCACTGAAGCAAGCCGCCCCTAAGGCTACCTCCAAAGCCACATTACCTCCTTCTGTGTGTTCCATGCCGGACCCCAGCGAAATGGCTGGTCTTATGCCCCAAATTGAACACCTGCTCAAATCCCTTATACTCCCCCTTGTAGAGAGGTTGAAGGTAATAAACCAGGATCTAGGGAAGCTACAATTGGTGGCCAGAGAAAATACCCAGATGTTGGAAAGTCTCAATGCTAACCTAAATAAGGGAGGGTCCCTCGCCATCTCCTCCCACTCAGACCTTAACTTCCCTCCCCGCACCACTTCAGGAATCTAACACTCTAGATGCAGAGCAAGGGGTCAACCTAGACAAAGAGTTTGGAACAAGCAATGTAAGATCTAAGAAAAAGGGGGTTCCGAGGAAATCTAATGTATTGGCTGCGAACTTACAACAGCCAGTAGGAAACATTTGCCCAACTCCTCAGCCTGCGGAAACAAGACCCTCAGTTGTATCCCCCATAGAAAAATTCCCGGTTATCGATCTACCCCCAGAATCGACACCATTGGTGCTGGTTCTTGCTAACGTACCACCCTTGCCTGTAGGAACCAAGGAGGATTATGACCAATTAAGGAATAAGGTCACCCATTGGTTACAATGCAATACAAGGCTGGGCTACACGGCGGGACGTAATGTTATTATGTCCCGACGTGTTTCCTGGATAGGTAGTACACGGAAAACAAGAAATGGAGACTGCATTGTGGTTAATTTTAATGATCCAGCAACAGCTGAAAGGGTGTTCAGAGATGAGAGGGAAGGCGGGGAGCATAGAGGACAGGGAATAGAGATATTGCCCTTGGGTTTTTTCTATAGGGGAATTAATAAAAACAGATTAGATGATAGAAATGGGGTATTCCGTGACAGGACACCCTATATCAGAGGGCAAAAGAGGCTGGGCTTGCCACGGTTAACCTCATTAGGGAGCCAATCTGGGGCAGATATGCATATCCGTCGCCATTTGAAACCCAAAATCGTTATGCGTCACTCTCCGGACTAAATGACTGTGATTGACTGGGTGGGTATCAACAAGGTCCTATCTGTTATATTAAAAATCCACCACCAACATTTCGTAGTCTAGTAGTCACTCCCGTGTTTGAGCCTGCATCCCTGTTGGCTGAATCGGTCAAACCTGACTATAACTTACATGAGGGGTCTAGTGATGATATTTGCCCTGAAGTAGCTTTGCCCGTTTCCCAGGGAGACGTCATGAAGGGGGTACACATGAATAACCCAACCCACAACGTTCTCTCGTGGAACGTGGCAGGGTTAGCGCGTAAAGTCACGGACCCTTTATGGGTACAGTTTGTTAACAAGTTTATGCTTATCTGTCTCCAAGAAACGTGGCTAGTAAATTATGATATTTTGTTGGAGGGCTACCGAGCTTTTTTCGTTCCAGCAACTAGAAGTACTAGTGGTAGAGCTAAGGGAGGTCTTGCTATCTTTGCATCGTTGGCTCTTCGATGCAATATTAGGAACATTTCCACCGCGAACAGCAATATTCAGGCTATTTCCTTGGGACTCAAGGCCGGCTCCCTCCTGGTGTTAAACTTCTATAACTCCATTAATCGAGAAGACGGAAGCGGGATCATAGATCTGAATAGTTTGGTCAAACAGGAAGGGGGGTCTCACAAGAAAAACCTGCTTATTTTAGGAGATTTTAATATTCACCTATGTGGTGTCCCCATGTTGCATACCATGGGGCTCTTGGGCTGCCCTTTAATATCGGGGCTGAATTTTGAGCACACCATTCAGGGAGGAGAATTGATGACATGCTTGCTGAGCAGGATTTAGCCCCAGCAATGAACTTTGTCTCCCCCCCATTGTAAACTAAGGGTCCCTACTTTCAAGGGGAGTGGCACTGGAACCTTCATAGACATATACTACTATCTAGATCTTTAGTACCGCATCTGATGGGCTTTTCCATCATCCCAAGTTCACATAGTGACCATAATCCTGTCTGTGTGACTTTAGGTGGGAATATACTGAAGACAAAAGACAGAGTGATAGCTAGTATTAGTCTCCAACCTACTGATGGAGGGCGTCGGATTAAATGGAAAGAGATCATCCCGTCCACCTTCCATGAGTTACTTAAAGCAGAATGTGAGACAGAATTTTCTTGTTGCCTCAATCGGGAATCATCTCCTTTGTGTATTCTAAAATCTTTTGAAGAAATCTTGTCTACAATAGGGGGTATGTTACTCGCACAAGGGAGAAAGAGTCTGACTAGTGGATCTAAGTGGTTCTGTTATATTTGTTCCAAAGCAGCAAGAGACCTCATGGCCGGGTTAAAAAAGATACCAAGGGACAGGGCTTTGATCTGCATCCTTAGGAAAAACTATAAAAATGCCCTAGCCAAGCGCAAGTTGGAAATAAAGGAAGTATTGTGGAGAGAACTCCTTGACCCCGCAACTTTGGCTAACAGTTCCAGGTTTTGGAGTACAGTAAACCGATCACCTTTTTTAGCCAAAGGGACCGGTGAGGTGGGATCCAATATTACAGAGGACGAATGGGTGTCTCACTTTGAAGGTATTTTCAAAAATACATCCTATAAGACTTACATACCGTCAGGACAAACAGGTAATGAATTAGTAGTTTTTACGGAGCACGAATTCAGGGAGGGCATCGCTAATTTGACCAACGAGAAGGCAACAGGCCCGGATGGCATCCCCCCGGATTTATTTAAATCAGAACCTACCTTTTGGGCGGGGATCTTGACTGCCATGGGTAACGCGGCCGCAAGAAACGTGCCCTTTTTCTTGGGGTGTTTCCACGATCGTCCCGGTACATAAAAAAGGGGATCGTAACTGTACAAAGAATTACAGGCTAATCTAATTGATTGATTTTGTTGTCAAGGTCATTGGGAGGGGGGGGGGGTAATTCTTAAGAGACTGTGTACCTGGGCAGAGGAGAACAAGATTATCTCTGATATATAGTACGGGTTTCGCCCAGGTCATTCCACCACGTCCCAGTGTTTAAATCTCTGTATGATCATAGGGAAGTACACCAAGACTCGCTCGGGCTCCGTTTTTATGGCCTTCATGGAACTCTCATCTGCCTTTGATTGTGTAAATCGGGGGGGTTTGTGGGGGTCCATGGAGGCCATGGGGGTGGAGCGTAGCCTGGTGGACTTCCTGAGGGATCTTCACAGGGACACCAAGGCAAATGTCAGGTACTCTAAAGACCTAAAGGTATCAAGAAACTTTGATATCGAAAGGGGGGTCAGGCAGGGGTGCATATTAGCCATGTTTCTTTTTAACTTATACATAAATGACCTGGAAGGTGTATTGTTGGAAACAGGGGCTGATTATCCGTACGTGGGAAGGAGAGGTTTGCCCGTCCTCTTGTATGCAGACGACGCAGTCCTCCTGGCACGCACCCCTAAGGGGCTACAAACCCTTTTAGATGCATTTCATGAATTTATGGACAAACGTGATTTGTCCATAAATAATACTAAATCCTATGTGATGCAGGTGGGGTCTCGCTTAAAAAAACAGTACCCGTTTGAGGTGAATGGTACGAGGGTGCCACACTGTAAAACATTCTCCTATTTGGGTGTCCTGCTAGACCATCGGTTCAACTGGGCGGCACTTTTAAACAAAAAAAGGGGCGAGGTTATCAGGGCAAACGCAGCACTGTTCGGATTTGCAGCTAGAATGGGTAACCGCCCGGTTGCAGCCATGCTCAAAATCTATAGGGCTAAGAGTGTGTCAATTGCAAGTTATGGCAGTGACCTATGGGGATATTGCGGGCTGCAGGGCCTTCAGGTGACAGAAAATAACTTCTTGAAGAGCTCTTGAGCGTCCCAAAGGGAACAGCAAATTTGTCAGTCCACGAGGAAACAGGTATGCCATATATAAGTGATACATTGGCCCTTCGCCCTTTAACCTTTTGGCTACAGTGTTGGCTCAATAAGAACCTAGGCCTCACACACAGCATACTAAGAGAAGCCTTGAGCCTTGATAATAAGATGAAGATCCCCTGGTTAAAATACCTAAAAGCAAATTTTAAAGAGTTGGGACGTCCCAATTTGTTTTTTAATTCAGACTGTATCACCGGGCAGGATGTCATGTTTATAAAGCACTCCTTTATACAATTAAAAAAATGGATAGAGAGGAGAGAGAGCTGCTGAAACCTAGTGTGAGGAAACATTTGATGCTCAAAACCTCCACGGCTATAAAGCAGTACTTATCCTGCTCATTGCCAGCCTATGAGGGCTTTTTAATAACAAGGTTCAGATTTAACCTTTTTCACTTTTTATTGGCAGTTCCAAGGGTCAGTAATAGTGGGACGGTGTTAGCACCCTGTGGCTGGGACAATTTGTCTCCACAGGACCTGCTCAACTTTCTATTCTTTTGTAAATATTATATAACGCCCAGGACTATCTATTTATTACCTCTATTAAAAAGACTTATTTTGTCCAAGTACGTCCCGCTCTTTTATATTTGCAACTGCTTAACTTTGATTGTATTCCATTTGTGGTCGGGTTTCTTAAATGCGCAATGAAATATAGAAAATGTTTGGATTTTTAATATTATGGCATTTTACTTGGGCCCACTGATGTTGTTTTTAGCCCTCCTAGCCTTGTGCGTCAATATTGTTGTTACTATACAATAATTGATTTTAGCTATTGCATCATGGTTTTAAAGTGCATGTGTTGTTTTTTAAAGTGTGGCTTTTATGGTTTCTATCAAAGAAAACTGAATAAAGTATTTGAACTGAACTACCATTACAAGATCTATCTGACAACCTCTTGGGAAGGGTGGCAAAAGTAGAGGTGATATCCCCTTCAACAAGTCTAGTTACCATACATGAGGAGCAAGAATCGTCTAAGCAAAGGAAAGAAGACAGGTTAGGAGAGCCCACATTAGTAGGGATGAACACAATTACAATTATCAGTGAACGAAGGGCCGAAGTCATTTCACTTAATTCGTTAATTCTAGAGCTCAAAGACCAGGTTAAAAACCTCTTAGGCAGAGATTCGTCAAAAACGTATTTTCCTGATCAGTCTTTGGCTTGTGTTACGAACATTACTACACTTTAGGGTAGCATTGCTCCTCTTAAGCCCACGCACAATATAACCCCTCTAATGTCCATTCCTATATGCCTTCCTACAAAATCCATTCTACTCTTTACTATGGATGTCAGAGCCTTGTACACCTCAATCCCGCATCAACTGGGCATCGAAGCAGTTGAACATGCATTGCTACAAACTGACCTGGATACAGACATGAACATTTTTCCGATGGAATTATTGTACTTTACTTTATTCCAGAGCTACTTTAAATGGAAGGATCAATACTTTCTCCAACAGTCCGGTATTTCCATGGGCAATTCGGCTGCGCCCGCGTACGCCAATTTGTTCATGGAAAGATATGAAGAACACATACTTACCAAACAACCTTGGAAAACACATACAAAACTCATCCTCAGACACATAGACAACATATTCTTACTGTGGAGTGGACCCAAAAGGGAACTGATAGAGGCACTCACAAATTTGAATGAAGTTGAAAAAAGAATCCAGTTTACATCGGAAATTCAAGAAAAGAAAATAACCTTTCTGGATGTAGAGATCACAAGAACTCCAACAGGATTTGTCACTGATATAAATCGAAAATCTACAGATCGTAATAACATCCTACACTTTCAAAGCTTTCATCAAGATAGCCTTAAACAACACCTTCCATATTCACAAACGCTCAGGGTAAAAAGAATAGTGTCACAACCTCAGCCATTGCCAGAATGAAAAATATGGAACAAAGATTCATAGAAAGAGGATACCCAAAGACGGTGCTCGAACGAGCCAAAACCAGTTGTGCACAAAAAACAAATTACTTCTGACAACTGCAAGTACAGAAAACACCAGGACGGTGGTAGTTTCTAAATATTCAACTAAGAGTATGGCATACCGAAAAATTATTAAACGACATTGGCCTATTCTCAAGCAGGAACATGAGTTCAATGACATCTTTAAAGAGGACCCTATCTTTGCGTCCCAGAGAGCTAACAACATAGGTGAAATATAGAAACACCTACTGTGCTATAATTGCAGTAAAAAACTAGTTACTTACCTGTACACTATGGTTCTCTAGTTTTGATATCTTTCATAGATTCACATGCTTGTATCTTCCCCGTCGTCATGGTGGGAGACTCACGGTAAAAGAATAACCAAAGCAGTAAAAGAAAAAACTACATAGAAACCCATTGGGAAGTATATATTCTGGTAGCTATCACCCTCATTATGTGGTCCAAACACCACCCAATCAGCTGCCAGCCCTGAGATCACAATCCCCAGCAGATTTCCAACCAGCCCAAGAGTGAGCCAAGGATCAATCTAGAGATAAAAAGTGGTTGATCCGCTAAAAACGGGATGGTGGGCGGGCCGCACGTGAATCTATGAAAGATGTAAATAATGGAGAACCATAGTGTACAGGTAAGTAACTCGTTTTTTCTCCAGTATTGAATCTTTCATAGATTCACATGCTTGTATCAGAATAGAGAGCAGTAAATAACCCAGCAGCGTTTGCAGGAAAGACACCTTTTTTGTAGGGCTCGGCATCCTATACTCAAAGACTATAGAACCATATGCTGCTTCAAAATTACAATCATGCATCTTCTGTTTGTAAGCATGGCCATTTGAAATATAAAACAATAATTGACAATGAATATTACAAAAGAACATTCTGGTGATAACATTTGCATATATGTATACAATATAAACAATGACATATACCTTAGTGAAAAAGGTGCCGTAGGACAGCTTGTCCAACTGCGGTGTCCACCTTCCACGCTGTATCCAGACAATAATGCCTGGTGAATGTGTGCACATTTGTTCATGTCGCCGCTTTGCAGATGTCAGGAAGCGACACTCCTGCGAACAAAGCGGTGGACGTTGAAATTTTTCTTGTGGAATGAGCGCGAACTTTAGCGCGTAAAGGCTTCCCTGCCTTCTCATGACATAAAGTGATAGCCGATGTTATCCATCTTGAAATGGAAGCTCTTGAAAGAGCAAAGCCTTTCAGGGGCCCAGCAAAGGTGATCAGCAATTGGTCCAATTTCCTAAAAGATTTTGTTCTGTCAATGTAAAATTTAAAACATTGTCTGATGTCCAAAGTGTGTAGAGACTTCTCTGCTACTGAAGATGGATTTTTAAAATCCTAGGAACCTTTGGGATAAATTTTGGATTTGTCCTGAGAATGACTCTGTCCTTTTTGAATTGAAGAAATGGCTCAGAGATAGAGAACACCTGTATCTCACTGACTCTTCTGGCGGAAGTGATGGTGAGTAATAATGCTAGTTTCCAAGATGCAAACTGCAACTCAGCCTTTTGAATCGGTTCGAATGGCGGTTTCATATAATGCCTGATAACACTACATTTAGCTGCCATGGAATGCACGGCTGTTTAACAGGTGGGAACACCCTGAACAATCCTTTTAAAAACTCCTTTATAATCCTTTGTGATCAAAGTGTAGGGTGATTTAGTGTTCTAACATACCTTGATATTGCTGCAAGATGTACTTTTATTGAAGCACGGGATGACCAGGCTTTATTTAGCCAGATGAAGTAAGTACGGAAGGATTTGCTCTGGTGAGCAATGAAAAGGATGAAGATGTTGATCAGAGCATGTGAGAAGTTGTCCTGATGTATGATGTCCACAATTCTGTGGGCACCTTGTATCAGTCCAAACAATCCCTTATGGTGGTGGTTGTAAGCCAACCTTATAGACAAGCTATCCTAGGGGTAGCATGGACTAAGCAGCCTTCAGGCTAAACTCAAGAGGGTATGTGAAGCCGGCTGTTTTACCATATGCAATCCTGTAATATCAAATGCAAGGACACCACACAAGTTATATATTCTAAAAATATATGTATTTATTATTAGAATATTCCTCTGTACTCTTTATGAGTATAGAAGCACAAGCATTTAAACAAAAGCACAGTTTTACATATAAAAGTTGCACGTTTATGGATGAGGCCGGTGGCCACTCAAACCATATATTAAACAAGCATTTGCAATGCAATAGGTCTCGCATTAGGAAAGTTTGAGCTATTGGTATTGTAAATGGCAAAGTAAATGGCAAAGTGTTTATTTATGTGTTGTTTTTGAAAATAGCGAAATTAATAGCTTTGTCATTTACAATGCCAATAGTTATAGCTTTCGCAAATGTGATACCTATAGCATTTGTAATGCAATATGTACTCCTCTGTAAATCTATTATCTT
The DNA here is from genome assembly GCF_964263255.1 of Lissotriton vulgaris. Lineage (NCBI taxonomy): Eukaryota > Metazoa > Chordata > Amphibia > Caudata > Salamandridae > Lissotriton > Lissotriton vulgaris. Next base: position 284,274,433 of record NC_141700.1, read on the forward strand.
ATTTATCATAAAATGCAACTGGTTTCCCTTCTTTAGACCTCTGCCTAACATATATATCATATGGGGAAATGCAGAGCTAACCAGAACTGCCGGCGTACATACCACACATCTAGAGGTGTGCTTTTAACTCTCACATTCCATTCCATCACAATGTTAAGCACACGATCCTTAATAACTCGATAACTGCACTTTGGTACTCATCCTGCACAACCTACAACTACTTCCCACAAACGCTCAAAACAAGGAACGCACCCTCCCAGCCACATTCCCACATGGTGTAGCTTACCATCCGTGCCAGTAAGGGCTTTAGCACTCCACGGAAGGCTAGTAAGTGCTACACAAATGTTACAGTACAATAGCACTTTCTAATGTAAGCTGCACAAAAACACGACTTGGACGACTAAGGCATGTTGGCCATTTTTTGAGTTTTTACACCTTCATGAGGGATGAATGCTCTAGATACACATCAGTCGAAGTATAGGGACAATGTGGCTCCATAGGTCACAATGAAAACCCTTACAGCTTATAAGGCGTGACACTTTGTTTAGCAGGCCTTAAAAAGAAAGGCCGAGCACTCGGATTGCAGTTTTCTCTTACCTTACAACAACTGCGAGGGCAGGGAAATCTTCGCGAGAGCGCGTGCTGTAGTCCGTCCAGAGCTCGCGCCGCCGGCCTGCGACCAGGAAGTCAGGCAGGCCGGGCGGGACAACCAGAAACAGGAAGTAGGAGGGCGAGAGCCTACCCCGCCTCCCACGGAAGAGCCGCAGCTGTTTGGAGCACCGGATCAGGCAGGAGCCTACCCTGCGCCCCGGTGCCGAAGGAGGGAGGAAGAGTCCTGCTGCCGGGCCCTGCAGCTGCCGATGAGAGGAGCCGCCACCGCCGCACCAAGGAAGCCGGTGAGTGTGGCTTCGCCTTGTTGATGATCTGCGAGGGCGGGGGGGGCATGTGTGTGTGCGCGTGCATCGGTGGGGGGCTGTGTATGTGTGTGAGCGTGCGTGCGTGTGTGTATATGTCTTGGAGTCTGTGTGTGTGAGCGAGTGTCTGTCTGCTTTTTGTGTATGTGCGCGCGCATGTGCACGGCGCGGGATGGAACGTGCGCGTTCGCGCACCCAAATCTGCCTTCAAAAGCTCGTAACACTTTCTTGTCCTCATTCCCCCGAGTCAGATAACTATAAGTCTCTCAACCTGGACGCATCCTTCGGATGCGATTCCAGGGCGAGACCTAAAAAGTGGTATAAGTATCACTTTACGAACAGTGGTAAGGCCTAGGGCCTTGGGAATCGCTGGGGCTACTCGGGACTAGCAGTGATGAAGTCGGGAGAGGCCCGCGGGGCTCGGGTGTAGCGCTAAAAGCACACGCATGCACCAATGCAAAGTCAATGGTGGGTAAAAGTTACAAAGTTACAGTTTTTGGAGTCTTCCGACTAAGTCTAACGTTTGGTAACTCTAGTCCAGACACTAGAGGTGTAAACCACTACAGGAGCACCGGCGTTCATGAGTTACCTCACCCACAGGAAGTGGGTGCATAGGTGCCAAAGTGTGTTGGGTTTCGTCGTGCAGTTCGATGGTGCCTGGAGATGAAGATGCTGCAGGCGGCCAGAAGAGAAGAGTCCGGGTGGATCCAAGGGCGGATCGAAGATGTAGAGTACCTGAAAGCAGAGGGGACAGAGTCTGGGTCACTCAGCAGGGACCAGGGTGGAACCAGGAAGGAACCAGGCGATGTCGGGCGCAATCAGGTGGTTGTTGAGAAGCTTGTCTCCGCTGCCACGTGGACTCTGGGGCACCGAGGATGTCCTGGAGTGCATCACGAGCTGTCCCATGAAGGCTCTCGCTGTCGGCGGTGTCGGCTTCCAGATCGGAGTTAACAAGCCTTGGCAAGTGCAACCCACGCAGCATTCGAAGATCGCTTCTTACTCGGACCAGCAAGGTCAGAGGGGTTGCTCCTTTTCAGGGGAGCGAGGGCTAGTCTGGAGCAACCAAAGTAGCAGTGTCAATTCAAAGGTTCGTTGGTACTGGGGCCGCTAGCCAACGGGCAAGCGACCGGACCAACTGCTTTGAGCAGGAAAATGCAAAAGGGCCCCACGCAGCACTAGGAGAGTGTGGAGGGGAGAGCTTTGGTGCAAAAGCTGCTCAGGGCTGGGGCTTCTCAAACCCCAATGCACAGCTTCGAGGAGGCCTCGGGAGCTGCACGGTCAGCACTTCGTAGTTTTTCCAAGATAGCCGGCCCCACGCTTCAGGTCGCCTCCACGGGTCTCAGATTCGCTGGGACTGTGGATCGGGTTCTTGGAAGGCAGGAAAGCTGGGTCTTGTCGATCTCTGTCGCTCGAGTTCCGGCGGGAACTGCAACAAAGCAAACGGTGATGCGCTGGATAGTGCCTGTTTGCACAGGGTGGTCACTCCTTGACCACAAGGGAGATTCTTCAGTCTTCTACGTCGAGTAGGATGTCGAAGGGTCCAGAGTTTTGTTTCATAAGTTTCAGTCAGGATAATCTGATGTGCATTGGCACAGCTCCTACCTTTATTCCAAATCAAGGGGCTAGATTACCTGCTAGGTCCCTCCTATGGGTGGGACCCAGGAAGGGGGTGGTTACACCCCTTTCCCTTTGTCCAGTTTCGCGCCAGGACTGGGGCTGGAGTGCCCCAGAACCGGTTTGGCTGGATTTTGCATGGGACACCTTGTGTGCCCCAGGCAGTGTCTAGTTTCTTTCAACCCTCCCTGATCCAATCCACTATCTCCTGTCTGGGGTGGTGTAGCACCTCCCTGTGACAGGAAACCTTTTGTCCAGGCCTCCCCTGCCAAGTTTCGGTCAGCAGCAGGAGGTCAGACTTGTGTCGGGGCAGCAGCATCCATTTTGTGATGCTGAGGTTCTGGTTAGGATTAACCGCGTTTTAAGTAAAGTAACATGTCTTCTCCCTCTAGAAGGGTGGAATGCTCTCCCCGTCGCCAGAACTGGCGAGGGGGTAGTATTCCAAAGTGTATGACACCTTACACAACATGTTTTGATAAAGCCAAGCCAAACCAAAGTTAGCAATAACCACGAGGATTATAATGCACTTAAGAGTATATGGTATGGCAATATCCTGGAACAGCAGTAAGGAAATGGTTCCGACCTCTGCAGACAGGCTCAGCTCATGCTAGAGCACCATCTCACATAAAACCAAGCACTCTGCCTCCAGGATTGTTAAGGCCTGCCATAGGAGTGACTGATAGTTATATATGTGTCCAGATATAGGTTTAGATACAGGTATACTATATCTAAGCAAGGGGTGATTACACCACCTTGCCCCAGCTGAGTGATCAGCCAGTTGTGTCGATTTAATGGCAAGCCAGGGATGGCAAAAGATATGCTGCAGCCCTTGGTAGGCCTTGGATGCACCTATGCCCTGGGCACCTATAGTGCACTGTACAGGGGCTGATAAGGTGTCCAGTAGCAAATTGGTGTTGTACCTAGGGTACATGGAGTCCATTTAAAGAGAGAGCAGATAGCCTGGGACCCTGATTAGCAGGATCCATGGCCAACTAAGTCGAAAACCAGCTAAACACTAGGCAAAAAATCTGGGGTAACCATAGTCAGGTATCCACCCTCCTACAGAGCACCAATGGCAAAATCTTTTCCACTTTGCTGTGTACGTTTTATTGGTAGATAGTGCTTGAAAGTTCGCCAATATATCCTTGCAGTCCTGAGGTATGTCTAAGGAATAAAATTTGTGCTCATGATGTTCCATGCTGACAAGTTCAGTGATGATAGTTGCGGGTGAAGTACTTGCCCTTTCCTCGTGGAGATCAGGTCTTGAATCAGTGGAAACTCTACTCTATGATTTACCGACAGTTGCAGGAGTTCAGAGAACTAAAATTGCATCGACCAAGCTGGGGCTACCAGGATCAAATGGCATGGTTCTGCTCTCATTTTCCGCAATATCCTTGGAATGAGAGGGAACGGGGGAAATGCATATGCAAACATTCCTGTCCAACACATTTTCAGCGCATTTCCCCATGATCCCTTCTGAGGGAATCGACTTGCAAAATCTTTGCATTTCTTGTTGTGCTGATTTGCAAATAGATTCAGAGTTGGAGTACCCCCACAACTTGAATATCCTCAAGAGCTGAGATTGATTTAGCTATCATTTGTGACATATTGAGGCCGATCTGCTTAGACGATCTGCTTTCGTGTTCAGTATTCCGGGAACATGCTGGACTTGTAGCGAAATGTTGTGTTGGATCAACCAGTTCCAAATCTCTTGCCCTTGTGTCGAGAGACTTTTTGACTTTGTGCCTCCTTGTTTCAGCAAGTAAAAGATTATTGTGGTACTGTCTGTTTTGACCAAGACAGGTGAGTTTTGGATCCTTGGTGGGAAGGCTTGCAGTCCCAGGAACACCGCTCGCATTTCGAGCATGTTGATGAGCAATTGGGCTTCTTGCATTGAACAATGGCCCTGTATTTCCAGTTCCTGAAGATGCGCTCCCCAACCGTTTAACGAGGCATCTGTCGTCATGACATAATGTGGAGATTGAAGTTCGAATAGAAGGCCTTGTAATAAATTGTTTCTGATGCCCTACCATGACAGAGCCTTTCTGATCTGAGGGTTGATTGAAATTCGATCCTCAAAGGATCCTTGGGCTTGTACCCATTGCTTGTTGAGTAGCTCTTGCAGCGGCCGCATGCGAAGTCGACAATTGGGGACTAATGGAATGCAGGAAGATATCATTCCCAGAAATGATTTGTAGATCCTTACAGAAATTTACTTTTTTGCTTTTAATTTTGCGGTCAGTGCCAATATTTTTTGCGTGCGCTCTTCTGAGGGATACACCTTTGCCTCCTGTGTTCGGAATGTGTGGAACTGTAGTGACTTTGCTGGCACCAGGGAGGACTTTTCCGTGTTGATTCTCAGTCCTAATTTCTTTTTAAAAAAAAATATTTTTATTGTTCATCAACATCAAGAATACATTTTCATTATATATTTCACCAAGATAAGAAAATAAGCAAAAATTCATTACAACAAATTAATCCATGTAATAAACTCATCATGCAAATTCTAACTATATTGATTCTTACTAACTCAAAGTCATTCAAGCTATTAAGTATCTTGCTGCATACTTAAGCCTCCCCCAATCTTAGCTTCCATTCTATTATTGGAGCCCATATCCATCTCGCAGCTTCTCTTCTTACCCTTCCCTTTTTTTCAAATAGGGCCTGTTCCAACGTGTATATCGCTAAAACCCTAGAGACCCATTGTTGTAATGTCGGTGGTCTGGGGTCTTTCCATAACGACGCTATACATAATCTACTTAGTACCAAGGCCATATACAAAAACTCGTAGTGAGGTACATCCAAGCCATCCTTTGTTACTCCTAAGATCATTACTTCATCTAGCAATACTATACTCATTCCCAACGAATTCTTGAAAAACTGCTCCAATTCTTGTTTATACTTATCTAAAGCAGGGCATGAAGCAAACATGTGGATAGTATCAGCTTGGGTAGATTGACATCTTGGACAGGTTATGCCTCTTGTTCCACCCCACTGTGCCACCCTGTGGGGAGTATGGTATAATTCAAACAATGTTTTATATTGCTGGGTTGGCACATTTGCTGCTCTCAGCACAGTATTTGACAGTTTTAACGATTTCTCAGCCTCATTCCCTGTCAGCCCCAATTTTGTACCCCATTTCTCATACATTATTCCTCCTTATATTTACATATTTCACCATATAGTTGTGATATGGAGCATCCTGTTTCTTTTCTTATTTCTTCCATTAAATCTATTTTTTGCATATCAACACCCCCACCACGCTTCTTTGATAAGACAGACCTAACTTGTAGATATTTATAAAAATCTCTATGCCTTAGATTATATAGCCGTTGCGCATTCTCATAAGTGATTATTATCCCTGCCGCCCCTATAAGATCTCCTATAGTTCTTACCCCTTGCCTATCCCAACCTTTCATTACAGAGTCATGAAATATTCCTGGGAGCGATGGGTTCCCATATAGCGGTGTATAGTAATTAATTCTACCCAATTTTATCTTCCTCTTAATGATAGACCATACTGTTATTGCAGCCCCCAGGGTCTTGAAGCGTACCTTCTTATAATAGCTTTTCTCATCGTATTTAAGAAGCCATCTGTCCGAGTCTTTGACCAGAAGTTCATACACATCTGGAATCACATCCCTCCCTCTCCATTTATCCGTTATATCCCCCCCAACATCCCTCTTATATATTGCAAAACTGTAGCCCAATAATAGGCTTTGAAATCGGGAAGCATCAGCCCGCCACGTTCTCGGGGTAGCGACAACATTTTTTGACTACGGTGTGTTCTTCCTCCTGCCCAGATGAACCTGTTTGTTACCCCTTCCAACTCCCTACACCACTTATTATCAAATAACAAGGGGATGGTCCTAAAAAGATATAGCACTTTAGGTAAAAATGACATTTTTATCAGATTGCACCGGCCGATTGTAGTCAAATGTAGATTATACAATCTATTGAAATCAAGCTTAGCCTTACTTATTATCGGTTCTATATTTTTTGCCACCACTGTCGAAATATCAGAGGTAATTAAAACCCCTAAATACATCGCTGTTCCAGTAATTCTTTGATCTACCATTGTTATTTTTTGATTTATTACAACCTGCGTTTTGTCTACATTTAACTTGTATCCTGATAGTTTTCCATATATAGCTGCCTCTTCTATCGCCCGCAATGCCAATTCGGGATCACATGATGTGACCGCCAAATCGTCCGCATATCCCAGAATTTTTGTTTCGTATCCATTCAAAACAATTGGCCGGATGTCTATATTCTGCTCTATTCTTCGTATAAATGCATCTATATACAAGGCAAAGAGGAGCGGGGAGCAAGGACACCCCTGTCTGGTTCCCCGCCCAATCGCTATTATATTGCTCATTTCACCCATGATTCTAAGTCTTATTCTTGGGTTAAAATATAATGCCCTTACAGCTTTTATAAATATGCTCCCAAGGTTTACCTTCTCTAGCACTGCCCAAAGGAATCCCCACGAGACCCTATCAAATGCTTTTTCTGCATCTAATAGTATTAATGACATAGGGTCTCGTGAGGCTGCTGTTCCATCAAACAGGGTTAGGACTCTCCTAATATGCTCTGCAGTGCCTCTCCCAGGGATGAATCCATGTTGTCTGGGAGATACGATCTTACCTATTATACTCCCTAATCTATTTGCCAAAATTTTCGAGTAAATTTTCACATCGCTGTTCATTAAACTAATAGGTCTATATGACCCAGGATTAGTCGGAGGTTTTTTTTTAATAAACACAATCATAACTGCTTCACTGCAAGTCTCTGGGGGGGGTGTGCCATTTTGAATATTAGTTATTAAATTGAAAGAATGCCCCTCTATTTCAGGCATAAAGGTTTTATAAAATTCTAATGGAATAGAATCCGGACCAACAGCTTTTCCTGCTGGAAGATCCAAAATTGCTCTATGCATTTCCCCCCTATTAAACATTGTTTCCAGAGCCCCTTTATCAGCCGCATCCAGTTTTTTTAGGTTTGCTCCTTCAAGAAACTCCTCAATATCACGTATCTCACCCCCTTGATCAGGACTATAAAGTAGCTGATAAAACTCCTGAAACCTTGCACATATGTCCCTAGGTGCTGTTACTTTGCTACCATCTTGAAGCATGATCTCCGCAATATCCCCCTTTGTGGCCGCCTGCCTTGTTCGAATAGCTAGTATGCGGCCAATCTGCTCACTGTATTCATATTGTTCCTTCCTCAATGCAAGGTATTTCCCTGCTGCCTTAGATGCAAATATCTCCCCCACTGCTGCTTTTGCAACTGTTAGTCTCTGCGATATTACAATAATGTCTTGTTTGGACCTGATAGCGACGCCAAGTTCTTCCTCAATATTAGCCACCATTCTTATTCTCCCTGCCACCTCCTCCCTTTCTGCCTTGTTTCGTCTAGTTGAGTAGCTAAATGTCTCTCCCCTTATGCCTGCTTTCATTGTGTCCCAGACTATAGCGGGAGAAGCTGTTCCTCTATTTACCTCAAAAAACCCTTTCATCCATTCTTTCATATGGTCAATGTACTTAGCATCTTGTAACAGGGCTCTCTCAAAAGTCCAATTTGAGGTCTGTTTATATTGCGTTGGAATTGCAATATCTAAAATCAGCGGGTTGTGATCCGACATGACCTGTGGGAGCCTGCTCACTTTGCCTATAGTTGCTATTGTAGGGGAGACCAAAAATAATCTAACCTTGCTAATGTTTTGTGGGGTGCAGAAAAATACGTACTACCCCCACCCACATTATATTGCTGCTCCCATATATCTATTAAGCCGTTATCTTCCATTAGCCTTATCAAAGCCATATGGCTTCTCTTTTTTCTCCCCACAACATTTTTGGGATCATTCTTCCATAAACCGTTCAAGCCGTTAATATTTAGATCCCCACATACCACCAGGGGCTGAGGCCAATTAGCCCGTTGTGTATTCATAGCGTTAATAATTTCAGGATCATCAACTGTCGGGGCATACAATGAGCATAAAGTAAAATTAAATCCCTGCACCTGGCATTCCATCAGCACCCAACGCCCATGTGAATCTGCTTTTTGTCTTTTAACAACCACACCGCCGCCCTGCGCTAATATAGCCTGTCCTCGTCCCTTGTGTCGTACAAGCAAGCAGTTGATAACCTAGCTGCCCCAATAATCCCTTTTGAGCAACCTCTATATGGGTCTCCTGCAGACAGAGAAAGTCAACATAAATTGTTTTTAAATACTCCCTCACCTCCCTTCGCTTCCTTCCGTCATTCAATCCACAAATATTCAATGTACCTATCCGCATTGATATTCTTGTTTTATCCCCAAATCAACATTCAGCCTTTCTTCAACTCACTCATCTTTCAAAATTTGGTGTTTCTGATCATCCCCTTGTTTTATCTTATCTTGATGTGATGATTTTCTTGTTTTTTCCCCTCCTTCCCCCTCCCCCCCTCCCCCCCCACCTGTTAGAGCAAGCAGGCCGCTGGCCTCTGTGATGGAGTCTGGCTATCGACTCCCCTTTGCCGACCTTTATAATTGCATTAAATCACCTGAATAAGTTACTTCACTTTGATATCTCCTTCACATCCCCTTCATCCAAATCACCCGTGACTTTACCATTACCCTCATCATTATATTCCATTGTCCTTATTTTATCCCCAATCAACATGTGCAATCCTTTTGCCCCTAGCCCTCCTTCATCCATATACTATCTCTTTGTATACATTAGACAAGGCTAGACCCATCTTAGACCAACATATCTTTTCACTGAGCAAAGGGGTTAAATAGAGATAAAGTCGTCAAAGAAATCTTCAAGGTTTATCTCTAGCTTCACCGCTGGCTTCACCACTGGCACGAATCATGTCCATATATTCCTTTGCTTGGATTTCAGAGAAAAAAACCCTAGTAGAATTCTTGTAGATTATTTTAAGTTTTGCCGGGTTTATTAGATAGGCCTGCAGGCCCATCTTATGGCATGGATCCAGTAATTCTCAGAGTCTCCACCTTCTTTCGACAGTGCTATGGCAGTAATCTGGGGTTGAGAAGAAAGACTGACTCTCAAACGAGCGTTTAGCATTGGGGCGAGCTTTTGCGTACACTTCTTCTCTCAATAAAAAATTGCCAAAGTGCACTAATATGGCTCTCGATCTTGATACCCCCTCTGTAGTAGAAGGCCCTTTCTTTTTTAAGGTCATTGGGAATCTGTGCACTCTTTGAACTTCCCTGTCCCAATCCCAATGGTTCAATTCCGGGAAGGCTCCTTTGAACATTCTCAGGGCGTATGCCCTGATATCCCCTCTTCTGAGGGATACACCTTTGCCTCCTGTGTTCGGAATGTGGCTCCTAGGAACTGTAGTGACTTTGCTGGCACCAGGGAGGACTTTTCCGTGTTGATTCTCAGTCCTAATTTCTGCAATAAAGTCATGCAGCATTTTAGCATTTGATGTGCTTCCTTGAACGATGCCCCCTTTATCAGCCAGTCGTCCAGATACGGATAAATCTGGTAGCCTTGCTGTCTCAGATGCGCCGTGACCTGCGCCATGCACTTTGTAAATACCCTTGGTGCGGATCTGAGGCCGAAGGGTAACACCTTGACTTGGTAATGGCGCCCGCCACTGTGAACCGCAGATACTGCCTGTGTTTGATGTGAATTGGTATGTGAAAGTAGGCATCCAAGAGATCCAAGGATGCCATGTAATCTCCTCTGCGCAACATCAGGAGAATCTCTTGGAGTGACAGCATACCAAACAATGTCTTTTTTTTTTTTTATATATTTGTTCAGGTTTCTCAGATCAATTACCTGCCTCCATTTAGTGGACTGCTTCTTCCTCCTTATGAGGAAAAAATACGAGTAGAATCCTGTCCCTCGCTGAGCTGTTGGCACCTCCTCTATTGCTCCTTTCACAATCAGGGCCAAGACTTCCGTCTTGAGAGCTTAGAGATGATTCTGGGTTCTGCGAATGGGCGGTCGCGTTGGAGGTTTTTGTATGAATTCTAGGGTGTGACCTTGATGTATAATGTCCAACACCCACTTGTCCGATGTTATTGACAGCCACTGATGGAAAAAGCAAGATAAGTAACAAATCTGATTGGGGCGTGATGTGGCGGACGGCGCTTGAATAACGTCACTGTCTTCTATTGGGTCGCTGTGTTTTTCCTCTTGCGGCCGGCTTTCTCCCAGACTGCTGCTGATAAGAGGTGTTGGTAGATCGAAATTGTTGATTACTGTTGTATTGAGGATATCCTGGTTGAAATCTGTTTGATTGAAAAGATGACCTTTGATTTAAAGGACCTCTTTACCCTCTTCCACAAAAAGTGTGAACATTTCCTTGCTGCAGAGAACCTAAGGCTTTTGCAGTACCCATGTCAGCTTTTATTCCCTGCAAAGCTTCATCAATGTGTTTTCCGAAAAGATTCTCTCAATCAAATGGCATATCTACTATTTTTGCCTGAACTTCCGGTCTGAAAGATGTAGCTTTCAGCCACCCATGTCGTCGAAGAGACACTGCCCCAGCCATTTGTCTGAATCCAATAGACTAAATGTCCATGGCTATGTCGATGGACTCCGAAGCCAAAACAACAGTTGATGGACAGAATGCAGAACAATGTCATACATTCACCCCAGTACAGAGATCTGGGCCTAAATCCATAGTTTTTTGCTCACCACGCCACCCCAGACATGGCCATATGCTAATCAGTCTTGACTCTGTGCCTCATGGGAACAGTCCAGCCCGAACTGCCAAGCCATGTCTTCCCTGGACCGGAATCAAGCTTCCTAGGACCGGTTTCAGGCTTTTAGCTCTCATCAGCCAGGATAGCTTGATTCCAGTGGCATGGAGAGCATGGGACTCATGTCTGAGCATACCCGTCCCACTCGGGGTGACAAATGCAAAAACAACAGTTGATGGACAAAATGCAGAACTATGTCATACATTCACCCCAGTACAGAGATCTGGGCCTAAATCCATCTTTTTTTGCTCACCACGCCACCCCAGTTCAGACATGGCCATGTGCAAATCAGTCTTGACCCTGTGCCTCATGGGACACAGTCCAGCCTTGTCGATGGACCCCGAAGCCGCCTTAGCTCCATCTTGCGGAATTACAGCTGTCTCTTCCTTCTTGTCATCTGGGAGATGAGCGAGAAGTGGAGCATTGTCCGACCACATTTGTCTATTAAAACGACTGACAAGTGCTAATGCATTTGTAGCTTTAATAGAGGCCACTGACAAAACTGCAAAACGCTTCCCTGCGCCATCCATTTTCTTTCCCTCTTTATCTGCAGGCGCTGACAATGTAGATACCGGGTTTTTGCATTGTCTCTGTGCCGCCTGCATAACCACTGATTCAGGTCGAGGGTGACCTATCAGGCATGCTGGTGATGTTTCGGAAGCACAATACTTCTTGTCAATCCTGGGCACCGAAACTGCTACTGAGGCCGGATTCTGCATAATTTTAGCCCTTCTTTCCATATGTGCTCAATGATAGGAAAGCAAAAACAACAGGAATGGCCCTGATTGATCTTCTGGACGTCTCTTTAAAATCGTATAGGAAACACGCTCAAATCTTTTGGAAGCCTTCTCCATGAGATCATGGAAACCAGCAATGTCTCCCGGCGGTGACACAGCCGGAGTTGGCGATGGACAGGTGAGGGGATAATATATTGATCCCATTCATCTACGTCAGGATCTCCCTGCATCAATTCTCCTTCCTCTGGTTGGTCCTCCGGTTCGCTTTCCGCAAAGTCATCCCTAATAGTTATTATTTTAGGAGTATGCACCGATTGCACCTGTGGAGGAGGCTGCACTACCGGAGACTGACTTGCCTGCTGTGGTAAATTCGTAGTTTTGGCTGCAGGAGCATTAGCATCGGGAAAACAACAATAATAGTCGTTTATCATATGCCTCAAATCCGAGACTAGGGAGAGAGGCATAGAAATTGCGTCGTCCGTGTTATTGTCCTCTTCCTCATCATGTTCATAGGCCTCCTGGAATGAGTCGTACCTCTGGGAGCCCTGAACTGGTCTTGCTGTAAATGTCAGCTCTACCTGAACTTCCTGGATGTCTTCTTCATCTGTCTCCTGACTTTTAATTTGGAGTTGCGAAGGGCTATAAGCTATTCTGTATGGTCCCTCATCTTCCAACTCCAGTAAGTCCAGGAGTTTGGACGGCGGAAGCGGTGAAATCTTTGTCCAAGACGTAAATTCTCCGGTTTTCATATCGGTCGACGAGCCCGTCGCCGGTGCAAACCTTTTTAATGTAATGGACCGTGTCATTGGTGATTTAAAAGTCTTTGTCGACGGTACGCTCGTCAACGAGGTTTGTATACTCGCCGTCGGTGTCATCGATGTTCCTGTCGACGGTGTCGTTGATGTCATCGTCGACGATATCTTCGTCGTTGACGATGCTGCTGTCGTAGTCGAGACGTTCATCGTCAACGTCGTAGTCGACGCTGGAATCATCGATGTATTCTTCGGCGTCGACACTGCTGATACCTTAATCTTCGTCAACGGGAGCGACAACTGAGCTTTTTCCACAGAGGATGTTTTCAGTGGTGTATGCAGCAAAGATGTTGACACATCTTTGGCCTTTCCTTTCTCTGTTGTCTGTCTCTTCACCTCAACTTGTTCCTCAGACAACTCCCTCTTATGCTTAGAAGAGGAGTGTCCTCTAGCTCCCTCCTCAGAGTCAGAGTCTGAGGCAGTCTTCTTCTTCTGAAGCCATAATAATAATCAGGCATCTCTGTCTTTTAAGGTTTTTGCTGAGAAAGTGCGACAGTACTTGCACTCCTTAGGTACTTTCTTAGGATGAAGACAATATAAGCATTCCTTGTGAGGGTCCTCAGAGAACAATCTGACCTTCCAACAAGACTTGCAAGATCTGAAAAGCCTCTTCTTAGAGCCTTCAGACATGGTGAAGTATAAGCTGAAACACAGTACCTCAGTTCAGGAACTGTAGAAAAGGTTAAAAGTTCAACAATAAACCAAGAACTGAGTAGAGCTCAGGGAGACTCCTTCTCACACGACGGCGGTTTGAAATCTGAGTTATGGTGGCTCTGCGAGGGATTGTGATCTCAGGGCTGGCAGCTGATTGGGTGGTGTTTGGACCACATAATGAGGGTGATAGCTACCAGAATATATACTTCCCTATGGGTTTCTATGCAGTTTTTTCTTTTACTGCTTAGGTTATTTTTTTACCATGAGACTCCCACCATGACGACGGGGAAGGTACAAGCATGTGAATCTATGAAAGATTCAATACTGGAGAACTGCAAAAACGTTATCAACGGACACACAATAACACACCCACAGAAAGGCAATATCATTAAATTAAGAGTGACTGCCACATGTGACATTACAAATGCAGTTTACCTTCTGAAATGCCCGTGCGGCCAAGGCTACGTAGGTAAAACAGAACGAAAGATAAAAACAAGAATAATCGAACATAAATCCAGTATCCGGAACAAAAACATGAAATCTACAGTAGCCAGCCACTTTGTTGAAAAAAAGCACATCAGCCAACTCAAATTCACCATCTTGGAAACTATAACCAAAGTGGAAGGAAGGGACAATAATAAGTTCCTCCTACAAAGAGAACTATTGGATTTACAGACTTGAAACCATGAAACCGTTTGGCATGAACGATAGAATGGAATATTGTTGCTATTTATAGTTCAACACTTGGAGAGTATTTGCTATCGTCCCTGGGAGATCAATGCAGCATTGGAGTCCTGTCACTGAATACTGTGTCAATAGATCGGATCCCATGACCCTTTTACTGTTTAGCCCATCGCCACCAGAAGTTGAAATACAGAGCAATTGTTATTATGTTTTTGAAGTCCTGTCACTGAATACTGTGTCAATAGTTTGGATCCCATAACCCTTTTACTGTTTAGCCCATCGCCACCATAAGTTGACATACAGAGCGATTGTTATTATGTTTTCAAGTCTACATTTATTATTTTACTTATTTTTTTCCAGACATCTTTTGTTGGATTCCTCACTTTTACTCACTTTTACTCCAGATTTGTGTTGCCTATTGCCAGAACAGCTCACAATTTTACCCACTTTAAGATGGCGCCGGCGAAGAGTTCAACCTAGTCCATTGTTGCTGTTAATCACACGCACCCCTTCTCATTAACCGCCAGGACACGCATCGTGTAATAACAAACAAGACACAACCACGACCGTTGGACATTGTCCGATTAAGCAATCTCCCGTAAGTAACCAGCTTTAGATTAGGATCACGATAATTATTTATAACGCTCGAGAGTCACCATTCGGCACTATTTTTCCAGTCACACCGAGCCGCATCAAGAGCTGTATAATGGTATGAGTGCGAATTGTTGCCATTTATTTAAAATCATGGATTAACACCACTCATTTCTAGCGTTTGGTAGTCACTTTATTGAGCACGCATTTACCGCTATTTTTCGGTTACGTCGAGATTCTTAGACACCTTTGATTGAACAGGGCAGGTACGATTATTATCCAGTGCGAGTCGCACTCCTTGACTAACACTTTTCAGTGTGATATCCAATTAACATACAAGTCACATCCCAATGGACTCCTAAGACTGTTTAACCGCATGTTGAATCCAAAAACTAACCCATAGGTCACAGCTATTAACTTGTCCAACACTTCGTAATGGTTTAATCTATGTCCCTTTCATACATATCCTGATTTATTAGGGTAGGTTTCTATGTCTTTTTGGCTATTTAGTTCGCCTTTGGTTAAGGAGAGTAGACTGAGACACCCTTGGTTGTTATATTTTGGTGACTTTTGGCTTTTGTTTCCTTTAACTTCATCCTTGAGCACTATTAACTTTCTGAGCACTTGGGTACTTTGAGCATGGTGTGTAGATCTATCCCCTTGTCTGTTTGGATGCCCACAGCAGCAATACAAGATAATTTATTGATATTTTGATTATGTTTAATTTTTGTGTCATTGTCCCCTACAGATGATTGTTCAGAGCGCGACTCTGACTGCAGATCGTACCTCCTTAAGACCATTAATTTGGATTGAAAACAATATATCATAAAGTCAAGTTAAAGACTGTCAGACTGGAAAATAATGAATTATTGCGCCCTGACGAGGGAATCCTGGACCAAGAGTTCTTTTCCGAAACGCGCGTCGGCGCTGTTCTTTGTTGTTATAAAGTTTCTTTTTGTTTGTGTACATATTGTATGTTGTTTTTTAGTCTCTATATATTTCTTTTGACTTGTTCAAGTTGTTGTGTTTGACAAGACTGGTGAGACTGTGAGTCCGTATGAGTTGTGTGAATGGGTTGACTGATTGGTATGTTTGAACGATTTGTGTTTTTGGGGGTACATGCATACTGTATTAACTTGTACATAGTGAACTTTTTTTTGAGTATATGTATAATGATTTACTTGTTTGTGTTATAATCCTTTGATTTACTACAAAACTGTATAAATTAAATTAAAAAAACGCTATATTTCTTTAAAGAATTCTGTTTGTGGGACAATGGTATTGATTGAATAAATATAGGATATATTACCATAGTGTAAAGAAATTGTAGTGAGAGGTATTGTTCTCGTAATTTCTCGTGCATTAAAACTCATTCATTCATCCACAGACTCTGCCTGAAGAATAACATATACCATTGTTCATATGCAGCAAATAAATATGAAGATGAAGATGTAAACACAGAGTACAACATTGGAGTCTAAACACATTATTGAATTCGACACAACCCCAGAGGGGATATTGTTGTACCAAGGGGACGTCCCCCAACTTGGCGCACGCATCTTTACTTATCATTATAAATGTACAACGGAGTATATACCCTGTGAGCACACACAGTTGCATCAAAACTAGTTTTCAACACAGGCTGTGCGCGTACAAACCAATTAATTCCTACAAAATCCACCAGCTTGATGACCTAGGAACTAGTAGGTAGCATTGTGGGTAGAAATGAAATACTAGCTATCAACAATGAATATTGTCCTAGTGATAGGTGCGCAGTGGCCTATTGTCCTGCCAAGAGAATCTTTATGATAAACGTGCCCAAAATCCGGTCAAACTTCAAATATGAAGATCATAACTCCTTAATCAACAGATCGATCCATTGGATCAGAAAAGTCAGGGGGTATAGATCGGTTACCAGAGAAGACATTCTATGGGCAAAAAGGATAAGTCATCACTCCTCCCAAATGGATTCCATCGAACTTCACTGGAAGGATGAGAACCTGGCCCATAATCTAATAGCTCTTGAGGCAAGGACATGCTCACCCTCACCCACCAGTATACAGATGAAATACAAACCCACCGGTATGTCTTTGCCCCAAATCCGCAAAAGGCACAGCACTCTGTTGGGTTCAGACTCAACTTTAGATCATATTGATTAACTGGCACCTCTAGTTTCTCCAACTCACACGTCACCCCATCATAGAGATTGTATTGTTTATCCGGCCTCTAATGATAGGCTATCTACTGATCCTTCTCTATCAGCACCCCAGCCCTCTAGCTCCGAGGCCCTTTCAAGTCTACAGACCACGAATAACAGTCCCGGGGCAAGGCCTAGCCAGCAAGCCCTCCCCACAAGTCTGCAGACAAGATGAGTAATCGACGGATATCCCTCTGTCCATTCTGGTTCAGGAGGTTCAAACTATGAACTTTGTATATTGTCCTGGGATGTGGCTGGGATAAGATCATAGGTAGCACTCCCTCATTGGGTACAATACATCGAACACTTTGATATTTGTATTTTACGTGGGCCACAGCACTTGTCTTTATTCCTGGATATATCACCCTATGTTGCCCAGCAGTCATTAACAGACCAGGCTGGGGGGCTGCTGATATGGATTAGAATTGACCTACAATGCAACACAAAAGAGATCAAGACCTACAGTTCTGATATTCTTGTGACTCACCTTAGGGGTAGAAATGGCATGTCTGTGGCCCCCTTTAATGTCTACGCATGTGGCACCAAGACGGGCTGCAGCTCTTCAACACTTCAAGCTCTGGAAGATTGTCTCAAGAAAAGAGAGACCCATCACCACTAATTATAGCAGGAGACTTTAATGTCACCCTCGAACCACTCGATTCTGAAGATCTAACCAGCACTGACCAAATAGATGAGTTGTGTTCTGTCCCCCTGCTTGATCTACCGCCAATCAAAACATGGACGCGACCAGCTCTGCAGCTCCAAGCCATAACACTTGAGTATGGGCTAAGGGCAGCTAATGGATGCACCAAATCCGACAAAAGGGGGGCAAATAGTTTTAACAGAACTGTGAAGTGAACATGAGCCGCATCGATTTTAAATTGATAGAGCTAAGACTATGGCCGGTGTACTGGATATGATAGTCTGGAGGACCACAGACAGTGACCATAACCCACTTGAGTTTACCATGTCATCACCTTGGACCAAACATAACAATCATTCAGACAGCAACCTTACTACCAAGGCGTTCTGTCCCACAAACGATAACAGGCACCTGAAATGGGCACGTGTAGCAATGGACATCTCTAAGTGTGATAAAATGAAGCGATTACTATTAGGAAACATTGGGAGACTTCATAATATGTGCGAGCATCGGCAGGAGCTTACAAAGATCACAGACATCCATACATCTTTCAGCAGCTAGCCTCCATTTTCATAATGCCAAATCGGCCCCAATACAAGCAGCCGATTGCCTATGTTCAATCCTCCTGGTTTAACCAAGATTGTAAAAAGTCACGGGCATTCTTGGCTGTCACAATTAGATCCAACAAAGTTGTTGATATAAGAGTGGCTAGGAAGACCTAAAAGGCAGCCCAGATGAAAGCAAAAAGGGAATGGTCACAAAACCGATGTAAACAGATCCTTGACGCCTGCCAAAAGAAAGATTTGCAACAATTCTGGTTGCTGGTCACGAGGGGTGATGCAGATAGACCTATGCCACCTACCAACAACATTTCCACAGTCGCCTGGGTTGACCACTTCTCTGCTGTATACACTGGATATGCAGAGCCAGAAAATAAAGGTCCCACATATGAATTTACTGGCACCCAGTCCAGGGAGCTATTTTCTGTAGCTGAAATCAGCCAAAGTATAAATACCTGGAGACGTCTTCCTCAACGATATTGGCAATTGGACCAACTATATCTAGGAACTTGCAAACAGAATCGCTGCTCGGGCACCAATAGCCCCGTCATGGCAGGGAGATGAAGTAATCCCCGTCTTCAAAAAGGGCGATTGTTCACTGCCTTCCAACTACAGGCCGATTAGCTTAATCAATGGTGTTCAGAAGGTCTACTCCCGTGCTCTTCTGACTAAGATCACAGATTGGATGGAGGAAAACAACATCTTATCCCCATTCCAAACTGGGTGTAGGAGGAAAGTCAGCACCATCGACCACATTTTTAGATTCACTTTATTGGCCTGGAAAACAGTGATTATTTCACACGCCAGTCTTTATATTGCATTTATCGATCGAAGGTCAGCCTTTGACCTCATTCCCAGGTCCAAATGATGGCACGTATTGCAGGATTTGGGGTTTCCTTTAGAGCTTCTTGCATTGTTTGTTCGGCTACACGAGGACACCTACGTAAGGGTTTGGTGGGGGGGACCAAGGGCGATTGACTGATCCAATTAAAGTAGAGAGAGGGGTTCACCAAGGATGTGTCTTGGCCCCCACCCTGTTCTCACTTTTCATTAATGGAGTGGTGAAATATCTGGAGGAAGTCCCCGCAAATGCCCCTTCATTGGGGGGTGGTAAAGTAACAACTTTACTTTTTGCGGACGACATACACTAGTAGCCTCCAAGACCCCAAGCGGTCTTCAACTTCTTCTTGATTAGAGAGGCCTGGAGGTTAACACCTCGAAAACCAAGCTTTTGACAATGAACCCCCTCAAATGTGTTAAAGGTAAACTGATGTTGAGGGGGGATTCCACTGGAGAGAGTGGCCACCTTTGACTATCTGGGTGTGACTCACGGAGTCAAAGGCATGGAAGTACCACATTACCAAGAGGAACTTACAACAGAAGAAAGCCTCTGGAGCACTGATCAAGGAGCATAGGGCCTCCCACTACAGATATATGACCAGAAGGTGGTAGGCTCTGCCCTCTACTGGGCAGAAATCCGGGGATTTGACAATTTAGAGGGCCTTATATAGACAGAAAGGAAATGCTACATGTAGAGCTGCAGATTCACACACCGTGCATAGATCGCCGTCTGGTGTTGGGCCCGGATGTTTGCACTTTGTTGTTGTCCTGGAAAAGTCTTTGGAAGTCACGAGATAGGAGACTCCTCCTTTGGACGATAGTGCGCATGGCATCGGCTCCATCTTCAGATAGTTTTTCTCACCAGCCAGAGAAATGATGGAGTTTTGTGAGAAACAGAAAAGATACCCATGTATGCTGTATCTAAAAAAGATAATACTGGAACAGATAAAGGTAGCCGGAGTGGCGGGTGGGCGGGTGTGAATCTGCAGCTCTACATGCCAAGAACAGATGCATACTGGTAAGTACCATTTTCTGTTCGAGGCATATGAGATGCAGATCACACACTGTACATAGATTGTATAGCAGTACTCCACCCTAGCGGCGACCACCAGTATCTGTTGCAGTTGTTTGAAATAATATTTTGAGTACAGCCTGGCCTACACTAGCTTGTTGCTTTGCTTGCACATCTACACAATAGTGTTTTGTGAATGTGTGCGGTGTAGACCATGTAGCTGCTTTGCAGATGTCATCTAAGGGAATGTTTCCTAAGAAAGCCATTGAAGCCCCTATTTTTCTGGTAATGTGGGCTTTAGGGGGAATAGATAATGTACGTTTTGCTTTTAGATAGCAGATTTGAATGCATTTGACAATCCACCTTGCAATTCCCAATTTTGATATGGGGTTGCTTTTATCCATGGTTCTGGGTTAAGAGGCGTGGGGAGAGGTGTAGATTTGGGTGCGGGACTACAGACAGTTCCAGTAATGTGGTGTACCAAGGTTGTCTGGCACATGTTAGAAGAACTAGGACCAGAGTCATTGAGTGTTGCTGCAGTTTGCGCACCACCAGTGGAATGAGTGGGAGAGGTGGAAAAGCGGTCGCAAATTTCCTGACCAACTCATCCATATCGCATCGCCTTTGGACAATGGGTGTGGATATCTGGCGGCAAAGATTGGCCATTTGGCATTTTCGTGTGTGGCGAAGAGATCTATATCTGGCTGCCCCCACAACTGGAAAAATGGTTGAAGAACTTGCGGATGAAGTTCCCATTCATGAATCTGGTGCGTCTGACGACTCAACGGGTCTGCTATGTTGTTCTGGACTCCGGAAACATTTTGGGCTAGGAGAATTTTTTTTTGAGGAATAGCCCATCTCCATATGCTTTGTGCTAGTTGAGAGAGCTGTATGGAGGGTGTCCCGCCTTGTTTCTATATGTAGTACATTGCTGTCATATTGTCGGTGCGGACTAGGACAGCTTTGCCTGATATTTGTTTCTAGAATGCCTTTAATGCTAGGAAAATGGCTAGTAACTCCAGGTGATTTATGTGGAACAACTTTTGCAACTTTTGTTGAGGTGTCCGTATGCCCTGTATAGTGTGATGTAATAGATGAGCTCCCCAGCCGGAGAGTGATGCGTCCGCTGTTAGCACTATCTGAGGAACCGGCTCGATGAACGGCTGCCCTTTTGAAAGGTTTTTGGTGTTCCACCACTGCAGAGAGTAATGGGTGCGGCTGTTCACCAACACCATATCTGTTAGCTGACCTTGAGCTTGGTTCCACTGGCGTGCTAAACATTCCTGCAGGGGACGCATCTGGAGTCTTGCGTGAGGTACTATAAATATGCAAGATGCCATCATCCCTATCAACTGCATGAACACTCGAGCCGGAAGAGAGTGTTGCCGCTTGAATTTTGTTATGAGGGTTTGCATGCTTGCTATCCTGGGTGGACTGGGATATGCTAATGCTTTTGAGGTGTTTATTGTGGCACCGAGGTACTGTTGTATGTGGGACGGTAGTAGGTGAGACTTTGCGTGGTTTATGGTAAACCCTAAGTCATGAAGTAGTTGAATGGTGGCTGAAGTGTGTTGTGCACACTCGTTGTATGACTTGGCTTTTAGGAGCCAGTTGTCTAAGTATGGGAGGAAGTGAATTTGTTGTCTTCTTAGATGAGCGGCAACTACTGCTGGACATTTGGTGAAGACCCTGGGTGCCGTGGTGTCTCCGAATGGGAGTACCTTGAACTGGTATTGCTGACCGTCCACTACAAACCTGAGATATTTCCTGTGAGAGGTGTGAATGGGAATATGAAAGTAGGCGTCCTTGAGATCTAGAGTGGCAAGGAAGTATCCTTGTGAGAGCAGAGGAAGGACCTGTTGAGGTATGACCATCTGAAAATGGTCTGATTGTATGTACAGATTTAGGGGTCTCAGATCCAAGATGGGCCTGAGAGAACCGTCCTTTTTTGGAACGAGGAAGTAGAGGGCGTAAACCCCTGTGTTTTGCTGATGCAGGGATACTGGGTGTATTGCATGTTTTTTGTAGGAGGAAAATTACCCCTTGCCTTAACAGCGATAAGTGTTCTAGAGACATTGGGCGCTGTCTGGATGGTATGTTTGGGGGGTAGCGGTGAGTTCTAGACAATAGCCTGGTTGAATAACTTTTCTTACCCACTTGTCTGTAATAATGTTGTTCCAGACAGGTAGGAATTGTGTTAATCTTCCCTCGACTGGAGTGGAATGGTTTGGGGGAGTGGAGGGAAGTCATTGGGTAGGGTTGGAGGTGGAACGAGTATTGTTAGTTTTGCCTCAACCCTTGTTATTATTACCTCTGTAGCCTCCTCTTTGATAACCTCTGGTAAATGAGGTTTGGGTGGGAGTTTGGTAAGATGTGGAGGGGTTGTCAGAGGAATAACCTCTGGAGGCGCCTTTGAAAGTGAAGCGACGAAAAGAGCATCCGTGTCGTGCCTGTACCGATCGCGATCATATGGTTGGCACTGTTAGGACCAGCGATGGTTGGCAAAACACAGAGAGCCACCAACACGCATGCGCGGAGGTTAGCGCATGCGTGTGATCAGTATTTAGTCCTTCCTCAAACGTTCAGGAAACGCTTTGTGTTCCTTCCGGGTTACGTCGTGGCTGCAGTTCTTTCGGGTCACGGTGGTGGCGTTTGTCGGGTCTCGTCGGTAATCATCTATCGGCGTCCCCTATTCCTCGCAGTTCTGGTTTCCTAGTCGGATTCAGGTATTCGTACTCGGAGAGTCGGTACCGTGTATGATTTGTATAGAGGCAATTAATCTGTGCCTTGTTTTCAGTCTTTTGGAAATAATCTTTGCAGAGATATTGTTTGCATCGTTTTTTTTTGGGTTGTTGTTACCAAATCGAAAGTGTATAGAGAGCATTGTTTCTTAATTTATGTTTTTGGACTTAAGATATATTTTGGAGTCCCGAATTTCAGTAAAGCACACATAAAGACCTCACATAGGTAATCAGAGTTAGATACCTATTTGTAGTGACCTTTTTGGCTTGAGTGGATTCACAACAGTGATTTCTTTATATATATATTTTAGGGGTTATACAGCTGCAGTGTCTTCTATATTCTGGTGTGAAGATAACAGAAGAATATATATAAAGGCATTCAACACGCAGGAGATCCCCCCATCATATAGACATAGGCATTCCTAACACAGGTACATAAAGGTCCCTCCCGCTTTACAAAATATTCACTTGAAGTATTATCACTAAGGGTTATGCTATATACTTACCTTACAGACGGTCCCCAGCATTATTTTCCTTATCTTCCTCTATTCTGTGAAGTGAACAGGACACTGAGGAATCTACAAATATTCATACAGCATAACGAACAGGTAGTCGCCTATTCTATTCGCTATCACATATCATCAGAATCATAGGGATTGGTATTAACCTCTATTTCTTGCCTTCTAGGAAAAGGTTATCCGAAGCCTCCCTGTCCCCTGAACAGACCACCTTACCTGTGTACAAGACCCTGTGTTTCCCCCCCTTTCCTTGTTTTGTTTCCCTGCTTTCCCCACACTGGCATCACTTTCTGTTACCAGTAATAATATATCTTGGTGCAGAGTGGACCTGTGAGGGGGAGTTGCGGACAATACGTCAGTTCCATGGTGTTTCCGAGGCAACTATATTTACAAGCTTGACAATCCGAGAGCTTTAATTGCAAAGCTCCCATTGATTTAGCTGTGTCAGTATCTTTTTTCATCTTTTCTTGAGATGAATCTACAGCAGGGCCAAAAAAGTATTGCTCATCAAACGGTTGATTAAGTATTGAAGTTTACACTTCTGGTTTAAAACCTGAAATGTGTAGCCATGCATGTCTTCGTAGAAGTACACTTGTGTTAATGGTTTGGGAGGCAGTATCTGCCACGTCTAGAGCGCAACGAATGGAGGTGTTTGTTTTGAGCTTACCCTCTTGTATAAGGTCATTGGCTTTGGTTTTGTATTTGTCAGGAAGATGTTGCAATAGGGCCTCTAATTCATCGTAGTGTGCCCTGTCATATCTAGCCAGCAAAGCCTGTGTGTTGGCGATTCGCTATATATTAGCCGCTTGTGACGCTGTGCATTTACCAGAGGCATCCAAGAGTTTTGATTCCTTGTCTGGAGGCGGAGCATCCCCTGACGTTTGTGAATTGGCCTTTTTTCTGGCGTTGGAGACTACTAAGGAATCCAATGGTATCTGTCCCTTGATGTAAATAGGGTCTGTAGGGGCAGATTTGTATTTCTTTTCTATCCTGGGGTTAATAACCCTAGCCCTAACAGGATCTTTCAACACCTCAGGTGCGTGTTTATTTACCCCTTTTAACATAGGGAGAACGGAAGTGGATCTTTGTGAAGTATCAAATGTGTCCATTAAGAAATCCTCTTCTACAGGGTCTGTATATAAATCTACCCAGTGGTATTGTGCAGCTCTATGAACAAGTTAGATGAAACCCATGGTGTCCTCTGGAGGGGAAGGCCTACTGGGATATATGACCTCTTATGGTACTTTGGGGACATCTGGTGCGTTATAATCCTTCCATGGGTCTGGGGTGTAAGGTGGACTGGAATCCCCTAGTGGTTCATTGCCTGCACCGTCCCCCTCTTCATTAGAGGTGTCATCATAATCCAGTGGTGGAGGAGATGGGGTGAAGATGGAGTAGGGGAGTGATGGGGAGGGGGAGGTGGAGGAGGTATTCTGAGAGGAGATGTTGCAATGTGTCTCGTCTTTGGTGGAGATGGAGCTGGTAGAGGCATGTCTATTGTTCTCTTTTTGGAACTAAGAGTTAGTTGACCTGTCTTTGGGTCTTTTAGAAGAGTTTTTTGCTTTGGATCTTGTTGAAAAAGCTCTTCTGTTTGTAGTTGGTCTTTAGGCACCGATTTTATCCGTTGGTTCAGAAGGCTTGTGTGGAACCGGTTCCGGAGTGGCTTTATGCTCTTTTGGCTTGGAAGCTGTTTTAGCCGGTATAGAAGCTTGTGCAACCGATTGCTTTTTCGGTTCCGAGGAATTTTTCGGCTCCGAAGTCTGAGAGGTAGCTGTCTTGGTAAGTGGCTTTTTGCCCAGATCCGATGACTTTTTGCTCGGTACCAATGTCTTTGTGCTCAGTTCCGCTGACCTTTTGCTCGGTTCCGATATTATCGGAGCGGCGGGGTCGGTGCCGACAGCCTTTGGTGTTGAGTGTTTTGAAGTGGGGGCAGTAGTCGTCACGGAAGAGGACAACATTTTCTTTTTGGTGCTGGGGTTTGTGTTTCGGCACTGGTGGCAGGATGACTTTGTCCCAAGTGGCCTGTAGGCTTATTTATGGCCTTCTAAGCCGGGCCCGAAGGCGGGGCATGAGAAGTCTTTTGTCGGTGTGCACCTGGGCGCGAAGGTGAAGGTGTTACCGAAGCCTTTTTTGGGGTTGAGGTTGGGGTGTGTGGGTCGGGGTCGACGTCAGTACTTACGACCCGCTGCCCTGGAGTGATGTCTTCGACGTCGGAGTCCTGAGCTTCGGAGGGGCTGAGAAGGCCTTCTTCGACTCGCTCCTGTTCTGGTACATAGATGCCCTCTTGGAAGATGTCATCTAGAATGG
Source organism: Lissotriton vulgaris (assembly GCF_964263255.1). Taxonomy (NCBI): domain Eukaryota; kingdom Metazoa; phylum Chordata; class Amphibia; order Caudata; family Salamandridae; genus Lissotriton; species Lissotriton vulgaris. The sequence continues at coordinate 284,299,981 of NC_141700.1, forward strand.
ACGTCGACGATCGAGCCATGGTTCTTCGAGCTTGACGATCCCGAATAGTTTTCTTGGAGCGGAAGGAGGCGCAAAGTGGACAGTCTCTGGCCTCGTGCTCCAGCGAAAGGCAGAGGTTACACACCGCATGAAGATCTGTGTGTGGAATCCACCTTGAGGACACTTTTTAAATGGAGTGCTTTCCATGAGCCAGATATGTTGGCCTAGGTAGGCCCGAATGTCTTCGTCGACGACCGGAATCGAAGTCTTCGGCTTGTAGAGATACGCGTCAACTAGGGATCGCGATCGAAAACAATACCGGAGAATAGTGTGAAGGAATGCGTCGAAAGTTGGATCCGTAACAGCACCGAACTGGAGCGCGATAAACACATCCGAGCCCGATGGCGGAAACAAACAATCTGAAGATGGAGCTGATGCCCATACGCACTATCCTCCAAAGGAGGAGTCGCCTATTTTGTGACTTCCAAAGACTTTTCCAGGACAACAACAAAGTGCAAACCTCCAGGCCCAACACCAGATGGCGATCTATGCACAGTGTGAGATCTGCAGCTCATATACCTTGAACATAAGTTTCTAAGACCCCTTTGCTCTCTTCCCCAGAGTACCCCGCTCATCCCTCTAACATTAGATATGGCTAGACCAACTATAGCGGACAAAGCAAGGCTTTGTCCCCGTCTTTTCTAGCTGCGACGCAAACAAACACCTGAGCTCAGTCACTATGCTGTAACCTTTGCAGATGTCTACAAACTTGATCTCTGTAAAAAAAATAGGGTGGTTCACCAAAGCCCAGTCACTGCTTTCTGCCATAGGACTGGGATCCATGTGGGATGTCTCTGATTCTAACCTACTGCCTAGCAGGGAAGTTGTCAAGACCCACTATTGGAATTGGGTGGCGCAGACAACCGTTTCCCACTCACCGGCTGGGCGCCTAACATTAGAGTTTATGGAGTTTAAGTGGTTAGGTGCATACAAACAGTATATGGAGATAATTTCAATCCCACAAAATCGGAAGCTTTACATTCAATTTAGATTTGGCTGCTTCCCCGTGAATTGTTTCACAGCAACATGGCAGAGCTCTTCTGAAGTTGCACAGCATTGCCCAGGCTGCCCGGGATAGTCGAGACAATCAAACACATCCTTTTTGCAAGCCCACTGTACATTTCCCCGAGATCCAAATGGCTAGCTCCTGTATGTAGGCTGATAGGAACTCTATGCCACCAAGAAGCATTTCGTATTTTAAAAACAGACTCAAGGCCTCCAATAGTCAGTGCAGTGGCAACATTTCTAGGGCAAATGTGGATCATCAGGCGACATGCACTAAAGAAGTAATACAGCATCCTGCCTAGTATTGTTAATGGTCCTTTTAACTTGTTTTAAATCACATTTTATGCTATTTACCTGTCGCTTTAATCATTTTTAGCTGTCAGTAGGATGGTGCAATTTGTTGCTGGACAATATGCCGCTAAGTTCTGAAAGAGTGATTGTCATGGTTGCTTTATTGCTCTCTTGTACAGCTAGCATTTGCACTTTTATGTAGCTATGTACCTGTTCCTATTCCAACAGTATCTAGATCTTTTTTGCTCCTGCACCTCATCTTCCATTTAGTAAAATATTGTTTTAAATATTTATATCAAGATGATGTTCTTAAAATCACTGCTAAATCTTGCTTATACACTGTACTACCAATAAATTGGTACTAATTAATTTTTGTATGAAGGCAAACCAGGGGTGGAATGAAGTCAGTCTTATGTGGAGAAGTCTTAACAGTGAACATGTCTATGCCACGTCCCATATCGGTGGGATTTTTACCTCTGAAACGGTCCACTCCACTGGAAGCTCCTACGAGAAGGTCAACAGCTCATTTTGTTATGAAGCAAAATGGAACCGTTTTGTCCATTATTACTTAAGCAAGAATCGACAGCCTCACAAGAGTTCAGTTTAAGACATAATTGTTTTATCTGTTATGTAGGAGAGTAGGGTCTGCTTCCTATGGTTACCCCCACTTTTTGCTGTGCTTCTCTGGTTTTTCGACTTTAGTCTCGCTGTGGCCCTGCTAATCAGGCCCACAGCCTAGCTGTTCTTTCTCTAAATTGATACCATGTACTTTAGGTACATACCAAATTGGCTACTGGGTCACCCTTGTGAGCCCCTGTATAGTGTACCTAAGGTACCCTGGGCATAGGTGCACCCTAGGCCTACCAGGGGCAGCAGCATGTATTGTGCCACCCCTGGTTTGCCTTCCAAACTGACACCACAGGTCTGTTCACACAGCCTGGGTAAGGTGGTGTACTCACCCCTTACTTAGATATAGTATATCTATATCTACCTTATATATAGACACATAGAAATCTATATGTCACTCCTATGGCAGGCCTTAACAAGCCTGGAGGCAGAGTGCTTGGTTTTATGTGAGAGGGTGCCCTAGCATGAGCTGAGCTCCTCTGCAGCTTTTGGAACCATCTCCTTATAGCTGATCCATGATATAGCCATACCATATACTCTTAATTGCATTATAATCCTCGCGTTTAATGCTAACTGTGGTTTGGCTTTATAAACACATGTCGTGTAAGGTGTCAAACACTTTGGAATACTACCCCCCCCCCCCCGGCCAATCCTGGCAGCAGGGGTAGCATGCCACCCTTCTAGGGAGAAGACATGTAGCTACTGGTAAACCCGGTTAAAGTTAAACAGAGCATCAGCATCACAAAATTGATGCTGCTGCCACAGACACGAGTCTGCCCTCCTACTGCTGGACGAAATTCTGGCAGGGAGGCCTGGACAATAGGTTTCCTGTCCAAGAAAGTGCTTGCACCTCCCAGACAGGCTTTTATGCATTGGGGCAGGGAGGGCTGCATTCAATGAATGCTTTCCTGGCACTGCCTGGTGCACACTAGGTGCTCCATGCATTTCCCAGTTCAAACTGGTCGCTGGGGCACCCAGCCCCAGCTCTGGCGCGCAACTGGACAAAGGGAAAGGGGTGCAACCACCCACTTCCCAGGTCCACCCATAGGAGGGAACTTACAGGTAGTCCAACCCCTAAACTTAGTATAAGTATAGGAACCTGGTCCCTAGGACTTTAGATTACCCTGGACGAAACTTTGAAACATAAATGCTGGACCTTCGACGTTCCATTTCGACTGGACGACGGAAGACATCTCCCTTGTGGTCAAGGAGTGACCACCCTATTCAAACAGGCACCAACAGCAACTTTGCCGGTCTGCATTGTCGAGGCTCCCGCCGGATCCCGAAGACTCTGCGAAACAGGACACGGACTTCCAGACATCTGACGCTGCTCGTTGTTCCCAGCAAAGCTGAGACCCGTGGCGGACACGAGAGAAGTGGGACCGGCGCTCCTGGACATCCCGCATTTTGCTAAATGCATCGACTCCCGAGGTATCTCGCAGTTGTGCATTGGGGTACGAGAAGCCCCAGCCCTGAGCACCATTTACACCGAAGCTCAGGCTCCCACACTCCACAAGTGCCCCGTGGGGCCCGCTCTTGCATTTCAGCTCTGCACGTCTTCCCGGTTCTTAGTCCATTGGCTAGTGAGCCCCCTGAAGACTCCATTTCGAATCTAACTTGCTTTTCTGATTGCTCCAGGCTTGCTTGCTCCAGCTTCCCTACAAAGGAGAAGCGCCACAGACCTTGCTGGTCCGCAACAAAGCCAATCTCGACATCCTGCGTGGATTGCCTGCCAAGGCTTGTTGGGTCCAATCCGGATACCGACACCGCAGGCAACTAGATCCTTCGTGGGACAGCTCGAATCCAGCTCCTGGTCATCGTCGACACCTCCTGGACCTCGTGGCTGAAGAGACAAACTTCACCTTTTCACCTGAAATCACCCGACATCGCCTGGTTCCTTCCTGGTTCCATCCTGGTCACTGGCAAGTGACCCAGACTCTGTCCCTTCTGCTTTCAGATTCTTCAGATCTTCGATCCACCCTTGGATCCATCCGGACACTTTTCCTGTGGTCGCATGCAGCACTTCTTTGCAGATCTCCATTGAAATGGACGACGAAACCCGACACCAAAAGATACCTATGCACCCGGCTTCCGTGGGTGAGGTAACACTGACACTATGGTAGTGTCAAGGTGATTGGCCCTCCAAGGGTCCTAGTCTAAAAGGGTTTCATCGTAATTAACTTAGAATTGTAACTTGTTCGTTCTCCATAGAAAGTCAATGGTAACCTGTGTTTAGACACTGCACGCGTCTCCCGTGGGCCTTTTACGTCCTAACCTTTGGTTGTTTAGAGTAGCCCCAGCGATTCCACAGGCCCCAGGCCTGCTTTCTATCCCAGACGTGGTTCTTATACCACTATTTTAGTATATAGTTTATGAGGCCCCTAGGGCAAAACGTATACCGTGCAACTTATCGTATGCTAATGAAGTAACCTAGTCTAAAAGGGTTTCATCGTAATTAACTTAGAATTGTAACTTGTTCGTTCTCCATAGAAAGTCAATGGTAACCTGTGTTTAGACACTGCACGCGTCTCCCGTGGGCCTTTTACGTCCTAACCTTTGGTTGTTTAGAGTAGCCCCAGCGATTCCACAGGCCCCAGGCCTGCTTTCTATCCCAGACGTGGTTCTTATACCACTATTTTAGTATATAGTTTATGAAGCCCCTAGGGCAAAACGTATACCGTGCAACTTATCGTATGCTAATGAAGTAACTTGTATTGTACTTTTACCTCCGACCTCATAAAGAGTGCAGAGGGGTTGTGTTTAGAATAAATACATATCTATTTGATATATAACTTGTGTGGTGTCCTTTCATTTGGTACTCAAGAGAATATAATTGGTAAAACAACTTGCTTAATGCGCTCTCTGAAGTCTTAGCCTGATGACTGCTGGTCCATGCTACCACTAGGATAGCTTTCTATAAGGTTGACTTTACAACCACCATCAATAAGGGTCGATTAGACTGGCGCAAGGTGGCACATGTTACACCATCAATAAGCAGGGTTAGCACACACATACATGTGGTTACATTTAGTGACAACTGCATCTCACATGCAAAACAGGCAAGGCACTTCATTCTTTAAAATACCAGTCATCAACACGTTGATGGTGGGCTTAAAGAGAGTAATTCCTCCAAGAGCACCATCAGTACCTGCATGGAACGTTAATATGGTAATTACGAGGTTTCGGGCCTTCTTTTAAGCTACTTCATTCTTGTGCTAAGCAATACCTTCCTTAGAACATTTTTTTGGTTGCAGCCACTTTCCTAAGAAGAGTCAGTGAGTTTCGGGCTCTAAAAGGGGCAGGATCTTTTATTTAACTTCTTAGAATAGGGGTCTCTTGAGAAATAATCCTGATTTCCGTATCAAAGCCTTTTTGCCTTTTCATGCCTACCAAACCATACCACTAACAACTTTCTTTCTGCACCCAGTCAGTGGTGAAGAATGCAATACACATTTGAGATATTAAGAGGGCGTTAATTGTATTGCACCGACAGAACAAAGATTATCCGAATGGCAAAGCAACACTTTCTTTTTTGTTAAACTTCACCTGGGAAACCCTATTTCAAAGTCAGGCTTAGCAAGGTCGGTAGTCAAATATATATATTCTGCTATGCAAAGGCAAAATGACCTTTGTAGTTAGTGCCACAGGAGCATTCCTGTATAAAGTAAGGCAGTAAAGAGGCTTTATTAGGTAGAATACCACTAGCAGACAGATCTAAGCTACTACTTAGTCAGCCAATCCTTTATTCAGTTTTTACAACAACAAAAAACATACAACTTGAACAAAGACAGTTAAAGGAATCTCCACCAGGAACGTAAGACAATAATACAGTTTACCCGTCAATAGCCCTTTGTGCAGAGATGGTAAACAGGCACTATGGCAATGTTCGAGGACTCCAAAGTATGTGTGGGCGTCACCCAACACCATTAAAATACAATATCGGTAGCAAAACTTATTTAAAATACAGTAAAAAACATTCATCACAGCCCCCTGAAATATATAGATATAAACACATCAATAAAACCAAATTCATCTTGTCACAATGACAAATAAGTGCCCATAACAACTAATCACAGCTAGACCTGAGCCTTATAGCAACCTTTAAAATGCTAGGAACATGCAAAACTGAATGGCTAGAAAGCGGTTCTAAAAATATAAATTAGGTCTAACCTGCCTAAAACCTGCTTTATGAATAGGAGTGATAAAAGACTTTCTCTGTATCTCGTAAAAACTACAAAACATTAAAAGAGTGCATTATATCCTGTGGAGATTTTCAATTGCAGCCACAAGGTGAGAGGCACTGCCCTCTATGTGCACCACGAGGTTGGGCCAAAAGATAGTGAGAGGGTTAGTCGAAATCTTGTCAATAGAAAACGGTCATGAATTCTTTTAAACCAATCGAGATAAGGTTCAGTAGATGGCACAGTTTTCAATAAAGGTACCTATGCACACAACACGTCCTTAACTCCACTTCTTATCTGGCTCACCTATGGTTTAAAAATGTTTTTTCACCCAAATCAAGTCCCTACAGCAAGTATCCTCTGGGCGCTTAAATAAGTCTGCCCTACCCAAACTAATGAAACATTCTCTGACATACTTGAACCAACGAATGCAGCAAGTATGATCCAGGGAAGACAGTCACTTAAGATTTTCCTTACTAAGGGCGTTTTCCTTTTTGGTCCAGATTTTCATACACAATAATATGGGGCAGTAAGCCAACACGTCTGAGAGAAAGCCCATCCCTAGTTCTTCGTGCACTACAAAAGAGGGTATGTGCGAATAAGGACAATAGTCCCAGTAGTATCCAATTGTTGTCTTCTTTATTAAAGTTACTTCTAACATACAGAAACGGCCTATCCACAGGGCACCGCAACAGCAACTGAGCAGTTGAGTCCAACAGCACAAACACTCTAAGAACACTGAAGGCTCCAACATAGAATGGGCTTAGGCTAATGCCCTGCAGCAACAGGCTACATATTAATAACTCCAGTATGCTCTGCGGTAGACAAGAGTATACTTCTCACAACAAGTTGTAGTGCATCCTGCTCTATATAGCTCCAGAGCTCGCTCCCATAAGTGACCTTTAAGATGCATTTGTAATGTAATGTAATGTAATGTAATGATGTCTTGTAAAGCGCATGAATCACCCCACATGGGGTATCTCCGCGCTGAAGACCGCTGGGGAATCCGTCCTGGCTTTCCCGGTGAGAAGCTCCCTACTGGGTATCTCCAAGGTGAAACCAGGCATCCCCGGCGAATGTGGGGGGCCGTTGTGGAGATGAGGCAAGCTAATGCCCAGAGTTGCCGAGTGCGATCCCTGGTTAGAGTAGGCACAGAGGCGAGAATTATCGAGTCCACTGACCCTGGTCCACGACCCTGCCGCGTCGGGAATTGAACCCTGGTCCCGGGCCGTCCTCTGCTTCCGGGTCTGCCGCCTCTAACCAGTGAGCCACACCACTCCACTCCACATTTAGCTTTGTAGATCTGCCAGAGTGCCCCAGCCGGTCTGCTTCCTAGTCTACTACTTAGTCAAAACCACACACTTTCACTAAACATTATTGTGTGAATATTCAAGTCCACCAAGAGGCTCAAGTAGAGCACAGGATATTATTTCACAGATCTGCCTCAATAGCTTGCTTGCTACTGCTTACTGGGACTGCATTGCCGTGTAATCTGTGGAGAGCATGTGATCTAAAACAGCACATTCTGCAAATGGAAAATGTTACTTGCCTTGTAGCTACTGGTGTGCAGCATGTAGAGCGCAGATACACATGTGCCATACAACCTCCTCGGAAGCAAGCTAATGCTCCCAATGATGAGTTGACTTACATCATGCACTTGTACACCGTACCTTGCTGCGCTGGCGCCTATATAAGCACTGCACACATCATTTCCGTTGCAGAAGACTCCGACAACACCACGCAAAATCAATCGAAGGCACATATTGGCGCTCAGGGGTACTGCTCACGGAACAATTTGAGGCTCCAGAGTCCAGTTTGGTATCTGGGATAATTCTAGGGGTAAGGAAACTGCGGCTAAAAGTCTCTATCCACTCTCACGATATGTAACAAAAAGATGTATTAATAGAAGAATGACTTTATGAGATTACTTTGTGCAACACAAACTTGCTTTATGAAAGTAAGAGTATTCTGTGCGAGGGACGGAAGAATGATTATAGTTAGCTATGCATACCTTGGCTATTTAAACAACTGCCATTTTTGTTTCAGACTCCCTTCTTTTTCCTCTATCACCTGGATGGCACACAAAAGATTAAGGGGGCTTTCACTCCAGGTCAACAATGGTCTCTACTCTGCACAGTGTTCTTATTTAGTGTCACAAATCAACCGATGAATTGCGTAAACAAATACATGAGAATTGTGGTCCTTAGTACAGTAGGGAGGGGTCAGTGTGCCTGGTGGTGGTGCCAAAGATGTAGCAGAAAATAACAAAATATTCTGGAACAATTTCGTTTGCTTTTCACCTTCAGGCAAGTGCACATAAAACACACATCTTAAATATAAAATAAATGTAAGTTAATGTAATCTTTGAGAAATGCACTCTATTATGTCATGGAAGCTCAATTAGTTATTGTGATCATGACAGATATCTAGGTAAAATAAAATCAGACAGGTAGCATGCACCCTGCTGGGAATGCTTGTTGTTCTTTAGCGGACAGCCTCTCGCTTGTCCTCATAGTACAGGATATCTCCCTCCTCTTTCAGCGAGATCCACCTCAAGGTCAGTATTAACCATGTCAGGAATGGTTGTTTTTTTACAAAAAGAAGGAGAACGGTTTTCTGTAAAATATACAAAAAGGCTGGGAATGTTGTCCCCAGTAGGTCCTGCCCACTTTAACCGTTTACCCAAACGGGGGAACTCTCAATGTATTATAAAAGGCCAAAATACATTTCGGAACAAGGAGCTGTTTGCTACAGGGGGAAATACACAACACAAGCAAGCCTCAGATAGAAAACCTGGAGTGAGTGGTTCAGAATACTTTTTGAAGCCTGTTAAGATGAATTGGATGCTCTGACTCACTGGAACATTTTTCAAACTTTCTGAAAGATACTTCTTTTATATCCAGCTACTTTAAGGTAGAACTTTACATCTTCTTATATTTTGCATGTATTTCGTTATATCTCCATATGTCTTGGTTGTCTTATTTACTTAAAGTAATCTTGGAGAATGAAGATTTCACATCAACATAATACCTGGATCAAGCCAGCAAAGGGGCCCTCTGGGCCGAAGGATGTAAGCCGCACTCCCTACGAAGTCACCGCCATCGGCTACGATGATACTGTTGTCAGACATGAGATTGTCCACATGGTGAAGTACTTTCAAGGGATTCAGGTGATGCTCTGTCTTTTCATTAGACTTCTCTCTGCCAAAAATACAAAATCAACTTACTGAATCATCTATTCAGTTATATGAGCCAGATATACAGAAAATGTTCTATCACGTCATCCTATGCTTCTATAAGCAACAATGATGGTCCTAAATCCCATATTATTCCTTGCTCACTCAATGCCAATCAGTACCACTCTGGATGCCAAAGCAATTTGTCCTATTGTACACAACTGTACATCAAGACAGATCTACATCCCAGCATTATACTTCATAGTCCCTAACATAAACCATCATGTATTTCAGACTGGAAACAGCCTTTAAAATGAGGTTTTTACCACGTTGTACCTCAGTCAGTCAGTCAGTCAAAGATCTTTATTCATAAAAAAGTACATCTTGAAATACATTTTTTTTTAAACATTTCAAACAAAGATCACAAAACACTATAAAAATACAATCTTTAGATGGTAGTTCCTTGACAAAACGATTTCAGATAGATAAAATACAAACATCAGGTAGGAATTCATTAGTGACAGCAATTTCAATTATCAAGATGACAGTCTCTTTAGGTAATTAATACCACATAAAGACACTTTAAAAACCTAAGCACACAATGTAATTAAGTATATGAATCATTTTCCGACAATGTCCCGTAGCCGGACAGCTGCGGAAATGTACCTATAGATCATTAGGGAGGTGAATTCATCTTTTAAAAGCTGAAGAGAATATAATCCAGCCTATAATACAGGGGTATAAAAAAAGCACGCCTTAGGACAATATAACATTTACAAAAAAACATAAAATGTAAAGTGTTCTGGACTGATTCAGAGTCACATGGACATGGACATGGGTCTAGTTTGGCATCACTGTATACATTACGTGCATATGAAACCAGGAAGTAAGAGATGCCAAACCTAAACCTTATAAAATAAAGCAGTTTTGCATGATTAAAAGTATAAAGAGAGGTAGGGCTCAATGCCTGGGGAGCACACTAACAGTGAGTGACCTATAACCCTCTTTTTAGGCATCTCAAGACTTCCTCTGACCATGTAAGAATGTATTAAAAATCTCTTTTCAATTTTGATTTTGATATCTTATCAATACTCTCGGGATTATAAAAACAATCCAACAGCCCCCATAATCTCCAACTGCTCGTTTATGTAAGGAATCCAGGGCAATTAATTAGAACAATCCAGTTTTAGACCATCTAAAATGACCGCACGATTTAAGGCTGCTTCTTCCTTTACCCAGATATTATACCATAATAATAGCGGGCTAGTTGTATTCGAAAGGACAAAAGAATCAAGCCTAGTTCGCTGTGACAGATAGAGGCGGCAGTACTTTTAGGGACTGTCAACAAACGTTTCATGAACGTGTTCTCAGCTACTTGTAGGCCCTCTACATTACAAAAACCCCAAGCTCCAGCACCATACAAAGTGACAGCACACATGCGGGCTTTATAAATATTAATGATTGCCTTAATTGGCCTTGAGCCAAGTTTCTTTAGTAAATCTGAAGATTGCCTCCAAGTTTTTGTTAAAACCACTAATTCTTAAATCTACTAAGTGGTGCCAATTGCTTTTTTGATCAAAAGAAATTCCCAAGCAAGAAAAAGTTGTGACATCAAATAATTTTTCGTTGTTTATAAAACGTTTTTAAAATGGTGGGGGACTTACCCACCACCATAGTATATGATTTCCCTACATTAAGTCTTCAGGCCAAGGTCAGTAATTTAATCATTAAAACTGGTTAAGAGCCTCTAGAGCTCCACCCTAGTTCTGGACATTAAAATCATCTGCGTAATAACACCGGGAGCGACCTGCGGCCTATCAAGGGAGCATCCACATTCCCATGTTTAATATGACTTTATAAATCATTAATGTACAAGAATAGGTGGTATGTCAGAAGAAAAAGAGGTCTGTCAATTGTCGAACAAGAAAAACAGAAATAAAACCTCACAAAGTGAGAAATGTTGGAGAAAAAGTACATGCCATCCACAAGATAGGGAATGTATACCAGACAGAACTACATATAGCAAGAACTTTCACTAGGTGGGTGATGCACCAATTTATGATAACTTGGGACAAGGTGGCCCAAATGCAACCGTTGACTGTTAAAATTGCGTACCATTGCATGGAGCATGGATAGGTATACTGCACGACAACGTGGATCATGGATAGGTATTGCACTGTATTGAAGTATTAAAATAATGTCTATAATAGATAGACACTGTTTTTACCCTAAGGAAGAACTTATAGGAAAAAAGCATCTGAAAAATGCAAAATGTAAATTTTGAAAAAGAGCAACAATCCAAATTGCTCAAACCCTTGAAAGCTCTGATGCACTCAAAGAAATACTTAGGGCACTAAGGAAGTGAAACATAACACACAGAAGCCCCTGGTTTGGAAAAAAACAGATGCGTGAAAGTGCAACAGAGCCTTGTGAAAGGCTATCACAAGAAGAAAATAGAGCTCTTCTCTCACTCCAATAGTTCTCAGAGGAACATAACGCGAAGTCCGAGAAAGACACAGCGGTATAACAGAAAGAGTGTACAGTGAAGAAGTAGACTACTAAGTTAATATTCCTGAAGAGCTATACAATAGCAAAACACCAGTACTCCTCATAAAGTAAGTCATATATCCATAAAAGGTGTATAGTCTCTTTAGCCTAGCTCTTTATCAGAGATGTAATGGAAAAGAAACAAACCGGCTACCCAGCTGCAAACATTGTCTGGGAATTAAAGACTCAAAACACGGAGAGTACCATAAGTCAGAAATAGTCCTTATACTTCAACACTAACAATGCAATGAAAGCTGTAACACAGAGACCACAGCCGTGGACATCATAGAACAAATTAACCCCTTCCACACTCATGACGAGCTGGGCTCGTCATGGTGTAGCCTCCTCAAACACTGATGACGAGCCCAGCTCGTCAAAAAACAATGTAAAAAAAGAATTTTCAGCACAGAGGGGGAAAACGCATAGCAGCCATGGAGTTAAACAAGACCCGAAGAGGTCCAATCACAAGTTGCCAGCCATGAGGCAGTGGATTGCAGAATCGGCATGGCTATCGAATACATTGAGGCCATCAAAAGGTAAGTCACCTAGACTCTCCCTAACATTCTCAGGGAAATTACAAACACGCAGCCAAGCATGCCTCCTTAGAGCTACTGGTCTAGCCATAGGCCTACCTACGGAATCTATAGTGTCCAACGCCGACCTGATAGTGAACGTAGCCAGTTCACGACCATCCTGCACCAACTGAAGAAGTTCAGCTCTAGCTTCTTCTGTAAGAGAAAGAAGTAATCGGTCGACAGAATCCCATAGACCAAAAGAAGTCCTTCTAAATACACAGGATGTATTCAAAGACCTTAGGGCCAAACTAGCAGACGCAAACAAATTTCGACCACACGTCTCCAACCACTGAGACTTCCTGCTCAGTGGAAGCAAGGGAGGAGCTTAAAAATTCAACGTAGCTGCCTGCATGACAAGCCCTCCAGTGTTAGGGTGCTGAGAAAGACAAACAGGGTAATCTGGAGCAGGTTGATGATGGTGTGCAATAGCATGCTCAACAGAGACACCTCACGTAGCTTTGGCCCATGTCACCAAAAGAATATCGTATAGCGACTCTCCAAAGGGATGAATATCGGTGCTGCTTGGATTCTGAGAGGGACAGCTGGGCCAACAGCAACTTCATCCGACATTCCTGTAGCAACTTAAGCTTCAGCCACCGACAGGGGGCGCACTTATCGGAGTTGTGGTGCTCTCCCAAGCACCACATACAAATGGTATGCGGATCCGTTGCCGAGATATGCTACATACAGGTCACGCAAGTTTTAAAGCCTGAAGGCATCAGCACATTGCTCCCGACACGAAAGGCATCTAGTAGGCCAAAAGACAAGAACTGCTTCTCCCGAATCCACTTTGCAGCACGGAAAAGAAGAAAACTGACGTCTGAGCGGCGGAGGGGACTTCTATGGCTCCACTGACGTCATATCACTAAGGCGCCGTACAACGCTGCCCCCAGTGCTGAGAGTTACTGCTGAAAAATCTCTGGATCCAGACTTGCACCTGGGGGAAATTCTAAGTTAAGGAATCTGCGGCTAGATGTCTATCAGATTGTGAGAAATACAAAAACTGAGGTGGTTGTTTGTTTCTAAATACAAATAAATTGAATTCCCTGTGTTATATACACAAATCTTAACAATATGTCCCACAGCTCAGAACATCTATGCCTTGTGGGGTCAGAGAGCCCAACAAGCTTGTGCATATACATTAATTACAAGTTGCACCTTGAGAGCATATTAATAATTTAAATTCTGATGTACAACATTACACTTGCTGTTTTTATATACATATATATATATGTACGTAAATATTTCTATTTAAAATTAATAAAAACTCACAATGCACCACACAGATACTCAGGGCTTAAAGGAAGCCACCCCAACACCCAGGTGAGGGTCCCTCACAAAGGGCTCAGAACACTTAAAAGAAGTTCCACCAAAGCGGATGGGCACAGTACTTTCCAGATGGAAAACTGATAAGAGAAATACGCACAGAAAAACAAGAAATAGAATGCCTACAACCAAAAGAAATTAGGAAAAGTGAAGAGCACAAGGGTCAATAAGAAGTGAAGGCGGAATGCAAGTCCCTTTTAAAATGTATTTAATAAAATAGATTTTGCAAGCACACTGATTCTAGTGATGGCTTTATCAATAAATGCACCCAGAGGGGTGCCCCTGAAACCCTACCATCCTCTGGTGTGCTCCCTGACTGGTTTTTGCCAGCCTGCCACCTGAGATGCTGTTCTGAACTGCTGGGGTGAGCACATTTTGCTCTCAGGAGGCCCAGGACAAAATCATGTCCGGGAAGATGGTGTAACACCCCCTTCCACAGGATGACTTGCTTATTAGCCTCCCGGAGCTGGCATGCTTCAAAGAGCTGATGCCTTTGGAATGCGAATCTGCTTACCCTCACAGAAGAGGAAGCTGCACCCCCATCTGTCCAGAACCCTTTTGGAACCTAGACAAGTATGAAAATTAGCTAGGCAGGTAGGCATGCCACCCCTAAGCTAGTACCATTCCTAATTTGAAGTAGCCATTCTTGTGAAGGCATACTTAGGAATTCTGGGACAGGGTTATACCTACATCCAAAAGGAAGTGGTCATGTAGGCAGGGAGTAGTCATCCGAATGGTCAGTAGTCCACTGGCTGCTACTTTACACTCTCCTAACATCCAAAAATTCTGTATTTAGGGCAGCCCCTGGCACCAGAGAAGTAGATCCTGATGACCTACGAAGAAGAAGGACACAAAGAGCTTCAAAGCAGAAGACTAAAGAAAGCACCAGCCCAGCTGAACTGTCTGCCGTTCTCTGTCTAAACTGCGTCAAAGACATCTCGTCCTGCAGCTGTGTGCCTCAAAAACCTGGGAGACCTGCCTGCCCTCAATAAAGACCACGACCTCCCGAAGAACAAAAGAACTGGTCCATGCAGCCTGTAGAAAACTCCAACTCCAAAAGTAAAGACTCTGAGGACTCCGGAACTGCCAAAACCCGACACCTGAAGCCACTACTTCACCTGTCGCTCCCAGCCCAAGTTTAAAGTAGGCCAAAGATATCATCAAGTTCTCCCAGCCCTCCAGAGCCTGAGTCCATCATAATTTCAGCCCTGGTGGACGTACCGACAACACCTGCAGCCTCTGCACACAGGCACTGTCTACTGCGACTGCTCCCAGTCACCTCTGCATCCGTCGGTCCTGGGCTGTGGGGAAGAGGACTAAAGGTGCCCCTATGTCCCCGAGCATCGCAAGGCCTGAGCCCCCATTGATTCAGCATGACTTGCCTTCCAGCCAGAGCCTGCCCCATCTTTTTGCAGTGCCTGATCTCCGCAGAAGAACATTGGGCTCCCAATGCTGTTTTGTACCTTGCACCTTGTTCCCTCGTGCCGCTGGTGGTGTACTATTTGTGCTGCCTTGGACCTTGCCCGCCACTCACCTTAACTCCTGAAGATTGGTCCTGTAAGTCAATGTACTATACCTGTTTACAACACTTGTTCTTTGTTCCATAGGATACCTTTTCAGAACTCAATGATTGCACTGTGTCCACTTTTTTAACTGAAATGTATTTATATATAAAAACATAATTACCTGATCGATTTCGCTGTGATGCCTAAACATATAAAGATACTTGCTATTTTTATATATTGGTGTGGATCTCTTTTTTGAATCGTGAGTCTCATTTATTGACCATTGTGGGTATTTACAGATGACTTGCACTCCTCCTTATTAAGCCAAGGCTACTCGACCACACTACCTTTTGACAGAGCACTTTGGGGTTGCATAGCAAGCCTGGGTCAACTCATAAGGAAACCCCTGCGCTCTCTACTTGGTATTTTGATAATCACATAAAGAGCCTGGTTCCTACAATACCCCTTTGTCGTTCATTTTTTTGGGGTCAGGCACACTACTAAAATGGCGACAGGCGTAAAGGTCCTTCTTTTTTATGCTCCAGTGACCATTTGTGCTCTATTTCCTGATTGCTTCAAGTCTCTATGCTTTGCTATTGTGGCGACTTTGTGTGCTCTATTTGATTCAATTTCAGAGCTGTTAATTCCACCAGCAATCAATACCTTTGCAACATCTTTATATATGCTTTCTACATGTATAATAATCTCTTCTTACTATACCTAATATCCAGCCTGTTTATCTCAAGTTAATATTTTGTAATAGCAGGATTTGCTTTTATGGTTGATCTAGAATTTTATACTGATTCCATTTTAAAGTTATTGACTCCACCCACAAACAATATCTTTGCACTCAGGGCCGGACTGGCCATAGTGGACACCAGGCGTTTCCCTGGTAGGCCGCTAGGGTGGGTGCTGATTTTGTGCCCCTGGGGGCCGTTTTTGTTACCGGTTTACCGGTTGTAACAAAATCGGCAAAAACCGGCCCTGGCAAACTGCTCAGCTGCACTCCCCCTCACCCCACGGGGGTCAGCTGAGCATTTTGCCAGGGCCGGTTTCTGTTCCCAGTCCGGCCCTGTTTGCACTTTCATGATCCACTTTTTCTACAGTTTCTACATGCGTATTAGTTGTTTATTCTTACACTTATTACTCAACATGTTTCTTTTAAACACTAATTAGTAATAACAAATGCTGTATCTGTGGTTGTACTAAAATGTAAACCTTCAGCTTATTCTATGCCCTCTCTTTGCCAATCTATATCACTTGGTACAATTTATTCCCATTCGTTCTGTGCAAAGTGTGATGTTAGATGATTCTGAACTCTTGGGTAAATAGGATTATTTCCATTGCCAAATAATTTTATATATAGTAGATTACTCTGCGTTTGCTATATAGATACAACCTGCTTGGTCTAGTTTGCTCTGCTCTCAAAGTATTGCTATGTTGCTCACTTGAATTGTTTATCACATTGCAGATTATCTCGTCTCAGTTTATGTTTTATTTTCTTCTCACATGGTCTACTCCTCTCACCAACCACTGCTCCTCTTTAGTCTCATCTTTAATACCATCACCTATTTGTCATCCATTCTCTTTGACTATTCGCAAATGCTGTCTCTCACAACAATCTTCGATCATTTTCTGTTCAGCATCAGCGGTGGCAGTGCTGTGGCGCTTATTCTCTCATTTTCACTTTCTGTCCATTGGGTGGGTTCTTATTAGGTGTTGGGCTCTAGTGGGTGGTGTAGGAAAGGGCCTCTTCTTGGTGAAACACTCACAAACTTTTTCCCAACTCTTCAAGTCATACGCACTGCATATACCAGAATGCAGAGGGGCGATCCGGCGGAGAGGCTAGCAGTGTGCTCCCATCGTTGATTCCTGTTATAGGGCTCCCGTGAGCCCCCAAGCTGACAAGCTTTTGAAGACACACCTGCGCGCCTGAAAGGCAACGAAGCCTGTGACGGTTGTTTGGGGGCCTTCTCTGCCACCCCAGAACTTTTCTCTACTGATGAGGGATACCATCCGGATAAACGAGCCATGTCTCGTGTCTAGAGATACTGGAAATATCAAGTACTTACTTGCACCAACCTTGGTGAAACACTCACAAACTTTTTCCCAACTTTTCAAGTCATACGTACTGCATATAGCAGAATGCAGAGGGGCGATCCGGCGGAGAGGCTAGCAGTGTGCTCCCATCGTTGATTCCTCTTAATAAGACAAGATGTTCGATACCAAACGCACAAGTTACTTACCTTCGGTAACAATATATCTGTAAGAAACAGTAGTTAGTATTAGATTCCTTACCTTAGAATATCCCCAGGCGTCAGTCTGGATCCGGAAAATTTTCGCGTAGCAGTACCCCTGTGCGTCTGTAGGCGTCGTCTGCGGTTCCGCGTCCGTCGTCGTTGGCGCAGGGATGACGTCGCCGGAGGACTTAGACGCCGCCCTCGCGCGCTGACGTCAGTTCTTCTACACAGCTTTCCCGTGCCAGAAACGCAGAGCCATGATAAAAACCAACACTGGTGTCATGAAACTAGGGCCCTGAAAGGGATGAACCTTAACCCTAGATATCGGTTCGCAGAACGGGGAGGATGGGTGGGGCGGTAAGGAATCTAATACTAACTACTGTTTCTTACTGATATATCGTTACCGAAGGTAAATAACTTGTGCATCTGAAAGAAACAGGTTAGTATTAGATTCCTTACCTTAGAATAGATAGCCCAGCAATACCAACCCGGGTAGTGGGTCTGCGAACCAATGATCACACCAGAAAGTCCTGAAGAACGGAAAGTCCGAAAAAGCCATCTCTCAGGACTTGGCTGTCCAGGCAGTAGTGTCTAGCGAACGTGTGCAGCGAGGCCACATAGCTGCCTGACAGATGTCCTGCAAGGGGACTCCCCGATCCAGAGCAGTAGTAGCCGCTGTGGCCCGAGTGGAATGGGCACGCAGCCCAACAGGACCCTTGTTTTTAGCCAGAGAATAACAAGCCTTGATGCACAAGCTGACCCATTGAGAAATAGTTTGTTTGTGCACCGCCCGTCCTTTCTTAGTGCCCACGTAACCAACAAAGAGTTGGCCATCCACCCGGAACTGGCGTGTGCGATCCAAATAGTATGAGAGCACATGTTTTGGGTCCAGACGGTGGAGCCTCTCTTCCTCTTTCGAGGGATGCGGAGGCGGAAAGAAGGTGGGCAAGGTGATGGACTGCCCGATGTGGAAGGCTGTAACTACCTTGGGCAGAAAGAGGGTTGCGTCCGCAACACAACTTTGTCCGGATGGACAGAAAGGAAAGGAGGTTGTGAAGAAAGGGCCTGGAGCTCACTCACTCTCCTGGCAGCGGTGATGGCAACCAGGAATGCAGTCTTAAGAGTGAGAAGACGAAGAGGACAGTTATGAAGTAGCTCGAAGGGAGCGCACATCTGATAAGTCAGAACAAGGTTCAAGTTCCACTGAGGCATTACGAAAGGAACAGGAGGGAACATATGAGTGATGCCCTTCAAAAACATATTTACAACTGGGGACTTGAACAAAGAGGGCTGATCAGGTAGCCTTAAGAAGGCAGAAATGGCACAGAGGTAGCCCTTGATAGTGCCCAGAGCAGAGCCCTGCTGGGCAAGAGAAAGAAGAAAGAGGAGAACCTCAGAAAGAGGGGCAGAGAGTGGATCCACAGCCTTTGCTGTGCACCATGCCACAAATTTGTTCCACCTGTAGGCGTATACCGATTTTGTGGCGGGACGCCTGGCTGCCAGAATAACATCACAGACTTCAGGAGGGAAGTCGAATGGCCTCAACTGTCGCCGCTCAATCTCCATGCATGGAGGTGGAGGCTGGACAGGTTCGGGTGGAGGACCGTCCCCTGCTGCTGCAATAGAAGGTCCTCCTGAAGAGGCAGACGAATCGGGGGATCGACTGACATGCTGAGTAGCTCGGGATACCAGTATCTTCGTGCCCAGTCCGGAGGCACAAGGATAACTTGGGCCCGGTCGCGCCTGATCTTCTTCAGCACTCTGGGCAGAAGTGGTATAGGCGGAAAGGCGTACAACAGACCGCAACTCCACTCGCGATGAAAAGCGTCTCCGAGTGAGTTCCGCCTTGGAAATTCCAACACGCAGAACCTATGACATTGCACGTTCTGTTCTGTGGCGAATAGATCTAACCAAGGCTCTCCCCACTGCAGAAAGAGACCATGCGCCACGTCCGAGTTCAGACGCCATTCGTTATCCATCATGCACCGACGGCTGAGTTTGTCCGCCTTGACGTTCAGGGAACCTGCCAGGTGTTGAACCATCAGGGTCACGCCCTGATGTTCCAGCCACTGCCAGAGGGGCAGAGCCTCCTGGCACAGGGTCCACGACCCCACCTGCCCCGTTTGTTGGAGTACCACATGGCAGTGGTGTTGTCCGTGAAAACCTGCCCTACACTCCCCCGGACAGAGGGGAGGAATGCTTTCAGTGCACTCCGGATTGCCCGCAACTCCAGAAGGTTGATGTGGAGCCGGGACACTGCCAGAGACGAGAGGCCTCTGATCTCTGACTCTCCCATGTGGCCCCCCCAGCCACGGAGGGACGCGTCCGTCACAACTACGTGCTCCGGCTGGGGTAGGGAGAGGGATCTGTCACTGACCCAATCTCGGTCTGTGAGCCACCACTGCAACTGTCCTGCAGTGCCCTCCGAGATCAAGAAGTGGTCGGACAAGTTGCTCTGATGCTGGGCCCACTGAAACTTCAGGTCCCACTGCAGAGCCCGCATCCGCCACCTTGCGTGATGCACCAGAAGGATGCAGGAGGCCATCAGCCCCAGAAGCCGCAGCGTCAACCTGACCGAGACTCAGGATGAAGGCTGAAAGATCGAAATCAGAGCCAGAATATCCCGAACCCGCTGTTCCTGAGGATAAACCCGAAACTGAGCCTAGTCTAGAACCGCTCTGATGAAGAGGAGCTTCTGAGAGGGACACATGTGTGACTTCGGCACATTGATGGAGAACCCCAGCAGGTGCAGGAGGTCGGCCGTAGTCTGGAGGTGGCTGACGACTTTCTGGAGCGAGCCCGCCTTCAACAACCAGTCGTCGAGGTAGGGGAAGACTGAAACCCTAACCTGCGCAGATGAGCTGCGACCACCGCCATCACTTTCGTGAACATCCATGAGGTGCTGGTATAGCCAAAGGGGAGCACGGTAAACTGAAAGTGCTCCTGGCCTACCGTCAACCGCAGGTAACGTTGGACGGGACGGGGATGTGAAAATAAGCGTCCTGCAAGTCCAACGCTACCATCCAGTCTCCCGCGTCCAGGGCAGCTAAGACATGAGCCAGAGTCAGCATCTTGAACTTCTCCTTCCGGAGGATGCCGTTGACGTTCTGTTCCACAGGTCCAAGATAGGGCATAGGCCCCCTTTGCCCTTCTTGGGAACCAAAAAGTAGTGAGAGTAACAACCACACCATACTTCTGGCCCAGAAACGCGCTTGAGGGCCCCCTTGGCCAAGAGGGGCGTAACTTCCTCTTGCAGAAGATTCAAGTGATGCCTCGACACGCGATGGTACTGCAGTGGCATGGCTGGAGGGGTTGCCTCGAAGGGGAGGGACTAGCCCCTTCAGACGATTTGCAGCAACCACCTGTCCGATGTGATGGTGCACCAGTGGAGGAGGTGATGACGAACCCGGAGGAGGTGATGACGAACCCTGCCCCCCACTTGCTTAAAATGGGTCTGAAAGCTCGGACTAGGAGGGCTTTGAGGCGGATGCTGCGGGGGTGGATGTGGACTGGCCTCGCCGTTGTCCCTGGGCACTGCCACGGCGGTTACCACATATGCCACAGCGCTTGATGTTAGTCTGTGGCCCGTAGCTGGCAGGACGTGTGGGGGCACCCCTTCCTTGGCCACGAAAGGAGCGAAAGGCAGCAGCTTGCTGGCGCAGGGCCCACAGGCCCAAGGACTTAGCTGTAGCCCTGGAGTCCTTAAAGCGCTCAAGCGCACTGTCTGCCTTATCACATCCATGAGGCGCTGGTATAGCCAAAGGGGAGCACGGTAAACTGAAAGTGCTCCTGGCCTACCGTCAACCGCAGGTAACGTTGGACGGGACGGGGATGTGAAAATAAGCGTCCTGCAAGTCCAACGCTACCATCCAGTCTCCCGCGTCCAGGGCAGCTAAGACATGAGTCAGAGTCAGCATCTTGAACTTCTCCTTCCGGAGGATGCCGTTGACGTTCTGTTCCACAGGTCCAAGATAGGGCATAGGCCCCCTTTGCCCTTCTTGGGAACCAAAAAGTAGTGAGAGTAACAACCACACCATACTTCTGGCCCAGAAACGCGCTTGAGGGCCCCCCTTGGCCAAGAGGGGCGTAACTTCCTCTTGCAGAAGATTCAAGTGATGCCTCGACACGCGATGGTACTGCAGTGGCATGGCTGGAGGGGTTGCTTCGAAGGGGAGGGAGTAGCCCCTTCCGACGATTTGCAGCACCCACCTGTCCGATGTGATGGTGCACCAGTGGAGGAGGTGATAACGAACCCTGCCCCCCACTTGCGTAAAATGGGTCTGAAAGCTCGGACTAGGAGGGCTTTGAGGCGGATGCTGCGGGGGTGGATGTGGACTGGCCTCGCCGTTGTCCCCGGGCACTGCCACGGCGGTTACCACATATGCCACAGCGCTGGATGTTAGTCTGTGGCCCGTAGCTGGCAGGACGTGTGGGGGCACCCCTTCCTTGGCCACGAAAGGAGCGAAAGGCAGCAGCTTGCTGGCGCAGGGCCCACAGGCCCAAGGACTTAGCTGTAGCCCTGGAGTCCTTAAAGCGCTCAAGCGCACTGTCTGCCTTATCGCCAAAAAGGCGACGGCCATCAAACGTCTTGTCCATAAGGGTGTTCTGGACATCAGCCGAAAAGTTGGCGGACCTCAGCCAGGCGTGGCAGCGAACCGCCACCGTTGTTGCAATCGTCCTGCCTAGCGAGTCCATTGTATCCAGCCCTCAACGGATGGAACACTGTGCCGCATCTCGACCCCCTGCAAGGGCTTGGGCGAGTTTAGTCCGGGCCTCCTCCGGACATTGTGGCAGCACGTCTGTCACCGTGTCCCACAGAGAGTGGGTATAACTGCCCAAAAGGCACGCCGTGTTAACTGACCGCAACCCCAAACTCAGTGAGGAGAACATATTTTTACCATACTGTTCGTAACTTTTGGATTCCCGATCAGGTGGGGCTGTCGGGAATGCGGTCTGGGAGTTAGAGGCCTGGATGACCAGGCACTCGGGGTGGGGTGGGTGGACAGGAAGCAAGGGTCGGCGGTGTTGGGCGGTGGCCTCTGGCCACGTTCCTATCTACAGGGGGACCTGTAGAGGGCCTGGACCAAGTGCCCAAAAAAAACACCAGTCAAGGCCTCATTAAACGGCAGCAGAGGATCCGAAGAGCTTGCCTGCGGTTTAAGGACCTCAGTGAGGAAGTTAGTCCTCACGGCCGCTACAGGGAGCTCAAGAGCCAAGGCCTTGGCCTCCCGCGTCAACACCACACTATAGGCAGCCCCCTCATCCGTAGCCACGGTAGGAGGGGAGACAAATCCAGTGTCGGGCGAAGTGTCCAAACCACTGGCCTCCCCTAGCTCACCTGCCCAGTCCTGAAAAGACTGGCACTCCCGTGCCAGAGTGTCCTCAGACCCCTCCCAATCCGCCTAGTCTCCCATCTCCTGGTCCTCCGGTTCAAATGATGGGGCTGGATCATAGAAGAAATGTTCTTCTCTCAACGTCGAATGCGGCGTCGAGCGACACCGCTCCGATGTTGGAACCGGATCGAGGGGGGGGGGAATAAAGGACGACGTCGGGGGCGACACCCTAGTGGTCGACGCCGGCTGGGTCGTAAGGTCGACCAGTGGCAACCGGGATCGGGAACCGGATCCAGTGGGGCCCTGCGGCATTGGGACCGAAGTCGCCGAGGGCGCCGAAGCACCCAACTGTGCCGGGGCCGAAGCACCCGGCCCGCTTGGGCTCCCAGTTGGGACCGCGGGGCCCGAAGGCGCCGCAGAACCCGACGGAGGAGTGAGCGATCTCATGGCCATGAGGAAGGCATTGATCTCCTCCGGCGATGCGTTCTGCCCAGGGACCGGCGGGTATGGAGCAGGCCGCGACGCCTGCGGCTCCGGCGGAGCCATGAGAGCGGTGTCGCCTCTGACTTCTTGTGCCTCTTACCTGAGGACTTGGAGCCCGACGAGTGGTGTCGACTGGCCAAGCTGTGAGGACTCCGGTCCCGCGACCGGTCCCTCGACCTCCTTCCAGACCGGGACCTTGAGCGGCCTGGAGCCTACTGCCGGAGCTCGAGTCGCTTACAGGACCGCTCCCGCCTAGCCTTCGACGTCAATGCCCTGCAGTCGGGGCACGACTTGTCATCATGGTAATGATCATTATTATTATTATTATTATTCCAGGCAATGCAGGCACCGGCGATGGGGGTCAGTAGCCGACATCAGTCGGTTGCAGTCGGCACAGGGTTGGAACCTAGGCATCCCTACCTGCACCGATGGAGTCGTTCGACTCGAAAAACAGATCAAAAAGATCGAAAAAGTTTAGTCAAAAATTGACTAAGGGTACCACTTTTTCCAGATCGGCGCTTGCTGGCGCGGAAAGAAGAAGAACTGACGTCAGCACGCGAGGGCGGCATCTAAGTACTCTGGTGACGTCATCCCGGCGGCCACTACGCCGACGACAGATGCGGAGCCGCAGACAACACCTACCGACGCGCAGGGGGTACTGCTACGCAAAAATTTCTGGATCCAGACTGACGCCTGAGGATATTCTAAGGTAAGGAATCTAATACTAACCTGTTTCTTTCAATCAATAAATCAATCAATCACAGAACTTGTAAAGTGCACTACTTACGCGTGAGGGTCTCAAGGCGCTGGGGGAGGGGGCGAGGGGGGAGGTGGCTGCTGCTACTGCTCGAAGAGCCAGGTCTTGAGGAGCCTCCTGAAGGTGAGCAGGTCCTGGGTCTCCCGCAAGTGGGTGGGGAGGGTGTTCTAGGTCTTGGCAGCGAGCAAGGAGAAGGATCTGCCTCCGGAGGTGGTGCGCTGGATTCTTCGGACGTCTGGGAGGGCGAGGCTGGCAGAGCGGAGCTGGCAGGCGTGGGTGTAGAAGTTGAGTCTGTTGTTCAGGTAGGCTGGTCAGGAGTTGTGGAGTGCTTTGTGGGCGTGGGTGAAGAGCTTGAAGGTGATCGTCTTGTTGATAGGGAGCCAGTGAAGGCCTCTGAGGTGGGGGGGTGATGTGGCTGCGTCGGGGGAGGTTGAGGATCAGACGGGCCGAGGCGTTCTGGATGCATTGTAGTCGCTGAAGGTGTTTGGTCGGGATCCCTGCATAGAGTCCGTTGCCATAGTCCAGCCGGCTGCTGACGAGGGCTTGGGTCACCGTTCTTCTGGTTTCGTCTTGGCGTTCTTTTTTATAGCGCTCGAATCACCGTGGGGCATCTCAGCGCTTACTCAGAATCTAACCCAAGGAGAGGGCAGCAGGGGAGGAAGGAGCCATTAGTACAAAAAAGCCTTTAGATGTTTCCTGAATATTTGATAGGATGGAATTTCTCGCAGGGAGATTGGAAGGCTATTCCAGTATTTAGGGGCCAGGTGGGAAAAAGCCCTACCACTGGGGTACATGCAATAACAGCTGCGAGCTTGATCTCAGTGGACGGCACGGGATATATTTTACCAACTTGTTTTGCAAATATTTTGGGCCCTGAAGTGCATTAAAAGTCAGACAGCAGATTTTGAAAAAGGATCTTTGCTTAATAGGCAGCCTGTGTAGTCTTCTCAGCAAAGGCAGCAAAGAGGATCCCGCCGGCATGTTAAGAACCAGCCTGGCTGCCGTGTTTTGGATCACCGGTAATTTGTTTGGGCAAGTTGATCCCGCTTCTGCTAGAAGGGCATTTCCATAATCCACACGGCTGATGATCATAGCTTGAGTCAGAGTTCTGCGGTGCTCCAAAGGGATGAAAGGAAAGATTTTCCTCGGCAGTCTGAACCTATAATAGCAGGACCCAGAGACGGCTGCTACATGGTCCTGCATAGAAAGAGAATGGTCAATCTTGATACCGAGGTTATTGACACATTCTTTTGGTATAGGCGGGGAGCCCAATTCTGTAGGCCACCAGTCCTTAGACCATGCTGCCGCAGCCTTGCCCAGAAGCATGACCTCCGTCTTACCCGGATTCAACTGGAGACAGTTGTTAGTCACCCAGTTAGAAATTTCCAGAATACCAGTGGAAAAATGGAGTCTATCCGCCTCCTGGTTTGGGCCGATGTTAAACAGCAGCTGGTTGTCATCCGCATATGAGACAGTTTCAAACCCCAGGGCTTCCACTACCTTAGCCAGAGGTGCCATATAGATGTTAAAAAGGGTGGAGCTAAGGCAGGAGCCCTGGGGGAAACCCTTGTCCAAAGGAGTTTTCACTGCCTGATAGGGGCCCATAACGACCGTTTGGAATCTATCCGTCAGGAAGTTCTGTAGCCATTTAAGGGCCTGACCCTGGATACAAATGGTTTCGATCGGGATCCACTTGTAGATCCTGCGAAGCATGCGGAGGGTGTTGTAACAGGAGGAGAGACGGCACTGACCTGCTTGGCCATGGGGAGGGAGGAGTTGAGGATGACTCCCAAGTTGCGTGCATGGTCCGTGGGTGTCGGTGCTGTTCCTAGCATTGACAGCCACCAGGAGTCGTCCCAGGCAGACGGGGCGGGGCAGAGGATGAGGACTTCCGTCTTGTCTGAGTTCAGCTTCAGACGGCTGCTCCTCATCCACTCGGCGACGGCCTTCATCCCCTCGTGGAGGTTGATTTTGGCGGTGTGTGGGTCTTTGGTGAGGGAGAGTATGAGCTGGGTGTCGTTGGCGTAGGAGATGATGTTCAGGTCGCGTTGGCGGGCCACTTGAGCGAGGGGGGCCATGCAGATGTTGAACAGCGTCGGGCTGAGGAATGAGCCTTGGGGTACGCCGCAGATGAGGTTGGTAGCTTTGGAACGGTGGGGTGGGAGGCGGACCTTCTGGGCTCTGTCGGAGAGGAAGGAGGTGGTCCAGTCTAGGGCTTTTTCCCGGATTCCGGCTTCTTGGAGGCGTGTTCTTAGTGTGCTGTGGCATACCGTGTCAAAGGCGGCTGACCGGTCCAGGAGGATGAGGGCTGAGGTTTCGCCGTTGTCTAGTTGGCATCGGATGTCGTCTGTGGCGGCAATGAGGGCTGTCTCTGTGCTGTGGTTCCGTCTGAATCCGGATTGCGACGGGTCTAGGATGTTGTTGTCCTCGAGGTGGCGGGTCAGCTGTATGTTGGCGATTTTCCCAATGACCTTCGCCGGGAAGGGGAGCAGGGAGATGGGGTGGAAGTTCTTGAGGTCGTTGGGGTCCGCCTTGGGCTTCTTGAGGAGGGTGTTGATTATGGCGTGCGTCCAGCTTTCCGGGAATGTGGCTGAGTCGAAGGAGATGTTGATGACCTTTCGTAGTTGGGGTGCGATGGTGGCATCTGCTTTGTTGAACAGGTGGTGTGGGCAGGGGTCTGCTGGTGATCCCGAGTGGATGGAGTTCATGATCTTTCGTGTCTCGTCGTCGTTGATGTGGGCCCAGGATGTCAGCTGGTTGGTGCAGGTGGTGTACGGGTGGGGTCAGTCTTGGTTGGGGCTTGCGGAGCGTTGAAGCTGTCGTGGATGTCTATGATCTTGCAGTGGAAGAATACCATTTCAGATACCATTGCTCTCAATGCAGCATCATGTAGCTGGCAACCTCGTAATGACCAGTGCCCAGTATATGTCCTCATAAGGGCTTCCTGAACACTTGCAATGCCTAGCAATGGAAGATACTAAATTACTAGGGCTTGATAGGAATCAATTAACACACTTGTAAATCACTGAGCAGTTCCTGTGTTATTCCTAGTCAAAGCACTTTGTGACAAACTTTATTGTGTATCTTGTGTAGGTGGTAACAAGTAGGCTATTATTTCAATCTGTTAGTCTACTTGTTCAGTCTGTATCCAGGATTGGTGCCTCAACGATTGATTGACCTGAGGCATTGCACAGTTGTCCATGTTAATTGTTTGTTACAATTTTCTTGTTCTTGTTTTCAGTATATTGAATGTATTTCTGTATTTTTGTTAATGCCGTGTTATATTTTTTGATGCCAAAAATTCTTAAAAATCTTTTATAAAACAAAAAATAAATTCAATACAAATGGTTGTCCAACCTAGCAATTGATTATACTAGGCTGCGCAATATTGCATAGATTCAAGCTGCCCGGCCATTGTTTTGTTTACTTCACAGTGGTGGTCCAGGCCGGACAGTGACAGGACCCAAGCCTTTCCCAGTTTTTCCCTAACAATGGAAGTAGGCATCAC
Organism: Lissotriton vulgaris; assembly: GCF_964263255.1. Lineage (NCBI taxonomy): Eukaryota > Metazoa > Chordata > Amphibia > Caudata > Salamandridae > Lissotriton > Lissotriton vulgaris. The sequence continues at coordinate 284,327,573 of NC_141700.1, forward strand.
ATGGACACATCGGCTTGTGCATGTGTACCCTTGCATGTAATATAATGCACCCTGCCATAGGTCCCTAAAATCCCACTTTAGAGGTGACTTGCATATAGTACATGCAGTGTACATGGCCGTTGCACACAGGGAGTGGTCAATGTTGGTTTTCGAAATGGCTTGCATCAATTCAAACATTCTGCAATAGCAGTCTTCCTGCAGTTTGACTGTTGATCCCTTTGCATGCCATAATACATGCTGCAACCCTTAGGGACCCTCTTTAGTACCCTTCCCCTGTGTACCAGGGGTACCATTCAAAAGGGCCTTAAAGGGTGCTAAAGTCCTTGCCAATATGGTTACAATTAACATGTGTGTCGTTTTTAGGGAACTATGCACTGGGGCCTAATGAGCAGGAGCCCAGGGCCCTTCCAATCAAAAGCATCAGTTCCAGAGGACAAAAGGTGGGGGTGATCATGCCAAAAAGAGGCACTTTCCTACAGGATAGTTTGTGTTCTAAGCTCTGTGATGTATTGAAATGGGATTTCCACCTTCTAGACCTCTGATTCAAGGACCTCTGGGCTCAAGAGTATATGATAGGCTTTGACCCTTGTACTCAGTGCTTTCAATGTCCTCAGAACCAAAAAGGTCTGATATGTCAGATGGGTTTCCACAGTACTGCATTTTATGATGAGTCCTGTGGCGTTCTCTTCTGTATAAGATTTTTGGGGTTCTTAAACACCTTGCAGGTCGACCAGGTCAATTCCTTGAGTCGAGTTATTCGGTAAGTAAAGTTTAAGTAACGTATAAAGAAGGGAGGGTCCAATTTTTTTCTATGTTCTTTAGTTATATAGATTGTGGATGCAGCCTTGACAGGAGGAGAACATAGTGGAAGCTTAAACTGAATTATAGTATGATCACATTACGTGACATGATATTAGGCGGTCTCACTAATGAGGTTTTGAGGTTCAAAAATTGTGTTACCGGCACTTCTAGTTTTTCATAGAAGGTTAATGAAATACCCAAGTATAGAGAAGAGGCACATTTTAGTTTAATCTCAAAGAAAAAAACTAGGAAGAGGTCATCAACTTTAGGATTGCTTGGCGGTGCTCTGCAGTAAGGAGAAATGGATATATGTAAGATGGTGCAGAAAATCACTGGAAGAGCAGGGATTCATATTCTGGAATAGTCTATAACTGGTGTAGTAGAGAGAGATTTTGTGAACAACTGCTATTCCTTCCATATTATTTGAGCTGTGATTTGTCATCCAAATATTACAGTCTGTGAAACTGGCTCCCAATAGGATTAGTGCAGAGTCAACACAAAGTTGTGTCAAGAGTAGATTTTCTTCTATCCAAAAATATTATAAAGGCAGTGCTCCTCTGAGTTTCTCTTTGTTTGACATGATCAAAATATTTTTTGAGGGAAGGAAATAGGCTCCAGTGCTCCTGAACAAGAGAAGTCTTCTGAGGGAACACTCCCTCCTTCATGTGAGAGGTGAGTGGGTGTGACTTTTTTTATTCATGAAACAATAATATAAGATAAAGTGTTATTTAAAAACATCAGTTGCTCTTTCGGTAGCATTTTTCGGAGGGCTGTAATATATTTTTCAGGTGAAAATGTGGTGTAACTTTATAGGGAGGTGTACTCAAGACACTCTTCCCAGTGATTTGTGGCACAGTATGATGATGGCCTCTAGGTGTGGGACTGAAGGTCCATCTTCATCATTGGTTGAGGGAGAAAAGGTTACATAAAATGGACCAGCTGGTGGATTAGATACAATTTAAAAATTGTTAAGCAAAATTTAGAGTGTGTTTCCAGCATAACATCACAAAATATTTAGGTATACGCACATACATACATTACTAAAAGCGTGCGGCACGCTGCAATGTTGAGGAACATCATTAAAAACCAGCTGAACCAGCGCATATCGTGCTTTCAGTAGGAGAAACTAATTAAAGAAACTAGTGGTTCCAGCCTATATAACACGCACTGTGTAACAACGTAGTCAAAGGTCCAGTCCTCATGGGAGGTAACAAATGGAGACAAGGCGTTACCAAGGAGGGACTAACAAGCCTATTTACCAATCAGAAGCATGTATATATCAAGGACAATGACACAAGCCAATGACAAATGTAGACGGGGCTTCCAGTGCATACCTATATACAGCATGCTCGCAGAGCGAGCAGCGCATGCACGCTGCTGCTAGGTTCGACTGTAAAAGTTTCACATGAGGAGAGGGGTTGGCCTAACGGCTAGGGCGGTCGACCTCAAATCTGGGGAACTAGGTTCAAGTTTCAGCAATGACGCTGAACATCCTGTGATTCTGGGCAAATCACTTCAACCCCCCGTGCCTGACAAAAAAATGAATGTGTCCTCATGTAATGCAACTGGTGCTATGTAAAACGCTCTGATACCCGATTCGGGTCAGGTTCGTGCTATATAAAACTCTGTAATGCTGCTGCTAGGTTCGACTGTAAAAGTTTCACATGAGGAGAGGGGTTGGCCTAACGGCTAGGGCGGTCGACCTCAAATCTGGGGAACTAGGTTCAAGTTTCAGCAATGACGCTGAACATCCTGTGATTCTGGGCAAATCACTTCAACCCCCCGTGCCTGACAAAAAAATGAATGTGTCCTCATGTAATGCAACTGGTGCTATGTAAAACGCTCTGATACCCGATTCGGGTCAGGTTCGTGCTATATAAAACTCTGTAAAATAAAAATAAATAAAAAGTATGTGATTCTGTCTATTCATCTATTTTAGTGTTTCGCAAAGAGGTTGTGCCATGAAACTTTCTTTGGAACATTTGCATACACAGAAAACACAGTGGGACATAAAGCATAGCAGAAGAGTCTAAATGAATCGTAAGGGGCTCCCTATCTGGCTGCTTTTGATCAATGATCACAAGGATCCAGAGCATACCTCAAGATGTAGGAGGCCTACAGCACTCTCTGCCTTTTGAATGGCCAAATATGCACAGTGATTGGAATGAGGTTCCTGGTGGTGATGTAATGAGATGCCAGCATATGCACTGAGTTTGTTCTAAAATGTCTTGTGCACACAGGAGAATGTCTTGAACTTGATGCTGTACTCCAGTGGAAGCAAAAGAAGTGCTTAAACAGCTGACTTGAGGTAGATCTATCTGCTGTGTCAAGCACATCCTGGAAGCTCAATTTCTAAGCCATAGTTATTTTGTAAGTGCTTCAGACAGTCATCTATTTTCCTGCACCCTACACTGAATTACACAAATACTCATAAAAAGCTTAAATGTCCCGAAATAAACTACTTAATTAAAATGACTCGCCTGCAAGCTCCAATATGATCCAGCACTTTGTGCTCCACAATGCAAGCCGACATTCCATTACATTGTTCTACTAACATTCTCTGCTTCATTACACACCATTCACCATTAAACACTACAGTGTTCACTATGAAAAGTCACATTCTATATTCCTTTGCTTCAAAATCTCCTGAAGTTATCTTTCATAAAGATTCTACCCAATGAGAATACATCTCTCATTTTAACCAAGTAGTTGCTGTCATACCCTTCCCTTCTGCTCCACCTCCAAAGGTATATTGTTTTGTTTTTAAATTTACCGATTTGCTTGTTCCTTCTTGATATCACCTTCCTTTAGACCTTCAGTCCACTCCCGGGGACAGGAGTAATTCTTGAGCCCTTCCGAAAGCTTTGTTAGAAAGGTTCCGGCATCGCCTAGGCAAAGGAAGACACAAGAGCTGAAGCACATTGTACATACTTGTGTGATAGAATAGACATCTGAAAAATAGCGGTCTCAAATGTCTGTCCGTTACCTTGAATGGCGATGCTTGGCTTCCAGAACATATCGGAGTTCTTCAGCAACTGCGACTGATCTCGATTGACAGCAATGATTTTGCTTCGTCGGTTGAAGACACGACCATAGGAGAGTCGGAAATCACAAACAGTACCTTCCAAGTGAAGAACAAAAGAAATGTTATCTTTCAACGTGCTAGCAGAACAACGGTTGATTAGCTTGGCAAAAGGAAGTGGAATGCCATTTTTTCATTTTTGAGCTTTAAAGAGAGGATATACACTGTCATTATGTAGGGGTCTAAGACAGACTGACAAACAAAGCGAGAGAGAGTTAATGTTGTTTCCTTTAGAGAATTATCACTGTTCCTGGACAAGGACAAAAGCGATAGAATTATTGCTCCAAATACAGAGAGATGTACATGGCCACAAAGGATATTAAATCTGAGCCCGAATTACTTATTGGGCGCACGGTCACAATTCCCACATAAAAAGATGCGCCTGGGCACAAACTAAAATGAGCTCACCACACAAACTCCGACAGTTTGAATCTGAAGCCATGTGTTTCACAAGAGAACTGGCCTCGCTTTGGAAGGGGAAAGGAGAAAGGGATCCTCCGACAGGCAGGTGCACCGTGTCACTGCGCCCGCTTCAGGTTTATGCTAAGGGGGTGGTCTAGGGAGCACCAAGCCCTCATCCAATGGAGCATCCTTGGTTGGGCAGGAGGAAGGCATACTGCTTGTGCAACACCCTTTATGTGGTGTTTATAAAGACCAAGAGAGACCCTGGTTTCTGTAGAGACCTGGGGTGCACATCAAGCAATTGGAAACAGACCTCCCTAGTGTAAGAATAACAAAGAGGAGAACATTATTTTCTGTTTTAAACTCACCCCCCCAAAAAACAAGCACTGGCGTTGCCAATAGGTTTCGCATTTGGAAAGTTGGAGCTATTGGTTTTGTAAATGACATTTTATATTTATATATTGTTATTGACAATGCCAATAACGATATATAAATATAAAATGTCATTTACAAAACCAATAGCTCCAACTTTCCAAATGCGAAACCTATTGGCAACGCCAGTGCTTGTTAATGCTTGTTTCAGTTCTTTCAGCTCTCTCCAAGAGTGCATGTTGTCTGCCTTCCTCCGCCTAGCGCTATGTTCCTCTCTCCCATATATGCCTTTACCGAGGGCAATGTACGCACGAAGGTCTGTAAATGTACAAAAATTAAACACTATCAGTTTTGAAAATTTCTCCCCTACTGTGATTCGTGTGCCAAGGATGTCTCAGTGTTACATAAACAGCCCCTCTCTGCTAACCCTTCACAGACTGTGGTGCCCCCCTGGGCCCATCTCCATGTAATGAAGAAATACCCTCCCCCTCTTTCAAATGAGCCAGGGTGAGGCTGTAAGCCGGTCACTTTAGGCTGCAGAAGTGGCACTACCAGAAGCCCCCCGCGACACACAAGAGCACCCTGGTATTCTCACAGCGGGATGTTATTTGTCACAGAGAACACGGCTCCATGCTGGCGCCGCTCGGATAACAATCCGCAGTGACAGCACTAAAAGCGTTGTGTGTGTTTGTGCTGGGAGGCGGCGGGCTAGGGGCGGGAGGAGTGTTTCACCAGTGGATGGCTGGGGAAGCTTTAGTAAGCACAGTAAATGGGAGGCATCTCGCAGAGAGCGCACACCAGCCATCTCAAAATTAAGACACGACCAGGAGGAAGCAGCTTTAATGAAACTTTAAACTGGAAGCAGCAAATGCGTCTCAAAGCACACAAAACACGCTGCATTCTAAACAAGTAATTAAAAAAACATATTGCCAACCGATGAAATAAAGGAAGCAAAAAAAAAGATGAAGCACTGTGTCCGGAGGAGTGTTTTTACCAGTGGACGGCTGGGGAAGCTTCAGTAAGCGCGAAAGTGAAAGCATTTTGCTCGCGCTTGGAGATGAATGCCAAAGAAAAACAAGCCGAGCCAGAGAAATGAAAGGAGCCTCAGCCATTGTTAAAGATAAACGCCTGGCAGGCGGATTAGGGAGATGTGCGGAGGGAAGCCGGATGGGGGCGGGAATGCGAGCGAGGATTCTAAACAAATAATTAAAAAAAACATATTGCCAACCGATGAACTAAAGGAAGAAAAAAAAAAGATGAAGCACTGTGTCCGGAGAAGTGTTTCACCAGTGGACGGCTGGGGAAGCTTCAGTAAGCGCGAAAGTGAAAGCATTTTGCTCGCACTTGGAGATGAATGCAAAGAAAAACAAGCCGAGCCAGAGAAATGAAAGGAGCCTCAGCCATTGTTAAAGATAAACGCGTGGCAGGCGGATTAGGGAGATTTGCGGGAGGGAAGCCGGTTTGGGGCGGGAGAGCCTGGTGGGGGGGGGGCGGGAATGCGAGCGAAGATTCTAAACAAATAATTTAAAAAAACATATTGCCAACCGATGAAATAAAGGGAGCAAAAAAAAAGATGAAGCACTGTGTCCGGAGGAGTGTTTCACCAGTGGACGGCTGGGGAAGCTTCAGTAAGCGCGAAAGTGAAAGCATTTTGCTCGCGCTTGGAGATGAATGCCAAAGAAAAACAAGCCGAGCCAGAGAAATGAAAGGAGCCTCAGCCATTGTTAAAGATAAACGCGTGGCAGGCAGATTAGGGAGATGCGCAGAGGGAAGCCGGATGGGGGCGGGAGAGCCTGGTGGGGGGCGGGAATGCGAGCGAGGGGAGAAGTGTGGCAGGCGGATTAGGGAGATGCGCGTGCTTGTGTGGTCATGTGACCCGCTTTTGTGGTCACATGACTCACATGCACTGTGAAAAAAACGCAGTGGTTTGACGAGTCGATGGAGCACTTGAATTCTCGCCTATTACATTCGCAAGCGAATGATAATAGGCGAAACCTAAAAACTTTGTATTGCTCAATATAAAGATCATAAACAATCAAGAACGAGTAACAAAGTGAACAGTGAAGTGAAGAGAGTGCTTAAACCTAGTGATACAAGTATGCTAATTATAAAATACCTTTAATTATAAAAACTACACAGTAACAAGCATTGGCATAGCCAATAGGTCTCGCCTTTGGGACCTTATAAGTGTTTAGCCAGAAACATTTGGAAAGAAATTGTGTGTGTGTGTGTGCGCTTGAGCGAGAGATAAAGAAAGCGAGAAAGAGAAGGAGTATAACAGAGAGGGGAACAGATAGTACATGTTACGAAGAGACTGACCACAGGAGGGATGAAAAGAAATAGAGGATGAGTGCCTGGGTGATGGCTAGACAGAAAGAGAGAGGGCAGAAGACTAGATACAGAGATAAAAAAAAGAGCATCAAAGACGTTGGGAAATGATGAGCAGAAGAGTGGAAAGAGATAAACACAGAAAGAAGAAAAGAAAGGGTGACAGAGGAAGTGCGAAATGATGATAACCTATTGTTATTATAATTTTATTTTCCCTATTGCAGTTAGTGGTGGGGCAGGGTGGGGTGTGGCTGGGTCGGCCGGAGCAGGGGCGAAGTGCTGTGAACTCTGATATGTTTGGGGGCCTGGAATTGTCAAACTTGTAGGAGTGCGATAGTTAGTAGTTGTGTTTGTATTGTCGTTGGCAGTACTGGCAGGGGTTATGAGCGGTGCGAGCATAAGTGGCATTCATACCGAGGGCCAGGCACTTATGTTTTTTACAAATTAAACAGTAGATGGGAGTCTCATGTGAATCTTGTCATAAGATTAAACACGCATATATTGTTTATTTTGCCTCAGGAAAAATAGAGTGCCTAGCCCTGGTGTTTATGATCTTAGTTATGTTATTAAAGAGCTTTTTCATATTTATCTGTAAATTGTTTTTTTAGAGTGTCCTGTATACTGTAATACATATAATCTAACAAATCCCAACCCCAATCAGTAACAGAGCTGGTTTTAAATATTTAGCAGGACCGTTAATGAAAAATATGGTAAACATGTAAGCTCATATTATGGTGGAGCCCAATTTCTGAGTGTGCGGCCTCACTGATGTTCAGAACTGCTCCAGAGGGGATGGACACAATGAACCTCAACATTGCATCGACAGTAGAAACTCATGCAGGGACTAGGGGAAGCTGAGGTAAGTAGATCTGTTTGGTAGGTTGTGGCGGTAAAACACACCTGGCTCTTCCTTTTTATATTGGTACCTAAAACCCCTACCTCAAACTGAGCCCCAATACAAGCTATTCAGGAAGCACCTGAAAACCTGAACACAGGCACTCAACCTATCTGTTTGGACTCCACCTCCTCCCCACCTCTTCCATCAAACTGTATATTCGTTATACCTTTAGGGCTCTGAAGTCATCTACAGATAACATGCAGAATTGTATATCACTTTAAATAAATAAATGTATGTCAAGGGTCTGTTGCAACCCATGAGAAGTTCTCTGAAGAAATGACAGTCAAAGAAACAGAGTCATATGGTTGGTACCAAATGCCCTAAAGTGGGCCTCCCACCCCTTCCTGGTGGCATCCCCAGAGCTCTCTCATGAAGAGAGCTGTGTTTCCTTCTATACCTGTTCAAAACATGCCTACAGGCCCATTAGGCCCTCTCAGGATAACGAGGCCCTGGAGACTGGTAGAGGGCCTGCATGGAGCCGCATAATGGGTTTATGTAGGGATTACCACACAAAGTGCTTGAATTAATCTCCTCCAACCCTGTGTAGCCAACGGGAGACCTCTGAGCCAGCCCATGACGCAGGCTTTGGCTGTTGCCCTATGGAAGTACTTGGAGCCTCCCTGTCAGGCCACGCCTCTGATAGGCTGGTACGGCTGTGGCAGCATCCAGTACGGCTGGGAGTCAGTCGCCAGCCATTTGGGGTCTGCACCAAACCTGTTGCCAGTTGCCAGGCCAAAGATATTAAGGGTGAGAAAAGCTTTTCACAATGTGAGAAATATATATAGATTTTTTAAAAGCGCAGCGCATGCCTGTTTGTTTTTTTACCACAGGATCCATGCTTGAAGCTACTTCCGAGCCACTGCGTGTTTACCCCAGGGAGGGTTGGGTCGTGGAAGTGAGTGTGTGTGATCAGCTGTGAGTTCACAGTCATGAAAACAAACATACATTTGTATACGGATAACAAAGAAGACATTATGCACAATGAACTTTTCCTTACATACATAAACATACAGCTAGACAAAAACAAATGTACGTCAATATGGCAACAAAACAAGGACAATATATGTACAGTTCAAAAGTTATGCCAATAAAAGTTTGTGTGCGCGCGTGATCGCTATGCATATCAAAACTCAGAGAGGCCGCTCACAGATACACTGATTGCTCTAGTTGAAGTAAAAGGAGTCATCAATTGAGATTTTATGTCTTCTGGGCAGAGGATGCGTAAATACCTCTCTGTTTACAGAGCACAGAAAAAGGCTAATTGGGGCCTGACAAGCACGACCCCGGCATGGAAACGTGCCATCCGAAATAGCAAGAAAAACACAGAGCCAGTGAAACACAATTAAAGGGCTGTCCTCACGTGGGTGGAGGCAGGGTGGCCGAGCCGCCTGGACGCGGTTCAGAAGGGTTGTTTGTTGAATGCGGCAGCGTGGCTGGAAGGGCCGGGAAAGCCGCTCAGCTTGACCTGTAGAAGATTATGAAGGGAGCGTGTGGGAAGGGCAGGGCCGGGCTTCAGAGTGGGCAGCTCTGGAAAAAAGGATTTACTGACGAGAAGCAAGGCCCACCCTGGAAGCCCTCATGGAGCCGTCCGAGCAAGAGGATTGTGAAAACAGACATGGCGGAGCCGGCCGGCCCTTTGGAAGACAAGCCCAGAAGTGGTGCGGGCGCTTGTGCCCGCCGCTGCAGGAGAAAACAGATGGCAGGCTGCGCTTAACCGCAAGCCGTAGGCCATGGGCGGCTTCAATTCCAGGCAAAGGTGGGACATGCACCCGCCTTTGCCCAATCACGTGCTGTCTTTTTTGAAAGACGCACGCAAAGACCAATAAGAAAAAGACTTTAAAAAAACACATGCACGAGCTTGCAAAAAGTCTGGAGTGATTCCAAGAAGTCGTTTTACCTAAAGCAGCGCATGCGCGTTGCGCTAGGCTTGAACTTAAAAGGAGTACAGTCAAAACGGGTCTTGTGTCCAATGTCACTGGCATTTCAATCCTATATTAATAAGGAATCATCGTCAGGACTTAAATAGATATTAGCCCGAGACCAGGCTAAACAATTACATACAAAAAGCATATATGAATATAAAATTAAAAATACAACACTAAATACACACAACTTAAACCAAAGCTGACATTCGAATTCAAGGTTACATTTATAGATCACAGCAGTAAATTATGCACTTAAAGGAAGTTTGTGTCACCAAGAAAGCATAGGCAATAATCACATCTGAAGAATCATTTGCTCTCCATCAGTAACAAAAAGCCTAATAATGGTAGGAGAAGATTGACTCACCAAATGTATCACCAAATGTATCAGAACTTATATAATGTGTACATTATATAAGTTCTGTGCAATTGAGGGGCTACGAGTAAAACAAGCATTGACAAAGTCAATGGGTCTCACGTGAGCAAAAGACATATTGGCTTTGCCAATGTCTTTTAGCCATGTTACAGATCAGCATGGCTGCTGTGCAAAATGATAAAAAGTTAGATAGAGATACGATGTGCTCTGCACTGGGAGCGTTTTCTTATGGCGGGTCAGGGGGAACACAGACAATGAATGAAGAATCAACACAGACAACAGGAGTTTAGAAGGGAAGAAGAATAAACAGAAGAAGCAGCATAGAAAAAAAGAGAGAAGAAAAGAAGCAGCAGCATGGACAATGAGGAAGAGGAAAAAACAAGCATTTGCAATGAAATAGGTCTTGCATTTGCGTGAGTTTGAGCTATTGGCATTGTAAAAGACAATGCCTTTTGAAAACATGTGCTTTGAAAACTTGCAAGCGGTGCATATGTACTTATAGGCCTTGCTTACGAGAAGCAAGTCTGGCAGTAAAAGAGGCACAGTTACAGTCAGCCTTGCTTCTCATAAACAGGGTGGCAGTTGTAACTGCTAAGAAAGTGTAAGCAAGGCCGCTGTTGCACCCAAATCTTTTCAAAGAGCACGAGTAGCTAACAGTGTAACTTATAAACCTGCATTCTGGGACTTGAAGTCCAGATTCCATTATAGGATAAACAAGACTACAAGCCTCAGAATGCAAAGTAGACACCTAAAGTGGATGACTTACTCATGCGTGGACCCGGAAAACATGAGAGCTTTGCCAAACCATACTTAAACATGGAAAGGCATGGATATACACAGAACGCCAACCAACTAATTTAATTAAATATTGGCATAATTTCTGGAACAACATAAATGACTTTTTTCTTTTATTAGAGGACCATATGGAGTGAACCCTGCTCTAGGGTCAGGGAAGTGGGGTACACAGGACAAAGTTTATGAGGCCATTAGCACATATAGCAAGTCTTAATTACTTGTGAACAAAATCAAGAGCAGGTAGGACATGCTTACAAATGTACACATAGAACAGCGGGTAAACTGCACAAAGCAAGACAGGACCAAGACGCAGGAAGTATGAGCCAGAGTTCAGTGTAATGTTGGGGAGAAGAGGAAGGACAATACTGTGGGTGGCAAGTCTCAGAAGATGGAGGGGAAGTTCATTTCCTAGCATGGAATGTAGGGAGCATACAGAAGAAGACTTGTCTTGTTTTTTTCTCCTGTTATGGACATCTCTGGTTACATAAACTCTGTCTGGTGTATTGTGCAGTCAAGCTTAGAGCTTGTGCTTGGATCTTGAACGTAAACAAGCACTGGAGAAACAATAGGTCTGGCGTTGGCTGCTGACATTTTTGGCCTTCCCAAATCTTATTTTGTTTGTGAAAGTTTCTTCTATGAAGTCACACATAGTATGAAAACAAGCATTGCCTAATAACATACACACACATATATATATATATATATATACACACACACGCACACACACACACACACACATCATATAATGTAAAGCAAGAACTGCACCAGTAGTTCTTGGCACTGTAGGGGACTATGTATTGTGCGGATGTGCACATTATGTAAGAGCATACTGCAAACTCTCACAATCAGAAGACCTACCCACGATGTCTGCTTCTTTCATACAATCTCACAGTGGAAAAAATGATGAGCTGGAAACCCCTTCACAGAGTGAGTTTTCCAACCCATGTTTGGTGGCCCTGCACAACCGATGTCCATAACGTGAAATTAAAGCTCCCAGAACACTAGTGTCAGCAATGGATTTGTTTTTTTGGGTGGCCTAGTTGAGAGGCAGATAGAAGTGCCTCGCGCTGTGCTTGGAACTAAAGACAAACCCAGTCAAGGCAGATCTGTGTCAATGTCCAAAGTGTGCTGAACCTGTGCCTCATGAGAAATACTGAGGTGGGCAGAAATCAAATGTGAATGACACCACAACAGGCCAATGGATGAAGAAGGTAGGCTAAAAGATCTTGTAAATAAGTATGTAAAATGTATATTTGTAATAAAAACAAAATATTGTGACAGTGGACAAAAGTACACAACAAGAAAAAATAAATTGTCCCAGACCACCAACCAGATCTCGTCAAGCTAGATAGTTGAAGAGGTGATAGCATTTTCCAGTTGTCCTAAATCTAGAAAGTTATTTTGGACATTTTTGAAGATCAGAGAAAATATAAATTCATCTCAATGTTCCAAAGTAACAGAAGTAATATTTTCGGCAGTGGAAGTGCTATATATTTCCATACGAATACTTTACAACTGTCACAAGATCATTGCCAGTTATTATTTTGTAAACTTCAGGAGGTAAACAGGGGTTCAAAGTTGCCAGGGCTTTTAAACCAACCAACAATGTTTAAATACAAAGTGATAGTCTTCTGTACACTCTGATCCCCTCTTATGTTTGGGGTTTGCCTTTGCCACACTTTTCTTTGTAGCGCTGTCACTGAAGAGGAGTACTTGTGTCAGTTGGGTATGTTGATGGCTGAAGTGGACTGCTCCTGAGTCATTGCAGTATGCTGTTGAGGGTCGAAGCATAAAGTGAAGGACGCTACGTCAGACCAGTGAATAAATAAATAAGGGTGACTGAAAGCCCCGTGTAAATATGCTTCTTTCAAATATTTTTATTAGAAACAAAAGGTTTTGGCTAACGCCAGGTCTTAAAAATGAGCCCTCCATTGCAAGCCTTACTCCCCTACACAAATAACACTGTCACTGCTTTAATAACAACAAACAGTGACCAGTCACTCCCCACACCTGCAAGACAGATTAGATTAAAAAGAGGAAATGGTCTAGCAGTTTTTGCGAATGTAGAATGAACAATATTTTATGTGCAGTTAATCTATTTTTCTTTTCGATACGGTCCTTGGGAACTCCAGCTAAAATGGCAACAACAGTGCTTATTTACCCCCTTCGCTGCGGGGGTTAATCCCCCGCTGTGCTGGGGGGGAGGGGGGCGCGCACAGCGCCCCCATGCTCTCGTCATGAGGCACGGCGCTCCTGTGCTCATGACGAGCTCAGCTCGTCAAGGCCACACCCGTTCCCGTGGAACGCTCAGCACAGCAGAGGAATTATCCCCGCATGCGAGCGTTCCACGGCTCATGACGAGCCGGAGCGCCGTGGCTCATGAAGAGCTCAGCTCGTCATGAGCCTCGAAGAGGTTACTAACGAGCATGGTGGTGTTTCCCCAAAAATAGTAACACCTGTCCTTAAGAGTTGAAAAATACTTGAGAGAACCTGTCCAAGTAACCAGAATCTAATAGTTGAAATGAAGAGTTTTCACTTTCTGTAAATACAGACACTGAAGGAACTACAGAGATGCCAGCTATGTTTCCGACCATAAACATTGAAACACGTTTCTTCAGCCATAACTGCTTTCTAGCAGATACTTGTCAGAAAAAAAAGCATATTTTGGTAAGATCAGAAGCCCGTATTTCCACCATCCCTTTACAAGACTTTCTGTATTGTTTTGGTCCGAGGTGTATCTTTTAGAATGCACGCCATTTTTACATTGAGCAGTGATAAACATTAATCAGACAGTGGTCATGCCAGAGTGCTCTCGCCTGAGAGGGAAGCCAGTGCAGAGAAACCATGTCATCCAAGAGTTCTGTGTGGTGCTTTCTTTAGCCACAGTTCCGGAACTCATCTAAAAAAAGGGAAGCACTGGCTTTATGCATTGATGGCTTGCCTTGGGCACACACTTACTTTAACTTGCAGTGACGGCCAAAAACAAGCTGCATTTTCACACTGGCTTCCCGCGACCTCCACTTATCTGGAAACCGGCCACCAGTGCTTGCTGGGGCTGGCTTAGGGTCAGCTGAGCTGCAGTGAGAGGTCCCGGGCCGGCACTCTTTGTGTAAGCCGCCGCCCGGACCACAGTACCATTGGGTGCAAACAAAGTAGGTGCTGGCGCGTTGGTTAAACAAAGTGTTCAACCAAAGAGCCTGCACTTACTTTAATTTTCTCTCGCACAGCAAATGAAGGAAAGTTATGGGCGGAAAAGCAAAGCAACGGGAAGGGCGGGAGATAGGCTGGGGAGAGAGTAGAACTAATGGATCGTACATATTTCTCCATGTACGGGTTTCCTAAAGGGAGCTTATGCTATTCCAAAGGTACCCACAAATTACCTGATGCTCAGCGCCCCAGGCAGCCTTCAGCCAACATCGCACTGCTCCTGTCTTCACCACAACAAAGGACGTTGCCATCTTCCTAGTGACGCTAGCACCTTAGGCCCGCCCACCGCTGTCAGCCATGCCCATAGAGGCGAAAGTGGCTAGAGCGGCAGCGTTTCCATGGTGTTCGTGGACGGCGTGCAGTTGCTGAGATTAACAAGTGGGGAAACGGCAGCTGTGAGAGAGCCTGGCACAGTGCTCTGCGAGAAGTCGCAAGTATCCTGCCACCATTGAAAGTGAAAGCACGTGTGGCCGCCTAAAAGAATATAGTGCCCACCGAAAAGCGGACGATGTATAATTGCGCTTAGAGTGCGGACGAACACAGTAGTTAGGCCCTGCTACATCCGGTCTAAATGAAAGTGAGTATTGCATCAACAGCCAATTAAAAAACAGCTAACAAGAGCAATGACTAAGTTAAACTAATGACAAGCAGCAACAGAAATCACAGACAATAGGCGGAGTTTCACCCCAACATACTGATTACTTGATGCCTCGTAGAGGTAGGGCATGCGCTGTCTATGCAAGACCTAAAAACAGCTAACAAGAGCAATGACTAAGTTAAACTAATGGCAAGCAGCAACAGAAATTACAGGCAATAGGCGGAGTTTCACCCCAACATACTGATTCCTTGAGGCCTCGTAGAGGCAGCGCATGCGCTGCCTATGCGAGACCTAAAAATAGTACTTTAATGAAGCACAAATAGAGGAAGGCCAGCAATCAAGATAAAGCAATCAGTACTTGGTCTATGCTCCAGCCAAAAGAAAAGGAAGTGAAACCGACACACGTTGGAAAATTAGGAGGCAGCCAAGAAGAGTGACAATGAACGGTAAGAAATGGGTAGCCTCCAAGCCCCTTGTAGAACACAATACCCTCCCAGCGAAAGCACATGCTCCATCCTGCGAGACTGCAAAGGTGTCCACCTGGGCCTTGACAAATGTAAGATGGTTACATAGTAAAAGGTCTAACCTGCTACTGCCAGGGTTCTGTATGTGTTCCAATCACACAGACTGAATAAAACCAGCAATGCAGACTCACATTGGTCCCCTCTGACAAGTAGGGTTGATAGAATGCACACTTTAGGGTGTATACAGCCTGACATGGGACTGGTCCTAGCTTTTCTTCAGACAAATAAATAATTAGATGTATGTACCATCTGTAAATGCCTTTTGTCCTTGCTTCTGACTTCACTGACCCAAAAACCAAGATGTCTTTTTGGAGAACTTTGCATGTAATAAATAAAACGTTGAAAGTCTAGCCAATGGGCATGAGAACCCAATGGAGATGCGCACAAAAGGAAAGCTTGCATTGCTTAGAAAGGATATTAAAATACTGATATCAAAACATTGATGTACTAACTTCTATGTTTTCATTCCAGTCACTAGCCCTCATGATATAATTGTCTTCATCAATAGATAGTATCTCCTGTGTGTTCGTTTTAAAATGCAAGATTTATTGATGTCACACATTCCAGAAAAGTAACTAGCATTGCACCCAGTGCCTCCTCACTAATCAGTGTCTCATTTTATATAACTTCAATAGGTATGGGTATGGGGATGTGTGGTGTTTTCAGGTGTTTATTTTTTGCGAACCCGTAGCAGGTAGTTTGTTGCACTGTTCTGTTCAGGAATATTATCTGTAACGGTATGAGTCAAGCTCTAAATAAAGCCTCTGTTCCCTGAACCTGTCACCTTTCGTTCCCCCAGATGGATTTTGTGTCTATTGTGTCCCTCCAATAGTCAAAACCTTGTATAGACAGTTGGGAGATGAAATGTGCTGAATATATGAGCTTGTTATTTGTCAGCATCATTTTCTTCACAGTTCAAGTCAAGTCAAGTCAGAGAATTTATATAGCGCACTACATACCCAGAGGGTCTCAAGGCGCTTAGAAAGGGGAGGAGTATTACTTGTCAAATATCCACGTTTTAAGTTGCTTTCTGAATGCTAGGTGGTTCTGGGTAAGGCGAAGGTAAGCGGGGAGTGAGTTCCATGTTTTAGCAGCCAGGTATGAGAAGGATCTGCCTCCCATGGTGGTCTTGTTGATGCGAGGTACAGTGGCGAGGGCTTGGCTGGAAGAACGTAGTTGGCGGGAGGGGGTGTAGAAGGACAGTCGTGAGTTGAGGCATTCTGGTCCGATGTCGTAGAGTGATTTGTGTGCGTGGGTTAGCAGTCGGAAAGTGATCCTCTTATTGACGGGTAGCCAGTGGAGGTCATTAAGGTGACCAGAGATGTGTTCATTGCGTGGGATGTCTAATATGATCCTGGCTGAGGCGTTTTGGATTCGTTGGAGTTTTTTCTGGAGTTTAGCGGTAGTGCCTGCGTAGAGGGTGTTTCCGTAGTCCAGTCGGCTTGTGACCAGAGCATGGGTGACTGTTTTCCTTGTTTCGGTGGGAATCCAGCGAAATGTTTTTCTGAGCATGCGAAGAATGTTGAAGCAGGAAGAGGATACGGCGCTGACTTGTCTGTTCATTGAGAGTGAAGAATCCAGGATGACGCCTAGGTTCCGTGCGTGGTCTGTCGGGATGGGTGCTTTTCCGAGGGCTTCCGGCCACCAGGAGTCGTCCCATGCAGAGGGGGATGTACCTAAGATGAGGACTTCAGTTTTGTCTGAGTTCAGTTTCAGACGGCTTTGTTTCATCCATTCGGCAACTTCTTTCATTCCTTCGTGTAGGTTAGTTTTGGCGGTGCTGGGGTCATTGGTGAGAGAAAGGATTAGTTGAGTGTCATCCGCGTAAGAGATGATGTTGAGGTTGTGTTGGCGGGCGATGGCCGCGAGGGGGCTCATGTATACGTTGAAGAGGGTGGGGCTGAGTGAGGATCCTTGTGGTATGCCACAGATGACTTCAGTGGCTTCGGACTTGAATGGTGGGAGGCGGACTCTCTGGGTTCTTCCGGTGAGGAACGAGGTGATCCATTCAAGTGCTTTTCCTTGGATTCCGATGTTATTGAGGCGATGTAGGAGGGTGCTGTGGCAGACTGTGTCGAATGCTGCAGAGAGGTCGAGGAGGATGAGGGCGACTGTGTCTCCATTGTCCAGTAGAGTTCGAATGTCGTCTGTTGCTGCGATGAGGGCGGTCTCAGTGCTGTGTTTTGCTCGGAAGCCAGATTGTGAGGAGTCGAGGGATTTGTTGGCTTCGAGGAAGGCGGCGAGCTGGTTGTTGACAGCTTTCTCGATGACTTTGGCCGGGAATGGAAGGAGCGAGATGGGGCGGTAATTTTTGAGTTCGGTGGGGTCCGCTGTGGGTTTTTTCAGAAGGGCGGTGAGTTCAGCGTGTTTCCAGCTCTCAGGGAAGGTTGCGGAGTTGAAGGAGCAGTTGATGACGTCTCGGAGGTGCGGTGCTATGACGGAGTCTGCTTTGTTGAAGATGTGGTGAGGACATGGGTCTGTGGGGGATCCTGAGTGGATGGAGTTCATCAGGCGGATGGTGTCCACAGTGGAGATTGGGTTCCAGTCGTTAAGGGTGTTCACGGGGGGAGAATGTTCAGCATATGGTTGGGCGGGTTGGTCTCCGGGTTGGTTGTCGAAGCTGTTGTGGATGTCTGCAATCTTGTTGTGGAAGAATGAGGCTAGGGAGTCGCAGAGGGCTTGAGAGGGGGTGATGTCGTTGGAGTTGGCCGAGGGATTGGAAAATTCCTTGACGATGTTGAAAAGTTCCTTGCTGTTGTGGGCGTTGTTGTCAAGTCGATCCTTGAATGCTGTTTTCTTGGCCTTTCGGATTAGTTGGTGGTGAGTGCGGGTGGCGTTTTTGAAGGCGTCCTTGGAGCTAGTGGTTGGGTCTTTTTTCCAGGCCTTTTCAAGGGAGTGGCAGAGTTTCTTGGACTTCTTAAGATCATCGTTGAACCATGAGGCCTTTTTGCATCCAGGTTTGCTTTGACGTTTTTTCAGTGGTGCTAAGGTGTCGGCGGTGTTGGATAACCATAGGGTGAGGTTGGCGGCGGCTTCGTTTGCGTTAGAAGAGTGGGCTGGGGTGTTTAGAAGGAGCGACGCGGAGATCTGGTCCGTGGTAATTTTGTTCCAGTTTCTTTGCAGAGTTGGTTGGAGGTGGTTGGTAGGTTTTGGTTTGTTGTAGGTGAAGTGAACGCAGCTGTGGTCAGTCCAGAGGAGATCCGTAGTGTGGCTGAAGGAGACATGATTGCTGGAGGTGAAGATGGGGTAGAGTGTGTGACCTGCGATGTGAGTGGGGGAAGTGACTAGTTGTTTAAGTCCGAGGTTGGCGAGGTTGTCTAAGAGGGTGGCGGAGTTGCTGTCGTTGATCTTTTCAAGGTGAAAGTTGAGGTCTCCCAGAAGGATGTAGTCTTTGGAGGGGAGCGCGTGTGGGGTGATGAAGTCCGTGATGTCTTCACTGAATTTTGCGCGGGGTCCTGGTGGTCTGTAGAGGAGGGTGCCTCTGAGTGTGGTCTTGGGGTCGATGTGGATCTGGAAGTGGAGGTGTTCGGAGTTAGCGAGGTTGGCGTCAGAGCTGGTTGAGATGCGGATTGATTTCTTATGGACGATAGCGATTCCTCCTCCTGTGTGGTCGGTGCGGTCCTTGCGTGTGATCTTATAGTCTTCAGGGATGGCAATGGTGATGTCTGGTGCGGAGGAAGCATTCATCCATGTTTCCGTTAGGAAGGCGACGTCTGGAGAGATGGTGTCTAGTAGATTCCATAGGTCAATGGCGTGTCTGTGGACCGATCGAGTGTTGAGAAGGATGCATTGTAGGTGGTTGGGGTCGGGAATCTGTGTTGTGGTCGTAGCGGAGATGTTGTCGGTGCCGATGAATTTGCAGGAGTAGCAAGAGAAAGGTCCATGGGTGTGTCCAGGGGCGGCTTGGACGCAGTTGGGGGCGCGACCGGGGTTAAGGGCTAGGAGGGTGGCGGCATCGTAGGTAATGCGGGGGGGCTGGGAGGGATGGGGGCCAGGGGGTATGGCGCTGGGCGCGGTCCAGGCGCGGACGGGCGTAGACGGGCTTACCTTTGGCGCACCTTCGGCGTGGCCGTAGCGCGTGGACGCTGCGCGTGGGGGCATTGGCCATAAATGGATGGTGGAGGGGGCAGAGCGTGGGAGGGTCAGCAGCTGGGAGGCGGTAGCGGGGAGGAGGGGCAAGGAAAACAACAACAGCAAACAAAATGGAGTTCAGAGGGGAGGCGAGGCAGGGGCAGTAGGTCGCCTGGGACAGCGAAAAGTAGATTAACACAATATTACACGTTGCTGGCAGATCTGCAGAAGTGGGCAAACACAGCTAAATGCAATGCAGGGCGGGCGGCGCTACAATCACATGCGCTATGAGCCGGTCAGTTACCATGCGGGGACAGCGTTACAATGAGCAGTTTCAGAAAACACAGCGCAAATTGGCTAAATGCAGGCGATACCGCTATTTTACTAAATGCAGGCGATACCGTGATGTCAGTCAGCAGTGCGAAGATCCCCAGGCAGACAGCAGCAGTACTGGGAGAGGAGCAAGGAGGGAGCAACCGGTCAGGAGCGAGTCCGGGCGGTCACAGGGGCTGAGAGGACGAGGTAGGCTCTGTGAACGTGGGTGGGAGGGTCAGCAGCTGGGAGGCGGTAGCGGGGAGGAGGGGCAGGGAAAACAACAACAGCAAACAAAATGGAGTTCAGAGGGGAGGCGAGGCAGGGGCAGTAGGTCGCCTGGGACAGCGAAAAGTAGATTAACACAATATTACACGTTGCTGGCAGATCTGCAGAAGTGGGCAAACACAGCTAAATGCAATGCAGGGCGGGCGGCGCTACAATCACATGCGCTATGAGCCGGTCAGTTACCATGCGGGGACAGCGTTACAATGAGCAGTTTCAGAAAACACAGCGCAAATTGGCTAAATGCAGGAGATACCGCTATTTTACTAAATGCAGGCGATACCGTGATGTCAGTCAGCAGTGCGAAGATCCCCAGGCAGACAGCAGCAGTACTGGGAGAGGAGCAAGGAGGGAGCAACCGGTCAGGAGCGAGTCCGGGCGGTCACAGGGGCTGAGAGGACGAGGTAGGCTCTGTGAACGTGGGTGGGAGGGTCAGCAGCTGGGAGGCGGTAGCGGGGAGGAGGGGCAGGGAAAACAACAACAGCAAACAAAATGGAGTTCAGAGGGGAGGCGAGGCAGGGGCAGTAGGTCGCCTGGGACAGCGAAAAGTAGATTAACACAATATTACACGTTGCTGGCAGATCTGCAGAAGTGGGCAAACACAGCTAAATGCAATGCAGGGCGGGCGGCGCTACAATCACATGCGCTATGAGCCGGTCAGTTACCATGCGGGGACAGCGTTACAATGAGCAGTTTCAGAAAACACAGCGCAAATTGGCTAAATGCAGGCGATACCGCTATTTTACTAAATGCAGGCGATACCGTGATGTCAGTCAGCAGTGCGAAGATCCCCAGGCAGACAGCAGCAGTACTGGGAGAGGAGCAAGGAGGGAGCAACCGGTCAGGAGCGAGTCCGGGCGGTCACAGGGGCTGAGAGGACGAGGTAGGCTCTGTGAACGTGGGTGGGAGGGTCAGCAGCTGGGAGGCGGTAGCGGGGAGGAGGGGCAGGGAAAACAACAACAGCAAACAAAATGGAGTTCAGAGGGGAGGCGAGGCAGGGGAAGTAGGTCGCCTGGGACAGCGAAAAGTAGATTAACACAATATTACACGTTGCTGGCAGATCTGCAGAAGTGGGCAAACACAGCTAAATGCAATGCAGGGCGGGCGGCGCTACAATCACATGCGCTATGAGCCGGTCAGTTACCATGCGGGGACAGCGTTACAATGAGCAGTTTCAGAAAACACAGCGCAAATTGGCTAAATGCAGGCGATACCGCTATTTTACTAAATGCAGGCGATACCGTGATGTCAGTCAGCAGTGCGAAGATCCCCAGGCAGACAGCAGCAGTACTGGGAGAGGAGCAAGGAGGAAGCCACCGGTCAGGAGCGAGTCCGGGCGGTCCATTTGTCTGTGCTAACTTATAATAGTATGACATTGGGTCTGATGTATTGAAACCTGAAAGGTACACACATTTCTGTGCGAATGCGGCAGAACAATCTTTCGGTGATGTTGGGCAATGTTTCCATTGGTGGTAAGCCTTTACAGTGCGTGGAACACTAGCTCTGTGCAAAAAGTGAGGACCATAATGCTGGTAACAAAACATAATATCGTAGTCAGGTGTATCTTCATACAATTCCCTGTACGAAAATGCAGCAGATTGTTCTAAATCTGAAAGCATAGTATTTACAGTCTAAATGTCCCAATCATCAGAGAGTGTACTCTGGGTAATGAAATCATTCATTCAAATTTAAAAAATGTGTGGAATTTTCAAATTTTCAGAAGGACTGAATACATCATATGAAACTCTATCCCAAACTATACCATCCGGTACTGGAAGTGCTGAAATGTTCACTTGGGACAAGTTTCTTTGTTCACGGTGTGATGACACATGTGGTTTTAAGACGAAATTCACAGACCGGATTGCAGAGCGCTTTGGGAGGAAATGTCCATTCAGTAGTAGGAAAAAGACAGTTACTATACCAATACAAATTAACAGGAAAAGGATCCCTAATGCAAATCAAAGATGCAACCAAGGGTACACTAAGTAAGTCTTTTTCAGTCAGAGATAGAATTGTCGAAATCGGTTTCCTTGGAAATGGGTAGCGTTTCCTCAGGTTCACTTGGATATGAAGAAAAGTCATCGAAGTTGATGAAGTAGCCAGAGGCAGTTCAATCTATCCTTGGGAGCTCAGCTGTTTTTATACCTGTCAGTTGCTTATTGTGAAGGCACGTTGATGTAAAGTTTATTGGTGGTCGAAATGCAATTTGCATTTCAGTTTCATTTGGATGTTGTTCAATTTCAACAAGTGTAAAGTCCCGATATTGAATTACCGGCAGACTCACCTGTTGGACCTTTGAAAAACTTTTTTAAGGCGAAATCGTATACCCTTCCCGGTGTGAGAGAGTCCGCACACGGTTGATATATTCTCACGGTTCTCCCATGTGGGGATATCAAGATTATCTAGCCTTGGTGAAACTGGCCCTTTCTTTTTTCTTTGTCCTGATGAAGACTCGCACGGCCGAGGTGTAAATAACCCGTTGAGCCAAAAGACGAGTCGAAACGTCGACGACCACCCTTTGATCTCACCCTGGACCTTGATTGTTCTCCAATTGACGTGCCCATTTTGGAATTTATATCCGACTAAAAACTATGCATATTAATTATACTTAGGCCGGGTGAATATATATATTGTTGGACGGCGATTTGTAACCGATCTGCCTACTTGTCCTCTAATAATTGTAATTATTTTGTAACCAATTTCTGATTCTTTCCTTTTTCTTAAACACTTATATCATTCTTTATCACTTCTATCTATGCACGTTCCCTTGTTGGGGGCACACCTATTTATGAATATATTTATTGTATTGTTGTGATCCTTTGGCAAGTACGAGTTGATATTTTACATTTTTTGAATAAGAAATTTTTTGGGGGGGGATAAAGCAATGAATTAAAATTGCTTGGTAATAATTCAGTCTGTTGCGCTTTGTTTTGTTTTGTTTTTGTATTCATTACTATGAGCTGGTGATTGATTATATGCTCTGAATTTACTTGATTAATCAACTAAGTATTGATTCATACATTTTTTTAATTGAGGTCTAGGACCCTTGTGTTTTCTCATATAGCATAATACCCAGGTCCTCAACCAGATTGGGTTAACCTCATTTTTTCTAGATGGTTACCATCCCACAACAGTCTTCATTATTTAATAGTAAATAACTACCGTTTGCTAGTAATGTGAATGTCGGTTTGATAGCAGGTGTAGGTGTGCCTTTTAAAACACACGCCAGATAAGGGGCGTTCTGGTTGCAAGAGCCATGAATTTGGATATTCCTACACACAAATTAACGGTCAGGTGTCGTTGTTCAATCCTCCCCATTCAAATAAACTTCTTTACCCTCCCTCAGGCATCTGTATGTAAATGGCAGAGACCAAGCTTCATGGAGATAAGAGCTGCCTAAAGGTTCATATCTACCAATGGCATAATATTTCATGCAAGCTTCAAATTTGAAAAGCGGAAAAGGCAGTGTGATCAATCTGTGGATAAGCCACACAGCAGAATTATATTCAGCGACTGAAAAAGGCAAAGGTTTTAACTTCTCAATATGCAACATAGAAAACGAAGCATCTTTCATTGACATAAACTGTTGCTTTTCCGTTAAATTAAAAGGAGCAAACAAGGATGACGTGTTCATGTAGTCCCAAGGCACGCAGCATGCCTTTAACGTTTGCAAAGTCCACGCAAACTGCATGATGGAACGCAGTTGATTTTGTCCATGAAATAAAATAGAAACATCTTCTTGCACAATATCAACCACAGATGAAACAATATTATCTAATGTGTAAATGCGGGAAGAAAGCGTGTTAATGCTATTATCAACAACTGCAAGCACTTTTCCTAAATTAGCCTGATCAATAGCTCTTAAACGTGAAGCAGCATCAATCTGAGACATTTTCCAAATCTCATTGTAAACAGCATAAATCCATCTCTTGGATCTACCAGTTGCAGGACCCTTCACAAAGTCATTCAGATCAACATCGTCTGTCAGCTTAGACAAATGTAGCTTAACTGATGTTAAGGTGGAGTGTTTGAGCCAACTCTGACACAACTTCCCTACTGAATAGATAGTTACAGAATGGTCACTCAGAAATCGGGGATCCGCCCTAATCTGTATATACCCAGGGGACAAATTCCGAAAACGATGTTGACAGGAATCAGCACTCTTGTGCCAAAGCAACCAACCTTTTGGATCCAAGCTGGAAATGTTAAATGAGGAATTCAGCATCCGGGTCTGTAAATCTCTAATGGATATACTAGTACAATTATCCCAGCCGGGGTATTCCTCTAATTCAGGAAAAGAAGGTACATTTATTTTTTAGTAGTAGCCAATCCAAAGCAAGTGGTTTGTGAAATAGTCAAATTCAAAAACAACATACGGTTCAGGATGAGATATGCTTGATGCAAAGCCTCGGTCCTTGCACTTGCCAACTCCTAGAACCCCAAACAGATTTAAGGTCAATAGTATCTTTCCACAGTTCATAGCCCCCAATCGCCAATTGGTCAAGGAAGGACTTGGAATATAACAATTTTGTGTGGGTAAGTCTAACTTTGGAAGAGGACTTCTGTCAATTTAAAATAAAACGCATTACAATTTGACTGCTTAAAATCAGTAAAGTACATGAATCTCTTTAAAAGAGCACTTGAGTTTCCTTCTATAGGAGCGGGACAATGTTTCCATTGGGTATAATTAACTACATTCCTTCTTGTGTTTGCCTTGTGCAAGTAGTGATTTCCAAAATGCTGGTAACAGTACAAATCACCATAATTAGCAGAATCTAAATACAAATCCTCAGCATCAACGGCAGCATAGTACTTCAAATCTGAAAACAAAGCCTCTACGGCCTGGACATTCCAATCATCAGAACATATATTTTGATTAATTACATCCCCCAAAGAAACTCTCAGTACATTTGGGACATTTATAACCTTCGTAGGCCCATGAATCTGAAACCTAACAGCGTCTCATACAATCCCATCCAAAACGGGCCAAGCAGTAATATTCACAAAGGCTAAGTCTCTCCAGAATCTGTGGATGTGGGATGAAGAGTGAGGTGCCAATGTTTCATTAATAGGTCGAACCACTGTTCTCTCCTCAACGTAGTGTCCATTGACAAGGTGGAAAAAATATACCACAAATCCAATCGAAATGAACAAAAAGATGGAAAAAAGGACCAACCAGATGTAAGTCCAAGTAGGGATCAAAAAATGTTTTTTAAACCACTGTGCAAAAATAGTAATTTTTGAAGGGGACTTCGATGTGGTAGAGTTAGCGTCAAATGAAAATCTGGACTCATTGGACACACGAGTTTGCAAATCGGGCATCGATAAGTTAGTGGGGTAAGTATATTCAGTATCATCAAGATGAGAATCAGGTATGGTATTGAAATTGCAGGCATTTCTAATGCAACATCTGGCCTGTTCCTAGGAGCCGGTACCAAAACAGAATTCCTCTGAAGTGCCGGACAAGAGACCACAGGTGTCATACTAAGTAGAATCGGCCACTCTGTGTAGTTTGACATTGTTAATGGAGATGTACCTTTTTTCTTTACAACCTGGAAGTGGTGGTAAAATGACTGTTCTTGTGCCCTGCACGCCAAGTACAGGAACTGGAGCTCGATACGAGGGGCCAAATTCTTTCTTGTTCTCGATCTTCTCTCGGACCAGTTCTCTGACTCGGGGTAGCCAGCCAACTACCGGGATCTGCAACGCAGCATCAGATGTGGAGGGCAAGTGTTCCTTCACAAGACTGTCTCTCGTCTTTTGTAGATTCTGTAAAACATGACAATGTTCTTCTACGTCAAAGGAAGCAGCGGCCGCCACTAGGTCTAGACCTTCAAGGTCCGGTACGAACATTTTGATACCAAAGAGCATTTCGTATGGGGTCCGCCCACACAGAGACCTTCTAGGGAGATTATTAAGGGCACGCTGCAAGCTATTGAGGTGGGCCAGCCAGTTCCTGCCAGTTCCTATAACCCTAGCTGTCAAAGACTGCTTTAAATCTCAGTTCATCCGCTCCACAACACTATTACCCTCAGGTCTGTTTTGAAACGAAAACTTGACTTGGACCCCCAACGAAGACATAGCATCCTTATATGCCTTAGGGGCGAAAGCAGGACCCTGATCTGAATGGAAGGTGCCACAGGCGAAAATCCCTACAAAGGCACGCAAGTCTCTTATGACAGTTTGCGAATCAGCGCTGCGGTGTGACCACACCCACACAAAGGGTGTGCATGAATCAACTCCTACTAAGATGTACTTATATGCAGTATCAGAAGAAAAAGGACCGCAGTGATCCAAGTAAACACAACCAAGTGGTTTATTAGAAATGTACAAATGTGTCTGGGGCGGAGGCACAGCATTTGATGGTTTGATCTGCTGACAAATGTCACATTGAAGGACATAATCATGCGTCTGTTTGTACAGTCCCTGCCACCAGAAACGTAGTTGTAGCTGAGTTACAGTAGCTGAAACGCCCTCGTGTGCGGACGCAACACCTTCATGGGCAGCTGTAATCAGTGAGGGCCTGCGGTCCGTGTTGGGAATCAATCTGTCACCAACGTCGGGTATTTTCACATAAGGAACTTTATCAGGACTTAAGTGATAAGAATAATTCGGAGGAAATCCCGCAGGACATTTACTTCCCTTCTCAGTAGCGGCAATTGCTGCCAAGATGTCATCATCAATCTTACTTTTGGAACGTGTAACTGCTGCAACTAAATATGTTGATACAGCTGATTTTGTGGCCTCATCGGCCAAACTGTTGCCAACAGCGTGAACTCCCACGCGCTGATGACCCAGTGTATGAATTACATAGGCGAGTGGCAGTCACTCTTTAAGTTCAGCCACTCTGACCCAGATCATTTTATGTTTTATTGTGCTACCTTTGGAGTCTCGATATTCATTTTGAGTCCAAAAGAACAGATTGTCATTGTAAGACTGGACACAGTAGTAAGAATCACTCACTATAAGAGTAGTCACACTAGGATCTGCGTACTCCAACGCAAGCAGTAGAGCACGGAGCTCTGCCAATTGGACGGTACAGTCCCCTAAGGTCTGTGTGTGCATTACATCGGACTTGAACTCTCCATTCACCATAGTACTGACACAATAGCGCAGGCTGAGATACATGCGTGATTAGACGTATGCGCAACTTACGCAGAACCGTCAGTGTAAACGATACACTGGAAATCCTCCAACGGACGCATAGTCAAAGGAGCAGGATGAACAAATTCATACTGTAAGTACTCCTGCAACTGCATGGAGGCATCAGAAACAAACGTGACATCCGGAGACGTCAATGATGTGGCCCATTGTATCCACCGTGGGTGCAAAGCTTTAGAATTAGGTACATTGGTTTTCGTCACTGCTTCCAGGGCATGATACGGGGTAACAACCTTCATGTGTTTTCCCTGCGACAATGCACGTTCCTTCAGAATCGTCAATTGCACTGCTGTCAAAACTTTTTCCACAGTGGAAAACCTCAATTCAGCCGAAGTGTACAAGTGTGACTTGTAAGCGATAGGCACTGTGTCTCCTTCATTAAACGTAGGGTACGTGAAACCCACCGCCCCAGGGACGATTCTGATCACCAGGTTGGTGTGGTTATCACGAGTCAGTAAGAATTTACATTCCAGAAGATCAACCTGCAAAGATTGCAAAAGGGCTGAATGTTCAGGCAGCCAGCATGATTTGGTAAAAGTTGGTTGTATCAAAGCATACAGTGGCTTGATACACTGGGCATAATCGGGAATGTAAGTACGCCCGAAATGTAAGAATCCCAGCAAAGATTGTAGTTTTTTCAGCGTTGTCGGAGCGCGCAGTTGTACGCATTTCTGCAAGAAGTGAGGTGCCAATCCTCTTCCTTCATTGTTGAGCTCATAGCCCAGGAACAACACTGTGTACTCTGCAATGTGAGATTTTGCAAAGTTAAACTTGTATCCGAAGTCCGCAACACAACAAATTATGTGGTCAACGCGGCACAGATGCGCCCATATTTCGTCGTCTGTGAGATAAATGTCATCCACATACGAATACGCATCTGGGTCGACTCTCTCTAAGAGAGATACAATACGGGCGGCAAACATGCCAGACTATTCTTATAGCCCGTTGGTAATCGTCGAAATTGACGTTATTTACCGCCAATGGTAAAACTGGTCCACTGGGAACTCAGCTCAGTTAAGTTGTGGGCAAAAAAAACGTTGGAAATTTCAAGTGTAGTTTTAAACCGTTTTCGCACAAGACCATCCACTAAAGCAGAGCCGTGGGTATTCTGTACTGCTCAGGTACGGCAATGCAAGTTTAAATGCCAGTAATCCAATACCAAACGGTACGAACCGTCAGGCTTGGTTACAGTAAAAAGTGGGTTATTCATTGGAGACACAAAAGTTTCAATCACACCTTGATATTCCAATTGTTCAAGGATTTCTGCCACAGAAGCCTTAGCTTCACGCCGCATGGGGTACTGGGGTTGGGGTTGCGGCATTGACCGTAAGGGAATCTCGTGTTGGGGGGAATTTATCCCAACCACAGTGAGTACGGTACAAAGCCGGCGCAAGGGCATTAGCCCACTCTTCTGCAAAATTCAGCGCATGCTCTTTCAACACTGTGTGCGCAAAACTAGGGAGGATCACCTCCTCCCCTCTCGGAGCAGCGAGGACGAAAGGTGGGTGCCAGTCAGCCTCCGCTAACAAAATATCATACGTAGTTGTAAGATTTTCCCAAAATACCCCTTTTATAGTACGTTGTATGTCTCCTATTAAAAGGTTAATCTCATAAAGCCTGTCAGGGGAGCTACCACTGGTCTGCCGCCGTAATAATTCTCGGTAACTGCCGGGGTTTATCGGCATGGGGAACCTCTCTCAAGGCATTCGTGACCTGAAAGTTAACCGCATCTCCCTTTATATTAGAAAGGATGAGATCGGAAACTACGTCAAATGTGCCAACGGGTCTCATTCCCAATTCAACCGCAGCCTCAGGTCCGTGTTCATCTTGAACGCGTTTAATGACCGTTGGAAGGACAGCCATCGACGGAGTGCCGAAGCACCTCACATACACTGCCGCAAAAATTCTACCCCATGACTCGCAGTCAGCAGCTTCTGGTACCAAGTTTTTTGGTAAACTAATTGGAAGAATCCTATGTTTTTCCACAGGGCTCGAATTAGGATAAACTGATTCCAGCTGGTCAAACTTTTCGGCAAGCCAGAAAGGCATTTCATCCTTATCCTGGGGACGCTTGCCCATCACTGCGCTAACCATCACAGGACTAAGCTTCATTCCGCTAGGTCCAGCTGGAAGTGCTGCGACAACCTGGGCCCCGCCCTGGAAATTGCGGGTGATTTTTTGGACCAGGGCCCGAATAACCCCTATTGCGGAGGTATATAGGGGCCTCAAGTCTGCAACGGGGACTGCCCCCGCACGAGGATGTGGGGTAAATCCAGCCAAAAAAGGCCAAGAAGCACCTGGAATGGACAAAGGACCTAATCTAATCGCGGTCAGCAGTTGGGGAAGGGCGCCATTAAACCATACTCGGTGCTGCCAAGCAGAAATCGGAACCTCCTGTGTCCGATAAGGAACATATTCCACGGGCATGGCAGTGTGAGTATAAGTGTGAAACACCTGAGTAGCCGCTTCCACTGCAGGAAACGTTACCCATGAGTAGAAAATCTCAAAAGGGTATGCTATCTCAGCAATCACCACAAAAATGACTGCCATGCCCTCCACGCCGACATAAGCTTGCAAATGATTGCGGACCGCAATGCGACTATGCTGCGGTATGTCAATGTCAGCCATTACGACACAGAGAGAAGAGGTACAATGCAATACAATGTAGCACAACTAGGTAGTAATTCAAAAGGAAACCGTTTTGATAGATTCAAGCTTGAAAAGACCTGTATAACTATAGGTAGGTTTATCCGTCACCACTGTTAACCGGAAACAATAGTGAGGGGGTTAAGGACTGATACAAGCACTACTCAAGCATCTTGTAAATACGACCAAACCACGTTGGGCACCATGTTGCAGTGATTTCTGTTCCTATACAGAACTGTGCACAGACACTTAGGACCTTAGTGAATTAGGGTGTGCCAAAACTCATCTTAGTACCCAAAATCCCCTACCAGACTAGCATTAGTGACTCATTGGTTCCTCGTCCTATAGCAAATACACCAATGATTAGTCAACCCAGAACATGCAACTTAGGATACCTCAGGTAAGGTGGAAACAGAAACACTCTTTCGTTATACTATCACACCAGTCCAAAACAGGGAGTAATTAGAGACACGAGCTAGTTTGAAATATTTATTTCTAATGCCGTGATCTCAGGCACAGTACCTTAGCTAATACAAGCAGACATATTATGAGAACCAAGATTGTCAGCATGTTTACTATTCCATAGAATACAAAGGGAGAAAGCATGTTATAATGCTAAATGGAAACAGGTTTTACATATACCTAGATTTCACCCTCCCTTGCTAGTAGGCTATTTTATACTAATAGAAGGTCTCATAGGCTTACATGGGCGGCCCCATACCGCTGGAATTCAGCAGAAGTGGATCACATCAGACTCTGCCAAGCTCTCAGCATACAAATGTTCTCCAAGTGTGTATGATCATGCCTACGCAGTGCATTATTAAAGGTGCTAATATCAGAGGTGGCCACAGCTGCCTATGTGTTATGGCTAGAACGTGCGCTGATCAGTTAGAACAACAACCCCAGTGTCTAAGATAACCTTGACAGTCTCGGCTCACACTGTACAGACTAAACTATCGAAGCAGCTTAGAAATACAGCAAAACAAGGTATTCTCATGTGAAGCAAAATACTCAGTGTTCTCTAAACGCCAGCGCAAGTGTGTGTCATGTGCAAAGCAGAGCAGGAAAGTAAAAATGGCGTTTAAACTTCTAATAAGCTCATGTCAACTTAACACTGTGTAAATGTACGGATCATCCTCACAACACTGGAACCGAGCTGTACTCAGCTCATGAGGCCAGGATGGGCCGAAACCAGTTTTATGTTGCTTGTGTAGCAATTCAGAAAGGATAGCTCAGGCCAAGAATGACTTGCATATGACTGGGTCTAATCTGAGGTTGGAGGGTGGCAAAATAATGATGGACTGGGATGTAATCCCAAGTAATTAGAAGTGGCTGAGATTAATTCAAGCATGCAACCCGTCTTTTTTGTTTACTTCAGTTTGTAAAATAGGCCATATGCTTAAATTTATACAGTGTAGGGCAACAACGGGGTGAAGTAGCACACACTTTAGGTTACATAGTGTAGGAAGGTGGCTACCTGACAATGGTTACCCCAGATTTTTTGCCTTGTGTTTAGCTGGTTTTCGACTTAGTTGGCCTGGTTCCCTGCTAATCAGGGCCCCAGGCTATCTGCTCTCTCTGTAAAATGGATTCCATGTACCCTAGGTGCATAACTAGATTGGCTTGGGTCACCTTATCAGCCCCTGTACCATGCACTATAGGTGCTCAGGGCATAGGTGCCACCAAGGCCTACCAGGGGCTGAAGCATAGCTTTTGCCACCCCTGGCTGGTTCTTAAATTGACACAACTGGCTGATCACTCAGCTGGGGCAAGTGGGTGTAATCACCCCTTGCTTAGATATAGTATACCTATATCTAAACCTATATCTGGACACATATAAACCTGTGAGCCACTCCTATGGAAGGCCTTATCAATCCTGGAGGCAGAGTGCGTGGTTTAATGTGAGATTGTGCTCTGGCATGAGCTGAGCCTGTCTGCAGCTGTCGGGAACAACTCCCTAAGCTGATCCGGGATAATGCCATACCATATACTATTAAGTGCATTATAATCCTTGCGGTTATATAGCAACTTTGGTTTGGCTTTATCAAAACATGTTGTGTAAGGTGTCATACGATTTGGAATACTATCCCCTCGACAGTTCTGTCGACGGGGATAGCATTCCACCCCTCTAGAGGGAGAAGACATGTTACTTTACTGAAACGCGGTTGATTTTTAAAAGAGCCTCAGATCCACAAAATAGATGCTTCTGCCACATACACAAGTCTGACCTCCTGCTGCTGACCGAAACTCAGCAGAGGAGGCCTGGACAAAGGCTTTCCTGTCGCAGGGAGGTGTTACACCACCTCAGACAGGAGATAGTGGATTGTAGCAGGGAGGTTTGAAAGAAACCAGACACTGCCTGGGGCGCACAAGGCTGCCCCTTGCATAATCCGGCCAAACCGGTTCTGTGGCACACCAGCCCCAGTCCCAGCGCGGCCCTGATCAAAGGAAATGGGTGTATCCACCCCCTTCCTGAATCCCACCCATAGGAGGGGACCTAGCAGGTAATCCAGCCCCCTAGATTGGTATAAGAATGGGAGCAGTGCCAACGCACTCAGATTATCCTGATGAAACATAAGAAACAAAACTCTGGACCCTTCGACATCCTACTCGACGTAGAAGACTGAAGAATCTCCCTTGTGGTCAAGGAGTGACCACCCTGTGCAAACAGGCACCATCCAGCACCTAGACGTCTGCTTTGTTGCAGTTCCCGCCGGAACTCGAGCGACAGATCGACGAGATCAAGCTTGCCTGTCTTCTTACAGCCCGATCCACAGTCCCTGCAGAGCTGAGACCCGTGGAGGCGACCGGAAGCATGGGGAACGCCATCTTGAAAAGACCACGAGACGCTGACTGTGCAGCCCACGAGTGACCCTCGAAGCTGTACACTGGGGTTTGAGAAGCCCCAGCCCTGAGCCACTTTTGCACTGAAGCTCACCCCTCTACCATCGACGAGTGCTGTGTGGGGCCCTTCTGCTTTCTTTGGCTCAACGTGTTGGCCCGGTCACTTGCCAGCTGGCTTGTGGCCCCTGTGCCGGCGAAAACCTAAAAACGACTTGTGATTCTGGTTGCTCCAGACTTGCACCCGCTCGTCTGAAAAGGAGCACCCGCTCTGACCCTCCTGGTCCGAGTGAGAAGCAATCTTCCAATCCCGCGTGGATTGCTCTTGCCAAGTGTTGTTTGCTCCGATCTTGAAGCCAACAGCGCCGACGGTAAGAGCCTGCGTGGGACAGCTCGTGACCCGCTCCTGGACGTCGCAGATGCCCCAGAGCCCACGTGGCAACGGAGAGAAGCTCCTCGACAACCACCTGATTGCGCCCGACATTGCCTGGTTCCGTCCTGGTTCCACCCTGGTCACTGCTGAGTGACCCAGACTCTGTCCCCTCTGCTTTCAGGTACGTTACGACTCTGATCCACCCTTGGATCACACCGGACACTTCTCCTTCACACCGCCTGCAGCATCTTCAGCTTCAAGCACCAACAACCTTCGTGACGAAACCCGACGCCACTTCGACCCTATGCACCCGCTTCTTGTGGGTGAGGTAACGCAGCAACGCTGGTGTTCCCACACTGGTACACACCTCTAGGGTCTGTGTCTAAAGTTTTGTCCTTCTAGGTTCAGCGGAAGTATCCTTAAACTCTATTTGTGTAACCACGCAGCAAGTTTTGAAAAGAATCCTCTTTTTTACGCGAAGCCAGTGGAGAGCCCTCAGAGTGGGGGCGGGGAGATTAAGGACCAATCTGGCCGCCGTGTTTTGCAACACCTGGAGTTTGGACAGGTATTCCTCATTGATGCCTGCTAATAGGGCATTTCCATAATCTAGACGACTAATGATGAGACCTTGGACAAGGGGCATCCGGGAGGGTAAGGGAAGTCACTTGAAGTTTTTTTTAAGGGTTCTCATTATGCCGAAATTGGTGCGGATTGTATAGTTAATATGATCGGCCATAGAATGTTCGTCGTTGATAATGAAGCCTAGGTTGCGTGCTGCGGCTTTGCGAGGAGGGCAGGGGCCCAGGAATGATGGCTGCCAGTCGTCGGTCCATATTTTCTGGGCATTACCGAATAGTAGAATTTCGTTTTGATGGCATTAAGCAGAAGGTGGTTATTCGCCAACCAGTCACTGACGGATGCCATACATTGGTTAAATCTGGCTTTGGTGTTGCTGGGGTCTGCCCAAGTGTGATTAGTAGTTGCGTGTCATCAGCGTATGACACTGTACAAAACCCATAATCACGGATAATCTTTGCTAGGGGAGACACATATAGATTAAAAAGTGTAGGGCTCAATATGGAGCCCTGGGGAACTCCTTTGTCGATGTTCTGTTTTTTGGACACAAAAGAGCCTATTTGAACCTTAGAGGACCTGGCAGTCAGGTAGCTCCTAATCCAGCCTAGTGCCGGGTCCCCGACACCAATCTCTGACAAACGTTCTAGCAGGGTCGTATGGGAGATGATGTTGAAGGCTACGGAGAGATCAAGCAGGGTTAGGATTGCGTACTGTCTAGCTTCGAGAGAGAGTCTGATGTTGTCAACAATTTCAAGGAGGGCAGTTTCAGTGCTGTGGCAGGCCTGGAAGCCTGATTAGGATGGGTCTAATAGGGTATTGTGTTCCAGTTATTGAAAGAGCTGGTGATTAATCATTGATTCCATAGTTTTTCCAAACAAGGGTAAAAGGGAAATGGGGCGATAATTTGCAAATTGTTTTGGGTCGGCTGTGGGTTTTTTCAGAATTGGTCAGATAGTGACTTCCTTCCAATGTTTGGGGACCGTAGATTGGGAAAGTGAGAGGTAGAAACTTTTCGTCAGGTGTGGGACGAGGACTGGGACAATTTTTGATAAGATCTGGGCGGATGCTGGGTCATCCGGAGATCCTGATTTAATTTTGTTCAAGGTGAGACCTACCTCTTCCTCAGTGATAGTGCAGAATTGCTTAAGAGAGGGAGTGGAGGGGGGAAGAGATATGTTGATCTCTTGTAAGGGTGTAGTGTTAGGATGGAACAGACTATAAATGATATCTATTTTCTCTATGAAATGGGGTGAAGGTCGTCAACCCATTCTAGGGAAACCATGAGAGAGGGTTGACATGCTGCGGGGCTGGTGAATTCTTTAACTATTTTGTTGAGTTCTTTCTGTGAGTTGGCGGCCTGATCTATTCTGTTTGCGTTGTCTTTATGTACTTTTTTATAGTGTTGTTTGTCTAATTCGTTTTTGGTGTGTCGCCATTTACGTTCTGCCTTCCGGACAATACGTTTATTGATTTTCAGGTCAGTAGTGAACCAAGGGGAGAGTTTGGCAGGACACTTTGTGGTTTTCACTGGAGCAATGATTTCCAGGGTCTTGCTAATTGCAGTTTTCAAGTCTCTGGCAGCTTTGTCAATGTGGGTGTGGTTTTAGACGGGGGGATGGAAAAGTGAGTAAAGAAGGGCTCTATCTGAATCTTTTTCCAAGATCAACAAAGCTTTGATTCACGCTCGGGATGGGAAATGGTCTGTGACCCGTGGATCAGGAACTTTATTACATAGTGGTCTGACCATAGGACTGGAAATAGCTGGTCAAAGGTGACGTTAGGTGAGTTGGAAAATAGTAGGTCTAAGGAGTGTTCTGCTGCATGAGTGGGGCCTTTTACCAGTTGCTCCAGCCCCAATGAGCCCAAACTAGTAATGAGGTCTTTAGTGTGGTTTAGCTTTTAGCCCACAAGGCTTTAGCAGTCCAGAGATGAGACAGAAATCTTGTATGTGAATGAGTCCTTTGAAGACGATAACATGGATTCTATACCCAGCAATGCAGTCTTTTCTAGTGTGCAGTCTATGCAAGTTGCAAAAACAATGAACTGATAGATGGAATGCTCATATTCAAGTCAGGTACAAAAGGGAGTGGTGATGGACGGAGCATCTGAATCAATCAAACACTCACACCCAGTCAAAGGATCTGGGTTTAATCCATCACCGTTCTTTAGCCCACTCTGCCACCCCAGTTCAGACATGGCTATATGCAAATCAGTCTGACCCTGTGCCTCATGGGAACAGCCCAGCCCGAAGTGCCAAGCAATGTCTGCCCTGGACCGGAGACAAGCTTCCGAGGACCGGTTTCTGGGATTCCAGCCGTCTTCAGCCCGGCTTGCTTGAATCCAGTGGCAAAGTGAGCAAGGGACTCACGTCTGAGCATACCCTGCCACACTTATGGCGGCCAAAAGCGGTACAAATTTTCACCCCGAGTGTGCTGGGTATACTCAGACATGAGTCCCAGGCTCTCCACATCACTGGAGTCAAGCTATCCAGGCTGAAGAAGGCTGATAGCCAGAAACCGGTCCTTGGATGCTTGATTCCGGTCTTGGAAAGACATGGCTTGGTAGTTCGGACTGGACTGTTCCCATGAGGCACAGGGTCAGAGCTGATTTGCATATAGCCAGTGTCTAACCCAGGGTGGTGTGGAGTGCAAAAAAACGATGGATTTAGGCCCAGATCCTTGTACTGGGGTGAATGTATGACATTGTTCTACATTCTGTCCATCAACTGTGTTTTTTGCATATTCAAGTCAGTCACTGTAAATCGCTCGGG
Source organism: Lissotriton vulgaris (assembly GCF_964263255.1). Taxonomy (NCBI): domain Eukaryota; kingdom Metazoa; phylum Chordata; class Amphibia; order Caudata; family Salamandridae; genus Lissotriton; species Lissotriton vulgaris. The sequence continues at coordinate 284,363,913 of NC_141700.1, forward strand.
CAGCATCCCAAGCCATCGTTTTTACCCACCAAGCCTTCACAGTTTGGACCCAGCTATACCTGGCTGAAGTGTTCTAACTAGGGCCTAGGTTGCTTGTGTTCCGGTTCAGGGAGGACCTGGCCTGGCAGTTCAGGCTGGACTGCTCCCATGAGGAGCAGTGTCAAGACTGATTTGCATATGGCTGGATTCAAATTGAGGTAGCATGGTGGGCAAAGAGAAATGGATTGGGATGCAGCCCGAGCGATTGCGAGGGGCTGAGATGAATTCTAGCATTCTATCGAACACCTTGTTATTTGTTTTTTCCTTTGTAAATTGCTGTATATAGTGTTAAGATTGCAGATAAGGAAAGGAACATATTAATTATTATAAGAGGCACATCTGTATTGTACAAAAAGGATAATGACCATAGGAGAAGCGAGATCTGTTATCAAAGCGTATGTGAATCTACAGCACTATATTCTACGAACAGATGCTTACAGGCTAACGGCTATTTTCCGTCTGTAGTATTTGTAGCTGTACACATGCTCTGCATAAACTGCAAAGCTGGACTCTCCGTAAGTGGTGGCTAGTGTGTGGATTATGCAGATGGCTGGAATAAAGTATCTAGTCAATCAATGCCTGTTGGCTGGCTAGAACATTCACACAGTAGTGCTTAGTAAACGTGCAGGGTTGACCATGTAGCTGCCTTGTGTATGTCAGATAGAGGAATGTTCCCCAAGTCATCCGTGGTAGCAGTCTTCCTTTGAATAGGGTGAGCCCTAGGAGTAACAAGGAGGGATGTCTTAGCTTTGAGATGGCAAGCCTGTATACACCCTATCCATGTAGCAATCCCTGCTCTGGAAATAGGCTGCCCCCGTGAGACTTTAAAAAGGCAATAAACAATTGGTTAGCTTTGCAAACAAAGTTTTGTTTTGTCTAGGAAATACATGAGAGCACACTTCACATCTAGGGTGTGGAGTGCTCTCTCTGCTTCAGAGTCTCAGAATCTGGTTAGAGGGAAGAAGACGGGGAGCTCTATAGTCTAGTTAAGGTGGAAAGGGGAAACCACCTAAGAAAGGAACTTAATGTTTGTCGGAGTATTACCCTGTCCTTGTGAGCTTGCATGACAGGTTATGGCAGAGTGGGGGCCGCAAGTAAATTAGGCCTGGTTGAGAACCAGGACACCAGTACGCACTACTTGAATTGAATTTAGACGTTAATACATTTATTAAATTATCTTCAGTAAATTAGCTTAGGTCAACATAACATTCATTTTCATGTTACATTTGTTCTGGCGCATATTCATTTACCAACAAATACATTGTCGATTTCAATCATTAAATAATAAACATCAGAGTATCAATACATTCAGCGTTCACCCAATGCATTTCGGGGCGCGAAGCCCCTTCGTCAGGGGTCTGTGTGTGAAAAAAGTAGAAAAAGGAAAAGTAAGAGTAAGGAACCTTTTACTGTTGATGCACTATCGTTAGTAGAACAGGATGTATGAATGATGTGTTAATCTTACCGCAGGCTGAGTAGGATATATGGAATGACACTCGACTTTAGGTAAATGGTGTGAATCTAAATAGCAAAGAGAACAGGGTTTAAGCATATGGGTTGTATAAAGCCAAGGGCGTGTGCGAGCGCCTTGCGTGAAGCATAAGGTTACCTGTAACAATGTATTGATGCAGTCTGTGAAAACAGAAGAGAAAAGGGGCATGGAGGGTTTAGACTGATATCATTGTAAAATATTCGAATAGGTTAATGGTTCGAATATGTTTGTGAGACCTCACCTTGTCAGTGCTGACTTGAAAATAAGGAGCCTGTTTGAAAAACAAATAAAAAATGCTATTCAATGTTGCAAGACTGTGGTAGTTGCGGTAAATAAGCGTGCCAGGAATAGTAATGTTTACCTTAGAGTCCTACTCGGTGGATGTCAGACTCCACAGGTGCTCAGACTAGAAGCCTGTGTAAAGAATAATTAAAGCGCTGATCAATATTCCAAGCTAGCAGTGGTTAGCAAAAAATGAACGTGCCAAAAGTGGCTGTGGTTACCTTAGAGTCCTATTAAGCGAGCGTCAGACTCTATGCGTGTTCAAGCAGTGCTGTAATGAAGATCTGCCGAAAGAAACGAACACGAGGGTTTTTGTTAAAAAACAGTGCTGGCTAGCGTGCGCTTTTAAATAGAAAAATGATTGTTGAAATGCTCGGTTTAGCTATTTCGAAACGCAATCTTACCGGAGCTCGGGGTTCAAATGTTTTGGTGTCAGCGTTCTTCGGGTAATGTCACGGAGACAGCTCGTCCTTCTTTTATGTTAACAAGAAAGTTATGTGCGTAGCTATCAAAAACGGACTACGGAGGTCTCGACTTCGCGTGTGCATAAACAGAGTAAACGGGCGGCTGGTCCTTCCTTAATTGAAGTGACCGTGTCATTCAAAAAAAATTTTATAGGTGGGTCAAACACGTAAGAAAGCGTGAGTTACAGAAACGATATGATGGAGAGTACGTTATGTCCACGCAACGGGTAACAGTCTAGGTTAAGTGGCTCAATTATCTGTACAGGGTTCTAAGTGGCGACGAGCGCCATCTTGGAGTGGGGATATTCGCTGCTAGCTATGTGCATGAAGTGAGCAGAGTTGATTAGATGCTATGAAAGGAGATGATAAATGAAAGGGGTGTTTAGATGATGTACAGAAGAGTGATATAAACCAACCAGTATTTATAACTTTAAGCAAATAAACACCTTATGTTTCATCAAGAGCATAAGAAATATGAGCATAAAAAATATGCCTGCCTATTTACATTCTATAGGTAGAGTGCGATTTGCATCTGTATTCGGTCAGAAATGCTTGTGGAATTGAAGTGCACTTAAGTACCTGTGATGGGGTGGTAACTTGAAAATGTTAGGTTGAAGAATGAATACTGTGAAATGGTGAGAGATGATGTGCAATTAGAAGTGCTTATAAAAAGCATACGAGATCTAGTTTGTCATTCAATCCGTTCGGGGTGAGAGTTTGGAGTTTACGGATCCAGAATGTTTCTCGCTGAATTAGTATTTTAGCGTTGTCAGTGCCCAGTTTTTGGGGGACCATTTCAATAACTTGGAATCTTAGTTGGGCGATGGAGTGTCCAGCTTCATTCCAATGTTTAGCAAGGGGAGCAGTTAGATTCTTGTTACGAATACGACTTTTGTGCTCCGTTAATCTGATCTTAAGTTTTCTGTCCGTTTTGCCAACATATAACAGTCCGCAAGGACATTTTATGGAATAAACCACGTGTTCTGAGTTGCAGTCGGTTGTGTGTCTCAATTTTATTTTTTCACCCGTCCGTGGGTGCAACAAAGTGTCTCCTAGAATTACATTGTTGCAGTTTTTACAGTTGTAGCATTTCTGGGTTCCTTTATGCGTTCTTTTTGACGCCATGTCACTATCGGTAGCCTTGTTCAATAATTCTTTTAAGTTTTGCGATCTTTGGTATGCGAACAGTGGTTTGTCCCGAAACAATGTTGTGAAATCCTTTTCAGCTGTGATGATATCCCATCTTTTAGAGATGATTCTTTGTATGTCTTTTGACGCAGATGAGTATTTTGACACAAATACTGTCCTTTGGTTGTCTGTTTTGGTCTTTTTTTGCAGTAAATTCTTTCTCGGCATATTTTTGACTTTCTCCAAATGAACTTCTAGTAGTTTTGCTGGGTAGCCCCTGTCCAAGTATCTCTGTTTCTGTTGTTCTAGGCTTTTCTCACATTCCTTCTCGTCGGATGATATTCTTTTAATCCTCATAAATTGGGAAATTGGGAGATTATTTATGAGATTAGTTGGATGAAAGCTCTCATAAAGCAGTGCTGTGTTTCTGTCCGTTTCTTTTTTAAAAAGTTTGGTGTGGATCAACCCATTTCTGAGTTCAACAAGAACATCCAGAAAGGGGAGTGCTGTGTCACTGATGCTGTGGGTGAATTGTATTCGTGGGTTAGCCAAGTTTAAACTCTTGATGTTCTGTAATAATTCTGCAGCTGTGTGTCTCCATATGATGAATATATCATCAATATATCGTTTGAAATAAACTAGTCCAGCTTGCCATGTTGGATCTTCTAATATGTAGTCTAGCTCGAACTTTGCCATGAAAATATTCGCGTAAACGCAGGCTCCTGGAAATCCCATGGCCGTGCCTGTTTGTTGAATATAGAAACTTTCTTTCCATGCAAAGTAGCTGTTTAGTAGGCAAAATTCAAGTAGTTGTAATAGGAAACATTTCAATTCATCCGGTATTTCCGATCTCAGTAATGCCCATTCCATCGCTTCCAGCCCTTGTTTATGGGGAATTGATGTGTAAAGCGAAGTTACATCGATCGTGCATAGTGTCCAGTTTTCATTGTCCATTTTCGTGACTTCAGTTAGGCTTCTCAAAAAGTCTGATGTGTCCTCTATGTATGTGGTCCATTTTTGCATGAACGGTTGCATGTGCGCATCTATGAAGATGCCAAGATTTTCGAACATTGAGGAACAGCCCGATACAATTGGCCTGAAGGGAGGGTTTTCTAGGTTCTTATGAACTTTCGGTAGAAAGTATATCTTAGGTCTGCGTGGATGAAGTTGTTGTAGGTAACGTTTTGTTGAATTGTCAATCCAGTTGAACTCCTCTGCTTTGTCTAGAATAGTATCTAGCTGCTGTGCCATGGTCATGGTGGGATCTTGCTCCAGTTGAGTGTATGTGTCGGCGTCCTGAACATGTTCATCTCCTTTTCGTATATAAAACATTGTGTCCATTAGAACCAGTGCGCCGCCTTTATCAGCTCTTTGAAATGTGAGGTCTTTGTTGTTCGCTAATCTTTGGAGAGCACTATATTCCGCTCTGGTCAGGTTTCGACTTTTCCTTTTAAATTGAATTTTATTCATATCCGTTTTCACCAGAGTTTCGAATGTGTCCAATGTTTTGTGGGATGTTGGGGGCATGAAGTTGCTCTTAGGTCTAAATCGTTTGTCTGTCTCCATGCTGTCCGCTGTTGGGTTAAGAACTGAAAAAAAGTGCTTTAACCTTAAGATTCGCATAAATTTGAAGAGTGCTACCTCCATTTCTAGGGCATTTGTGTGGTACGTGGTTACGAACGATGTGCCTTTGTTTAATACCTTTTTTTTCAAAGTCCGTGAGGGTGTGGTGTGAGATGTTGATTATGAGGTCTTGGTCTGACTTCTTAATCCGGTCTTCTTCAGCAGGTCTCTGTCTTTCTCCCGCTGCTTGTCCCTTTCCCTGTCCTCTTCGCGATTTTTTTCTCCAGTTGTTGTTGTGGAAGCTTCTGGTGGTTTGCTTGGTAGGGGATCCGTGGCTAAAAAAGAAGCCGATGATGATTCAGTTGTACCACCCGCTGAAGCAGAGTATTGCGCTGTGGGTTTTTGTATTTGTGTGGTTACCACTGGTTGCCTTCTTGAACTGATGTCGCTGTCCGAAACTACACTTTCATCTGAGGAGGTTGGTTGTTGTCTTGTTTTGCTATTGAAACGTCGTTTCGCATACACCTCTGCCCATGTGTAGGCCTCGTTTAATTTATAGTCAATGGTGTCGCGTTTGAATTTACGCAACTTAGTTTCTTCCAGTTCCTTGCCATATTTATCTAGTCTTGTGTTCATGTCTTCGAGGGTCCTGCCCCATACGTCATCCTCGATTCTTTCTGACAAATCGCGTTTGAGGTTGTGTATTTCCTCTTCTAAATCAGCTATGGTTTTAGCGAGTTCCTCTACTAGCAAGAGTATTAAGTCCAGGGAGCATTTATTGAGGATTTCGAACCATTTCTCCATGAATTTCTGGTTATTATTCAATCTGTATAGCATAGGTCTTATAGCTAGTCTGAGTCCTCTAGGTATCCGCTTAACCCGATGGTATTGAATGAGTGTTGTTGCGTGTAGTCGCTGGTTTAGCTCACGTCGAGTTAAATATTCTAGTTGCTTTAACTGTTGTGTTATCGTTCCTCCTTGTGCATCAAAAGTTTTGGATTCCTTAATCAATTTGTATATCTGATTTGCATCTTCGACAGTGTAGACCTTGGTATTGGCTCTGTTGTCTGTAATGGCCGCTATTGATTCGAACGACATTTTCTCTGGTTGGTGCTAGTACCCTTGGGTTGCAGTGGGAAGAATAAGTGAATTTGGAAGGGTGACTGCACTCTATTTACTAAGCGTGTTAGAGCGTTAATCCGGTATGTGTGCTGTGCTGGTATGTAGCCTGCAAACTATGAAGTCAGAAGTAAATTAGGCCTGGTTGAGAACCAGGACACCAGTACGCACTACTTGAATTGAATTTAGACGTTAATACATTTATTAAATTATCTTCAGTAAATTAGCTTAGGTCAACATAACATTCATTTTCATGTTACATTTGTTCTGGCGCATATTCATTTACCAACAAATACATTGTCGATTTCAATCATTAAATAATAAACATCAGAGTATCAATACATTCAGCGTTCACCCAATGCATTTCGGGGCGCGAAGCCCCTTCGTCAGGGGTCTGTGTGTGAAAAAAGTAGAAAAAGGAAAAGTAAGAGTAAGGAACCTTTTACTGTTGATGCACTATCGTTAGTAGAACAGGATGTATGAATGATGTGTTAATCTTACCGCAGGCTGAGTAGGATATATGGAATGACACTCGACTTTAGGTAAATGGTGTGAATCTAAATAGCAAAGAGAACAGGGTTTAAGCATATGGGTTGTATAAAGCCAAGGGCGTGTGCGAGCGCCTTGCGTGAAGCATAAGGTTACCTGTAACAATGTATTGATGCAGTCTGTGAAAACAGAAGAGAAAAGGGGCATGGAGGGTTTAGACTGATATCATTGTAAAATATTCGAATAGGTTAATGGTTCGAATATGTTTGTGAGACCTCACCTTGTCAGTGCTGACTTGAAAATAAGGAGCCTGTTTGAAAAACAAATAAAATAAATAAAATAAAATAAATAAGCACACCAACACAGTGTAGAGATGTTATTCTCATCAGAAAAGCTACTTTCCAAAAGAATTACTGGAGCAAGATAGAATGTAAGGGTTCAAATGGGGGATCCACAAGCCTAGGACATACAATATAATATTCCACACTGGAGCTGGGGGAACCCTAGGAAGAATTACACTTTTGAAGCCTTCCATGAACGCCTTGATCACAGAGATGTGAAAACGGGAGGAATGCTCTTTGTTTTGCATGTATGTGGCTATAGGCCGATATCTTGGACTGCAGGTCTTAACCCTTTCTATGCTCATGACGGAGCCGCTCCGTCATGAGCCTCGGTTGAGCTGTGCTCATGACGGAGCGGTTCCGTCATGGGCCGCTCGGCGCGCCTGCGCGGCGCGAATTCTGCGCCTGCGCTGGACGTTCCATTGAGTGGGCGGGGCCATGACGGAACCGCTCCGTCATGAGCACAGCTCAACCACGGCTCGTGACGGAGCAGCATGCGAGCGCCGCTCGGCCCCCCCCCGCCCCCTTAGCGCTGCGGCGGAATTCCCGCCGCAGCGAAGGGGTTAAAGGATGCACTTCTTGGCAAATGCAGTAGTGGACAAATCTTCTCCACTTTGTGCCACAGCATGCTCATGTGTGATGTCTACGGGACTAACACAGGATGTCCATACACTCCCTGAGGCTGCCCAAGTAAACAAACTCAAGGACCTCAGGTGCCAGATTGCTATATTGAGTTACTTGGGATCTGGATATCAGATCCGACCTTGGTTCCTGGTAAAAAGGTCCAGCCTGTTGGAAAAGTCTCATGGAGGCAGATCGACATCTCGATTAGGGCTGAATACTAGGGCTGTCTAGCCCATGTGGACGCTACAAGAAAGACAGTTGTCACCGAGGTGACACTGAGGCTGAAAAAGAGGTACAAGCTGGACCAAGGCTCGAATGCTTTGAAGACATAGGCAAGCTTTGCTGGTGATATAAGTTAGAACTACTCCCACAAAGGTTTGGATCTGGAGGGGCTGGAGATGGAACTTGGACATGTTTATGGTGACTGTGAAGAAGTGAGGTGTTCGCCTTTGTATGCTGTAGACAATGCTTGCTGCTTGTGCTTTTGATCAGCCATTCTTCAAGATAGGGGAACACATGGATCCCCCCTCGCCTTAAGTTGGCAGCCAGCACTGTCAGGCACTTGGTGAAGATCCATGGGCCATTAGTGATGCTGAAGGGGAGTACCTTGAACTGATAATGCAGGCCACTTACAAGGAAATGCAGGTAGCATTTGTGGGAGGGAAGGACGGGGATATGAAAGTAGGCATCTTTTAAAGACCATTGTCACCATGTAGTCATCACCTTGTTGGAGTACAGGTATGACATCCTGCTGACTCACCATGTGGGAATATTTGGGGAGCATATATCTGTTGAGGGGCAGGAGGTGCAGAACAGGTCTGAGAGAGCTGTCCTTTTTGGGGATAAGGAAATGTAGTGAATAAACCCCTGTGCCCTTTTGGAGGAGCACTAAGACTTCTTCCACTAACAGTCGTAGATGTTCCCTGCTGAGAAGGCGTTTGCAGAGGGGACTGTGGGGTGGGGGTGTGAGAAGATCTAGTCAATAGCGGTGCAGAACTATTACCAATACCCACTTGTTTTATGTGATTTCCAGCCAGCAGGGGAGGAAATATTGGAGCATTCCCCACCAAGTGTTGTGTGGTTACGAGGGAGTTTAGGGAGAGTCACTGTTTGGCGGCAAATAACACTTTACTAGAGCCTCCTTTGCCCCTACCACGTTTATTGTTCTTGTACGCCCCTCAAGTGTATCACCTGGGAAAATGCTGGAGGTAGGCCTGCTGCTGCCCCTTATATGAAGAGGTGCATGAAGAGATGCATGTACTGTCTGCCCTGTACTGCTGCCTCCAAACCAATCCCAGAAGAGTGAAAGTTTAGATGGCACGCCTTGCCTTGACTGCATTGGCATAATTATTCCAGTTTCTCCAGCATTTGGTCAAACAGCGGACCTAAGAGGTGTTCACCATCATAAGGACAAATGGCACCATTGTTGCTGTACCTATGGTTTAAAACCATCAACACCAAGCCAGGCATGGAGTCTCATGAAGATGCTGGTATTGATTCCATTAGCCGCGGTGTCAGCTGCATGTAGTGCACAGTGGCTGGATGTATTGAAAATAGGTTTTTTCTCTGCGACCGACTGTTCACCCCTCTGTCTTCTTCTGGAAGATGCTTCCTGAAGTCTTGCATTTTGTTCCAGCCTCCACGATCGTCACAGAGAGCAAACAAGACAGAGTTGTCGATCATCTTGTTCGCTTTATCTGGAAGGGGAGCATCTCCTGTGGCCTTGGCATTTGCATGCAGTGTGTACAAGTAGGGAGTTAGGTGGTAACTGTTCACGAATGTAGGGTGAGTCATTAGGAAAAGGTTTGTATTTTTTTTAATCAACCTGTGGGGTAACTACCCTAACTTTTACAAAGTCCTTAAACATGTCTGTGTTAGCCATAGGCATTCCCTTAAGCATCGGGAGGAATTTGATGGTGTACTGGGATTTGAATAGCGCCTCTACCAAGAAATCATCATCTTCCTGTTGGTCATGTGTAGTATCTAGTATTAGTCTCAGCTGTTAGTGGCATGTGTTGTAAGCCATTGACTGATATGTAAGCCATTGACTGAGACCTCAGAATGTTAGCCTGGAATGTCATGGTTGTGGTTTCCATGGCGTGGGTTGAGGTTCCAGAATGACAAGAAGCCTGGTGGTGGTGAGATGCAAGAGGCTGGAGATACAACCTTCTACTTAAATAAACTTCATCTTCATCAACTACATTTACGCCTTCATCTTCATTTCATTGTTGACAACCTAATGTGGAACGTTTCCCACATGCTAGACGAGGTTTAGCTCTCCAACTCAAGAGTGCATCCTTCAAGCCAACTCGTCTCGTCTCTATCACCCCGGTGAGTGCTCAAACCGTAGTTATTTTTTAAACAAGCTGCCCAAACCTTTTTTTCAACGATTCAGAAAAGGGGGTGGTGATGGACAGAGTATCTGAATTAAGCAGAACACTCCTACCCAGTCCAAAGATCAGGGCTTGATCCATCACCGTTTTTTAGCTCACTGCACCATCCCAGCTCAGAACCTGGCTACATGCAAATTAGTCTGTCCCTGGCCCAGTGCATCATGGGAACAGGGCAGACCAAACTACCAAGCCAATTCTTATACTGGGAATGAAACAAGCTTCCGGGGACCGGTTTCTGGCATTTCAGCCGTCTTCGGCCCGGCTTGCTTGAATCATGATGGTGCAGTGAGCAAGGGACTCACATCTGAGTATACCCTTTCACGCTTATGGTGGACAAATCGATTCAGAAAAGGGGGTGGTGATGGACAGAGTATCTGAATTAAGCAGAACACTCCTACCCAGTCCAAAGATCAGGGCTTGATCCATCACCGTTTTTTAGCTCACTGCACCATCCCAGCTCAGAACCTGGCTACATGCAAATTAGTCTGTCCCTGGCCCAGTACATCATGGGAACAGGGCAGACCAAACTACCAAGCCAATTCTTATACTGGGAAGGAAACAAGCTTCCGGGGACCGGTTTCTGGCATTTCAGCCGTCTTCGGCCCGGCTTGCTTGAATCCTGATGGTGCAGTGAGCAAGGGACTCACATCTGAGTATACCCTCCACGCTTATGGTGGACAAAACGATTCAGAAAAGGGGGTGGTGATGGACAGAGTATCTGAATTAAGCAGAACACTCATACCCAGTCCAAAGATCAGGGCTTGATCCATCACCGTTTTTTAGCTCACTGCACCATCCCAGCTCAGAACCTGGCTACATGCAAATTAGTCTGTCCCTGGCCCAGTGCATCATGGGAACAGGGCAGACCAAACTACCAAGCCAATTCTTATACTGGTAAGGAAACAAGCTTCCGGGGACCGGTTTCTGGCATTTCAGCCGTCTTCGGCCCGGCTTGCTTGAATCCTGATGGTGCAGTGAGCAAGGGACTCACATCTGAGTATACCCTTCCACGCTTATGGTGGACAAATCGATTCAGAAAAGGGGGTGGTGATGGACAGAGTATCTGAATTAAGCAGAACACTCCTACCCAGTCCAAAGATTAGGGCTTGATCCATCACCGTTTTTTAGCTCACTGCACCATCCCAGCTCAGAACCTGGCTACATGCAAATTAGTCTGTCCCTGGCCCAGTGCATCATGGGAACAGGGCAGACCAAACTACCAAGCCAATTCTTATACTGGGAAGGAAACAAGCTTCCGGGGACCGGTTTCTGGCATTTCAGCCGTCTTCGGCCCGGCTTGCTTGAATCCTGATGGTGCAGTGAGCAAGGGACTCACATCTGAGTATACCCTTTCACGCTTATGGTGGACAAAACGATTCAGAAAAGGGGGTGGTGATGGACAGAGTATCTGAATTGAGCAGAACACTCCTACCCAGTCGACGACGGCTGAAATGCCAGAAACCGGTCCCCAGAAGCTTGTCTCCTTACCAGTGAAGAATTGGCTAGGTAGTTTGGTCTGCCCTGTTCCCATGAGGCACGGGGTCAGGCTAATTTGCATATAGCCAGGTCCTGAACTAGGGTGATGCAGTGAGCTAAATAACGGTGATGGATTAAGCCCTGATCTCTTGACTGGGTAAGAGTGGTCTGCCTAATTCAGACACTCTGTTCATCACCACCCCCTTTTCTGTATCGTTATTGGCCACTACAGGTGTGGCAGGGTATACTCAGACATGAGTCCCTTGCTCACTGCACCACCAAGATTCAAGCAAACCGGGCCGACGACGGCTGAAATGCCAGAAACCGGTCCCCGGAAGCTTGTCTCCTTACCAGTGAAGAATTGGCTTGGTAGTTTGGTATGCCCTGTTCCCATGAGGCACCGGGTCAGGCTAATTTGCATATAGCCAGGTTCTGAACTGGGGTGACGCAGTGAGCTAAATAACGGTGATGGATTAAGCCCTGATCTCTTGATTGGGTAAGAGTGGTCTGCTTAATTCAGACACTCTGTTCATCACCACCCCCTTTTCTGTATCAAACCTTTTTTTCAGTTTTTTTTTTAATTTCAAGTGAAAACTATACATATAACAGAAACGCCAAGCCTTACCGGTTTCTGTGATCGCTTTCGCTCGAGCGCTTTTGAAACCATCTTGGATTTCTTCACGCGACGCTCAACAACTAAACAATACGACCACCTCTAGAAATAGACCGCAACGTTGCAGACCTCACGCGCGGCGGCCATATTAAGTTGGTCAAATGACTTGGGAAAACATGCCCGATCGGCTGCAAAAAACACCGGATGGTTGCTGTCATCATACTCGGCGGCCATTTTTAGTAAAAAAATAAAACACGTTTTTTCCTTGTTTCTTCGTTGTTACTTATTTCTGCATTGGCTCGGTGACGAGCACACCTCCTTACATCCTCCCCTGGTTCAGTTACTACTACAGGTTTGTGTTGTTACATTCTGAGTGTTGCGCATTCATATTACCCGGCATCCTGTATTTGGTCTTTGTTCTGCTCGGTAACGGGCACACCAATTACCTTCTTAAACTCAATTGTGAGTACTATTACTTGAAAGAAGCTACATATTTACACCACCAAGATCATATTTAATCAAAACAGCCTCAGTGATAATCTCCTCATTAAACGTTGGTCTCACTTACATCGTGGAAATTCCTTTTGCTCGGTGACGGGTGCACCGTTTTCTTTTTAGCATATTTTGCATGGTATTCTCTACTTTTTCTTTGTTATACTCGGTGACGGGCACACCCTTCAACATTTTGAGCATTGGCCAACATGATAGATCAAGACATCCCTCTTTAGTCTTCTTTAGTTTTTCAAGCGCGGATTTTAAGATGGCCGACCCTTTGGACCGACCGCCGGATACTGTTCTCGTTTCTTTATGCCAGCCTATGTGTTATGCGTTTCCGTGTGTTTAGCCCTTGGCGCCCGTGTATTTATAGAAGCATTTTCTTTGTTGCCTGTACCTTTGACAGAATCCATGGGGTCCTCTCGTTGGCGGCACGTCAGTATCGGCATTTGAAGTAAGTACTGCTCTTCATATTATTACGGACTCCTCTTCTTTTTTCCTGCATCCGGGATCTGGACACTTCTTCATTTTTTACTCTTATGTTTCCAGATTTTGGTTATGTGTTGTCCGGACTTAGAACCTTGGGGATTACTTCTAGATTTATTCCCTTACAGGTATCTTGTTTTATTAAATTTCTTCTACTTTGGTCTCTATAAAAAAGTTTGTCCATTTATTGTAGTCTGTTTACGTCTTCTTATATTCTTCTTGCATTCTGGTTTCTGTTTCCTTGGCCCCCAGACTTACTTTGGAAATAGTCCTTGTTCTGCTACATTTAATGCGGGGTTGCCGGAATAACCTTTTTTTGGATTCTTCATTATTGTGAGTATTGGTTCACGTCCTTCGCCATGTTCTTTTCTTTATTGTAACCAGTACAGCAGGCTTTTCTTATCGTGCTTGGTCCTGCTTTATTTTATTACAGGTATTTGTTCGTGCCTGGACTCACACTCCTTGGTCCCCTGCTTTTAAAATTTAGTTTCCATGTCAAGACCTGTTTGGCCTTCCTTTAGACCGTAGGTGTTTACCTTTTCTTATTTCTTTTTGTTTTAGCATTTGCCAGCTACTGCTGGCTTTGTGCTGTCTTTTATCTTAGCTGTTCCATTTGTCTGTTCCTATCTTTTATTTTAGACAACTCAGCTCCGGCAACAGTTGATTGTAGCTGTATGTTGTACCCTTTATTCCTTACCTCATTTTGGCTTTCGATGTTTGTTTGTTCATGCTATATTCTCTATATTTGTTTCTCCACTTTTTTGTCTACGCTTTCTTTCACATCTTGGGGCTGTAAGGTTGGCTCACTTGGATATTTGTAGGTGGCCTTGGTCCACCATTATGCACGTTTAGGAGGTTCTCTGTTTCACAAATTGGTGATGGCTTTTGTTCTTGATTCTATTTGAATCTCTTGTTCAGGTTGACTATTTTTAGCCTCTGTAGTTTTATCTTATGTAATGTCCCTAAAATTATTTCTTTTCCCAACAGACAGTTCGTTTAGCTCTGCTTTTACACAATACATTGTGTGTTTATGATTGATGACTGCCTCCTGGCCACTATATATTAAAACTATGAAGTCTGCGCCCTGATGAAGGAAGCTTGAAGCAGCGCATTTCCGAAACGCGCGTCAGCGCTTTTCACCCTTGTTGTCATATTTGTGATGTATGTAGTGTTCATGTATTTTATTGTTTTTCATTGTGTTATGTTGGTTCTTAGTTTTATATTGAAGTATTAATGTTATTTGTGCTTGGTCTATTTGTTAGTTAGTTGGTCCTCTGTATAGTGTGGTTAGATTGCATTTCTCCTTTGGGCTTTCTCCTTTCTTGTGATTATTGGTTCATTACATATACGACTGTTGTTATTTATTATGTCTTCATTTTTATGTATCTCTTATATTTATGTACAAAAAACATTTTTCTACCCAAAAAAGTAATGATGATCAATAAATAATAGTGAGTTGAACTGTTCTGTGGGTGATTACGTGCATGTTTGGAGCTACTGCCCATTTTATTTAATTCAGTGAGGGTATCCGTTCATGTGCTCTTTTTGCATTTATCCTGGTTTGGATGTTCCCCTAGAACTAGTTTCTCAGGGTCCCTCTTATGTTTCTTTGGCACACCATTTACCTCTTCAACTAAATTTCAAGTACTGTAGTGGCAAAGAAGCCTCAGTGCTAAACTCTCCATTAAAAGTTAGTCTCTCTAACATTCTGGAGTCCCACTTTTGCTCGGTGACAGGAACACCATCTTTCTTTTAGCTCATTTTGCAGGATTACGTTTCTTTGTTGTTTTTTTTTACTCTTGCACTTCACCTTGGAGTATTCCGAACCGTGCCATAATGCAAAACGTTCCCGCTCCACCTTTTTTCCTCATAAACCCTGATGAACCTCAAATTCCATGGAAGAAATGGAAAAATGTTTTTGCAAACTATGCCAGGGTGTGCGGTACATCTTTAAGTGCTGAACGTAAGATGTCTTTATTACATCATTGTCTTGGTTCTGAAGGCCAAGAAGTATTCAAACACTTACCTGATTTACCTACTGAAGTGAGTAACAGTATTAATGAATATGAAATATGTTTAAAGAAATTAGATTTGCATTATTTACCCAAGGTTGCACGAGTTTTAAAAAGATTTCAATTTGGCAAATGTACGCAAAGGTCCAATGAGTCTGTTGAAGAATATGTTTCAGTATTGAGAAAACTGGCCTCAACTTTCTTGTTTGGGATTAGTAGTGATGAAAGATTACGCAATCAGTTTATGTTAGGGTGTTGTGTAGAAAAAGCCAGAGAAAGATTTTGGCAAAATGATGATCCGTCTTTATCTAAAGTAATTACTCTTGCAAAAAGTTTTCAACATAGCAAAGCCTGTGTTGAAGAAATAAAAAAGGGGAATGCTACCTCAAAAGAGGAAACAGTGCAACCAGTCAATTCTCACATAAAGTCTAGTGATGCTTCCTCTTCACGCTTTTATCAAAAAGATACCGGGAAAGATGGAAAAACCATTCAAGGGAAGTGTTAAAGGTGTGGTGATTTTGGTCACTATGCCAATTTCAAAGGTTGTGTGGGTTGGAAAGCTACCTGCAAGAAATGTGGGAGAAAATGGCATGTCTCAAGTTCCTGTAGAAGCTCTGGTACCAAAAATAATTCTGTTTAAAAAAAAAAAAATCACAAAATTAGCTGCAAACTTGTTGATGATTCATCTGGCGATGAAATTATTTTACAGGTTGAAGACAGAACAGGAGGCCCTTGGGACATGGTTCAAATTGATGGTGCTTTGGTTTCAATGTTATTTGATTCAGGCGCAGAAATATTGTTGATAACAAACGTTTTTAAAAAAAATATATTTGTTGGGTAAAGTTAAGTTATACAAACCCGATATTTGACCCACAGTATATGGAGGTCAACCAATAAAGTTGGTAGGTTATCTCAATGGGTCTTTATATTTTAAAGACAGACTGGCTGTGGGAAAAATATATGTTTCTGCGACAGGTGATTCTCTTATCAGTTGGTATCACCAAAAAGATCTTGGAGTCTTTCTTGATCCCAATGAAAATCCATCTGTAAAACTTAAGCAAATTGCACAGGTAGAATCGGTAAGTTCTGATGAACCTGACTTTGAGAAAGAGTTTCCAGAGGTGTTTAACACTAAACTTGGCTGTGTGAAGAACTATGTACACAAAATAAGAGTAAAAAAGGGGGCTCTTCCAATTGTAAGGAAAGTTAGGGGGGGGTTCCTTTGCTGGTTAAAGACAAGAAGAAAGAAGAACTAGATAAGTTGAAAGATAATGGTATTATTGAAGAAGTAGAAGCTAAAGAGTAGTTAGCTCCTGTTGTTATGGTGAAGAAGGCTAATGGTGAGGTTCGTCTTTTTGTGGATCTGCGTGAGTTGAATAAAACTGTTATTGTTGACCATTTTCCCTTACCTAACATTTGTGAAATGCTCTTCATGTTAAAGGGGGCAAAATGTTTTACCACTGTTAATCTCACATCCGCTTACCACAGGTCAAATTTCATCGTGGGTTACAAGATTTGACTGCCTTTGTTACCCCTTTTGGTACTTATAAGTTTGTGCGCATGCCATTTGGGCTAATCCCGGCACCTGCCGTCTTCCAGCGGGTGATGGAAAAAATGTTGAGTGCTATTCCAGGAATTAAAATTTATCAAAACAATGTATTGTTGTTTGCTGAGAATGTGGTTCAACATGATCAACGTATGCGTCATGGGCTTCAAAGATTTAGAGACAATGGTGTAATGTTGAAAGGGAGCAAAAGTTCAATTTGGACTAGATAGATTATTTAGGACACAGAATTTGTATTTGTATATGGTATTTATAAAGCGCGAACTGTCGCTCCGAAAGGAGCATCCTGGCGCTAGAATTCCCTCTGAGGGCATTGAGCCTAAAAAAGAACTGGTTGAAACCATAAAAAAATGGTCCAGTCCCACTTCAAAAGAAGTAGTATTTAAGTTCTTGGGGATATCTGAATTTTTATAATAAATGTATTGTGAATTTTGCAGAGAAGACTCACAATATGCGAGCCCTTTTAAAGAAAGGTATATCTTTCTTGTGGTCTGAAGAGTGTGAGAAAGAGTTTGTTTCCCTCAAGAACTCGCTAAAAAAGGCTTCTTGTTTGCAGAGTTTTGAGCCTGAGCAGGAATCTATAATTATGTCTGATGCCAGCTCCAAAGGGCTGGGAGATGTCCTTCTACAGAGACACAGTGGCTTAGAAAGGACCATTTTATTTCCAGATTGAAAGGAGCAGAACTGAATTACTCAGTTATTGAAATAGAGGCATTGGCAGTATCTGGGGCTGTGCAAAAAAGTATATATTTTGTATGTGGGAATAAGGTTATTGTCAGTTAGTCAGTAACTTTATTACGATCACAAGGATCCTGAAAAGTATACAGCACAACAGAAACCAGAATGTACAACAATAATGAGATAACAAAATAAAAAGTTACTAAAAACAATTACACAATTTACACAATTTTAAAACTCCATAGGAAAAAAGTGCAACGTGCAATCGCAGCCAATAACAAGCTTGATTGATCAGAATTAAAGTGCTTAATGTGCTGGGTTACAGAGCCAATAGATACAAGATCTTAAACAATTACAAAAAGGTTTGGGACAAGCCATTCCTTATGGGCAACAGAAAGCTTCAAAAACATAGTTCCCTTTGCTTGAGCCAAAGTGCATGCCAACATTTAGAAAGGCCAAACACAATGGGTTGTCTAGTATCAGTGCACAGAGCTTTTAACAACTCTAAGGACCACATTCTACTAGAGTACATAACGGGACAATCAATTTTTTCCTCAGTAGCCAGTAGGATGGGCAAAAAAAAAGTAAATGGACAATAGATTCTGAACTTACTCGGCATGTCGGACAGAGATCATCAAAAGTAGTACTGCTCGACCACTTTGAACAAAACAGTTTGGTAGGAAGTGTTTTATAACGGGATTGCAAAAAAAGCATCTGTGCAAAAGAGGGAACAATTTCATCAATACTTGGTTCGAAGGATAAGAAGCATTTCTTTTTTTTAATTCTTTTTTTATTGAAATCAGGGATATCATACACATCTGTTACATATCATTGATATTCTTTGTAAATCCGTATATGTACATAGTTTCCTCCCAAAAATTTCCAAATCATATTTGTTCTACATATAAACATATCTACCCAATCCCCTGCCGCCCCTTTTCTTCCATCCACGTTATAAGAGGTTCTCATACGCTCTCGCCTTTCCTCCTGGTTCTGACCCCTTTACATTTAAACAAAGCGATTTCTTAACAGCCATGATATAGTAGCCTGTAGAGCCAGTGAAAATATGTAGGAGGCTCACT
Organism: Lissotriton vulgaris; assembly: GCF_964263255.1. Lineage (NCBI taxonomy): Eukaryota > Metazoa > Chordata > Amphibia > Caudata > Salamandridae > Lissotriton > Lissotriton vulgaris. The sequence goes on from NC_141700.1 coordinate 284,382,253, forward strand.
ATCCTTCCATCCTGTGGTTATCAATAGGCGTACTATCACCATCGTTAAAAACACAAAATCCCGCTCCCTCAAAATTAAATTTAATCGAGCATCAAAGCCTAACAGCATCACTGTTGGAGTAATTTTAAATTCTCTGCTGAGTACCTGAAACCAACATTTTTCAATAGCCTCTTTTAGCAGGTTCAACTTTATGCATGAAAAGAACATATGTATGCTATCCGCTGGGCCCACCTGACATCTTGGACATTTATCAGTTTGCCTCTTCCCCCACCCAAATAATTTAGCCGGCGTGTAATAGAGATCGTATACTGTTTTATATTACTGAGCTTTGAGGTTGGCTGCCATAAGTACCTTATATCCAATCTCTAACACCATATCGATATCTATTTCCCCATCCTCAAGCTTACAAGCCCACTTGGTTTCTGTTTTACCTATATCATCTGGTATCTTTGCTATTCCTTGTAGAAATCCTTAATTTTACTATCTGCATTTTCGATCATTTTCAAAATAGGAACAGCATCCATGTTGATAGAGCCTGTAGTAAGCCCTCTAATTTGGTTTTGGATTTGTAGATATTTAAAGCAGGAGCTTTGACATAGGCCACATTTTGTAACTAATTCTAAAAAATATTTCCTGACCGCATTTGAATATAAATCTGCTAAAAACATAATCCCCGCCTGTTCCCATTTCCTAGCCATTCCATCATATAGTGTTGTTGCTAAGAAGTCAGAGTGAGGTATATTTATTATGCCTTCTGATTTTGCAGATTTTTTCCACTTTTTTCCAAATTCTTAGCACCATCTGGATATATCTATAGCGAGGGTTTTTATATAATGTATCTAGCTGCCGTTGTAGTAGTCCCGTAACTTCATTACCCGCTGCAAATTGATGTATAGTGGGTATTTGAGATCGTTCCACCTCGCCCCTTTGTAGATGATATAGTGACCCGGTTTGTTGCAGGGCATTAGGGGCTCCCCAACCTCCCCGTTCCCTCGGTAGCGTCAGGTATTTATCGGCACGACGCACCTTTTGATACCCCCAGATAAATTTAGAGAACATTGCCTCAATTCTATGTATTTTAGTAGCAGTGTGCTCCAAAGGTATTGCCCGAATAAGATACAGAATTTTAGGGAAAATCTTCATTTTAATTACGTTTATTCGTCCAATAATTGTAAGATGTAAATTATAAATGCGTTTTAAGTCATTATTTATTATTTATAATACTGGATCAATATTAATTGCCCAAAGTTCATTAATGTCTGCTATTATTTTGACCCCTAAATACTTCGCTGACTTGACTGCACGAGGATCTTTAAAAAAAGCACTTTGCAGAACAGCTAATTTGCGTTTTAGTTTTGTTTAAGAGATACCCAGATTTGTCCCCAAATTCGGCTGCCAAGCTTTCAATTTCTTTAATAGCAGTTCGGGGTTCCGCTGTAATTGCAATATCATCTGCATATGCTAACATTTTTGTCTCATAATCACATATTGTAACTGTTTTTATCCCCTGATTATGTAAAATGCGGTTAATAAAAGGGTCTAAATAATATGCAAACAATATACGGGAAAAGGGGCTGCCTTGACGCGTCCCCTAGCTATCTCTATCCTCCTGGATATATGACCCATCATTTGAATCTGGGCATGCGGTTTAAAGTACATTGCCTGGAGAGCCTTAACAATTCCTGGAGGAAATCCTCTATCTTCCAAGCTCCTCTATAAATATCGCCAGGTCACTCGGTCAAAGGACTTCTTCGTGTCCAGGAGCACCACAGCCATTTCGATCTCATCCACCTCTGCTATATCCAAAATTGAATTAACCCATCTTGTATGGTCTGTGGTCCCCCTGCCGGAAACAAAACCATATTGCCAGGGTGATATGAGAGCAGCAATGGTCTTTTGCAATCGAGTAGCCATTATTTTTTAGTACACTTTAGCACCTGCGTTCATGAGCAATATGGGGCGATACGATGATGGTAATTCTGGAGGTTTATCTTTTTTCAAAAAGACAACCACATCCGTATCCTGCCACGACACGGGTGGGACCCCTTTATACTGAATTCTGACAAATAAGTCTTGCATAACAGGAAGTATTTGGGGTATTAATAGTTATACATTTCTATGTGGATTTTATCAGGACCTGTAGCTTTCCCCAGTGCTAGGGACGCCAGTGCCTCCTGAACTTCCTCTACAGTTATATCACTTTCCAGTTCTAAGGCGACCTCAAGATCTAGTCGTGATAGGGGAGGATATTCATCTGTTATTTCATCATATACGTCACCATCCAGTGAACTTTCTTCTGTGCGATACAGCTTAGTATATAATTCCTCAAATACCTCAGTTATTTCTTGCGGTCCAGATACTAACTGATTATTTTTATCCCTCATTTCGACTATGTTTTTTATTTATTTTCATTTCAAAAGTTTTTTTATTGGTTGTTTCCAAAAAACACAAAAGACATGTACATACAATAAAAAAGCAAAGGAACCATTGATGGATACGTTAGATTGGCGACTGACTGCAGAAACAAAAAGAAATAAATGCATGAGCGATGATAGACATTCGGAGATCAATATGAAATCCTGGGTCAAACAGAAAGATAAAATGCATAACCTCAATCGTATACATTGCATATGTAGTATCAACACAAGTACAGTAACCTGCAGGCGTTTACATTAATTGAAGATGATTGACTTGTTGGTTTAGCACGTAGAGAGCGTGTAGGGTCATGTTGAGTTGGAGTCGGCAGAGAACGTGTAGGGTCGTGTTGAGCTGGAGTCGGAGGAGTAGTGTTCTTAGTGCTAAGAGTCGACCCGTAGCCTCCCCATATTCGTAAAGCTCCCCACGGTATGCTTGAAACATCTGAACAATTTTATTCTGGAAGTAAGCATTTATTTCTGATTTTGCTATGGCGAGTTTAGTCATTTGTTCAGCTATTAAGCACTCCGAGCTCCCCTTGTTTATTATCGGAGTATGTTCTGCCTCTAATTTAGATAGTTTATTAATTAGTTGATCAACTTGCATTTTACGCTGTTTCAGAATGCAAGCTGCATACCCTATTATCTGACCTCGCAGGGTGGCTTTAAAGTTATCTCAAACTATCTCACGGGATGCACTATACCTACTGCAGTCAAAAAACTCATGTGCCCACTGTTTAATAAAAATACAAAATTCCTCATCAGAGACCATTGTGCCCTTTGTCTACTTCTCATGGCCTCTCTTAGCTCTAATAACAGGGGGTTATGGTCAGAGTATAATTGGGGCAGTTTGATAATCTCTAAACTACCTATCAGTAGATAAGAGGCAAGGAAGTAATCCAACCATACACATTTTCTATGCGGATGGGAATAGTAAGTAAATCCAGGATCTGTTTGTTGTTTTTCTGCCCATACATCACAGAGACCATGAGTATTTTTAAACGATCCAATTGCTCTGTAAACCCTTGGTTTTCTTGCGAGATATATTTTTTTCTGAACATTCATCACATCCAGGTGTATATTAAAGTCACCACATACTATCAGCCGCTGAGACCAGTTAACTAATTACATTTCCAATACAGTCCAAAAGTCATCATCATCTTGGTTAGAGCCATAAATATTTACAACTGTAAGACCATTGGGCAGTTCTACTATTGCCCATCGCCCCCACTTATCCGCGGCTGATCGTATTACCGGCCTATCCCGCTGTCTTAAGTATATCGCTACCCCTCTAATCATCGTATCCTGAAAAGAGCATGCCGCTAGAGAATAGTCCCTGATCTCTAAGAGCCTCCTGTTTCGCCATGGTATAAAAGTCTCTTGTAAGCATATTACATCTGGATTCGTTGTTCTGATTATTTCAAACATTTTCTCTTGTTTTTTCCTATCATTTAAGCCGCCCATGTTAGATGAATAGATCCTGAATTTATCCATATTTGATATTGGTAGTTCCCTTATCTGACCATTGCCACTTTTGCACCCTGATTTGATCGTTTCCAATAAGAGTAGATATCTCTGATTTCTGTTTTTTATTTTGCTTATCTAACCCCTGAGCCCTCCCCCATCTCCCCCCTACCCCTAACACTCCCCCCACCTTCACACCCCTCACCCAACCCAGTGCCCCCATGATACCACCTCCCCCCTCCCCCACCCATTTCCCACTACATTGGCAAAAGGTCTTATGGCCCTTACGATGGAGAAAGACTTGCGCCTTGGTGTCTCCCCTTCTTCTATGTAAAGGGTTTTAACCCCAAAGTGTATACCCATATATTATGCTGTTGCTTAATTGCATTTTGTTTTAAAGTCTCAAGTCAATATCATCCAGCCACATAATCATCGGGAAGCCGGCAGCTTTTCAGTCCCATTTTCTTTTTTTTTTCCATGCATAGATCCGATGGAGTCCAGGTATTCTTTGGCCTGAATTTCTGACGTTAAGAATCCTATTTGGCCTTTGTCAACAGTTTTTATTGTGGCAGGAATAAGTAGAAACGCTTGTGCTCCCTTATTCTGGAACGGTGTTATGAGTTGTCGTAACAACCACCTCTTCTCCAACGTATAGTGGCAGAAATCAGTCCTTACGAAAAACTGAACACCCTTTCCCTGCCTCTTCTTATCTGGTCGAGCCAGATCATATAGGGCCTACCGTGCTAAAAAGTTATTCAAAGATATCAAAACAGCCCTTGGCTTACTCTCTGTTTGAGATCCCTTGGATGACAGCAATCTAAATGGGAATCTATGGGCCCTTTGGATCTCACAAGACCAGTTCCACATTGTAAGTTCTGGGAAGGCTTCAGTAAAAAGGTCAAGAAGCATTTAAATGTAAAAAAGTCTTTGGTCAGGCTAGATTCCGAGATTATAGCATCCTCTGCTAAAGTAGCTTCCCAGAACACTTCCTTCATTCTTGCTCTTGAGATTCATCTCATACTTCCCGGGTTTGTCCAAAAAACATCCATGCCCAGCTTCTCCAAGATGTTCTGTATGACAATAAACCGGTTGATTTTTGACGCTTTGGGGAATCTCAGGAGATCTAGCAGAGTCTCTCGGTATGATTCCAGCTCCTCCACAGTCCATAGTCTAAACCAGAACATTAGCAATCTATAATTCGCCTTGTGTATCAGTTCTCTATGTGCCAGATCCATGTACAAAGGTTTCATTGGGGAATTTTGGGGTAAATCCACTAATGATCTTAAAAAGCGTTTTTCAACAACAATTAGCTGCACTATATTTCCTGTCCCCACAAATCTACGCCATACATTATGCTCCCCAATATCTTAGTGTTATAAATTTCGAGTGCTGGAGCAATATGGAGTGAGACTGTTTTTCTATGAATCTTGCTAATGTGGTTACACTGGACAATTTGGTTTAATTTTGCCTTCTCCATATGAGCATCCCATTGTACTGATGGGGACACTCGAATACCCAAGTAGTCAAATACATCTACTTGTTCTAGTCTAGTATTGCCAACACATATCGGTCTACTTGATGCTTTCCTTCCCATTTTGTTAAAAATCATATACTTCGTTTCCCCCCCCGTTTAAAAACAAACCCCTATCATTACAAAAATGATTAAAATCATTTAAAAGTTGCTGGAGACCCTGAGGTGACTTTGAAATTAAAAGGGTATCATCCGCATATAAAAAAGCGGAAACTCTTTTAGTGACTATTTTTGGCGCATCGCAGCCGTCCCGGTCCAAGAAATTGATAACACCATTGATAAAAAGAGTAAAAGGGATGGGTGCAAGCACACACGTTGTACAGGAAAGGTATCTGTAACTTCATTTTTTGGACCCCACCTAACCCGTGCTGTACTAGAAGAGTCTGATTAAGATGTCGAAAATGTTTATCTGCAGGCCCATCTCTTTTAGTACACTCCACAGCTTTGCACGAGGCACTGAATCAAAAGCTGTGCGCAGATCAACAAATACCACATATAATTTCCCAACTTTGACATCCACTTCTTTCCAATTATTACAAATAAAACGGACAACCTGGTCTAAAGTGCTAACTTTACTACGAAAACCAGCTTGAAAGTCACTTAAAATTTGGAACTCCGTCATCCATTCTTAGAGTTTCCCTAAGACCTGTTTGCAAAAAAAAAATTCTAAAGAGAGTCAATGAGGCTTATCAGCCTATAACTTGAAGGCTCAGTTTTATCGTTTTTCTTAAAGATAGGCACTATTTCTGAAATCAGCCAAGATGGCGGTGCAGGTGCTCCTGTCAGAACCAGATTGGATAGCATATTAATGTACGTGCCCCATAACAAATTATCTTCTTTGTACAAGTCGTTTGGACTTTAGTCAGGGCCTGGGGCACGGGCCATTGCACATGATGAAATTGGCAGTTGGGTTTCCTCAATTGAAAAGACCAGGGGTTCATATTCCCCAATAAGCCCCTCATCCTCAGCCTCGCTAGTCTTGCCACTTACATAGCTGTCATTAGCATAAATGGGCCCAAAATATGTCATCCATTCTTCAGGCTGTATATTATATTCTAACACTGGTCTTTCCCCTTTTAGCCAGTGAGTGGCCTCTCTCCAAAAGGTCTTGGATTCTTTATCTACAAGTGCTGTACGTAAAGTTGACCATAACAAGCCCTCCCACTCTTTTTTAGCACTGGCAATAACCTGCCTGTACTTGGCTCTACAGAGCACGATCTCAGAGTGGACCTTTCGCTTTACAGAACTAATAAGTTCCCCCTTAGACTTACTACAGTCCTGGTTAAACCAGGAACTTTTGGGATTTTGCTGCAGACCATAAGTTTATTGTATAAACAGATCACAAACCTCTTAGAGAGATTTTTGAGAAAAAGGGGTTGGATGCTGTGTCTGCAAAGATAAGGCGCTGGGTTATTAGTTTACAGGAGTTTAATTTTGACGTTGAATATGTTCCTGGCGCAAAGAATTGGGTAGCTGATTGTTGTTCTCGGTTAGTTAACACTGATGATTCAAGTAAGAAAGAGGATGTTTCAAGTGAGAAAGAAGAACTGGATGTTTGTTTGATAAGAGAAGCAGTGATAGAAGAAGAGTGGTTACTCAAAGTGAATAAAGATGAAATCTTACAAGATGTGATGCACAAGATTACAAGTAATTGGTCTTGTGTTGATAAGAATCAGGTTGAGTTGCAGGCCTTTTGGAAAGTTAGGGATGAGTTGTCAGTGTAGGGTGGTTTGATTCTCAGAGGGTCTAGATTGATTCCTCCAGTTTCTTAAGGGAGGGATTGATCTCATTAGTCCATGACAGCCATCCAAGCATCTCAAAATAAAAGAATGATTGAGACAAATGTACTGGTGGTCGGGAATGGATGTCCAGATTGAGCGTGTGGTGAGGGAGTGTGTTGAGTGTTTCAATGCAGACAAAACACTTAAGTGTAGACTTCAACCCATGAAAATTAGAGAGTTATCCAAAGAACCCTGGCAAGAAATTGCCTTTGCTATCCTTGGTCCCATTCGGTGTTCCAGTGTTGATAAGCATGTCTTGGTTTTTATTGGCATGTTTTTTAGACGGCCTGAGGTTGCGATTACCAATTCCATTGAAACTCTGGATGTTATTGCCTTTCTTGAACAAGTTTTTGAGAGAGAGGGCTTTCCTGTGACAATGTTAACTGACAATGGAGTGCAATTGGTTTCTCCTGAAATGGAAGAATTTTTGTTGAAGAAGGGGATCAAATATAAGAAGTTAGCACTATATCACCCTGAAATCAATGGGATGGTGGAGAGGTTAAATAAGGTACTTAATGAGACAATAAGACTGAAGATCATAGGATTTGGAACTTAGGACGTGTGGTAAGGGTGAATGTGAGGACGTTTGTGGATGACAGATCTGACAAACATGATTTGAGCGCCAATAAACATGCCTTGAGAAGAAGCCCTAGGGTTTCTAGAAAACCTCAGTATCTTAATGAGCTTGTTTGACTTTCTTAAAAAAAATGTATCTCATTTAATCCTGTGATGTTATTGTATTTTATTTGTTTATTGTTGTTATTAATTGCTCACCCTCTTTTCGTCATGCTTAGTCATTGAAAGGAGGGAGGTTAATAGTATCTAGTATTAGTCTCTGCTGTTAGTGGCATGTGTTGGAAGCCAATGACTGATATGTAATCAATTGACTGATACCTCGGAATGTTAGCCTGGAATGTCATGGTTGTGGTTTCCATGGCATGGGTGGAGGTTCCAGAATGACAAGAAGCCTGGTGGTGGTGAGACACAAGAGGATGGAGTTACAACCTTCTACTTGCATAAAATTCATCTTCTTCAACTACATTTACGCCTTCATCTTCATTTTGAACATGCTTATCCACTTTATGGTAGTTGGCTACACTCTGAATATCCTCATGGTAGGAGGTTGTATCATCTGGGGGGTGGCCTAGCTGAATATATATAGGGGTCTGTGTTACATGGGGTTCAGTGTTCTAATCACCTCATGGGTTGTCTGTAGGCACAGGATCATAAGGTGCAGTAGGTGACTGAAGGGTGCATAGGGCTGCCTTCCCAATTTGATAAATGAGGTGACCCCTCTGGAAAGTGGGGGAAAAGGGATGTATGTGGAGGACTGGTGGTGAAGAGCAGGTGGTGGTTGTGGAGGAGGAGAAGGAAGAGGCAGTGGAGATGGATGACGAAGAGGGCTGGTGCCCCTGTCCTTGTATCACATGAGTTTAGGAGGTGGTGGAGGCTCCTAAGCGATCTCTTCCTGAAAAGTGAGTCATCTCAATTGCAAAGTCTCTGTAAGCTTTGGCGGAGGCTTTATAGTGACTGTCTGTTTGAGGGTGTATGAACAGGTGTTTTTGTTGAGTATCCAACTCGTCCTGGATGTGATGGAGGAAGGTTGCTCTTAGGAGCCTGTTGATAAGGGCGCTGAGCAGGCTCTTGCAACTGGCATCTGTTTCGACGTGGACACATGTTTCAGTGTTGATAGAGGTTTCTGCGCTGAGGCCGGTTTCCACGCCAGCCCTGGAGGCCCTTTCCTCTTTGGAGGCCTGTGTAGTATCTTCAGGCTTGTAGGATGTGCTGCTTCAGTGCCTGAAGGTATGAATGTTGTTGGATCGGATGTCTTTGTTCAGTGCCGGCAATGGCCTGAAGGCAGTTGGTGGCCTGGTTTGCTGTGTTTTAGGCACTGGATCAAAGAGAGTTTCTTAGAGCAAGGTATTCAATGTTGACGTCTTTGCCCGTTTCTGCACCTATGACCTGCTGTGTCCAGCTGCTGTTCCTCCTTGCACTCAGAGGAGAATGTTGTCTTCTGGCTCAGAGACGATTGGATGAGCTGTGTCCTGAAGGTCTAGCTCCTGAAGGTCCAGTTTCTACTTCCTCCTCTACCTCAAAGATATGTTCCCCAAACATATCAGGGGTGTCTTCCAACTCCTGTTCCTGCACCCTCATATGGCCCACCTCTGCTCATGTCAGTACCAAAGAGTCTGTTTGGACCAGAAGGTGAGGCAGTCCTTGTATGTGGTATTGTCATGGTCCAGGAGACACAGATTGTAAACCTGATAGTTATCGGTACATACAAATTTGAAGTGGCACTGTGAAAAGTATTGAAAGGGTGACCTTTCCTTTACTGTTGATGCATTATCATTGTCAAACATGCACATGGTGACAGGCACATGAACAGAAGCCAGTCCGAAGCCCAGACACTGAGCTGCTGCAGGCGGTCCTTAGGGATAGCGCTATGAGTACAGAGCACAGACCCATGGTGGTACACACCTGAACCTAATTGAGGAAAATAACATGAAGTGGATGGCAGTGCACGTTGACAGTTAAGGATATAGTCACTATACCTTGGGACTTCAATACTTCTTCGAAGAGAAACAACTTGAAAAGATTTGAAACCATAAATAGATAGTAGGAGTATGGACATCATCCATATCTCCAGAAACACATGCTACGAATATGAAGCTCCTAAGCAACTTTTTAGTAGTCTCCCTCAACTGATGTTACTAGCAGATTAACTTGCTCCCGCTCCACCACCTCTCCCCAGGCATGCCAGCGAAGGTGTCTTTTCACAACAGAGATTATAACTTGCTTTTTTAACCATAATTCTTTTAGGTTTCATCAGAACTCATACATCTGAATCTAAAGCAGATATTTGTAGCTGAGAAACTTATACATTTCTCCTTTGCTTGCACCTTTAGCCTCATTGAAAGCAAAGAACATCTTTCTTATATAAACAATTCCCCAAACTCCCCTTCCCAGCTTCCAATATTGTGCCTTTGACATACATCACACATTTCATCATGGAAATATTTTCCTGAGATCAGCAGGGCACGTGTGTTATTCAGTTATCAATCAATCAAGTGGTATTAGTGTAGTGCGGCTAATCACCCTGGGGAGTCTCCAGGCGCTCTGCAGTAGGTATCATCCATCGGGATCCCTGGCTGGGAGTAAGTAGGTGCCAGAAGCGGGCGCTGACCTTGACGGAGTTGTGGGACTATAGGCAAGGCCCCCGCTTAGGATCCGTGGGCCTCAATATACTTGCGATTCACAATGAATCGTGTTAACGGGACTGAAAGCTATGCAGGTTCACAAAGCACTAGAGGTGTGCACCTTAGCGAGTGCACACACTTGACTTCACTGGTCCTGAAGAAAGCGTTGCGATCACACATTAAAAGGCTGAAATATGTAGACCTTGTCACGTTTTACACCATGGATGTCTGTGAACAATAAAGTCACAAAAGACATCCTCCAACTCTGCTATTCACCTTGTCCTATGATCCCACCAATAAAAAAAAATCAGGAGTCATATGGACAATTTTAAAAGTCACTAACACTTTCCATTCACCTTGCACTAAAAATAAAAAATAAACGCTCTGTTGCAATTCAGGCGTTGCAGAACATCCGAGAGGCACTCGGCCCCTCGAGTGGGAACCGAATGATGAAGCATGCCACCAACTAGGTTGGTGGGTGAGGGTTCTTCTTTTAAAAAAGGAATCACTACCTTTTTTTCATCACATTTAGCAATAATCCCTCTCAGGAATTAGTCCTATCTTGTTGTTTGTGTTAATCTCCCTTCCCTTCCTGAAGAGGTTCAGAGAGGGTGAAGTGTGGAGGGGAAGGGGAAGGGGAAGGGGAAGGGGGTTCCAGGCTTTGGCTGCGAGGTTGGAGAAGGACCATCCTTCGGAGCAACTGTGGCGGAGCGGATTTTCTCGTCGGTTAGGGGAAGATCAGGCATGGATTCACATAGTCTGGTCCTTGGTTGTGAAGGGCTTTGTAGGCATAGGTCAGGAGCTTGAACTGGCATCTCTTATGGACGGGGCCAGTGGAGCTCTTTAAGGTGCTTGGTGATGGATGTCCTCTTGGGCAGGTTGAGGATCGGTCTGGCTTCTGCATTTTGGATTGTCTGGAATGTTTGCATGAGTAAGGTGGTGGTGCTAGCATAGAGTTCATTGCCATAGTCTAGCCGGCTGGTGATGCAGGCATGCGTCAGTTTTTCTTGTGCTGATGGGGAGCCTTCTGAAGATTTTTCGGCGCATGTGGAAGCAAGCTGAGGTGACGAAATTGACCTGACGTTTCATGGAGAGTTTGTTGTCCAGTATGATGCAGAGGTTGCATGGGTTTTCGGCCTGGGGTAGGTCAGAGATCTGCTGGCCACCAGGAGCAGTGTGTCTGCAGAAGATCAGAACTTCTGTTTCGGACCTGTTGAGTTTAAGGCAGTTGTCTTTCATCCATGTCACAACATTCTTCATGCAGTTGTGGAAGTTGGTCTTTGTCAAGGTGGGGTTCACTGAGAGTGAGAGTTTTGATGTTGTGAGATCTGACAATGTCTGCAAGTAGTGTCATGTAGATGTTGAAGAGGGAGGGCTGAGGGATTAGCCTTGGTGTGCGCCGCAGAGGGTGTGCTTGGGTTGCGAGGTGAAGGGAGGGAGGCAGCCCCTGTGTGCATCCAATGAGGAAGGATGACATCCTTCTGAGCGCATTTTCTGTGATTCCAATCTAGAGTAGTCAAACGATGAGTGTGTGGTAGGAGACAGTTTTGAAAGCTGTGGAGAGATCAAGGAGAATGAGGGCAGCAGACTGTCCTCTGTCAAGTAGGGCGAAGATGTCATCTGTTGCTGAGATCAGGACTGTCTCAGTGTTTTAGCTAGCTCTGAAGCCCGATTGGGATGGGTCCAGCTGTTTTGTTTCTTTCTAGGTAATCTGTGAGTTGGCGGTTGATAGTCTTGTCCAGGACCTTGGTGAGGAATGGGTGAAGGGAGATGGGGTGGTAGTTCTGGAGCTCCATGGGGTCTGCCAAAGGTTTGTTGAGGAGCAGCATGACCTCCGAGTGTTTCCAAGCGCCAAGAAAGGTGGCTGTAGTTATGGAAGCATTGAGGATGGTGGTGAGCTGGTGGTTGATCCTGTTGCATCCGAGGTTGAAGAGTCACTGGGGGCAGGGAGCGGTGGGTGCTCCTGAGCTAATGGAGTTTATCAGGGTGGTAGCTTTCAGTGTGCTATGTTATTCCCAAGTGGTAAGTGGGTAGTTGTGGTTGTAGGGTTGCAGAAGAGGGCGGAGGGTTGGGGATCGAAGTTTCTATAGATGGTTGCTATCTTGCAGTGGAAATGATCGACGAGGGAGAAATCAAGTTTTTTGTGACCGACGGGCAGGTGAACATTCTGATGATGGTGAAGAGTTCCTTGGTTTGGTAGACGCTGATTTTAATTCAGCCTGTCAGGGCCTCATTTTTTGCAGATTGAGCTGGAGGTGGTAGCCGTTTAGGGCTGCCTTGAAGGTGGTCGGTTGGTGTTGATCTTACTGGTTCGCCATCTTCTTTCCATATGTTTACACCTAAATTTTGATGTGCGGAGTTCTGGCATGTACCAGGTGGCTCGCTTGGTGGGTCTGTGTGTTTTGGCTGATGAGTTTGACTATCTCTAGAGTGTAGGAAGCTGTCTCTTTATATAATATACCAAAAAGAGGTATATTGTGTAGAGAGTACAGATACCTCTTACTAGTGGACACAGCTTGCTTGAACAGTCCTAAGGTGCTTTATTTGTGGTAGAGTGGTCGAGCAGCCTTAGGCTTATCAAGGAGGGGTGTTAGACACTTGTTGCATAGCGACAGTCAATAAATGATGCTCACACTTAATAAGATCCACATCAATGTAGCAAAAACACATGCATTTTAAAATAGCTGTTTTGAAGAAAACTGGTAAATATACTTGTATTGTCTTCAAAGCGGTAATGTTGTCCTATGGGGAAAAATACATACTGCATATGGGTACTCAAGCAACGACTTACAGGACCAATCTTCTGGAGTTAAGGGAAGTACGGGGCAAGGTTCAAGGTAGCACCAGCAGGTGGGTCAGGTGCCCGGTTGGTTTCAATGGGAAGTGGCCCTGGGACAAAGAGGCTGCAGGTAGGGAGTGGGGGGAGAGGGAAGTCCGGCTGAACCAACTTGGGGACTCAGGTCTCATGGTGCTCTGGTATGTAGGGACTCCTAAGGTCCAGTTCTCCAGGGGCTTTGGGCTCGGGTGCAGTGGTGTTTTGAGGAGTTGGGTTTTCACTGCAGGAGACACTAATGGTAGAGGGGGCCTGCACAAAAGGGCAAGGGCTTGGCATTTCCACTGTCTGGGGAAGCCATAATCACATATAAAAGGCAGCAGAGACATTTGAAGCCTCATGCTTTGATATGCTGATTACTGAGCTATCTTGCTTGGAGGAGGCAAAAACACCACCAGCCAGAGCAGGCATTGTTTTTGCCCTCAGAGTGTGTAGGCTCTCACCCCTGGTGACAGGCTGGCCTATACCAGTCAGCCAGCACAATAGAGGCTTGTAGAGTTTTCAGGGAGCATTTCTAATGTGCCCTCTAGGTGCATGTATTAATACATCCACCACTGGTTAATTAATACAAGGTGTTTGATACCAAACACCATAGATTTCAGTGAAGCCATCATGTAACATGTAACTGGGGAACTCATTTGTACCAGTGTCTAACAATGTACTGTTCACTTGTGACATCTAAGAATTGACTTAGACATTACAGGGGGACATCTGCTCATGCAGATATGTTCACACGTGCAGTATAGTATACCCTGCCTTAGGGCTGTAAGGTCTGTTGTAGGGGTGGTTTACCTATACTGCGTGCACCACGTTGAAATTATTCGAGTAACATTAATAGTATAATGAATCTCATGAGTGCCATTGTGCATCTCAATGAGTGTTTTTTTCCGACAACTTTGGATTCAAGCAGTTGCGGAGCGTTGGTAATTTATTATTGGTTCCCAATAAGATATTACGGTTAGTTTAATCGGATTGCTATTATTACACTTCCGCTGCGCTTATTTTGACGCAACGGAAGTGGGGCGAGCATTCTAGCTTTCCGAGAATCAGGAAGGAATAGGCAAGTTTATAGCGCATGCGCGGCTGGTAACAAACACAGAAACACTTTTGCCATTGAGGGATACGCTGGAACCGCGGCAGGGCAGACCGGCAGGTACGTGCATACGTTGTGGAGTGTGGCCATAAGGGGTGAAGGGGCGAGTGAGCTCTTATATTGAAATACGGTATTCTTACCATAGGGCAACGATCGGAAGGGAAACACCACGAGATCGAAACTACGGAGAGACCCAACAGTAATTATGTAAGTGCCAGTATCTTTACTTATTATAGTGCATAGAATAGGATAGAAGGCATTGTTACATGGACTTGTCATGTCATTTATATAGTATATAGTATATATTTGTGGAGAAGTGTGGCTCACTGGTTAGAGGAGGCAGACCTGGAAGCAGAGGTCAGCCCGGGACCAGGGTTCAATTCCCGGCTCGGCGGGGTCTTGAGTCCTAAAATGTCCATGTACTCGACAATTCTCGCTCCGGTGCCTACTCGATTCACGGGTTCACACTCTGCGACTCTGGGCAATAGCTTGCTTAATCTCCACAACGGCCCCTCGCAGCGGGATGCCTGGCTTTCACCTTGGGGATACCCTGCCGGGGTTATCTCACAGGGGAATACCAGGACAGGTTCCCTAAGCAAGCGCTTAGAAACCGCTTGGTGATTTGCGCTATATAAATTCCTGTACATTTACATTTACATTTACATATATAGATTGAGCAACGGAATGTGTAGCCCTGGTCTGTCCCGATACCTATTATGGCTTAAGAAACAGAGTACGCCGCAACAGGTGAGCACCTTGCACATGGCCCAGGCAGGGTCATTTGGGATAGTAAGCACGTTAGGGAAGAATACTCGTAGGAGGCAGAGATATGTTGTGATATGCGGACTATCAGGGGCAAGTAAATATGTATGCCGACAGCTGAAGTGAAAGCGGGCTTGTGTAGTGACGGCGGAAGGAAAATATAGGATTGGAACTTGGAAAATGCTTGCATGTAATTTCAATTATATTGGCACCATATGGTATGCATAATATATAGTATGGCCGGATTACAAGATTAGGTTGTGATAGTGAGGTGGCATATAACGGGACTTAAATAGTGAGAGCCTGTGGAGGTGAAGAGGAACCCCCGGGAACATTATCCATATTTTAAGAAGAGGACGTGACTAATATGGGTCACTTCTCTCCACCTTTGTTTTCCCACAAGCTTGTTCTGCATTGTGCAGCGACCGAGAATCCTTATCCACATAAATAATGGGATAATCTACAGAAACCCTAACCGGGTCGGAAGTATCACCGGTTAAGTGGTAAGCACCCTTTTAACAAGTCATACTGGAAGTGTATTCGGAACTTGTTATATTTATGGAACCAATAAATGGGAAACTACCCAATAATAGTAATGCGGAATCTACCCTAGTTTTGTATTTATCCAGGAAGTGAACCTTTCGCTTCTGATTAAAGGAAGGTATGTACTGGCATGCCAATACTTTAGGAATAATATTCCCATTTCTCACCACACACTGCACCAAGAATTGCAACGGTGTGTAGTACATAAGAGTACGGGTGGTAGCTCTATCTCTCTTATTATCCTTTCATATCCTCTATGATCTTTTTCTCGCACTTTTCCCATGTCACATGGGTGGCACATTATGGCGCACGTTTATTGGATTCTTTGAGACAGGACACCACAAAAATGTGATGTTGCAAAAAGAAATGTAACTAATGGATACAAAGTATGTAATTTAAATCATAGAAATGTATAGACGTCACATACTTCATCTTTCTTGCATGTTCACTCAAGATTCTCAAGCCTTTGGGAAATCTTCTTCCTTTTGGAAATGTACTATTCCATCACCAAGCATTATGTAAAGTAGACTATTGCATCCAGAGGAATGGTATTTGTAACTGATATTCTGGCTAGAATAGTCAATATTGTACATATTTTGTTTTATCTCCAGCCCTGAAGAGTCGGAGTATAATATGCTTTGACGAAACATGTGTCGGCTGGCGCTGTGTAGTTTGAGTATTAAAAAAGAATTAAGAACAACAGACGTCAACTACCCATTCTTTTCGGGGGAAAATGTGCTAATGGACATAATATATGTGTAAATTGATTGTGTGTGCACAGGTTTTGTTCATAAACGTAGATGTTGTGTACAGCAATACCCCTAGAGGGGTTGTGAGGGTCACCCTTTTCCTGGTAGCACCACAAACAGAAACTGTTAAAAAAGAGAGGCATCAGATATATTGCGGGCGCAATGAATCCCTGAGACGAAGAACCCTGCCCTTTGAAATCATATACTGCTTGCAGTGTCTGTAGGCATAGCACACAGGGATGTATGCCATGTTGTGTTTTCACTTATCTGCACCAAGACACGCTGCCTGCAATGGCAGTCTGCACGAGTTAGGTGAGGGGACCCTTAGGGTTGCACAATATGTGCTACAGCCCTTAGGGGCGCACTTAATTACCCATGCCCTGAGTACACGTGGTGCCATTTACTAGGGACATACAGGGGGCTTAAGGTATGGTCAATTGTGGAACAATTGTACAGTTTTATGGACAGAGATCTGCCACTGGGGATCTGGATAGAAGTAATCCAGTGCACTTCGGTCAGGCAAAAAGTGGGGGTGACCATGCCAAAAAGGGGCATTTTCCTACAAAGAGGACCCCTCGAAATGTTTTTTAAGAGGGGGAATCAAATTAGCACTGTATAAATCTAATCTGTTTGGCGATATGCAACTTATTTTATATTGCTCTTCATACCAAATATCTGCCATTTCTAAGCCCTTTAAAAAATATATATCTTATTACTACCTCCTCAATGGATTCAATTTAGTGATCTTCAAGAGGCCCGAGTCAGCCTTGCCCAGATTTAAACTTGTGAAACTGCCGATCACCACCTAGTTGCCGCTGGCTCACAGAGAAATCTTGCACTAAAAATATCCCTCTTGCTAAAGTATGAAAGTCTGCTTCAATCAAACTATAAGCTGTGCAAGCACTATAGAGTGAATTTTGAGCTCAAGCGATATTTACTGTTATCCAAAAATCCACTTGCATAAATGTTTATTCCATTGTGCTAATGTGCTTTGTATTTCACTCTAGCACTAACTCTAACAAAAATACATTCCATTACTAGCTCTGTAAATTCTTTAGACACAAGCAACCAACAGCCATCTTCAGAACATGGTGCTGCTGTAACTGCACAACTGAATCCATAATGGCTTCTGGGACAGAGGAATCTTGGAGCTTTCAGCACCATTATAGATGAAACCCAATCATTACTAATAACGTACAAAGAATAACAAGTGGATTTACTTTTTCTGGAATTCCTGCTCATTACAGAAAATCTCAACAAACTCGGAATGTTAAGCAAATGTTGTTTTCTGTTGAGAAACGTGTATACCCCCTCTACACCAGCTTGCACATTTTGTTGCTTGTAACCCTCTATCCCCTTCATAATAAGCTTTTTGACAGTGCTCTGAGTACTATTACAAACTGCATAAATGAAACAACTATGGAATGTGAAAGGAATCTTCCATATTAGTACTTCACATAATTTTCTGCTTTTGTGGAATACACTTGCAAGAGAGAACCTCTCTTTTGGAATCGTTTCAGCAACTAAATGCACAATTTCTTGACATTCTAGAGGCTGATAACGCCAAGGTCAACCAGGTTAAGTGATGTAAAACAGAAGTATATAATGTAATCAAATAGTATATAGAAATGTGTTCCAAAGACATACCTGCTAGAATGACCAAGTCAGCATTCTTCAGAGCATCTCTGCGATTCTGCCGGATGTGAAGTGGGCTGTCCTTTCCCAGCATTCCCCGGGCCATGCCTCCCAGGAAGCAGGGGATTGCCAGAGCTTCAAGTGTTTTCCTGTTGAGATGTGTGAACAATCAGATGGCAAAAGATAATAGTAGACATCCCTTGAAAAAGCAGTCTTAGAAGCAATGGGATCCCCTTAATGAAGAATTGAAGCACATACATGACCCCCAAAACATGAAGATTCTTAAAGAATGAATGTATGACACAAACATTTGTCAATTCTATACCAGGACTGGGGGTTATGCCTTCTAACAATGGTTTTATCCCAAAAACTAGCAAACAGAGCACAACTAATAAAAATACATTTCACAACTATAGGGAATACAGCAATCCAACATTATGCAATCAGTGTACTTAATTAATGACATTCAAGAAACTGGAGTATCCCTCTTTTTCTTCGCTGGTCCAGCAGCAGATAGTGACTCTTCTAGACCTAGCATTTATTAACTTGACACAGCGCGCATTCACTGACATCAGTGTATTTCAGTGACAAGGCCCTAAACTAATGTGTGTTCACGCGTGATCTTAGGTAAATATATATGTAACAAAGTCCTAGAGGTATTTCAGTTTGCTGTGTGCGCTATATAACAACATTCATTCAATAACTCCAGAAAATTATATTTACTGTTAACTTTTCACAGCGGAACGCACAGAAACCAACATTTTCCACACACAATCATAAAAGCATGTTATAGACGGCCTTTCATTAATATGGGGAGCTGCAGCCACACTGCTGACGCTTTGTAGATGGTATCACCGTTATAACGCGTTATTATCCACGATAATCTTTCGATTAACTTCAGATGATCAGAATGCTGTTTTTTATGAAGAAGGGTGCACAGAGTTTTCTGCAGCAGACGCAACAACCCACTGATCTACTTGCCCATCAAGCACGCGCGCTGATAGCTGATGTGGAACATACACCAAGGGCCGTCCCTGCTTTCAACTTCCGATGACCCAAAAGTTGCTCTACAGGAAGACGTGTTTACAGAGACTTCCACAGCAGAGGCAACAACCAACCAAACTATCTGTCAATTGCTCGCGCTCTTGGTGAGCGCCTGCAGATCATATGTCAAGAATGGCGTCAGTACTCTCCATCACGTGCCCTGCAATTTGTTTACCAGTGTATCCATGTGCTGCTAGGCCTCAGCTTAGGGTGACCAACCGTCCGTAAATTTCACGGACAGTCCGTAATTTCGGCCGTCTGTCCGTTGTCCGTGTAGGATTCTTTAACGGACGCCATTTGTCCGTCATTTTAACAGGGCACCGGTTGCTCCACCCTAAAGCCGGCACAGCTTGCCCCCACCTCTTTTCTTCACTCCGATGCTGCACCAAAGCTCCTCAGATGCCCCGCAGCATTGGAGAGGCACAGCGGGATGGCTACCCTCACACCTCCAGCCCTTGATGACCTTTTAAGAGGTGCTTCGAAGGTGACTGAGAGGGAGGGGCTGCCGGTTCAGGAGCAGCGACATCTATTCACATGCAAACAGCCCTGAATGTGTCATGGCTCTGCTATTTAGAGGGGGCTCACACATTCCATTTCTACCCAGGGCCCCAAACATCCAAGACTCGGCCAGAGTACACCCCTGATTACACCGAGGCAGCACGTGGTTCTCTTCACAGAGCTTAATTACTGTCACTAAATTGTAAGCAAACCTCGGTTCTTCAAACATGCAGTCTATATTGTAATAAAATAAAGAAATGGCACAATCGCACCCACACTGATTAACAAAGTGTGGAGGACAATCAGTTCAATCAGTTCTCTTAGAGTATCTCCTGTAAGTACAGTACATCACAGTGGGGGATGGCATTTTGGACAGAGAGCCTGTCTTATCGTTGTCTTGTGCAGGAGAGGAGCCCAAGATGATACTAGAATACTGCATGCCCACCCCTGTGCCCACCCTGGTGGATCACGTTCCCTCTCCTGTGATGACTCCTGCTCCTGTCCCCCCATGTGGTGGCTCCAGTCAACCCCCGCCTGTGATGGCTCCTGTCCCCCATGTTGTGGCTCCAGTCCACCCCCCGCCAGTGACGGCTCCTGTCCCCCCATGTGGTGGATCCTGTCTCCTCCCTGGGTGGCTTCTGTCCCAGTCCTGGAACGGCCCCTGCAGCGAGGGTGACGTTCTTGATGGGCCTCTTCTCAAAAGGGCTCAGCTCAAAATTAATATGGAAAGGTCGGCGAGTAAGTAAGTGAAGGAATGGGTGGATGGCTGGATGAATTGGTGAAAGGGTGAATGGATGAATGAAAGATTGAATAAATGGCTAATGAGAGAGGATGGATGCATTGATGAGTGAGGGGAATGATGGAGAGAAAATGTAAATAGCTGGATGTATGGGTGGAAGGGTAGCTGGATGATGGATGAGGGGAAAGATGGATGAGGGGAAGGATGATGGATGAGGGGAAGGATGATGGATGAGGAGAAGGATGGATGGATGGAGGGGAAGGATGGATGGAGGGGAAGGATGGATGGATGAAGGGAAGGATGGATGGATGGAGTGGATGGATGGATGGAGGTGAAGGATGGATGGATCAGGAGATTGCTGGATGGATGGATGGATGAAGGGAAGGATGGATGATGGATGAAAGGAAGGATGGATGGGGGAAGGATGGATGGATGAAGGGAAGGATGGATGGATGGATGGATGAGGGGAAGGATGGATGGATGAGGGGAAGGATGGATGGATGGATGAGGGGAAGGATGGATGAGGGCAAGGATGGATGGGTGAGGGGATGGATGGATGGGTGAGGGGATGGGTGAGGGGATGGGTGAGGGGATGGATGGACGGATGGATGGATGAGGGGATGGATGGTTGGATGAGGGGATGGATGGATGGATGAGGGGATGGATAGAGGGGAATTATGGATGGATGGGTGGGTGAAAGGATGGATGGATGGATGATGAGGGGAAGGATGGATGGATGATGAGGGGATGGATGGATGGATGATGAGGGGGTGAGTGAAAGGATGGATGGTGAGGGGAAGGGTGGATGGATGGATGATGAGAGGAAGGGTGGATGGATGATGAGGGGGTGCGTGAAAGGATGGATGGATGGATGGATGGATGATTAGGGAATGGATGGATGATGAGGGGGTGGGTAAAAGGATGGATGGATGATGAGGGGAAGGATGGATGGATGATGAGTGGGTGGGTAGAAAGATGGATGGATGGATGATGAGGGGAAGGATGGATGATGAGGGGAAGGACGGATGATGGGGGGAAGGACGGATAATGAGGGGATGGACGGATGGATGATGGGTGGGTGAAAGGATGGATGGATGGAGAGTCGGGTGAAAGGATGGATGGATGATGAGTGGGTGGGTGAAAGGATGGATGATGAGTGGGTGGGTGAAAGGATGGATGAATGGATGAGTGGGTGGGTGAAAGGATGGATGGATGGATGAGTGGGTGGGTGGATAGTGGGTGGGTGAAAGGATGGATCAGTGGATTGGATGGTGGGTGGGTGAAAGGATGGATGAGTGGGTGGGTGGATGGTGGGTGGGTGGATGGTTGGGTGGATGATGGGTGGGTAGGTGGATGAGTGAAATGATGGATGGATTGATAAGTGTAAGGGTTAATGAATGGACGTATGAGTGAAAGGGTGGATGTAAGGATGGATGAGTGAGTGAAAGGGAGGGTAGATGGACAAAAGGATGAATAGATGTGTGAAGGAGTTAAATGATAGATGGATGAGTGATAGGGTCAATGGATGGATTCATGAGTGGATGAGTAGATGGATGGATGGGTGGGTGGATGGATGGATGGAAGGAAGGATGGCTAAGTGAAAGGGTCGATGGAGAGAAAAAGGGAGGATGGATGGATGTCTAAAATAGTGGATAGGTGGAAAGATTAGTAAGTGAAAGGATGGCTGGATTGGTGAAAGGGTAAATGGCTGAATGGATGAGTGAATGGATGGATGGGACAAAGAGTGGATGGATAAGTGTACAGATGGATAGGGTGAAATGGTGGATGGATGGATGGATAATGGAGATGAGTGAAAGAATGGATGAGGGGATGGATGAAGGGATGGATGAGTGAAATGATAGATAGAAGAATACATGATGGATAGGTTTGCAAACAGTTGAATATGTTTGGAAATGGTTGGGCTTACTTCTATACTATTGCGCGACCTCTGATGTGTCTGTAAAACGTACCTATTGACCTGAAGTTTTGTCCTGAATTTTGACCTCCTGTCCTGAATTTGTGTCCTGAATTTTGACCCTTTGTCCTGAATTTTTACACTCACCGTCCTGAATTTGCACCAATGCCAGTTGGTCACCCTACCTCAGCTGCCCCTACCACACCGTGTCGGGTAAGAAACAGAACATGTTACATGCACCTCTACCTGGGTTTGCGGTGAAATGTGTCCTGAATGCTCACCACTTGCAAACCAAAAACCGTTATAAAATTAATTTTCGACAGTCATTTGCCCTCCTTTGCATGGTGGCTGCAATGCTCCAAACGCTGGAATTAAATTAGGAATGACGGAGGGCTGTTCACTAGGGGAGGCCTATTAATTTCTCCTCGTCCACTAACATGTTCTTTTCTGCAAAATGTGTAGGTGAGATTTCTTTGAATAACAGTTATTTGCAATATTTCATAAGGGCTCTTTATCCAAACGCAGAGGTTCCGTCCCTTCCCTTCCCGACTGCGTGAAAGGCACATGATATTTGGGGCCAGAACAGGGTATCCTTGTGATGTCAGAGCTCTTTTTTGGTTCTTGTACTGCTGTGACCTCTTCTAGAATTACAAATGCCTCCTTTGTATAGCTCCTTTGTAGCAGTGTGATTTAACTCCTAGTTTACAGCACTTACCGAAGACTAAAAGCGGCACTTTGTTTTTATAAAAGTCGGGTATACTTATTAGTGAGTCTACAGCAAGGCAAATGTTTTTGGCCACTGGGCCCACTAACTTATCCTTCGAGGTGGTGTTTTAATGACTAAGACTGGTGACAATGGCAGTCAAACCGGATGTACCCCAGGAGACACCTGTGCCCCGGCCGAACAGTTGCACATGGTGCAGGCTGTGACCCCCACATACAGCACGTCAGCGCTGCTCCCTTATTCGGCTGTGCAACTTCTGGAGTCTGCAGATCCAGTCCTGGAGTCTCAACGCGAGTTTACTCTTCTTCATCACCACATAGGTATATCTGCATCATTCTACAGCGATCGCTCCCATAGAAAGGCGCAAACTTTGAGTTCACTGAATCCCTCGCCTGCCTGATCGCCTCCGGTAAGGTCTCCATCCTCTTCTATTCCTCAGTGTCACCACCTCCACCCTCAACACCCAGCACTGCGCTGCTCTCCACGGCCTGATCGCTGCACCTCAGATCACTCTTCAACTCATCCTAATGCTAGGAACTTGCTCGGTAACTGCTGAACCGGCACTAGCCAACCGAGTGTCAGGTGTGTGTGGCTTCTTCGGCATCAGCACTTCCCACCCTGGCTTTTCAGCCCTTCCTTCCAGAGGCCGGGAAAGAAAGGACCGACTCTCTGTAAGGTGCAGTGGCTTAACTTCCAGAAATGATTGAAAACATCACACCAGGCACAGGAACTCGAGAGTTATGTACAGCTCTGAGCCTGCTTCACATAATGGTGAATTTACAGCCTTTTATCCTTGGAAGGTTGATAACATCAGTGCCTTCAAGTTGGCCATTGACATGAGCCTTCCTCTGGCTCTGGGATAGATGAATGAGCTCAGAGCGTTCCTGATGGTCTTTGCTTCGTTTCCTCTTTGAATGTCTTCTAGATGTTACATTCACGCTCTCTGTTGCTTCCTCGTCTCTCTCGCTCTCCTTCCCTTTCTCCCTCTCCATCTCTTGAGTTCCCCTTCCAGCTCTCGCTCTCACCATCTCCCTCTCTCCCAGTCTCCCTCTCTCTCTCTGCACACTACAAACTTACCACCCTTCATTAGTGCTGTGAGACGAGATATACAACGCTCTTCTTCGGCTATCTTTCAGTGCAGCGCTGCAATTGACCATAACAATCGCTATGGGTGTTCACTAGGGGTGGGCGGAATTTGCGTAATCGCGCTACGCAAATCTCTGCGAAACAGTAAAAAACCTCAGCGAACACGCAGAAATTCCGCGAGCACGCGGAATTGCTTGTTTGCGGTGCTTTTTGCCTGTTCACAATCGCTGTTTGCGTGCTCTGGGGAATAATTCTCGTGAACACTCATTTTGAGAACGCGAACAAGCAAAAAAGTTTGCGAAGTCGCGGAAAGCAGAATTTTGAGCAATTCTGTGTTCTCCGCGGAACGCAAAATTACCCAAATTCCGCGAACGGAAGGGAATTTACCGCCCAGGCCTAGTGTTCACTTGTAGTAGCGGGTATGGGCGTTTCTGCTGATAAACATTTTAAATAGCTATCCATATCTTGTAGTCTGTTTTAGCTAAGGCATGCTGGTAGCTATAATATTTGGAGTCGAACCAACAGGGGTGTCCCTGTTCTCATGCCTTATCCAGCCTTTATGTTTAGCCATTTTACATTTTTGATTTCAGTAGCACCAGCTATCTAATTTTTGGGTGAGGTGCAATATGGAAGGTGTTGGGTGAAGTGCCTCCAGTTTGTAAATATGCTCCGAGGGTCATGCGTGAGGTGTTGGCAGTTGCAGAAAAGTACGAGAAGAGTAGACACTGTTGTTTATGCGGATGCTGCCATTTTATTAGGTCTTAAACACATGCAGCTTTAATTTTCTGATGTCGAAGATCTTTTGGGAATAATACCAATACTGAAACAAGTGGTCTTGTGGCTGGCCCATTGATTACTTTTTTTTCGCTTTCTTGTCAGTCTCATTTGTTGGCTTCCCGTTCAATGGTTTTCCTTCCACTTCTTACCTTTGTACTCCCCCCGAAGCATAGCTTCTTTACCATCATTTTTGATTTGATGACTTTTACCTTTCCACTACTCACATTCAGTGAAATACCGGTTTCTGTTTCTTTGATTACTTCATGGAGGTGTATGGGTTTTCTTGCTCTCTTATCATGTGTCGCCACTCCCCCCAAGTACCCATCCCTCTATATCCTCCAGGTTTCTCCTTCCTCAGCACTCAATAAATAAATAGCATGTCAGCTGCGTCATGCCATTAGTGTGTGTATGCGTGGTGACACATGCGAGCAAATACATAATCATGCTGAGCCATCGTAGTGTTATGATGAATAAATGTACATGCGTAATGCCACAAATAGCTACAATTCCAGCATCTGGTTTGATAAATTCAGGCATGGCTATAATGAGCTATAGTTCATAAATCCACATATTACCTGGATATGTGAAAGTACTTTCCTTTCACTTGTAAACAAAAGAATACTATATTGAAATGAATAATGCAGAGGGGTATAGTAGCCGGAAAGGTGAGAGGAAATACAGGAGGTAGAGAAGAGAGAAATGGCCTGAGAACTGTTGGCCTATCCTGGTTTGTGTGGCGCAGATGACTGCTAGTTAAGTCTGCATGTCACTTTAGAGTGACAGCAGCAATATATCAAGTAAGTTGTAAAGAGATCTTTTGCAAAGGGATTGCTTTTGGCTGGTGAATGCTGAGGTTTGTCTTAGGGTACACAACTCCATTTTACGAGTTGCTTGGTTGCTGCTATCTACACTATGCCTTTTATTTGCTTGTGGTTATTAACATGGAAAAGCTAGCCAGATTTGTGCCACTTTTCCGTTTTTGACATTTCTGTAGAAATGACAGTTCTCTCAAGGTCCTCTGTCATCTAACATGACTTTTCTTTATTTGCTGTCATTTTTCCCATCATCTATATCTATACTAACATTATAAAGAGAAAGCCCTAACCTTTGAGGCGGGTAATCTCAGTAACCACAGCACCAATCACAACACCTAATACAGCATTGGAAAGGGCAGTTGCAGCAGAAGGACATAGGCTATACAGATGGCCACCATATACATTTGAAAGGTAAAAGAACCTTGCCAGCAAAGTAATCCTTTGTGGGCGTGGGCGCGGCGGGGCATGACGACAAAAAAAGTGTTCCTTAAACGTGTGCGTTGTGCTGGGGGCGTGACAAAGGCTGAGGGCGTGTGCTGGGGGCGTGACAAACGACAATGGGCGCGGCAATTGCGCAATTGCGCGGGAGCAAGGGGCAAGACAAACGACAATGGGCGCGGCAATTGCGCAATTGCACGGGAGCAAGGGGCGTGGCCAATGGGCGCAGAAATGCACGGGAGCAAGAGCGTTCAATGGGCGTCTGAGTTCAGCTGGAGGCGCGCCAATTGCGCAGTTGCGCGGGTGAAAGGGCTGTGACAAACGACAATGGGCGCGGCAATTGTGGAATTACAGGGGAGCAAGGGCCGTGGCCGTTGGGCGCGGCAATGGGCCATCAACAATCGCGCCACATTTCGAAATTATGATGCCAATCGCGCACCTGGGCGTATGCGTTCAATGGGCGTCTGCGTTCAGCTGGAGGCGTGGTAAGTAACCGTTCGCTCTACTCACTTGTGGGCCTGCACGTTGTGCTAGGGGCGTGTCACACATACTGGGGCCAAATGCAGTGTGTGCCTTGTGCTGGGTGCGTGTCAAACAGACTGGGGCCGAATGCCGTCGGTGCTTTACTAAATTGCAGTTACGTTTCTGCCTTCACGCCATGTGGGTCCTAAAAAAATATTAATACCGGGAAATAACTTTCAAGGGTCACATAATTCGCATTGTAATACGGTCGCCCATGGAGCCGAGCCTCGAGCGGGGGCAAACGCCACTGAGCGTGCCTGCGGGGACAATAACTGCAGCGTCTCCTGCGCGCTGTCACTCAACTCTCTGCATAAACGAATTTACACAAAGTGCCTAACATCAACCAGGGCTGGAGCCGTCCTCAAGCGGCGGCTAACGCGACTAAGCGGCCCAGCTGGCACACTAAGCTTGAAACTGACTGCACTTTCCCACACGCGCAGCGTCTCTAGCGCGAGTTGTCACCCACTCAACTCTTCATACCCGGACAACGTCGGGACGGGCTGCTAGTTATTTTATAAAGCTTGAACACATGCATATATGAGCAGATTTTGACACCATAATTGTTTATGCAGATCAAAGATGTGGTGGGAGACCCAGAAGAGCACCCCCCTTCCAATGCTGTGGTTGCAGATTCCAGACTGAAGGAATGAGATACAACTAAGACAATCCAGGACACTCAATCAGGAAAGTTAACCAGTAATGGGTTCAGAGAAGGCGATGATGAAGCAGAGGAATTGGGATCACATGAAAGCCATCATCAGACACCAGCTATATGCAGGCACTTTATGACCTCTGTTGAATTCTGCAACACATTGTATAGTAATGGATCTAATGGTAATGTTAGGCAAACGTCATGGAGCAATTTGTGACATTGAAACGCTCCATTCTTTACCTAAATTCCAGGATTGGTTGATGAAAGCCAATTTTATCCTATGTGTCTCTAATAATTCTGCACATTCCGTGCTACATTTTACTAATGATTTAGCATTTAAAAGTACACATCGCAGGGATTTAGTGTGAGGTCTACTATTACTTAATGATTTATGAGGCCTAAGGGGCTTGATAGCCTGATATTCAATCTTAGGTAGCCAAGCCATACACATGTGGCAAATGGATGAGTGTAGTTTCGGGGCCTCGTAAAAAGTTAGGCAAATAAAAGTTGGGTCCTTATCTCCGACATTTGGTACATGTAGATCGGACCTGGAGTAACTAATGATGGCTCTAGTTTCTGGCTTGAAAGATTCAGGGAGCTGGTGCGGTCCGAGAGCAGACTGGCGCAAACGATATTTCATATCGGTACCCTGATATAGGTCCAGGGAACATGGTACACTTTCCCTACATCATCTCCTCGTCATTTCATACGAACGAACCTTATAAGGACATAACTCCAAATAAGGACAGAATGCCTTGTATGGACATAACGCCTTATGAGGACCGCAGCCTTTTATGGACTAAACCTTTCACCTAGTTCCAAGCCGAGGGTGCGTTTTTCCCAATTGATATTGCTAAGACGTCGTCCTTAGCACATATGAATAATTTATTAGTACACTCTCCAGGAGGTAAACTTCACCTCTCCCATTGACGCACAAGGTTTAATCCCAAACGTCATTCTCATACTGAACAATGGGGAACACACGCACATAGACTGTATAAATACAGCATCTCTTGCTATCAGCAGGCAGGAGGGAACTGAGACTTCACGTCATAAACACTGACCAGAGACGCTGCGGCTGCGGCATGCCATTGCTCCAGTGGACAGTGATCGGACTATCCCTTAAGGGGCGTCCAACTCAAGTCCAGGATAAAGTCCCACACTCTCACTATTCAGGTATGGAGGTATGACTAAATCTTAGCAGGATTCTTGGCGCTTAGGCTCTTAGTACTTTAATCAAACAAAAAAGGACACTTGTAACACTGCTTGAATTTTGGTTCAGTGTAAAATAAGGAAACCCTCAAAGAAGTCAATGTTTGATGGAATTGCTGTATATTTGTTTCGTCAGCCCCACATTGACAGTCATGCAGTTATCATAGGGTTATTCCTATTTGTGTGAACTGCTCGCCTCATCCAGAGGCACCTCCAGTCTCGAGTGCAGTGTCCAGAGACAAAAGGATTTCCCACAGAAAGGGTGAAAGAGAAAGTTAAAAAATGGAAAAAAACCTTTGCAGTTTTATTTTATGGCAGATCTCCATTAATTAAAATGGTAGGTATACTATATGAGGGCCAAGTTACTGGGCCGAATAGTATTGAAAACAGGGTGTCGACATGTTTCAGCTCCTTGGGCCAGACGGTCTATGGAGCTTTCGTCAGGACTTACAAACAAAGAATAGACGTACAATTTACACACTCTTAGGCCTAGGCTCTTTCACACCTACTCACATGCTAGGTACATTTAGGTACATCTAGACAGACATCTTAGGAGTACGCACTTTATTTTATAAATGCATTTTATATTCATGTATGTGTTCATAACTATTGTAAAATGGTAGAACAATACAATTCCTTTTTATTCACTGTACTGCTGATTCTATATCTCTGTTACTGTGTCACAGTTGTAGCAGCACATTTATTTTACATGAGAAGAACAACAGTACGATAAATTCTTATTGTAAACACGCCCAACTCAATATTGTTTACACAAGTCTGAGGAATCAGGGTTTGTTGTGTTCTGAGGTTGCCAAAAACAAATCTCTCTGATAATAGGAGATCCTAGTGGCACTGCGAGCTAACTAATGCAAAACAGAGGCTAACATATTCAGTGGGGGTGTATAGAGTCAGTCTACCACCAGACCCACAGTATGTGTTATCCATAAACAGCGCACGTCCTGCATGAAGGGTACAATAGGGACTACACTACATGGCGCCCAACGTGGTTTAATGGCACCCAACCGTTTGGTTTGGTACTTATTTAACAGTAGAATCTGAGTAGCTCAGTCGTGCTTATTCTCAGAGACCCTAGTTACAAAGCCCAGAGACATCTGGAGTGGGTAGGCAAAGAAACCAACTCTGCCACAGCTCAGTAGGCGAGATATCCTGTTTATTGGCTGTTGGTTAATCAAGCTTGAAGGACAATTCTGCCCAAAATTGTGCATAAAACCTTTTTCTTCAATTTCCTTGGACAGTTATTCCGTGTGTTAAACACAATGACTACCGAAACAGAAAATTGAGACCAGGTACTTGATCACTCAGAGGATGAGGAAGATAACGATGCAATACAGATTGCACCCAATGTAAGACATACTCTGACAGTTAGACTACTCAAAAATGGGCTAGCACTCAGAGGAGCTGGAGTAATATTCCTGATAGAGGCACACGAAGATTTCGAAACAGAGGTATTCTACTCATGGATTACATTCCCAGCAGCAAATGCCGTAACCAAAACTTTTCATTGTTACAAACATGAAGAAGTTCCTGGGGTCTACAATCCATTTGAGGAGATTGAGATTCCACTTACTTACCAGGAACATATTTTCCGGTTTAATGGTGCCCTACCCCATACAAGAACAAAAGCAAGGCTTGGTCCTTTAGAAAGACCAGGAGCAGCATGGTCGATATTAGCGACATATGCACCACATCCTGACATTGACACAATGCCAGGTGAGGAACTGCTTGTTCAACACAAAGAGTTGATACAACTCTACAGAAACATGACACACTTCGTCTTGAGGACACTCGCGGTCCAACTAACAGGAATAACACCAAATGTAGCTCCTTCACAGAGCACAGGTACTACAATTACGCCACAAACGTTACACGCGGTAATGGGTAAAGTGCCTACAAAACGTTAACTAATTCCTTTCTGGGTAGCTCAGAAAATAACCCAGTTAGAAGCAGTATTCCCAAATACAACACCATTTGAAAAACACAGAATGTTAACAATTTGCTTGTCCATGGGGATTACACCACAGTTAGAGGATTGCACCTCTTAGGGTACAGTCTTTGCTGCCATATATACCAGAACTCATGGTATTCCTTCATTAGCAGTAATACCAGCTGTATTAAGACAAATACAAAATGAGTACGGAGCAGAACCTGCCCTAAACTTAGGGATGAAGTTATTAAATAACTACGACCAGGTATCAGCCATATTACTAGCTAATATTAGAGGGAGAACAGCACCAGTGTCAATCCGCCATTGCCTAAGGGAGTTCTCTTCATTAGACCATGTGAATGAACTACCCAAAATATTTGAAACTGCATATCCAGAAATAGGCAGGGATAGTTTGGGAACAAGACTGGCCGCCTGCATTCGTTAAGAGTGCCCCAGGGGAGAACGTATAGTTTTTCCTGCATTTTACAACCACGTTCCCGTTCACCTTAAACATACATATGCACAGGAGTGGGCAGTAGCCCAAGCTCCAGCATTGTAAAAAAAAATCACGCAGGGTGAGATGAGAACTCAACCTACCATGTGATTCCGTTAGTTTCACATAATGCTCAGAGGCAATATCCAATAAAGCAAGAAGCTAAAAAACAGGTCAGGGAGATCTTAGATCAACTTGAATACCAGTGGGTCAATGAAAAATGTACCTCTTCAATGAACAATCCTTTGTTTCCTGTCTATAAACCCGACAATACATATCATCTAGTTTTAGATTACAGACATTTAAACTCATGCACAAAGACATTTGCTGTTCAAAATGCAAATAGTGCCACATTAATGAATAACATTGTGCGCAAAAAATACAAAACCACACTTGATATCTCAAATGGATTTTTCTGCCAAAATATAGCACCTGAAAGCAGGTATTTGACCGCATTCAGTCCGTTAGGGTCCCAACGACAATTTTGTCGACTAGCTCAATGCTATAAGAATAGCCCCGGTGTATTTTCAGCAAGAGTAAGAGAGTTACTTCAAAAATTTTATGAAGCGTTGTCCTATGTGGATGATATTTATCTGACAGACAACGACTTAGAGAGACACTTGACCATCGTAAGCACCATTATTATGGGATTTGCCATAAAGGGCTAAAAATTTAACTTTAAAAATTCAAAAATAGCCCACTTAAATGTCCTATTTTTGGTATATGAGCTGTCAAGTGAATCCAAAAGTCTGGCAGTTAACTTTTTAGAAAAGTGTGCACTGCTCCAGCCTTCAAAATCATGAAAAAATTCACAATCAATACTAGGATTCCTAAATTTCGGCAGGACATACATTTTAGATTACGCACAAAGGGTAAAACTTTTCTAGGACTTAATAAAACCTGACTTTTCAGCCAGAGATTTGACACAAGAAAATACTAATATTCTTTGTTTATTCCAGGAAGACGGGATTGCTTCCAAACACTTAGAAACACGCGTAAATGTACGCCACTTAGAGATCTGGGTCAATGCGGGTACACTTATTTGACCTTTAATGACGGAGAAACTGTACCAATCGCTTACAAATCCCACCTATACACAAATGCAGAGATGCGTTTCACTTCAACAGAAAAAATACTGACAGCCGTTCAGACTGCTGTAGCATAAGAAAGAGAACTGGCTCAGGGAAAACGCATTATTGTCATAACTCCAGTACCAGCTTTAGAAGCAGTTACAAAGGCCAGCATCCGAAATGCGAATGCGTTACATCCAAGATGGATACAATGGGCTAATTCTCTTACTGCAACAGTCGTTGAATACAGATTTGATCCAAGTTTAAAAACACAGGCATTCTTGCAACACGAACAAGAATATCCTCTACTAAATTAAATCTTGCCTCTAGAACAATATGAATATATTATTTATACTGCTGGATCTACGCAACCGGCCATAGGAAGTAAGCAGCAATATTTTTTGGCATGTGCTATTGTTAAAGGTTTTATGCAAGATGGCAAGTTCCATTCTAGTTGCACAAAAACGCAATCGCTAGGAGACTGCACGGCTCAGCTGGCGGTTGTAAATACGCATAACGAATTCCCCACACTAATCGTGTGTGATTCTTTTTACTGTGTACAGTTGTACAATGAGAACTTACAGCATTGGGAGCAAAACGGGTTTAAAGACGCAAAAGGAGGCACAATTAAGCACAATATGCTATGGGAACAGGTAGCAGAATTGAAAAGCCGAGCTACCGAGGACTCACATAATCCATACACTGTGTCATCAACGTGATTGCATTCACGTTGAAGGGAATTCATTTGCTGATGAAGCCGCAAAGGGGGAAGTTCGTACAGCTTCCGTAGCTGCGCTGACTCATTCAAAATGAGAACAGACGGAGATATTATGGTAGCTGTCATCACATCACGCAAAGGCAGCACAGCAGAACCTAGAACATTTTCACTCAAATACTCCTACAAGTTAGATGCACAATGTTGTAATGTACCTTTCACTAATGCACTCTCCCTACAGAGGTTCTCTCCTTTGCTGCTCAGCCTGTGATGAGGTCAGATAGAATGTTGATGGTGTTTGTATTGGAAGAGTCAGTCAGTTGGTGTGGATGGGCTGAGCAGTGGAGAGCCTGCTCCTGGTGGGGCACTTTAATGGATCTAACTTACATTTGGTCACCTGTAACTATGAAGAGATCTTGAGAATAAAATAGAGATCTTATTATCTACATCACCTTGTCTAAGCTTCCTTCTTCATCTTTGTAACACTGGTGACGATTTAAAGAACCTGCGTGCTACTGATATGGACTTTTGAAATAAGCAGGACTAAAGGAAAAGAATTAAGGAATCTACAAAAGATAAGTCTGAATTTAAAGAACCTACTGAATAAGGTTGAAATTAGAGAAATAACGGAAGCATCAAAGAAAGGACAGCACCCTGGTTAGCCACACCAGTGTCATTTTCAACCTGGACAGCCTTCTACCCCAGGGTGCTTGAGTTCTTGATACAGATTTATGACAGTTTTGGCTTGCGTTTTAAAGATTTGCTTGAGCTGTGCTGAGAACCATTACATTTTTGCCTTCGTGCTTTATGAGAAGGAGCGCTCTGTTGTGCTCTATTACAGACCCTGCGTGTGAAATCTAGCCCGGAGGTTGCAGATTTATGGTGATAGCTGTGCTCGGTTTCTGACTAAAAGAAAACATGTGTGGAATGTGAGTTAATTACCTACTCTCATGGTGTTGTTCGTGTCATTGTGAACAGTTTTTAGCCTCGTGAGCCTTTTATGTAACTTTAATGGAAATCGGATTTAAGGAGAGCAGCCCAAGTCATCTACTGCACGCAGCCCATGTCATTTTTTTTTTCACTTACTGAGTCTGTTACAATTTATTAGGAGCGGTGCATAGTGGATAATATCAGACTCTCTGCCTGAAAGCGAAGATATGCGATGAGCCTGTTATAATTTATGAGTGCTGCGCACAGTCAATGTTTTCAGACTCTCTGTGTTAAAGTCAAGATATGCGGAGAGCCTGTCCCAATGTGCTGAGTATTACATTTTCAACATTTCATTAATCTATTATCATTTTATTTTCACTGTGCAAGACTTGACAGTTTAACTGTCATGTGTGTTTGTTAATCTATGCGCGTGCCAAGCAATGCCCATTAGTCTTACCTGCTGTCTATCGCGTGAAGGCCTTTCTGACGTCGGAGATTAGCTTCTGCATTCCTTAATGATTTTTCCAGCACAAACGTGCCGAGTGCCACCCGGTGTGACGCCTGTTACGTGCCGCCATTTTGTGTGGGGAACGCGATTACAGATTCATAGTTTATTTTGCCAACCACGTTTTTTAGAGGATATCAGTTAAGCATTAGTAAATAATGATGGCAGGAACGATTTACGAGCAGCGATATGAAACCACTTTCTTGCAGGACACTCAATATTACTTCAGTCAAGGTACTGTGTATTTACATATAGTCTCTATGTTCATTTTGACATCTCTCGGGGGCAAAGATCGAGCCCCGGTGTATGATTTAAAAGGAGTTGGATGATCCAACGGACTGTAAGGCTAAGACTGGCATAATGACAAGGAGCACAAAATTGGGAAAATGCTGCAAGCCAGTTTTGATATAATGCATTATACCTTGCAATTGCACATTGTTTCCATATCTATGAAGCTTTACCATGTTATGTCAAATGTATTTTTGAGTGTTGTGGCATGATATTATTATATCTGGAAGAGTTTTGGGGGGGCTTGTGTGTGTGTTTTGTCTATAGGGAAGTTTACCTACTGGTAGCTCTAGGTTGTGTGGGCGGTCACATCATTTTGACTGATGGTGTGTTCCCTATTGATTGTGTTCAGGACTGTGCTCATTTTCTCTAGATTTTCTTTATTCCAGGTTTTGGCCATTATGTTCGGGTTTAAGTATACTGAATTCTAGTGTATGTTGTAAGAGTGTTTTGTCTGCGCGTTTGTGCTCGTTTTTTTTCTGAATTTCAAGTTTTGGCCAGTTTTGTCTAGGATTCAAGGATTCCTGGAATTGTCGTGGGTTATGTATACTCATTATATGGACTGTACGTTACAGGTACACACAAGGGAAGTTTACCTCTTGTGTTGCTTCACTATTTGGTTTTGTTGTTACCCTGTATGTGGTTTATGCCTCAAGTAGGTGTTTGGGTTGTGCATTTTGGTTGTGCACGTTGGGTTTGCAGATTCTCATAATAGATTTGCTTTGGGTTTAAGCAGACCCATAATATGTTTGCTCTGGGTTAAGGGATACCCACATTTGTTTCTTGAGTGTTTTGGGGTTTTTATTACCCTGTCTTGGTTTGGGCTGTGTCTTATTCCATTTCTTTGAGGTAGACCTATCCTGCCATTGGTTTGCTCATTTGAGGGTTGTAGATCCCTGTTTTGCTGCGGTCTTGTGCCTTAGTTGTGGCGCAATGGGTGCTCAGTCTGGTGACTTGGATTTGTGCAGTTGAGGGTTGTAGATCCCCGTTTTGCCACAGTTTTGTGCCTTAGTTTGTGGTGCATTGGCTACTCATTATTGTACCCATAGTTTGGGGCGAGAGTTAGGTGGATAATTTCCACTGGTTTTGAAGGATGTTTTTATTTAACTTGCATTCTTGTTGTTTGTGATCATTATGAAGGGGAGATGGGTGTAGTATCTTAGTATCTTAGTTATCGCATGCATCCTCCTTTGTCCTCATTTGTATGTTTGGCAACTTTCATGCATTTGTTGTTATGATCATTATAGCAAGGGGGTGATGTATAATTTTGTTATTATTGCAGTCTCCTTTGCTGGAACGTGTGTTTTATCAACTTCACACATGTTGATTGTTTTCCAACATTATAAAGGGGGATATGTGTTGTAATGTACCTTTTACTAATGCACTCTCCCTACAGAGGTTCTCTCCTTTGCTGCTCAGCCTGTGATGAGGTCAGATAGAATGTTGATGGTGTTTGTATTGGAAGAGTCAGTCAGTTGGTGTGGATGGGCTGAGCAGTGGAGAGCCTGCTCCTGGTGGGGCACTTTAATGGATCTAACTTACATCTGGTCACCTATGAAGAGATCCTGAGAATAAAATAGAGATCTTATTATCTACATCACATGGTCTACGCATCTTTCATCTTTGTAACACACAACATTCCATATGCTCAGATTCCTGGAGTGTGGGATAGAGTAATACCAAATATGGATCGTAGACAAGGTTTAATATTAGCTGCACACAAGGATTTGGGCTCTGCGCACACAGGCGTTACAGCAACTATTTCTTTACTGAAACAGCGCTATTGGTGGCCAGTGTTAACTAAGCAAACTAAAGACTATGTCTTGAAATGCGACATCTGCCAACAGATGAAAGGCTCCACCGTTGCACGTCCAGCACATACGCCATTACTAAAGTCAGACAAACCTCTTGCATGTGTGTACTTGGACCACTGCTGCTCCTTACAAACGGGCGGGGGCTTATAGATATATGAAGTTTGCAGTGGATTCCTACTTGAGATTCCTATGGGTATGGCCTCAGCGTTCGGCTGACGCTCGGACTGTTATAAAAGATTTGCAAGTCTTTATCAGCACATACGCAGTTAGCACATTACATTCAGACCACGGCCCTGCATTTAGCTCTCGGGCTTACAAAGAGGCCATGGAAGGAATGGGTGTAGCATTGCGGTTCTCATCTCCATACCACCCTGATGGAAATTTGGTTGTGGAGAGAAAAAAACGGGACTTAAAGCAATCTTTAAAAGCTAGGGTATTAGGCAAGGGCGGTAGTTGGGTCACACACCTTTATGGGGTACAGCGGGCATTAAACAACAGCCAAGAAGCTCTCTAGGTGGTGTCAGTCCATAGGAGGCCCTCTTTGGGACACAAATGTGGGTACCTCATCTTGATTGTGAAGGCACAGTGGCAGATGAAAAACAATTTGATATCCATTATCGTTTGGCTGTTTTACAGGATCTAAATGAATCCAGGACAAAACAAA
The DNA here is from genome assembly GCF_964263255.1 of Lissotriton vulgaris. Classification (NCBI taxonomy): domain Eukaryota; kingdom Metazoa; phylum Chordata; class Amphibia; order Caudata; family Salamandridae; genus Lissotriton; species Lissotriton vulgaris. The sequence continues at coordinate 284,419,101 of NC_141700.1, forward strand.
GCAATATCCATCTAAAGTAGACGCCACTGAGGAAGTCAAGGTAGTCACGGCAAGACCTCTTACAGAAAACCTGTACCAGTCCGTGCAGTACACAGAACAAGAACTGTGCTGCTCCCGCTTCTTTTATAGGAAAACTATCCTAGTGGTAGCTGTGGAGAGCAGCCTTCAGGCTAAGTCTTGAAGTAACGTAAAGCAGCTTGTTTTACCAGTCTATAATCTGGTGAATGACCAAATGAAAGGAGAACCACACCAGGTATATATATAAAATATATGTATTTATTCTAAACACATCCCTCTAGTCTCTTTATGAGGCTGGAGGCAAAAGTACATGCAGTAAACTTAATTAGCACGAAGTAAATTAGTACAATATACGTTGAGCCCTAGAGGCGTACCAAACCATATATTAAGAAAGTGGTATAAGAACCACTTAGAAGAGGACTTGGAGCAAACCCCTTTAGAACTAGGAAGCTCTAGAGTCAATACCCATGGGAGCACCAGAGTACTTGAGTTACCTCACCCAGGGAAGCCAGGAGCATAGGTGTCTTTTGGTATCGGGTTTCGTCTTCGTTTTCAAAAGCGATCTGCTGCAAAGTGCTGCTGGCGTCCAAGTGGAAAGTGTCTGGAGGGATCCAAGCCTGGATCAAGGATGAGAAGAACCTGAAAGCAGAGGGGCAGAGTCTGGGTCACTTGCCAGGGACCAGGAAGGCGATGAGCGGATGCCCACCGATGTTGAGTGCTTGCAGGCGAAGAAGGTGAAGCTTGACTCTTCAGCCACGAGGACCAGGTGCTGGATTTGATCTGTCCCACGAAGGATGTTGAGTGCTGCGGTGTCGGTTTCTGGATTGGACCCAACAAGCCTTGGCAACAGCAACCCACGCAGAAAGTAGAGATTGGCTTCGGTGCAGACCAGCAAGGTTTGAGGGACTAATCACTGGGTGGGGAGTTGGCACGTCTGGAGCAACCAGGGAAGCCCAAGGAAAATAAGAGTTACCTTCGTGGGGACCCACCAGTCGACGGACCAAGGATCGCGAAGGGGTCTCGAGCAGAAATACTAGAAGTGGGCTCACGGAACACTCGTGGAGTGTATGCCCACAATCTCCGGTGCAGATGGTGCTCGGGGCTTGGACTACTAGTAGCCCAATGCACAACTTCAGGAAAGCTCGGGAAGTCGATGTAGTAGCAAATGTGCATGGTGTCCAGGAGTTCCGGTCCCATGTAACTCGTTAGGACTGCGGGTCTCAGCTTTGCTGGCATCTCATGTCGGCCTCTGAGAAGTCTGGAAGTCTGTGTCCTGAGTCGCAAATACTTCAGAGTCCGGCAGGAGCTTCGGAAAGGCAGACCGGCAAGATGCTTCTTTGGTGCCTGTTTGGACAGGGGAAATCACTCCTTGACCCCAAGGGAGATTCTTCAGTCCTCTAGTCGTTAGTAGTGTGTGGAAGTTTCAGAATTCATCTTCAGAGTTTCGTCCAAGTGTAATCTAAAGTCCTTTTGCCAGGGGTCCCTTACTTATACTGAAGAAAGGGGTTGGACATACTCTGGGGACCCACCTATGGGAGGGTCTGGGAATAGGGGTAGTTACTACCCTTTCCCTTTGTCCAGTTTCGCACCAGAGCTGGGCTGAGTGCCCCTGCAACCGGTTTGAACTGGGGTATGCACAGGGACACCAAGTGTGTCACAGTGCTGTCTGAAAAGCACTCTCTAAGTGCCCCCACCCAGTCCCAATACACTAAACCCTGTTTGGGAGGTGGTTACACCTCCATGTGACAGGAAACCTATTGTCCAGGCCTCTCCTTCCACAGTTTCATCCAGCAGCAGGAGGAGGTCAGACTTGAATCTATGGCTTAGGCATCCATTTTGTGATGCCAGGGCCCATTTAAACTATTACTGGGCAGACCAGTGTGTACAAGGGAGAAATTCTACCCCGCTGCCAGGAGTGGCGGGGGGGGGGGTCGGATTCCAAAGTATTTGACACCAAACACGACATATTTCCATGCAGCCATTCCAAAGTTAGCATTTGCCGCGTGGTTATAATGCACTTGAGTATATGGTCTGGGTGCATCACAGAACAGCCTCAGAGAATAGGCTTCCAAAGCTGCACAGGGGCCCAGCTCATGCATGGGCACCCTCTCACACAAAACCAAGCACTCTGCCTTCAGGATTGATAAGGCCTGTCATAGGAGTGACTGATAGGTTTATATGTGTCAGTGATTAAAGGTAGATATAGGTAACCTATATCTTAGTAAGGGGGGCATGCACCACCTTACACAGGCTGCAGTAGCAGTCCTGTGGTGCCATTTTGGAAGGCTTCCCAGGGGTGGCATAATACATGCTGCAGCTCCTGGTAGGCCTCTGGGGTACCTATACCCATAGGACCTAAGGTACCATATACTAAGGACTCACAAGGGTACCCCAGTAACCAATCTGGAGTGTACCTATAGTACATGCAATCATTTTAGAGAGGAAGCAGCTAGGCTGGGGTCCTGGATAGCAGTGCCCTAGCCAAACTAATGTTGAAAAACAGGGAAACACCAGCAAAACGTGGGGGTAACTACAGTAAGCAGATCCTACTCTCCTACAGGTACCAACTGCAAGAACGCTTTAAGCAGTTCTCTCATGTCCCAAGATATCGTTTTGCACGGGCCTGTAATGACTCAGTTTTGAATATGTCTTGCCACATGAAAGGAACTCCAGCTGCCGTGATTACGCCAGCGTTTGAGTTACTTTCGAATGGGAGTTACTTGATGCTGAGCGATCAAGGTTGTTGTGGGATGCTCCCGGGCATTGCCTATCTGGTCACCGGGAACACCAGGGTTACTTGCTGTATGCAAGTATTGTTTCCTCCGACAAATACAGTCAAGGAGGCGCCAGTATGGCCTTCACTGAATGTTTATTTTATATAGTTTGATGCTTTGAGCAGAATGAAATGCTATAACAAGGGGGTAACCCAACTAACCCTCCAGCATCTGGGTAAGTAAACAGTATTATATACAAGTAATGCCTAGGGACAAATATCCAAACTCTACAGTAACATGAAGAAATACTTAAATTATTTCTTCCTATGAGTTTTACTCTCTAGAAAATTCTACGTCTTATTTCAATCATGATCAAAAGCCAATTCAAACAAAGTCTTAAAAGCTATTTATTGAAAACAAAACTTTTTTTTTCAAATTTTTTCAAATTTCAATATGTGTGTGCATATGCAATCATCTATTCTTGTATACAAACACTTATGAGACAAATGACACACAATATTTACACTTGATCAAACATATATCTACTACTCTACTATTCCTCATTGCCCTATTAGTCAATAAGGATACTCTCAAATTTTTCAAGGATAAGCATTCCTTTTATAAGAAGATCACCATTCTTATATTCTCTGGTTTTTCGACTTTAGACTGGCTGGTTACTGGGTCATCCTTGTGAGCCCCTGTATAGTGTACCCTAGGTACCCAGGGCATAGGTGCACCCTAGGCCTACCAGAGGCTGCAGCATATATTGTGCCACCCCTGGTTTGCCTATCAAACTGACACCACAGATCTGTTCACACAGCCTGGGTAAGGTGGGGTAATCACCCCTACTTAGATATAGTATATCTATATCTACGTTATATATAGACACATAGTAACCTATAAGCCACTCCTGTGGCAGGCCTTAACAATCCTAGAGGCAGAGTGCTTGGTTTTATTTGAGAGGGTGCCCTAGCATGAGCTGAGCCCCTCTGCAGCTTTCGGGACCATCTCCTTATAGCTGTTCTATGATATAAAGCCATATAGCATTATAATCCTCGTGGTTAATGCTAACTTTGGTTTGGCTTTATCAAAACATGTCGTGTAAGGTGTCAAACACTTTGGAATACTACCCCCCACCAGTTCTGGTGGCGATGGATAGCAATCCATCCTTCTAGAGGGAGAAGATATGTAGTTACTGGCACACCCGGTTAAAGTTAAACAGAGCCTCAGCCTCACAAAATGGATGCTGCTGCCACAGACACGAGTCTGACCTCCAGCTGGTGGACGAAACTCTGGCAGGGGAGGCCTGGACAATAGGTTTCCTGTCCAGGGAGGTGCTGGCACCTCCCCAGACAGGCTTTAGTGTATTGGGGCAGGGAGGGCTGTATTCAGTGAATGCTTCCCAGACACTGCCTGGGGCACACAGGGTGCTCCATGCATAGCCCCTGTTCAAACCAGTTGCTGGGGCACTCAGACCCTGCTCTGGCACGAAACTGGACAAAGGGAAAGGGGTGTAACCACCACCTTCCCAGGTCCACCCATAGGAGGGACCTTACAGGTAGTCCAACCCCTAAACTTAGTATTAGTATAGGAGCTGTGTCCCTTAGACTTTAGATTACCCTGGACGAAATTTTAAAACATATATCCTGGACCTTCGACGTTCCATTTCGACTGGAAAACAGAAGACATCTTCCTTGTGGTCAAGGAATGACAACCCTGTTCAAACAGGCACCACAAGCAACTTTGCCGGTCTGCATTTTCGAGGCTCCCGCCGGATCCCGAAGAATCTGCGACACAGGACACGGACTTCCAGAAATCTCTGACCCCGACCTTCGTTCCTAGCAAAGCTGAGACCCGCGGCGGACACGAGAGACATGGGACCGGAACTCCTGGACAACCTGCATTTTGTTAACTGCATCGACTCCCGAGGTAACTCGCAGTTGTGCATTGGGGTACTTGAAGCTCCAGCCCCGAGCACCATTTGCACCAAAGTTCAGGCCTCCACATTCCACGAGTGTCCTGTGGGGCCCGCTCTTGCATTTTAGCTCGACGCGTCTTCCAGGTTCTTAGTCCATTGGCTAGTGAGCCACCTGAAGACTCCATTTTGAATCTAACTTGCTTTTCTGGTTGCTCCAGGCTTGCTCCAGCTTCCCTACAAAGGAGAAGCGCAACAGACCTTGCTGGTCTGCACCAAAGCCAATCTCGACATCCTGCGTGGATTGCGTTTGTCAAGGCTTGTTGGGTCCAATCCGGATACCGACACAGCAGTCAACTAGATCCTTCGTGGAACAGCTCGAATCCAGCTCCTGGTCATCGTCACCTCCTGGACCTCATGGCTGAAGAGACAAACTTCACCTTTTCACCTGAAATCACCCGACATTGGCTGGCAGCTTTCCATCGTCATCCGGGTCACTGGCAAGTGACCCAGACTCTGTCCCTTCTGCTTTCAGGTTCTTCAGATCTTCGATCCACCCTTGGATCCACCTGGACACTTTTCCTCTGGTCACATGCAGCACTTATTTGCAGCTCTCCATTGAAAACTACAACAAAACCAGACACCAAAAGGCACCAATGCACCCGGCTTCCCTGGGTGAGGTAACATGAGTACTCCGGTGCTCCCGTGGGTCTTGACTCTCAAAGTGTCCTAGTTTAAAAGGGTTTCATCGTAGTCCATCCGGAAGTGTACCTAAATTGTAAATTTGTAACTTGTTCGTTTCCCATAGAAAGTCAATGGTAAATCGCTGCGGTGTTTAGACACTGCACGTTCTCCTGTGGGCCTCCTACTTCCTAACCCTCGGTTTTTCCTAGAAGCCCCAGCGATTCCCTAGGCCTACTTTCTATCTCAGACATGGTTCTTATACCACTATTTTAGTATATGGTTTTTGAGGCCCCTAGGGCAAAACGTATACTGTGCAACTTATCGTATGCCAATTAAGTAACTTGTATTGTACTTTTACCTGTGACCTCATAAAGAGTGCAGAGGGGTTGTGTTTAGAATAAATGCATATATATTTGATATATACCTTGTGTGGTGTCCTTTCATTTGGTACTCAAAGGATTATAATTGGTAAAACAACGTGCTTAATGCGCTCTCTGAAGTCTTAGCCTGATGACTGCTGGTCCACGCTACCACTAGGATAGCTTTCTATAAGGTTGACTTTACAACCACCATCAATAAAGGTTGATTAGACTGGTGCAAGGTGCCCGCTAGAACTAGTGGACTTCATATGCCAAGCTAACTTCTCACATTGGTGTGCAGCGGATGGGATAAGAGCTTGCATTGTTTTACCAAATAATCTTGAGAATATAATTTGAAAGATCACATTAAGGTACCTGTCGGTACATATGAATCAAGTCTTATAATACAGAAGTTCTACTGAACTTAGAAGTTGTAGGTGGTAAGGGCTTAGCACACGCTGACTACAACTTTTAGAGAAGGTCTAGTAGGAAAACAAGTAGTGTAGGTAGGTGCACACACCACACCCACTAGTCTTGTCTTCAGGAGCAGGAGGTAGTACCTCACTGCCAGATGTCAGCCAAGTACAGACAACTAAGTATGAAACTTTCACTTTTTAAGATTTGAGAAGCTTGTGTGTTATCAGAAAGTTAAGACAAGGACAGAGTCCAACCACCCAGCACCTAGTAAATCTTTAGTGGCAGATGACTTGGAAAAAACATCAAACCCAGATCCACAGGGTAGCAGGGAGGGGGGGGGGCATCCCTCAACAGAAGATGATCCTAGTGGGGTTCCCCACCAGGATGATGATGCTGATGATGAGGATGTAGACCAGGATGAGGTTAATGAACCTAACCTGGGAAACACAGGACTATCTGGAGGAGGAGATGGCCTAGGAAGGCCTCCCTCTAGACCTCAAAGTAGGCCTAATGGTGAGCACAGAAGACCCAGATCTCTTTCAAGTGGATCTGAACATTCTGACTCATCAGAGGGTCCAATGCCTCTGGTCAAAGGAGAATGACTTCCCCTCAGAGAAGAGAGCATAAAGCTAGAATGAAAGAAGTCAAGCTTAGGATCTAGAGGCAAGAAGTTGCCCTTGCAAAAGAGACCCTAGCTCTTGAAGGAGATTAGAAATTGTGTGGGCTAGAGCCCACTGGTGGCAGCAACAACCCTAGTGGTAGGGAAAGGTCTCATGACCATAGAAACCTGAACAAAATGGTACCTCCCTATCAGATTGGGGATGACATCCATAAGTGGATCACTGCTTTAGAGACGGCCTGCAAAGTACATCAGGTACCCTAGAGTCAGTGGGCAGCAATTTTGTGGTTCTCCTTTGCAGACAAAGGTAGAGATAACCACTGAGCAGTACAGGTTGCTGTTCAGAGACACCCAGAAGACACAAACTCAGGACTGGATAGATTTTGTATATTGTGCTACTAAGGCTCTGGAAGGCTGGTTACTGGGCAGTAAAGTAAGTGACTATACAGAATTGTATAACCTTATAATGAGAGAACAGATTCTTAATAATTGTCAGAACCAGTTATTGCATCAACACTTGGTTGACTATGATTTGACCTCTCCCCAAGAATTGTGTAAGAAGGCAGACAAATGGGTCAGAACCAGGGTGAAGCAGAAGGTATAGAACCAAGGTGTTGACCAGAAGAAGCAAGACCAAAAGGGTGGGGAGAAAGCAAAAGACCAGAAGTCTTCTCAAGGTCCCCAAAAAGCTTCTAATGGTGGGGGTTCCCAACAATCCAAAAAGAAAGAAGGTCCAAAGAAACGTTGGTGCAAGATTTGTAAAGTAAATGCTCACTGGACCAGTGATTGTGCCAAGAAGGAGACAGCTCCAGCCCATTGCCCCTAAGGCAACTGTTCCCCCTAGTTGAGCTCCAAGTGGTGGTTCTCAACAGAACGGTGTAGTAGGTTTAACCCTGGGAACTGAGATGGATTCTGGCCTAGTCAGGATACCAACTCAAGCTGTTTTGATCTGAGATGGGGACATGGGCATGTCCTCTACTATGAGTCCCAATAACTTGGGCAAGTACAGAAAAACTCCTTTAATCAATGGCAAAATGGCTCAGGCCTACAGGGACACATGTGCTAGTGTCACAATTGTGACACCCAGCTTTGTGAACCCTGGACAGATTATACTAGGTGAGAATTACCTAGTGACCAATGCTAGCAACGTCACTACCACACACAGTATTGCAGTTGTTAATTTCTCCTGTGGAGGGGTAACTGGCCTAAAGAAGGTTGTTGTTAGCTCAGACCTCCCTGCAGAATGTTTGCTTGGCAATGACCTAGAATCTTCAGCCTGGGCTGAAGTGGAGAATAGGACACATGCAGAAATGTTAGGCATCTCAGCACATGTGCTTGCTGTGACTAGGTCACAGGTAAAAAAATGCAACACTGAACAGGCACTGGATTCTGGAATAATGGACCAGTGGCCTACCAGGAAAAGGAGCAGTAGGGTTACGGCTTTGCCTTCCCCCCTGCCTCAGGATGAGGATCAGCCTTCTGAGGAAGCTGATAGTGAGCCTGAAGAAGGAACTATCCTAGAAGAGCTTGAGCCTGCTCAGGTTGAGTTTCTTTGGACAGGGGGACCTTCCAGGGCAGATCTGGGGCAGGCGCGGTTGGACTGCCCTTCTCTTGAACCCCTGAGACAGCAAGCTGCTGCTGAGGCTGCAGGGAATGCTAGTGGAACCCATAGAATCTATTAGGACGAAGGGCTCCTGTATTCAGAGGCTAGAGACTCCAAGCCTGGAGCTTCCAGGAGGTTGGTCATACCTTTGGCATTTAGGGGCTTCCCTCTGACACTAGCCCACAATATTCCCCTTGCAGGACTTCTTGGCCAGAACAAGACCTGGGACAGGCTTGTCCCTCACTTTCACTGGCCTCACATGTCAGAAGACACAAAGGAGTTTTGTCGCTCCTGTGTCACCTGCCAAGCCAGTGGCACATCAGGTGGCACTACAAAGGGCCCCCTTATACCACTACCTGTGGTGGGGGTTCCCTTTGAACGTGTAGGGATTGACATTGTTGGACCAATGGATCCCCAAACAGCCTCTGGTCACAGGTTTATTCTGGTGGTAGTGGATCATGCCACCAGATACCCAGAAGCTATTCCACTCAGGACCACTACAGCACCTGTGGTGGCAAGAGCCCTTTTGGGAGTTTTCTCAAGAGTGGGCTTCCCTAAGGAGGTTGTTTCAGACAGAGGTGCAAACGTCATGTCTAGTTACCTGACTGCAATGTGGAAGGAGTGTGGAGTGAACGATTAGTTCACCACACCCTAACACCCACAATGCAATGGTCTAGTTGAAAGGTTCAACAAGACCTTAAAGGGCATCATTAAGGGTCTCCCTGAAAAGCTCAGGCGGAGATGGGACATCCTACTGCCCTGCCTTTTTTTTTTGCTTGTAGAGAGGTCCCACAAAAGGGGGTTGGCTACAGCCTTTTTAAACTTTTGTTTGGGCATCCTGTAAGAGGACCCCTTTGTCTGATGAAGGAAGGATAGGAATTACCTCTCAAACTTCCCAAACAAGACATTGTGGACTATGTACTTGGTCTCCGCTCCAGGATGGCTGAGTATATGAAAAAGGCATCTAAAAACCTTGAGGCTAGTTAGGAATTGCAAAAGGCCTGGCATGGCCAAAAGGCTGTGCTGACTGTTTACCAGCCAGGGCAGAAAGTGTGGGTGTTGGAGCCTTTGGCCCCAGCAGCACTCCAAGACAAGTGGAGTGGACCCCACACTATTGTTGAACAGAAGGGAGAAGTCACCTATCTGGTTGACCTTGGAACTCCCAGGAGCCCCCACAGGGTGCTTCATGTCAACAGACTGAATCTATATGTTGACAGGGCAGACATGGGCTTGCTCATGGCTACGGATGAAGGACAGGAGGAAGAGAGTGACCCTCTCCCAGACCTGCTCTCTCAGAACGCTGACAATGGGTCAGTTGATGGTGTAGCCTTGGCAGGCAGCCTCACTGATCAGCAGCAGAGTGACTGTAGACAGGTTCTGCAGACATACAGCTATATGTTTTCACTGACTCCAAATAAGACTACCTGGTGCATTCATGAAGTGGACACTGGGGACAGTCTGCCTGTTAAAAGTAAGATTTACAGGCAACCTGATCATGTCAGGGACTGTATCTTGACAGAAGTCCAGAAGATGTTGGAATTGGGAGTCATTGAACCCTCAGAGAGCCCTTTGGCCAGTCCAGTAATCCTTGTGCCTAAACCTCACACCCAAGATGGTAAGAGAGAGATGAGGTTTTGTGTGGATTACAGAGGTCTCAATGCTGTCACTAGGACAGATGCCCATCCAATACCCAGGGCAGATTGGCATCTGCCAAGTTTTTGAGTACATTTGACCGGACAGCTGGCAACTGGCAGATCAGACTAGCTGATGATGCAAAGCCAAAAACAGCATTTTCAACCCCTGGTGGACATTATCAGTTTGTGGTAATGCCCTTTGGTCTGTAAAATGCACCTGCCACATTTCAAAGGTTGGTGAACCCAGTCCTCTCAGGCCTGGATGACTACTGTGCAGCTTATCTAGATGTTATTGCTGTCTTTAGCTCCACCTGGGAAGATCACCTGATCCACCTCAAACATGTTTTGGAGGCCCTGCAAAAAGCAGGCCTAACTATCAAGGCTACCAAGTGCCAGATAGGGCAGAGTCAGGTTGTATACTTGGGCCACCTTGTAGGTGGAGGCCAGGTTCAACCATTGCAGAGCAAAATCCAGGCCATAATGGACTGGACTGCTACAACCACCCAGACTCAGGTCAGAGCTTTCTTGGGCCTGACTGGGTATTACAGGAAATTTGTCAAGGGGTATGGTTCCATTGTGACACCCCTGAATGACTTAACTTTCAAGAAAATGCTTAAGAAAGTTCAGTGGACAGTCAGCTGTCAAAAGGCATTTGATGACCTGAAGCAGGCCATGTGCACTGCACCAATTCTGCAAAGTCTAGACTACTCAAAAAAATTCATTGTTCAAACAGATGCTTCCGAGTTGGGAGTGGGGGCTGTGCCATCACAATTAAATAAAGATGGTCAAGATCAGCCAGTAGCTTTTATTAGCAGAAGGCTGACCCCTAGAGAGAAACGTTGGTCAGCTATTGAGAGGGAGGCCTTTGCTGTGGTTTGGGCACTGAAGAAGCTGAGGCCATACTTGTTTGGTACTCACTTCGAGGTTCAGACAGACCATAAGCCCCTCTTGTGGCTAAAACAGATGAAGGGTGAAACTCCCAAACTGCTCAGGTGGTCCATTTCCCTATAGGGGATGGACTTTACAGTGGAACATAGACCAGGGAGTAAACATGCCAATCCAGATGGACTCTCCAGATATTTCCACTTAGAACATGAAGACTCAACTGGTCAAGGTTAGTTTAATGTCCCTGCGTTGGGGGGGGGGGGGGTGTAGGAGAGTAGGGACTGGTTCCTATGGTTACCCCCACTTTCTGCTGTGATTCTCTGTTTTTTTTTTACTTTAGACTGGCTGTGGCCCTGCTAATCAGGCACACAGCCTAGCTGCTCTCTCTCTAAATTGTTACCATGTACTTTAGGTACATACCAGATTGGTTACTGGGTCACCCTTGTGAGCCCCTGTATAGTGTACCCTAGGTACCCAGGGCATAGGTGCACCCTAGGCCTACCAGGGGCTGCAGCATGTATTGTGCCACCCCTGGTTTGTCTTCCAAACGGACAAGACAGGTCTGTTCACACAGCCTGGGTAAGGTGGGGTAATCACCCTTTACTTAGATATAGTATATCTATATGTACCTTATATATAGACACATAGTAAACTATAAGCCACTCCTTTGGCAGGCCTTAACAATCCTGGAGGCAGAGTGCTTGGTTTTATGTGAGAGGGTGCCCTAGGATGAGCTGAGCCCCTCTGCAACTTTCGGAACCATCTCCTTATAGCTGTTCTATGATATAGCCATACCATATACTGTTAACTGCATTATAATCCTCGCGGTTAATGCTAACTTTGGTTTGGCTTTATCAAAACAAGTCACGTAAGGTGTCAAACACTTTGAAATACTACCCCCCCACAAAAGTTCTGGTGGCGGGGGTAGCATTCCACCCTTCTAGAGGGAGAAGACATATAGTTACTGGTAACCCCTAAACAGAGCCTCGCATCACAAAATGGATGCTGCTGCCACAGACACGAATCTGACCTCCTGCTGATGGACAAAACTCTGGAAGGGGAGGCCTGGACAATAGGTTTCCTGTCCAGGGAGGTGCTGGCACCTCCCCAGATAGGCTTTAGTGTATTGGGGGCAGGGAGGATTGCATTCAGTGAATGCTTTCCAGACACTGCCTGGGGCACACAAGGTTCTCCATGCATAGCCCGGTTCAAACCAGTTGCTGGGGCAATCAGCCCCAGCTCTGGTGCGAAACTGGAGAAAAGGAAAGGGGTGTAACCCCCTTTCCCACGTCCACCCATAGGAGGGACCTTACAGGTAGTCCAACCCCTAATCTTAGTATAAGTATAGGAGCTGTGTCTCTAAGACTTTAGATTACCCTGGAAGAAACTTTGAAACATAAATCTTGGACCTTCGACGTTCCATTTCGACTATAAGACGGAAGACATCTCCCTTGTGGTCAAGGAGTGACCACCCTGTTCAAACAGGCACCACAAGCAACTTTGCCGGTCTGCATTTTCGAGGCTCCCGCCGGATCCCGAACAATCTGCGACACAGGACACGGACTTCCAGACTTCTCTTACCCCGACCTTCGTTCCCAGCAAAGCTGAGATCCGTGGCGGACACCAGAGACGTGGACCTGAACTCCTGGACATCCTGCATTTTGCTAACTGCATCGACTCCCGATGTAACTCGCAGTTGTGCATTGGGGTACTTGAAGCCCCAACCCGAGCACCATTTGCACCAAAGCTCAGGCCTCCGCACTCCACGAGTGTCCTGTGGGGCCTGCTCTTGCATTTCAGCTCGACGCGTCTTCCCGGTTCCTAGTCCGTTGACTAGTAAGCCCCCTGAAGACTCCATTTTGAATCTAACTTGCTTTCCTGGTTACTCCAGGCTTGTTCCAGCTTCCCTAAAAAGGAGAAGCGCCACAGACCTTGCTGGTCTGCACCGAAGCCAATCTCAACATCTTGCGTAGATTGCGTTTGCCAAGGCTTGCTGGGTCCAATCCGGATACCGACACCGCAGTCAACTAGATCCTTCGTGGGACAGCTAGAATCCAGCTCCTGGTCCTCGTCGACACCTCCTGGACCTCGTGGCTGCAGAGATAAACTACACCTTTTCACCTGAAATCACCCAACATTGGCTGGCAGCTTTCCATCGCCATCCTGGTCACTGGCAAGTGACCCAGACTCTGTCCCTTCTACTTTCAGGTTCTTCAGATCTTTGATCCACCTTTGGATACACTTGGACACTTTTCCTCTGGTCGCATACAGTACTTCCTTGCAGCTCTCCATTGAAAACGACGACGAAACCAGTCACCAAAAGGCACCTATGCACCCGGTTTCCCTGGGGGAGGTAACACGAGTACTCCGGTGCTCCCGTGGGTCTTGACTTTCGAAGTGTCCTAATTTAAAGAGGTTTCATCATAGTCCATCCAGAAGTGTCCTTAAATTGTAAATTTGTAACTTGTTTGTTTCCCATGGAAAGTCAATGGTAACTCGCGGCTGTATTTAGACACTGCACGCGTCTCCCGTGGGCCTCCTACTTCCTAACCCTTGGTTGTTCCTAGAAGCCCCAGAGATTCCCTAGGCCCTAGGTCTGCTTTCTATCTCAGACGTGGTTCTTATACCACTATTTTAGTATATGGTTTGTGAGGCCCCTAGGGCAAAACATGTACTGTGCAACTTATCGTATGCCAATTAAGTAAGTTGTATTGTACTTTTACATCTGACCTCATAAAGAGTGCAGAGGGGTTGTGTTTAGAATAAATACATATATATTTGATATACACCTTGTGTGGTGTCCTTTCATTTGGTACTTAAGGGATTACAATTGGTAAAACAACTTGCTTAATGCGCTCTCTGAAGTCTTAGCCTGATGACTGCTGGTCCACGCTACAACTAGGATAGCTTTCTATAAGGTTGACTTTACAACCACCATCAATAAGGATTGATTAGACTGGTGCCAGGTGCCCACTAGAACTAGTGGACATCATATGCCAGGCTAAGTTCTCACACACTCTGTATTTGGAAGCATTTCAGGAGTCTACCTCTGATCCTGCTGGCTATTTCTGGAATCCTGATTGTAGTTTACCTGCTACGCAACGGTTGGACCATCCGACAGCGAGATTGCAAAAGCTCTCCTGGAAAGATATTATTGTGAGCGCATGTTACAACATCTTGGTGCACCTCGCCTTCGAGAACTAAGTGCTTTTTGGTTCCTGTCATTGAGACCAGTCTTCGTAGACTGCATCATACCTGTTTTTCAGTTTTGCGGAGGAGAATGCGAGTTGTACATCTGTCTGACACCTCTAACGGAGACGCCAACGGACTTAGACTCCTGGCTAGACCCACTGCGGTCCCATGCTCGTTTCTGTCCTCAGTGTATTCCCATCTTAACACATGCATTCCTCGAGGATCCGCAGGTGCCCTTAGTTGAGTTGAATTTCAGTTCCACACTTGGCACCAAGGTATCTACTACGGCACCGGCTGCCTCTCCAACAGCTGTTGGCAGCACCAAGTTTCATCTATGCACTTTTCACGTGCTATGCCAGGTACAACAATGTTTGTCCCCTACGACAGCATGCAACAACAATGTTATGTCTCCCCGCAAAGACATATAATCTAAATCTGGCTCACCGTGTGCTGGGAACAAATTCCGTTTTTTTCTTTCCCCTTTTTCTCAAAATAACTTTTTTCGAATTGACATTTTCTATAACAAAGCATGGCCTTCTAAGTACGCTTGGAGTAGTTCAACTTGTGTGATCGAACTCATTTAGAACTGTGATTTACGGAACTTTACTACAATGTTATACTTTCACAAAGAACATTTTTCCTTGTTTTTAAACTGTTTTTAAATAATTTTTTAACATGTTTAGAAACATTTTAAATGACTGCTTGATAATTTTATGCACTGACACAATTATAAATGTGTATCTCAAATGTGTATTATGATTTTTAAATATTAGGTGGAGTGGGTGTTATATTTCATATTGGTACCCTGATATAGGTCCAGTGAACATCATACACTTTCCCTACATCATCTCCCCGTCATTTCATATGAACGATCCTTATAAGGGCATAACTCCAAATAAGGACAGAATGCCTTATATGGACATAACGCCTTGTAAGGACTGCAACTTTTTATGGACTAAACCTTTCACATAGTTCTATGCAGAGGGTTGGTTTTTCCCCAATCGATATTGCTAAGACGTCATCTTTAGCACATATGAATAATTTATGAGTACACTCTCCAGGAGGTACACCTCTCCCATCGACGCACAAGGTTTAATCCCCAACTTCATCCTCAAACTGAACAATGGGGAACACACGCACATAGACTATATAAATACAGCACCTCTTGCTATCAGTAGGCGGGAGAGAAACGAGACTTCACGTCCGACACACTGATCAGAGACGCTGCGGCTCCGGCATGCCATCGCTCCAGCGGACAGTGGTCTGACTATTCCTTGTGGGGTGTCCAACTCAAGTCCAGGACCAAGTCCCACACTCTCACTATTAGTTATGGTGGTTCGACTAAATCCTAGCAGGATTCTTGGCTCTTAGACTCTTAGGCTCTTAGGCTTAGACTCTTTGGCACCAACTAACATGCTAGGTACATTTAGGTACATCTAGACAGGCATCTTAGGAGTACGCACTTTAATTCATAAATGCATTTTATATTCATGTATATGGTCATGACTATTGGAAAATGGTAGAACAATACTGTTCCTTTTTTTCACTGTACTGCTGATTCTATATCTCTGCTACTGTGTCACAGGTGTAGTAGCACATTTGTTTTACATGAGAAGAACAAAGGTACAATAAATTGTTATTGTATACACGCCCAACTGTTTCCTCTGTGCATCTCTCTGAGAGCAAAACACGCAAGCACGAGTGACTGGGTAATCAATAGTATATTGTTTACACGAGTCTGAGGAATCAGGGTTTGTTGTGTTCTGAGGTTGCCAAAAACTAATCTCTCTGATAATAGGAGATACTAGTGGCAGTGCGAGCTAGCTAATGCAAAACATAGGCTAACATATTCGACGGGGGTGTACAGAGTCAGTCTACCACCAGACCCACAGTATATGATATCCGTAAACAGCGCAGGTCCTGCATGAAGGGTACAATAGGAACTACACTACAGCGCATCAGCATTCTTTAAATACGCCCCCATTCAAAGCCAATCGGTCTAGGTGGGCGTGTCCCAGTACATTGAGAGCGCTAAGCAACAAACAGTGGGACAAAAGAACACAGGCTTTTAACCAGGGTCCAGCACCCAGACTCAGAGGATAGGCTTACCTGCTCTCGGAGTCTCACTGGTAAAGTAAAAGTAAATTAACATAAAAGTGAAGAATTTTAAAAACCTAAAACAAGTTAAAATATTAAAAGGCAACCCTTTCCAATATAGCTCCTACGGAGTAGTTGCCAGGCACCTCCTAGCACATAACGTACTATACAAGGAAACAAAAGCTGCAATGGTATGCAAGTCACAACCTGCATCGGTCACAGTAAGCTCATGTGTGCTCCAAGTGTCCTCCCACCCTCCTTCTGTTAGAAAAGGCACCCTGAAGATACTAAGCTAACGAGCATTTTGTTTATGTACTTGTGCCCAGTGATTGGTGCAGAGACCAGTTAAGAGTTTGGGCAGATTTCACGCACCTCCCAAAACTACTTTTTGCTCTCTACTAATGAAGGAATGAATCGAGAAACACGTCTAGAATTACACAGCACAAGATGCACCAACAAGGGTGAAAAATGAATAACTACAGCTGAAGTAAGTGTTATCATGCACTGCATTTACTATGATCCATTGGGGCAAACTGAGCGTTGAGATGTGAGGCAGCTTGCTCCCACTCTCCTTTAGATGGAGTAAATTACTTTGTTGCCCTGACAGAGGTGTCACCTGCCTAATTTAGAAACTACTGCCAACCTGGTATTTATTTCTAAAGAATTGGCACGAGCAACCGTCAAGGCGGTTCCTGTCAATACTGTTTACAGTTTGGTGCAGGGCTCTGTCAACATGATTGAGCCCTGCCACAACAGTTTTTAGGTCGAGACCTGCATAGGCTGCGCTTGCGCAGTCTCGCAGGGAGAGATATTATGTTTACAGTATGGGGGCTTGAACCCGCCCCTCTTCTCCATTGGCTGGCTTCCTAAACGGAGGCCAGCCATTGGAGGAGAGGGTAGTCACTCCGTTGAAGACAGGATTCGGGGGCGTGTTTTTTACTTTCTTTCTGTTTTCTTTCTCTCCTCTTCACATTGGCTGGAATTTTACATTCCAGCCAATGGAAAGAGGAGAGAAAGAAAACACGCCCCAGAATCCAAAAATTATGCTGCGTTTCTCCAAGGCATTCCTGCCTCACCTCAGAGAAACATGGTTGTGTGGAGCACTCCTCTCTTGGTGTTTACATGGGGCGGTGTGGCGAGCCTGAACCGTTCAAAGTGACTGGCTGCGCACCAATTGCAACTACACGTGTGTTTCTACTTTCCCAGTAGGAGGACGAACAGTTCTGAAGAAGTGAAGAACCTGTTACGTGCAGCGACGATGTGCTTTGTCATTTTGGCTGGCTCCCTCAGTCTGTGGCGCAGACGTTAAAGTCCCTCTGGTCTCCCGCTCTCAGCGTGCTGCGAGAGTGAAACCCGCGTCACCAGCCAGTGTTTTCTACTAGAAGGAGCCCCAAAGCACGGTGAAAACTGACAAGCACGGCGCTGCGCTTCAGCTCCCACTGACAGGCCGAGGGGAGGGGGCGGCGGCCGCCGTCGGAGCTCTTAGGAATGTGCTGAGAGCTTTTTTTCACCATTTCCCTCCAGGCCTGCTCGTCTTGCAGCCCGAGCAGCAGGGCGATCCCCGCCCACAGTGGTGACCAGTGTCAGCGTGCTGCCGCTGGAGCCCGGAGCCGTGGCACGGGGGCAGCGGAAGCAGGCACTGTCCCTCGCACAATCTCACAGAATCAGAGAGGCGAGAAATGGGAGGAGGCTTGGGTGGCTACCGCTACTGATCTTCGGCCAGAATCGACCAGAGCGAAGGATTACCGCGGCTGGAAGGGAGCTCGCTGCTCCTCTGGGATTACAAAGTATCTCACTAGTGCGGAAAAGGCCACTTTCAAGGTACCTTTTGCATGGCACTTTGATTTCCATGTGCATGCGTGAGCCCGGGCTGTGCTCTCCTACCTCCAAGTTCCTCAACATGTTTATCACTGGTGGGTCGTGTAATCTGATCTCTTCGCAAGTATGCATGTGTTTTGTACCAATGTGAAGGGGAGGCGGAGGAAGCCAGCGAGGGTAGCCCAAAGCGGAAAACTTAGACACTATTCTGAGTTCGTGTTTTTCCCAGTCAGAAAAAGCTTATAAACGTTCACTGGCTAACTGTACCGCGCAGCATATACGCTATTTAAGTTTTTGCGGATTTGTGCCTGTAGAGTTTGGCAGAAGAGGCGCTTTTCGGCATGCCACCCTGACAAACAGCGGTAAGAGAGGAGGCAGAGTGAAAAGAAGCTACATAGTTTAATTGCTAAGAGCCCAGACTGGTTGGATAGGATTTAATTAATAATCTGCGCAGCCTTAGGCGCGTTAAGAGACGAGCAATCTCGTTTCATAGAAGCGCCGTTAAGACATCAGTAAACGTCTCCATAAAGCGCTGTTTCCCATGCAGTCGTAGGCGCTTTAAACGTGTTTGGGCTTAAAGTCATTGTGACTATAATTGCATTTGTGTATTGTTCTCCCTGCAGCCTCGTGGGTTAGTGCCATGCTTCTAGGCACTGTTACATAACTTCTGGGAGGGTTCTGCTGCTCTGTGTGTGTGTGTGTGTGGCTCTGTGTGTGTGCGCGTGTGGCTCTGTGTGTGTGTGGCCCTGTGTGTGTGTGGCACTGTGTGTGTGTCGCTCTGTGTGTGTGTGTGGCTCTGTGTGTGTGTGTGTGTGTGTGTGGCTCAGTCTGTGTGTGGCTCGGTCTGTGTGTGGCTCTCTGTGTGTGTGTGTGTGTGGCTCTGTTCCGTGTGTGTGGCTCTGTGTGTGTGTGGCTGTGGCTCAGTGTGTGTGGCTGTGGCTCTGTGTGTTTTTCTCTGTGGGGGTGCAAATGCAATAGGTCTCGCATTTGCAAGAGATTAAGCTATTGGCATTGTAAATGATAATGCCATTTATTTATGTTTTCAAAACCAACACATAAATAACAATTTTGTCACTTACAATGCCAATAGCTCTAACATTTGCAAATGTGAGACCGTTGCATTGTAAATGCTTTTTTTTTGTTGAGAAAAAAATCCCGAAGTGGGATTTTCTTTTTAAAAATAAAAAGAAATTGCTCCCTTTGCAATGGGAGTCCTCTCCCATGGCGAGGGGATAATTTAGCAGTTTTCACTGCCTCTTACAGCCATGGTTTTCGTGGCGATGATGTGCAGTAAAAACTGACCTCAAATTCTGCCCATATAAATTAGGTGGGCAGAATTTGTGGTCTTCCTCCAGCAGCCCTTACTCCACCGGGCCGTCAGAGGGGTTTAATTAAGCCATAGATGGAGTAGTCTCTGCCACGATTAAACCCAAGTAAGCCCACTTATACATTTTGTGGGCAGGCCTTTATTTTGTAATTATGTTTACCCAATCACTGTTGCAATGGAGTATGTATACAACCAAGATATAAATCGGGCTTCAAGTCACAAGGTGGTCACAAAATCTTTCCAAGACAAAATGAGATCCACAACTCTAAAATCAGTGCCTTAGTTAAGAGTTCTGCTGTTTATGTTGAGCACACTACCTGTGATAACCATTCATAGGTAGGGTGCTCCAAATAAACAGCAGAACACTTGGCTATGATGAACTTTTTACCTGAGCTCTACTGCTGGTGTGGGAGGCAGTGTTGCCTGACTGCCAAGCAGAATGATGGGTGCCCTGGCTCTGCTGAGTAGCTCCACACACTGCTGCACCTGTACATGTGAGAGAACAGCACAGTGATCGCATTAAATTATCAAGGAATTGATAGTTAGAAACAAGCTTTTGCAAGAAAGAAACATATTTAGATTGACTGCTGTATTGACCCCTACATCAGATCTTTGTGTTTGTTTTCAACCAAACGCTAATAAAGAGATTATAAAAAAGAAACCAGGACTGTGATATTAGCACTTAGGAATATTTGCAGAGGGAATATAAAATAAGGAAGGAATATGCTACTTACCAGTATGCATCTGTTCTTGCCATGTAGGGCCGCTAACATTCATATCCTGTGCATAGATCGCCGCCTAGTGTTGGGTCCGGATGATTGCACCTTGTTGTCCTGGAAGAGTCTTTGAAGTATCACGAGATAGGTGGCTCCTCCCCTGGACTACAGTGCGCATGGGCATCATCTCCATCCTCAGATTGTTTTTCGCGATTGTGGCAGAGATGGAGTCCAATACAATACTTGATGACTATGCTTACAAATAATTTTGACTGCTACAGCTGCGACAGGCACCGGGGAGGATGGACGGGCGATATGAATGTTAGCGGCCCTACATGCCAAGAACAGATGCATACTGGTAAGTAGCATATTCAGTTCGAGGCATGTGGGCCGCTAAATTCATATCCTGTGCATAGAATAAATAGCAGTTTCTCCCTTAGCGGTGGTTGCCCGAGCCAGCTGCAGCAGCCTGAAAGAGGGACTTTAGAACAGCCTGTCCTACAACAGCTTGCTGCTTGGAATGTACATCAACACAGTAGTGTTTGGTGAATGTATGTATGTTATTCCATGTGGCTGCTCTACATATGTCCTCTAATGGAATGTTACCCAGGAAAGCCATGGATGCCCCTAGTTTGAGTGTTGAATGCGCTCTTGGGGGGACTGTTAGTGTGCATGTAGCCTTCTGATAACAAATCTGAATACACTTAACAATCCATCTGGCTATACCTGATTTGGAAATGGGTTTGCCCTTGTGCTGTGGTGAAAAAGCAACAAAGAGTTGTTTAGTCTTCCTGAAATCCTTCGTCCTGTCTATATAGTACAGGAGAGCTCGTTTGACGTCTAATGTGTGCAGTGATCTTTCTGCCACTGAGTCTGGATTAGGGAAGAAAACTGGCAGCTCAATAGTTTGATTAATGTGGAACTGAGAAACTACCTTGGGCATGAATTTAGGCTTGGTGCGTAGTACCACCCTATTTGCGTGAACCTGTTTAAAAGGTTCTTGAATGGTTAGGGTTTGCAGCTCGCTAACCCGTCTCAGCGACGTGATCGCTACTAAGAAGGCAACCTTCCAAGTTAGGAACTGTATCTCACAAGAGTGGAGAGGTTCGAAAGGAGGTCACATCAGTCTGGTCAAAACTATATTAAGATTCCAGAACGGAGAAGGTGGTCTTCTGGGTGGAATGACTCGTTTGAGTCCCTCCATAAAAGCCTTTATGGCTGGCACTCTGAACAGTGAAAGGTGTTGCCTGTTCTGTAAGTAAGCCGCTACTGCCGCCAAATGAATACGTATAGAACTGTATGCCAGATTGCATCTGTATAAATGCAACAGGTAACAAATGATGTTCTGTGTTGATGCATCCAGCGGGTTTATGTCATGGTTGGAACAGTAAACGACAAAACGTTTCCATTTGGCAGCATAGCAGGCCCTAGTGGTTGCCATCTTGCCTCCTTGATGATGTCCATACAATCAGGAGGCAGATTCAGATACCCAAATTCTATGACTTCAGGAGCCATATCGCAAGGTTTAACTGTTGCGGATCTGGGTGCTGAACTTCGCCATGGCTCTGAGTGAGAAGACTGGGTGTAAGACGCAGTCTTTGATGAGGCACCACGGAAAGTTCTAGGAATGTGGTGTACCATGCTTGCCTCGCCCACGTTGGAGCAACCAGGATGAGAGTCATAGAGTGCTGTCTGAGTTTCCGTGCCACCAGAGGTATGAGCGGGGCTGGCGAAAAAGCGTACGCAAATCTGCCTGACCAAGTCATCCATATCGCATTGCCCTGAGACCGCGGGTGTGGGAACCTGGCGGCGAAGTTTGGGCATTTTGCGTTCTCGTTTGTCGCGAACAGGTCGATTTCTGGATGTCTCCACTGCCGGAAGTACGGTTGCAGCACCGAAGGATGAATCTCCCACTCGTGCACCTGAAGGCTGTGCCTGCTGAGAAGATCCGCCATCTGGTTGTCCTGGCCCGGGAGGTGCTCCGCCGTGAGGAAAATGTTCCTCTGAATGGCCCACTTCCACATGCTCTGTGCCAAGTGTGACAACTGTGGAGAGTGAGTACCTCCCTGCTTCTGAATGTAATACATGGCCGTCATGTTGTCCGTCCGGATCAACACGACCTTGTTGCACAGATGTATCTTGAAAGCCTTCATTGCCATGAAGATTGCCATCAATTCCAGCAGATTGATGTGCATCTTCTTATGTTGATCCGACCATAGTCCCTGCACTGTGTAATGAAGGAGATGCGCCCCCCCACCCCAGGAAGGATGCCTCGGTCGTGAGCACTATTGGTGGTACAGGCTCTTGGAACGGTCGTCCCTTGCAAAGGTTGCGTGGATTCAACCAATGCAGAGAGTTGTACGCACGACCGGTCACCAACACTAGGTCTTTCAATTGTCCTTGAGCCTGATTCCACTGTCATGCTAAACACTCTTGGAGCGGACGCATGTGCAGTCTCGCGTGCGGGACTATGAATATGCAGGAGGCCATCATGCCTATCAACTGCAGAAACACTCGCGCCTATAGTGAGTGTTTTGGTCTGAATTTGCGAATCAGCAGCTGCATGCTGTCGATTCGCACTGAGTTTGGCTGGGCTGTAGCCGTCACAGTGTCCAACGCCGCTCCCAAGTACTGCTGTACTTGAGCGGGTTGAAGATGCGACTTGTGATAGTTCAGAGAAAATCCCAAACTGTGCAGAAGATTAATTGTGCGGGACACGTGGCTGGCGCAGTGCTGGGCCGACTTCGCCTGCACAAGCCAGTCGTCCAGGTAAGGGTAGACATGAATGTGTTGTCTCCGAAGGTGTGCCGCGACTGTCGCCAAGCACTTGGTGAACACTCTGGGAGCAGTGGTCACTCCAAAGGGTAGTACTTTGAACTGGTAATGCTTATTCTGTATAGTGAACCTGAGGTATTTCCTGTGTGCCTGATGTATGGGTATATGGAAATATGCATCCTTCAGATCCAGAGTTGCCAGGAAATCCCCCTGACTGAGCAATGGCAGGACCTGCTGCAGAGTCAGCATGTGAAAATGTTCTGAAAGGATGTATAGGTTCAAGGGTCTCAGATCCAGAATGGGTCTGAGAGACCCGTCCTTCTTTGGGATTAAGAAATAGATAGAGTACACCCCTGTTCCGTGCTCCTCTAGAGGCACCAGTTCTATGGCCCCTTTTTGCAGCATGCTGGCCACTTCTTGCTGTAATAAGTGTAAGTGCTCTGCAGACATAGGATGGTGTCTTGGTGGTATGTCGGGTGGAGTGGATGTCAGTTCTAAACAATACCCATACTGGATAAGTTGCCTCACCCACTGGTCTGTGGTAATGCCTTCCCAGACTGGCAGGAACTGCTGGAGTCGACCCCCGACCGGTGTTACATGGTCCGGGGGCAGTGACAAGACGTCACTGTTTGGTATTTGCTGAGGACCTGGTGTTATTATTTCCACGTCCTCTGCCTTTGGTGCTGTTACCACGGTATCCACCTCTATTGTTTTTGTTAAAGGTGGTCTGTGCACCACCTTTATTGTATTGTGTTTGCCGAGATGTCTGCCCTCTTGACGGCCCTCTACTACCTGAGCGACGAAAAGAACCCCCTCTGAACTGTTGAGACTGCAAGGCCCCCATAGACTTAGCCGTCTCGGTGTCTTTCTTGATCTTTTCAAGAATTGTGTCAATGTCAGGCCCAAACAAGAAATCTGGGTTAACGGGGTGATTGAGCAAACTTGTTTGTATTTCTGGCTTAAATCCTGAAATTCGTAACCATGCCTGCCTCCTTAGCATTACACTAGTGTTAATGGCCCTGGCTGCAGTGTCTGCCAAATCTAGTGCACACCTGATAGAAGTTTCCCTTCCTGAATCAACATGTCCGCCCCCTCTCTATATTCATCAGGCAAGTGTTGCAACAATTGCTCTAGTGTATCATAGTGAGCCCTATCGTATCTAGCGAGTAGAGCCTGTGTATTGGCTATTTTCCAAATATCCTCTGCCTGTGCAGCAACCCGCTTCCCAGAGGCTTCTAATACTTTAGATTCTTTGTCTGGGGGAGGAGCATCACCACTTGTTTGTGAGTTCGCCCTTTTCCGGGCATTGGAGACCACCAAAGAGTCCAATGGCAATTGACCCCTTATATACGTAGGGTCCACAGGAGCAGGCCTGTATTTCTTCTCAATACGTGGGTTCACCACCCTTGCTCTGGTTGTGTCCTTGAAAATGTCATTGGCGTGCTTAAGGACACCCTTCAGCATCGGCAGCGTCTTCACTGATCTGTCCGACATAGAGAAGGTATCAAACAGAGAGTCCTCCTCAACCGGGTCTGCATGCATGACCACATCATGGTTCAATGCTGCCCTTTCAATCAGAGCGTTGAACGTCGCAGTATCCTCTGCGGGGGCTGTCTTTACTTGGTAAGACTGGGTGTCCACCGTGCCTTGATCGTCGAGCACATCCTACGAGTCATCCTGATTAGAGCCATCAGGATAGTTGAATTGCTCGTCATTATGGTCATCCCCCCCACCATCCTCAGTGCGTGTGGGGGAATGTGTAAAGGCTTGTCCATAAGGCCTTACGGACTTGAAAAGAACTGGCGAGGAAGCAGAGTCTCTTTTCCTTTTAAGCGGAATTTGATAGGATTCCATTGGCTTCTCCGGCAAGATCTTCCGTTTGAAAAGGGGGAGTCTTCCGGTTGCAGAGTCAATGTACAACTTCTTTGAGCTTTCAGAAGAAGGTTGACTGGAACCGACGCCTTCAGGAGTGGCGGTCGTTCCCTTAAGTAGTGACATCATTTTACCAGGGTCGTGCCCTGTGCCGGCTTAGACGTTTTAGGTCTTGCAGTCGGAGGCAGTCCAAAAACTATAGGTGGAGGCCCCAATGGCTGTTTGACTTTTTTCACGGCCACCGCCAACTTCGAGCCAGGTGTTGCGCTGGGATTCCCAAAATGGCCGCATCTGGATGCGTCACGTTCCAACGCGGCCATTTTGTGCTTATCTTGGAGAACCTTCACCAGCATCAACTTGTATGCATTTGGACTGAGGGGCGGCTGCGACTCAAGTCCGTCTTCAGTGTCCACGCCCCGAGGGCAGCCTTAGATGACGTCGCACCGTCTCTGTTGGCCTTTGGCACCTTCTTGGATGTACCGATCTTCGGGTTAGCACCCTTTTGTGACCCCGAAGGGGCAATGACACTCTGAGCCTTCTTATGATCCGATGGAACGAGGCTTTGCGAAACGAATACTGGTTTGACCAGTTTCAGTTTCGGTTTTGATTTGTCTTTAGTCAGTTTCGGTTTCGTTTTCGAAGGCGTACCCACCGAAGGCTCTGAAATATTCTTAGCAGGGCCAGGTTGCGGGGCTGTAGAACGAGTATAAAGATCTTGGCTAAGGCCTTCCGGCGATGCTTCGACCTGAGCCTTTGGCAAGACAGTGTCACTTTCAAACCCCAAAGGTTCGGTTGGGTCTTGCTCATCGCTGGAGCCGCCCTCTGTGGCTCCAATAGCCATACAATTGTCTCTTACCTCGACAGCTTCATCGTCTTCGATATTCTCATCGTCTACCTCTTCTCCGTAGTAAGAATCTTGACAGGAGGCCGGGTCGGAGAAGTGCTCCGGTACCTCCTCTTGGACGCCCTTGTCGGCCCCAGCCTCGAAGATATCCTCCACATCCGACGCTCTCTGCGCCGGTAGTCTTGCCTCACGTCGAAGAACGAGCGCCTCTTCCGACCTGAATTTCGAACAGGCCAAGCAACTCTCCCCGTCGTGGTCTGGAGACAGACATCTGTTGCACACAGGGTGCACGTCTGAGAGAGGGTACTTCGCGTTACAGACTGGGCAACGTTTAAACAGGGCCTGGAATTCCATCGTCGATGTCAATCTTCGATCGGGCCTAAAAAGCTGGGAGCACACGTGCTCAAGTATCTGGGAAACCGGATAAGTTAACTCAGAACCGAACGAAGTACAATACCGACGCTTAAAGAGGCCTTTTGGCCTGAAGAAAACAAGTTTTTCCTATAGGTTCCGAACGAGAGTCACGGAACACATCCGAACCCAATGGCGGAAAAAAACAATCTGAAGATGGAGATGATGCCCATGCGCACTGTAGTCCAGGGGAGGAGCCACCTATCTTGTGATACTTCAAAGACAACAAGGTGCAATCATCCGGACCCAACACTAGGCGGCGATCTATGCACAGGATATGAATTTAGCGGCCCACATGCCTCGAACAGTTAATTATCTCCAGCAACAGTTCTCCAGTGAGAGATATTGATTGGATCCCCAACCTTTAGACTTATTATCTGTTGCTATGTTGGAACTCAAACATGACCAAATTTAAGAACATTTTAAAACTTTCTAAACATATCAAACAGAAAAATACAATCTTTAAATTTCTTCTCAGAAACATGAATTGATATGCAGTTATTTTCCTTCAGTTATTTTCCTAGAAGGCCTATGGAGCCTAAGAACACCCAGTAGTGAATCACGGGAGGACCTGTTCCTTATCTGGAGAGGATCCCTTACTGAATGAATATTGCTAAAGGTATGTAACATTTCCTTCGGCAAGAGTAATATTTGTAATCTTAGAACTGAATGCAAAACAGTGGGAGGTGGATAACTGGACAGTTCAAAGAGGGAAAAAGGGATCCCTGATAGGAGGGGTGTCAAACCCAGCTGGGTTTTAGATTTCGTTTCTGAATCTAAGCAATAAGGAGCAGAAAAACGATGCACAGACCTTTAAGCTGCCCTTCAACAAATCTGTAGATGATAGATGTTACAACAAAATGCCAAGGTAGTTGCTTTACCTTTGGGGGAGTGTACCCATAATGACCAAAGATGAAACCGATCTATTTTAGCATAGCACAAAGAAATGCCTGCCACAAGCTACCTAAAAGTGGACTGCTAAGTCAATTCTTTACATGCACTAACATATAAGCCTAAAGCTGCTTGGTTGAATCTGTTTAATTTTGTTCTTAAAAGTAATACTCTAAAGCACTCCCTATATCCAATTTGTTAATAACACAGCTACAACACCACAGCAGGAAATCTGGCACTTAGTCTATCTCTAAATGGGGTGAGCACACCATAGGTTTGTTAGATGGGGAATTTTTCGACTTCTGGAGGGTGACTTTCATCAGCCAATCTCTAAATACTGTAAACAACCTTAAAAGTCTTACATTTAGATTTTCCATTAATCGCAAGATTTACTTGTGGTACTGGCGAACAAACAACTGCTTATTTACCACTTCGATATTACCCACACATTTACTACAACAGCCTACCTTGTCTGTTTTGTACTCCTTGGAGATGTGTCTCCAACAATGATTTGCTCCGTTGAGGAGTGTTAGTGATTGTTACCTCCATCATTGATCTGGTGTCTCTCTCTGTCATAACGCTCTTTTCAACGGAGTTCTGGAGGAAAGACCCGTAAGTCTTTAACTGCTTCATACTCACTGATGTGAACATTCACCTTATTATAGTCTCCAAGGCCAGAGAAGTTAGGTTGCTTTCGTCTGTATTCTGATTCTAATAGTAGAGTCTGGAAATGGGCAGCTTCAAACAAACAAGATTTCTAACTCTTTAGCCCTTTATTTTGATTCGGACAAGGGACCGAGGAAAGCATCATAAGTACAGATACACCCATCTTCAAAGCAGGAAGTACTAGGCGTCAAGAACTCCTGGACTATGACAGAGACAGTACTACCCAGGCAAGCACACTTCAGAGAAGGAGCAAGTGAGCCCCTAGAAGTTTACATATCTCATGCAGAGCAGCTATCAGAGAGGCCAGTAGCGGCTGGTGCTCTTTGATGGAAATTCTCCTTTGGATTTTATCTTTCCTCTTCTCAAGAGTATTAATCAGAATTTGCCAAAAAGCAGGGGCCTTAATAATATTTGCAAATTCCTGCCATGTTAGCTGGACACTTAAAACACTTCCTAAATGCTCAACCTAACTGGCGTGGCCTGGTGAGCAAAATAACGATGGATTAAACCCAGGTCCTTGTGACTGGGAGTGAATGTTTGTATTGTTCAGTATTCCGTCCATCATTTGTTCCTTTTGCTTTTGTCACCATAAGTGGGAAGGGTATGTCCACACGTGGGTCCCGTGCTCACTGCGCCACTGGAATCAAGCTAGCCTGGCTGATGAGGGGTGATGCATCAAACCCAATCCCAGTATGCTTGCTTCCAGTCCAGGGAGGACCTGGCCTGCAGTTCGGGCTGGACTGCTCCCATGAGGAGCAGAATCAAGACTGATTTGCGTATGGCTGGCTCCAAACTGGGGTGGCGTGGTGAGCAAAATAACTATGGATTAAACCCAGATCCTTATGACTAGGGGTGAATATTTGCATTGTTCAGCATCCAGTCCATCATTTGTTCCTTTTGCTTATATCGCAAACAATGACATTTCTAGCAGCTGATGGACCTTACACCTTTATCTGGGCCTGTTGACAAGTTGAATAAACATGATGTTTCCAAAGGAGGTGGCAAGACCGGTTGATTTATCGTTGGGCATTCCAAGCACAAAATGCAGACATCCGGACCCAACACTAGATGGCAGGAGTATGCAAAGAATGTGATCTACAGCTTAAATGCCTCGAACATATAGTTTTGACATGAAAAATAAACAACAAATAAATCAAACAGGTATTGTAGGACAGTGCTGGACCAGTCAGGAAGCCATTATATAACTGAAAAGGGGTGTGACGTATTATGCAATCAAACATTGCTCATATGAATGTTTGACACCCTGTCGATACTGAAGTCATTTGCACAATGGTGATCTAAGTGTAGCTCACATAGGCTGTAGGACCATATAGTCTGAGGGCAGTAAAGGCAGAGAACACAAAAGGAAGTTGACACTTCTAGAGCAGCTGAACCTTTGAGGAGTTAGTGCTTGGAGTGGTAGAAGGAAGGAGCAAAGCTTTGTGAAAGAGGCAAAGCCTCGGTCTGTTGCTCCCCTACTGTTGCGCCATAGCATTGAATTGTGGGAGGTCGGAGTTAGTCAATATTTCGAAGACAGAAAAAAAATGTTCTCCAAGAGATAACTGGCAACCTTGACGGCCTCTTGCTGGCTGCCGAGAGAAAGAAGCAGATTGGCCCTGCCTTAAGAGTACTGGGGCCTGTAGGATTGAGATGATTGGGAATACGAGGAATAACGTTGTTGGTATCCTCCTCTATTGGAATAACCTTTGCCTTTAGCTCCTCGGAACGGCACCTTACGATATTGAAGAGTGCCTAAGGACCTAGCTGTTTCTGTGTCCTTCTTAATATCCTGTAAGGCATCATCTATGTGCTTTCCGCGAAGCATATCCCCATCAAAAGGCAAATCCAATATTTTGTTTTGCACTTCAGGGCGAAACCAGGTAGCCCAAAGCCAGCCCTGTCTTCTGAGGACAGCCGAACCTGCCAAAGCTCTAAAAGCAGTTGTGGCGATGTCCATGGCACAGTCAATTCTTTCTGCGGAAGATAGTTCCCCCTCTTCTAAGATCTTCCTTGCATCTGCCTTAGCACTCTCCAGTAACTGGTCTACAAATGGAGACATATCACACCACATTTGGCGATCGTATCGCCCTAAAATCGCAAGTGCATTGGAAGCACGAACCAGGAGGCTTGACATTGACGAGAATCTTTTGCCGACATTGTCCAGGGGTCGACCCTCTTTATCCTGTGGAGAGGCCAGAGGAGCCGAAGGATTCTTAGACTTCCTTTGCGCCGCCTGGGAGATCACAGAGTCCGGCTTTGGTTGACCAATCAGGCACGCTGGACTATCATCAGGGGCCCTGTCCCGGGTTACTTCACCCATGACCGATCACTTGTGACCACGCTTCCCTGATGTTGGTCACTGTGTTCGGCATGACCTGCAGACTCAGCTGGGCGCCTGCTACTCCTCCGAGGCTCCAGAACAGCGCTTGCCATGCTGCTCCGGCTACTACTGTCGTCAGCCTCTGCAACGTCCAGGGCAGGATTCTGCGCAATGTGTGACAGAAGCATGGCCTCTAGGGCACTAGTGATTCTGGCCATGTCCCTGGTGACCTCAGCCGTGTTCTGCGTTAAGGCCTCCTGCATATTAATGCCCCTACGGCAAAGCAGGGATGTGGCAGTGGCCAGACGGTTGATGGCCGTATTGTGGATACGGGCCTCCCTGCTCCTTCTGTGGGACTGACTGTCTAGTTTTGAGCAGAGCTGTGTCATGGTGTTACTCATCTGCTGCATCCCTGCAGCAATGTCTGCATTTGTTTTAGCTATCTCCTTATTGGACTCGACAATGGCACTCATGCCCTTCTCCATGTTTCCCATTTTGTCATTCAGGACTCGGAATTGGCGATGGCAGGCTTGGATCGATTTGCCCTGCATCCTCTGTATGCGCACCATGCTCCCCTCCAGACCACGGAACACCGTGCCATCTCCACGTCCACCTGCACTACTGGGTGCGCGTTGTGTTCTGCGCGCTGTGACTGGCTCATTACTGGACTGAGGTGCTGCAGAACTGACATTTACAGTGGTTTGAGCCTCACCCCCACCCTCTGCTGACTCCATTGCTGGTAGTGTGGCCACGACACGCCTCCTGACTGGTGGGGTTGCAGGAGTGGACAGGAACAGTGATGGGGAGGTTTCTGGTGAGAAAACCAGGGGAGGAGATTGTGAGAGCTGTGGGGAGTGCAGCAAGTCTGGGGTCAGTGATGTCTCATCTTCTTGTGAGATGCCAGTCGTGGCACCTTCCTCCTGCGTGGCTTGTACTTCGCTTGGCCCTGCTTCATCACTCTCCTCCCTCGCTGGTGCTGTCCCTTCTGTTTCTGTGGGTCGACTGGCTGATTTAGCACCTAGGTGTAAATAAGCGTATATCAACTGTGTGCTACTGTGTCACAGTCACTACAATAAATGCTTTACACATTTCACTTTCATTTCTCTGCTTTACTTTCAGTGACTAGCTGATGTCTGTGCATTTACACAGGTTCTTACATTTGCTGACTACATTTCCCATAATGCATTGCTCCTGTATAGTGAAAGCAGTACTGGACTGGGGTTGGCTTGTTCACAAAGGTTAAAGGGAAGCAGGTTGGTGTGGGGTGTCATGCTGCTCATGCGTCTTACCTTTTTTTGTTGCTCTGGCAGAACTGTCCACATCTCCGAGTCCCACGACGCTGTCTGCCTCTATGATTGAGGCCACCAACTCCTCCAGGTCAGTCAGGGGGGGCGCTGGGTTCCTGCCTCCACCGGTGACACCAGCCTGCTTGTGAATTTCAGCCATCTTCTTCTTGGTGAGGCTCCTGATGTCATAAAATCGTTTTTTTAAATCCTCAATGTTCCTGGGTGTGACTCCCACTGCATTTACTTTTTCTGCTATTGCCAGCCAGATGTTCCGTTTGGCAGACTCAGGAACAGTGAGGGAGTGCCTGCCAAAAAGTTTGATGTGCACTCTCACCACCTCCTCCACCAGTACCTGCAGCTCCATGCTGCTGAACTTTATCTTCCTTTTTCTTTCAGCCTTCTGGCTCTCACTGCTGCTTGCCATTTTACTTTTGCTGAAGTTTCCACAATACTCTCCCTGCAGCTCTGTGTCTCTGTTGTGCTCTGACTGCCTCTCCAGAACCTTCTAATTAGTTGCAGCTGCCTGTGTAGCCACTTCCTGGTAGGGAGGGAGGGGGGGGGGGGGGTTGGGGTGGTAGCACCTGATTGGCTGCTTTCTTAAGTTTCACTTTTGCTTGCTTTCCGATTCGGAATTTACCGAATTGGTATTTACTCATTCGGTATTTACCGATTCGGTAATTCCCATTCATTCCTAGGGGCCTTTTGGCCCATAGGAATGAATGGGAATTACCGATTCAGTAAATACCGATTCAGTAAATACCGATTCGGTAAATTCCGAATGTCCGATACCGATTTTTAACGATTCGGTAAATAATACCGATTTTTTTCCTACATATCATTTACCGATTCTGGAATACCGAATCGGTAAAATTCGGTATTTTAGAATCGGTAAATTGAAGTTACCTACATCTGGCCCTAGGTTTTTAAAAACCTTTTTGTTTCCCAGCAGGTGGAGAGATAACAGAAGGCCCTTGAGACCCCTTCTGAGAAGATACCACCTCAGAAACCATTCCCACTTTCTCCTGTGCACCTCAGTGAGGAGATTTTCGGGGACTAGACCTACCAGACCTATCAGAAGTCTTTTTGAGAGGTCTTAGAAGTAGGCGCAGTGGATGCTGAAGGGGAAGACCTACCCCTCTTTTTAGATCTTCTTGAAGAGGAAGCCGAAGAGGAATCTTCACTGTCACTGGAAATGACCTCCTTTTTAGACTTCATCATTTGCAGCCATGTTAGAAGTCTTCCTTCTCTGTCTCTCAATGTTTTAGTAGATAAGGTCCTGCAAATCTTACATTCTGTTGCCTTGTGGTCAGGGTACAAGCAATAAATGCAATCTGTATGCTTGTCATCCACATACAGTCGCTTCTTTGAACAGGTAGCACAAGCCTTGAACAAGACTTTCTTCTCTTTATCCCACATCTTTTCTGAAAAATAGTTGTTTTTAGATAATGAAGAAAGAAAACTGAGCAGAGCTCAGAGGAGACTCCCTTAGCACAATGTGCGGTAGAAAATCTGAGGCTCTCTCAAGAGGGTTCTATGGGGTGAGGCTGTTCTGATTAGTTGTTGCAACTTTTTTGGTCTCTTTTACAAAAAGAGGCTGATAGGCTACAAAATTAGATGAGGCCTAGGCCTAGGTTTCTCTTTTGTACCTACTGCTATGGTATTTTCTTTTTACAGAGGCTCCCATTCCCACGACGGGGAATGATACAAAGCATGGGAATCTATGAAAGTTCCAATACTGGAGAAAACCTTGAAACCTTGTATCTATTTACCTGTAAAATATGTATATTTTCAATCATCAATTTAACCACGCATGTGGTTTTACAAAACATGCTTTAACATCAAAACCTGTTCTAAAGGAAACATTTGTAAAGGTATATGTGTGGGTAAAGTTTGCGTTGTAATGGTAACGCGTTGGAACAACACTTGCGTTGTTACAATCATGTTGTAATGGCATGCGATGTAACGGCATGCGCTGCGGAGTCACACAACCGAAAAGAATGTCTCACCTGTTCTGCGCTAGCCTGAGGAATATGGATAGGGATAGGAGAAAGGATTCGCTGCTCCCAGGCTCCAGCAAACAGATTATTGAGATGGTTCTGCAGATACCTAATACAGAAAATAAGAAGGTCCAACATTATATCAGCAAGGCAAATTGTCAAGCTCAATACACCTGTTCTTCAATAAGAGATAGTAATCACATCACCAAAAAAATCTTAAGGTTTTACTCAACAGCACAGAGCACTGTATTACTAGACTGCAGCAATCACTACTATACATGTATCATGTCACTAAACATGTTAATTAAGCCCAGTGTTCTTGTGTTACTTTCTAGAGATGCAATACCCCATGCGCTTATGCTGTACTCACCAGTTAATGATTCTTCCCATAATGCCCTTGGGAGCCCCTTTAGGGGACAGCTCCTTCTGCACCACGTGATAAGGATAAAGAATGTCGATGGGAAACTCAACAAACACGGGACCTGAAACAAAAAAGTAAACGATAATATGGATAAGAGATGCCATGCAGGAGGGTTTTTAACATCAGTTTCCGACTCATGTTACTCAAGGGTGTCAACAAGGAGAGCTGATATAACTACAAAGCAATATCATATGTTCACTATGTTGGTCAACCTCTACTTTTGTCCTGTGTACGAGGCTATCACATTAATTGGTTTCACTTTCAAACTGGAACGTAGACAATCAACCTAAGAACGGACAAACTAGCACTGAAAATGACAATTTTGGCTTTTTTCAGTGAAACACACAAAATCAGAACAGCATGGGTGGCATCAATATGAGCTTCCCTAAAAACAAAGAAGAGTTAGATAGATGTGGGGAATGAGTGCAAACAAATTATGGCAGCAATCTAATTATATAAGAGCTCTGATATAGCCTCTCTGATTATGCCAGAGCTCATACCATAGTAGTGTTTGAATACTTGCAATCCCCTTATGTTGCCATGTTTCCTTTGATCTACATACTGGGGCTAAAGGTACTGGTAAGCAATAGTTCCAGGGTTAGAATGCCCTTTTGAGTCTTTGCAAACCTACTAACTTGCATGTTTTAAGGGTTTTCAACAACTCTTCTCTAATCTTTTCCCATACTGAGAAATCTTGGAAATTCAATCCTGACAATGGCAAAAGTAAACCTTCTTCCAGAGATGAGAAAAAAGTGGTTCGAGGGAGAGTGAACTTGCAAACTCTCAGATTTTCGCATGAGCAAATCTACACATGCACATTTGCTCATGCTAAAATGCAGTTCACAAATATTTTCCAGGAGTACTATTTCTTGTCCTACTTCTGTCAATTCTTGGGAATTCACAAAAGCCGTATATAGCTGCACTTAATCCAAAGAGATATACCATGTGTGCACTTTTGAGACTTTCTCAATAACTGGGCCCCTAATTTGGTCTGGCATTGACCGTGAACTGTTGTGTTTATTATAATTCTGTCTCTCTCTCTGTATCGGCTGGCTTCACTGTGAGTGAAATGTTACTGAAACGCTGCCTTTGACATTTACTGCTATGCTTTTCTGTGATTTTCCCATACTCATACGGACCACAAGTTTGATGCGTCATCACTGAACAGACTGTCATTGAATTCCTCGATTTTCAGATACCTGGTCGTTCCATCTCTGACGTCCAGATAGATGACCACTCCAGGGCCTTTCACCTCTAAACTCCTTTGACTTGCCCTCCTGGAGTCTTTCAATTATCGAAGATTTGGATGTCCAATACACCATCTTGTCCTGATGAAGATCTGCTTCTGACTTATTCAACTTATGATGTTTGTCAGGGTCGAAACCTCAAGGGTTTCCTTGTCAATCCATGTCTTAAGACACCCTCTAGCAAAAAACTATATAATGCAATTATTAGGCTAAGGGTGATTGTGTTAGAATTAAAAATTGGACCTTGTTCGTTATGCTTTCATTGTAAATATATGTACAGTATTATGTCAACCCTGTGTTTAAATACACAAATCTTGTCACTTTGTCACTACACTCACTTTGTCACTATAATCACGCTCACATGCGCCGTTCTTATTGATTGAATTACCGGACAGCCTTTTGTTCATTTAGTCTTGTTGTGGTAATTTCTGACCAGCTGTATGAATAATTTAAATACACAGTAAGATTTCGTTCATTTTGAGGTGTTTGTTCACTTGTCATTATTATTTCATGCCCTTTTTTTTAAAATACAAAAACTACAAAGAAATTATTGTCTACCTGACAGAACCAATTGTTATTTATAGTATTTATGCCCAGGTTCTGAGGGATATTGGGTTACCCCATTGCTTTACAGACTGTGAGAAACAGCATTTTGTTCTTTTATAAATGAATGATTACCCGCTGCACGTCCTGAAACTCTGTTTTTATTATAGAAACTGTTTACTTGCTGCACGTCCTTGAAACTCTGTTTCCATTAGAGCAATACCGCTGATTTTAGAATGCGCTGGTTCAAGATTGCTTACAATTTTTAACTTACAGGAAGAGTATTTTAAAATGACCTGTGAACGTTGCCTTTGCACTTAGCTTGCATCTGCACTTAGTTTTCCTAGCACTACCAAGGTGTGCTGGTGTACTCCGCCTGTAAATGTGGGTCACCGGAAGCCACACCATCTTGGTTAGCGCTCTAGCCGCACTCCTCCCTACTTAAGGAGACGCGATGCAAGCGCGAACGCGCCAAAGGTAAGCCCGTCTGCACCCCTCCGCGCACCGGTCACGCTCAGAGCCAGCTGCGCTGCATATTTTACCTCCTGTCTCACTTATTCTAGAGATTAACTTATTGCTATAGGTATCCAGATCTAAATCAATGAAAACCGCTGCACTCCTTTTTAGATTGAGGGTAATCTTGGTGTTTCAAAAAGTTCACACGGTGAGGGTGCTCAGGAGGGCCACCTCCTGTCCTTTGAGGCGCTGAGTAACTTGAAAATGATTGATGCCTTACAAGCGTAAGGATGAAAACTTGGGCACACCTTTATGCAAAATTAATTGCTAAATATTCTTGAAATTTAAATGTCCAAACGTGGTTTGACAGAATATTCAAGATTTTGATTCAATCAGTTCTTTAAATCATATTGCTTCATATGATCCAAAATGACTTCAAGAGTTGAACAAACTCCAAAGTAAATTAATGAATATATTAATCAACGTGGAACTAGTAGCATGATGTGATAGAGGTCCCCCCAATGTATTTCGAGCCCTAGGCTCTTCTTCAGGGGGAAAGCATCTAGAGAAAAAATTTAAATAGCGATGTTAAAGACAAGAGCACGAGGAAATATGTGTTGAAATAATGAAGGGATGTGCATTAATCATGAGTGAATAACACCGACGGTGGCCCCAAACATTAAAAAAAATTCAAAAACTCAAGTGAACACGCGCGCAAAAAGGGTGATATTCTATATAAGAAACTAAAAGAACAAATGGTGATGGCTACTATAGACAAGTGCTGATATAAACAAAACGTGTGGCCAACAGTGAAGGCCGAAATAACAACAAAATGCGTGCTAGTGCAAACAACGAGAAAACCGAGTGCACAGGAATTAATGTGGAAACCTGCTCACAAGATGTATGCCAGTACGGTTTTGGTGACAACCAAGTAGATAAATTAGTACATTCATGCTGAAATCATGAGAAAATCAAATAACGAGAAAAACAAAAAACAGAGAAAGCTTACCATGCACAGTGTTTGAAAAGACGCCCAGAACCGGCGTTCTGTGTTCTAACTCTCAACGTGAGAAATGGTGCCGAAGCGCGACCATGCGTATAAGTCGCGCCGATAGTGAATATAGAAAGAGGACAATGGAATCGGTGCAAAAAGGGTAGAAACGAAAAGAATGGAGTTGTGATTGGTAAAATGATATACTATAAAAGCACAACAGAAATCCATAAGAATATAAATTAAAATTACAATGTAACAATGTGATCAATGGCATGGCGAACTCGCGTAAAAAACATGAACAAAGATT
Source organism: Lissotriton vulgaris (assembly GCF_964263255.1). Lineage (NCBI taxonomy): Eukaryota > Metazoa > Chordata > Amphibia > Caudata > Salamandridae > Lissotriton > Lissotriton vulgaris. The sequence goes on from NC_141700.1 coordinate 284,456,129, forward strand.
GTTAGTGTCAATAAAGTTGTAAAAAACGTCAATGCAGCGATGGAGACAGTATAAACAAGGATAACCGGCCTACAACCGAAGGTATAATAACGTGTGAAAAGAAAAATGAAAAGAGATTTCACAAGTTAAGTCAAATACATCAAAGAAATAGAAACAAGAAAATACAGTAGAAGAAAACCAGGTATGTGGGGGAAATGAATAGAGGGGTTTGAGAGTAATCACATTTTTCAAACCCAACCAATATTCGCATACCAACTGTCACGTAATTTGCAACCGATGTTGAAACCACGGACATATGAATCTACCATCTACAAAGGGACGATCCCATGCCATAACTGTGCAAACTGTAACAGTATCATTCCAGGTACCGTGGTGATGCATCCCACTCAAGGCAATCCCATTCAACTTAAAGTAAATGCAACATGTGACACAAGGAACGTTGTTTATCTTTTGAAATGTCCCTACGGGTTACCCTACATCAGGAAAACAGAGCGCAAAATAAAAATACAACTCACAGAACACCGCAGCAACATAAGAACAAAAAATTTGAAGTCATGTATCGCGGCGCACTTTGTGAAGTATAGCCATAATGCGAGTCAAATTTGTTTTCAAATTCTGGAGGTAGTGAGAGAATCCTTTGGGAAGGATCCCAAAAAATTCCTGCTGCAACGAGAACTGTACTGGATGCATAAATTGAGCGCCATCCATCTGACGGGCCTCAATGAGAAACTGGAATACAGCTGTTTTCTTTAATTATCGATGTATATATTTGGTTACGTCTTGGTCTCTCTCTGACTATTTTACATCCTTTAAGCAAGCTATTTTATTCTTTCCTAGCACTTTTATTATACCTCACTGTATTCACGTTTTATTTTCACATTCATCACAGCTTTTATCTAGTGTACATTCAGCTCTATTTTCCTCATTCTCTTAGTTATCTTCCCTGTTTCCCTTTCACTCTTAGTCCCACCCTATCTGCCCTGTTCGGTTTTGACGTCACCTTTGTCTAGCTGATTTTCACACTCATCTTTCTGTTCTTTCAATTATGTTCCTTATTTACTCTCAGACCCCTGTATTTATTTTCCCCACATGCCCGGTTTTCTTCTAGTGTTTCTTCTTGTTTCCGTTTCTTTGATGTATTTGACTTAACTTGTTAAATCTCTTTTCATTTTTCTTTTCACACGTTAATATACCTTCGGTTGTAGGCTAGTTATCCTTGTTTATAATGTCTCCATCGCTGCATTGACTTTTTTTTACAACTTTATTGACACTCACAATCTTTGTTCATGTTTCTTATGCGAGTTCGCCATTGATCACATTGTTACATTGCCATTTTAATTTGTATTCTTATGGATTTCTGTCGTGCTTTTATATTATATCATTTTACCAATCACAACTCCATTCTTTTCGTTTCTACCCTTTTTGCACCGATTCCATTGTCCTCTTTCTATATTCACTATCAGCGCGACTTATACGCATGGTCGTGCTTCGGCACCATTTCTCACGTTGAGAGTTAGAAAACCGAACGCCGGTTCTGGCGTCTTTTCAAACACCGTGCATGGTAAGCTTTCTCTGTTTTTTGTTTTTCTCGTTATTTGATTTTCTCAAGATTTCAGCATGAATGTACTAATTTATCTACTTGGTTGTCACCAAAACCGTACTGGCATACATCTTGTGAGCAGGTTTCCACATTAATTCCTGTGCACTCGGTTTTCTCGTTATTTGCACTAGCACACGTTTTGTTGTTATTTCGGCCTTCACTGTTGGCCACACGTTTTGTTTATATCAGCACTTGTCTATAGTAGCCATCACCATTTGCACTTTTAGTTTCTTATATAGAATATCACCCATTTTACACGAGTGTTCACTCAAGTTTTTGATTTTTTTAAAATGTTTGGGGCCACCGTGGGTGTTATTCACTCATGATTAATGCACATCCCTGCATTATTTCAACACGTTTCCTCGGGCTCTTGTCTTTAACATCGCTATTTACATTTTTTCTCTTGACGCTTTCCCCCTGAAGAGCCTAGGGCTCAAAATGCATTGGGGTGACCTCTATCACATCATGCTACTAGTTCAACGTTGATTAATATAATCATCAATTTACTTTGGAGTTTGTTCAACTCTTGAAGTCATTTTGGATTATATGAAGCAATATGATTTAAAGAACTGATTGGATAAAAATCTTGAATATTCTGTCAAACCACGTTTGGACATTTAAATTTCAAGAATATTTAGCAATTAATTTTGCATAAAGGTGTGCTCAAGTTTCCATCCTTACGCTTGTAAGGCATCAATCATTTTATAGGTATACAGAAGATACAGTCCTTGACAGCAGGGGACAGACTTGTGGTAAGGATATCCTTAAAGAAGTTAGGTCAAATGTTCTTAACTGTGGCATGGTTAACGCGAGATCCCTTGTAAAGCACCACCTGGAAATGTACTCATGCTAGAAGATCATAATATGGATGTTCTGTTTCTTACAGAAACTTGGGCGCGACCGGATAGGGAAGTTGAGCTAGGCTTGGCCTGCCCTACGGGCTTCAAAATATTTCATAAACCAAGGGTGGGTGGGAGAGGTGGAGGGGTAGGAATTATATATATATATAAACTTGGAATCTTTCCCCAATGTGTGTAGAGGAAGTACAGGGTTTTGAGCTACTTGGGGTTTCACTCAAGGACAGCAGTGACTATTTGTGTTCTGGAATACTCTGTTATAGACCACCTGGAGGAGTTGCCCCCCATTATCAAGAACTGATTGATGTGATATATAATCTTTCACACACTCATTCCAAATGAATGATCCTCTGAGATTTTAATCCCTGGGAGAATGGAAACCATGAGACTGTTTTTAAAGAACTACGCCACGCTTGTGAAAACACCAACTTACAGCAGCTGGTATTGCGTCCCACTCATCAGGGAGGTCATGTGTTGGACCTAATCTTCGCCAACAAAACAGATGTAGCTGTGGAGGAGATACTCCCACTATGTTGGACAGACCACTTTCTGGTCCTTTTTTCACTAAAGCTCACTAAGGCTAGCCACTCCAAATAAACAAATCCCCTATCCGGTCAACACTCGACTGGGAAGGGAATGGTCTAAACCAGCGTTTCCCAAACTGTGGTCCGCGGACCCTCAGGGGTCCATGAGACATTCCCAGGGGGGCCGCAGGATTCGAGTGCCTGTCGTAGTAAAAAATGAAACGCCCATGCGTCCTCACAGCACACAAGAGCTGTGAATGTTGGCGCAGGGGCGGCGAGACCAAATACAATCGGGAGGCGGGGGCAGCGAATGGGCAGTGGGCAGTCGGGGGCGGGGCCGCAGGGGGCAGAGTGGCTGGGGAAACAAGCGGAACGGAAGGCAAAAGGGGCACAAAAACAAGGAAAAAACGAGTGGCACAGAAGCCAAAAGGGGCACAAAAAACGAGGGGAAAACGAAGTGGAACAGAGGGCAGAAAGGCACACAAAACGAGTGGAACAGAGGGCAGAAGGGTGTTGTATATGAATCTAGGACCCTAGTGTAATTTTCCCGATTCATGCCCATATATAGGTATAAATCACCCTATCCTTATATAGGCATAGAAATCATAACCATATTTAGACTTAGCCTATGCAGCCCAAATACGGCATGGCTACTTCCACTAGTTCCGAGAATCCACAACGATTTCTTGGAAAAACCCGCCTTCAGCAGTCAGGGACTTCCCCTTGCTTGAATATTGATTTATCCAAGAACTCAAGGAGTTTTCAAAGAACTGAGCCTTTGATGACCTTATTATGTCCAACCTTACGTCAAACTCTGCACCTTCAAGGTATAAATATGCTCAGACAAACACACGGTGGTCTGGAGCAGTTTGACTATCTACTTGCCCAACGCCCTGCTGCAGCAAGTGCCGAAGGAAGCCGACCCTCCAGCTGACGCACCGAGAGAGACGCTGTCTTTTCTCTTGCCGAGAAATCCAGCTCCAGTGTTTCCAGGCTACCCTTGCGGATTGCTGGGAAATCGAGTCCTGAGAGAGAGATACAAGACCTCCTTCATTCTAAACCAAGGTACAGAGCTGATTAGACCCTTAAGAGAATTCTTGGAATAGATTCTTAGCAAAAGAATACTAAACTTAAGCTACACCTCACTTACTTCTTCACTTGTACTAGACCTAGGTTAGGTAAACCGGGGTAGGCGTATTTTAGAAGCACCAGTTGAGTACTTTCAGCCTTTATTTATTAGTGTATGTATTTTTTGGCTTAGAAACCATATCATGCTTTTACAGTATTATTTTATAATACTCTTCGTACTGTACGCATTGAACTTTATAACCAGTATTACGATTGTAACAGTTCATTTCTTATGCTTGAGAAAGAAGACTGTTCAATAAATACCCTTTTATTGAAAACGCCTGTCTCTCTATTTTATCTGCACTTCTGGTGAAACGAAGCATGCACGATTGACTGAGTGAAATAACTATCTATTGTTTCCGCAACTCTAGAGATTGATTTCTTATTCTTGGGAAACAAAGTTGTCATGTTTATGCGGTTGTCAGAAACTAATTCCTTCTGGTTTATTCAAGAAAGTTTCTAGTGACCTCTGAGCTAGCTGGCACTCACAATTAAGTCTAGTATATTCGATAGAGACCTAGCAGACCTCAGTCCTATGTCAAGTCTATAGTATATATTATTCCAATGCGCAGAGCCTATTGGGAATATAGGAACTAAACTACATGGTGCCCAACGTTTGGTAAGGCGATAATTTAACGCTAGATACTAGAGTAACTCAGTCGTGCTTCTCACACAGACCCCTTTTTCCCGTAAAATACTCCAATAGACGTCTGGAGTGGGTGAAAGGATATAATATCCACCAAAACTGAGTAGGACGAAAATCCTATGTATTAGTTTTTGGTTTCTCCAACGTTGAAGGATACAGTGTTCCAAAATATTGTGCACCTAATCTTTGTTTCCTTGAAAATTGCTCTGCAAACTCTCGGTCAAAAAAATTTGTGACGACGAGAGGGAGAGAGCTGCAGCAGCAGCTCAGGCAGTGTTAGATGACACAAATCTCCAACAAAATTTCCTGAATGCAATAATCATCCCGGCGAATATAAGGAAAATCATAACTATAAAACTTATAGAAAATGGAGTATCATTGAGAGGTGGTAAAGTAATCTTCGTGATAGAGGCACATGAATATCGACAGACAGAGGTATTCTATTCATGGATTCTGTTTCCTACAGCAAATCCAGTAACACACAAGTTCCACTACTACAAAGTAGAGGATCCTCCAGCGGAATACGTTCCTTTCGAGGACGTTGAAATTCCACTAACTTACCAAGAGCATCAACTCTGGTTTAATGGCGCCCTACAACCTCAAAATCACATTACCAGGCTCGGTCCACTAGGTAGACCAGGAGCAACATGGTCGGTACTAGCCAGCTATACACCACATCCTGACATTGAAAAAATGACAGGTCCAGAACTGTTAGCACAGCTAAAACAGTTAATTAAAATACACAGACAATTGGTTAAATATGTCTTGCGGACTTTAACAGTCCAACCAGCTGTAAGGATTCCACAGCACACCCCTCATCAGGGGAACACAAACAAAATCACACCACAGACTATACAATCAGTAATTGGTAAATTGTCCGCAAAACGGGAACAAATTCCGTTCTGGTTAGCCCAAACAATTACTCAAATAGAGGCAGTATTTCCTGATAGTACACCTCATGAGAAACACAGAATTCTGACAATCTGTTTGCCAATGGGGATAGCACCACATGTGGAGGACTGTGACACTTAGGGTACAGTCTTTCCTTCAATCTACACAAAAACACATGGTGTTCCGTCTATGGCGGTAACACCAGACGTCCTAAGACAGATTCAAAATTAATATGGACCAGAACCTGCTTTAATTCTTGGTATGAAATCACTAAAAGATTTCAAACAGATCTCGGCTATACTATTAGCTAACATTAAAGGTGAAGCAGCATCCGTGGCAATCCGCCAGAAGCTAAAAGAAACAGATATTACTGAGCAACCATATGAGCTTGCCAGAATTATTGAAAAATCCTATGAAGAACTAGATAGAGATAGTTTGGGTGGGAAACCAGTAAAGCCCCAACTAACTGAAAATACTGAAAACGTTTTTATTAAAAAGAATCTCACCACTCCTAAAAAGAAGTGGGAAAACACCAAACAGACGCTTCCTAGAGAGAAGCTCTCTCAGTCCAGAGGAAGATCTCCCCAAAGGGGAGGTAGGTCTCCCCAATGGGAGCCCTCTGAAAAGAGGTATAACCTCAGGAATAGGGATAATTGGAGAAAATCTGATAGATATCAAGATACTGATACACGTTCCTCTCGTACCTTTCAGACTTCCTTGCAGAAATCCGAGAGAAGAGGACGATCAGAACAAAAAGAAGAACGTGTGAAGTCGAAAGACAAACAGCACGTTCCAAAAAATAAGAAAACTCAATTCACCAAGAAGAAGGTAGCAAGCATAAAGATCAGACATGCCGAGGATCTTGAGGACACAACTCAAGAACGGGGATTGGGCCCAGACAATGCTAGACAGCGCAGCAGAGGTAACCATAGCTCGCAAGATCTTGATGGATCATCTGGAGACAGTGGACTTGAATGAATGCATTCAAGTGGAAACTGCAGACACCAGGGTTAGTGTACCCCACAAGTTATGTGAAGTAACACTCCGGATGGAGGGGGACATACCTAGGAAAATAAAAGCACTCTTTTGGGAGAAGCTATCTAAGGGTTATGATATTCTTCTAGCTGAACAAGACTGGCCACCTGAATTTGTCAGGGAGTGCCCACATGGCGAAGAGATAATTATGCCAGCCTTCTCAAATCACATTCCATTTCATAAAAAATATTCCTATGCCACAAAATGGGCTGTTGCCCAAGCTCCAGCATTATATAAAAATCATGTAGGATGGGATGAGGACTCTCCTCATCATAAAATCCAGTTAAAAAATCAATCTACTGCACAAAGGCAGTATCCAGTTAAGCAAGAAGCTAAAAAACAGGTCAGGGAGAGCTTAGATCAACTTGAATACCAAGGGGTGATTGAAACATGCACCTCGTCTATGAACAATCCTTTGTTTCCTGTCTCCAAACCAGACAATACATATCGTTAGTTTTGGACTACAAACTCTTGTTGCAAAACTTTTGCAGTACAAAATGCACACAGTGCAGCCCTAATGAATAACATTGTGCGTAAGAAGTATAAAACCACATTAGATATTTCAAATGTTTTTTCTGTCAAAACATTTCATCAGAAAGCAGGTATTTGACCGCTTTCTCAATTATGGGGACAAAGCGACAATGTTGCCGTCTCCCCCAGGGATTCAAGAATGGTCCAGGGTTATTTTCAGCCAGAGTAACAGAGTTACTTCAAACGTATGATGATGAGGCATTATCTTATGTCGATGACATCTATCTTACAGACGACGATTTGGACGTGCACTTGAAAAGAGTGAACACCATAATACTTGGGTTAGCTTCTGAAGGGTACAAATTCAATTTTAAGAAATCACGAATTGCCCACCTCAACGTCCTATTTTTAGGATACAAGTTATCAAGTGAAGGCAAAAGCCTAGCAGCCAACTTTCTAGAGAAATGTGCGCTGCTTCAACCTCCAAGGACGCTGAAAAACTTACAGACAATTCTGGGTTTCCTGAATTTTGGTAGAACGTATGCGACGGACAGAGCAACAATAAATAGACTAGCCAATAAGGCAGCAAGGTCGAAATCTTTTCAAGAGGACAAAGCATTACTGCTCAAGCGGCGACATGGTTGGACCATAATTAACTCCTTCAAAGCCGGACGACCGCTTGCATATTTAACCTCTCATTTTAATGTGCACATAAAAAGAGCCTTTACGGCCTACAGGATGGGTATACACATTTCAAAAGACTTAGCACCTTCTTGGAAAGGGAAACACCAGACTGAGAGCTGTAGACTTTGTGGCTATAAAACGGAAACATTAGTCCATTTTTTGTGCGTTTGCCCGGCCCTCCTGGTACAACGTCGAAGATTATTGAAACAGATCTGTAACGAGTTAAAAATTCGTACCTGTAGGCAAGCTGTAACTTGCTGGCTAGGAGGGAGTTCAATCATTTTAGCATGCCGGGGAACAAAATTCCTGGCAAAAGTGAATAAATGCTTGAGTTTTGTGGAACAAGGACATGATGATATAAGCGGTGTAATAACTCTATCCTGATCCCTAAGACCGGTAATCCCTGCACTAACATGAACCAAACATTTCAACCTCTTAATGCCGGTGGGAGTTTACCCGAGGAAGCTTGTTTTAAAATTGTGTTATATTATTTAACAACTGAAGAGTTCAATCTTCTTTTTAGTAGTAATTGCTTCCTTTTTATTATAATATTGACTTGTGGAAATTGTAATGATTTTAATTAATTATGCAATAAACATTCTGATTCTGATTCTGTATGTTCTAAATTACGCAGAAAGAGTTAGACCTCTCTACGAACTAATAAAACCTGATTTCAAACCAACTAATTGGACTCGAGAACACAAAGAAATTTTGCGTTCAGTGCAAACAGACATGTTAGCAAAAACACAATTACAGACACGCGACAACGTGCGCAATCTTGTGATCCGAATCATCCCAGGAAGATGCAGATTCACATACCTAACCTTTAATGAAGGTGAAAAGGTACCAATAGCAAACAAATCACACTTGTACACAAGATGAAATGAAATTCACTTCTACGGAAAAGATTCTGACAGCGGTTCAAACTGCTGTAGTAAAAGAGAGAGCTCTCGCGCAGGGTAAACTCAGAATGATCGTTACACCTGTACCTGCCTTAGAGGCAGTAACAAAAGCAAGCATTCCCAATGCTAAGCCTTTACATCCGAAATGGATACAATGGGTTAACTCTCTTGCTGCAACAGACGTTGAATACGTTTTTGACCCATACTTGAAGACACAAGAATTTCTCCAATACGAACAAGAGGGTCCTCTGCCGACTGAAATTCTGCCTCTAGAACATTATGGCTGTATAATTTATACAGTCAAGTCAAGTCAAGTCAAGTCAAAGAATTTATATAGCGCACTACATACCCAGAGGGTCTCAAGGCGCTTATGGAGGGGGAGGAGGATTACTTGTCAAATATCCACGTTTTAAGTTGCTTTCTGAATGCTAGGTGGTTCTGGGTAAGGCGAAGGTAAGTGGGGAGTGAGTTCCATGTTTTAGCTGCCAGGTATGAGAAGGATCTGCCTCCCAGTCGGTTCAGCACAACCCGCAATTGGGGGTAAACAAGCTCATAGTGCTGCGTGCGTGATTGTTAAAGGTCGCTGGCGCGAAGGTAAATTTAGACCGATGGTCACTAAAACTCAATCACTCAGAGACTGTACAGCTCAGCGAGCTGAACTCCAAGCATTCAAGATGGCGCTTGAAAATACCGATCGCGAATTCCCCACACTCATAGTGTGCGATTCGCATTACTGCGTCCGGTCTGACAATGAATATCTGCAGAACTGGGTTCAAAACTGTTTCAAAGACGCAAAAGGTGGCACAATTAAGCATAAAACGCTTTGGGAACAAGTAGTTCTATCACAGAAAGAACTACAAAAGACTCACGTGATTCATACACTGAGTCATCAATGTGATGGCGTTCACGTTGCAGGTAATTCATTGGCTGATGAAGCCGCGAAGGCTTCAAAAACGAAAATAGACAGCGAAATAATGCAGGCTGTCACCGCTTCAATAAAAGACAGTGGTAAAACACTCCCGAAAGGCTTTCCAGTAAAGTATTCATATATAACTGATGCAAATAATGTTTCTTTTGCTTGAATCCCTGGAGGGGGGATAGGGCAATCCCAAACATGGAACATAGGTTAGGACTGATCTTAGCAGCACATGAAGGGCTCGCCTCTGCACATGCAGGGGTTTCCGCCACAGTATCCTTACTAAAACAGAGATATTGGTGGCCGCGCATGAGGAAACAAACTAGAAACTATGTTCTAGAATGTGAAATCTGTCAGAAGATGAAAGTCTCAACCGTGACACAACCTGCACAGACGCCCCTTCTGATCTCAGATAAACCATTAGCATGCGTTTACCTGGACCACTGTGGTCCCTTACAAAGGGATGGGAACTATAAATATTTCATGGTCGCAGTGGATTCCTGCACTAGATTCATTTGGATGTGGCCTCAGCGCTCGGCTGACGCCCAAACTGTTATAAAAGATTTGCGAGTCTTTATCAGCACATGAGCAATTGGTACGCTACATTCTGACCAGGGTCCTGTGTTTAGCTCTCAAGCTTACAAGGAGGCCATGGCTAGCTTGGGCATTGCATTGCGGTACTCAAGTCCATTCCATCCTGAGGGAAATGCGCTAGTGGAAAGAAAAAAACGTGACATAAAGCAATCTATAACAGCTAGGGTATTAGGTTTGGGTGACGGGTGGGTGAAACATCTAATAAGTGTCCAACGTAGTCTTAATCTGCCAAGAAATTCTATGGGGGGAATCACTCCATATAAACTACTATTTGGTACTAGAATGCTCATCCAGGATCTTGATTGTCAAACTTCAGTGGTGGAACTAAAACCCTTTGATATCAAAGACCGTTTGGCTGTTTTACAGGACTTAAATGAAACAAGAAGTCTGAGTAACACAACACAAAAGCCAACGACCACTGAAGAAAAACCACCTGTCCCAGCAAGACCTGTCTGGATTCCAAAGATTGGGGATCTAGTCAGGAAAAAGATTGCGGTTAAGAAGGAATTTGGGCTTTCTTACAGAAAACCAGTACCTGTTTTAGCAATCCTTGGAATAAGATCAGTGGTACTACCGCCTCTTGCTGGTAAAAAGGAGAACAGAGTTGTATCCATCGATCTGGTAAAACCGCATCATGTGGCTGATAATAAGTAGTAGGCCCAGTGGACTCCCAAGATGTCGCAGATGACCAAATCTTGCTACAATCCAAGAGGTTTAAACTGAAAGACTAATCACCTTTCATAAACTTGCAGTGAGAAAAGAAAGACTATGCAACAAAGCCATGGAACATGTGCCTCTTGAGACCCAAATAACAGTTCGTCAAGATACACCTGTCTTCAATGATGTAGCATCTGACTATACAAATATGTCAAAGGAAGAAATAGCTCCAGTGATTACGAAAAATCTGGATGCAATCCCAACAATTGACAGAACTGCCTCTGGCTATTTTCTCAACTTCGATAATTTTTCTGAGGATCCCAGTGAACCTGAAACAACGCCAGTTAATAAAACATTCAAAGAAAAAATAACAGAACTCGTTCATCAACTTAAAAATACATATCTGGTTTCACCATGGGTTGAATTTTGGATTGTGTTAGGTGTACTTTTTCTCCTGCTATGGCTCATTCTTGTTTTGAGAAATGTTAAGTCAAATCTTAAAAATGTCTGATACCAGCGGCATCGCACATAGCACCCTTTGAAGCAGTCCTCTGCATTTTTCCAAATTTCGTGCAGTCTGTGTTCGGCGGCCTGCCTCTCATTTTGGGACTGGTAGCTGGAATTCTATTTTCGTTTATTCTGCTTTATATGGCAAGTCCTGTCACCAACGGTACCCAGACTACCATGGAACAAGTTCTCCTAGCCATGCGGTATCGTGACAGAATTACACAGATTCTTGGCTTGGCTCGTTTAATAGATCTGAATACCACTTGGTTTCTTTCGTTCAGACCTATCTGGCAAGATTGCATCTTACCTGTTCTACGATGCCTGCTTTGCAGAGAAGAATGCGCGTTGGACATCTGTCTTACACTTCCATCAGTACTGCCATTGGATGTTGACGCCTTGCTAGGTCCGGTAACGACTCATGTATCGTGTTGTCCCCAACGGCTACCAATCCTGATGACGGCATTCATGGAGGTCTCACCAGTAAGTCTAACTGAGGGTGAGATACGAGGATCAACAGGCACACAGGTACCATCTGATATGAACATTGCTAATGCGGCACCTGGCGCTGACGGCGATGCTTCCCATCTGTGCACATTTGATCTACTTGATGAAGTAGTTCCACTTTCACCTACTATGGTAGACGGTTTCTTTGCCAGCCTAGACTATCTGATGTTTTCTCCTGACACCGAGAATAACTTTTGAAATTAGCACAAAGCGTTCTCTGAACTCTGAATTCGGCCTTCACTTTTTCAAAACAAGACTTCTAACTTTGGAACTCTATATTTTTTTCTACGATTTGACTTTTCCCAAAACATTTAACTTTTTTGGCACAAAAGTAATCTACTTAAAGTAAAACTATTCTTAAAGAACAAGAAATTCCTTCCTAGAGACAATATTTGGCCTTGTCCTCAATACTATAACTGTTGATATACTATGTTATGAAATGGTCTCAACCTTTTCGTCTGTATTCAAGAGCCATTTTCATAAATGTAAATTTCATGATTCATTCAGTTTGCATTACCAATATCATACTTTATGCTTAGAATGACATTATTTCCTTTAATGCGTACTGTAGAAATGCTCATTTCAAGTGCATTTCATGTATTTTGGGTGGGATTGTAAACACATGCTCTAGATATGTTTAGATGCTTATAATTAAGTCATGTTGAACATATTAAAGTGGAGTGGGTGTTGTATATAAATCTAGGGCCCTAGTGTAATTTTCTCGATTCATGCCCATATATAGGTATAAATCACCCTGTCCTTATATAGGCATAGAAATCATAACCATATTTAGACTTAGCCTATGTTGCCCAAATACGGCATGGCTACTTCCACTAGTTCAGAGAATCCACAACAATTTCGTGGAAAAACCCGCCTTCAGCAGTCAGGGACTTCCCCTTGCTTGAATATTGATTTATCCAAGAACTCAAGGAGTTTTCAAAGAACTGAGCCTTTGATGACGTTATTATGTCCAACCTTACGTCAAACTTGGAACCTTCAAGGTATAAATATGCCCACATTTGCCCAGACAAACACACGGTGGTTTGGAGCAGTTCGACTATCTACTTGCCTGACGCCCTGCTGCAGGTGCCGAAGGAAGCCGATCCTCCAGCTGACGCACTGAGAGAGACGCTGTCTTTTATCTTGCAGAGAAATCCAGCTCCAGTGTTTCCAGGCTACCCTTGCGGGTTGCTGGGAAATCGAGTACTGAGAGAGAGATACAAAACCACCTTCATTCTAAACCAAGGAACGGAGCGGATTAGACCCTTAAGAGAATTCTTGGAATATATTCTTGGCAAAAGAATACTAAAGTTAAGCTACACCTCACTTACTTCTTCCCTTGTACTAGACCTAGGTTAGGTACACCGGGGTAGGCGTATTTTAGAAGCACCAGTTGAGTACTTTTAGTCTTTATTTGTTAGTGTATGTATTTTATGGCTTAGAAACCATATCATGCTTTTACAGTATTATTTTATAATACTCTTCGTACTGTACGCATTGTACTTTATAACCAGTATTACGATTGTAGCAGTTCATTTCTTATGCTTGAGGAAGAAGACTGTTCAATAAATAAACTTTTATTGAAAACGCCCGTCTCTCTATTTTCTCTGCACTTCTGGTGAAACGAAGCATGCGCGATTGACTGAGTGAATTAACTATCTATTGTTTCCGCGACTCTAGAGATTGATTTCTTATTCTTGGGAAACAAAGTTGTCATGTTTATGCAGTTGTCAGAAACTAACCCCTTCTTGTTTATTCGAGAAAGTTTCTAGTGACCTCTGAGCTAGCTGGCACTCACAATTAAGTCTAGTATATTCGATAGAGACCTAGTAGACCTCAGTCCTACGTCAAGTCTATAGTATATATTATTCCAATGCGCAGGGCCTATTGGGAATATAGGAACTACACTACAAGGGCACACAAAACGAGGGAAAAACTAGTGGAACAGGGCAGAAAGGCACAAAAAACGAGTGGAACAGAGGGCAGAAAGGCACAAAAAAACGAGTGGAACAGAGGGCAGAAGGGCACAAAATACGAGGGAAAAACAAGTGGAACAGAGGGCAGAAAGGCACAAAAAACGAGTGGAACAGAAAGCAGAAGGGCACAAAAAACTAGGGGAAAACAAAGTGGAACAGAGGGCAGAAAGGCACAAAAAACGAGTTGAACAGAGGACAGAAGGGCACAAAAAACGAGGGGAACAGAGGGCAGAAAGGCACAAAAAACAAGTGGAACAGAGGGCAGAAGGGCACAAAAAAGGAGTGGAACAGAGGGCAGAGGGGGAACAAAAAACGAGGGGAAAACGAAGTGGAACAGAGGGCAGACAGGCACAAAAAAACGAGTGGAACAAGGGCAGAAGGGCACAAAAAAGCAAGGGAAAAACGAGTGGAACAGAGGGTAGAAAGGCACAAAAAACGAGTGGAACAGAGGGCAGAAAGGCACAAAAAACGAGGGGAAAACGAGTGGAACAGAAGGCAAAACGGGCACAAAAACGAGAGAAAAATGAGTGCCATAGAGGGCAGACGGTCACAAAAAACGAATGGCACAGAGGCAGAATACAGAAATATTGGGGCAGCTAAGAACAGAAGAAAGAACGGGCAGAGAGGCACGAGGAAAGCAAGGGGGACAGAAGGGAAAACCGGGCAGAGACACGGGGCAGCGAGGGGTACAGAAGGAAAGACGGGGACAGCGAGGGCAACAGAGGGAAGAAAAAGGGCCACGTACAGGCAGCGGGGGAAGACAGACAGCAGTCACAGACACAACAATGAAAATACAGGCAATACAATAAAAGCAATAAAACGTTGACAGGCACATGTGTATAGGTTACCGTTACTTGGCAGGCAGGCAAAAATAGATGCAACCGGAATCAGCAGTAGGATTTTTGTGCTGCTGTCTGATTGCTCACTTTCCACAAGCCCTTGGGTACCACTAAATAATACACTGCTGTATGCATACATGTCCATGCCAACAGACCCAATTCAGACTGTCTCCCTCTTGAAATTGCCTCTGCTTCAATAGGCATTTTTAAAAAGGAATTTAAATTGTACAAATTGCTTGGGGGTCCCCGGCTTCCAGTAGTAATTCAGTGGGGGTCCTCAGGAGTCAAAAGTTTGGGAACCACTGGTCTAAACCATCAAGACGTAACAACTTATTAATGGCAGTAGCTTTGATAATAATAAATCGGTGGATGAGAATTATATGAATCTGAACACATTAGATCAGGTGGCCCGCTGAAAAAAGTTAAAAGCAAAAAAAAAACAGTCAGCTCCTTGGTATAACGAGGAGCTAAGGTTGGTGAAGACAAAATGTAAACAGGCAGAAAAAAATGAAGGAGGAAATATGAGGAGACAGATAAAGCAGTTCTGAAAAAACTACTACATACCTATAATGAAATGATGGGTAAGGCCAAAGCTAAATATTATGAGGAAACTATCCTGCAAGCGCCCAATAAGTCTAAAACCTTATTCAGCATAGTAAGAGACATATCTAACCCTGACTGTGTAAAGAATAAGATCCCAGCCTCACAAGAGCTTTGCGATGGCCTGGCAGTGTTTTTCAAGGAAAAAAATCAATAAAATTCTAATTGGTATAAATACCCCCAGAGAAGTAGAGAGGAATAGTGAAGATGATTTGTATATATCATTTAGTAGCAGAACTCTATATGAAGAATCTGCCAGAGAAATTACAACAACTCTGGAGCTCTTCTAGGTCCCTTCACAAGAAGAGTTTATTATAATTGCAGCTGGTATCTCCTTAGGTTCTCCCTTTGACCCGCTTCCACTTAAGATGTGCAAAGTGTTTGGAATGGAGCTCTTTCCGTATCTCTACCAAATCTGCTGCCAGTCTCTAACTAACGGCACAGTCCCAAACTGCTGGAAAAAGGCAGTTGTGTCTCCTTTATTAAAGAAAGCTACGCTAGACCCCCAGTGTCTTTCTAATTATAGATCTATCTCCCTACTATCTTCCCCCGATAAAGATCCTAAAAAGAGTAGTGAATAAGTTTGTCTCAAAATTTGCGAAAGAAAAAAAGCTCCTAGATGAAATTCAATTTGGGTTCCGCCCGGGACATGGCACTGAAACGGCCCTGCTGACAGTCCTTGATGACCTTAGAATGCGGGCTGACAATGGCTAAACAGCCATTTTAATGTTACTAGACATGGCAGCCGCATTCAACACAGTCAATCATAAGATGTTGATCAAGAGACTTGAGTAGAATGGTATTGTGGGCAAGGCATTGGACTGGCTGCAGTCCTATCTTCTAAACAGGCAGCAGGCAGTAACCATGACGCCATTTCTCTCTCAGAATAGCCCTGTAAAACATGGGGTCCCACAGGGTTCGGCTATGAGTCCAATCCTTTTTAATTTCTATCTGCGCCCACTTATCTCCCTTATAAAATCCTTTGGCATTGAAGTAATAAACTATGCAGATGATACCCAACTGGTCTTCTCATTTGAGGGCAACAATGTAGTCCCCTTGGAAAAATTTCATAGCTGTATGCGGGAAACAGCAGGCTGGCTCAGAGATAACTCTCTGCAATTCAATGGTGATAAGACGGAAGTATTATGCTGTGCTGCAAGTAAAGCTCCCCATCCTTTACCAGCAGATTTTTGGCCAGTCTCTGCAAATAATCCCCACTGCCTGTTAAGAGATCTTGTAATCTTGGAGTACTACTAGATAGTAACCTACAACCAGGGCCGGACTGGGAGCCAAAACCGGCCCTGGCAAAGTGCTCGGCCGGCCCCCCCTCCCCTCCACCCGCGCTCTTTGCCAGGGCCGGTTTTCGGCCGATTTTGTTACAGGGCCGTTTTTGCAGCTATGCTACAAAAACGGCCCTGTAACAAAAACGGCCCCCAGGGGCCCCAAACCGGCCCCCACCCGTGCGGCCCACCGGGGGATTGCCCGGTGCCCGCAACGGCCAGTCCGGGCCTGCCTACAACTGGACTCCCAAGTGAATAAAACAGTGAGCACTTGCCTATCTTTGCTCCGAGCTCTTTGAAAAATACTGCCTTTCTTAACAGCTTCAGCTAGACCTCAAGTGGTAAGGAGTATTATTATGAGCAGATTGGATTACTGTAATGCCCTACTCCTGGGAGCCCCAGTCTCCTTGCTAAAATAGTTGCAAATGATACAAGTAATCGCAGCTAAGCGTGCATTAAACAGACAACGCAGAGCCTCTGCCTCACTAGCTCTAAAAGATCTTCATTGGTTACCCATTGCGCAGAGAATTCAGTTTAACCCCTTCCATGCTGATGACGAACCCCAGCCATCATGCACTACGGTGCTCGTGTGCTGATGACGGCTGGGGTTCGTCACGGCCTGCCCCTGTTCGTGCTGTTTACAGCACACCAGGGGAATCGTGGCTGCATGGAAAGGGTTAAGGCACTCTGTATTGTTTATAGGGCAGTACATAAAATGGGGCCTAAGCTCTTACAGAGGAAGTTCCTCTGGTATCCTCCAGCTAGAAGCCTCCGCTCTTCTTCAGCCAATCCGATATGTATTCCACATTTTAACAAAGCTCGACTGGGCGGCAGATTATTTAGTCTTGTAGCTACCAGACTCTGGAATACATTGCCAATCAAGCTCAGACAAATTAATACCCTGCTGCGGTTTAGGAAGGAACTGAACACCAGACTTTTTCCCTTCGGACTAACTCTTATAAATTTCAGTTATGCACAGTGTCCCTTTACTGTTAATCTCAGCGCCAGGATACCCATTGGGTGGCAGCTGCGCTATAGAAATTATACTTACATTACATTACAAGGAGCATATCTGCACACAAAGTAGTTTTGTTCTGTGCCAGTAACTACTGTGGCAGTGTGTGCTTTTTAGAAACCCCAAAACAATTTTTGCTTTTGCTTATGTTTGTATAACGATGAGGGCCCGGAAGCTCCCACACCAATAAGGTTTTACAAAAACCATGCCAAAATAAGTCACACATTGACAAAACTAAAAAGCCAACCACCAATTTCAGACCCACAGCCTTTGCCAATGCTTGTTTTTTTTGTTTACCATAATCTTATTGAAACTGGTTACACTTATTTTCCATTATGACTATTTTTGGGAAATACTAGTGTACATCAACACATGCTACTAAATTATGCTGTAAAGAAATGGTAAGTGAGATTTTACCGTAATTTAGCAAAATGTTTTTTTCTTGCTTTAATTTTTTTACGAACATTTTAGTTTGAAAGCAAAGAATTATCAATCTTGCTTTCAAGCTTCTGCAAATATTTGCAACAAATCAGAGAGCATTCTCGGAGCATTATACAAAGCCTCATATTGATAAACTTTGAAAATGTGTGTACACATTTTTGTACTGGAACCACTGTCAGTAGTGCAGTCGGACCTTACAATGTGAACTTAGAGCGCTCACCCTAATGGTAAAGGCTTTCAATTAATGAACCATAAATACAAGTTTAAACAGCATTAACATAGGGGCAAAAATACTACCTTTACTGCAGACAGTGCCCTTCCCCGATCCATAATGTAGTACTGCAAATTAGCAGCTAAAAGGTTTGTGCTGCAGCGGGTTGGGGCTTCTTGTCCCAAGGACAAAATACACATGAAAACTTGCTGCCCTTGGCCCCAAACAATATGTCCTGGGCAATAGCAATTCCACATCCCTAGGTACTACACAGTTAGGATCTGTTTGTGCTTCCGCTTCCAAAAAACAGGTACAGCATAAGCAGAACCAGTAAATGTTTCAGTCATATACAAATGCACGCACAAGTACATCAGGTACTGATTGAACACGGTGCAGCATGTGTAGTGTCTCACAGACAGCAACAACAGTGCAGGGTTCATCATGCACACAGAGCAATTGCACCATATGCAGCGGAGAACACATTTCCCACACTTAGGCAGAACAATAATGAGGCAGCAGTGTTACATTTAAGGATGATCTAGACTTTGGTGTGCTTGTGAAGAAAATGTATTTCTCAACAAGTAAGAAGGTGCAACAAAAATACAAGTCGCAACAACAGTCCAACAGTTCCTCCATCATTCACCAGCACCATCCTTCAACTGTCTCTAATGAATCTCCTCACTCAAACCACACGGACACATACACTCTACATTCTATTTATCATCCATTCCACTTGACTCTGTTCTACACAAGGCATTAGAGTATTGCATCACATATTGGGATTCACTCACCACACATCTTCCCCCTTTGGCAACTACATAAACTAAGTTTCAAAATAATGACAGCAAAGAAGTTAAAATACTGTGGAAAAAAAGAACCCAGAATGCACAGTGGAATTTGGTTCACGGAGAACAGTGCATATTGCCATTGTAGTGTATTTTTTTTTTAAATCATTCTACTCCCTAGGAACCCTACTGTTCCTTTGGGACTCTCTCCACACCTCTTCTTGCTGAAGAAAAGTTAGGTCCAGCTCATTCCCCCTCAATCGTTTGACCCTACAGAACGCTTAACTTACTATTCTTGCTTTCAACTGCCTTTGCAGCCAGGTCAAGGAGCATGTTGCTCTCTTCATCCTTACAACACAAATCTGCTCTTCATGTCTGGAAACCCTTTCAAGGTTCCACACCTAACCCACTTCCACTCTCACAACACCTTTAAACACCTCCACTTCTACTGGGTCAGACCATTTAGACAATCCGTTTTCCTACCTGCAAGCAACTTCAATCTGACATACTGCTCTACATGAAGAATTCTTCATGAAGTTCTTCCCATCTAACGGTCCATCATGTCCTTCTATTTACTTCTGTACACTTCTACACACTGTCTCACGTGTTGCAACTAATGGTCACTAAACATAATAGCACTCCATGACCGATTTCACCCACTTTCCTTTACCGACCACAGAGCCAAACATGAACCTGGGTTTACAACCTCTTAAAAGTTCAAACGGGGAACAACCAGTCCCCAAACTGGGAGTAGTCCTATTTGATAGTAACGTGGCCAAAAAGGCCTTCTCCCAATTGATAGCCCCACTTAACAGCCAACTGTATTGATCCCTTAATGCCCTCATTTAAGCGCTCATCCTGGCCATTAACTTCAGGGTGGTAAACTGGTAAACATTTATGAGTTACGCCACATCTGTTCAAGTTGCAAATAGTGAACTGCAGCCAATTATCAAAGCCCAAGTTCTTAGGAAGACCTTTCCTACAAAATGCACCCTCCCAAAAATGTGTCACATTCTCAGTTGTATTTTTTCTACAACCTTTACTTCAGACCAAAGCATATTTCTCCTTCCTGAGAGAGGACAGAATGGTGCCACAATATCAATGGCAAACATACTCCAAGGCCCTTCCTGTACAGGCACTGTAACAGGTGCTGAAACACATGCTGTGGTAACTTTATCAGTCTTGGCACATAACTCACATTCCCTCATATCCCTGTCTACCATTTCATCTAGCACAGGTGCTAGACCCGACATCCTCGGTGTGGTATTAACCCATACAGTTTACCATCATTCCTCCTATTTTGTTGAATTTGTTATTGTTGATGTTAGGACTATGTGCACTTTGCTAGTGCTTGACCTCTCTTGTTTAAACATTGTAAAATTGTCCTACACCCAAATGGCACGCTTAACTTAAAGTCCCTAGTAGATAGTGTATTAAAACGTGTCTCTGGCCTGCCACCGCAGTCTGCATTGCTGTTTTAAACTGAAACACACAAAAGGTGATCGGAGGAATGCTTGCAATTTGTCTAACCACTGATATTCGCTTGGTGTAGCATCCCAACCAATAATTTTTTTTTACTCACCATGCCACCTAAGTTTTGACATAGCCATATGCAAATCAGTCTTGACCCTGTTTCCCACGGGAACAGTCCAGCCTGAATTGCTAGCCAGGCCCTCCCTGAACTGAAACACAAGCAACCCAGGACCTGTTGTGCCTTAGTTATCTGCCGGGTACAGCTTGGTTACAGTGACACAGGGAGCATGGGACCACTTAGGGCGGTACATGAAACACTCAAAAGGGGATGGAAGGAAGGAATGCTTGCAATTTGTCTAACCACTGGCAATTGCTCAGGTAGCATCCCAACCCATGATTATTTTGCATCCTGTGCCACCTCAGTTTAGACCCAGCCATATGCAAATGATAACTTATTACATTTTATCTAAACCCCCTGTGCAAGTTTCCAATATATTAGGCGAGGTCACCGCGATGAGACTCTACAACGCAGGGTACCTGGTGGTGAATGGAAGATCAGCAAGCGACTCCCCCCCAAACTGGACCTGGTCAAATGGAAGAACAAAGTCCTACCTGGACTTTACCATCTGCAATTCGGAATTCCTGTTCAATCTGGCTAGCTTCTCCGTCCTGCCAAGGTCCGAAAGCGACCACAGGCCATTGGTCATCTCCTTCGCCACAAATTTAGTTCTCCATAAAAAGGCACCATTTACATACAAAGGAATACATTCCGATAACTTAAAACGCCTGAAATGGAGTGAGTCTAACTGTCAGTGCATCTTAATAACAAGCAAGGATTTTATCATGTGTGTTCCAGACCAAGCGGCTTCCCCAACAGCAATATGGTCGCAGTTATGCGCACATCTGATCAGAACTTATCCAGTGACAAGGCAGGGCCCAAATCGCACCCCACCAGTAGGAGCAACAGCCCTCCCCATTATAAAAACATTAAAAAGAACGAGAAACAACGCACTGAGGTTGCTTTTAAAATTTCCAGAGAACAGCAGCTTCCTCGTTACATACCGTCATGCCCAAAAGGCATTTAGGAGGGCAGTTACCCAAGAGAAAAAGGCCCAGGAATCTCAATTCTGGGTCAAACTGGTATGGGAAAGCAAGCAACAGAACTCAAAGAAATTTTGGTCACTTGTCAATAGCACCGATCAAAACATAACATCCTTCGGATCAGCGAACATACAGGAAGCAGACTGGATCTTGTACTTAACAGAGCATTTCCAGGCGCAAGATCACCCTGACCGCCCTGGATTAACATGGGTTTCTGACACTGGCACGGGCGTAACATCGAACCTTCCACCCGATCCAATGCAGGGGCTTACCTCACCCGAGGAATTGTCTGAAGAAAGAGTAGTCAAAGCACTGACAAAAGGGAGACAAGACGGAGCACCGGGCCCGAATGGCCTGCCACAAAGGCTATTCAAGTCCGACTTCCCTTTCTGGTCCAAGGTGCTATCAAATCTCTTTAATTACACCCTGAGCTATCAAACCATCCGGATTCTTGGAGAGGTGCTATTATCCATCCCATTTATAAAGCTGGAGCACGAGGCAACCCAAACAACTACAGATTAATTGCCTTGCTGGATATAGAGGCAAAGCACTTTGCAGGCCTCATTTTGGAGGATCTCAGACAATGGGCAAAGGACAACAATCTGATTCCCTTTAATCAGACAGGGTTCGTTGCCAAATCAGGTACAATGACAAACTTACTGACAATCTCCACCATCATTGACAAAGCCCTTTCAAATTCCAGGTCGATTTTTTGCTGCTTTGTTGACTTCAAAGCAGTTTTTGACAGGGTGCCTAGGGCTGCTCTGTGGCCAAAACTGAGGCAGTGGGGAATCCCAGACAATATCCTGAATCCAATCATCCTGCTGTATTCCAACACATGGGTTCGAGTGAAGTTCGGGTCTGGCGCACATCTCTCCCGGAAAATCTGGACCTTTCGTGGTGTCAAACAGGGATGCGTGCTGGCCCCCTTTCTCTTCAATCTATTCATTGCTGACCTATCAAGCTCTCTAGAGAAAGTAATTAGCCACCCACCAAAAGTAGGAGGCACGGCATTATGCAATCTCTTATATGCCGACGACCTGGCACTGTTCAGTCTCACCAGAGTGGGGCTACAAAGACTCCTTGACGCCTTAATGCAATACACGGTCAACAACCAGCTAGAAATTAACATGAAAAAAACTATGGTTGTTCCGTTTGGCAAAAAACGCTACAGCGGTGGAGGCTGGACAATAGACAAAGAAAGCATCTCAATCGGCCAATCTTACAAATACTTAGGGGTCCATTTGGACTCCAGGGGCAGTTTCACCGAACAGAGCACTGTGATTGCAGCCAAGGCTACAGCGTTAATGGTATCCTTGGCCAAGCTATCGAGGAGACTCTCAGGCCCCACCGTCTTGCCCTTACTGGAAGTGCTCAGAGCAAAGATCGGGCCCACATTTTCGTATGGCATAGAGATCTTTAAGGGTAAAATGAACAATACCTTAAATAAACTAACAACCAAACTCTACAAGAAATTGCTTCACCTGCCGAGTTCCTCCTCGCCAGCACAGGTCAGACTAGAGCTGGGCTTAATTAACTATGAAACCTCCAACGTTGGCTCATATCTTAACCTGATCCACAAACTAAGACAGGCAGAAGCTGGTACCCTGGAACTCCTGGTCTGGAACAAAATCAGTATGAGCAATCCGGGGGGATCATTCGGCCGCCTCCTAAATGACTACATCCAACAAATGTCTGCTGCGGATCTCTGGGCCCTTAATCCAAGCCAGACTGCTTTCAAAAACACAATTAAAAAAGCTATAAGACTGAAATCCCTGACCATGGACAAAGCTCTTCTTGCGAAACTTAGCCATGCCTGGGCAGTAGCCAACTCTTATAAACGATTATCCCCGGCCAATTACCTTTCGATAACATTTTCTTATCATCTAAAGCGATGCTTGATCGCCCTTAGACTGGGAGACTGGCGCTTCCTTTAAAATCTCTCTGTCTGGCGTCAAAAAAGGGTCGATCCAACGTGCAGAGGGTGTGGGGCAGCAAACGAAACCTTTTTGCACATGCTTTGTACATGCCCTTTCTTTATTCTCCAACGCAGACGCCTACTCAGGCCAGAATGGAACAGGCTGGGAGTTCGGACTTGTAGGCACGCCATTATTGCTGGTCTGTCCTTAGAGAACACTGCTTTAAATATAAAATTGGCCAAATTCGTTCAGCAAGTTTATAGCCTTTTAGAAAAAATGGATAACTGTGCAGAATAATATGTACTTTAACCTCATCTGCATTGTCCGGGCGTGCTAATTTTTAAATTGACACGATGCAGTAAGCACTGATAAGAAGGCCAAATTTTATTTTGTTTTTTCTTAATCCCTTTTAATCTGCAAAATTGTATTTAATGTGCTGGAAGAATCTTTTAAAGATATGTTTTTATATATCTAAATAAAGAAATTATTATTATTATTATTACATTTTATATGTGAGAACTTTGGACTTGTAGCAGATAGAGATATGCGGTTTACACTCAAATTAATTGTAATATAAAACTCTCTTTAATGAAGAAGTCGGATTTTAAGTTACAATTCGGAAAATGCCACTTTGAGAAATTTGGCCTTTTCTTGTCCTAATAACAATTAGTACCTTCTGCCAGTGTTTCTGGGTCACATGCCTAAGAATGGCTCCACTGTTGGGGTTTGCCTATGCCTTACATACAGTGACACAAAAGGGGATTAGCAGTGGGCAGGATGGGCCATCCTGAGAGAAGCGCACTCCTCTCCACTTGCACTTCAAAGGACATTGCCAAACAACACACACAAAGCATTATGACACTATACATGCCCTCTTCTTAGTCACTCCAGGCAGTTTGGTGCATTGACAGGGGAATGGGGAAAACTGTCCAGAACCAGATGTAGGGGTAGTGTAGGAAATTCTTCAACATCACAGTTTTGGGCTTGTTGTGACCTAACTCAGGTACGTTCTTGCCAAGACTCTTCTGTCCGCGACGACCACCAGTGTAAAGCTACGGTGAACCCTACACTTTGCACTACAGCAACCACCAGTGACAACCACCGACACAAGATCTGCACTTTGCACTACAGCAATGACAGCCCGCAGTGGCCATCAATATGAAGATCCAGCAATGGCCGTCTGCAACGCCCAACCAGCTCTTTGAGCAACAATGATGACAGCAAGCACCTCCTTGCCTGCTCTTTAAACTACAGCGATGACCATCTGCACAACCTCCTACACAGCGAATGGAACTCTTCACGTCTGACTTTGAGAAGGCAAATTTTTCAGCCGGACAAACGTGGTCCCCGCACCCAGCTTGTGCTCTGTCGCGGTAGGCCTGAACTCGTGGTTTTCCCCCAGTCTAGCCCAACTAGATGACCCCAAGTGGCCCTTTGAGCTTATAGGCGCTATATTTACTTAACACTTTAGAACTGAATATCTTTGATTCTACTGCTTGGATTGTAGTCATTCTAGTATCATTTTATTGAAATGTTCCAATTTTTTCTAAACTGGTTAGGTATATTTCTTCTGTTGTGTTTTCATATTATTGTTTTTGACAAAGAATTCTAATAAAAATTTTAACAAAAGGAACAAAGGGAAGACAATATGACTTATACTCGGTTAAAAGCGGAGATGTAGTATACACGTACGGGTTTGGTTGGAGGATGCTAAGCAATTACCAATAAAGCTCTATTAGAATACATAGTGAGGTAATCATAGATATATTTTGTCAGACATATAATTTACAGACCACACAATATATACTAGGGGTTTATGGAGGTTTGTGGTGGCAAAAAAGTTATCAAGAGTCTTCCATACAGAGGTGCTACACAATCTCCATGGAGAGCTCTGATGGTAAGCGCTATCTGATCCTCTCAGGTAATAACCCCAATTTAACCAGGAACGAAACAAGGTAGCCACTGTGTTTTTACAGTTAGCGAGCACTGATTTACAGGTGGCAGTTAGTAGGATGTCTACCAGAAGGTTGTCAGTGTGTGATTTGATTTGTGGGTCTATGAATCCTTGAATTAGGGAAAGGAAATTTCTTTTTAGATGAACTCCAAACAGAGTATGGATGAAATCAAATGTGGAATCCCAGAATGGGGAGACAGCACTGCAGTGGAAGAGTTGGTGGGGAGAGGTCTCCCGTCAATATGTTGCAGTTCCTGCAAGATGGGTTGTCTTTGAGGGACAGTTTATGGAGTTGAGAATGTCCTGTGAAGGAGCCAGAATTTCACCTGGGAGAGGAAGGGAGAGATTTTGTGGGAGACAACTGACTTCCAAATAAGTCTCAGAGGAGTCCCATTTTGCTTGGAGGTTTGAGATCAAGTTAGTAGATTTTGGTTTTAAGAGGTAATAGAACTTATAAGATTGGTGGCCAGATTTGCTGACCATTAATATGGTTTAGAGGAGGGATGGTTTTCTACCTGGGGGCTTGATCTTGCATAAGCTCACTTTGAGTTTAAAAAAACGTAAGGGTTTAAGTCTAGCAGGTTGAAATTATGTTGCAGTTCTCTGAATGAGAAAGGTGTCTGCGAGCAGCCAGAGTATTTCAGGAATTAAATATCCTTAGACGCGCAATGAGTCCAGAATACGAGTTGCCCACGAATTTTGATTTTGCGATTATTCCAAAGAGTGATCATGTTAGAATGCGTGATCTGGGACTCAAGGAGATTGTCAATGTTCAATAGGGCTCTTTTGGTATTGGTAAAGATATATTTTCCTGACAAAGGGAGTTTTTCTTTGCTGGTCAACAGGGTTATGGGATGAAGTTCATCTAAAATGTATTTTCCAATTAATAACCATGTGGGGATGTAATCCAGAGTCTGGAAGAACCAGGGAGAGCCTTGTCTTGCAAGGAAGGCAGTTTTTGAAGTCTGCTAAAATAAAACATCCAAAATGTACAGGCAGACAGAGTTTCGAACTAGAAATTCTAGGGTGTTTATTTTCCCAAATGAACTGGTTTAGTAGTCTATAGAGTTTCTGGTGAAATTCTTCAGATAAAACTGGAAGCAACATATTCGCAAGATAGTTAATTATCGGTATGACCATCATTTTGATGGTCTCGATATGACCTCACAGTGGGGCTGATTAGGATGGAGGATTTTCCGCATCCTCCGGGCCGGCGGAAGCCACCGCCGGGCCGGAGGATGCGGAAAATCCTCTGCGGACCAACCAAAGACCCACCGCCACATTAGGATGGCTGGTGGGTCCTGGTTTCAGTCCGCCGCTTTTCCGCCGCGGTTGACTTACAACCGCGGCGGAAAAGCTGTAACATGGCTGGCGGTGTCTATCAGACACCGCCAGTCATATTAGGATTGAGTAAAAGAGATGCTTTTCCACTGCGGCTTTTCCGCCGTGGAAAAGCATACGGAATTTGACTTCAGGGGCCCGTTGCGGGCCCCCTGGGTGAAGGGGGGTAGGGGGTGCACATGGGGGGTACCCATGGTACCCCCTGCATTTGTATGCAGAAATGGGCAGGCACCGTGCGGTGCCTGCCGCTTTCTGCATACAAATGCAATGTATGCATTTTTAACATTGCGGCGGGTGCAGCTTGAAGCTGCACACTCCGCAATGTTAAAGATAGAGGATGTGACCGCCACCCTGGCGGTCACATCCTAATCTGCAAGGAGGGAACGCCGCTGCCCATGCGGACGTTCCCTCCTACTCTGGGGTCGAGGACGGACTAAGTCCGTCCGCGATCCTAATGAGCCCCTAAGTGAGGAATCTGGGATTCCAACCCTCTAATAAGGACTCTATTTTTCTCAGAGTTAGGGCTTCTTTATGGTAGAGGGATTCTAGTAAATTTGAATTAAACTCAAGACCCAAATATTCAATGAATTGAGGTTGCAAGGCTCGCTGAAGCAAAGGTTATTCAGACTTATAACTTCAGACTTTTCCTCATTAAGCTTATAGTTTGCAACTCATGCACATTTGTCTATTGTCTGTAGTAAGGAGGGTTTTGACTAGGATGCGTTTTCGGTCATTATTACAATATAATCGGCATAGGCTGCTAATTTCATAGTAGAGTTGTTGAAGGAGACGCAAGCGATGCACGGGTAAGATCCGATCTTGTAGAGCAATGGTTTCAGGCTCAGGATAAATAGAGAAGGGGAGAGGTGACAGCCATGTCTTGTACCTCTCTCTAGATTAAAGGCTGGAGATACTAGACCACCAGAAATCACTTTAGCGGAGGGACAACTATAAAGAGCCATGACCATTTTAGTAAAGGTCTCACCTAAGTTATATCTCAGTAAGGACTCGCAGAGAAATGTCCAGGAGACCCTATTGAATGCTTTATCAGCACTGAGGGTAATAGCAACTATTTCAGTTGACGCAGCCTTAACTCTTTCAATGATGTGTCATAGGAGGCGGGTGTTATCATATTGAAGCCTATTCTTTATGTATGCCACCTGAAAAGGGTTGATCAGTCAAGGGAGAAGGAGTAGTTTCTGTCCTGTAACTCGAGTTCTGTAGTAGGGGTATCTCTGTTATAGTCATAATCTAGAGAATAGTCCCGCTCATGAGCGTGGACCCCGGAGCAATCAAAAATAATCTCTTAAATTGTCAAAAAATGCAGACCTGCACAGACACTTAAGAGAGAATTTAAAGACAGATAATGCAGCCTATATCCACAGGCTACACTGTCCAGTACTTCAACTAGAAATTCCACCAAAACCACAAACAGCACAGCCTGTCCAGTTTTCCCCTCAGAGAAAACTTTTCCTTTTCTAACAAAAGCCTCTGAAATGATAGAGATGAAGGGGTGGACAGACAAGCTGCATAGGCTGCCATTATGTGGCTCAGACAGGGATACTGTGCCTTTAAGAAAACTTTCCAGAACTTTCTCAGTATCCCAGAATGCACAGCAGGTCCCTTTTACTTTTAGTTCTTTTTGAAGGCATAACATTGAAGGCATAACACGCCAGACCTGTAGCATTCCTCACATGAATTTCTTTCTCCACCGGGGAGGAGGGCGGGCGCTTATGACTATAACAGAGATACCCCTACTACAGAACTGGCGTTACAGGACAGAAACTACTCATTCTGTAGTAGGGGATCTCTGTGTATAGTCATAATCTAGTGAATAGAATGGCAAGCCCATCCCTACAACAAAGAGGCGGTGGAGAGAGGAGAAATAACACCACTATTTTCGCAGCGAAGCCTGCCCAACTTGAGAGTCTGTCCTGGCATCAGTGTCCAGACAGTAATGCTTAGCAAAGGTATGGACCGACTTCCAAGTGGCCGACTTGCAGATTTCTGCAATTGGAACATTACATAGCAAAGCAGTCGTGTCAGCTTTGCCCCTGGTGGAATGAGCCTTAGGTTTACCCCCTAAGGTCTTATTAGCCTTCTGGTAACACAATTGTATACAGGACACAATCCACCTCGAGATGGACTGTTTCAAGGTACCAAGACCAGTCCTGGCTGATCCATAATTATTAAACAATTGGTCTGACCTACGAATATCTTTGGTTTTATCCAGATAAAATTTCAAAACCCTTCTAACATCCAGGGAATGCAGAGACCTTTCTGCTGGAGATGAAAGAATCTGAAAAAACATAGGTAAAGTTATGGTCTGGTTAACATGGAAATCAGAGATAACCTGTGGAAGAAATTTAGGTTGAGTACGCACAACAACCTTAGCAGCATGAAATACAGTATAAGGTTCTTGGCAACACAATGCCTGAATTTCACTCACCCTGCGGGCCGATGTAATGGCCACGAGGAACGCCGCCTTCCAGGACAGGTGTTGCAACGAAGCCTTATGAATAGGTTCAAAAGGCTCCTTCATCAATCTGGACAGCACCACATTCAATTCCCAAGAAGGCGAAGGAAGCCGGACAGGAGGGAACACTTTCTTCAAGCCTTCCAAAAAATCCTTGACCACAGGGATCTGGAAGAAGGAAGTCTGTGAAGGGCATTACCTGTAGGCAGTCAGCGCGGCGAGATGAACCTTAATGGAATGGAAATTAAGGCCAGACTGAGCCAAATGTAGAAAATAAGGAAGGATGACATCTTCCTTACATGTTGTTGGATCATAATTCTTGGACTTGCACCAGATGCAGAATCTCTTCCACTTGTAAGCATAGGAAGACCTAGTGGAAGGTCGCTTAGCCTCCTTCAGTATGTCCAACAAATCTTCTGGTAGATTCAAATGGCCATATTGCACTGTCTCAGGAGCCACCATGCCGCCAAACTCAAAGACGAGAGGTTGGGGTGCACCATCTGCCCCCCCGAACTTCGTGAGAAGGTCCGGCCGGCACGGCAGCCGTATGTGAGGAAGGAGAGACCGGTGAAGCAGGTCCGTGAACCACCACTGCCTGGGCCATTCCGGTGCAATCAGGATCATCCGTGCCCTGGACTGGGACAGCTTGATGAGCACCGCCGGAATCAGGGGAATGGGTGGAAAATCGTACAGAAAGCTGTTCGACCAGTTGATCCATAGCGCATTCCCCAGCGTCCACTGCTGGTAGTCCCTGGAGGGGAAGTCTCGGCATTTGCTGTTTTCGGCTGTGGCGAACAGATCTACGTCTGGAGTCCCCCACCTTGCGAAGACTTCTCCTAGTACTTCGTCGTTTATGACCCATTCGTGGTTTTCCTGAATCAGTCTGCTCAGTGCGTCCGCCTGAACATTCTGCACACCTTGCAGATGTGTAGCCGTTATCGTCAGTCCTCTTGCTAGCAGCCAGGGCCAGATCGCCTGCACTAGGGTGCGCGATCTCGAACCCCCCTGCTTGTTGAGGTAATACATTGTGGTCGTATTGTCCGTCTGTACAAGCAGAGAATTGGTCTGGAAGGATGGATGAAAGGCCTTCAGTGCCAAATGAACAGCTCGGAGTTCCAGAAAATTGATATGATACGTGGACTCCGTCGGGGACCACGTTCCTTGAATCTGTAAGTCTCCGGAATGCGCCCCCCCAGCCGTGGAGAGACGCATCCGTCACGATAGTCGTGTCGGAATGTCCTTGTGGAAGGGAACCCCTCTGAGGAGATTCTCCGCTGAACACCACCATTTCAGAGACTGAAGAGCATGCCGAGACAGTCATATCTTGTAGTCCCAAGACGCTTTCCTCTGATCCCATTGATCCTCCAAGCACTCCTGCAGCGGTCTCATGTGCAGCTGTGCGTGTGGCGTGAGGAAGATACAAGAGGCCATCGACCCCAGTAGAGAAGACACCGTCCTCACTGTTGTAGATGGACGGTCATAAGAGCCTGAGCCTTCCGAAGGAGTGATAATCGTCTTTCCTCCAAAGAAGACACGCTTGCCGACAGTGTGTTGATGGAGGCTCCCAAGTACTGAATGCACTGGACCAGAGTCGGGACAGACTTGGACATGTTGATGTGCAACCCCAGTTTGTTCAAGAGAACGCACGTCTTCCGGAAGTGCGCTTGAGCTTCCGAGAAGGAGGAGGCCTTGATCAACCAATCGTCCAGGTACGGGTAGACAAACACCTTGTTCTTCCTCAGGTGTGCCGCTACCACTGCCATACACTTCGAAAACGTCCTGGGCGCAGACTTCAGCCCAAATAGTAGTACTGTGTACTGATTGGCGCCGACTTGGAATTGCAGGAACTTCCTGTGTTTCTGTGCAATGGGCACATGGAAGTATGCATCCTGTAGGACTATAGCACATAGCCAGTCTCCCTGTTGCAGCTGAGGGTAAATCTGATGCAACGACAGCATGTGAAGTTTCTCTCTGCGAATCAACTTGTTTGCTTGTCGCAAATCCAGAATGGGCCTGAACTCGTTCTTGTCCTTCTTGCAAACCATAAAGAACCGTGAGTACAGACCTCTTCCCCTTTGAGACAGAGGGACGTCTTCTATAGCCCTTTTCCTTAACAGGGTATCGGCCTCCGCCTGGAGCTCGCGCAGTTGAAACTGCGAGCTGACCGGTGGAATTGCTGGAGGCGGAATGATGAACCGAAGACTGTATCCATTGCAAACAGCATTCAGCACCCACTTGTCCTGAGTAATTTTTTCTCCACTCTGCCAGAAAATATTGAACGCTTCCCCCCACAGGAGCGGGTAACAGGTGACAGGGAAGTAACCGCTCAGGGCCAAGACCCGGCCGGACGCGGTGGCAGATTGCTGACCACCCCAGCCCTTCTGAAAGGGCTTACTCTGGAATTGCTGCTGTTGTTGCTGTCCAGGGATGTATGACGTTACAACGCATACTTTTACCACGCATGCCTATACAACGCGGTTTTTACATCGCATGCCTTTACAACGCATAGTGCTTTGGGGCGCTGGATAGTGAATAGTTTAATTTACTATTCCATTTCCGGTCCCCGTGGATAGTAGGGAAGGTGTTGGATAGTAAATTAAACCTATTCCCTATCCTAGAGCGCCCCCCAGCGAAATGCGTTGTAATGGTTTGCGTTGTAAAAGTTGCGTCGTAAAGGCACTGCGTTGTAAAAGTTGCGTTGTAAAGGTTGTTTACCGCTGTCCATACTGATGTCCTCGCCCTCTACCTTGTGCCCCGTACCGTCTTTGGAACGGGCGGTAGTTTTTCTTCTGTTCCTTGGGCTTCTCCAAGCCCACCGCTGTCAGAGTCTCGGCCTCCGCCTTCATGCGGGCCATCTCGTCATCAGCGCGCTTTCCGAAGAGGGTCTCCCCAGAGAAAGGCAGCTTGGCCACTCTCGGTTGGGTCTCGGGTTTTAACGATGTCAACCTAAGCCAAGCGTAGCGCCTCTGGTTGATACCATGGCAGCAACCATGGGCTGCCAGGAGTGACGAGTCCGCAGCAGCACTGATGAGCTGATTTGACACCAGCATCCCCTCGTTCAGGATCTCCATTAAGTCCTCCTTCTTCTCCCGAGGGAGGAGGTCTGCGAACTATTAGAGGGACTCCCACAGGGCCCGATCATAGCGCCCCAACAGTGCCGAAGCGCTAGCAGCCTTCATGGAGGTAGCGGCCGTCGCGCATACCTTCCTGCCCGCTGAGTCCAACCAGCGACTCTCCTTGTCCGGAAGCACATTCAACGATGGGGTGGTGGCCTGCTGCTTTCTCGCCGTTGTTACTATTACGGAATCCGGCATGGGATCAGTCCGGAGGAAAGCCGGGTCCGCATCAGGTGCCTTGTACTTTTTCTGTAGCCTCGAGGGGGCTGCGTTCGTCACTGCCGGAGTGAGAAAGAGCTCCATTGCTGGTTCCACTCACCCCGGAACCAAGGGCAATAGAGGCAGAGACAGGTGTTTCTTGTGAAACGTCTCAAAGATGACAGAGGTCGTGGGCGTGGGCACCGTCAGCGTGATAACCAGCTTGTTAGTATATTCCCTTGTACTGGACGACCCCGTGCTGTACCGAGACTGACCCCTCCTATGGCGTTGTCTGGATCTGGTCGATGGACAACGGCGACTTCTGGATCTCCCTCTCTGTCCGGAGCGAGATCTGTGTCTTCTAGGCCTTGGGCGTCCCGCGGGTGCCTGAGGAGCATCCGGTGGTGGAACCTGCGGCGGCGGCCTGACCGGGGACCTCGGCCGAGGTGCCCCCTTAGGCGGCGTCAGAAGGTGCGACAGTGAAGTCGACCTCGGAGGCCGTGGTGGTGGTGCACGTGGCGGCACCGGAGGAGGTAACCGTGGCAGTGTACGTGGAGGCACCGGAGGCAGCAACTGTGGCGGAATAACCGGAAGAGGAGCAGGCGAAGGAGTGCGCAGCTTCCAAAGGTGAGCTTCCAAAGGTTATCTCTGATTTCCATGTTAACCAGACCATAACTTTACCTACGTTTTTTCAGAATCCTTCATCTCCAACGGAAAGGTCTCTGTATTCCCTGGATGTTCGGAGGGTTTTGAAATTTTATCTGGATAAAACCAAAGATATTCGTAGGTCAGACCAATTGTTTATTAATTATGGATCAGTCAGGACTTGTCTTGGTACCTTGAAACAGTCCATCTCGAGGTGGATTGTGTCCTGTATACAATTGTGATACCAGAAGGCTAATAAGACCTTAAGGGGTAAACCTAAGGCTCATTCCACCAGGGGCAAAGCTGCCATGACTGCTTTGCTACGTAATGTTCCAATTGCAGAAATCTGCAAGTCGGCCACTTGGAAGTCGGTCCATACCTTTGCTAAGCATTACTGTCTGGACACTGATGCCAGGACAGACGCTCAGGTTGGGCAGGCTTCGCTGCGAAAGTAGTGGTCTTATTTCTCTTCTCTCCACCGCCGCTTTGGTGTAGGGATGGGCTTGCCATTCTATTCACTAGATTATGACTATACACAGATATCCCCTACTACAGAATGAGTAGTTTCTGGCCTGTAACTCCAGTTCTGTAGTAGGGGTACCTATGTTATAGTCATAAGCGCCAGCCCTCCTCCCCGGTGGAGAAAGAAATTCATGTGAGGAATGCTACAGGTCTGGAGTGTTACGCCTTCAAAAAGAACTGAAAGTAAAAGGGACCTGCTGTGCATTCTGGGATACTGAGAAAGTTCTGGAAAGTTTTCTTAAAGGCACAGTATCCCTGTCTGAGCCACATAATGGCAGCCTATGGGGCTTGTCTGTCCACCCTTTCATCTCTATCATTTCAGAGGCTTTTGTTAGAAAAGGAAAAGTTTTCTCTGAGGGAAAAACTGGACAGGCTGTGCTGTTTGTGGTTTTGGTGGAATTTCTAGTTGAAGTACTGGACAGTGTAGCCTGTGGATATAGGCTGCATTATCAGTCTTTAAATTCTCGCTTAAGTGTCTGTGCAGGTCTGCATTTTTTGACAATTTAAGAGATTATGTTTGATTGCTCCGGGGTCCACGCTCATGAGCGGGACTATTCACTAGATTATGACTATACACAGAGATCCCCTACTACAGAGTGGTTTGAGTCTCTAACATAACATATTGGAATAGATCTTTACATCTAGGTTAATTAAGGGGATTAGTCTATAAATCTTAACCTGTGTCGGATCCTTACCGTCTTTTGAAATTACAACTACAGTGGCCTCACTGGATGTGCCAGATATAACCCCAGAGTCAGCAAAATGGTGGTAAAGGTCCAATAGGGTTGGTATATGTAAAAGGGGGAATGTTTTATATGAGGTAGCTGTAAAGCCATCTGAGCCAGGGGCTTTATGTGGTTTTAATGATTGTATCGCCGAATCTAGATCTAGGGCTGAAACTGTGGAGCTGAGAGCCAGCTTCACCAGATCAGTGATGGTAGGGACGGGTATGTTTTTTAAGTAAGCTTTGCAGGTAACCACAGAAGCTTCTGAGTCATCTCTGTATAGGGAATGATAGAATTCTCTCAGGATATCTAATATTTTTTGGGGACTTGTGTGGGTGGCATTTGTTATATTTGTGAGGAAGTTGATACCCTTATGGTTCTGCCTATGCTTTAAGTAGGATGCTAGAATTTTGCCAGCTTTGTTTGCCTCGCATAACTTTAGGCTTTTATATTTGTTAATCCAAACTGCGGCCCTCTCACTCAGAATTCTATTGTATTCATATTTTTTATTAGTGAGGGTGGAGCACGTTTGGGGTTTCCAACAGGAGATGTGGGCAGCCTCCAGTAACAATGTAATTTTCCAGTTCCCCTAAGTCTCTAACATGGGCTTTGTTTAGCTTGGATTGAATGTCTATTAGAGCACCTCTAACAGCAGCCTCTTGCTTGTTCCAATGTATGGAGGGGGGAGGTCTCGGAGGTTGAGTTTAACTTCAAGTAATTTAGTATGGTCTTTTCAATAGTATTTCTGGACATGGCCTCCTTAATCAAATCATCATTGAATCTCCAAATGTTAGAAGGGGTCCTCGTGGTCAATCCAGTAAGGGATGGGGTAATAGCTAAATGGTCAGAGATCAATCTCGAGAGCATGTCTGTCTGGTCAATTAAGTGAATGTGGGCCTTGGAAATCATTAGATAATCAATCCTGCTATAGGATTTGTGAGGGCTGGAGAAAAAGGTATAATCCCTAGTGTCTGGGTGTTGTAGTCTCCAAGTACCTTGAAGACCGAATCGGGTGCAAAGTTTGTGAAGTGATTTGTGGGACCAAGAGGGTTGAAGGGGAGATCTGGACAGTCTGTCAATGGTCACATATAGGGGGAGAATGAGATGGCCACCCAGATTAATGAGATCTTCACTTGGGATTTGACTCCAGGGAAGTGTCGGGGAGTCCGAGAATTCAGGTTGATCAGAATTTGCACCGTACATGTTAAGGACATCAAAGAGGCTACTCTTTTTTGGAGAATTTTGACAAAACCCATCTGGGTGGTCAGACCAGAGTTCGTTTTATTTTCAACTGGAGAGCAGAGGGCTTGAGTTGAAATGGGTAGGTTTTTTTTTTGTTTTTTTTACATTTAATTGGGAGATTAAGCCACTTGACA
The DNA here is from genome assembly GCF_964263255.1 of Lissotriton vulgaris. Classification (NCBI taxonomy): domain Eukaryota; kingdom Metazoa; phylum Chordata; class Amphibia; order Caudata; family Salamandridae; genus Lissotriton; species Lissotriton vulgaris. The sequence goes on from NC_141700.1 coordinate 284,492,038, forward strand.
TTTAGAGAGACACAATTTAGGTTACTATCTAATGGGCTAATATTCATATTGTAGAGTTATTAGACTGGCTATGTGGTGGTAGCACGTAGATTGTGGGATGGGTCTCTAAAAAAGATGGGCAGCACAGAGCATGAGTTTGAGCCTGGTATAGGGTCATGCAGTGTACGATTGTTGTATATAGATTCCGGTAGGCAGCAGGGGTGTAACATACTGAGAGCCTCTGAGATCGTGTAGGAGCATGGCAAGTCTCTAAACTGGAGGAGCCAGTGGCAAGAAATAGCTCTTAGTTGTCGAGCTACATAGGAAGGCAAATGTAGAACAATATAAATACAATAAGGCAGTATTAAAAAATACATAAAAAGGAGACGAAAATAACCCAAATTCCAACCCACCCTCAATCCCCCTCCCTCCCCTCCCACCCAACCCACTCCGAACAATGAATGTGAGGGAGACGACGAAGGGTGATACTCAACATCACGGTCTCACGACTAACAACAAATTGCATGGATAAACTGTACTCTGCCGACAGAAGGAGAATATTATATGGCGAGGGTCTTATAAGCTCAGTGTTTTGGGATTCCACTATCAACGAGGCTCACCCGTTGTTCGGTTTGAGTGGTTTCGGAAAAGATTATGGTAGAGGACACCCCTGTTACGATGGTCGATAGAATGAAAGATGAAAGTTCGTACCATCCGTACTTTAGGTTTAAGTGACTTAGGAAAAGATTATGATATTGAAGGCCCCTACTATATAAAATTGGAAGTAGTGAGAAGGGATTAGTTAGGGGCATGCAGCCCCTGTATCAGGCCTAGGCCGTGTGTATGATGCAATTTGGCGAGTAACAAGGGTCTGAAGGGGACTGATGGTGGCACACTAAACCAAGGGTGGCACCATGCAATGTGTGTACGGAGTGACATATAGCATTGGATAACACTGTGGAACACTCTAACGCTGTAAAACACTGTAGAAGATAGCACTGTTGGAGCCTGAAAGGAGGTCTCAAACTGGGCAAATTTAGAGGGAGAGCAGTTGCTGTGTTCAACATAAGTGCAGAAAGATGCCTCTGTGAGCCCAGGCAAACATTGGTAAAGGATATAGCTTTAGATGGTGGACGTTTGTGAGGAGCAAGACTTGGGTTTGGCAGAAGGAGCTGGTCAAGTGTTCACCAAGCTACTGTCTCTTTCGTCTAGGAACAACTGGAGGTCCCTTGGATCATTAAAAATGTTATGTCTCCGGTTACATGAACTCTAAATTTTGCTGGCCCGATGATAGAAAACTGAAGGTTTGAGGCTTTAAGGCTGCTGTGAAAGGCAAGGAAGCCCTTCCTTGTATCCACTGTGGGTCTGGAGTAATCCTGAGAGATGTAGATTTTGTGACCTAACCATGATATGTGGATGTTCTTACGCACATGGCTGAGTATTAGCTCTACATGTTGGAACCTCAACCAACTGCAGACAATCTGGCATGCAGTGTTCCTGTTATCAGATTGGAAAGAGGATACCCAGCATGCTCTGTAAAGCTCAAAGTCTTTCTTGAAGATTAGGCCTTTTATTTTAGGGATCCATTTTTCTAAAAAGGAAATCCAAGAATCTGATAAGTCTTCCGACCACTAAGGCTTCCAAAAGATGAGCATGATCCCCCTGCCATTTCTATCTTCTAACTCAGCCATTTAAGGTTAAACCTGATTGAAATAGTTAACTTATCCTCCAATGAGCTGATTCGTACTGCAGCTTCCGACACTCTGTTGTTGATGGAGTTGATGTCAGTCCTGATATCGCATAATTCTTGCTGCATTATGTCTAAGTGATTCAGATTGTACACCAGGGTTGCAAGCCGTTTCATTGTATGTTCGATAAGGTGAGATTAGAGAGCAGCACTGATTAGAAGGATGGTAGCACAAACTAAGGGCCCCAAGCAGTAGTTGAGATAAAGAGCCTGGGAGTCTGGCCAGATAATCTTAAGGGTGAGGGTTTAGCAGGCCTAGAGAGCCGCAAGAGCCCAGCACACTTATAGTTCTTGGGCAATATTTAACTGTGACTGTGGAGACACGTAAACTGTAGTGGTAGGTTCGGCGTCAAGGGCAGTATTCAGCATGGAGATCTTATTAGCGCTGTGCACACACTGTGATCCCATTGTGGCCACTGTGTTTAATGAGATACACCCAGGCTTCATTCAGGTTTCACCAGGTATCAGCAATTCTCAGCACATGGCAATGAGGACTCAAGAGGAGTCAACCATGAGCTCCAGGATTCAGAAGGATTTAGTCATGGGTAATGAGGTGCCAGTGGTTATCATACATGTAACAACTAGATCAGGAGACAGTCGCTTAGGGCCCCGAGTTCATTGCATAAATGTAATGCTTCTTGTGCTCACTTTGTATCGCCGTGTTTCCCACAAATCACAGATATCAGTAGGTTGCAGTAGGAATCGGCAACATTCAGAGGGATTTACTATAATATATACTATACTAGATATAATATATATACTTGTATGTTCCGAGAGTCCTCAGAATCAAACTCTGGCTGTAACAACAATATCCCATGGCTCGTGGGCGGCCTCCATTTTGAAGTCACTCAGAGCGTAGGGAAAATTCATATGAGATCCTTACACAGAAACACGGTTTTCACATGCAAACATGCCTTACTTGTGGGCATCAGCTTCATCAGGCTCTATGCCATGCCTGGAGCGCTTTGGGACATCGTTGCCCCTCATTTTGTACCTTGTTGCGGGGAATGACCTCATAGTTCAGCACAAAAGAAAAGAAAGTGGTGTAAAGAACTCCTCAATAGGCTCGACACAGTGCTGATCAGGTGTGCACGGTGTTCTGAAGCATGGAACTACCACCTTTCCAGTCTGGGATCATCTTTGTGTCCCATAAGCTCATAGTTGTCAGCCTCGTCTGTGGGAGCAGTGCCCTTAGGCTGCAATGCAATGATTTGTCTAAGGCACACCCCATCTATTTTCACTTTATTATTGTTTGTTTGCTGCATAAATACTAACCTCCTTGCAACTTACACTCCTCCAGCTGTTCAGCAAGTAGATATTTCTTGGCTTTACGCATAACTGGGTCACTTCTGCAAGCCGCAATCCATTATTCTTCAGTACGTGCACACTCCATGGATGGCAAAACATCTGTGATACTGAACTCAACTTCCTTCACATGGTCACTCTCACCCATAACCAATAATAGTACCGGGACATACAGTCAGGTGTTGATTTCGCTCTAGCGAAAGGAGGTTCTTCCCTGCATTGCTACTTTCATTGCCACGAGGAACTTAAGCTGTACCTGGGGGGTTGCCGCACTGCTCCCGCTCCCGCCATTACCGTCAGCAGGCACAAGGACTCCAAGTCCCAGCACTCCCCCTGCGGCGCACACCATCCACGCCACCAGGAAGCGCTGGGAGGCGCTTGAAAAGAGGAGCGCTACTTCGGTCCCGCGGGACGCGAGCACGTGCGCGCTGGACGAAGCCTGGGCCAAGGGCGGGCCCGTTCGAGAACGGTTGAGGACGGGACGGGCCCCCCCTTGCATCTGCAAACAAAGGTTAGTACAAGAGTGCAGACTGCCATTTTTCTCTACTAGATCCTTTCCGTAATAATTACTGCAAGTGATTAAAGTAGTGGTTGTTTCTCAACCCACTATTTCAATGACTACCTCTAAGGTGGGAAAGGGCAGGAAGTCCACCAATGGCGGGTCAATAGTTGGCACTTTGGACCAATTCCTTACAAGGGCATCTTCCGTATCGGCTCACGAAATAAATTGACTGAAAAGAGGCTATCCCTGGACCCTGTCTTTGATGAACGGTCATCGATGGGTATGCGGGCACAGGTACCGTCGCCAAACCATCAACAAGTTATAGAAACTGCCTCGCCAGGCGCCAATGGCGAGGGGAGCGAGCTACAACAAGCCGCTGGAGGTTCGCCCATTTCCTCTGCTAGTACGGACGCTGCCTCAGTTACTTGAAGTATGTCTAATCACAATTATGAGCATTCAGGATCACCGATTCCAAGACCGAAAACGCGATCTACATGTAGTTCTAAAGTGGGGGCTATACAACCTGTAGTAGACCTGATTTCTAAAAGTAAGCGTGGGGTGCCCATTTGAAAAAAAGAAAAGCAAAAATCCAGAAACGCAATAATGCGAGGGAGAGTCAAACTACAAGAACTCCAAATAGCCCTGCCGTATGCCCGCCCATTGCCCAAGTGACTACACCTACAACGAGTTTTAGCGCTGTGTGCCCTACTGAGTTGGGAGAAGACTTCTGGACCAAATTGGAACTTATTTTTACTAAGAAGTGTCTCCCTATTTATGGTAGACTCAATATGATAGAAAACAGACTTAAACACCTTGAATCACTGTTTGATTCTGCTCAGGCACAGGATGGATCATGGGACAAAGGGGCAAATGGAAACCATGAGAGGCTGTCTAGGCAAACCAACGAAGATGGCCATCATCATGAACATTATACCTGTTTCACCTCGCTCCACTGTAGCATCGAATGACCCCTTACTTCAATCCAGTAATACTGCTGAAATTAATAACACTTTAATGACCAGAAGTGTGGAGACTGGGGGTGGCAGTAGGTCTGAGAACCGTCAACCCAGAGCAAACAGTAATATGCTCTATGATGCATCAATAAAAGGTCTACCACGTATAGATCTCCCTCCCGAGTCTGTACCGTATGTGGTGCTGCTTGCAGGGGTCCCAGTTTTGAGCCAGGGAAAAAGGGAGGTTTATAGTGAGCTCAAAAATAAATGCATCCAGTGGCTTAACCACAACAGGCCTCTTCCCACTCAGGTATCTGGCGAAATTTTGTATGCTAGACGGGTGGAATGGGTGGGGTCGCGGGAAAAAAACATTTTGGGAGATTGCGCTAAAATTAATTTTAGGAACAGACGGGCTTTTGAATGAACATATCTGTATCTGGGTTCCAGCACGTTCTGAAACGCAAATTTAATCCCTATCACTACCCAACTTTTACCCTGCTTCCCACACTGATTCCAGTGGTAGCAGAGGAGAAAAGTTCTGGGGGGGCCAGGATACTTTTGGTCGTAGCTTTGAGGCTGGGTTTGCAAACTGAAAGGGAGCTTATATCCATACCCCTATACTGGCCATGTTTCCCCAAAACAATAGATTCAGCATTTTGGACAAAATAGATTGACGGCGGAGGAGCCGACTGCCCTTACTTCCATTGATTGACAACCAGGGCTCGCCAGTAGTTAGAGAAGGTTCTGATGCAAACGATTTACATATTTTCACAACTAGTCAACAGGAGGGTGTCCGTGCAAGGGAGGGAACAAGGGCCAACGAGAGGCGAAGTGGAGGGTGAAACTACATGGCCACACTGCGTGGAGCTTCGTCTCCAGCAATACAGGTGGGTGCTGGTTGTGTTCCAGCTCCGCTGTCAAAGGGAAGGGTCCAGGACAGAGATCAAGGGGACAAGTGTCCAAATTGTGATAGAGTGGGGGAACTTAGCGAAGGCCCACTCACTGGGGATGATAGCTGCTCGAGGGTACAAGGAGAAACCATGGGGGGGTGACTAGCGGAAAAATAAAAATTCTCTCCTGGAATTTGGCTGGGATCAAAAGTAAACTAGCATGCCCTGATTGGGGTTTGTTCGTAGAAAAGTGCGATATCTGCCTAATGCAGGAGACGTGGGCATTGGAAGAGATTTTGAAGGGGAGGTTTTGCCACTTTTAGTATACTCGCTACAACGAAGGGCAGTGGTAGACCATCGGGGGGCCTAAGCATCTGGGTAGGCACACATCTGGGTGCTAAAGCAGTCCATATACCAACTAATTTGTCTGATGTTCAATGTGTCCTCCTAACACTCCTAGATTCTACACAAATTGCCCTACATAACATCTACTCGAGGCCTACGCAGAGCGGGCAAGAATCTGGAGCATTTGATGAACTGAGTCAGTTCATCACGACCCTTGACCCAGCAGTTGTTCTAATAGTAGGTGGTGACTTTAACTGTCAGTTCGAGCCTCTTACCAACGCAGGCTTAGATGGACTAGCTGACGAGGACCAGTACTGGCGTATCCCTGAACCGCAGATTCTACCAGTTAGAGCATGGACGCCGCTGGTTCTCCAAATAAACTCGCTTACCCTTTCATCTTCTTTGAGGGCATGCAATGGGAGGACAAAATCGGACAGACCTAGTCTACCAACCTTTAATAGAGAAGGCCAAAATTCTCTTATTGATTGTATATTGGTTGAACTCAGAACTTCAGCTAGGGTCCTGGATTTCCAGGTTTATCCGAGGAAAGACAGTGACCAAAATGCCCTGATTATGACGCTTAAACCAGGGAGTCTGGGTCTGTCTAACCTCGTACCAGAGATCAACCCAGTACAACATCCTCCCTTGCTAACTAACAACAGGTGGAGAGTTAAATGGCCACACATACAGGGTTCCCCAAATAAACCCGCAGACATATATCAAAAGGCTCTGCCACAGTTGAGAGAAATGGGTGAGATTGGGGATATGAACATGCATCTAGGATTAGTGGATAGGCCTCTGGAACTTCACAAGCAGCTGGCTTCCAAACTGTTTGATGTGTGCTATCCGGAAGGTAGCAAAAAGGCAAGTCCGGTCATAACTCATCCTTGGCACAATGCCAATTCCCGGAAAGCTAAAAAGATTTGCTAATCGCTGTAAAAGCGAGGGCTAAGCCGAGTATTAAGCAATGCCAGCGTAAGTACAATCAGGTTATCAAAAGGCAAAAGAAAGAATGGGAAGCCGACAAATGGGAGGATCTTAGAATAGCACTTAAATGCAAGGACTCGAAATCCCTTTGGCCAATTGTCAGCTTTGGGGTGAGAGAGGGTAGATCAGCGATCGAACCTAGCATAGCTGCAGCTGTCTGGGAAGCACATTTTGGAGCCCTGTATGCATATTCTGGCGAAGATGGTTGGTTCTTCGATCCCAACCCCAGGCCTTCCCCATGAGCATCAATTGGAGGGGCCTGGGATATTACCTCTTGTGAGGTTGAAGCCGCCATAGTCAAACTTCCACCCAATAAGGCGCCTGGCCTGGATAAACTTCCGGGGGATTTATTCCGATCTGAACCAAAAATATGGGCACCATATCTGGGTGTTCTCTTTAATGCCATACTAAAGGGAATGGATCCTCCGGATACTTGGCGCGTTGCAGAGATAGTTCCTATCCTCAAAAAAGGTTGTCCCCTTTTACCGTCAAACTTAGGTCTATCAGTTTGATAGACATCACCCAAAAACTGATGGGCCGGATCATCTTAGATAGAGTCCAGGGTTGGATAGAGGAAAATGAGATCCTGAGCACTCTGCAGGCTGGTTTTAGGATGAGCATTTCAACTCTGGACCAGATATTTAGACTCCAGGTATTGTACTGGAAAATGGTGAGTGTGGAGGGTGGCAGCCTCTACCTCATCTTTGTTGACCTCCGGTCAGCATTTGATCTGGTACTGAGAGATAAGCTGTGGAGTGTATTGCTCGATCTCGGTTTACCAACTTATTTACTGGATGTGTTAATTAGACTTCACACTGATACCTATGCCCAAGTTAGGTGCGGGAATTACGGAGAACTGTCAGCTCGCTTCCCGGTGAAAAAGGGGGTGCGCCAGGGGTGTGTCCTGGCCCCTACCCTATTCTGTCTATGAGCTTATAGCCCACCTACTTGGAGTCAAGGATACTGATGCCCCGAGGTTAGTCTCAGGTCGGGTGCCCGCGTTGATGTTTGCGGACGACACCTTATTGTTGTCCAATAAGGTGGGTTTTACATAACTTCTCTCCCTTTGAAGTTAGCAAAAGAAAAGTAAACACCAAGTTCCCTCGGAATACAAAGCCTGACGTTTGACATCTGTCTTTGAATGCACAGCAAATGAGACGTCATAAGAACAAGATTTAAAGGCCTATTTGCAGATAGTGAGTACTGGGGAGGATACAGTAAAGCAGGACTGCTCACAGGAGTGATGATGTCAAGCTGGACAGCCTAAAATAACAAGCATACGACAGAGCTAGCTGGGAAAGATGCAATCTGCAGAGTGACTCAACAAAACAAGCATTTGCAATGCAATAGGTCTTGCATTTGTGATGGTTTGGGCTATTGACATTGTAAATGACAGGGCCTTTTATTTATGTTTTAAAAACCAAAGCATTCATGAAGGGCGTTGTCGTTTACAATGCTAATGGCTCGGACTTGTGTAACTGCAAGACCTAATGTATTGTAAATGCTTTTTGCTTTTTCCTTTCTTTTCTTTGTTGTCTGTTATTGTAGGAAGGACTTCTGACAAAGTAACAAAACCAAATAATCCTATACATAGAAAACCACAACCCTCACATATAGGCAGTAAGCACAGATTTAGTTTTTTATGTATAGATTTAGTATGTCTGCGTTGTTAGGCGCCCGAGCGGAAATGCTGAACAGAGGTCACCTGTAGCGGTGCAGAGACGATGGAATTGTTAGGAAGCAAGAACTAGTGTGTGCGAGCGTTAGGGGAAGCGTGATGTAACATGATTTGTCAGATGTTGGAATAGAAAGGTGTCTCTCCTGGCGAAGGGAATGGGCTGTGGAAGGGGGCTCTGTAGTATCACGAAGGTGAAGTGCTGCTTGGGGGGCTGGTGCTGGCTGCGTAAGCTGGGTATCACAGGCTCCCATCCGGCACGCAGGTCAGCAGTTCGTTCTTCTAATGTCTAAAATGGGTACTATTGAAGTGGGTAATAACTCGTATCATCAGTGTCTGAACTATATTTTGGTTGGGCGTATGCTGTGCATCAATCGGGTGTGTACATATGAGTGAGGAGGGGAGGCGGTGCTGGGTAGGGTATATTTGTGAATACTAGAGGCAGGAAGCGGTGCCCTGAATGCTTGGCTTGGGCAGCAGCGTGGTGAAGCCAGTGCCTCACCCATCTGTTTTCAATCGCAGGACGGGACATTTTTAAGAAAAATCTATTTACATGAAATCACAGCGGCCGCACGTGATGCTCGCCTATTCTGCCGACTTGTTTGTACCTTTTCTGTGTTTCTGTGGTTGGTGTGGCTTCATTGTGAAAATGCACGCCTGCTAAGCTGTAATTAAAATACATACATACATTACTAAAAGCGTATGGCACGCTGCAATGGTGTGGAACATCATTTAACAAGCTTTTACAATGCAATGGTTTTGCCTTTGTTAAAGTTAGAGCTATTGGCATTGCTCTTGACATTTTTTTTATTTATGTTTTTTTTAACATAAATAAATGGCATTGTCATTTACAATAGCAGGGCAGGGCACGGGGAAGGGGGGCGAGGAGAGACAAAGGAGAGCTGCGGGCTCAGGGAAGGGGGGGCGAGGAGAGACGAAGGAGAGCTGCGGGCTCTTGTTGTAATGTTGCATGGATGAGTTGGTGCATGCATGGGTGCATGTATGGATGGATGTATGGATGGGAGTATGGATAGATGCATGGATGGGTGGATGGGTGGATGGATAGATGCATATATACAGCCAATCCCTCAACAATTTATGCAATCCACCAACCCATCCAACCAACAACCCATCCATGCATCCACTCATACATCCATGCATCATGCATACATCCATCCATCATGCATCCATCCACCCACTGCGTCCCACTCAGAACCCTCTAAATATAACTCATTTTTTCTGTATATAGAGATGACTGTATTCACTAGTATATGCAGTAGACCTTTCTACTCTAACATTCCTATGTGACTCTTGCAGTACATCTATTCATATCCCTTCCATATGTATATAGAAATATAAGGAGAATCAACAGTCTCTTCTTTGTGTGACTACATCTAGTACATTTCAATTGTTTTCCTGTTTGTATCTTTTACTTAACGCATGTAAATCAAAGTCCTTAGGTTTGGCAACTGGTTCTTATGTAAAGCGCTGTGACACCTTCGGGTAAAGTTCGCGCTACATAAAATCACATTAAATAAAACTTTACCGCACAAATCCAACCATCCATTTGTGCCTAGGCTTACATTTTACAGCCTCGAAGCACACAGAGAAGGGACAGTTTACTAAGTCGAGGCGTTGTAGGGTGCATGGCAGGGGACAGTTTTAGGCGCCAGGGTAGGGAGCAGAGTCAGAGTACTTCACGGAGGTAGGGGGCAGTTTTTTATGGTTCAGGGCAGGGGGCTGCGGTACTTTTTGGAGCATGGCCTTATTTTAAAGGGCTCAGTTCAGGTGGAGGAACGGCACAAAACACCAGGCAGACAGAGGGCAGAAGGATACAAAAACCAGGGGAAACAATTCACAGCATCACTCAGCACCACCACAACATGACTCAGGGGCACCACAACCTCACTATGCGTTACCACAGCATCACTCGGCGCCACCACAGCATCAATCTGTGCAACCATTCAACAACTGGATCAAATATGTTCTCTAAATGTTTCAAGCTTTATTACAAATGTCACGAAAATATGTTAATATTTCACTTCTGTTCTTGGATTTTTGTCACAATAAAATACATTAAACATCTTTCTGAAGGCCCTAACGGATTATATTGTGTGGCGGGTTGGCAAGCCCAGCCCTGCGCTGTGTCACCTTTGTCATCATGACCGTGAGACTATGGCAAACAGAAGAGGAGTTCTGTCACCGCATCCGAGAAAAAACAAAGCAAACCTCAACTCCAAAACAAGGTCTCCCTCCCTCCCCCCCTCTGGGGCCCGAAACGCATCTGAACCACTGCATCCCACGGGTGGCGGTAAATCAATGGCAATGTCCACTCTCGAGCGCCATGACCGGGGCTAAAATGCAGCGCTGAATGAGCGACCGATTGAGCTATCAAACCACATAGATTACAATACATACGGTGTATGTATACACACACAAACACACACTTAAGAGACATCAGTAACGCAATAATACCGCAATACAAGACACCAACAGTGAGTGAACGTTGAGTTTTTTAATGACATTATCAAACAAAGGTCACCATCTGGGCACCACGACCAATCCCTGAACATATGATAATGTAACACTAGCAACAGACAGAGCTGCTGTCGATCTGACGGGCACACATCCCAGATTCAGCGTGCATGAAGCAGTCACAATATTTTTAGTCTAGACGTCTGACACAATTGGCACCCTGAGCAGCATTTCCTTTTGATGCCCTGCCACAATCAATCTTAAATTTTTGCCCCCCTCACTCATCTCCAGCCTGCATAGGCAGACACAATTCTTAACAGGGGTACATGAAGAGAAAACACACAGCTGATAAAATGAGTGAAATTAAATCAAATTTTGCAAATCCTCCAGTTGGGCTTCCGACAAGACAGAGGCACTGAATCTTTTTTAGCAAGTACATTATCATCTAACCACCCGCCATTAATGCCAGGCCACCATCTCAAGGATTCTCAGCAACCTATGCAGTAGGCCACGCCATTCTGCTAAAGAGGCTTTAGGTCTGGGGAGGGGAGCTACGTATGGCCTATGAGTAGATTCAACACTTCCTCCTCAACTGCAGCCAGAAATCTTGAATTAGATCAACAGAAATATGCTCTCCGAGTTTCACAGGGAGTACAACAGGTGCCTTCCCTCTCACCTCTGCCCTTCAATGGCTACACCCACCCCAGGCTCAAATATCAGAACAACATCAGATGCACTTGCAAATGTCTGATGACACCCAAGCACATCTACTTGAAGAACAGAGAGGCGGGTTCTGCTGAATACCTTGATTACACCCACCACTGGATGAGGGAGAGATTGCTCCGCTTGTAAAAATGTGTAGACTGTAGCGCAAGTTCTGGGAATTGGTGTCGCCAAATCATTCCTGTTAGACTTGCTTGCATCCTTGGAACCTGGGTCCAGCTGACCTACAGGGCAAACTGGCAGTGCCAGAAGAACTGGTCCGACAAGTCAGTGTGTGAGCTGGTTGTTTGGTTGTTTGTGGGCCTTTTTTATGGCCTGGCGAGCCTGGCTTTACTGTTAATTTGACAACTTTTTCCACAAACATTGCCCGCAGCGAGTACACATGCATGCAGTCCCCCATCCATTGCAAAACATCCACACAGCTGCCCTTCACAAGTTAAAAACTGCCGCGATCAGCAAATGGGGTGGCGTATTTTCTGCCCCAGTCAGACACAACCATGCACAGGGTAAAAGACACAGGAATCACTTGTGTTCCTATTTTTGACACAGGTGAAGGCACAGGTGAAGGCTCCTGTGGCAGAGCTCGGAGCAGTGCGCTGCATTCGGCACCAGCCTCATTACAACATGTTCACACTGACTCAGTGCGCCTCTTGGTTAGAATGCGGGGAGTGGCACACACACACTGAGTATGTTTGGAATTAATGCATTATTTACATGTAACCTGGTTTCTAATATTCAGATAGTTATTTACCTCCAAGTCTGGACACTGGTATGAGGGGCCTTTGGAAATGCATGCTTTCGTCTAGAAAACCCAAGATCTGCTGACAAAGACATCTAACTTATAAAAGATCTCAGAGTGCCCTTTTTGGCAAAAACAGGCTAGAGCGAAACCACAATGCCACTCTCCCGAGTGCCAGGATGAATGAAAAGCGAAACTGATGGCAACGCAAAACTAGAACAATGACCGGGACATGGGTGCAGTTTGTTTACCACCCCCTCCATCCTTCACGTCCGTCTCTCTTCCCATACCACATGTGACGTGTTGGAAGGACGCATGCCAGGGAAGCTTTCACAGCTACGGTCTGTGCAGCGTGTGAGTAAAGTATGCACTGGTACTGCGAAGGAATGACACGGTGAAAAGTTTGGGGATTTTTGAGTGGAACGGTGCGTGTATGTGTATGCTGTGCTCACCAATGACGCATGTATGGTATGTCAGTAACATGCCGTGAGGGAAGCTTGCTTTGATCCTGTTTAAGCAGAACGGTGTCTATTAGTTACTAAAACTGGAAGGTGGAGCTTTTCATTGCTCAAAAGGGTACATTTTCTGATATATATATCTCTTTCCATGCTAATGGTCGCTCGGTTTTACTCACAGAAAAGTGTCCCGCATTTGGTAGTTGAACGTCACTGAATAAAACTTGGCAGCTTTAGGATGTAAAGTGTTGGGGATTCCAGTGCCGCGCCTGCCTCGGGTGCCCTAAAGCCTAGCTCTGGATTCTGATGCAAGGTCCCGAATGTGGCATCAAGCGGCCACAAACTGCTGTTCTGTGAAGAAGTAAAACACGGAAAGAGGCTGGCTGGACACAATAAGCATTGGCGCCTGGGCAAGGGGGTAATGAAGACTCGCTTTCCCACAGCAACAACAAGCGCAGGAGGGGGCTTCCCTGTCCACGCTGAGAATAAACCACAGGGCAGCGCACTCGGACCCTTTCCCAGACACAACAACACCGCCGCCCGGCGAGGGCTCCAGGCGCAGAGCGGCATGGGAATGGCAAGTGGACTATACCAATCCTTGTGGGGTGAAGCGGGGGAGCGGGGTTCAATGTACACATGGCCTTTAAAAGCACGAAGGGTTGCCACTGAATCACAAATAAGCATTTTTGTGTTCCAGATTAAATTAGCAGCGCCTTAAAACGTAGCTGCATCGTTATGAGTGGGACCACCCACCTCTCACAATAAGTCGCGAAAGTGCCCCAGCCCCTACTAAAGTCAGCAAAAACCCAAGTGCGACAAAGAGGGGTTAATGGTTAATGCATCTCAGCCACAGCGAGGAGCCGAGCATAGGGGGCATAGCGTCTCCCCGGCCGGGCTTGCTGTTTAGAACTTGGCAGCTAAATGTTTTCTGTAGAGGTTCTGGTGGGCGTTGACATGACATCTTGTTTCCAGTCCTAGGCTTACATAAAAACCAGTACATTCTGGGAATTGTGGTCTTGTGTGCTCCAAAGCAACTGACGCCCCTCAGCGACATGGCGCTGCTACATGCACCTTTACCCATCACAGGGTCCCCCTCTGCCTGGGCCAGTGCAGCCCGCCCACCGTGGTCTTGACAATCCCCCACTGCCTGCTGGGGTGTCGGCGGGACCCAGGCTTCCCGCAGTGAACAGACCCTTCCCTTCTCTCGGCGATAAGGCTGCCTCGGTGCGCATGTGTTATGGAAACTCCTGTGCGCGAGGCCCCTGCTGTCAAGGAGACACCTCTGAGCCCCAAGGTACGCAGCCCCTGGGTCCTGTTTCTGCAGAGGCTGCTCGACCATTAGTAGGCACGCACCCCTTGGGACCCGTCACAGGCAACGGGCCCTTCCACACACCTCCCGTTCATCAGCGTACCGCAGCGCAACCACACCCTCGTCACAGGAATTCATTTCACATCACCACTGACGAATCCGGAGTCCCAACCATAGTCATCACCCTCAGTTCTACAGTCACCTCACCCCTACTGCACACGTGCTGCACTGTGTGCACAACGTGCTTCAGCACCTTAACTCCCCTCACTCAACACGGGCAGCTACAAGTCACCACTATCACGGACTGTCTAGACACCCGCCGAAGTGACTTCCAGCATTACTTGATGCCTCTGGGACGGTGTCCGTACAGCTCACATTTTGCCTCCCGCGTCCCCCGTAATCCCTCACTTTACACAAACCTCGGCAGCGGAGGCCGCGGATTTCGGCTTAACTTAATTGCTTTACAACATTCCCACACACCCCTCTTTTCCCACGTCATTGCTTTTAATTTTCAGGGCTCACTATAACAGTGCACGATGAAAGATCTAACCTTTTAATGACCGCGTTTTTATGTAGCACTCCAAACCGGCCCTGTGCTTTTTCTTAAGAATTGTAAACTGCAAATGTTTTTATATAGCGCTTACGACCCCTGTTGAAGCATAGAAGCACTTTTTGCACGAGTAGCACACTACCGCGGAACCCAAGATTAACAATTAGTAGGTTAGTACAATTTTTAACAACAGGGGTTCCCATTACCCAAGTTAATGCAGCTCCAGCCGTCTACCTCACCAAGAGAAGGGCCGAGTCATCCTTTGCAGCAATTTGAATTGGTTCCTGCAGATCCCAGCAATGTCGGTGGCAAGCATCTAATTCATGGAGCCAGCTTATTAGCGTATCAAGATAGGCAGTATGCAAGCTGCTCGACCATTAGTAGGCACGCACCCCTTGGGACCCGTCACAGGCAACGGGCCCTTCCACACACCTCCCGTTCATCAGCGTACCGCAGCGCAACCACACCCTCGTCACAGGAATTCATTTCACATCACCACTGACGAATCCGGAGTCCCAACCAAAGTCATCACCCTCAGTTCTACAGTCACCTCACCCCTACTGCACACGTGCTGCACTGTGTGCACAACGTGCTTCAGCACCTTAACTCCCCTCACTCAACACGGGCAGCTACAAGTCACCACTATCACGGACTATCTAGACACCCGCCGAGTGACTTCCAGCATTACTTGATGCCTCTGGGACGGTGTCCGTACAGCTCACATTTTGCCTCCCGCGTCCCCCGTAATCCCTCACTTTACACAAACCTCGGCAGCGGATTTCGGCTTAACTTAATTGCTTTACAACATTCCCACACACCCCTCTTTTCCCACGTCATTGCTTTTAATTTTCAGGGCTCACTTTATAACAGTGCACGATGAAAGATTTAACCTTTTAATGACCGCGTTTTTATGTAGCACTCCAAACCGGCCCTGTGCTTTTTCTTAAGAATTGTAAACTGCAGATGTTTTTATATAGCGCTTACGACCCCTGTTGAAGCATTGAAGCACTTTTTGCACGAGTAGCACACTACCGCGGAACCCAAGATTAACAATTAGTAGGCTAGTACAATTTTTAACAACAGGGGTTCCCATTACCCAAGTTAATGCAGCTCCAGCCGTCTACCTCACCAAGAGAAGGGCCGAGTCATCCTTTGCAGCAATTTGAATTGATTCCTGCAGATCCCAGCAATGTCGGTGGCGAGCATCTAATTCATGGAGCCAGCTTATTAGCGTATCAAGATAGGCAGTATGCAAGAGACATCATGGAGCACACCGCCACAAGAAGTGACATCATGGTGCACATCACAGGACGTGATGTCACATGTCAGCAGGTCTATCATTTGACGTTTTAGGCGGTATTGAAAGCTGCTCAGGTCCCGGTCTGAAGGCATGAATAGCCCAAACTGCCGGGACTTGCCAAACAGAAGCGCTGCAGTGCCACCCAGTGGCCAAAAGCAATACTGCACAGAAGTCAGCCCTAAAACGAAAAGCAATGGACGTCTTCTGGGTGCCGTCAATGCCGGACCAGATTCAGGGGCGTTCCCGAGAACAGGCTTTCGGCTGACGTCGCCAAAAGCCAAAAATTCTCGGGAACGCCCCCGAATCTGGTCCTGCATTGACGGACAGGCCAGTCTTCCAATGGATAGCCTCCATTTATGGACCTAACCAATGGATGACGGGGGGCGGATTCCAACCCCTATACTATACTCATTAGGTTTTTTCTAGCGAATGCTTACTTCGTAAGCATTGGCTAGGCAAAACCTAAAAACCAGCTGAAGCAGCGCATGTCGTGCTTCCAGTAGGGGAAACTAATTAAAGAAACTAGTGCTTCCAGCCTATATAACACACGCACTGTGTAACAACGTAGTCAAAGGTCCAGTCCTCATGGGAGGTAACAAATGGAGACTTTGCGTTACTATGGAGGGACTAACAAGCCTATTTACCAATCAGAAGCCTGTATTTATCAAGGACAATGACACAAACCAATGACAAATATAGGCGGAGAGTAGGCGGGGCTTCCAGTGCATACCCATATACAGCATGCCTCGCAGAGCGACCAGCCCATGCACGCTGCCGCTAGGCTCAACCTTAAAAGTTGCACATGGGGAGAGGAGTTGGCCTAACGGCTAGGATGGTCGACCTTGAATCTGGCAATGACACTGAACATCCTGTGATTCTGGGCAAATCACTCAATCTCCCCGTGCCTAACAAAAAAATGAATGTGACCTCATGTAATTCAACTGGTGCTATGTAAAGCGCTCTGATAACCGACTCGGGTCAAGTTTGTGCTATATAAAACTCTGTATAATAAAAAAATAAAGATGATCCAATCCAGACGTCAGTGTGCAGGTGAACAAAATGTATTTCTCAACGAGTAAGAAGGTGCAATATAAGTAACAACAGCTCCACCTAACTCCAGCCCCTTCGTTCAAATGCCCCCGAGGAATGTTGTCCCCTCTCAAACCACACACACTCTCTCTCTCTCTCTCTACAGTCCATATTACATCCATTCCAAATGGCTCTGCTCCACACAGGGGATCATTGCATTGCATCACACCATACTTCGACTCACTCACCACACAAGTAGCAATCCTCCATCAGGCTGTAGTATGAAGGATCATTTAAAATATACTTCCTATTAACTGTCCTAATCTGAACTATGGTATTTGTAATTTCAAAACGTTCTCAGCGTTTATCCTTATAACAACCACACCTCAAAAAGCTATCCTCAAGAATGCACCCAGATTCAGTCTCTGACATATTTTGGTTCATAATATGCAGACTTATTTAAAGTTTCCTCGTCATAATACAAATTGTACTTTTGTACTAAGAGCTACTTCTTGATGGGGTCTAGACACCGTCAAGACTTTGTTTGTGGTAAACGAACAATGGATCTTACAGGACGAGGTACAGCTCTATTTGTGATAAGAGCTGCTCTTTTTCTAACCCTTATTTCTAGGAATTTTTATTCGAGTAGAGTCTAATAAGCAAAGACCATGGTCAAGGTTCAAATAGTGCTAAAGCATGCCGCCGGCTTAAATGTGGCCAGAACCAAAGAGACCATATGTGTCCTTACGCTCCAGGCAAATCAAGTGGTCAAATTACAGTTCATTCATGGCTGTGCTTTTTGTACCCTACCATGACAATTTGATGACGTCATACTAGTTGGTCAGAACCTAGGGATGGCAACTTACAACAGATGCTCCACACACCCAATAGGATGGGGACAGAATGCAATGTGTAGAAGATTACAAAACTCTGAAAGTAACACAAAAGAGAAATAGGTCTCTGTAGAAGGTTCTGATTGTATCCCTTACAGTACATAATGTACTCTGACACACACCAAATGGACTCAGCATTTAGGGAACCCTGGCCCCTTGGACGAGGCCCTGATATAGATAAGGAGAAGATGAGTGCAGTTTGCATGCAGAAATAAGTGTGGTACCATCCCCGGAGGACAGAAGGCTGCAAGTTATTTTTGTTAGGTAATCCTGGAGTCAAACACATAACATTATGCTCTCTATAACACACCCAACACTCAACAGACTTTTGTCAGGCTGAGTAAACAGATGTCTTTCAAGACTATTGATAGCCAGCTTGGGCCTCAGTGTAAGCTCCTTAACTCACCCTCTCAATGAAACATCAGGTGAATCCACAATAGCAGTCTGCCACCGAGAACATAAAGAAACCAAGAGGGCAAAAATCTGGCGAACAATACTCTATGCAAAAAAATGCATAACAAACTTATGACATTCAGGAAAGACGTGAAGAGACGCAAAGGGCCGGGTTTCCAGCAACAGAGCCTCAGCTGGCTGAGTCATCAGAATTTTACAACCAAAGGCCCGTCCACCACAGGGCGATAGGTCAATGTACATAAGAAGACTAACCAAGTTCAGTAAAGGTTTTTAATCATACTTTTCCTCTCCAGGTTCACCAGCAAAAACTCTGATGGTCCTGAACATACAAACAATACTAATAATTGACTGACACATGCCGGCAGAAAATCCCAAAACAAACCCTTGCTTTAGGAATGGTCAGTAGGGGGTGGATGGAATGAATGCAGCAAAATCCCCTCCAGGTAGGCAGGGCTCTTAATATGGTTTGTGAAAGTTAGGCTGCTCAAAGAGGTCTATACCACCTGCAGTCTCTCTTAAAGATCCAACCCTAAACCCTAAAATTACCCCCTCACCCAATAACTCATACCCAACCCGAACCCTAAAAATTACCTTTGCCACCAAAAACTCATACACACCATAAATCCAAAAATTACCTATAAAAAAATCTTTGATTATATATATGTATATATATATATATATGATCAAGGCAGGGAGCTGCCGAAACGCGTCGTGATGATGTTGTCGCACTTTGAAAGAAAATAAAAAAAGATGCACTTAATTGGGTCTACCTCGTCTTTTTTGCAAGTTTGGTGGAGAAAAGTCGTGGAGGACGAGCTTTGCAGCATATATATATATATATATATATATATATATATATATATATATATATATACATATATATATATATTTTTTTTTGTACATTTAGAATAGATAGCACTTACTCCCAAGCTGGTTCAGGAAGAAACACCGACACTGCAGAAAGAACAACCAAACACTGCAAACTGAGATGGGTAACTTTCCAGTTGGCAGCAAAGAGACTGGTAATAAGAGATAAGAACAATATGAATCCTTGCCCATACAGGGCTTCACAACGTGTGTTGGTTAACAGGGTAAACACATCAACTGTCCATTGAGCCCATTTAGGGCACAATCATGTATATATATGAACTATCTGTAGATAATCTCAATTTTCATTTGTGGAAATGGTTAAAAGGAAAATGCATTATGAAATGTGGATGTAATACATGTACATATACAACAGACATTATTTGATAATATGCCCTGTCACTCAACCCTTGTTTTTAAGATTTTTATGTTTAATGAACTTTTGCACCAGCACTTTTTCCAAATGCCATTTATCCCCCTGTTAAAACTGTAAACAATGTTATAAACGAAATGTGAATTTGCACGTTTAAACATGGCCGCCGCATAACATCTAGGCGAGCACTAGTCCACTCTCTATGTTCTGGGAAGTGGTGGGGGATTTAATGGCGGCATGCACAATGTATGGCTGACACTGAGGAAGCCAAATAGGTGAAACGCGTAGGTCGAGGGGGCAGGGGGGTCTGCCAATAAACCACTTTGGTTGAACATCGACTTGGAGTGCCGCCCTTTTTTGACCTCTGGGGGAATCACGGAGGTGTGTGAAAACATATATATATATATATATACACACACACATACATGACATTACCTACTGGGGATAGTCATAGTTAGGACCAAAGTTTCCATAGGAAACACGATTTTAGTTTTGTCAAAAACTTTGGCGCCACTTCACGAATCTTCACAAAATATTTGGTTCAGCTGCTGTGCCGAAAACTTCAGGGTGATTCGTCAAGCGGGGCAGAGAAAAAAAAGAGGGGTCCCAAAACATGTTTTCCCCATGTTATGTTTATGCAGATTTTTCATTTTTTTAACACTACCACTGCCCGAACTGCTAATCGGAATTACACCAAATTTAGCCGAAGATTAGATGTTGGTCCAGAAAGAGTGCTTTTTGGGATGTGGTGCAAAGCAATGCCGGTTACAGCAGAATGCAGGGAGCAAGCAGGGACCGTGGGGGACTTGAGGCTCCCTCCAGGTCCCAAACAGTGGTCTCTAGGTGCCCCGGGGACTCCCTGACTAAATAGGCCAGGTCAAAATTGGACGTGGAAGGGGGGGGCACACGTCCCCCCTCCCCATAGTGTAATAGCCAGGCCCTAGGGGAAGAGGTCCCTGGGGTTGTAATTGGCCCTGGGAGATGAAGGGGCACGTGGCCCCCTCCCCAATAAAAATACATAAATAAAACGTCTGGCCTCAGAGGATGGGTACCCAGGGCCGAAATCGCCAGGAGGTGGGGGGGGTCTTGCGGCCCCCCCTCTCATTTAACATGTATTATTCAAATGACTGGCCATGGGGGATAAAGTCCCCTTGGATAATGAGGGTCCTTTAGGCCAATAACCCTTCCTGTTACCTCGAGTCCCACAAAGGGGTATTGCTGAGAGCTCATCTGAGGCCATGCCACTTTCTCCAACATTCCGCAAACGCATCTCTTGGCATACTTCTGGTTAGGGGGATGAAGTCCTCTTGGATGCTGAGGTTCCTTGAGGTCCAACAACCATCTCCTGGTCCTCCAGTAAGTCCCACACAGCGGGATTGCTGAGAGCTCATCAGAAGCCCCAGCCTCTTTCTCTACCACTTAGTAAATGCTTCTCCTGGCGCCCTACTTGTTGGAGGATGAAGTTGACTAGAATGCTGAGGTTCCCTGGGGACCAAAAACCCCTACTGTTACCTCCAGTAAGTCCCAGACAGTGGGACTGCTGTGAGCTTGTGGGAGGCCCACCTCCCCTTTCTCCACTAGTTAGGAATTAGGATTAAAAAACCTTAGAAATGTACTGAAAAAATCAAAGGTTATAGGGATGTTATATAGGGGCTCAGATTTCACTTGTACAAAACCAGTGAACTTCAGCAAATATAGTAACCTGAGCAAACTATAACTTACGCCTCCGCAATGCACTGCTTATATACATACATATATATGTGGGTGTTTATGTGTGTGTGTGTGCGGGTGGGTGTGTCTGTGTGTGTGTGTGTGTATATATATATATGTATAAATAAAATAAAATAAAAATATTTAATCCTGGTCGGGCATTACATAGTTCATTTATGTTGCCTCTATTTAAAATATCTTTCTAGCCACTTGAGCGATACCCTGGATAAAAATTGACTTCATTCTTTTTTCAGGAATTTTAGGGGGCTTGGAGTTGAGTACCAGATTCACTGTGATAAGGACTGCATGCCTTTCAGTGACCAGTGGTTGGTTGTCTAGCGCCATTATATTAACGTGGGGATAAATCCCAGCAAGGGACGACTTCTCCTTATGCAAGCCACCATTATCTGTGGGTTTTGCAATTAATATCCTCTGTTCGCATTTATGTCATTTTTTGGGTTATCTGTTGCCTAGAGTCACACGTTTGAGTATGAATTAAGGATTTTGTCTTATAAGTCATTGGGGAGGAGCCCATCTTTGGAATAAATATCCTGATGTTGTCAATCTCCAAGGGTATTTTGTTGCTTGGATGCATATCTTCAGTATTTTCTGGGAGTGAGCCATTGCTGTTGGAGTTGCTCTGCATAGGTGCTCAAGTTCAGCTGGGGAAAACTATTACACTTGCTATGGTTCCCCCTTTGCAGATATGCTGACATCCTATGGCAGTAACCCGTGGCCGCTGGAGGGATCTGCGTTGGGGCCCTTATTCAGCTGGGGAAGCCCTTATTCAGCTGGGGAAAAGGATAAACCTTGCTTTGGGTCCCATTCACACTTATGCTCGCATCCTGTGTGATAGCTCTATTGGACCCGATGAATGAGGGTGCTGGTGTATCTTGTTAGCTTTGTTATAAATGGTAAAACAGTTTACATTGGAAATCGAACATCCATTTTCACTTTTTCAGCCTTTTATTATTTTTCTTTGATATACATAAAGTGTCAAGCTCAGCTTCTGACTCTGGGTTAATTGGTTGGTCTTTCACTTGTTAATAACAGTCCCCTTGTGTCTTTGCATATGATGTAATTATTGGAAGGACTGTAATTAGGGTATCAAGCATATCTGCGTGCAATTGGGCAGCATGTGCTATTGAAGTTAGTGCTGTATCCATCATGGACCACCACGACGGGGGTATATTCTCCTGGTTCAAGTCTTTGAATGTTTGCTGTTGGCTTTTTGGTAGTGATGGGGTGAAAAACGATGGATATGATGTACTGAGGAGATTCCCCATTGCTGGCTTTGGAGCAGCTTCTCCTATGGCTTTTTTTTTTGGGGGGGGGGGGGGGGGGGGGAGAGGAGGTAGCTGAGTTTATGTCCTTACACAGAAATTTAAGTTCAGCTTGTTGGACAGGGGTGTAAGGGGCCCCAAACAAGAGATCTTCATTCTTGTGTTCATCACGGGGCATGGCTTCATGATGAGCAATGGGTTGGGGGCCAATACTGTTATGCTCAGCCTGGAATGCATCAGTGTTGGCCTGATCGATGGTGGCCTCCATGTGAGGTTTAACGAGACACAGTTCTGTGAGCAACACATTAAGAGATTGGCACTCGCCCCTCTTATCTTGCTCCGCTCGTTTATTTTGTGGCACGGGCAATGTCCCTGTGAAGGCTTTCTTTGATAAGATAATAGTCGGAGATTATGGAATAGAACCTTGTTGAGAGGTCGTAATGGGCGAATCATGGTGCGGTGAAGATATATTGTTCGTCAGGCTTAGAATAGGATGAATAGGAGGCATTCAGTTTTCTTGCACAAGGCTTGCTGTGGTCAGCATTAGTTTTCTCCACAGGTGAATCATCCTCCGTGGGCTCAGTGTCTGTTGCTTGGAATTAAAAGTTGAAAGCTTAGCTTAGATAGACTGCGGGGACTGGAGTTTTCTGCAATGCCTCTGGGATTTTGTTCCATAAGGGCCAATCTCTCTTCACTCTGGAAGTGGTGTCCCTTCAGACTTTCACCTCTTTCTGCCTTGTAGCAGAATATTCCGTCCGCATGTGTTGTGGCTTATTCCTGCGCTCATAGGTGTGCAATAATAATGAGCTATGGGTTCTCATTTTATCCTGGAGTTTATGTCATGTGGAGTGACAAAATATGCACCTATCAGTGTTAATTGATGCATTCGTAAGCCTTTTTAAAATCCAATTGGGGGAAATTATTTCATGGTTGTATTTTTACATTGCAGGCCTGTTTGGGATTTCCAGCCAGAAGCATGCTAAGGAAGCCAGTCACCCATACCCCACCTCGAGAGTAACTTAGGGTGACCAACAGTCCATAAATTTCACAGACTGCCCGTTATTTGGACCTCTTGTCCATCAAGAATGTTTTCACGGACGCCTTTTGTTCGTAATTCTGGGTGTTGGTGCAAGCTGCCCCCTCTGCAAGCAGCCCGCGAGTTCTCTAACACACACTGCAGGGCCAGATCGCACTGTGGGAACTGATGCACCTGCAGCAGCCTCTCCCCACCGGGCACAGATTGCTATCGGCCATTATCATTCTGTTGTCTGCCTGATTATCAAACACAGAATGATAATGGGCCCCTCTCTGAGGATACAGCATTTTCTGGACCTCCTCCTGGCATAGGTCTTCATACTGTGAGGCGCGCTCCCCTAGGGGTCTGTGACTGCATTCCCAGGGGGTGCAAATGCCTTATCAAAGAAGTGTAAATGAAATTGGCCTGGAAGTGTGGCCTTATTTATTGGCGCATTTCCAGGTGCTTTTTATTTATAAAGTTTTATATAGCGCGAACAAGATCCCGAAGGATATCAGAGCGCTTTACAAAAGGATGGAAGGAAGAACGAATGCAATATCGAAATCAAGTAAGAATACAAAACAGGAATAATCGCATAATTACAGGACAAATGGTTTAAGGAGAGTAATACAATAAATAGGTATATAGCGGGCTACGAAGGAGGGCACCAGGGCCAGACTGGCCATAGCGGGCACCGGGCAATCCTCTGTTGCGCCGCATGGGAGGGACCGGTTCTGGGCCCCTGTGGGCCATTTTTGTTATAGAGTCGTTTTTGCAGAATAGCTGCAAAATTGGCCCGTAACAAAATCGGCCGAAAACCGGCACTGGCAAAGTGCTCGGCGGCACCTCCAACAACCCCACCCCCCGAGTGGGGAGGGGGGCTGGGGGCGTCCGAGCACTTTGCCGGGCCGGTTTGGTTCCCAGTCCGGCCCTGGAGGGCACACAATGAGGTAAAGCATTTACAGACTTGAAGAGTAAAGTATACAGGGTCGAAGAGGTGGCTGAGAAAAACAAACTATTCTGTAAGGACTTTGTTATTTCAAATGCAGTTACGAAGGCAAAAAAGGAACCCACACACAATGCAATAGAAAATAAATACAGGTTATTTTGGCCAATCCCTCAATATCCGGTGCCTACAAATGAATGTGACCTTGTGTAATGTAATAAGTGCTCATGGCATCCTGCTTTTGTTCAGAAGCAAGTGATAAATGAAGGTGTCCAAAGGTAATAATTTAACACATCTGATATTTATCAGACGATACTTCCGCTATGTCACACCAGTATGTACACTGAAAAAACCTTAAAGGGTCCCCAAATATACAAATGTAAAAAATCCAGATTGGAATAACATACATTATATTTCTGAACAGTTTGGCAAATTCAACAAATACATATGCCAGAGTAAGTTCCCCCAAACTGATTTAACCCCTTCCATGCTGGTGACGAACCCCAGCCGTCATGCACTACGGTGCTCGTGTGCTGATGACGGCTGGGGTTCGTCATGACCCGCCCCTGTTCGTTTGTTTACCGCACGGGGGCGGAATCGGGCCAGCAGGGAAGGGGTTCATTCCTGAGCGTGTGCATGACTCTGGTGTCTCATCTTCCGCACAAGGTACAGGATTCCTCTCCGTTCATAACAAGCTGTGCAGCCTGCAATAGATTTACTCGAAACAGAGCTTTGATAGAACTGGCTCTGGTCTAATACCACTGAGGTATTTGACCCTGTGGACGAGTGTTCTCAAGCAAATTTAAGAAACTTAGGCATAGATTCATCAACCGAAATTGCAATCGCAATAGCTGCGAAACAGCTATTGCGATCGCAATTTCCGCTCCCGCAATTCATGAAGCAAAAAACCACCAAATTGCGAATTCGCAAACATAAATTCGCAGAATCAATGTGGAACCCCCTTTGCGTTTCTGTAACAGCGATTTCCCAATTTTTCTGCGAAATATTTTGCGAATTCGCAAATAAATCGCAAATTCAATTCATCAAAAATCGCAAATTGCGAAAAACACCAAAATCGCTAAATGCGAGTCGCAAATTAAGGAGAAGTCAAACCAGGTGGTAACCATGAAGTTCAATTGGGGGAAAAAAAATCTCAAACAAGAAACAGGTGCGGGGTAAAACAAACACACTTAAGGAGACACAGTAGGAGCATGAGGACATTTACAATGCCAGGTCTCTACATCGTGGCAAGGCGGCTGAGGCTCCAGGCTGCAGCCCGGAACCGACGCAGGATCCAGGAGCGCATCTTCCAGCTGCGGATCACACTCTTGGGCCAGACTGAAGAGGAGATCTACTCCAAATACAGAGTGAATGGGGCAATGATAACTAAGCTCATCAGAGACCTTGACCCCCTGATGCAGCACCCAACAAGGAGGACCAATGCCGTGCCCACCCATGTCCAGGTCCTGTGCTACCTGCACCTCCTGGCCTCCGGAAGCTTCCAGGGGATAGTTGCATATGCAGGGGGGGATCTCCCAGAGCACACTGTCACCTACGGAGTTTCCTGGACGCCATGCTGAGCCAGATACACCACTACATAACCTTCCCAACAACCCAACAGGACTTAACCCAAACAAAACTGGACTTCTATAACACCGCCCAATTCCCCCATGTAATTGGCTGCATTGACTGTACCCACATCCACATCTGTCCACCCGCTGAGACAGAATACATGTAAATTGTAAAATTGTAAATTGTAAATTGATATAGCGCACTACTCACCCGCAAGGGTCTCAAGGCGCTTGTACGAATACAGCTGTGGAACCCATCCTGGCTTTCCCTGTGAGGTGTCCACTCCTGGGCACCCCCAAGGTGGAGGCCAGGCATCCTTAGCATTGTGGGGGCCGTTGTGGAGATTAAGCAAGCTATTGCCCAGAGTTGCAGAGTGGGACTCCATGATTGGAATAGGCACCGAGGCGAGAATTATCAGGTCTGTGGAATTTTTGAGCCCAAGACCCGCCGAGGCGGGGAATTGAACCCTGGTCCCAGGCTAGACCTCTGCATCAGGGTCTGCCGCTCTAACCATTGAGCCACACTTCTCCATGTACCGGAACCGCATGTCCTACCACTCACTCAACATCCAGATGGTCTGCAATGAGAAGACCATCATCACCGACATTGTGGCCCAATACCCGGGGAGCACGCATGATTCGTTCATCTTCAGGCACAGCGGCATACACACCCGCTTGGCCAGGGGTGACTTTGGCGAAGGACATCTCCTAGGTAAGTACACATGCCCACATACAGTATGTCAAGACCATGTAGCTGCGCATAACAGGCACTGACCGTCTGCTCCTATCCTTCAGGTGACAGCGCCTACGGCCTCCGTGAGTACCTCCTCACCCCATACCTCAAACCTGCTACACCACAGGAACGGCGTTACAATACTACGCACATTCACACAAGAAATGTAATTGAGCAGACATTTGGGATGTTAAAGAGCCGATTCCGCATCCTACATAAGACTGGTGGGGCCCTCAAATACCAGCCTGAGGTCTGCTGCCACATCGTGGCCGTGTGTGCCATACTCCACAATATTGCCACCAAGCGGAGGATACCTGTGGAGATCTCTGGTAGTTAGACGGAGGGGGACAACCGGCCACCTGCACATGTGCATCATGCACGCGGGGAGATTCCTGCAGAAGGACACAGGCGCCGCAACATCACACTGAACTATTTCTAGTGCACCCATACTCCTCATACATCACTGCACTCATGCATGCCACATGAAATAATGACATGAGGAAGATTTGTGTTCAAAATTAATTCTTATTCTTATGTTGAACAAGATCTAGAACTTTTTTGATTTGTCAAACAACATAACTACTGTATTGCGTCATACAGCCTCTTGTATGCAGAGCAGGTGTGTTTGGTACATCAGCATGGCACTGCTGCTAATGTTCAGTCATTCACTGGCGCCTCCGCCGGACGCACCCTGTCGCCTCTCCAACTCCACGTTGGAAGTGTCCCGCCGTGATGCTGCACTGGGCCTGGTACTGCGGCGCCTTTCTGTTCCCTGAACTGTTCCCATGAGGCACAGGGGCAGACTGATTTGCATATGGCCATGTCTGAACTGGGGTGGCAGAGTGGGCTAAAGAACGGTGATGGATTAAACCCAGATCAGTTGACTGGGGGTGAGTGCTTGTATTGTTAACGCTCCGTCCATCATTTCCTTTGGTTTTTCTTTGTTTGCCATAAGTTGGCAGGGTATGCTCAGACGTGAGTCCCTTGCTCACTTTGCCACTGGATTCAAGCAAGCAGGACTGAAGACGGCTGAAATGCCAGAAACCGGTACTCGGTAGCTTGTTTCCGGTCCAGGGAAGGCAGGGCTTGGCAGTTCGGGCTGGACTGTTCCCATGAGGCACAAGGTCAGACTGATTTGCATATGGCCATGTCTGAACTGGGGTGGCAGAGTGGGCTAAAGAACTGTGATGGATTAAACCCAGATCAGTTGACTGGGGGTGAGTGCTTGTATTGTCAACGCTCCGTCCATCATTTCCTTTGGTTTTTCTTCTTTCTGGTAGCACCGGCACAGACAGGCTGCTCAGGCTCGATGTGCCCTCACTGGCATCATCACCCCCCCTTGCATGACCATGGCCACACACCTGTTGCTGTTGAACTGCGGTGGTGACCTGCTCCAGGGCCCTTGCTACATCTTGGCAGCATTGCACCATTTGTATTTGCATTGCCAGTGACCGGCGCAACAGTTGGGATGTTGCTTTCCCTATCAGGTGGTTTGACCAGGTATATGCAGATAGCCGGGTCAGCAGCTGGCAGTGGCGTCGGCGGGTGATGTCCTGCTACGCCATCATCAGTTGGCTGTTCTCCTTCACTGCAGCCGTTAACTCCTGCACACTTTCAGTAAGCTGATTTACATTGCGTGCAGTCTTGTACAGCTGCAGCTGCATGGCTGCCATGTGCTGTGCCTGCATGCGGTGCACCGCTAGCATCTGGGCTTCAATTCCTAGCCCTAGATCTTGGGCCTGTTGCTCTCTGTCTGCTCGTGTGGCCACGTTGCGCTGCTGCCTCAACCGGCCGCTTGCCTGCAACCGCACAGTGGCTGTGCGGCGTGTCTGCCTCCTGGGTGGTGGTGGGGCCTGTTCCACTGCCATGTGTGACGCCTGGGGTGGTTGCACTCCTCCTGTGGCTGCAGGGGTGGCCCTGTCCGTTTGGGGTGGTGGTGGTACTGGTGCAGGTGTATGTGACGGTCCAGGTTGTGGGGCTGGATGGCTCTCTCCCTCCATCTCATCTGGAGTCTCCTCGATATAGAGTGCCTCGCTATCTGTGGTCTCAGCATCTGCAGCACCTGTGATGTGAATGGGTGCATGATTATTGATATGAATCTTACACATGGGATGTTGCAACATGCATGCAGGCTTGCATTCCCTGACTGGCTTTAGGGATATGTTTCACTTGACAGTTCTGGCTGTGTGTGGCTATCAGGGAACATTGTCACACTACAGGTCCCACAATGCAATAGGGCGTTTCTGATGTGCAGGGACTGCATTACTGGGGTTATCAAATCGCTAGCTCTGGGGGCATGGGCATTGTTAGGGGACGGGGTCGCAGTTGCATGGCTCTTACCTTGTGATTGTTGTGTGGGTCAGGAGGTGTCCAGCTGAGTGACGCCCACGCAGGCTGCAGGGTTGATGGCGATTCGGTAATTGCGAAATCGCAATTTCAGGTTGGGAAAACAGACGATTCTGCGATTTTTGGAAATTCGCATTCGGCGATTGCGGCAGATTGCGAATCGCATTTTTTTAGGCGCATTTTTTGATGCATCCCATTCTGCGAATTCCAATTAGCGATTCGGTATTTTTCGCAGAATGGGTGCTTGATACATCTGGGGGTTAGAATCATAGGTCACTTTTTTATTATTCGCCATAGTCGTTTTCCGATGCTGCAAAAGCGCTCCATTTTCCAAAGGCTTTTGCCTTCATTTTATTGGAAGAGGTGTGGCGCCGCGGCTAGGGCGTCTGACTCCGGAATCTGGGGATCACGGTTCTATCCCTGGCACCGGCGGCAGGTTAGCCCAGCACCATGTGACTCTGGGCAATAGCTTGCTTAATCTTCCAGACGGCCCCCAGCGCCTAGAGACCCTTACGGGTGATTGTGCGCTTTACAAATGTGGATTATTATTAGGGACTTTTGCTGAAGTGTACACCATACCTAGTGCGGGGAAGGTGCTTTTTTTTCTTTCTTTTTTGACTGGTTGGGCTGCCTGCTTTTCTGGCACTGTAAAATGGTGACTCCGCAAATATAGAAGTCATTAACAAAGATTAAACAGATCCAACCATTTGCCAATTTTCAAATGTTTTAACCATATATAATTTTATTTTATGGTTTGCGACGGTGAGAGGTATGTGTGTTTGTGTGATGTGACTGTGGGTCCTTGTTTTAGCAACTTGTGATGTCATTGTATTTATGTGAGTTCCTACTCTGTGCGTATGATGTGGAATGTGTTGGGGAGAGGAGTTGGCCTAACGGCTAGGGCAGTCAACCTTAAATCTGGGGTACCGGGTTCAAATCTCGGCAATGACGCTGAACATCCTGTAATTCTGGGCAAATTACTTAATCTCCCGTGCCTAACAAAAATGAATGTGTCCTCATGTAACGCAACTGGTGCGATGTGAAGCGCTCTGATAACCGATACCGGGTCAAGTTTACGCTAAATAAAACTACGTAAAAAAAAAAAGTGTGTGTGTGATGGTCTGTGTGTGTGTATGTGAGGATGCATCTTTGTGTGATTATGTGTGATGGTGTATATCATCTGGTGTGCGTTGATGTGATGTGTGTGTGTTTTGATCTGTTGGTGAGTGCACGTCTTTAAGCTGTGTTACATAACTGTATGTGACAGCAATATGTGTTTGTTGGGAAGAATCTGATCTTGCGATTGTGTGTTGGTAAGATAGCATATGTTAAAGTTACTGGTGTGACCAGATGTGTGTGAGTGTTAGTTTAATATGTCAAAATGTGTTATGATGTATGATTAATGGGAGTATATCATTGTCTGTGTCTAATGGTGAATGCGTGATGGTGTGTGGTGGTGTACGTGATGTGACAGAGTACAGTTAATACCACTAGGGTGCATGTGATAGGGAGAGTGTGTATAATAGGGAGTGTGACAGATTGCCAATTGTGTTTTTGTGAAGTTTTTTTTTCTAACCTTTCATTATTCTAAGGTTGATAAATAGGGTTCTTTTGTAGATTTAACCATGGAATTGAATAATAATGGGGCAGAGTTGAGCAAATTATGCAACAACAAAAAGCAAATTATGTGGCGTAATGCAGCACAATTTTGGTAACGCTGTCTAGGCATAGGTTGGACCTCAGTACCAGTTTAACACCCAAATATACCAATAAGCAATAGTTAATGGAAAACAGAGAGCACAAGTAGAAATGCCTACATAACATGATCGATTTGCTCTAATTCCACAATCCTCTATGCCCCACTGTGATCTGCCGACATCTGCTTCATGCTAGAACCCTGGATACATTTCTCCCCCATTCTATAATTTTCTTAACAAACAGTGATTTTCTGTGTGTATGTATATGTCATTTCTGTAATGGGAACTCCTATCTAACTGTTCTGGACCGTAATAATACCATAACACTCAGTAGCAAATTACAGGTCATGCAGGATGGTTAATAACTCCCTTTTCCTGCTTAATACTCCTACCCTCACACAAGAACTGTCCACTAAGGCTCTTATCCGTCCCTCAGTACTGTGCCAGTCCCCAAATCCAGGATTTGTAAAGCCTGCAGATCCCCCATGAAGGTCTTAAGGCACTGAATAGTAGGTACGGGGAGATTAAGTGAATTGCCCAGAATCACAAGATGTTGACGCCTATAACGAGACTTGAACCTGGATCCCACCAGCTCCGAAGTCGGCAGCTCAGGTCCTTATACCACAACCAGTCATTACCAGATGAACACACATGGAATACCTGAAGGCGATCTGACACAAAAAGCTAGTCACTCGGAGGGCTGTACTCTAGTTCATCACTGAAGGTCCCAATTAGCTACATTCTCTGTGTGCTGCTTTACATCTCACAATACGACTCAGGTAAGAGATTCTAGTAACAAAGTCCATCCAAGCAGATCTTACCACCCACTTCTCCCACCAAACATGCCTTGCTCAGGACTATGAACTGTAAACAAAATATCAGACTGGACAACCCAGTGTAATATACATATAAATAGATTATGATCCCTACGAAATACCACAAAAAGACCAGCACAGTTGCTCCAAGCTTCATTCATACCGAAAAACTGAAGTGCACAATTGTCTAAACCTAATATAAATAATTTTGACTTGTACTTATGATGGTTGTCTATTTACTTACTTATATACTATTGCCTGACCTTCTCTGATATGAATGTAAAACTTACCTTTTGTCCTGATTTTTTGTCCTGAATTTTGACCATATGTCCTGTTATTTTGTCCTAAATCTGTATTCTTTGTCCTGAATTTTTACACTCACCATCCTGAATTTGCACCCATGCCAGTTGTTCACCCTGGCCCCACTTGCCTTCTCGGACCTACTAGCCCGAGATCAAGCACCCCCACACCACTTGGCTCACTGATGGCCTTCTTCGCAAGTTGAATCCTTGGAGAGCAAGGCTGGAGGAGCAGTTCGGCAGCAGCCAGGAGGCCAGGTGATCTGTCCCAGTGGGGGCCTCAGCGGGAGGTCTGGCTAGAGGGCTCGGCAACCCGACTGCTTCCGTGACCACAGATTTTACCTTTACGAGCCAACAGTTTTATTCCTGCGGCATGCAGCAAACAGCACTCAGGACTTGACAATCGGCCGGAGCACGGAGCCCTTGGTGCATGGCGCCTGATGTTCTTAGTGGGCCCTAGTGCTGAGCCCTGATGGCAGGGAGACTGGTATGGTTGATGGAGCCGTAAATGCATCTGAAATGGCGGAAGTCGTAGGGCCATAGAGGCAACAGCAAGGAAGAACCGCAGGCCCGTATGTGCCTCAGGGAAAAGCTATGTGAACTAGAGCATGAAAGAAAAGCAAAAGGGACAACAAAGGAGCTGTGCTATAGAAACCCTCCATTACTCCATTCTTGGAAGAGCGATACTGTTTGCTTGTGTGCAGTAGTCACTGTGAGGTTCTCAGCAACCACAAAACATTGGCTATGATTACTGATTATATTTTTCTCTTAACCCTTAGGCACTAGACTGAGAAAGTTATTCAGGAAGGTTGGCAAGTGTGGCATACCTGAATGACTGAGATTGTCACGTTTTGTTATCACTAAAGGGTGCATACAATTGTGATACAACTTTCCTAATACAACCTTGAGTAGGGATTTAGAATGTAGCCCTCATGAAAGCTAATTGACCCTTTGTGATAAGAACTGTGACTGAAACACCGTGTATGTTTCTCATTTTGCCTGGGTATCCTAGAATAAATATTATGAAAAGAAATTGGGTATCCCAAGGATATTTTATACACAGATCCCTCCGTAGAATAGACGAGCTACCTTAATGATCCAGGTTGATCTCGTCCAGAAACCGAGAGTATCTAGGCAAGGCCTCGGTTTAAGAATGCCACTAAAAATCCTAGTGGGTGAAAGTCGTTTCAAAAACAAATAGGGATGTCCTAGACGGTTAAGAGACAACAAAACTAGCAGCAGTGAATCGATGAATGCATAGCAGAACAAGCTGGTTACTAAATGCTCAGGGGGTAAATACTAATTGCTAGTGCATGCTCATCAAAAACTATTTGTCATGAGTGGTCCATGAGTATCTGCCGAAAAAGTCAGGGTATTTTGTGGGCATGCTCTCATGTAGCATGTATTCATTGAACCCTGGCATGAATTAGAGGTAATGGCATGCCCCTTGAGACATGCATCACAGCATGTTCCATGATGCTTCATTTCTAGGACCATTTCTGCTTTACCGTGCTCTGATGAGGAATCATATGAACATACCAACAGAAAACATGCAGCAGAAACAGCACTTTAATACATGCTCAGAGAAGAGACAATAAACGGTGGCGTATAAACAAAATATGCAACCCAAGCAACTCTCATCCAAACCAAAATGGCAACTGACTTCACGATCAGAGCATGCTTAACAGAAGAAGCTTCTTCTACATGCTCAGAGCAAAAACAGTAATCACCAACGCATACTTAGAGAGGTCTTAGGCACTCGATCCGAGCCGCCTTAGAGCATTTCAAGTTGTTTTGAGGACATGCGCCTTCATGAGCCATCCATTTGTGATCAGTGCCTGTGCCCTGTCTATGCACATTTACTCCTGACATAAATCAGTAGCAATAAAAGCACTCACGGAATAGGCTTCTATAAACGCAACACTAATCACTACACTTAGCATTCCCACTCCCAGCCCCCTGTTGTCTTACTCACGTTATAGGGATCCTGAGTTGGATAAAAAAACATAGTTATTATGCAGTTGCATTAGGAACAAAACACAACTACAACTTTGTTGTGTGGGAAAACTGTCGCAAGTTGCTATCTTATTCTTTAACCGGTGCTGTATCTTAAGTATTGGGTCTGTGGCCCAATACTTTTAGAAATGTTTGCTGCACCCGTGCCACCACGGAGCGAGGTAAGGCCAACCCCAGCTGTCAGGATACCAGCTGTCCCTTACGGGATGAAGGGGTCGCCGTCACGTTCTTCTCATGGCCCCATATGGCCTGAGGATCTCATTTTATATTGGCGGCCCCATCCCCCTCTGATGGGGTATAGCGCGCCCATTTTTGTTTTGCATAAAGTTAAACCGGTAACTCCGCTTGCGACGCTGTTTGGCAGTTGTTGTAAGCTGTTTTGTTCTGCTACCTTGCTGGGTGGGTGGGTGGCAAAATCCTTCTCTGCCTGTGCAGGAAAAAAGAGGGCTTGCCCGGGTGAGTACCCCCCTAAATATCCCTGTGCCGCAGGAAGTACGACGTCCCTGGGGGAGGCGAGATCTGCTAGTGATTGTCCCCCCCTTCCAGCCAGGTAGGAATGGAAGAAATACTAGCCCCCTCCAGGGCAGTGGGGGAATGCTAAGGGGTTGTCCCCTCTAGTGTCCCCCTGCGGAGGACTTGGCCATCCGCCAAACTTTTATTGGTTTTGTTTAGACTTTCAACAGAGATAGCAGTAAAATATACCAACAGAGCACACACTATACAAATAGAACATTATCCCTTACTCTGAGGAGAAATACTGAGCATCAGACTATGGTCCCAATAAGCAAACCAAGAAACTTTTTTTCCCCCACAGGGCAAAATAACAGCAGACAACACGATGAAGCACACGCAACAGAAGAAACTTTTATTACATGCTCAGGAGTAAAACACTAATCACCAGCGCACTCAAAGAAGATTTTATGCACTGGACATGAGCAGCCCCTGAGCATATCAAGATAATTTTACTCTGTCCTGTGCATCTTTTAGTAAGCCGCGTCTCTCTCCTGTTTATGCTCATTCACTCACAGCTTGAATCCGTGGCAACAAAAGCATTAGCAAAGGAGACTCATTAGATTTGAGACATATATCTGTAGCTACATTTGCCTCAGTCTTAACTGATTACATTAATGCAACTGTAAAAAGTGAAAAAGGAATAATAAATGACCTACCAGAGATAAATTATTTATATGGTGGTCTCAACATCATGAACAAAGAACTCTCCCATAAATTTATATGGAGATAGCCTCACCTCGCCTGGCACTCGCTCAGGTAAAAAAAGAGGCCCCGCTCTGTCGGTCGGTACCTCCTGCTACAGAAGGTAGAGTTCACCATATAAATAATTTATCTCTGGTAGGTCATTTATTATTCCTTTTTCACTTTTTACAGTTGCAGTAGTGTAAATCCAACAGGTCCTGACGAAAGCCTTGTATGGCTGAAACATGTTGACCATTCTACTTTCATAACTGATAGTGATATTTGTTTAACACACTATCTTCACTCTGCTTTTAATCTTGCCAGTATGATGACCTCCCCTTAATAAAGTTGTTCCTTGGCATCACACTAGGCAATTTTAACACACACACACCTTTTCAACACTCCACAAAATTCTTTTTAGCACTGCAACAATACTCCATCTTCAACCCACCTATACTTTTTGCTGGCTCTCTATCACTGGTGGATCTGTCGCTAGTATTCCTCTACATGCAATCAAGGAGGTACTTAGCAGGTACCAGTTCTTAATAAAACCCAGATGACGAGACTCCGCCATTGGGTGGGCTGATGGGTATTATTTCACACTTTTCTTGCTCTCCTTACACAATCTACTTATGAATGTACTGGTTCTTTGTAGCTCTCTTTTTAGACCCTTAGCCTTCAACCCAACCTGACACCAGATCTCGCTCCCACAAGTGGCCTTTGCAATACACATTGCCCTGTAGATTTTCAAAAGGGCCCCTATCAGTTTTCCCCCACTCTGGAAACAAAGTTAAAAACAGCTGCGGTCGCCCCGACCAAGTCCCCTTTCTTGCGAGCAATCAGAAGGCCCCAACTCAATACCTCATCAAACAATACACACAGGTAAGAAAAAACACTGATCTTGGGGATAACTGAGGTTCCCATTTTAAAGATAAATTGTTTGCCTGTATGAGTTCCCACCTTCATCACAAACGATTTACTCTGATTGACCAGCAGGTCCAGGTCCTCCATGAAATGAACAAAGGAGTTCAATAGGAGTTTTCACCATCTAGCTGTCCTCACCATAAGCACATCACCATCTGCATATAGGAGGACAGGCAGGTTGCGCTTCCCCACCCGTGAGCAATCAGCTTTTGCATCCGAAAGGACCCTCTCCAGGGAATTAATATATAGGTTGAAAGGGAAGGGTGCTAGGATACACCCCTGGCGCACACGTCTCCTGATATCAAACTTACGGGTCAAAAAGAATAAAGCAAAGAAAATTAACACCAACGTATTACTTTATGAATAAAATACATAAACAATATAAAGAATTGATTGCAAGATGATTTTGTGTACTTTTCAGATATAAAATAGTCATTTGTGCAATGCAATGAAAGCATACTGCAAGGGACAGAAGAAAACGCAAAACAACTCAATAGAATGAACGGAGAAAGCAATACCCTTCAAGGTACATACAAAGCCCTCTCTATTTATATTTTCGAGTATTCGGAACAAAACGTCTGCAGGTCAGAACCGGGGTACACTGTAGATATATTTATTTGCATTTCTTTATTATACTGGGCAGATAATTACCTGGGGTACCAGACTGAGCAGCAGCCAGGGCTCTGCGCAACACAGGGGCGATATCTCGCACGGTCCTGACAGAGGCATTGAACTTACATAAAGGCTTAAAGAGGGAGAGCTGGTCAATGTCTTGGAGTGCACCACGCCCCTGCAAAGAAAAGGCAAAAAGAAAGATTGACAGATGGAATCTGTATTATGCAGTGCATTATCTTTTAGGGTCTTTTTCAATGTACTGTAAGAAGAACCCTTAATGGGGTAACAAAAAGTGGAGTTACATCGTTTTGAACGTACATATGTGTGTCAGGAACACTTCTCGGCTTGCATGTACCGCTGGGTTCCCTTGCATTAGACAAGAACTCAGATTCCTTGCAGTACATACACTTTCTTGTGACTGCTTGCCTATGTCAGACTTTGAGTCATCTTTCACACTTCACTTGCACTTAATTTGCTTATAATTTGGCCTAGCTCGCATATAAAGGAGTGACACAGAGATGTCCCATTTCTTCAGTGTTCGAGCCACATCATCCAAAGAAAGGGTGGCAAGCCCTCTAGGCATTTACAGGCACCAAAAATAGCTTCAGCTACTAAGTTAGTAGATGTGCAGCTGTATTTCAGCTACTCCATCCTGTCCTCTGCAGTGCTTTGGTCTGACTCACCAGGTGTCAGCCAGCAAATCCCTGTCTTTTTTGTGTGGACAACCCAACCATCAGCAACCTCTTTCTGCTAGTAGTCTAGTTGGTGAAAAGTATGGAATTTAGGTTTTTCCTCTGTCTCAATGTGCAAACCTTTATGCGTTACTCTCCAGACTGAGCAGCAGCCAGGGCTCTGCGCAACACAGGGGCGATATCTCGCACGGTCCTGACAGAGGCATTGAACTTACATAAAGGCTTAAAGAGGGAGAGCTGGTCAATGTCTTGGAGTGCACCACGCCCCTGCAAAGAAAAGGCAAAAAGAAAGATTGACAGATGGAATCTGTATTATGCAGTGCATTATCTTTTAGGGTCTTTTTCAATGTACTGTAAGAAGAACCCTTAATGGGGTAACAAAAAGTGGAGTTACATCGTTTTGAACGTACATATGTGTGTCAGGAACACTTCTCGGCTTGCATGTACCGCTGGGTTCCCTTGCATTAGACAAGAACTCAGATTCCTTGCAGTACATACACTTTCTTGTGACTGCTTGCCTATGTCAGACTTTGAGTCATCTTTCACACTTCACTTGCACTTAATTTGCTTATAATTTGGCCTAGCTCGCATATAAAGGAGTGACACAGAGATGTCCCATTTCTTCAGTGTTCGAGCCACATCATCCAAAGAAAGGGTGGCAAGCCCTCTAGGCATTTACAGGCACCAAAAATAACTTCAGCTACTAAGTTAGTAGATGTGCAGCTGTATTTCAGCTACTCCATCCTGTCCTCTGCAGTGCTTTGGTCTGACTCACCAGGTGTCAGCCAGCAAATCCCTGTCTTTTTTGTGTGGACAACCCAACCATCAGCAACCTCTTTCTGCTAGTAGTCTAGTTGGTGAAAAGTATGGAATTTAGGTTTTTCCTCTGTCTCAATGTGCAAACCTTTATGCGTTACTCTCTTAGAATATTCAGAACATTGCAATAGATCAGAAGGCATGCAAGAGAAAAGCCTGGAGCCACTGGCTGTTACAAACTCTTTAAACACCCAAAAAGATTTCCTCCTCTGTGCGGGCCTAACCACAGAGGACCGATCCCAAGTGTTTTGAGCTGGCTGATAGGCCTGCCTGTTAATGCTGCTAATCAGTTACCGGACGGTCCAACAATAGACACTAAGGAGCCTTTGACGTCAAAGACATCAGTAGTCTATCTTCCCTCTTCCAAAACGACTAGAGGTTTTAAATACTACCAATTGGACATTTACTGATAGGTGGTGAAGGCCCCAATGATGGAGCAGGGTTTTGAGAAAATAAAACCTGCTCAGATTAACTCCCCACTAACAATTACTAACAGTGTGCTGCGAGATTAATGCGCACAAACACAAAATAACACAGGAAAATGCTTTGCGCATGCGTGCACTAATGTGGAGACTAATGCATGAAAAACTAGGCTGCATTTTGCGTTCTGCTTCAAAAACAAAATAATAGTGCTGCTTTTTGAACGTTAATGTTTTTTGCTAGACATATAACCTGGGATATTGCAAGTGGTTGGTGGTAAAACCACGAGGATTTTTATTCATGACATTAATGATGTCTGTATTTTCATTTATCATAGTGATGCTTGCATGGGTCTACATCTTTGCATGTCATTCAAGAGTTAAAGGAAAAACCAAAATGTGAATAAATGAGCCGAAAATCAAGCCCTGACAGAGAGTGGAGAAAGAAAAAGGCTGATGGCCTTCGAAGAGCATTTTATGTCTGCCAAGTAACGGAAGGATGGCCATGAGAAGTGGGAGGAAATGTACAAACTTCTTCCCCAGAAGCAGCAGTGTCAACACCTTGGCTGCTAGGTGTTTTCCCCTTCTGTGCTGATCCTGGATGAACCCCACTGTTCATGACGAGCTCAGCTCGTCATCAGCACAGCTCAACCGTGCCTCATGACGAGCTGAGCTCGTCATGAGCATGGAAGGGGTTAAACAATGAAAATGTAGACATTTGTAACATGTTGCTGACTAAAGGAAATGTGTATTTGAAAGTTGTGGTTTACGTAATGAGAAATAAACTTAACAAAGAACACTATGAGGAAGTGAACTTGACTATGGTGGTGTGATAGAACATCCCCCCAAACTCAGCCAATGAGAGACTGAGTTTTTGTAAAATGTTGCAACAAGTGAGGGTTGGACATGAAGGTTTAGGGTATAATTGAGGTGCTCTAGGGGGGGTGTCGGTAGGCACGGTTGGGAAGAAGCTTAGTGGGAGATCATCGCTGCCTGTCGGTTTGCAGAGGCCTACCTGTTTCCTGTTCCTATCCTGTAATCTGTATCCTGATAATCTTGGTTCCCTGAATCTGTCTCAGGGGACCCCCCACTATCCCCGTGGCCAGGGAGGGGCATTTCTCAAAATTCTTTAGGTTAGTATTAGCTAAATGATCCGTACTTCGCATAATCATTTGCAAATGTATGTCTTTAAACCTTTTGTCTCTTCGCCTATCCACTCCTTCATTTGCATGTGTTCAATTGATAGGAGATTGGCACTGTTTTGCATATAAATGTGTTCTCGCTCTCTCATGCTCTCTGTGACTGATCTTTTTGTTTGCTTGGTAACCTGTACATTATAAGCATTTTACCTTCATATTATTTGTGATAAATACTATTAACCTTGCATTGTGTTTGTGAATTATTTAGAAGAATAGATAGATAGTTAGTTTTAATTATTACCATCAACTTCTCAACTTTTGGGCCATCGACTAAAGGAAAGAGGGTTGATTACAGGTTCAGTTATGTATTTAGTGCATTAGGAATGAGCCTGAATTATGAAACACTGATTTAACTCAAAACTCAAGACAGGGATCTGTGAATTGGGTATATGTGTGTGAGCCAAAGGAATGATTTAGAAGTTTTTATTGATCGCTAATTGGCGCTGAATCAGTTTCTGGTAGCAGAGGATGGTTTATTATTGATTGGGTTGGTAATAATTATTGATTATTTGTTTTTCCTCTAACATGAAAGTTAGTGTTTTGTTCTATGTTGTCTAGAAGTGCAGGTTAACAGAGTTACCTGAGATGCCGGGATAATGTTATTAGCCTGAAGTAGGCAGAAGAAGAGTGTGGATAAGTTATCACACTGAAGAAGTACTTTGTATGTTGTCATAAATACTAAATGGTGAAAGGCTGTTGGTGTTATATTTAGGGACCTTTAGTTTGGGAGTAGATTTTGCTTGAAATAGTGAAGAGTCCACTTCCGAAACTCTGGCCTTACCATCCGCAACGGAGCACCAAGACCTCTTTCCATGTAAAGGTCTTCTTCTGAAACTTTGGCTAGTATTCCTAGAGGAGTACCAAGTCCTCCTGTAGCTTGTTTGAGTGTAGAATAATGCTGGTCGTTATTTTACTTGAAGTGAAAGGAATCTCTCTTTTGAAGTAAAAACGATCTCTTTATTGGAGGAACAGACAAGGTAGCACTGTTTTATGTTGTTATCTAACAAGTTTAAATTAAGAAAAGCATTGAGAATCTTTTGCCGTATTATTTTGTAAAGGGAGGGTCAGTAGAAGGAGAAATAATGACGTCACAAAAAAGCAACGCTGGCATTGGTCAGATAGCGAGCGCTTATAGTGTTGGTATTGGTTGATTTGCTGTGAGACACGCTGGTATTGGTTGAGGTGCGGTTTACGTAGTGGTGTCCTGATTGGTCGGTTGGTGAGAGTCGCGCTGGTATTGGAAAATTACTAGCGTATACATTAAGCAGAAGTATGAAGAGTTTATTGTTGTATACTGAATTATACTTTAGCGTAAAGAGAGGAAAAATTAAGCTGATTAATAAGATAAAGGGTTTCTTTAAAAAGGACAAACCGATAATGACTAGAGAGGGAATTCTTATTCCACCTCCAAGAACGCCTGATTCTTTTACGATGTTGGAATATGGTTACCATATGTGCACTTGGTTACAGAATTGGATGAAATACACAGAAGATGATGGTGTCTTAGCCTTTCCAGAGTATGGTACATTTAATGTACGGATTTTACAAAATTTGAGAGGATGAATGAATTCTCTAGAAGTAAGACTTAGACCTACTCAGTATGAAGTGCTTAAGGAATGGGAATATGAGGCGTTTGAGCAAGAGAAACATAGGGGTGGAAGAAGGTACAGAAATAGAATGACTAGACATCCTTTTGAGAGTTGGGAAGAAAGAATGAAAAGATGGAGGAGAGCTGTGGTAACAGAAGGTTTATATCCCGTTTTAGTTGCTGAAGAAGCAACTGGAGGCAAATGTAAGGAGAAAAAGAAAAATTTAGAAACATCGGGATTCCATTTTGACCCGAGTGAATCTGATGATGAGTTGTTAGATGACATCCTGATTAAAAGACATCCACCCTATTAAGAAAAATCTAGTGAGACAGTTCCAAATGCACCATTAATGGGAACCCCACTAATTCCGCAAGTTCCTCGAGTCCCGTTGGTTACTAGAGTAGTACAGGAGAGTGAGATGGACATGTTAAATAGGGCAAGAGAGGAGTTGACTCAGAAAATGAATCAGTTGAATCTGAATGCAGAAGCATGAACGGTGGCAGTAACTATTGGTCCCGTAGCTCCATTGTATGGGAAAAAACAGAATACATTGAGGGTGCATGTGCTAACAGTCCCAAGGAATGGTGTCAGGAATGAGGGAGTAACGGTAACTGATCAGACTGGACAGGCTGAAACAAGTACATCATTAATTGATCTTCCAGTTTGTGAGATGTTAACAGAAACCCCTAAGAGAGGTGTGCATATAGATCAGAGGAGAATAGTGCAGACTGTCAGTCCAGTGTCAGGGAGCTCAGTGGGTCCATCGCCAGATGAATTAGATGACTGGATAAGGGGAATGGAAAAGCGAAAACCTCGATAACAAAACATAAATGTGAGCAAACAGAGAGTGGATTTAGAAG
This sequence comes from Lissotriton vulgaris, assembly GCF_964263255.1. Lineage (NCBI taxonomy): Eukaryota > Metazoa > Chordata > Amphibia > Caudata > Salamandridae > Lissotriton > Lissotriton vulgaris. Next base: position 284,534,287 of record NC_141700.1, read on the forward strand.
AAATGATTATTGGTACAATAAGCCCAGATAGATTGAGTAGCTACCGCCGAGATGAAGAGTTGTTATTCTTGTGCAAAAATATTACTTGGAAAGCAATAAATCTTCATGAGAAATTGACAGAGGTTGCTTGTGAATATGGAGTAGACCTAGAGAAGTCCAGGGTGTTACAGAAAACGTATAGACTGGGTTTTACTGAAAAGGATTAGGAGAGACCATGAGAAGCGGGAGGAAATGTACAAACGTCTTCCCCAGAAGCAGCAGTGTTTAACAATGAAAATGTAGAAATTTGTAACATGTTGCTGACTAAAGGAAATGTGTATTTGAAAATCGTGGTTTACCTAATAAGAAATAAACTTAACAAAGAACACTATGAAAAAGTTTTTGTAAAATGTTACAACACGTGTGGGTTGGACATGTAGGGTTAGGGTATAATTGAGGTGCCCTAGGGGGTGTGTCGGTAGGCACAATTGGAAAGAAGCTTAGAGGGAGGTCGTCGCTGCCCGTCAGTGTGCTGAGGCGTACCTGTTTCCTGTTACTTTCCTGCAATCTGTATCCTGATAATCTTGGTTCCCTGAATCTGTCTCAGGGGACCCCCTACTATCCCCTTGGCCAGGGGGTGATATTTCTCGAAATTCTTTAGGTTAGTATTAGCTAAATGATCCGTACTTTGCATAATCATTTGCAAATGTATTTGTCTCTAAACCTTTTGTCTCTTCGCCTACCCACTCCTTCATTTGCATGTGTTCAATTGATATGGCTTGACACTGTTTTGCATATACATTTGTTCTCTCTCTCTCATCCTCTCTGTGATTGATCGTTTTGTTTACCTTGTAACCTGTACATGATGAACATTTTACCTTCACATTATTTGTGATAAATACTATTAACCTTACATTGTGAATTATTTAGAAGAATAGAGTGTTAGTTTTAATTATTACCATCAACTTCTCAACCTTTGGTCCATCGAACAGAAGAAAGAGACTTGATTACAGGTTTAGTTATGGATTTAGTGTATTAGGAATGAGCCTGACTTATGAAACACTGATTTAACTCAAAACCCGAGGCAGCGCAACAGGGATCTTTGAGTTGGGTATATGTGATTGGGCCAAAGGTAAGTCTTACAAGTTTTTATTGATCCCCGATTGGCGCTGGATCACCAATAAGGTTGTTTGTTAAAATTGTTTATTTAGTTCTTGTGAAATCTGGTAACTGGGCCGTATCATGGTGTGTACTGTTCAGCACTGATGTCCCATGACCACGAAAACGGATACATTCAAACGAGATAAGTAACAGACAATTAGCACTTCTTACTCCAGAGGACGGTAGGAGGTTACAAACGCAGCATGGTATAGCAAAACGCACACAATACAATCACTGTCAAAGCATAGATATTACTAGCATGAAGATTAGTTCATCGTTTACAAGATGTCGATATATAAGGCAGTTGTACTTTAATGCCGTTTATTTCGAATGATCAAGTCTCTCTCTCAATACAGAACAAAACAAAGAATTAACATGCATACTGTATTCAAGAATTCTAATATACAACCTCCAGCAATTACAATACATTTTAAAATAGACGGTGCACGTTCTCAGTGCCATTTATAAAAATCTTCCCATTGCACAATAATTTCACATCAAAAATGGCTTAAACTTCAAATAAAGCTGAGAGACATTGCATAAAACTTAATGAGCTTAGAAATTATAAAAGCATTCCCTTTTGAGATTCTTGTAAAGGAGAGGAACAATATAAGCAGCAAAGGTGGTTTGAGCTAAGACATTGTTCGTAATCACAGGGAAATATTTCCTGCAGAAACATATACAAATGGACTCTTATTATACGCATGGTGAATGCAGGAGTCTTAAAAGTTTGCTAAATGTTGTACAGGGCATGACATGTATTTAACTGTAGGTGGCCCTTAAACGTGGTTTTATGAAACGTTTTTTCTCTTCCTTGCACAAAAGAGCTTTTAAATGTATCAAGGGTTCTCCCACCAACCCTTTTGGGGTGTGACAAATGTCTGGGTCTAAGTTAGCGCAACATTTCTCATACAACTGGTAAAGCTGCTGCTGCTGCTGATCGCGCATTGTTTTATTTTAAAATTGTCCGAAATTGCGTATTTGCACATCAATTGCTCTTAAACTCGCTTATTTGCACTATATTTTAGAGGAAGGCAGCGAGTTAGGCTGTTCCTCGTACCTTGTTTCTTTTGGCTGCCGAATCCCGTGCTCCGTTCCAACACGGCTGAGTGCCGATTGAGTGGAGAGCAAAGGGGAAGTAGGCAGACCAATCACTGTACATCCCCTGCGAGCGGGAGGGCAGAGCCAGGAGCCAGCGCTTCCCGCGCTTCCCGTTACTTAACAAAATGTGCTGGCAGACGCACAGCGGACGAGCGCAGCAGGCAAGCCTGTCTGCGCCCGTCCGCGACCGACCGGGACCAGGGGCCATACCCCCTGCAGGTAGTACCCATCCCCCGCAGGCCACCATCAGCTATTCTCGCAACGAGCTGCTGGCCCATGCACCCAATCCTGGTCATAACCACAGACAATGCACTCTGACCGGTCCTGGACTTTCATATGGTCCAATCTCCAGTCACGCTTGCAGATGGTCTAGCATGGGCCAATCACAACCAGGCTGCTCGAAGAGCTGTGATCACTTGAAGCTTTTCTGCCTATATTCCAATGCTAGATCCCTTCCTAAACATGCCATTGGCATATGGGACCTGCTGAATGAAAAGAACCCAGATCTGGTTTTTATAACCTCAACCTAGCTGAATGACACTAACGCCCCAGACCTGGCCAATGAATTACCTAGTAACTACAAAATTATCAAACAAGACAGAGTTGGAAGCAGGGGAGGGGTGGTTGCTATTATATTTAAAGACCACCTGACCTGTCTTCCGGTGCAGGTAACCTCCTACAATGAACATCAAATTCTCCCTTTTCAATTACTCTACGAAGGCCTCACCATCCTAGCAGGAACAGTAATTTATAACCCCCCCTGGCCAACAAGTCAATTTTAGCGCTAAATTACTCACCCAACTTCTACCAACTTGCCTAAATACAATAACTACTAAGTAATCGGAGATTTTAATATGCACTATGAGAAAAAAGACACCCTAGCAGTCTCCCAACTGGAGAGTGATATGAGGATCCTTAATCTTAAACAGTGGATAGAGGGACCGACCCATACAGCTGGGCATACGCTCGATCTACTCTTTTCTAACATCGAGGCCACAGACATTCATGAGACCTTGCCATTACTTTGGACAGATCACTCCCTCATAGTCTTCACACTGGGATTATCCATTAAACCAATGAAATCCAGGGTAACCCATCAGATTTCTAACCGAGCCTGGAGGCTAATTAACGAATGCACCTTTGAAGCACATTTTTTAAATACTAATATAGAGTTCTCAGATGACACCACAGTATGTGCAGATACAGCCACTCTTGAAACTGAGATTCATCAAACGCTAGACAAACTGGCCCGTTTCGGAAATCCCGGAAACGGCCCAATATGGAAAAATGGTACACCCCACAATTAAAAAGCCTCAAGAGGGAGTGCCAGAAACTTGAACATCTATGGAGACGGCTCAAAAACGAAGCAAACAAACTAAGTTATATGCTCAAATTGAGGTCCTATAATCTCACCATAAAGATTACAAAGAAAACTACTATTCCCAGCGCATCAATGAGAGCTGCAATTCAGCCAAAGAACTTTTTAGAATTGTTAAGGAACTCAATAAGCCGTCTAGCACAACTCAAACCCTTACCCCTTCGGTAGAGGCCTGTGAAAGAATTAGTGATTTCTTCTCCGAAAAAATTAGAAAGATCTACACCACCTTCAGTCCCCAGAGTTCCCATAGTACAACCAATGTAACCAATACAGCCCCGCCCATTCCCTATCCGGAAGTTACACCAACCCTGGGCAGCTTTGAGCCCCTCACAGTTGATGAGGTTCTGAAAGCTATGAGTACAGTAAAATCAGGATCCCCGTTGGACCCCTGCCCCCATTTCGTCTTCTCAAAGATTGCCTAAGAACTGCCATCTTTCCGGACTTATGGAAACATGCCTCAGTGATTCCCCTCTTGAAAAAAGCCGGGACGGACGTCCTTAACCCCGAAAATTACCGCCCCATCTCTCAGCTCCCTAACGTTTCTAAGGTTTTAGAGAAATTGATAAATGGTCAGCTGACCAAATATCTGGAAACAAACCATCTCCTTGATCCCTCCCAGACAGGATTCAGAGCCAACAACAGGACTGAGGCAACGCTGCTGGCTGTGTCGGACAGTGTTAGATCATGCACCGACCAAGGAGGGGCGGTGGCTCTTATACTGTTGGACCTGTCGGCGGCGTTCGACGCGGTTTCCCACAACAACCTGTTGAACATCCTTTATGAAAAAGGAGTTCACTCTACTGCCCTAAACTGGTTACATTCATTTCTGAGTAACCGTACACAAGCAGTGCATATGGGCCAATTTCATTCCAAACCCAGTCCCATCGGTTGTGGGGTCCCTCAAGGTGCCTCATTAAGCCCCACCCTCTTCAATGTCTATATGTCATCACTAGCTAAAATTGGCAGGAAGTGGGGCATTGGCATCTGCTCCTATGCAGATGACACGCAACTGATGGTGGCCCTGGACGAAAAACCAGATATCACCAAATCAAAACTGCATAACTGTCTTTCTGAAATGGCCCAGTGGATGCACACACATTGCCTGAAACTGAACGCTGGCAAATCCGAAATCCTATTGTTCGGAGGCGCGAAACGAGTGTGGGACGCCACCTGGTGGCCACCCACCTTAGGCAAGGCCCCCACGCCAAAACAACAGGCAAAAAACCTGGGTATCATTATGGACGACGCCCTGACCATGAAGGATCACGTGCGATCCCTTTGTGGCAAAGGCTTCGCTATCCTCAAGCTTTTAGCCAGACTGTTCTCATGGATACCACTGGACTGCAGACGCTCGGTAACACAAGCTTTGCTGGTCAGCCTTATGGACTATGGCAATGCCTTATTCGTAGGCATGAATGAGGATCTATTCACACGCCTACAAGTACTGCAGAATGCAGCAGCAAAACTTGTCTGCAATAAGGGAAAGTTTGATTCCAACTCAGACTGCCCTTAGAAATTGCATTGGCTGCCGATGCGCCAGAGAGCAGTTTTCAAACTACTCAGCCATACCCATAGAGCTCTCTACAAAACAGGCCCTAGAATACTTCAGGAAAAGATCGAATTTTATGTTCCCACGAGAAACTTGCGATCGCTTCAATCAGCCATCGCCAGAACAAGACGCATTACAGGAGGTCGCTCATTTTCCTACCTAGCAGCAAAGAGGTGGAACGAGCTTCCTCAAGACTTAAGACATACCTCTAACTATCTCCAGTTCCGGAAAAAATTAAAAACACATCTATTCTCCAAACCTTAAGTATCAGCATACTAGCGCCAGGTTGGCAGATTTATCAGTTCTAGCATTAGCGCCTTGATATCCCTTGTGATGAGTGTTGCGCTTTACAAATAACATTAAAAAAAAACAATGTGATGATAGCTAAGAAACAAGTTACTTACCTGTAACAATGGTTTTGCAGCCTGCAGCTCTTGCAAATTCACATGCTCAGCATTTTGCCATCTACTGGTTGGAACTGGAAAGTCCTACTTGGTTGAACCCTTTTTTAGGTCTCGCCAGACGGCCTCTTGGAATCACTTAAGACTTCCAAGAGACTTCTCCGTGTGGGTCTGCCTCCTTCCACACATCCCATTGGCCTTTTTGTGTGGCTTTGAATAATGAAAACACGCAAATGACCAAAGACGGGTGCATGTCCCGTCTTTCTTCAAAACTTTCACTCCCATGGCCTAGGAGTCTTGCGAGGTAGCAGAGGCGCACATTGTGCCAGCTGCATTCCTCTCTCATCGTTATCTTGGCTTTCGCGGCCGAGCTTGTTTTTAAATGATTGTCAGCACGAGACATTCTTTTTCTTTTGCAAGACACCTTCTACATGTTGTATTTGTCAACGCCTGCTATTTACACTATTCCGTCTGCATACGAGACACGCACAGAAAGATTTATAGTTCCTTAAATTGAATATCCTGCTCTGATGCCGTTTTGAATTCTAAAGAGCATTTTACATCATCTGTAGAAGACGACTTCACTATTCCTAAATTATTTTTTCCCCAATTGTTGTGTTTTATTTTTTTTAATTAAAATTTACACTTTTTGGTTTCTAAATTAGTCTAATGTGACAATTAACCTTTCTTTTACTACAGAAAAAGGGAGGTATATGACGGCACTGAAGTCCCTACACTCCAAAAATCACTACCTTAACTACCAGAATTCAAGTGTTTCAAGGGCGCATGGGCCGGTAGGGCTATCACTTGCACTGTGTACCCACCCGCAGCCGTAGGCATAGAGGAAGAGGAATCAGTCAGAGTTGGACTATGCTGGCGTGATCAAAATGCTTAGCTTTAGACTTTTTCTTAGCTGTCAACGCCTTGGCAACCTCTTCATTGATCATGGCCTGCACCTCCGCAGTTGAAAGCAAGCCAGTGCAACCGACAGACTGGGTAGTCTGCCCCGCCTCCAGCCCATCCCCAAGGAGTCCCTATGAGTCAGGCCTCACGGCCAGGTCAATTTCCACGCCACTTTACTGCACCGGAGACAGAGCACAGCTCTGACGTGTGCAGACCGTCCTCGAGGAAGCTGTGCTTACACCCTAGACTCAGCCCTTCCCAAAATACTCATGGAGAAGAGAAGCTGTGAGGCAGAACACTAAAGAATCCAGGTCGGTAGAAATGCCAAACAAGCAGGCCATCAAAAAAGAAGTGAACGGCCGCTTGTCTGTTGTTATCAGGACTGGTTCAGGACTGGTGCCCCATGAATTGAATGATTAGAGGCATTGTTTTTTCCCTTTCTTGTATATGGTGTTTTTGTGAATATTTCTCATTTATATTGCTTGTAAAATGTGTATTTGTAGTATCGTGCTTCATGTGAACCATGTGAATGTTGCTATTTGAGTATTCTTGATGTTTGGATATATGTAAATGTTTTCTAAAAAACTATGGAATAAGTAAACAAATTTAAAAAAAATAAAAGAAAAGTGTGCCCGCTTAGGATTTTTTGGGCTAAGTGAGGTACGATTATATTCTGAATAATCTAACTGGCCATCTTTTTTGTTGTTCTAAATTAGAGTGGTCTAGGCCAGCTAGCACACAGACCCAAGCCTTTTTTGGTTTAATTGATCGAAGAACCAGTTTTAATTAACCTGCGCTGGAGCGAGCATGCCTCACTCACCCATCTGTGTATACAGACATAAAAGAACAGGAGATGTGGGGGGCGTGAATATTTTATAAGGTTAGGGGGGGTGTTTACAAGGCATAGGGCAAACACAAGGAGATGATAAACGGAGCGCTGAAACTTTTCAGACACTCACCCCCAGTCACAGATCTAGGTTGCATCCATCATCATTCTTTAGCTCACTTCACCACCTCAGTTCAGACCCAGCTATATGCAAATTAGTCAGGACCCTATGCCTCATGGGATCAGTCCAGCCCAAACTGCCAAGCCAGGTCTTCCTTAAACTGGAAACAAGCATCCTGGAACAGGTTTCTGGGTAACACCCTTCATCAGCCAGGCTATCTTGAATCCAGTGGCAAAGTGAGCAAGGGACCCACGTCTGGGCATACCCTGCCAACTTAGGATGAACAAAGCACACACAGGGAGATGATGGACAGAGTGCTGAAACTTTTCGGATACTCACCCCAAGTCACAGATCTAGTTTGAATCCATCATCATTCTTTAGCTCACTTCGCCACCTTAGTTCAGACCCAGCTATATGCAAATCAGTCTTGAACCTGTGCCTCACGGGAACAGTCCAGCCCGAACCGCCAAGCCAGGTCTTCCCTGAACCGGAAACAAGCATCCTGGGACAGGTTTCTGGGTAACACCCTTCATCAGCCAGGCTAGCTTGAATCCATTGGCAAAGTGAGCAAGGGACCCACGTCTGGGCACAGGGGCCTCAAGATGTAATGGAAATGAGCGAGAGGGACGAGGAGGCAACGCTTTTGCAGACAAAGGGGCTTGTAATATCCAAAACACTTTATATTTGTATTTACTGCCAAAGGCGTTAATTTTTTCTCTTAATTCGATTTCTTCTGCATCTCCCTAATTCTAAAAAATGATGGGGGAAAGGGTGCACTGCCATTCTCAATTGCAGCATTCTACCCATCCCCAAGTAAGGATTTGCAGGACTGGGTCTGTGCTTAACTGTCCCAAATGACTCTGCCCGGTTGAATGGTGCGTTGTGTTCCTTTCTGAGTGCAGGTGGTTGGATGTAGCCGTTTTAGTATAGTGTGGGAGTAGTGCCTCATGGAGTAAAGGATAAGCATTGTGCCTGTTTAATTGGAGGGTGAGGATGCACCTTTGAGACTGCAGATTGAACAACTTGCCTGCATGCAGGGTGGTGTTGTGTAAGGTATGTAGTGCATCTGTGCGAATATAGGGTGAGTGTTAAGTCTGCGTGAGAGAAATCTGAGTAATGTCCATTAGTGCAGGGATTCATAGTGTACTGTAAGTGCATCTGAGGACAGGGCAAGCATAGTGCCCAAATGTACGATAATATTGTGTAGGGTGAGTGGTGTGCCTTTGTAAGTGCAGAACATTAAAGTCAGACTTTCGGACTGAGCCCTTTCTGCTGGGCCACCTCATATTTTTGCCTTCTTTTGGTCAACCACTTTTTGTTTGCTTTTAGGACTCCTGCTAGCCAGTGGTAAATTGATGGTGCTCTGTCTCTTAAGCAAGGTAAAATTGGCCAACAACTAATTCTCACATTTATTTTACTTATAAGTCCCTAGAAAATGGTACTAAATGTATCCAGGGCCTGTAAATTAATTGGCACTAGATGTACCCAGGGCTCCTGCACTCATTGTGCCTCCGACTAAATTAGCACCTTAAAACGTCTCAGGCATGCCACTGCAGCCTGTAGTGCGTGTTTCAAACTGCATTTTCGCCCTGGCAAAATAAGCCTTTTGTCATGCCTAACCCTTCCTTTTTAATACTTATTAGTTACTCCTATGGCAAGCTCAAAAGCTCATAGGGCATTTACATGTCCTGACAGTGAAAAACTCCTACAGTTGCTTTCAGTGTAGAAAGACTATCTCTCCCATAGACTAGCACTGGGTTACCTTATTTACACATATTAAGTGATAACGACAGCGTGGGAACAGATATAGAAATGCTTCTTCCACTCATCTGAATTTTTAGAAAGTTACACTGAAGCATACAAAAAAGTGATGGATGGAAGACATGAATTAATCTTAGCCACCGGTTACTACTCTGCGGCGCATTCCAGTCAGCGTCGTATACCAGTCCATCATTATTTTGCACACTATGCTATCTCGGTTTAGACCCAGCTATGTAAAAATCAGTCTTGACCTGAACCAAATGGGAACAGTCCCAGCCCGAACTGCTAGGCCAGGTCCTCCCTGAACCAGAACACAAGCAACCCAGGACCGGTTTCACCCTTATTAGGGGGTATGACAAAGGTATAACTTGTTTCCAGGGGCATATGTGACACTGCCAGTGGCTTCGATTAATTAAAGTGTCCCATCCATTGCCTTGTTTTGTTTTTTATATAGGTCACGAGGGAGTATTCTTAGAGTGTCTATCACAAAGCTAGGCCATGAGTGCCAACGCTCCCTCATCTCTTCAGATAACTTCGACAGATGTGGCGAAGTTGAAGATCTCTTTAACTTCTTGCTCTTCTTATGCCTGTGGGACTTACCTGACTTCTCTGATGACCCTGATGACGAGCGCTTGGAGTGGCTCAGGGATCAATCCTGGTACCTTCCTCTCGACTGAAATTGTGAGTGTGACGAGGAGCTTGAGGGACTGCTCCCTCAAGGCCTCAGGGGGGAAAGGTTGTGGCAGTCGATGAAGGTCTTGATGTTGTGATCTCGCTCCCAACACCAGAGACACACCAAACGTGGGTCCATCACTGGCATCTGCCAGCTTTCCTAGCTGACATCCTCGATGCACCCAGAGACAAATACTTGACTAAAAGTTTTAAAAAAATGTAAGTCAAGACTAAGAGTACCTCTTCCTCGGATTTGCTATTACTGGTGCGCAAACAAAAGAACTGCCATCCGCACGCTGAGGTGATGCCTATTTAGGACCGCGCACATCACTTCTGGCATGTAAGATGTCACACGGAGCAGAACGATGCTACCTACTGGTGCACAGGATTGCTGCTCGCGAAAAATGTCATGGGGATGATTCGAACATGAGGAATCTATGGCTAGAAGTCTATCAGATATGTACGGTGCATGGAGTAGAACATTCATCATAAAGGCAACAAGGTAGATAGATCCCTGGACTAGCCATCAGGCTTAAGAAAAGAGGCAAATAAATATATGGTGTTTAAACAAAATAGTGTTAACACAAGCCTGTACTGAATGCTCCTCATCATCTCGAGATAGAGTGGCATACCATCCTTAACTAACAAAAAAGCACTGTGAAATAACCATAGACAGATTACTTAGCAAATAAAGCTTTATATCACCTTTAGAATGGGCCTTAATACAATCGGGGTCCTCAAAAACTAAAATTTCCCAGGGCTCTCACACTGTTTTTTTTAAACAACCTATGAAAAAAATATAACAAGCATAATCAAGACATAAACAGAGACGTATAACCACCATATTGAAAGCTGCGTCTCGGACCTACCAAATCAAGTGCCACAATAGGAGAGGTTGGTGTCTGATTATATTCTCAAGGTAAACCATGCCCAGATCCATGTGGCAAACGTGAGTGGAATAACTATGAGGGACAACCAACAACCTTCTAAGAAAAGCATTTTCAGTCCGTTGTAAATACTGTACATTATTATAATCCGGGAACCAGCTCCGTAGGTAGCCACAGAGACACACTTACTCCTACATACCAAACTCATCGCCCTGAGGGGTTTCATTCCCAACTTGGACACAAATCTAAAAACAGCTTCAAACGCCTTATCAAAATGTTGCTTCCTAATATTGTGTAGATGAACCCAATTACACATCGAATCAAACTAAACTGCAGTCCCAAATACGAAAAAGTATCAACTGTACCTATAGGAGCACCATAAACTATTCAACCAATAAACCTCACATCTCTAGGGTCCCAGGCCATAGTGAACGTTTTATAGTTATGGGTAAGAACACCAGTGCAACAGTTTTGGTATCAGGACCACCAGCTGAGGACTACTGAACACTATCGCAAAACTGGGGCGGAGGAATTAAAGTGCCTGGGTATAACTTAAGATTTGGGCAGATATGGGCTTCCTTACGGTACCGGACAGATAAGGGACAGGGCAGATGCGCAAAGAGATGTTGTGCTGCAGAACGTTCACCTCCGATGCTGCAGTTAATAATAGGGACAGTTCTGGAAAACTAGGCAGCAAGGTCTTCCTGGATACTGGGCGGATCGTTCCCTTGTCATCCACAAATGCTTCCATCAGGCGGGCCTTTATCTTTTTCTGCTTTTCACCTCTCACAGATTCATTTAGCTTCATTTTACACTTCAGGGTTTGAATGAGTCTGTTACAGAAGCTGTTGTAGCTAAACGAAAAGTCACTGGAGGGAGGGGGTACAAATTATCTTAATTGTGGAGCACATGCACAAAGCCATGTAATACAATTAAAATGCAAGCATCACTGAAAATGCAGACGCTCCTCAAATCTACAGACTGAGTTTCAGCGGACTTTACCGTGTCTTCACTGGCTGTGCATCAGCAGGCTCATGCTGAGTTGGTTCCAATGGGTCAGGGCGGTTTATACTTTGAGCACAGCTAGTCCTCTGCTTCTTTTTTCTGGCTGTTAAGCAACCAATGTCAAGCACAATAGGGGTGGGGTGGGTCAAGAAAGAGTTAGGGATTCTTCTGCAGACAGCTTCAGATTTGGACCATGGGCCCAGGAAAAATAGAAAGCCGTTCCTCATATCCACAGAGGAAAAAGGAAAGTTTCAAGGAAAGCATCATTGTATCCAAAGCCTGTGAGCATTAGAATGCAAATCTGACACTAACCGCTAGACTCCTAATACCCTGTTAAGAAGCTAGCCTTGACTAATGATGAGGGCACTTTTAGGGTAAGCACCTAACGAGTATTGTCAGATTCACATCAACTCCAAAGACACTGAGTGGGTGAAGGCGCCTTATCCCCATGTTGGCACAGAGAAGCACCGCGCCCACAACACGGCAACGGAAAAACTCTTTACTCGTGTGTGCTGACGACATTCGAGCTGTAAGATTTGCATACTTTTCTATTTTGAATAATCTGACTAAATCTGTAGATTACAACTCCAGCAGTAATTCTGTAATATGCAGCGTTCAAATGTAAGACAAGAAGTCCAAATTAAGCACTGAGAAAATAAAGGCAGGCTTTGTACAATGGCATTGAGAGCAATGCTTTTTTTGCCAGAAGGTTCGCCATGTTCGAGTCTACTCGAGGAATGTGTCAATGGTTCAGTGGCGGCTGGTGGATTTTGAAAGTGGTGGGGCGAAAAATGTATAATCCTAATGTAATAAGTGAACGAGCGAAGCGAGCGAGCCTGAACTGCAAAAGCAGGGTGCGGGGGATTCACCCCGCAAGAAAATTGAGAAAATGGATTCAAATGGTGGGTTTTACACCACATATTTACTGCAAATTGTTGAGAAAATGGGGATCCAATATAGCATTTTGAAGCACAAGTGTGAAGAAAACATTATAATCAAATCAGAAATGTGCCCAATCCTCAAACTAGTCTGCTTGCAAAAGGACCCCCAAGCCAGGCACATACAACCAACGGAAACAGGCCCTCTAAGTGTTTCCCACCTGTAACACATCTCTGAACCACCTGTTTTCATTGTATATAATAATGAAAATGCTGCAGTTTATTCTTATTTATCTTATGCAACTTACAGCCATTGACAAAGCCTGTCGCCCTGGTTGGTTGTGGGCTTAATGTCACTTGTATTATATATCTGGAGGCAATGACAGAAGAAGCACAATACCAGTGAGGCGCAAACTATGCTAATTACAGATTTTTAGATTGACAGTTTTAAGCCATGCTCATAATTACATTGGCTTCCCCTACGAGCAACCCCCCCCTCCCAGTTTTTTCATCCAACTTAAAGCCCTGCACACAAAGAAGTGTGAGTGTGTTTCTTTTGTATATGGAGGGAGGCATGGTGGAAACGAAACGAAAGGCAGTGCATGGTTTGAGGTGGGCAGGGTTCGGCGATTAGTCGTCATTTGTTCTTCATCATGGCAACTAAGTGAATATCTGCAACAGCTACTAGGGCTTCATTGAAATAATGACGTTTTGCATGGCGCTTGCATGGCCGGTGGGGTAGGAGGCAGCCAAATGTAAATTGCGTAATGGCTTTGAGCAAGCAGTGGATTAGAGCAATGCTGCAGGGGTGTATGAATGTTATTCGGAAGCATGACTGCAGAGACAAATGTATCGAGGGATGAAAAAGATAACTGGATTCATCTGTGAATTAAAGGGCTGGTTGAGGAAGAATGAAGATGTAAAATGCCATGATTACATTAAATATCCAGCTGATGTGCATTGAGAAAAATTAACATTTAAGTTGTTTCATCTACATTGCTGTGCAATACGCTGACATGAATTAAACAAAATCAAAATACTGGCAGTTCTTAGTAGAAGAATGATCATACGTCACACCTAGTGATGTAAACCCACACAGTGCTCAATATAAGCGTAGTAACCACTCAGGCAGTCGCAAGTTCCACCTAAACTATCAACGAAGCCCTGTGCACCTCTGTGGTACCCAGAGGGGCCCCCACCATGTCTGTTTGCAGGAACAGCAGTGCACACAGACCTAATATATCCTCCTCTCTGCAGCCATCCTCCTGGATCACGGCAATCTCTGACTCCTTAAGGCAGATTCAGCTATGCATCCAGAAAAAAAGAAATCAATAAGTACCAAAATCTGAGTCCAAAAATAGGAATATCTGCCCCCTTCATCCACTCGGCCTCTGCGCACCAAAATAGACTCATTTGTGAAATGCCAACAATGCTGCAGGCACTTTCATGCCCAAACAGGGTGTGGGTAACTGTAAACAAGGGCTCACCCCCTCAAACACTCCCCCAGCTCCTATTATTACTTCTGACACTTTTTCTCCACGTGGCTCCTACTAAAGCGCAGAAATTCTGCCTCAGTGCCTTCTCAGCGCTTCAGATTTATTGGGGGCCTCAAGAGGTCGTAGACAGAGGGACACGCGATGGAGCAGGGAATCTGTTGGCTAAACTTGCCAGGGGTTTGGGTCTGTGGACATGTGAACTGCAGAAGAAGAGACCATGTCACATAAAAAACACGATTAAAAAGAGCTGGATTAGAACAATTAGAGCTTCTGGGATCGAGGGTACAAAAGTCACGAAGGAAAAGAAAAAGTACAAATAAAAACTGTGCTTTTCCTATTTCTAATCCTTTTTTCAAACAAAAAAGATGTCAATAAATATCAATCCAAATCACTCTTATAGTGTCAACACATTTACTTGCAGCAGCTTCAGGGCACTCTGAGACGATCAGAGAGAACTGCAACAATTTCAGGATTAATAAGACATTTCTGAGACCACTACTAAACATGGCCCGTGGGCCCTTTAAAATATTTTACGGTTTTCTTTGTTATTTTAGATGAGGCGTTTGGACATTTTTCCGGACCTGAATAATCAGGGGCCATGTGGCTTTCTTTCCGGCTCTGCATGAAACCGGCACCTGCCTTGACAGCCTTCTACGAGAGTGTACTGTTAAAACACATTCGTGAGGCAGGGAAAATGGAAGGCTGAGCTGATCTGGCCCTCCTAATGTTGGGAGCTGTTTTTGAAGCACAGCGCAATGACAATAAAATGCCAACTGTTTGCTATAAATGCAACGAAGGCACTTATGAAAAGCTACTAGTTAACTCTCCTAATAACTATACCAGCTGCCCGACAGCAGAAAATTAAGGCTGACAATGAAAGAATGCAAGGCCTCTTTTTTGCGAATGATAGCGAGGCAGGGGTCGGTAAATCCCGGCGTACCAAGGGTGCCATGGGTCCCAGTGGAAACAAGCAAAAAATGAGACCTCATGTCACCAATTAAACAGTAAAGCGCAGCTACGATTGGTGTCAGAGAGCACCGCATAGGCGCATGCAGTCGCACACATACAAAGACCTACTGGATCTGGGAGCGTGCTAAGCCATGATAAATATACACAGTTAGTTTCCTCCTCCACCTGCACTCAAGGCGAACATTCAAACAAACTCATGCAGAACTGCATTGTAAAATAAGCACTTGTTTTTCGAGGCTGCTTTCCTTCCAGGGTCCCTGTTGCCTTTGTCTGTGCCTGCTCAAGGTTCATAAGCATGCTCTTGACACCTATGATCCTAGCACTGATACCACTTCAGAGGCCTACGGCAAGCACGGTTTGCATATAATTAAATACCCTCTACGATCATGGCACACGCACATGGGTTCAAGCAGTCACCATCTCACCAACATACACATAGGTGAATGAAAGGGTACCCCGCCCCCGATCTTCCTGCGGTAGGTACAAGCACATGGAAGAGAGTGGGCACTAGTGCACATGACACCATGCTTGTGGACTCGTTCTTTAAGTGCCAGTCCTGACCGCAGGGATTTGAGCATCTGTGTAAGTGTACCCAGCTGTTATTTGCGCACATGAAAGTGCGCACCCGCCCTGTGCTCCTAGAATCAGATTCTAAACACAATGGTTGGTGTGGACTTCTGTGCTAGTTCTTCCAGTGCCACGCCAAACCAGAAATGTGCCGTGCGGTGCCTCTGCACCAGTGAGGCCCGCTCTAAGTACAAACCACAAGAAAGGCCGTTTTAATTATAACGAAGCATATGTTCCCTTGCACAAGTACTCCCCGCAGCAGCCGCACGTTTAAGAAAAAGTGCATTTGCATTAGTGCAAGTTCTGACCGCAAGGAAATGTGCTACTGTACTAGTGCTCAGGCCATGCATTGCAATCACACGCATATGTAGAGAGAGACACCACGCACACCGACGCACTTCTGTAGTGAATAATAGTGATTGTTGTACACAAAAAACTTACGTTTTATGTGGAATTGTGTGACTCACTCGACTGACTGCAGACACGATGAAGAGACACTCACTGACTGCTGCAGGCACACACGAAGGTCTACTACACACTCTCCTCGTGACTCTCTCTGACTGTTGATGTAAGGGCACGCCAGGCGCGGTGACGTGCACATACAGCATGGGGAAATGGCCAATCACCACTCAATGGCTTAACATAAGCCACATGTGATTGGCCACACTTAGAAAACATCCACCACCCAAGCGCGACACCAGTGCTGAAGTCTCCGCGGTGTCTCAGCCAATCCTGGTGCAGCGCTACCAGCACCACTGCGCCAGGATTGGCTAAAGAGCAGGCTTAATACTGCCCATTGTGAGACCCGGGGGACCCGGGTCCCTGCCTGTTTAAGTGCTGTAGGGAGAAGGAGGAGGAAAGGTACTACTGGGTGTGCGCATGCGTGGGCCAGTCGTGAAAATGACTAGTTCGAAATGCGCACACACAAGTGCCTGCTGCGCGCAGCGCTACCTATTTCTGCTCAGATGGCCACACTCACTGTCACTCATTGCCGAAGCCCCGCCCCCACGCCTTCCGCGATTCCGATGCTGTCGGGCTTGTCCCAGTACAGCTGGCTCTCTCTGCCGCAAACTGCAAGTGCGCTCAGGATAATTTATTTTTTAAGCTATTTTACTTCCTAATTGCAGCGTGTTGTCCATGGCTAAGTGGGGCAACGCCCCAACGCCCCTAATGGACGCACCGCCACTGCAATGGTTCCTCCCTGGTTCATGTATGTGAAGCGGATTGCAGAAGTGCCGGTCAGGTGGCATTAAGGCTTTCACAGGCGTTGACAAATTCCATGCCCTTTACAGCAAGGTGCCACAAATCACTTGAACTATAATGGCCTGTGTGCCTCAATAATAGCTACCCATCTTTCTTGACTTCAGCAAGTTCAAAGTTCAAGTTCGGGCATTTGTATAGCGCACTACTCACCCAGAGGGTCTCAAGGCCCTGGTTCATTATTTGTCGAAAAACCAGGTCTTAAGTTCTTTTCTGAAGAAGATGTGGCTCTGCATAAGGCGGAGGTGGGTGGGGAGTGAGTTCCAGGTCTTGGCAGCCAGGAAGGAGAAGGATCTGCCTCCCATGGTGGATTTCCGGATGCCGGGACTGCGGCGAGGGCTTGATTGGATGATCTTAGTTGACGGGTGGGTTTGTAGAAGGACAGACGAGTGTTGAGGCATTCGGGTCCTAGATTGTAGAGGGCCTTGTGTGCGTGGGTGAGAAGGCGGAAAGTAATTCTTTTGTTGACGGGAAGCCAGTGGAGGTCTTTAAGATGACCGGTGATGTGATCTTGGCGCGGGATGTCTAATATGAGTCTCGCGGACGCGTTTTGGATGCGCTGGAGTTTATTCTGTAATTTTGTTGTGATTCCGGCGTAAAGTGTGTTACCATAATCCAGTCGGCTCGTGACCAATGCGTGGGTGACAGTCTTTCTTGTCTCGAGGGGGATCCAGCGGAAGATCTTTTTGAGAATACGAAGTACGTTGAAGCAGGAGGACGAGACGGCGTTGACTTGTCTGGACATCGAGAGAGAGGAGTCTAGGATGAAGCCAAGGTTACGTGCATGGTCTGTGGGTGTGGGTGCTGTGCCCAGAGCGGAGGGCCACCAAGAGTCGTCCCAAGCTGAGGGGGAAGATCCTAGGATGAGCACCTCCGTTTTGTCTGAGTTGAGTTTTAGGCGGCTTTGTTTCATCCATTCGGCTACTTCTTTCATGCCTTCGTGAAGATTGGATTTGGCGGTGTTGGGGTCTTTGGTGAGGGAAAGGATTAGCTGGGTGTCGTCGGCGTAGGAGATGATGTTGAGGTTGTGTTGACGCGCGATGGAGGCGAGAGGACTCATGTAGACGTTGAAGAGGGTGGGACTGAGTGAGGATCCTTGAGGTACGCCGCAGATGACTTCGGTGGCCTCTGAGTAGAATGGGGGGAGTCAGACTCTTTGAGTTCTCCTAGCGAGGAATGAGATGATCCAGTCCAAGGTTTTTCCTTGTAATCCAATGTTGCTGAGGCGTTGTATAAGGGTTCTGTGGCAGACTGTGTCGAAAGCGGCGGAAAGGTCGAGTAGGATGAGGGCTGCTGTTTCTCCGTTGTCCAGGAGTGCTCGGATGTCGTCGGTCGCTGCAATGAGGGCGGTTTCAGTGCTGTGTTTGGCTCGAAACCCGGATTGAGATAGATCAAGGGAGTTGTTGGATTCAAGGAAGGCGGTGAGCTGGCTGTTGACGGCTTTCTCGATGACTTTGGCCGGGAAAGGAAGGAGGGATATGGGTCGGTAGTTTTTCAGTTCTGAGGGGTCTGCTGTGGGTTTCTTCAGAAGAGCGCTGAGTTCTGCGTGTTTCCAGCTTTCTGGAAAGGTGGCAGAGTTGAAAGAGCAGTTGATGACATCACGGAGTTGGGGTGCGATGATGGAGTCAGCTTTGTTGAAGATGTGGTGGGGACAGGGGTCAGAAGGCGATCCAGAGTGGATTGAGTTCATGAGGCGAATGGTGTCTTCAGTGGTGATTGGCTTCCAGGCGCTGAGGTAGTTAGTTGGAGGAGTAGGATCTGAAGGAGGTGGGGCGGGTAGATCGCTGGGAGAATTCTTGAAGCTGTGGTGGATGTCGGCGACTTTGTTGTAGAAAAAGTAAGATAGCGCATCGCAGAGGTCTTGGGAGGGAGTGATGTCGTTAGATGCTGTGGAGGGATTGGTGAATTCTTTGACGATATTGAAGAGTTCCTTGCTGTTATGAGTGTTGTTGTCGAGACGATCCTTGAATGCTGATTTCTTGGCGGATTGGATCAGCTGGTGGTGTTTGCGGGTGACTGTCTTGAGGGAGGTCATGTTGTCTGAGGTTGGGTTTTTTCTCCAGTTCTTCTCCATGGTGCGGCATAGCTTCTTGGATTTTTTAAGTTCCTCGTTGAACCAGGGAGCCTTTCTGCTGGCTGATTTCATCTGATGTTTTTTCAGGGGTGCTAATTCGTCCGCACTGTGGGTAATCCATTGCCTGAGGTTGGTGGCTGCTTGGTCTGGGTCCATTGAGAGGGTGGGAGGGTTTTGGTTGAGTGAAGTGAGGAGTTGGTCGGTGGTGATTTTGTTCCAGTTTCTCCGGGGAATAGGTAGTGGACGGTTGTGGGTCAGGGTGGTTTTGTAGCTGAAGTGAACACAGCTATGATCCGTCCAGCGGAGAGCTGTGGTGCGATCGAAGGAGATGTGCTTGCTGGAGGTGAAGATAGGGTCGAGCGTGTGTCCGGCTACATGGGTGGGGGTGTCAACAAGTTGTTTGAGTCCGAGATTGGCCAGGTTGTCCAGAAGGGTGGTGGTGTTGCTGTCGTGTTTGTTTTCAAGGTGGAAGTTGAGGTCTCCTAGAAGCATGTAGTTCTCGGAGGCGAGGGCGTGTGGGCTGACGAAGTCTGTGATGTCATCGCTGAATTGAGTGCGGGTACCTGGAGGTCTGTAGATGAGGGTGCCTCTAAGTGTGGTCCTGGGGTCGGTGTGGATCTGGAAGTGGAGATGTTCGGCGGATGCAAGATTGTCATCGGAGCTGGTTGTGATTTTGATGGTGTTTTTGTGGACGATGGCGATGCCTCCTCCTGTTTGATTGGTGCGGTCTTTCCGGATAATCTTGTAAGCGTCCGGTATGGCTATGGCGATGTCGGGGGCTGATGATGTGTTCATCCATGTTTCAGTAAGGAAGGCGATGTCAGGTGATGTAGTGTCGATTAGGTCCCAGAGTTCTGCTGCGTGTCTGTGGACCGAGCGGGTGTTGAGCAGGATGCAATTTAGGTGGTTAGAGTCGCAGTTGTGGTTGGAGGACGTGGATTTGGTCAGTGTTCTGAAGCAGTTGAACTTGCAGGGGAGGCAGGTGAATGGGCCGTGGGTGCGTCCTGGAGTAGCTTCGCAGCATAGTGGTGTACGTCCGGGATTGAGGGCGAGGAGAGTAGCGGCATCATATGTGACTCTAGTGGGCTGGGTATGGCGGGGGCCAGGGGGTCTGGTGCAGGGCGCGGTCCGGGCGTGGACGGGCGTAGACGGGCTTACCTTTGGCGCACCTTGGGCGCGCATGGGGCGCGACCGCTGCGCGTGAACGCTGCGCGGAAGTACATCAGTCATATTCAGATAGTGGGGGGAGGGACGACGGCGGAGCAGCTGGGAGGCGGGGTGGATATCCGGGGAGGGGAGACTAAACAACAACAAGGTAGTATACAAAATGGCAGTCGGGGCACAGACTTACAATCACACGCTAAAAAAACTACTATTAGGGCACAGGGAGACAAATAGTGAAAGCGAGGCACCACAGACAAAGCTCAGCGTTACAGCGCGCTGTGCTAGTATGCTAATTAGTCCGATTTGGACTAGCGCTACTCTGCTAAAGTAAGCTGCTCAGATGAACTGCACAACAGCTAATTTGAAGGAGCGCTATGTAAATAAATAAGTAGTCAAATTGGGCGCAGCACAAAGCAGCAAATCAGCTGAATGAATAAATAAGCAATTAAATTGGGCGCAGCACAAAGCAGCAAAGCAGCTGAATGAAACGATACCGCAGTGAGGTCGGGGAGGCAGCGTGAGGAGGAGCGACCGCCTCTGACGAGTCAGGATGGTCACAGAGGTCGCGTGGACAGACCGAGCCTGATGAACTGTGGGAGGGCGGAGCAGCTGGGAGGCGGGGTGGATATCCGGGGAGGGGAGACTAAACAACAACAAGGTAGTATACAAAATGGCAGTCGGGGCACAGACTTACAATCACACGCTAAAAAAACTACTATTAGGGCACAGGGAGACAAATAGTGAAAGCGAGGCACCACAGACAAAGCTCAGCGTTACAGCGCGCTGTGCTAGTATGCTAATTAGTCCGATTTGGACTAGCGCTACTCTGCTAAAGTAAGCTGCTCAGATGAACTGCACAACAGCTAATTTGAAGGAGCGCTATGTAAAAAAATAAGTAGTCAAATCGGGCGCAGCACAAAGCAGCAAATCAGCTGAATGAATAAATAAGCAATCAAATTGGGTGCAGCACAAAGCAGCAAAGCAGCTAAATGAAACAATACCGCAGTGAGGTCGGGGAGGCAGCGTGAGGAGGAGCTACCGCCTCTGACGAGTCAGGATGGTCACAGAGGTGGCGTGGACAGACCGAGCCTGATGAACTGTGGGAGGGCGGAGCAGCTGGGAGGCGGGGTGGATATCCGGGGAGGGGAGACTAAACAACAACAAGGTAGTATACAAAATGGCAGTCGGGGCACAGACTTACAATCACACGCTAAAAAAACTATTAGGGCACAGGGAGACACAATAGTGAAAGCGAGGCACCACAGACAAAGCTCAGCGTTACAGCGTGCTGTGCTAGTATGCTAATTAGTCCGATTTGGACTAGCGCTACTCTGCTAAAGTAAGCTGCTCAGACGAACTGCACAACAGCTAATTTGAAGGAGCGCTATGTAAATAAATAAGTAGTCAAATCGGGCGCAGCACAAAGCAGCAAATCAGCTGAATGAATAAATAAGCAATCAAATTGGGCGCAGCACAAAGCAGCAAAGCAGCTGAATGAAACGATACCGCAGTGAGGTCGGGGAGGCAGCGTGAGGAGGAGCGACCGCCTCTGACGAGGGGGGCTTGGGGGGGGGGCAGCCGACCGGAGGGAGGTCCCCCCCCGGGCTGTTTGGGAGGGGCACGTGGGGGGGGGGGGTTGCGGTGCAGGCTGAATTGGGCTACATTTGGGCTACTTTTGGGCTCTCCTTTTCCTACTGGGGGAGCCCAATTATATATTCCCCTGGCTCTTCCTCCCGGCCACCATTTTAGGCTGGATGACCTGGTGGCCGGGAGCTCATTTAGCTTAATTTTTAAAAAAAATTCTAGTTGTAGGTTGTAGTTTGAATTTTTTCCTTGTGTCTTGTGAGGATTATCGTGTTCTTGAAGCCATCCGGCTTCTGAGCGAGACAGGACGTCTCGACCTCGTCATTGGTGATGCAGCAGGGCCGTCGCGTCCTCAGCGGCAGGCCTCAGCTGGTTTTGCCGTGGTGGTCGCGGCTTGTGTGTCCCCGAAGCGGTCCCGCCGGGAAGCGGTAAGCGAAAGGGGCCGCCCACGCTCTAGGAGAACGGACCCTGGTTCTGTGGCGCAGGTGAAAGCCGGAGCGGCTTTGTCGTGTCAGGCGGGAGTGGGGGAAGGGGGGGCATTGGTTTCTATGGCCCCCGTGTTGCCTCCGGTTCGTTCGCTTTCGGTCCCCGCTGCGAGAGGCAAGCGGGCCGTTAAGCGCGGAGGCAGGAAGCGCTCTGCTTCTGCCTCCGTTGTCTCACTTGATGTGCCGGCCAGAGAGGCGCCGACGGTTGACGCGTATGCGCAGGGGGCATTAGTGTTATCGGCTGAAGTGCCGGTGGGGCCTTTATACGTTCAACATGCTCTGGGGGCCCCTGGTGCTCTAGAAAACGTGGAATTGTTGCAAGCATATGAGGGGGCAAGGGGTGCTCCGTTTTTGACGCCGGTTCGTGAGTCAGGTGTGCAGTTGTCTGGGGCTGGTGGCATTACCAATCAGTTAGAGGCTGGGCACGTGGTTTCTGGGGGTGATTTTGTCCCTTTTAGCCCCCTGTTATTTTCTCCTCCTGTATCTACTCGTGGGGAGGTGGTTTCTGTGCTGAGTGGCTCTGTGGGGGAGGGGGAGACGGCGCAGGTTGAAAGGCGGGCAGGGGATGTTTCACATGGGCAGTTTGCTAGTCATGATATGTTGTGTACTCCTTCTTATATTCCTGGATCAGTTGGAGGGTTAGTTGAGCCTGCGGTTGAAGGTAGAACTTTTTCCTCTTTGCAAGGGAGTGGCAGTAAGCAGGTGGGTGCCAGATCTTGGGAGGGTTTAGATGTCTTTCCATCATGGGCAGAGGGAGTTCGCGATGTGGGTGGTGTTACGCCTATCACAGGGACTGACATGTTGAGTGGTTTTGGGGGCATTTTGAAGTTTCCGGGCTTGCATGTGGGGGGTAGACCTTCTTGGAGGGTAGTGAAGTCTTTGTCTGATGCACAGCAGGAGTGGCATAGCGGGCAGGTTTTAGGTCCCGCGTCTAAGTTTGTTCAGGAGTTATTGGATTGGAGTAGTGGTGGTGAAGAAGTGAAACCGTCCCCTCCTCGGCAGGTGTTGTCTGTTCGGACCACGGGGTCTGCTTCTCAGCAGGCTGGTCAAGTACAAGTTCAGGAGTCTAGGTCTTGTGTAGCTATGGGGATTGATATGTTTGGAAGTTTTGGTAGTAAGGGTCCCAGCACATCAGTCCAGCCTTTATCTTCACAGGTCAGGGAGCGTCGTGGAGCGGTAGACTTGGTAGGGCGGAGTGCGGCCCAGTGGCACCGAGGAGAAGGGAGGGTGGAGCCTGGCGCGGCATACCCCGTACCGGCGAGGGATCCCGGCGCGGTCAACGTAAGCAGGTCCGGCGCGACTTCGTTGGCCCCAACATCTTCGTCTCAGGATCTCGGCGCGGTCAGCAGAAGCAGGTCAGGCGCGGCCTCGCTGGCCCCAATTCATTTTTCTCAAGTTCTCGGCGGGGTCGGCAGAAGCAGGCCCAGTGCGTCCTCGCTGGCCCCAACGTCTTGTTCTCAAGATCTCGGCGGGGTCGGCAGAAGCAGGCCCGGCGCGTCCTCGCTGGCCCCAACGTCTTTATCTCATCAAAAAAGGGATTTGTCATTGGATAAGGTGTGCAAAAGTAGTCAACGTTTAGGGGAGTACAGACGGGTCCAGTCGGCTCCCCCGCCTCGTGTTTCAGTCAGGGCTGGTAAGGCCCAGGTTGGTTTTCAAAATCCGTCAGTGGTGTTTGCCCCTCCTAGGTTGGAGGAATCTCTAGTGCTGGATTATGATGATGACAGCCCTGAGGAGGGCGAGTTACGTGCTGAGGGCACAAGGGGGGGGGGCATTTTCACGTTTCTGATAATGTTTTACAGGCACCAGTGGTGGTGCGTCCGAAAGTTGCAGTTTCCAGACCTACTCGAGAGAGCGGCCCATTGGTGAGGGTTCCTCGGACGGTCGACGATGTGGAGCAACTGGCATGGAGAATGCGGCCGGCTCAAGTTCCTTTGTTAAAACCAGGTGAGCTTTCTGTGCCACGGGCCAAACCAACAATGGTGTCTGTGGGGACGGGTGGTGAACCAGTTCCAGAAGGTTTGGACGTTAAGCTCTACAAGGGTCGTTATGTAAAAGATCAAGGGGTGGGTACGAGTGATGGGGGTGTGGGTTCCAAGGTGGATTCTAGCACTGGTACTGAGCCCATAGAGGTAGGTAAAGATCCCCCACAGAGCAAGGAGCTTAAGATAAAGAAATTACCTTACATGGGCGTTACGAAACCTTTGGGCGCTCATTTAATGTTAGCTACTAAAGAAAGGATTTGGAAGGGTGAGTATGTCGAAATTTTAAAGCTGTTGCACAGGGAGGTTCGCTCTAAGGAAGGGTCTAAGGAAGAGGAATATGAGCTGGCGAAGCGCCCAAAGGTTCCTTTGACGATAGAAAACTGGACGGCGGCATTTCTGATATATGCTAGCGTCTACTGCGAAAAGTTCCCTGAGCGCTGCGTAGCCATTTTTAAGTATATGGATGTGATTAGGAAAGCGCAGATAACTGGCAGTGGTTTCGCATGGGCGCAGTATGATGAGGAATTCAGAGCACGGATGGCTTGGGATCCTGAGGCGAAATGGGGGGAGTTGGACAATGACTTATGGCAACACACTATGGGTGCATCGGCTGGTGGCAAGACAATTTTTACAGCTAGCGGCTACCCGTTACTTTACCGGCCCTTTCAGGGGAAGCCCACCCGGGGAGGGGTGGGTACAGCAGCGTCAACACAACCTGCCAATGGGACCTGTTGGGATTTTAACAGGGGTCACTGCCCCAGGGAATATTGTAAGTTCAGGCATGAATGTTCCCAATGTGGAAGAACGCATCCATTGGCCAGGTGTTGGGGACCTCGCGTTCCAGGGAGTTGACAATGGTCACAGCAGCCTACCAACGCCCCTGGTACTGCACAGCAGCCTCAGCCTCCTAGGGGAGGAAAAAGCACTTCAGGAGCTGGGCCCAAAGGCTCGTACTCCGGTTAAAGTTTTTCAGCTAGCAGTGGCTCTGAGAGATTATGGGAATGCTGATGCTTGTAAGTTATTGCTGGATGGTTTTCGGGAGGGTTTTCGGCTTGGCTATACAGGACCGCGGCTGCGGCGGTGGTCCAAAAATCTACTGTCGGCCGATGAACATAAAGTTGTAGTGCAAGACAAATTGGATAAAGAAGTGTGAGAGGGGAGGATGGCAGGTCCTTTTGATGATTGGCCTTTAGAGAATCTCATTGTTTCCCCCATTGGTGTAGTCCCAAAGAAGGAGGCTGGGCAATTTCGTTTAATTCAACATTTGTCATGGCCGGAGGGCTCTTCGGTTAATGACTTCATTGATGAGGAAGCTGCTTCGGTGTCATATTCTTCAGTGGATGTGGCAATGGCCCTGGTTGTGACTGCCGGCTCTGATGCGGAGATGGCTAAATGCGATATAAAATCTGCATTCCGTTTGCTACCAGTACATCCCGGGGATTGGGACCTTTTGGGGATTCAATTTTATGGGAAATGGTATGTTGATAAAGCTTTACCAATGGGTTGTTCCATCTCCTGCGCATTATTTGAGACTTTCAGCACTTTCCTCCAATGGTTTTTCACTGATTGTTCAGGACAACAGCTAGTAACACACTACTTGGACGATTTCTTTTTTGTGGGCGCTCCCAATTCCTCAGCATGTCAGAATGCTTTGCGGACTTTCCAGACTCTGATGGATTTCTTAGGTGTGCCGTTGGCACCAGAAAAGACAATGGGCCCCTGCGCGACCATGTCTTTTTTGGGTATTGAGATAGATTCTCATGCTATGGAAGCACGTTTACCGGTGGAGAAGAAGGCGAAAATGTTGGAACTATTGCATTCCATGTTGAATAAGTCAAAAGTGACAGTCCAAGAGATTCAAGTGCTGTTAGGCCATCTTAATTTTGCTTGCAGGGTGGTCAGGGCAGGTAGAACTTTTTGCAGGCGTCTGGGTAGGGCTCTATCAGGACAATTTTTACCTCACCATCACGTCCGCTTATCAGCAGGGGTTAAGGAAGATCTGCGGATGTGGGTAGCCTTTTTACATTCTTTCAATGGAATTCCCCTGTACAGAGAGGAAGATTGGGTCTGGGACGTCCACATTTTTTCTGATGCTGCAGGCAGTGATGGTTTCGGTCTTTACTGGCAGGGCAGATGGTGTGCAGAACAGTGGCCTGCTAAGTGGAAGAACGGAGGCAGGAGTATTGCATTTCTAGAGCTATTCCCGGTGGTGGTTGCCTTGACCTTGTGGGGTCGTAAGCTTGCTCACAAAAAAGTCCTGTTTCGCATTGATAATAAGGCGGTGGTAGACATTATCAATAGGCAGTCGGCCAGGGATGCCCAGATTTTGAAGCTTTTGAGGGTCTTTGTTTTGGGGTGCTTGAAGTATGACATCAGTTTTAAGGCCTTGCACATTCCTGGTGTGGACAATGACATTGCGGATGCTTTGTCTCGTTCACAGTGGGAGAGATTCCATGGGCTAGCCTCGGAGGCGGACAGGACACCGACCCCCATGCCAGAACATCTTTGGACTGTAGGCGAGACAGGGTCTTACAGTTGGTGGTAGGTTCGCTGGCAGTTTCCACTAGGACAGCATATGAATTGGCCTGGAAAGAGTTCTTAGAGTCTGGAGCTTGCTGGCGTGAACCCGGTTGGAGACGTTCTGAGGATGTGGTGCAGTTTATTCTTCGCTTGATGGATAAAGGTCTGACTCGGGTGACAATTGCGGGAAAATTGGCTGGTATTGCGTTCATGGGCAAATTACTGTGGGGCTATTCTCCTTCTGCGGGGGAGGTTGGTAAACGCATGCTGGAGGGTTGGTCCAGGGAGCGGGGAAGGGAGCAGATGGTCCGACAACCTTTGTCATGGCAGACCTTGCCCGAGTTTTGCAAGCATTGCCCTCTGTTTGTTTGGATGAGTTTGAGGTTTGTCTCTTTTCAACTCTCATGGTGTGGATGTTTTTCGGTGCTTTTAGAGTGTCGGAACTGTTGGGTTCTAAAGTTAATTTTGGGGTGGGGTGGGGTGATGTTCAATTTTTAGAGACAGGTTTACACATTTAGCTGGCTCGCGCGAAAACTGATCAGGGAAGGGTATTTGGCTAGAGGCATCTTCTCCTTCTGAGACGTGCCCTTTGCGGTGGGCCAAGCGTTTGAGAGTTTGTTCGGGGGCGGCTGATGAGGGCTCTGTTTTTCAACATCTGGATGGTTCCAGGGTGACTGACTATCAACTGCGCATGGTGCTGCGTAAAGCTCTGCGTTTTCTTGGTTTGGATGAAAGACATTATGGTACACATTCCTTCAGGATTGGGGCAGAAACGGAGGCTCATAATAGGGGTTGGTCGCAGCAGGATATTATGTCTTTAGGGCGATGGTCTTCCGACTGCTTTCAGCGCTATGTGCGGAATGATCCTGGTGCGGCGCCTGCGTCTGCTAATTTTCCTTAAAGTTTGATGCTGCTTTTCTTTTTCAGGTTCAGTGGCCGGCCCCTGTTCATCTGTTATGATGATCTGGATTGTTGGGCATTCCTTCGTAAGGCGTGCGGAAGCTCAAGCTATAAAAAGTTATTTTGGTCTTACGCTTGGTTTTAATGATCGCTTGTTTAATGTTGTGTGGAAGGGTAAAGGGGGTATGATTTGGAGGGAGCTTATTCCTGCTTTGAATTCCTGGTTGGTAGTAGGTATTTGTCCGGATGTGTTGCTTTTACACCTCGGTGAAAATGATCTTTGTGGGGTGAAAGGGGTGGTTCTTTTGAGAACTATGAAGAAAGATCTTTCCCTCATAAAACAACAGTGGTCAGGCTGTCATGTTTTGTGGACCAAATTGGTCCCCCGAAGAATTTGGAGGGGTGCGATTAAGCCTAGGGCAGTTGATAAAGCGCGCAGGAAATTAAATTTAGAGGTTTCTCGTTTTTGCAGAGATCTAGGTTTTGGGCGGGTGTCCCATAAGGACATTCGTTATGACACTCTGGAGTTGTTTCGCAGCGATGGAGTTCATTTGTCTCGAATTGGGATGGATTTATATTTATTGGAGTTGAGAGAGGTACTTTCTAGGTGCTTGAAAATTCAGAATTTTCTTGGTTGAGGTTCTTTGGTTATCTGTTGTTTAGTTTTTGGGGGGCAGAAAGAGAGGGGTGTATTTCTTTCCCCCCCTCTTTTCTGGGTGGCGGAAATTGGGGGTTCTTTGTCAGCAGGGACATGAAGGTTGTTGGGATTTTGTTAAAATGGGGCTATGGCTGGAGAAGTTTAAATAGTTGTTTCGTGGGGTGGTTACACTGTTTTGGTTAACGTAAGTTGTTGGTGGGCAATTTGGGAATGTGATGTTATGCTTTTGGGTTGGGATGATGTTTAAATGATTATGCAGGTTTTTGTATTGTTTGAATTGTAATTATGTTGTGCAGGGTGGGGGGGGATTGTGACGTATTAGGGGCGGGCCTGACGTTTGGGGTTTTAAGGTAATAGTTTAATTAGTGAGGACTAGTTTTGTAAGGCGTTTGCCAGGGTTGTATTGTTGTGAATATGCACCTGTTTCAATAAAGCGGCCTTTTTCACACTCTCAATTTGGTTTGGTGTCTGCTCACCCCCCCTCACCCCTCCCTCCCAAGTCAGGATGGTCACAGAGGTGGCGTGGAGAGACCGAGCCTGATGAACTGTGGGAGGGCGGAGCAGCTGGGAGGCGGGGTGGATATCCGGGGAGGGGAGACTAAACAACAACAAGGTAGTATACAAAATGGCAGTCGGGGCACAGACTTACAATCACACGCTAAAAAACTACTATTAGGGCACAGGGAGACAAATAGTGAAAGCGAGGCACCACAGACAAAGCTCAGCGTTACAGCGCGCTGTGCTAGTATGCTAATTAGTCCGATTTGGACTAGCGCTACTCTGCTAAGGTAAGCTGCTCAGACGAACTGCACAACAGCTCATTTGAAGGAGCGCTATGTAAATAAATAAGTAGTCAAATTGGGCGCAGCACAAAGCAGCAAATCAGCTGAATGAATAAATAAGCAATCAAATTGGGCGCAGCACAAAGCAGCAAAGCAGCTGAATGAAACGATACCGCAGTGAGGTCGGGGAGGCAGCGTGAGGAGGAGCGACCGCCTCTGACGAGTCCTATTGTGGCACTTGATTTGGTAGGTCCGAGACGCAGCTTTCAATATGGTGGTTATTCGTCTCTGTTTAAGTCTTGATTATGCTTGTTATATTTCTTTCTTAGGTTGTTTAAAAAAAAACAGGGTGAGAGCCCTGGGAAATTTGAGTTTTTGAGGACCCCAATTGTATTAAGGCCCATTCTAAAGGCTCATCTAACTTGCAGCAAAGTGAGGCAAGCAGCAACTATTTCTTCCCTCAACGTCTGGGACCAGCACGCCTTCAGTAATATCCTTCAATTGCTGTGCGTCATTTGAGACTTACTAATTTTTTTTAGCAAGATGTCAGACAGCACTCCCCTGCCATAAAGTGCCTGAGTTTGGTTTACTTGTAGAGGAGTGGTCACGGATTACTTTTTCTTTAATATCTGCGTCTGGCTCACCTGTAAAAGGGTGGCAGCCGCGCCTCCAATCAGAAGAAGTGGTGACTCGGCCATCTGTGCATTCTTAATCGCTGTCACTGTGTTGGTTAACCCAGGGCCAGCGGTCACGGCGGCCACTCCAACCGTGCCTAAGCAGTAAGAAAAAGTAGCTTGTTAGTCCAGAAAAAAAGAAATCAAATGGGAAACATGGAAAAGAGGTTACACACCACAAATGCCAGTTTACTACAATGGTGCAGAATAGATAACAAATGCAGAGTACCCCAGAGAACCGAAACAATAGGTTACATACCTATGTACACCACAGGACCGTGTACCTCTGGAGCAGCGGTTCTTAACCTTTTGACTTCCGCTGACCCCAATGGAATCACTAAAGCCGAGGGCTATCAAAACAATTTCCACGATTTAAGTATTGTATTTTATTCACAAATAAAGAAAAGTGAAAAACCAAAATGTTATGTGAATTTAAAAGTGATGGAAGGCGGAACTTTTAGTTTTTGTACTTTTACTTTTGTAAGTCGAAGCGATAGCCTGGACTCTAGCCTATCACTTTGTATTGTTTGTTCCTAGTGCATGCATTCTTTTTGTCAGTGCATACCAGTGCTTCTTGAATTGAGGCAACTAATTGTCCTAACTAATTCACTTTGCTGCATTTGCACTGCATCCCCAAACCAAGATAAGAATACCAACTTAATTTTTAGCTTCAAGTTTCAAATTCCTTCACCTTTACATAGGTTTTAAAAGGTTCCGTTTTTCAATCCTGCCTTTTGATGTATAAGCAATCTATTAATCTGCCTTTAAATTTCTTAAACAGTAGCGGACCCCCTGAGTAGATATCATGGGGAAAAGGACGATAGATGAGAATGTCAGGTCTTCACAGTAGGGAGGTACACAACACACTTCGAATATATACAAGTAAAGGGCACAGGCGTCAAATGTGGCGTACACTGGAACCCCTGTTCATAATTAGCATTCTCGAGAGTACCTCGGGCTATGCCAGAGCAGGGTGATAAGCCATTCTTTGTGTGATCTCCTGCAGCTGCAGAGCAGCCAGCAATATCAAAGCACTTCAGTGCAGTATGAGCAAAGCAGAAATCCCAGGTACGGAAAGCAATCCCCAGTACCATAGAGGAGTATGCGCACAAGCAGCAGTTAAATGTCCAAGCAAAGAAAACAACCCTGAGAAAGCTAATGAACAGACAGAATGACTACACTTACAGAAAGAATATATTCCGAAGTATTTCCAGGGCACTCGGGTAGACGGCGTCAGCCCAGTATTTTCACAGGGTAGTCACCGTCCACCCTACCAAGAAGAAGGGCCCTACTGAAGTATGCTGAACTTGTCCTGGTGTAATTTTCAGACACTGGGACAGGTTCAGCAAACACAACAAAATGTAAAGAGGGGGGGCGGGGAGCTATTAGGAAACATACAGGTCCAGTACTACTGCTCCCAAAGACGGACGTAGTCTCTCTCAATATATTTGGGTTTTAATGATGGTGAGGGAATTGCTCCTTTTGAATATAGTGCCCTCAGACACCCTTGCAAGTGTCATGCTTCATCATCGGGCGATGCTCCTCGTGGGGGTGGCGCTGCTGTCCTCCACGGGTCCCGCAAGAGGGCTCTTTATCGGAGATCTTTTAAGGAGACACCAAAGTTGTGCATGTGGGTGTGTGGGCCTAGGACAGTGAGTGAGTGAGTGCGTTAAAATAACCTATCCGGTACCCAGAACCTAGTTTTATTCGGGGTTCCGAAAAGTAAGGGTAAAAAACATAGGATGAGTAGCACCTCCTTGAAGCAAATGTAGAGGAGGAATGAATGTCTTCCTGCTGCTCTCAAAATCCAGGTGAATGAGTGAAAGGTGAGATTAAGTCAACATGTTTCGCGCTTAAAGGTGGTCCCCAATGGATCTAGGAGCGCTTAGTCGAACGTGAGGTGAAAATAAGAGAAAGAGATTAGGAATCAGGGAAAAGACACCCTGTATTCCTACTGTACCTATCATCAGGTGTTGATGCATCTAAGCGCTAGTAGGAACATATGGTTCGAGTTCCATTACCAACCTAGTGATTTGAAAAGGGATAAAAAAGAGAGACAGACATACAGAACAACATGTGAATCACATGTTAACGGTGGCAATCACTAGGACTCGAATGTCCTCACAGACAGGCATTCAAATCCTCAGACATACTCGTGGGCATGCTCTTGTCGACATACTGCCAGATAGTCATAAGTGCAAATTTAGCGCACGGCTGAGACCCGTGCAGTGATGCACACACAGGTCTGGTATCGCTTTCGACTGGCTGGACATAGCCAGAGGCTGTGGGTGTATAGCATGCTCATATCTTGTTCGTAAAGCTAATAGTGTACAGGGTGGTGATTTGGCTGAATCATTAAAATTATTAGAATACAGGCTTCACTGTCATGCTGCCCGTGGCAGTTTGTGAGCCTTATTAGTCAGATGCGGTGGGCATACTGCATGCAACTACCTCGTTCGTGAACCAAACGAAAAACAGACTGATGGCACAGCTGACTCAGTAAAAGCAACGCCTTTGTGCTCTGGGCAGTCCAATCGCCTTAAAAAATGCATAATCTGACGATCATGGGTGTCTCGAAAATAAGACAGTTGTGGCGACAGTATTAAAGGACGTGGTGCCACGTGGTGCCACACACATACAACACTAGTGAACAAGCTTGACCGCATACCCCTTAATTCAAAATCTTCTCTTTGAGGTCAGAAGTAGCATTAACACACGCGCTCTGTAGGTAAGCAGCGATACACACGTATGTTCCTCGCGCATGCGTGTGGGACAAACACTGACTACCATCACGCGTGAATGGAAGGATGCCGGAACAATAGTGCACATGCGCTGTACACACTTGATCTATGATGTAGACACTAATCCCAGGTCGGCGTCCGTTCCATCACATACGAAAGCCCTGTATGGTCAGAAAGCGGATGCTCCGTACAAGGACATACAATCAGTGGCGGGAAACACCCCTAATTAGCATACACCCCCACCTCCGCCAATGAGGATGAAAGGGTATAAGTATCCTTGACCACATCCTTACTCCACATCAGCGGAGCAGCGTGCGGGGTAAGACGGTGATCAGAGAGTCCTGTTCTTGTGAGTATGATACCGAACAACTAAGTACACACGACCAGCTGTAATCCTCTACAAAAGTAAGTGCGATAGAATGAATGATTAAAGCTGCATCATTCTCTACCACAGATAGCCACTGAAGCAACACCCCGACGTCCCGATTTTGCTCATGAAGCCTTCAAAGAAGCTTCACAAGTAGGAATACATCTTACAGAACACCCTAGTACTTTATGTGTTTTATGTTGTATGTGTTGTGAGTCCCTTTTAACAGGATTATAATATAAGCAAATGATATGGTTCCTGGTGACTGCACCTGTTTGAACTACCCGCTACATGGGTAACCATTAGTTGTTATTTTTGTCTTTCTACAGGTCATTGTGCTTGTAGCAGACCGCTGTAGGCACACTTAGCCTATAATTTCAATTTCACTTTTCTGTAAATACACAATTTTTAGTAATAAAGACGTGAGTAGGGAGGGGAGGTTGTGCCCCCGTCCTGAGGAAGGAGCTGGTCTCCGAAACATGTCCGACAACAACGCACACCAGAGGTCAAGTTCATTACACAACTTAGACCTCGTCCTGCACTTCTTTTAACAGTACCAGCCAGAGTTCAGAGTAAAAAGTTTTTTTCTTTTATACTCTAGTGCCAGGTACTTTTTAATTTTTCACTACACACCCCCCACTCACTCTAAATATACCCCACACACTGGACACCACACATAGTCAACACCATAAGTGCTCCCGCGTAGCCGTAGGTCGCAGCACGCCGCATCCCGATAGAGGGGTGCGAAGACCCCGATGATGAAGCATGACACCAAGGGGCCTTTTGGTGTGTAAGGGGTATTTTACACAACACTGAGTGCTTCAAAATTGATTGATCACTCTTTCCCCTTTCCCTGTTGGATTCACTTTGTTTATTTAATTATCCTCGTGGAGCACGAATCCAACGATTTGCTCTACCTCCCTCAAGTGTTTGTGATATGGGACAAGGTAGCCATACGTAAGGGACTGACGACCTTTCCTTACCCTGACACTCCCATAGCAGGCAACCCACTATTCCTTCCGGCCCTCCACTCACAAACATTTGCCAAATGGTTACAGGGGGGTTGCAGAGTGATTGGAGATCTGTACGAGGGAGGAACGCTTAAGACATTTACCCAGTGCAGGGAAGAATTTTGTCTCCCACTGGGAGCGGGACTACAGTATGCACAGTTGCAGCACTGGGTGTCTTCACCAGAGATGCAACAGGCTGCTGTCCGGCCATTCACCCCCTTTGAGCGGTTGGTCCGTTCCTTTGATGACTCTAAAGGCCTTATATCTCAGACATACCAGATCCTACAACACCCTCCGGTGCTAACTACACACCCATATCAACGCCAATGGCAGCTGACGTCAACCACAGAAATCACACCTACACAGTGGAATCGCATATGGCGAGACATTCCTAGGGTTTATCGTAGCATCTCACAGAGGGAAAACGCGTACAAAATTATGACACAATGGTATTACACACCCGCTCGTCTGCACAAAATGTTCCCTGCCACATCCCCCTTGTGCTGGAGGTGTTTGAATGCATCTGGAGACTTCATTCACATTTGGTGGGATTGTCCGCTCCTGACCCTGCTCTGGAAGGAAGTCCTTAGTCATATTAAAGAGGTACTGGGCTTCCCCCTGCCTGAATCTGCAGTCACAATCCTTTTGGGCCTTAAACCTGATAACCTAAAAGCGCTCACTCACAGCGATTGGACTATATCACTTCACATGTTTGGGGCGGCTAAACAACTTATAGCACTATATTGGAAAAAAAGCGGGGACTCCCCAATTGCCGCTTGGTTTGTGCGCTTGTGGTATGTAATAACTATGGAACTTTTTACAGCGCGGCTGCAATCAGGAGACACCTGCTTCACCGCTGTTTGGCGACCCTTAGTTAAATATATCTGTAAAATAGAACATGCGCGCTATTTACCCTCCAAGCTTAGAGCACTGCGACTCTTTGAGTCAGATCCCAACAGAACAGTTGTGCATGCCAACCCTTTCAACAAGCATTAAGGCCTTCATTCTCCACACCTGACACCGTCACACACCTCTTCCTGTTCGTCCACCCAACCGCCTACGTTGCTGTATACCTCTCCTTTCTACCATCTCCTCTTTTACTGTCCATCTCCCGCTATCCACTTTATATGGGCCTCTAGCCTGTGTTCTTAATGTTATTGGTTTTTATCAGGTCCTGAGACTTTCCGCAGCACGATAATACAGTTATATGTACTAGACCACGCGGCGGGCCCAACAAGGGTTGTAGGCGACATGCTGTGTTCCAATTAGATTATTAATGCCTTTGTCTATGCTGGGAAACACTTTAAAGCAACGCGGCCGGCTCTAAATGGGTTGTGGGCTTAACACTGTGTATGCCTGTACCTATGTTCTACTCCTGATTCAGAAAATAAAACAGATTTTGAACAAAACAAAAGTGGTTGCAAAAAAAAAAAGTGATAGCGAGTGTGCCTGGGGGTATAAGTACACTCTAGTTCGAGGTCATTAATTCTGCCCAGGGTGTCTCGTCGTTCAGGCCCTCTGAGTTGCTCTTCAATCTATGGACCCGGCGTTGTTCCTGCCTAAATAGTGTGCTGTTTGTCCAGTTAGGATTAGATTCAATAATTGTCCATCTGAGACTGTCTGTGTTGTGATTCTTTTCAGTGAAATGACTCAGTAGTTTGGTATTAGTTTTTCTACAGTATATGGTACTTTTATGCTCCCCTATTCCAATTTTGACTCGTCTCGTAGTCATCCCCACATACCTCTTTTCACACTGGCAAGTGATAACATATATACCATTTTTTGTATTGCAGTTGGTGTGCCTCCTCTGATGCCAAGGTCTGGCCAGACCAAGGTCAATCTGTTTAGAAGCCGATGTGAGGGGACACACAGAACAGGACCCACAGAGTTATTGACCCTCCACCGGCGGTAGAGCCCATAGGGTGGATTGTGTGGGGGGGTGGGTTGCTTTTGGGACGTGTGTGGACCAAAAGGTCCTTTAGATTTTGGGTGCGTTTAAATGCAAAAAGAGTATGCCCCAGTGTTTCCTAATCACTTTCTGGATCTTACTGGAACTGGGCGTGAACGTGGTCACACGTGATCGCCTCTGTCTCTGGTTTGTCCTTCACCTCGAGGTTGTTCCGAGCCCGTTTCTGTGCCTGCCGTATTATTTTCTTAGAATAATGTTGAGTTTGAGAAACAATCCCAGATTCTATCAAACAGCCTATCGGAGCGACATTATCCTAAGAAAATAATGTGCGGGGGGAGTATTGTTCCAATATGATCCTGACTGGGCGCAGTCTGGAGCCTCACACTTTGATGCAAATGGAATGGAGGAGAAACAAAGGCACACAGCTTGTTATCACTTTACAGGTAGTTAAGAGCAGCATAGTTTCGACTTTGTTCAGTCCATGTATATAAAAAATATGCCTGCATTGTAGGAATGTCAGACTTATTGGTCTGTCCCAGTACTTACACTAATAATTTAAATATCACTATGTTATTTCTTTTATAGCGCTACTCATCCCTATGCAGGGTGTCAGAGCACTTTACATAACATACACATCATACATTGACAATAAATCATGTAAGTGTGTGAATTAATGCACAAGAATGGTTAGAAGGTGTAGAAGTCACATGTACTTCATAGATCACTGTGCTATATTAGAAGGATTACAATTTATGAACTGCAAGCAGTGAAAAAAATCTGTGTTAAAAGCAGTAACTCACTTATCGGCATAGACAAAACACAGATCTTTCCAGCAAAAGTGTTAACCTTCAGAGTTATCTTATAATTATCATTCTTCCCTGAGATTTACTGGGCACACAAAGATCTCTGCAACAAGTGCCTTAACCCATAAGATATTTTAAAATGAAGACTTTGTAACCAATTAAACAGAAAAGATCTACTGCCATGTTTTTCCTTGTTGCTAACTACTTTGTGGTAGAGTTTTAAAAAAATGTATTAGTTGAGGTACAGATTTTGCGTCAGGGGTTACGCCACTTTTTTGGCACAACCAGATGCAAAATAGAATTTGTTAGATCTCGTAATGAGCTTAAATGTACTCATGGGAGATATGCTAACCATATGTATGAGGTCTTAATATCTGATTTCACTTCTTGTGATGTCACATGTGATGTCACGTGCCATGGCGTCATGTACAGTGATGTCATGCGCCATATTGTCACTTGCATACTGCCTACCTTAGTTAGCCCTCCCACTTCTTTTTTCAGGACCTCTGCTCTGATTATTTCTAAAGTGTTACATATATCTGTATTCATTTATAATGATGGTCAAGCCGTTAAATGGTCGATAGTCATTTATTCCAGTTCACGTTTGTAGGAAAGTGGGTTTCTGTTGCAGTAACCCCCACTTTTTTTGCCAGACTACTGATTAACTTTCACTTGATGTTCCCTGGGTCCCTGCCAATCAGGTTCCCAGGGCCTGTGTTAGTTCCCCAAAACTAATCCAATTGGCATCTCTGGTAAATGGTACCACAGGTACACAGAGCACTGTGGCCAGGGAAGACCTCTAAGGCTTGCAGCACTTATTGTGCCACCCTTAGAGGCCCTGCACCTCTACACCCATACACTGCCTTTGCAGGCTGTGCGTTTTGGTGCAGAACAAAGTGAGGAGTCGACATGGCACGCACCTCTGCCCTGGCTTAGATCAGTTATACCTCTAGATGGGCGCACTATACCAGTGGTGAGTTTACAGGTGCATGCGCCCTGTACCCCTACAGTGTCCAAGTCCATTCTTAGACATTGTAAGTGCAGTGCTGCCATTAAGAGTATATGGTGCTGGGAGTTTGTAATTACGAACTCCACAGCCCATAATGGCTACACTGAAAACTGAGAAGTTTGGAATCAAACGTCTCAGCACATTAAACCCACACTGATGCCAGTGTGGGATTTAATAAAAAATGCACACAGAGGGCATCTTAGAGATGCCTCCTGAAAACTAACCCACCACTAGTGTCCAGGCTGAGTGGCTGGAGTGAAACAAATCGGACGAGAAATGCTTACCGGCCTGAGCAGTTGGAGATCACGGCGAACATAGGGGGCGAATGGTAGCTGACTAACACACGACGGTGGGAAGGAGATTATTCATCGGACTCGAGGAGGGCAGAGAGTGGCTCCGGTTCTGCAACCAGTCCTTGAAGCTCCCAGCAGCTACCGTACATCACTCCATATTTCAAAGTGAGATACGGAGTCAGAGAAAGCTGAGCGGC
Source organism: Lissotriton vulgaris (assembly GCF_964263255.1). Classification (NCBI taxonomy): domain Eukaryota; kingdom Metazoa; phylum Chordata; class Amphibia; order Caudata; family Salamandridae; genus Lissotriton; species Lissotriton vulgaris. The sequence continues at coordinate 284,572,353 of NC_141700.1, forward strand.
ACGGCTGGAGCAGAGAGGGAGGCTCTGAGTAGCTCGCCGGACTTCCGCAGCTGTGGTGAAGTTCGGGGCTCCTCTCCACACAAGTGGTAAGAAGCGGCGGAGGAGTGAAAGTTGAGCGAACCATGGAAGGAAGAAGTTTATCAGATGGCTATACATGGAGCAGGGGAGCTTGTCCGAGGCTGGAGTTGAGAGCTAGAATAAGAGCACATGCCTCTCACCCACCCCTACACTCCCGGGTCACCGAGGAATAAAGGCTTATGAGGTTAAGAATGAATTATACAGAAAAAGAATAATGACATTTTAAAGAACTGAATTTCTAAACAACCGGATACGAAGGTCTAAAAGATTAAAAGAAAGAGAAAGTGGACAATCCTTGGCCTCATGAAAACTGGCTAGGCGATAGAGCTACATTTTGTCCAAAATGGCTGATAATACATAGAAAAGGAAAGAAGACCTCCGACATTGGTGCATAGAAACAAAAATAGGACTACCATAGTTAGATTTCCATAGTAAGCAAATAAGCGGCCATATTGGAACGGGCTAACTGGTCTGACCACTCAATCTGACATGGCGGCCACGAGGCCTCTTCATGGCACGTCGCCCTAAGCATCTTCCTTCCCTGCAAGTAAATGCCTGAGCCCCCAGGGACAGCATGTCTGAGGGGAGATATGGCGATTTGGCCGCTGTGTTAGCCATAACGCTGCTGCCAGAATAACGGTTGACTCTGGGACGGGGAGTCCTCCTCTTCCATACCCTTCGGCACACGCGACCCCCTGGGGAGTCTACCTGCAGACGCGCTGGCGCGGATGTTTCGCTTCTGGGCCCCGTGGAGCTGACCCTCCCCGGCGGAACAAGGTGACGCCAGTCTCACTCAAAACACTAAACCACACGGACTTGGGGTCCAACATATGGGGACTTGAAGGAGTGGTGACGGAGGCAGCAATAGAAAAGAACACCCTCACAGGCAGCTGGGAGGAAAAGTGACACGAAACCGCCTTAGACACGGGACAGCCTAAGGGGTGCCACAGTAAAGTGAAGAAGACGACATAACAACACTGTCCACTCCAGTGAGCAGTGACGGGAGCCTGCGTCACTACACTCTGTTGTCTCAACTCTGTGGCCTCAACTCTAAAGCTACCTTTGTATGATGCCCGGTGGAGCTACCTCGCGAACCATAGGGGAGATTAACTTTGGACTCCCTCCTTTGACTATCACCTACCTAGCCGGACTTCGGGCAAACGCTCCAGCGTCGCTCCTGACCTTATCTTCCCCCTCTCTCTTCCCCCAACCCTCTCCCCTCTCCCCTCTCCACTCCTAATCTTTCCAGCTTCTGTCCTCTGCCATCACCTGCCCCTGCCCCTTGTCCCCACCCTGTTTCTCAGTGAACCTCTTCCCTCGACACTTGAGACCGAACTATTTTGTCTGATGCCCGATGGAGCTACCTGGTTTAGCTATAGGGGAGATGGGCCGTGGATTCCCTCCTTGGTCGTCACCTACCCAGTCGGTCATTAGACAGACTTCTTTTCGTCTCTCCTTATTGTCTCTTCCCTTATCCTCACTTTCTCACCTCCCCTACCCCCCACTACTTTTCTCTCTCCTTTCTCTACTCTCCCAATATATTGCCGATTTTTTGATGTAATGTGTAATTGTAGATTTTTTCTGTTATATTGTTGAACCACATTGTTCTACTTCTTTTCGTCTCTCCTGTCCTCTCCTCCTGCATCCTCCCTCTATTTTATGCCTCTCCTTCTCTCCTCTCTCAATGTATTGAGACTGAACTATTTTGTCTGATGCCCGATGGAGCTACCTGATTTAGCTATAGGGGAGAGGGGCCGTGGATTCCCTCCTTTGTTGTCACCTACCCAGTCGGTCTTTAGACAGACTTCTTTTCGTCTCTCCTTATTGTCTCTTCCCTTATCCTCCCTTTCTCACCTCCCCTGCCCCCTTCACTACTTCTCTCTCTCCTTTCTCTCCCCTTCTAATTGTATTGATTATTTTTTGATGTATTGTGTAATTTGTTGAACTTGTTCTGTTACATTGTTGATTCTCATGTAAAGAGCTTTGATACCTTCGGGTCTAGCCAGCGCTATATAAAACTCTTTTAAATAAAAAATAAAAAATCCAAATGCAAATCATCAGGTGCTCCACTAATGCACATCAATGTAGTTACCTGGAAAGGAAGAACTTGCTCCTGGAGTGTTTTTTGGTGGGTGTTGCGCCTTCCAGGGCTATTTTCATAGTAGATTCCTGATCACTGTCCCATTATTTGAAAAGTGTGCTGCATATCTAGCTTAACACACCTATTCTACAGTGCTCATTGTTGTGGCAGAGCTCCAGAATTCATTCCATTTCAGTCACAGGGCAGAGGTTGAATAGTTGACTTGGTGTTTGCCAACCATTTCAGATGACAGCTCTGTGGTGTTATATGTAAACAAGAGCCAATCCTTACTGTAAAAGACTCCTGGCCTAGCCTGTGGGGAGGGGAAAGACAGAGTTTATCAGTCGCTGAAGTATCAATTGCCCTGAAGACTGTGTGGGTGGGACGTGACTATCCTAGCTCCACACAGGTGGTAGTTTATTTCATATGAAAAGAGGCACTCAGGGGCGTGGCTTGGGCGCCGATGGCGATGGTCGCCTGAGAGCTCGGCTCCGGGACTGAGCCCGGAATTATCCTGTAAATCGGAGGCTGCGGGGCACCCCAGACCCCGCATTCTGCTGAGCGGACCGACGGAGACCTGCCGGGGCCCCTGGTGAGGCTCGGACGAGGGTTGATCCGGAGTGAAACCGAAGTTTGCGGAGTTGCGGAGTGCGCCCCAACATGGCGCCCGGACTTCTTTGTCCCCCTGGTCGGACCCACTGATTCGGAGGAGCGTCGCGAGCAGCGACTGGTGCCCGGCTTTGCCATCCCCGGCTGCTCTGTGCACTAGATATCAATTTGATCAGACTTTTTGCAACGAGTCTGCACTCGGTTGGGTGACTGGGCGGATGCCCACGGTATAGGGGACCCCGGGAGCGGACGCCCTGTGATCCAGGCGGTGGCCCAACTCACGACACCGCACCTAGCTACATTCTCCTGGCCAGTCCACTTCCATGGGAGGCGCGACACTTTGGCGCCACAAATCATCCGGTGGAGTTGGTGACCCTCACCCCGGGTCTCTAGCGGCTGAGCGGGCCTGCCCGACTCGGCAGCGGCTGTCTCCGCCCCCTCATCGGTGCCCTCGGACGCCGTGGCGGTGGCGTGAGCCGAAGCGGAGAAGTCTCCACGGGCCCTGGAGAAGGAGGTCTCCCATACTTGATTGGCAGACCAGTAACCGGGAGGGTCGTGGTCGGCATCTGCACCCGGAGACGCCTACTCCGGGACCTTCACGGAGTGCCCCCGGTGACATGGGGAAACCTAGAGGAGCCAAGGGGACTACCCCGACTGCCTCGGACTCGGAAGCCCAGGACAAAGAGGAACATGGGGACTCAAAGAGTTCTGGTGGCGCACCGATGCAACAACAGTTCGACCGCGTCCTGGAGGCGATAGCGACCACGAGATCGGCCCTCCAACAGGACATTGCCCAGGTGGCGACGAGCCTAGGCCTCCTCAGAGCGGACCATGGTAAACTGTCGGACCGGGTCAAGGAAGTGGAGAGCTCGGTGACAACCTTGGAGCCGGCGCAGCGAACCTTGGCTGCAACGATGAAGGATGCCTTATCCCGAATTGCGACCCTGGAGCAGAGGGCGGAGGATGCGGAAGGCCGCAACAGAAGGAACAACATCAGTGTAGTGGGCCTCCCGGAAAAGATCGAGGATGGCGACATGGTGACATACTTGGAGACCTGGCTCCGTGACACGGTGGCCCCGGAGGGGCTATCCTCCTTCTACACTCTGGAGCGTGCCCACAGAGTCCCGGCGCGACCACCGCAACAGGGGCGCGCCCCGAGACCGGTGGTGGCGCGGTTATTGCACTTTCGGGACAGGGACTTAATCCTTAATGCCGCCAGACATAATGGTCCATTCAAAGTGGCGAACAATCAGGTGAACATCTTCCCGGATTACACCTACGAGACTCAACGCAAGCGGTTCTCCTTCCTGGCGGTCAAGCGCGAGCTCAGGAGCGAGGGCATCCAGTACTCGCTCCTCTATCCTGCGAGGCTCCGCATCATTGTCGATGACAAAACTCAGTTCTTCGACACCCCGGAGGATGTCTGTGCCTGGCTTGAGCTTTACAGGGCAGGGAAAGATGGCTTCGGCTCCTCGTCCCAACAGGCTGATGAGCCGGAACAGAGACGGCGATCCAGGAGGATCAGGAATCGCCGCGGCCGCACAGGAGGGCCCTCAACTGCAGAGACGTCGTCGGAACGGAGGGGAATGTTGGAAGTCTTGTCGGAGTTGTCTGGTGCACGGGACGAAGCCATTGAGGTGGAAGGCAACCCGGGTGATGAGGAGGCTCCGTCGGAATCGGAGGACTCAGTGACTGATAGCGCCCATACACCGGTGATCACACCGAAGTCGGTGGAGGACCTTTTGGATGGACAAGGGTAACGGGGTGTGCTGCCTTATTTTGGGTGGGGGCCCGGCAGGGGGGAGGCGGTTGCCGTCCATTGATGCTGACAAAGGGGGAGGGAGGGGTGGGGTGCCCCTGTTTCTGCCCCGAGGGGTTTTTGGTACTGTTTAGGGCTTGTTTTAGTCCTGGTGGCCTGAGCGTCGAGGGCCCACTGCCTCCGCCCGGCCCGCACCTGGCCCTTAAGGCCTTCCTACGGTGGCGACCGTAGGGGTTGTTGGGTTGATAGAAGGCGAGGTTTGGATGGGATCTGGATGGCGCAGTTTGGGTCCTGTTCTGGGGTGGGTGGGTGGGAGTTCGATTTGTTCTTGGGTTGTTTGGTTTTGGTTGGGGAAAATGGCCGCCATCAGTGCTGGGATGGATGATGTCTTTTCTTTGTGGGAGCCCGGACGGGGAGACTGTGCGAGAACATTATGGGACAATGGCTGATGTTGCTAACTTGAAATGTGTTACTTGGAACGTAAGGGGGCTTCATACTATGTCCAGGCGCCACAAAGTCCACGCTTATTTAGTGCGTAGGGGAGTGCAAATGGCGCTGCTGCAGGAAACTCATCTGACCAAGGCGGAAGGGGCGGCGCTACAGCGTAGATGGAGGGGACAGGTCTTTTCCACGTCGTACTCCGCGTATGCCAGAGGGGCGCTAATATGGATCAGAGCGGGGGTCCCCTTCCAGGTCACGAGAACAGAGATAGATCCAGAGGGGCGTTACGTGGCCATCTCGGGCACTCTAGGAGGGAGGGACTTGAACGTTTGCTGTGTGTACGCTCACGCCCGAGGCCAACTGAGAACACCATATGCGCCTGAAATACCGTTGGGGATGCTGACGGCCCTCCCCCATGGAGGGGATTGGTCACGTTTGGCGGCCTGGGAGGATGCCGGCTTACAGCTGGTTGGAGATCTGTACGAGGACGGAGTGCTCTTGTCCTTCCAGGATCTTATCGACCGCTTCGAGATCCCCCGTGGTGATTTTCTGCTGCACTCGGCCATTGTCCGAGCAATCCAGGCACACTGGAAGAGCGGGCAGGAGGAACCCCCCTTATCTCAGGTGTGCCAGTACGTGATGATGTCTGCGGGCACGGTGAAGGCGGTCACTTGCCTTTACGGCAGGTTGATTAACGAAGGGTTGGCTCCCCTCACCACTCTGAGAAACCGCTGGGAGGAGGACATTGGCAGGGAGATCCCGGAGACGACCTGGGCCCAGTTGGTGAGACGAGCCTGGAAGGGCACACGTAACGCCCGTTTCCAGCTGGTCCACTATTACGTGCTCCATAGAGCGTACCTGACCCCAGTGAAAATTAGGCGGTATTTTGCCACGAATTCGGCGGAATGCCCTAGGTGCCCAGCTCAGGAAGCCGACCTCCTACATATGTTATGGGCCTGTCCGGGATTGTCGTCTTACTGGCAGGAAGTAGGGAAGACCCTGGAGGAGGTGACGGGGAGATCCTTATCATTTGATGCGGCGGTGGGGCTCCTACACTGGTTCCCCCATACCCCCAGGAATAAAATTTCTAGTAAGTTTATCGACCTAGGGCTCCTCCTTGCTAAACGAGAGGTGACCAGGAACTGGAAGGCACGAGTTGGTCCGACAGGCAGCAGATGGCACAGTGAGCTTTTGAAGTGGGCGGCGGGGGAGAGCGCGCTGAGATATCAACTGGCTTGGAGGCAGCGTAATGAGAAGGCGCAGGAGGCCGCGTTGGAGTGGGAAATGTTGGTGCAGGCCCTCAGGGATTATTGTGCCCCCAGCGACTCTGAAGGTGAAGAAGCGACTCGCCCCGAGTCCCGGTAAACATTTGCACTGTTAGTCCTATTGTTGTCCCCGTGGGTCCCATGGCAGATCCTGTGACGGTGGCTCCCAGGCGCTAGTGGCGGGGTTGGGTGGGGTTTCTTTTGGTTAGTAGTATTTTGAGGGTTGGGGTTTCTTTTGGGTTTATAGGCTTGTTTGGAAAAGCAGATGAAGGACAGTGGATCATCCGGACCAGCTCAAGCGTCCTGCTGAGCCCCCATTGCATATCGCCGCCCGACCCCGGTTGGCTGTGTACGAAACTTACGGTGGGGGGCCAGAGGGTTTTACTATGTTGATATTGCTTGTGATACAATGCTGGTCGATATTGTAACGATTTACTAATTCCTGCAATAAAAATATATTTAAAAAAAAAAAAAAAAAAAAGAAAAGAGGCACTCAGTGTGGAACACGGACGTACGCTGTGTATCCAAGGTCCTTAATTATCTCGTTCGATTGCTTGCAGTATATGTTGATCTATCTTTAGGTCAAGCCAGTGGAACCGCAAAAGACTATAGTAATTAATATATATATATATATATATATATATATATATATATATATATATATAAAAAAACTGGCTGGACGAGAACAGTAAAAAGTTCAAGGAGAACCCTCCGAGATGAAAGGAATGACCATGAAGCAAATTTCATCCTAATCAGATTGTGATTTCTGCTGAATGGATTTATGTATACATTTTCATTTGTGTGTACTGACGCCAACACTTATGACTGATATTACTTGTTACTATTCCTATATAAATTCAGCAACACCTAACAATATCATTACAACTGGAAAAGGGCGTTTCTTAAGTAAACAGTATCAGTGTGCACGTTTCAGAAACACCATTATGCAGAATCCCTGCACAGAACCTGGTAATCGGAAATGGCAAACCATTAGCAATCAACCGGCAAGGATGTGGTTCCAGATGCCCAAGGGGAGTCGGGGGTACCTGGGCTGAAACTAGAACTAGAGTGGATTATTATGGATGACCTGAGGTCACAGCACTACTGGACAACAAACTCAAACGAACAAGTACCACTTTTTAGCACTTACCTCTCAAGGTAGAGTAGTCGAAGGCGAAGTGAAGGAGGGGGTTTGCACTTTAGTTAACTTAATTATACCAGTTTTTAACAAACTGTTGAATCAGTACTTAACTTTATAAAAATAAGTACTTTAACACAAGTAAGAAAAACTATTGTACAAAAGACAATGATAGGCAACAAAAACTATTACTATCTAACTCCTTCCTGGTCATAAATTCGACTCCAAATACTATTAGAGGGCTTCCATACGATGCACTATACTTATTGTTACTATCCTGATGACCAATGCTAGCCTATGGAAGTATTCCAGTCTTAATATGGCCACCACGGTACCCAGGCTCACAACCAAATGATCGACCTCATTGAAGCGTCACCACTACTCCCTGGTCCAGATCAAGGCTCTGCGTAAAACATTTAAATTGGACTGATAGCAGAGTCATTCTTCCTAACCTGGCCTCACTTTTACTCTCCTTGTACATATTTTAAACCACCTTGTAGAGAATACACACTTCACTGTATCACTAAGCACTACATGTCACTTGATCACTCGTCGCCACATAATGTCACCTTTTTGACAGCCTTATTTCAAGTATGGGTAATTTATAAATTATGTCATTTATAAAAAAACTGTGTGTTACCCACAAAATTGTGCTTGCTTTTGTGTGTTCCTTCTGTATGAAATTGTTTTGTTGTTTCAACAGTAATAAGTTGATTGATTTAACCACACAAGAAATTTGTTACGCCTACCCGACAGAACCATTGTTTTTTCTTCATAAATACCCGGGTTCTGAGGGACACTGGGTCACCCCATTGTTTATTTGACAGGATTCAAGATAGCCTGGCTGATGAGGGCAGTGAGCCTGAAGCCCGTCCCAGGATGCTTGTTTCCGGTCCAGGGAAGACATGGCTTGGCAGTTCGGGCTGGACTGTTCCCATGAGCCACAGGGTCACACTGATTGGCATATGGCCATGTCTGAACTGGGGTGGCGGAGTGAGCTAAAGACTGATGATGGATTAAACCCAGATCAGTTGACTGGGGGCGAGTGCTTGCAATGTTCAACACTCCGTCCATCATCCCCTTTGGTTTTGCTCTGTACTCCAGTCTCATCACTTAGAAGCCCTGCTAACACCTTTTCTAACTTGTGTGGGTTTGAAAACAATATGGAAATACACACACTAAAGGAGCAGTTCTGGCAGATTAAGAGGCAGGTAGAGGATTTATGATGAATATATTTGGGCTTTCTTAAATAATCTAGTGCATGGGCTTTTTCACCTACTCATATTTCACTATTTCCAGAATCAGACATTCTGTTCATCTATAGTTTAGAAGCAGTGACAAAGAAGCTGATAGAAACTACTGCAGAACAATTGGCAAATTCAACAGGGAATATGATACCAGCTTTGGCTCAAAGAAAATCATGCTCTTCCATGTGCCACAACTAAAGCCACTCCAAATACTTCAATAGATCAGATTTTCCCTAGAGTAATCGTGGTCAATATGCTGCTCCACTTTCTAATATACCGGCCACTGCTTTAGACTATTTCACAGTTACTAGTGCCTCAGAATGTTCCCCAACCCTAGCTTGGAAATGCAGTCTCCTCATAAAATAGGGCACAGACACAACCACTGGTTTCAGCTTAGTTCTGTCTTCTACTAGGCTGCCTATTATCAGTTCTGATTTTGGCCAAAACATTTTCTGGACATGCCAGTCATTGATCCTGATTTGAAGCTGGCCACCCCTATGACACCTGTCTGTTTGAAATCTAAGATCTTGAGAGCCAGCAATCTGAGACAGGCCAGCATGTCATAAGGAATGATAGCCTTCTCTGGGAACTGGACACAGTTGCAGCTCCAACCACTGATCATGACTTGCTCTTCACTTCCACTGTGCTTCCTGTCTCAAGCTCCAAGTTTAGTGAATAACAGCTCCTTGACATACCAGAGTCTGATCCGGATTTTACACTGGCCACACCCATGGCACCTGCTGTGTGCCTGACACAAAATACTCCTGAAAATCCACAATAAGACATGTATCGAAGAATGGTATGTCTCCAACAGACTTGAAAGAACTTCCAGACCCTGTTAATGACACAGTGAAGTCATCATAAACTGAAGAACAGTCTGGTCTGAATTTTTATGTTTAATTCAAGACAACCAGTTAACAATATCCCCCAAGTCTCTTTGCCTCATGAGCCTCAGACCACAATTTATACAATTACTAATGCAGAAACAGAACTATCCTGAATGTTTGAATGAATTACAGAGCTGGCTGTTACTGAGATGCCTATTATTTTCACCAAAGAAGAAAGCACTCTGAAGCAAGCCAATGCTCTAAAGGGTGCAGTCCTTACTGTCATTCCAGATCTATTAACTACTAAACCCACACCACCAGAAACAAACTCGTTTGGCTCTTCTTCACGTGACAATTCATGTGTCAAAAGGACAGACATCAGGGCCCTTATGGGTATTAATACTTGTTTTGCTCACTGATTGATTAATCTGTGGCAGGAATGTAAACTCGTCAATCAAGGTTGGTGTGGGATTTTCTTGCTGTGGCTTTTCCTCTTCAACCTTATTAAGCCAAAAGATTGCCTTCGCTTCCTGATAGAGGGCTTGGGAGGGGGCATACAGTTACAATTCCATCATTCCGCCTCTGGTGGACACTATACATGGACTCTGCAGCCTGGATATTAGCACTAAAACTAATTAACAGTTCCTTTCGGACTCCTGTCTCCTTCCTATTTCAATTCTGTATGCAGTTGAACACCTACATTTGCTTCCACGGACGTTATGTTACATAGTGTACTACCAAGTATTCCATAAGACTTGGAATCTGCTGTCAATTGCTTTCAATGGGAGAGCTCCTGCTGTTCTTCAGCACTGGATTCCATCCTCCAGTACTTGGGAGAGACTGGAACTGCACACACATGTGACCAGTCTTGCGCAGCCCAGTCATAGGACTGCATTGGGATTGCTGCTGCCTGGACCTGCTTACAAGCTGCAGTTTGCTAAAACTTGTTCGTTTCAGTTCCTGCCTTGCTTCAGTCAAAGCCTCTGTCCTGTTCTTGTGAAGCCTGCTACTGATTTTTCCAGCCCTGCTTTTCTTTTGCTTAACTCCATTATCTGCCTTTTTTGTACACCTTGGTGCAGTCCCTGAGCTGCTCCCTCACTAATTCTTCCTAGTTTGTTCCTTCTGTTCCTGCTATTATTTTCCATTTACTTATTCTTTTTGCTTTTACCATAGCTCTTGTTTTTTCTCCTCAGTCTTCTAGTTTTGGCCCCTAGTTTATATTGCCTTTCTCAATGATTCTTATGCAGTCTTTAGTTCCCTTGAAGTTCCATTCTGGTGGTGGTTACAGTTCCTAGAATCCCTGTGCTTGACCTGACAGTTTGTTCTCCATTGTTTCCATGAATATCTTGTTCCTGACTATTTGCTACAGCTCTTAGGATCCTTTCGAGTGCTTGCTCTGTCTTTTTTCCTCTGTGGCCTTTGTGATTGGCAAGTTTGACTATTTGGTCCTCGCCTGTGCATAAGTGCATTTCTTTGTACAGGGGCTGGCTCCTGCTTTCCATGAGGCAAGTCCTGTTCCATCCTGTGTCTTATGTTGGATGTACTCGAGAGCCTTATCTGTGACAGTGTGCCATTTCTATTTTTCTTCAGAATTGCCATTGTTTCCAGCTAGACACGTAAGGGCTTGTTTTGTGTATGCAAGTACAATCCATGGTTGTGCCCTGGGGTCCAGAGACAGAATTACTTCTGCTGCCTCCTTTCTATGGAGCATGCAGGTTGAGTATCTGTAAGAGTAATCTACACAGAGGCATTGATATCCCCTGTTGCTGTTGGAAGTACAGTGTCTTTCCGGTGTACAACCCCAGTGGTAACATGAGTGTTTGTTCATTATTGGTCTGTTCCCTGTTTCTTCACACTAAGGTTGTTTGCTGTCTCTATCCTGTTCCTGTGATTTACTCTGTATCTGTACTTTCCTGGTGTAAGCCTTTGTTTACTCTTCTGCTTTGGTACACTACATCCGTAAGGAGATATTCCTTGGCCTTGAAAGGTGCTCCGCCCGAAGTTCTTAACATCTCGGGACTTTGGCTTGGGCAACCTCTCCAACAAAGATAGAGCTGGAGACAATAAACCAGGGGTTCAAATATGATTATCTCCTGAACAGCTTCATAGATTTTAATAGGATTAACGGTTTTTGACTCTGCGTGACCTTCTTCTGCTCCCTATTTAACTGCAGAGGTTAGGGACTGAAGCAGAGGTAATCCTTGAGAACTCTGGAGAAAAGTGGAAGGAACTTATTGTAGGAGAGTAGGGTCTGCTTCCTATGGTCACCCCCACTTTTTGCTGTGATACTCTGGTTTTTCGACTTTAGTCTGGCTGTGGCCCTGCTAATCAGGCCCACAGCCTAGCTGTTCTCTCTCTAAATTGATACTATGTACTTTAGGTACATACCAGATTGGTTACTGGGTCACACTTGTGAGCCCCTGTATGTACCCTAGGTACCCAGGCCATAGGTGCACCCTAGGCCTACTAGGGACTGCAACATGTATTGTCCCACCCCTGGTTTTTCCTTCCAAACTGACACCACAGGTCTGTTCACACAGCCAGGGTAAGGTGGTGTAATCACCCCTTACTTAGATATAGTATATCTATATCTACCTTATAGATAGACACATAGTAACCTATCAGCCACTCCTATGGCAGGCCTTAACAATCCTGGAGGCAGAGTGCGTGGTTTTATGTGAGAGGATGCCTTAGCATGAGCTGAGCCCCTCTGCAGCGTTCGGAACCATCTCCTTACAGCTGTTCTATGATATAGCCATACCATATACTCCCCAGCATCACAAAATGGATGCTGCTGCCACAGACACGAGTCTGACCTCCTGCTGCTGGACGAAACTCCGGCAGGGGAGGTTTGGACAATAGGTTTCCTGTCCAGGGAGGTGCTGGAACCTCCCCAGACAGCCTTTAGTGTATTGGGGGCAGGAAGGTCTGTATTCAGTGAATGCTTTCCAGACACTGCCTGGGGCATACAAGGTGCTCCATGCATAGCCCGGTTTAAACCAGTTGCAGGGGCACTCAGCCCCAGCTCTGGCGCGAAACTGGACAAAGAGAAAGGGGTGTAACCACCCCTTTCCAAGGTCCACCCATAGGAGGGACCTTTCAGGTAATCCAACCCCTAAACTTAGTATAAGTATAGGAGCTGTGTCCCTAGGACTTTAGATTACCCTGGACGAAACTTTGAAACACATATCCTGGACCTTCGACGTTCCATTCCGACTGGAAGACAGAAGACATCTCCCTTGTGGTCAAGGAGTGACCACCCTGTTCAAACAGGCACCCCAAGCAACTTTGCCGGTCCGCATTGTCGAGGCTCCCACCGGAACTCGAAGACTCTGCGACACAGGACACGGACTTCCGGACATCTCTGACCCGACCTTGGTTCCCAGCAAAGCTGAGACCTGTGGCGGACACGAGAGACGTGGGACCGGAACTCCTGGACATCCTACATTTTGCTAACTGCATCGACTCCCGAGGTAACTCGCAGTTGTGCATTGGGGTACTTGAAACCCTAGTCCCGAGCCCCATTTGCACCGAAGCTCAGGCCTCCACACTCCACAAGTGTCACGTGGAGCCCGCTCTTGCATTTCAGCTCGACGCGTCTTCCTGGTTCCAAGTCTGTTGGTTAGTGAGCCCCCTGGAGACTCCATTTTGAATCTAACTTGCTTTCCTGGTTTCTCCAGGCTTGCTCCAGCTTCCCTATAAAGGAGAAGCGCCACAGACCTTGCTGGTCTGCACCGAAGCCAATCTCGACATCTTTGGAGGATTGCGTTTGCCAATTCTTGTTGGGTCCAACCGGATACCAACACCGCAGTCAACTAGATCCTTCGTGGGACAGCTCGAATCCAGCTCCTGGTCGTCGTCGACACCTCCTGGACCTCGTGGCTGAAGAGACAAGCTTCACCTTTTCACCTGAAATCACCAGACATAGGCTGGTTCCTTCTTGGTTCTATCCTGGTCACTGGCAAGTGACCCAAACTCTGTCCCTTCTGATTTCAGGTTCTTCAGATCTTCGATCCACCCTTGGATCCACCCGGACACTTTTCCTCTGGTCGCATGCAGCACTTCTTTGCAGCTCTCCATTGAAACCGACGACGAAACCCGACACCTATACACCCAGCTTCCCTGGGTGAGGTAACACGAGTACTCCCGTGCTCCCGTGGGTTTTGAGTCTCGAAGTGTCCTAGTCTAAAGGGGTTTCATCATAGTCCATCCGGAAGTGTCCTTAAATTGTAACTTTGTAACTTGTTCATTTCCCATAGAAAGTCAATGGTAACTCGCGACTGTGTTTAGACACTACACGCGTCTCCCGAGGCCCACCTACTTCCTAAACCTTGGTTGTTCCTAGAAGCACCAGTGAGGCCCTAGGCCTACTTTCTATCTCAACAAGGGGTGGTGAGGGACAGAGTCTCTGAATTAAACAGAATACTCTCACCCAGTCAAGAGATCAGGGCTAGATCCAACACCGTTTTTTAGCTCACTGCACCATCCCAGTTTCAGAACCTGGCTGTATGCAAATTAGTCTGTTCCTGTCCCAGTGCATGATGGGAACAGGGCAAACCAAACTACAAAAGCCAATTCTTACACTGGGAAGGAAACAAGCTACCGGGGACCGGTTTCTGGCATTTCAGCCTCTTCGGCCCGGCTTGCTTGAATCCTGATGGTGCAATGAGCAAGGGACTCACATCTGAGCATACCCTTCCACGCTTAGGGTGGACAAAATTATTTACAACAAGGGGTGGTGAGGGACAGAGTCTCTGAATTAAACAGAATACTCTCACCCAGTCAAGAGATCAGGGCTAGATCCAACACCGTTTTTTAGCTCACTGCACCATCCCAGTTTCAGAACCTGGCTGTATGCAAATTAGTCTGTTCCTGTCCCAGTGCATGATGGGAACAGGGCAAACCAAACTACAAAAGCCAATTCTTACACTGGGAAGGAAACAAGCTACCGGGGACCACCCCCTTTTCTGAATCGTTTTTGGCCACTATAAGTGTGGCAGGGTATACTCAGACATGAGTCCCTTTCTCACTGCTCCATCAGGATTCAAGCAAGCCGGGCCGAAGAGGCTGAAATGCCAGAAACCGGTCCCCGGTAGCTTGTCTCCTTTCTGGTGAAGAATTGGCTTGGTAGTTTGGTCTGCCCTGTTCCCATGATGCACTGGGCCAGGGACAGACTAATTTGCATATAGCCAGGTTCTGAGCTGGGATGGGGCAGTGAGATAAATAACGGTGATGGATCAAGCCCTGATCTTTGGACTGGGTAAGAGTGGTCTGCTTAATTCAGACACTCTGTTCATCACCACCCCCTTTTCTGAATCGTTTTTGGCCACTATAAGTGTGGCAGGGTATACTCAGACATGAGTCCCTTTCTCACTGCTCCATCAGGATTCAAGCAAGCCGGGCCGAAGAGGCTGAAATGCCAGAAACCGGTCCCCGGTAGCTTGTCTCCTTTCTGGTGAAGAATTGGCTTGGTAGTTTGGTCTGCCCTGTTCCCATGATGCACTGGGCCAGGGACAGACTAATTTGCATATAGCCAGGTTCTGAGCTGGGATGGGGCAGTGAGATAAATAACGGTGATGGATCAAGCCCTGATCTTTGGACTGGGTAAGAGTGGTCTGCTTAATTCAGACACTCTGTTCATCACCACCCCCTTTTCTGAATCGTTTTTGGCCACTATAAGTGTGGCAGGGTATACTCAGACATGAGTCCCTTTCTCACTGCTCCATCAGGATTCAAGCAAGCCGGGCCGAAGAGGCTGAAATGCCAGAAACCGGTCCCCGGTAGCTTGTCTCCTTTCTGGTGAAGAATTGGCTTGGTAGTTTGGTCTGCCCTGTTCCCATGATGCACTGGGCCAGGGACAGACTAATTTGCATATAGCCAGGTTCTGAGCTGGGATGGGGCAGTGAGATAAATAACGGTGATGGATCAAGCCCTGATCTTTGGACTGGGTAAGAGTGGTCTGCTTAATTCAGACACTCTGTTCATCACCACCCCCTTTTCTGAATCGTTTTTGGCCACTATAAGTGTGGCAGGGTATACTCAGACATGAGTCCCTTTCTCACTGCTCCATCAGGATTCAAGCAAGCCGGGCCGAAGAGGCTGAAATGCCAGAAACCGGTCCCCGGTAGCTTGTCTCCTTTCTGGTGAAGAATTGGCTTGGTAGTTTGGTCTGCCCTGTTCCCATGATGCACTGGGCCAGGGACAGACTAATTTGCATATAGCCAGGTTCTGAGCTGGGATGGGGCAGTGAGATAAATAACGGTGATGGATCAAGCCCTGATCTTTGGACTGGGTAAGAGTGGTCTGCTTAATTCAGACACTCTGTTCATCACCACCCCCTTTTCTGAATCGTTTTTGGCCACTATAAGTGTGGCAGGGTATACTCAGACATGAGTCCCTTTCTCACTGCTCCATCAGGATTCAAGCAAGCCGGGCCGAAGAGGCTGAAATGCCAGAAACCGGTCCCCGGTAGCTTGTCTCCTTTCTGGTGAAGAATTGGCTTGGTAGTTTGGTCTGCCCTGTTCCCATGATGCACTGGGCCAGGGACAGACTAATTTGCATATAGCCAGGTTCTGAGCTGGGATGGGGCAGTGAGATAAATAACGGTGATGGATCAAGCCCTGATCTTTGGACTGGGTAAGAGTGGTCTGCTTAATTCAGACACTCTGTTCATCACCACCCCCTTTTCTGAATCGTTTTTGGCCACTATAAGTGTGGCAGGGTATACTCAGACATGAGTCCCTTTCTCACTGCTCCATCAGGATTCAAGCAAGCCGGGCCGAAGAGGCTGAAATGCCAGAAACCGGTCCCCGGTAGCTTGTCTCCTTTCTGGTGAAGAATTGGCTTGGTAGTTTGGTCTGCCCTGTTCCCATGATGCACTGGGCCAGGGACAGACTAATTTGCATATAGCCAGGTTCTGAGCTGGGATGGGGCAGTGAGATAAATAACGGTGATGGATCAAGCCCTGATCTTTGGACTGGGTAAGAGTGGTCTGCTTAATTCAGACACTCTGTTCATCACCACCCCCTTTTCTGAATCGTTTTTGGCCACTATAAGTGTGGCAGGGTATACTCAGACATGAGTCCCTTTCTCACTGCTCCATCAGGATTCAAGCAAGCCGGGCCGAAGAGGCTGAAATGCCAGAAACCGGTCCCCGGTAGCTTGTCTCCTTTCTGGTGAAGAATTGGCTTGGTAGTTTGGTCTGCCCTGTTCCCATGATGCACTGGGCCAGGGACAGACTAATTTGCATATAGCCAGGTTCTGAGCTGGGATGGGGCAGTGAGATAAATAACGGTGATGGATCAAGCCCTGATGTTTGGACTGGGTAAGAGTGGTCTGCTTAATTCAGACACTCTGTTCATCACCACCCCCTTTTCTGAATCGTTTTTGGCCACTATAAGTGTGGCAGGGTATACTCAGACATGAGTCCCTTTCTCACTGCTCCATCAGGATTCAAGCAAGCCGGGCCGAAGAGGCTGAAATGCCAGAAACCGGTCCCCGGTAGCTTGTCTCCTTTCTGGTGAAGAATTGGCTTGGTAGTTTGGTCTGCCCTGTTCCCATGATGCACTGGGCCAGGGACAGACTAATTTGCATATAGCCAGGTTCTGAGCTGGGATGGGGCAGTGAGATAAATAACGGTGATGGATCAAGCCCTGATCTTTGGACTGGGTAAGAGTGGTCTGCTTAATTCAGACACTCTGTTCATCACCACCCCCTTTTCTGAATCGTTTTTGGCCACTATAAGTGTGGCAGGGTATACTCAGACATGAGTCCCTTTCTCACTGCTCCATCAGGATTCAAGCAAGCCGGGCCGAAGAGGCTGAAATGCCAGAAACCGGTCCCCGGTAGCTTGTCTCCTTTCTGGTGAAGAATTGGCTTGGTAGTTTGGTCTGCCCTGTTCCCATGATGCACTGGGCCAGGGACAGACTAATTTGCATATAGCCAGGTTCTGAGCTGGGATGGGGCAGTGAGATAAATAACGGTGATGGATCAAGCCCTGATCTTTGGACTGGGTAAGAGTGGTCTGCTTAATTCAGACACTCTGTTCATCACCACCCCCTTTTCTGAATCGTTTTTGGCCACTATAAGTGTGGCAGGGTATACTCAGACATGAGTCCCTTTCTCACTGCTCCATCAGGATTCAAGCAAGCCGGGCCGAAGAGGCTGAAATGCCAGAAACCGGTCCCCGGTAGCTTGTCTCCTTTCTGGTGAAGAATTGGCTTGGTAGTTTGGTCTGCCCTGTTCCCATGATGCACTGGGCCAGGGACAGACTAATTTGCATATAGCCAGGTTCTGAGCTGGGATGGGGCAGTGAGATAAATAACGGTGATGGATCAAGCCCTGATCTTTGGACTGGGTAAGAGTGGTCTGCTTAATTCAGACACTTTGTTCATCACCACCCCCTTTTCTGAATCGTTTATGGCCACTATAAGTGTGGCAGGGTATACTCAGACATGAGTCCCTTTCTCACTGCTCCATCAGGATTCAAGCAAGCCGGGCCGAAGAGGCTGAAATGCCAGAAACCGGTCCCCGGTAGCTTGTCTCCTTTCTGGTGAAGAATTGGCTTGGTAGTTTGGTCTGCCCTGTTCCCATGATGCACTGGGCCAGGGACAGACTAATTTGCATATAGCCAGGTTCTGAGCTGGGATGGGGCAGTGAGATAAATAACGGTGATGGATCAAGCCCTGATCTTTGGACTGGGTAAGAGTGGTCTGCTTAATTCAGACACTCTGTTCATCACCACCCCCTTTTCTGAATCGTTTTTGGCCACTATAAGTGTGGCAGGGTATACTCAGACATGAGTCCCTTTCTCACTGCTCCATCAGGATTCAAGCAAGCCGGGCCGAAGAGGCTGAAATGCCAGAAACCGGTCCCCGGTAGCTTGTCTCCTTTCTGGTGAAGAATTGGCTTGGTAGTTTGGTCTGCCCTGTTCCCATGATGCACTGGGCCAGGGACAGACTAATTTGCATATAGCCAGGTTCTGAGCTGGGATGGGGCAGTGAGATAAATAACGGTGATGGATCAAGCCCTGATCTTTGGACTGGGTAAGAGTGGTCTGCTTAATTCAGACACTCTGTTCATCACCACCCCCTTTTCTGAATCGTTTTTGGCCACTATAAGTGTGGCAGGGTATACTCAGACATGAGTCCCTTTCTCACTGCTCCATCAGGATTCAAGCAAGCCGGGCCGAAGAGGCTGAAATGCCAGAAACCGGTCCCCGGTAGCTTGTCTCCTTTCTGGTGAAGAATTGGCTTGGTAGTTTGGTCTGCCCTGTTCCCATGATGCACTGGGCCAGGGACAGACTAATTTGCATATAGCCAGGTTCTGAGCTGGGATGGGGCAGTGAGATAAATAACGGTGATGGATCAAGCCCTGATCTTTGGACTGGGTAAGAGTGGTCTGCTTAATTCAGACACTCTGTTCATCACCACCCCCTTTTCTGAATCGTTTTTGGCCACTATAAGTGTGGCAGGGTATACTCAGACATGAGTCCCTTTCTCACTGCTCCATCAGGATTCAAGCAAGCCGGGCCGAAGAGGCTGAAATGCCAGAAACCGGTCCCCGGTAGCTTGTCTCCTTTCTGGTGAAGAATTGGCTTGGTAGTTTGGTCTGCCCTGTTCCCATGATGCACTGGGCCAGGGACAGACTAATTTGCATATAGCCAGGTTCTGAGCTGGGATGGGGCAGTGAGATAAATAACGGTGATGGATCAAGCCCTGATCTTTGGACTGGGTAAGAGTGGTCTGCTTAATTCAGACACTCTGTTCATCACCACCCCCTTTTCTGAATCGTTTTTGGCCACTATAAGTGTGGCAGGGTATACTCAGACATGAGTCCCTTTCTCACTGCTCCATCAGGATTCAAGCAAGCCGGGCCGAAGAGGCTGAAATGCCAGAAACCGGTCCCCGGTAGCTTGTCTCCTTTCTGGTGAAGAATTGGCTTGGTAGTTTGGTCTGCCCTGTTCCCATGATGCACTGGGCCAGGGACAGACTAATTTGCATATAGCCAGGTTCTGAGCTGGGATGGGGCAGTGAGATAAATAACGGTGATGGATCAAGCCCTGATCTTTGGACTGGGTAAGAGTGGTCTGCTTAATTCAGACACTCTGTTCATCACCACCCCCTTTTCTGAATCGTTTTTGGCCACTATAAGTGTGGCAGGGTATACTCAGACATGAGTCCCTTTCTCACTGCTCCATCAGGATTCAAGCAAGCCGGGCCGAAGAGGCTGAAATGCCAGAAACCGGTCCCCGGTAGCTTGTCTCCTTTCTGGTGAAGAATTGGCTTGGTAGTTTGGTCTGCCCTGTTCCCATGATGCACTGGGCCAGGGACAGACTAATTTGCATATAGCCAGGTTCTGAGCTGGGATGGGGCAGTGAGATAAATAACGGTGATGGATCAAGCCCTGATCTTTGGACTGGGTAAGAGTGGTCTGCTTAATTCAGACACTCTGTTCATCACCACCCCCTTTTCTGAATCGTTTTTGGCCACTATAAGTGTGGCAGGGTATACTCAGACATGAGTCCCTTTCTCACTGCTCCATCAGGATTCAAGCAAGCCGGGCCGAAGAGGCTGAAATGCCAGAAACCGGTCCCCGGTAGCTTGTCTCCTTTCTGGTGAAGAATTGGCTTGGTAGTTTGGTCTGCCCTGTTCCCATGATGCACTGGGCCAGGGACAGACTAATTTGCATATAGCCAGGTTCTGAGCTGGGATGGGGCAGTGAGATAAATAACGGTGATGGATCAAGCCCTGATCTTTGGACTGGGTAAGATTGGTCTGCTTAATTCAGACACTCTGTTCATCACCACCCCCTTTTCTGAATCGTTTTTGGCCACTATAAGTGTGGCAGGGTATACTCAGACATGAGTCCCTTTCTCACTGCTCCATCAGGATTCAAGCAAGCCGGGCCGAAGAGGCTGAAATGCCAGAAACCGGTCCCCGGTAGCTTGTCTCCTTTCTGGTGAAGAATTGGCTTGGTAGTTTGGTCTGCCCTGTTCCCATGATGCACTGGGCCAGGGACAGACTAATTTGCATATAGCCAGGTTCTGAGCTGGGATGGGGCAGTGAGATAAATAACGGTGATGGATCAAGCCCTGATCTTTGGACTGGGTAAGAGTGGTCTGCTTAATTCAGACACTCTGTTCATCACCACCCCCTTTTCTGAATCGTTTTTGGCCACTATAAGTGTGGCAGGGTATACTCAGACATGAGTCCCTTTCTCACTGCTCCATCAGGATTCAAGCAAGCCGGGCCGAAGAGGCTGAAATGCCAGAAACCGGTCCCCGGTAGCTTGTCTCCTTTCTGGTGAAGAATTGGCTTGGTAGTTTGGTCTGCCCTGTTCCCATGATGCACTGGGCCAGGGACAGACTAATTTGCATATAGCCAGGTTCTGAGCTGGGATGGGGCAGTGAGATAAATAACGGTGATGGATCAAGCCCTGATCTTTGGACTGGGTAAGAGTGGTCTGCTTAATTCAGACACTCTGTTCATCACCACCCCCTTTTCTGAATCGTTTTTGGCCACTATAAGTGTGGCAGGGTATACTCAGACATGAGTCCCTTTCTCACTGCTCCATCAGGATTCAAGCAAGCCGGGCCGAAGAGGCTGAAATGCCAGAAACCGGTCCCCGGTAGCTTGTCTCCTTTCTGGTGAAGAATTGGCTTGGTAGTTTGGTCTGCCCTGTTCCCGTTATGCACTGGGCCAGGGACAGACTAATTTGCATATAGCCAGGTTCTGAGCTGGGATGGGGCAGTGAGATAAATAACGGTGATGGATCAAGCCCTGATCTTTGGACTGGGTAAGAGTGGTCTGCTTAATTCAGACACTCTGTTCATCACCACCCCCTTTTCTGAATCGTTACTTTCTATCTCAGACGTGGTTCTTATACCACTATTTTAGTTATGGTTTATGAGGCCCCTAGGGCAAAATGTATACTGCGCAACTTATCATATGCTAATTAAGTAACTTGTATTGTACTTTTACCTCTGACCTCATAAAGAGTCCAGAGGGGTTGTGTTTAGAATAAATACATATATATTTGATATATACCTTGTGTGGTGGCCTTTCATTTGGTACTCAAGGGATTATAATTGGTAAAACAACTTGCTTAATGCGTTCTCTGAAGTCTTAGCCTGATGACTGCTGGTCCACGCTACCACGAGGATAGCTTTCTATAAGGTTGACTTTACAACCACCATCAATAAGGGTCGATAAAACTGGAGCAAGGTGCCCATTAGAACTAGTGGACATCATATGCCAGGCTAACTTCTCACATTGGTGTGCAGCGGATGGGATAAGGGATAAGAGCTTGCATTGTTTTACCAAATAATCTTGAGAATATCATTTGAAAGATCACATTAAGGTACCTGTAGGTACATATGAATCAAGTCTTATACTACATAAGTGCTACTGAACTTAGCAGTTGTAGGTGGTAAGGGCTTAGCACACCCTGACTACAACTTCTAGAGGGTCTAGTAGGAAAACAAGTAGTGTAGGTAGGTGCACACACCACACCTCACTAGTCATGTCTTCAGGAGCAGGAGGCAGTACCTCTCTGCCAGATGTCAGCAATATGCAGACAACTAAGTATGATACCTTTAGTTTCCAAGATTTGAGAAGCTTATGTGTGGTCAGAATTTAAGACAAGGACAGAGTCCCACCACCCAGCACCTAGTAAATGTTTTAGTGGCAGATCACCTGGAAAAGGCATCAAACCCAGATGCACAGGGTAGCAGGGAGGGGGATCATCCTTCATCAGAAGAGGATCCTAGTGGGGGAGCCCCACTGGTCTCTGAAGATGATGAGGATGTAGGCCAGGAAAAGGTTAATAAACCTAACCTGGGAAACACAGGACTATCTGGAGGAGGAGAGGGCCTAGGAAGGCTTCCCTTCAGATCTCCAAGTAGGCCTAATGGTGAGCCCAGAAGATGCAGATCACTTTCCAGTAAATCTGAACATTCTGACTCATCAGTAGGGTCCAATGCCTCTTCTCAAAGGAGAATGACTCCCCCTCAGAGAAGAGAGCATAAAGCTAGGATGAAAGAGGTCAAGCTTAGGATCAAGAGGCAAGAAGTTGCCCTTGCAAAAGAGACCCTAGCTCTTGAAAGAGAGAAGAAATTGGGTGGGCTAGAACCCACTGGTGGCAACAACCCTAGTGGTAGGGAAAGGTCTCATGACCATAGAAACCTGAACAAAATTGTACCTCCCAATCAGATTGGGGATGGCATCCATAAGTGGATGTCTGCTTTGGAGAGGTCCTGCAAAGTACAGCAGGTACCCCAGAGTCAGTGGGCAGCAATTTTGTGGCTCTCCTTTGCAGACAAAAGCAGATATAAGCTCCT
Source organism: Lissotriton vulgaris (assembly GCF_964263255.1). Classification (NCBI taxonomy): domain Eukaryota; kingdom Metazoa; phylum Chordata; class Amphibia; order Caudata; family Salamandridae; genus Lissotriton; species Lissotriton vulgaris. Next base: position 284,595,136 of record NC_141700.1, read on the forward strand.
CACTGTTAAAGAAGAGGATGCGGACCACTACAATGTCCCGAAGAGTGGTCTGATATATGTGTTTGGCCTAACCACTGAGCAGTACAGGTTGCTGTTCAGAGACACCCAAAAGACACAGACTCAGGACTAGACTGATTTTGTATATTGTGCTACTAAGGCTCTGGAAGGCTGGTTACTGGGCAGTAAAGTAAGTGACTATACAGGATTGTATAACCTTATAATGAGAGAACAGATTCTTAATAATTGTCAGAACCAGTTATTGCATCAGCACTTGGTCGACTCTGATTTGACCTCTCTCCAAGAATTGGGTAAGAAGGCAGACAAATCGGTCCGAACCAGAGTGAAGCAGAAGGTACAGAACCAAGGTGGTGACCAGAAGAAGCAAGACCAAAAGGGTGGGGAGATATCAAAAGACCAAAGATCTTCTCAAAGTCCCCAAAAAGCTTCTAGTGGTGGGGGTTCCCAACAATCCAAAAAGAAGGAAGGTCCAAAGAAACCTTGGTGCAAGATTTGTAAAGTAAATACTCACTGGACCAGTGATTGTGCTAAGAAGGAGACAGCTCCAGCCACCATTGCCCCTAAGGCAACTGTTCCCCCTAGTTCAGCTCCAAGTGGTGGTTCTCAACAGAAGGGTGTAGTAGGGTTAACCCTGGGAACTGAGATGGATTCTGGCCTAGTCAGAATACCAACTCAAGCTGTTTTGATCTGTGATGGGGACATAGCCATGTCCTCTACTGTGAGTCCCAATAACTTGGGCAAGTACAGACAAACTCCTTTAATCAATGACAAAATGGCTCAGGCCTACAGGGACACATGTGCTAGTGTCACAATGGTGACACCCAGCTTTGTGAAGCCTGGACAGATCATACTAGGTGAGAATCACCTAGTGGCCAATGCTAGCAATGTCACTACCACACACAGTATGGCAGTTGTTAATTTCTCCTGGGGAGGGGTAACTGGCCTAAAGAAGGTTGTAGTTAGCTCAGACCTCCCTGTAGAATCTTCAGTCTGGGCTGAAGTGGAGTATAGGACACATGCAGAAATGTTAGGCATCTCAGCACATGTGCTTGCTGTGACCAGGTCACAGGTCAAACATTGCAACACTGAACAGGAACTGGACTCTGGAATAATGGACCAGTTGCCTACCAGGAAAAGGAGCAGTAGGGTTAAGGCTTTGCCTTCCCCCTGCCTCAGGATGAGGATCAGCCTTCTGAGGAAGCATATTGTGAGCCTGAAGAAGGAACTGTCCTAGAAGAGCTTGAACATGATCAGGTTGAGTTTCTTGTGACAGGGGTACCTTCCAGGGCAGATCTGAGGCAGGCGCAGTTGCACTGCCCTTTTCCTGAACCCCTCAGACAGCAAGCTGCTGCGGAGGCTGCAGGGAATGCTAGTGTAACCCATAGAGTCTATTGGGATGAAGGGCTCCTGTATTCAGAGGCTAGAGACCCCAAGCCTGGTACTTCCAGGAGGTTGGTCATACCTTTGGCATTCAGGGGCTTCCTTTTGACACTAGCCCATGATATTCCCCTTGCAGGACATCTTGGCTAGAACAAGAGCCCTTTTGGGAGTTTTCTCAAGAGTGGGCTTCCCTAAGGAGTTTGTTTCAGACAGAGGTGCAAACTTCATGTCTAGTTACCTGACTGCAATGTGGAAGGAGTGTGGAATGAACTAGAAGTTCATCACACCCTATCATCCACAATGCAATGGCCTAGTTGAAAGGTTCAACAAGACCTTAAAGGGCATGATTATGGGTCTCCCTGAAAAGCTCAGGCGGAGATGGGACATCCTGCTGCCCTGCCTTTTGTTTGCTTATAGAGAGTTCCCACAAAAGGGGGTTGGCTGCAGCCCTTTTGAACTTTTGTTTGGGCATCCTGTAAGAGGACCCCTTTGTCTGGTGAAGGAAGGATGGGAGTTACCTCCTAAACTTCCCAAACAAGACATTGTGAACTATGTACTTGGTCTCCGCTCCAGGATGGCTGAGTATATGAAAAAGTGTTATGTCTAACAGCTGTGGTGCACTCAATTTATTCCCTTCACTTCTATGAAACAGAATGTTCTAGTTCAAAACTAGTTGGTGTGCTGACCTTGAGGTGGTACTACCCTGCCACCAATTCTGAAAGAATGTCATAGGTGAGTATATGAAAAAGGCATCCAAAAACCTTGAGGCTAGTCAGGAATTGCAAAAGGCATGGCATGACCAAAAGGCTGTACTGACTGTTTACCAGCCAGGACAGAAAGTGTGGGTGTTGGAGCCTGTGGCCCCAGCAGCTCTCCAAGACAAGAGAAGTGGACCCCACACTATTGTTGAACAGAAGGGAGAAGTCACCTATCTGGTTGACCTTGGAACTCCCAGGAGCCCCCACAGGGTGCTTCATGTCGACAGACTGAAACCATATGTTGACAGGGCAGACATGGGCTTGCTCATGGCAACTGATGAAGGACAGGAGGAAGAGAGTGACCCTCTCCCAGACCTGCTCTCTCAGGAACCCAAATGATGGGTCAGTTTATGGCATAGCCTTGGCAGGCAGCCTCACTGATCAGCAGCAGAGTGACTGTAGACAAGTTCTGCAGACATACAGACATATGTTTTAACTGACTCCAAGTCAGACTATCTGGTGCACTCATGAAGTGGACACTGGGAACAGTCTGCCTGTTAAAAGTAAGATTTACAGGCAACCTGATCATGTCAGGGACTGTATCAGGACAGAAGTCCAAAAGATGTTGGAATTGGGAGTCATTGCACCCTCGGAGAGCCCTTGGGCCAGTCCAGTAGTCCTTGTACCTAAACCTCACACCCAAGATGGTAAGAGAGAAATGAGGTTTTGTGTGAATTACAGAGGTCTCAATGCTGTCACTAGGACAGATGCCCATCGAATACCCAGGGCAGATGAGCTCATAGACAGATTGGCATCTGTCACGTTTTTGAGTACATTTGACCTGACAGCTGGCTACTGGCAGATCAGACTAGATGATGATGCAAAGCCAAAGACAGCTGGTGGACATTATAAATTTGTGGTAATGCCCTTTGGTCTGAAAAATGCACCTGCCACATTTCAAAGGTTGGTGAACCAAGTCCTCTCAGGCCTGGATGACTACTGTGCAGCTTATCTAGATGATATTGCTGTCTTTAGCTCCACCTGGGAAGATCACCTGATCCACCTGAAAAATGTTTTGGAGGCCCTGCAAAAGGCAGGCCTAACTATCAAGGCTACCAAGTGCCAGATAGGGCAGAGTTAGGTTGTATACCTGGGTCACCTTGTAGGTGGAGGCCAGGTTCAACCATTGCAGAGCAAAATCCAGACCATAATGGACTTGACTGCTCCAACGACCCAGTCTCAGGTCAGAGCTTTCTTGGGCCTGACTGGGTATTACAGGAAATTTGTCAAGGGGAATGGTTCCATTGTGACACCCCTTAATGACTTAATTTCCAAAAGAATACCTAAGAAAGTTCAGTGGACAGTCAGCTGTCGCTGCGTCCGTGAGTGCCTTTTGAACAGAGGGGACTCTCCTGCCGAATTTGGGCTTGCGTGGTGATTCACAGGATTCGTGTGCGAGGACCCGCTGTGTGGAGACATTTGCGGGGTGTTTTGCCATCTTCCTGAACGCCCTGCTCTAATTGCTGGACTTCATCACCCAGAAGGCTCTGGGGCTGCTCACACCTGGGCCGTGGCTTGGTACCGCCCACAACAATGGTCTATAATTTGGCTTGGGCATTCCTCTACGCGGGAGCGTGCGGGATCTTCCCGGGAGAAGCCCGGGAGAAGGGCGGGACCGTGCACACAACCTGGGTCCCTTAGGCGCTACATCAAATAGTGTGAAGCCTGGCAGCAAAACCCCGTCTTCTGATGCACACAAAGGGAGAAAAGAACCCCCTAGGAAGGGAAATGGTCGGGTCCATGCAGCAACCAATAGTTTGGGTAAACCACCTAGGCCGAGTGAAGATAACCGGATGTCAAATCTAGAATCAAGTAGGACAATGGCACCGAGGCAAACCGCTAGACAAGTTAGCCTACCGCCCCAGTGCCTACCCTACGTAGTGGATCTAACTGGAGTCCCGCAGTTAGATCCGGACAAGTTGGAATCCTACCAAGAACTTAAAAATAAAACAACCCACGGGTTGAGTAAGAATATCCCGCTTCCACCCCATGTAAGACGAACCAATTGGGTTGGTGACAGGATCAAGGACACTGCAAGGGACTGCATCCTGGTAAACTTCAGGGATGCCAGGGTTGTAAGGTTTATATGTTTTCACCAGTGTCATCAGGAATATAGCGGAATTGGCACCTACGATCTGAGCCACTTCCACACCCGGCCTGAATACTTGCAGTATGCGCAGGCCCCTCATTTCTTAGTTGGGGCGGGGGGGGGGGGGGTCACAAGGTGTTCCAACCCATAATAACTATCCAACCTGGAATATCCTGCCCCAAATGGCTATTCTGACTTTCATGAGGCAAATTGTGGCTACTGACACGTTGACTATTGTCGCCTGAATAGTATGACTAATCGTGGGATTGCTAGAATTGGGGAAAGCTCAAATGAGGCAGTACAAGGTGTAGGAGAAAATGGTGCTCTAGGCTATTGCGAGGAATCGCATGTATTTAGTGCGTCTCCGCTGGATATACCGACCAGGCAGGGTAACATTTCTAGCCCCACGGCCATAAGTCAGGCATGCAAGGCATTAGATCCCATTGAGATAACAGCCAGCTCTACCCTAATTCCATCTTATAATTCCGCTGGCGCAGCTACCATTGTTCCCCCCCTAAAAACCTTGAGCTGGAACTTAGTGGGCATCTCCAAGAAATTGGACTTACCAGACTGGAATAGGCTGATTGAGTCCTACTCAATTTGCATCTTCCAGGAGACCTGGAGCTTGGTGCCCCACCATAAAGCTGGCTACACCACCTTTTTTCTGCCAGCGGTATCTCCGCCCTCAGGAAGAGGTCGCCATTCGGGTGGGCTCCTGATTTGGGTGAGTATCTCGCTGAGTTGTAATACTAGCCAGATACAAACCAACTCTCTTTACATCTTAGGGCTCTCATTACCGGGGGAGCATAGAGGGAGGAGAATGGAAATTTATAACATATATGCTTGTGGCACTAATAGTGGTGCTCCATCCAAAAAGTGTCTTTTCCTGGTTCAGGAGAACACACTTGAAGCGGTAACTATCGCTTCATGGGCATCGGGTTATCCAAGACGGCAAGTATCCGTCACTTGCGGCTTCTGCTCATCTTGAGTACAAACCTACTTGGTTGCTACTCGCGAATGCCCGGTTGCCCATGAAGCGATAGTTACCGCTTCAAGTGTGTTCTCCTGAACCAGGAAAAGACACTTTTTTACACCAGACCATAATTTGTGGTCTTTATTTGAACGAGGGCTGGACGCACCTTAGCGTGTGCGGACCACCCCGCTCAAACCTCACGGTCCTGACGAAAACCAAATAATTTTTCCAAATGGTTGAAACATGTAGACCTATTTTTAACTAAATCACATAGCACACTACGCTATTTTTAATTTATCACACTTCTCGAGACACCAAAGCCTTCCTAAATAGGCACAGGTGCCACATTGATTTTAGCAGGGTTCAAGCACTCAAGAATAAAGTCTTGGAGTGAGTAGTCTTGGCCCTTTTTAATACACGTATCACTGTAACTTTATGCACATTTAAAAAAACAAGAAACCTGCTCCACTGTAATCAGGTGTCGCAGCACACCCTATGGGCACTCGGCCTATGGGGTGGGACCCCGATGATGAAGCATGTCACCAACCAGGTTGGTGAGTGAGGGGTCTTCTTCAAGGACAAGCACTGTCCGGTAAAGGGTTGGGGAACTTAGTGCTAACCTGAGCCTCGCGCTCCAGATACAGAAGGAATCCTTCTCTGTATTTTCCTCCCAAGGGGGTACTCCTCCATTGTTGTTAAATTTATTCCCGGGGACCAGGAGTTCCCACCACACATAGCCTGTGCAATTTCCCTTACTCTCACCCTTGTTATATAAACTGTCTAGAGACCAGTGTGCCCTATTTAGGGAGACAGAAATATTTCAGGATATGATCACGGCATTGGGTAACCTTTTCCTTGTCCAAAGTTGCGGAGTCTCGCGAAGAAAGCCCAGAAATTAAACTGACAAAATAGGCTGGTATACTACTAAATGCCGCAATAAGAAAACAGCGTTAATTTAGGCTGTTAAATCCAAATCGCAAGTTCAGATAGGGCTCGCTAGGAATGAGTACAAACGGGTAGTCGCATTAGCTAAAAAGGAGTGGGAAGGACAATACTCGGAAGCATTAAAAGAGGCAAGCATAGGGAGGGATGCTGGACGCTTTTGGAGCATTATTAGAGAGAAGAATAGACCAGATGATGCTCTCATTACATGTAACATCCCAGCCCAAAAATGGTTTGACCATTTCTCGAAATTATACTCATGTTCCCAGGGCGACCTGTCACAGCCTATTTACCAAACTTTCCTAGCAAATCCAGTAGAACCAAATGGCTTTCCCTTCACGCAAAGGGAGGTGTAAAAAGCGATCAACTGCATTGTGCCCCGCAAAGCAAAAGGTGCCGACGGCATTCCCGGCGATCTCATTCGTCATGATCTTTCCAAATGGGGGAAGCTTATTACGACCCTAATTAATGCCATTGATAATGGCGCGACAATCCCGGAGTCGTGGAAGGGGACAGAGGTCGCCCCTATTTTCAAAAAAGGGAATAGGGATGACCCTGCCAACTACCGACCGATAAGCCTGATCGATTCCACGCAGAAGGTTGTTGGGAAGGTCGTGCTAGAGAGAATCCTGCAATGGGTCGATGAAAATAAAATCCTCTCGGATTTCCAAGCAGGCTTCAGGTCAGGTACAGGGACTGTAGAGCAGGCGTTCCGTTTGTTACTTATTTATTGAAAGGTGGTCCTTATAGGCAAAGGCAGTCTTTATCTTGTGTTTATCGACCTAAAGACTGCCTTTGACCTAGTTCCTAGGGAACGCCTGTGGGGAGTTCTATCTGAAATGGGGATTCCACTGTATATTTTGTCACTATTAGTGAGGCTGCATGATGGAAACTTTGCGCGAGTGAGGTGGGGCCAGCAGGGACAGAATACCAACAGAATTCCAGTGAATAGGGGCGTCCGCCAGGGATGCGTTTTAGCCCCCACCCTGTTCTCACTATATGTGAATGGGGTGGTGGAGCATTTATTGCAAAGTCCATCTGATGCACCGTCTCTGGCGGACGAGAAAATTAAAACTCTCCTATTCGCTGATGATACCCTCCTTATTTCTAAGTCCGCTGTAGGCCTGCAGAACCTCCTAGATAGTTTCCAGTCTTTTTGTTTTTTGCGGGGGGCTGGTTATAAATACAGATAAAACAAAGTACCTGGTGATAAATCCGCCCAAAAAGATTAGTAGGCCCCCTGTTTTAAATCTTGTTCCACTGGAGAGGGTTACTGTTTTTGATTACCTTGGTATTCGCATTTCAGACAACATGCAGTGGTCCTCTCACATTCAGAAGATGCTTATATGCCATAAAAGGGTAGGGGGGGGCCATCCTTAGGGAACATCGCTCTCATCTACCAGGCCCATTGCTCCGGTTGGTGAGATATATAGGGCAACAGGAGTGAGTTCAGCCCTTTATGGAGCGAAACTGTGGGGTACATGTAATATGAACCAGTTGGTTAGATCTGAAAATAAAATTTTCAAAGATCTAATGGCACTCCCACAGAGTGCCTCAACGGTCCCATTGTTATTAGATCTGGGATGCCACTCTATTTGTGATCTGGCTAAACTCCGCCCGCTCCTATTATGGGCTCGGTTGTGGCGAGCCCCTGAGTTAGTGAAGTATGCGGAGGGCTTGATGGAAGTCTTGTCCATGGTTGGTTGGTACAACATCAAGTGGCTCAAGGATGTTAAAATCTTGTTATGTGACATGGGCCTTAAAGATGCATGGGTAACCAAATCTGTCCCACCTAAGCCAGTGTTAAAAAGAATTTACTGGAATTGGGTAGCACGTAAGCGTTGTTCTGATCCGAACCTGGGTAGATTAACAGACAACTTTCTAGGGATTAAGGATGTTGCATTTTGTGAACCTTATCTTGACACCATCCAGAACCCTTTTGATCGGGCGCTATACTTTAAGTTTAGGGTTGGCATATTGCCAACCTGTGAATTTACGCTCAATAGAAAATCCCCTACCAGACTTCACCATATTGCCCATTTTGCACGACTAAAATAGAATCAATGGCACACATCTTGTTTGCTTGTCCACTGTACCGATCACCAAGGAACTGCTGGCTCAAACCACTATGTAGAGAATTGGGCACCAGACAACACTCTCTGGTGTTGCGTATTTTTAAAACTGACACTCGTGTATGGTATGTATGCGGTCTATCAAAGTTTTTTAGATGGGCTTGGTCCATTAGAACTAAAAGGCTAAAAGAAATTGTTTAATATATCATTTTTATACTTTGATGTAATTAGTTTTTAAATTCTTATCCCTATGTAGAGTTGTTGAACAAATATGTGTACCATTTCGAAAATTTATGAACTATGTCTTAAGCGCCAACGTTTGCCAAATTAATTGTTTAATGGTGTTTTATCAGAATTTTAATTTTATTTATGCTTTTAAGATGTCTTTATCGAAATAAATGCGAGAATCAAGAGGGAGAGAGAGGACCAGAAAGCTAGTCCAGATCCCCGGTTTATATGTTTAGTAAATCAAAAAGAGACTAGCTAGAGATGGGGTTAGTTTGACATTAATATTGTTATTGTCATAGCGACTCAGTATCGTTTTGCCAATGGGCGGTGGCACCTGCTGGGTGTCTTTAGAAAGCCCTCACCCACCAACCTAGTTGGTGGCATGCTTCATCATCGGGCCCACCCAGTGACACCTAGCGTGTCCCGGGTGTGCTTCGACGCCTGATTACAGCGGAGCAGGTATGTCACTGTGTGTGCGGTGTAAGGTGTACAGAATGTGAGGTTAAAAACGGCTTGGCGGATGGTCCCTGGGGTGAGGATACTTTATTAAAAGGGCCTCCGTCAGCGGTTAAAAATAAGGCTGTGGGACGTTAGAGGCGGGTTACGACCTCCTACGTCCTAAGAGTGTCATTCATTCATTCAGTCAGTCAGCTGTCAAAAGGCATTTGATGACCTGAAGCAGGTCATGTGCACTGCACCAATTCTGCAAAGTCCAGACTACTCCAAAGAATTCATTGTTCAAACAGATGCTTCTGAGATGGGAGTGGGGGCTGTAATTACAATTGAATAAAGATGGTCAAGACCAACCAGTAGCTTTTATTTGCAGAAGGCTGACCCCTAGAGAGAAACATTGGTCAGCTATTGAGAGGGAGGCCTTTGCTGTGGTTCGGTCACTTAAGAAGCTGAGGCCATACTTGTTTGGTACTCACTTCAAGGTTCAGACAGACCATAAGCCCCTCTTGAGGCTAAAACAGATGAAGGGTGAAAATCCTAAACTGCTCAGGTGGTCCATTTCCCTACAGGGGATGGACTTTACAGTGGAACATAGACCTGGGAGTAACCATGCTAATGCAGATGGACTCTCCAGATATTTCCGCTTAGAACATGAAGACTCAATTGGTCAAGGTTAGTTTAATATCCCTGCGTTGGGGGGGGGGGGGGTGTAGAAGAGTAGGGTCTGCTTCCTGTGGTTACCCCCACTTTTTGCTGTGATTCTCTGGTTTTTCTACTTTAGTCTGGCTGTGGCCCTGCTAAGCAGGCCCACAGACTAGCTGTTCTCTCTTTAAATTGATACCATGTACTTTAGGTACATACCAGATTGGTTACTGGGTCACCCTTGTGAGCCCCTGTATAGTGTACCCTAGGTACCCAGGGCATAGGTGCACCCTAGGCCTACCAGGGGCTGCAGCATGTATTGTGCCACCCCTGATTTGCCTTCCAAACGGACACCACAAGTCTGTTTACACAGCCTGGGTAAGGTGGTGTAATCACCCCTTACTTAGATAAAGTATATCTATATCTACCTTATAGATAGACACATAGTAACCTATCAGCCACTCCTATGGCAGGCCTTAACAATCCTGGAGGCAGAGTGTGTGCTTTTATGTGAGAGGGTGCCCTAGCATGACCTGAGCCCCGCTGCAGCTTTCAGAACCATCTCCTTATAGCAGTTCTATGATATAGCCATACCATATAATCTTAAGTGCATTATAATCCTCGCAGTTAATGCTAACTTTGGTTTGGCTTTATCAAAACATGTTGTGTAAGGTGTCAAACACTTTGGAATACTACCCCCCCCCCACCAGTTCTGGTGGCGGGGGTAGAATTTCACCCTTCTAGAGGGAGAATACATGTAGTTACTGGTAAACCCGGTTAAAGTTAAACAGAGCCCCAGCATCACAAAATGGATGCTGCTGCCACAGACACAAGTCTGACCTCCGGCTGCTGGATGAAACTCCGGCAGGGGAGGCCTGGACAATAGGTTTCCTGTCCAGGGAGGTGCTGGCTCTTCCCCAGACAGACTTTAGTGTATTGGGGACAGGGAGGGCTGCATTCAGTGAATGCTTTCCAGACACTGCCTGGGGCACACAAGGTGCTCCATGCATAGCCCGGTTCAAACCAGATGCTGGGGCACTCAGCCCCTGCTCTGGTGCGAAACTGGACAAAGGGAAAGGGGTGCAACCACCCCCCTTCCCAGGTCCACCCATAGGAGGGACCTTTCAGGTAGTCCAACCCCTAAACTTAGTTTAAGTATAGGAGCTGTGTCCCTAGGACTTTAGATTACCCTGGACAAAATTTTGAAACATATATCCTGGAACTTCGACGTTCCATTTCGACTGGAAGATGGAAGACATCTCCCTTGTGGTCAAGGAATGACCACCCTGTTCAAACAGGCACCACAAGCAACTTTGCCGGTCTGCATTGTCGAGGCTCCCGTCGGAACTCGAAGACTGTACGACACAGGACACGGACTTCCAGACATCTCTGACCCGACCTTCGTTCCCAGCAAAGCTGAGACCTGGGGCGGACACGAGAGACGTGGGACCGGAACTCCTGGGCATCCTGCATTTTGCTAACTGCATCGACTCCCGAGGTAACTCGCAGTTGTGCGTTGAAGTACTTGAAGCCCCAGCCCAGAGCACCATTTGCACCGAAGCTCAGGCCTCCACACTCCACGAGTGTCCCGTGGGGCCCGCTCTTGCATTTCAGCTTGACGCGTCTTCCCGGTTCCTAGTCCATTGCTCCTTGGTTCTCCCCCATGTTGAGAGAGGAAAAGAGCAGGTGCAAACCGCTGGAACGTAAATGGCGCCAGTCTTATGACCCTACTATTAAATTAGCTTATAAAACGGCCTTAAACAAATTTCAAAAACTTAAACGGTCCACGATGAGAGCCTACTTCTCAAAACTTATTCAGCTGGCTGAGAACTCTTCAAAAACTCTCTTCACAATTGTGAAGGATTTCGTGAATCCGCCTGCCTTGAAAGCCCAGTGTGCCCCCACTCAAGCTCTCTGTAATGGACTTTCTTATTTTTTCCAGGAAAAAATTATCAAACTATCTTCTTCCTTTGATTCCGCATCTTCTAGTCCCCAGCCAGGAGTATCAGACACCCAGCATTGCTCATTTAATTCCTTTGATGAGCTGACCTCAGACTCAGCTTTGTCACTTTTAAACCAGGTCAAGTCAGGATCTCCACTGGACCCAGTTCCTGCCAAAGTGATGGGTAATCTCGCCCCTGTTTTAATCAACCCTCTCCTCTCCATTTGGAACTCTTCCTTGACCCTTGGCCAATTCCCTTCAGTTTGGAAACAAGCTAGGTTGCTCCCTATTTTAAAGAAACCAGATGCGGATCCACCCCAATTTAGCAATTACCGTCCCATTTCCCTTTTGCCTAAACCTGCCAAAATTCTAGAGAAAGTGGTCCAGAAACAATTAGCCCTGTACCTAGAAACCAACCAGCTGCTGCACGATTCACAGTCCGGTTTTAGAACCGGATACAGCACCGAGACTGCATTACTAGAGGGATCTGAGACAATTCGGGAATCAGTGGACAGGGGCGAGGAGGCCATGCTGGTCCTCCTCGACTTGTCCGCTGCATTCGATACTGTGTCTCATGATATACTTGTGACTCGGCTGCAGCAGTTGGGGATTGGAGGCACCGCCCTGGCATGGATTAAATCGTTCCTCTCAGGGAGATCCCAAAGGGTACTTTTGCGTCCCTTCGAATCAGAGGACAAATCCCTTGTATGCGGTGTGCCTCAGGGCTCCGCCTTAAGCCCTCTTTTGTTTAACGTGTATTTGGGCCCTCTTGCCAGGGTAGTTGAGTCATGGGGAGTCAGGGTGGTCTCATACGCTGATGACACTCAGCTTGTCTTTTCTTTTAGAGACCATTCTGACCCGCATTTCTCCAACTTTCGTAACTGCCTTGGCAACATCTGCACTTGGATGGCTTCTAATCATCTGGCCCTAAATACAGACAAAACAGAGGTGCTCTTTTTTAGCCAGAAATCAGCTCCCCCCGCCACCTTGTGGTGGCCTACGGTCCTGAACCCCCCTCCCAATCCAGTACAGTCAGCCCGCAGTCTCGGCTTCCTTTTTGACAACACCATGTCCTGTAAAGCTCAGGTCAACAAAGTCACCGTGGCTTGCTTTGGCAAGCTGCGCATGATTAGGAAGATCTTTCCCTACCTCCCTCAGATGTCCCGTAAAACGATTGTCCATGCTCTCATTACGGCACATCTGGACTACGCCAACAGCCTATATGCTGGAGCCCCCCTCTATCTCATTGACCGATTGCAAATCGTTCAGAATGCGGCAGCTAGGCTTATTGGAAACATCCCTACCCGCAATTCGGTTAAAGCATATCGGAATGACCTACACTGGCTCCCTATCGCCCGCCGGGTTCAGTTCAAAATCCTGACCCTTGCCTTTCGGGCCATCCATGGAATTGGCCCAGCATACCTGAGTAAAAGACTCAAACTATCCATGTCAGAAAGACACCTAAGATCCAATAGCCTCCGTCTACTGACTGTTCCCAGATTTAGGCTCTCCCGGAGTGGTGGCAGAACGTTCGGCGTGACGGCGGCTAAGTACTGGAATGGCCTTCCTTTGGACCTCAGGTTCACTGAGTCAGAGCAGATCTTCCGACGCAAATTAAAAACCTGGCTGTTCACCCAACTCTGATCAGGTGTGCCTCTGTAGCTTCAGGTTGGATGGTTGGACCCTGGCTGCCTTCTCCTGTGATTAACTTGTTCTCTTAGCGCCGGGACACCCCGGACGGGGGTAGCTGCGCGCTTTATAAGGTTCTTAAATAATAATAATAATAATTGGCTAGTGAGCCCCCTGAAGACTCCATTTTGAATCTAACTTGCTTTCCTGGTTGCTCCAGGCTTTCTCCAGCTTCCCTACAAAGGAGAAGCGCCACAGACCTTGCTGGTCTGCACCGAAGGCAATCTCGACATCTTGCGTGAATTGCGTTTGCCAAGGCTTGTTGGGTCCAATCCGGATACCGACACCGCAGTCAACTAGATCCTTCGTGGGACAGCTTGAATCCAGCTCTTGGTTGTCTTCGACACCTCCTGGACCTCGTGGCTGAAGAGACAAGCTTCACCTTTTCACCTGAAATCACCAGACATTGGCTGGTTCCTTCCTGGTTCCATCCTGGTCACTGGCAAGTGACCCAGACTCTGTCCCTTCTGCTTTCAGGTTCTTCAGATCTTCCATCCACCCTTGGATCCACCCGGACACTTTTCCTCTGGTCACATGCAGCACTTCTTTGCAGCTCTCCATTGAAAACGACTAAATCCAACACCAAAAGGCACCAATGCACCCGGCTTCCCTGGGTGAGGTAACACGAGTACTCCGGTACTCCCGTGGGTCTTGAATCTCGAAGTGTCCTAGTCTAAAGGGGTTTCATCGTAGTCCATCCGGAAGTGTCCTTAAATTGTAAATGTGTAACTTGTTCGTTTCCCATAGAAAGTCAATGGTAACTCGCTACTGTGTTTAGACACTGCACGTGTCTCCCGTGGGCCTCCTACTTCCTAACTCTTGGTTGTTCCTAGAAGCCCCAGCGATTCCCTAGGCCTACTTTCTATCTCAGACGTGGTTCTTATACCACTATTTTAGTATATGGTTTGTGAGGCCCCTAGGGCAAAACGTATACTGTGCAACCTATTGTATGCTAATTAAGTAACTTGTATTGTACTTTTACCTGCGACCTCATAAAGAGTCCAGAGGGGTTGTGTTTAGAATAAATACATACATATTTGATATATACCTTGTGTGGTGTCCTTTCGTTTGGTACACGAGGGATTATAATAGGTACAACAATAATGAGCTCTCTGAAGTCTTAGCCTGATGACTGCTGGTCCACGCTACTACTAGGATAGCTTTCTATAAGGTTGACTTTACAACCACCATCAATAAGGGTAGATTAGACTGGTGCAAGGTGCTCACTAGAACTAGTGGACATCATATGCGGGCTAACGTCTCACACTTATGAGCACTGTTGCAGTCAAACTGGGGTGAGGGAAGAGACAGAATCACAAACAGACGTAGCCAGCCTAGAAAGAGCTGGGATTCTGAAATCGACTGGCAGGAGGATTCTCCTCTGTTAACTGCAGTCCACCACCTTCTTCAACAAAACCTTGGTTTAGGGCATCTAGGAGAACATCAATTGGGACACAGTTAAGACATCTTCACAATTTAATATGAAGATAGCTGTCAGGCAAGACTCTGCCTCTTGGACACCGACCTTCTCAACTTCACTGAAGGGTAGATTCAATTTTGGGTAATCAATCAATCAATCAAAGACATTTATAGAGCGCACTACTTACCCGGAGGGTCTCAAGGTGCTTGGGGGGGGGGGGGTGCTGCTACTGCTCTAACAGCCAGGTCTTGAGCTTCTTCCTGAAGGAGAGGTGGTCTTGGGTTAGGCGCAGGTCGGGAGGGAGGGAGTTCCAGGTCTTGGCGGCCAGGTAGGAGAAGGACCTTCCTCCTGTTGTCGTTCTTCGGATGCGGGGGACGGCGGCGAGGGCGTGACTGGCTGATCGGAGATGGCGTTTGGGAGCGTAGAAGTTGATGCGGTTGTTGAGGTAGCTCGGGCCTTGATCGTGTAGGGCTTTGTGTGCGTGGGTGAGGAGACGGAAGGTGATTCTTTTGTTGACGGGGAGCCAATGCAGGTCTCTCAGATGTCTGGAGATGCGGCTGTGTCGTGGGATGTCGAGGATGAGTCTGGCTGAGGTGTTCTGGATCCGCTGGAGTCTCTTCTGGAGCTTGGCGGTGGTTCCGGCGTAGAGGGCGTTGCCGTAGTCCAGTCGGCTGGTGACGAGGGCCTGGGTGACCGTCTTCCTGGTCTCGGTGGGGATCCACTGGAAGATCTTCCGTAACATGCGCAGGATGTTGAAGCACGACGAGGAGACGGCGTTGACTTGTCTGGTCATGGAGAGGGAGGAGTCCAGGATGACGCCCAGGTTCCGTGCGTGGTCTGTCGGTTTGGGTGCGGTGCCCAGGGCGGGGGGCCACCAGGAGTCGTCCCAGGCGGAGGGCGAGGAGCCCAGGATGAGGACCTCCGTCTTGTCTGAGTTCAGTTTCAGGCTGGTCGTCATCCATTCGGCTACGTGTTTCATCCCTTCGTGAAGGTCGGCTCTGGCGGCGGCGGGGTCGTTGGTCAGGGAGAGGATCAGCTGGGTGTCGTCAGCGTAGGAGATGATGTTGAGGTTGTGCTGGCGTGCGATGGCCGCGAGGGGGCTCATGTAGACGTTGAAGAGGGTGGGGCTCAGCGAGGATCCTTGAGGGACGCCGCAGATGACTTCGGTGGCCTCGGACTTGTACGGTGGTAGTCGGACTCTCTGTGTTCTTCCGTCGAGGAAGGAGATGATCCACTCCAGTGCCCTCTCCTGGATTCCGACGTTAGTGAGGCGCTGCACTAGTGTGCGGTGGCAGACAGTGTCGAAGGCCGCAGAGAGGTCTAGGAGGATGAGGGCCGCTGTTTCTCCGTTGTCCATCAGGGCTCGGATGTCATCGGTGGCCGCGATGAGGGCGGTCTCGGTGCTGTGGTTGGCTCGGAAGCCAGACTGTGAGGGGTCGAGGGATCCGTTCGTCTCGAGGAAGGCGGCCAGCTGCTTGTTGACGGTCTTCTCGATGACTTTGGCTGGAAACGGGAGGAGCGAGATGGGGGCGGTAGTTCTTGAGTTCGGTGGGGTCCGCTGTAGGTTTCTTGAGTAGGGCGCTGAGTTCGGCATGCTTCCAGCTCTCCGGGAAGGTGGCGGTGTCGAAGGAGGTGTTGATGATGTCCCACAGGTGGGGTGCGATGACAGCGTCGGCCTTGTTGAAGACGCGGTGAGGGCAGGGGTCGGTTGGAGATCCGGAGTGGATGGAGTTCATCATGCGGACGGTGTCTTCGGTGCTGATCGGAGTCCAGGCACGGAGGGTGGTGGTGGGGGGCGGTGGTTCGGTCGTGGCGTGCGTCGGTTGAGTGCTGAAGCTGTTGTGTATGTCCGCGATCTTGTTGTGGAAGTAGGAGGCGAGGGAGTTGCAGAGGTCTTGCGATGGGGTGATGTCGTTGTTGCCGGCGTTGGGGTTGGAGAGCTCTTTCACGATGTTGAAGAGTTCCTTGCAGTTGTGTGCGTTGTTGTCCAGCCGGTCCTTGAATGCAGTTTTCTTGGTGGCGCGGATCAGTTGGTGGTGCTTCCGGGTGGCAAGGTACTAAGCGGAATTGCTAGTGCTTATGGCAAAAGCGTTAATTGGGCCTTGTGCACGGACTTCATTATGGGGGGGTCCCCTCTAGTCACAGTGGGTATGAACACTGCATGATGGGTACAGGCTGAGCCCTAGGCAACAAGGGCAGCACCTGCACTGCTTCTAACCAGCCCAAGTAGAATGCACTTTGAGCCTGAGACAGCAGGTCATCTCACTAAGATGCAGATTAAGTCAGGTAGATGGAACTGGCAGCACTGTTGTAGAAACCATATTGCCAATTTGCGGGATTGATGGCCAGATTTCCCTAGAAACACTGTAGAATAGTGTCACGTTACCGGCGTTATGCCATTTCGGGGGTCCGCCAACCACATACAGAATACTAGGACCCTTACTTCTGGGCGGAAGCAGAGTCCCGGTCTAGTCTTTCCTTGGGCCCCCCTTCCGCACTGTAGCGCTTCCGGGGGATTCGCTTAAACTCAGCGTTTCCCGCCGGCTCAGCACTATGGATTCTGACGAACACCTGGTTCGCGTCTTGATGCGAACAATCCCTGAGTCTTCCGAGAGCTGAGGGCGCCTTCTTCTCTGTGTCCACCCCTTCGTTCCGGTCCTGCCGGAAATCTTCACTGTTTCCTCCCGCGCCGGTGAGCGTTGGAGAACCTTGTTGTTTTCACCGCAGCGCAGGAGTGCTTCCAGTTACTGTGTGTATCCGCGCTGGAGCGCATTAATTTGTTATAACTTTTTTCCGCGCAGGAGCGCCTTATCATCCTGTGAGTAAGCGCTGGGGCGCAGTTTATTCTCTGTTAGCAGCAACGCGCAGGAGAGCTAGTTCTTGGCCACATCGTACAGCGCTGGGGCACTAATTACATTGATTTCACTAACGTTCAGGAGCGCTGGCTATTGGCATTTTAGTACAGAGCTGGGGCGCTACTTATTCTTTATTTGCAGCACATGCAGAAGCGCTATTCTAGTACCATAGCGCAGCGCTGGGGCAATACTCTTAATTATTTGCATCCGCACAGGAGTGTTTGTGCTTACAGGACTTTTATCACTCAGACGTGTGTGTTTGAATACTTACCCGCGCAGGAGTGCTGGCATCATTTCCTTTCCTTTATGGGAGCACCTCCTTTTTCTTCGTTATACTGGACATTATAAGCCTTGGCGAGTTTCCCTTGATCATTCTTTTCTGTGTGATGTTGGGAAGGTGTCTTAGGAAGTGGGAGCTGTGGGAATCTTTCTAATTGGGTCTTTCTTGTTTCCCCAGTTGTTGCCCACGATACTACCAAAGATCTACAACCACAAGCCTGCTTTAGTTCCCTTTTTGGCTCCCTTCCCTGGTTCCATCTACTCCCTGCCGGGTATTTCTTTCTGCATGGGGTCAGGTGGGTACAGGGGCAGTGGCTCTTGTCGTCTCTGCGGAATTGCTTCACAAGCAAAGGTAAGCCTTGTGGGGTATTTGACAGAATCCAAAGCCCACATCTCTCATTCCGCCCAGACGACATGAGCGACCCGGAGGTTTCCCTTCAAGATATAGCAGCCCTGCTGGCTAACATGCAGGCAGAGAACCTTAGCCTACGCCATGATTTGACGACCTTACAAGGCCAGATGGCGACAGGGGCAACCGGCACTTGGGGACCCACCCCGAGCCCCAGAGTCCGACAAGAGGGGTTGTTACGGCCACCTACGTTCACGTTTGGTGGACCATCCTCTGCATCTAATCAGGACACAGCGATACAAGTCATCACACCCCATCCGATGCAGTTGGCACCACCGAGACGCTTCTATGGCGATAGCACTAAATACAGTGTCTTCTTCCACCAGTGCCATCTGCATTTCATGGCCAGATCACCGGCGTTTCTGGACGAAACGTCAAAAATCGTGTTTATCCTCTCATACATGGGTGGAGACGCCGCCCAGTGGTCCATAGCGTTGGTGGAAAATGATGATCCTATGCTATACAACCTACCGGTGTTTCAGGAAACCATGCGGCGGATGTTCGCCCGACACACGTTTGTGCAGGCTGCAGACAACAAGCTCCTTAGTCTAAAGCAAGGCAACAACGATTTACTCCATTACATTACTACGTTCAGTAGGCTCATCATCAAGGCACACTGGCCTGAATCCAAAAAAGTGTTGGTTTTCTATCGAGGACTGTGCGATGACCTCAAGGACCTAATATCGCAAATGCCTAATCCGCCTGACGAAATAGGCCCGTTCATAGAGCTGGTGGTCAAGGTGAACTACCAAATACAAGAAAGAAAAAACGAAAAAGGGAAAGGAAGCGACAATCGCTTCCTGTCATTCGGAGATAAAAACACAGAAAAAGGCAGGGACGAAGCGGCTCCTCCTAGCGATTCCTCGGAACCTATGCAGATAGCGCGGTATACGAGGTCCTCTAACCAGCCAGGAAAGAGAAAAAAAGGAGGAAACAGAACCAGTGCCTGTATTGTGGCAAGAGCGGACATTTCGTCAGGGAATGCCCGGTGAAACTCACACGCACCCGGAGCCGATGACCTTTTGCATTACCCGTTACCAAGGGAGACAAGCCGGGAAACAAAGCAACCCAGTAGACACGGGGGTCCGTCCACTGGGTTTATCATCCTGCAAAACAGCAATCCCTGCGGTTTTTGATTGTAGTCATCATGTGGGTGTAGAGGTAACCTTACGGAATATGACAGGGAAAACATGGTTGGTAACCGCTCTGCTGGATTCCGGGGCTACCGGCAACTTTATTGACACTCAGTATTCACAAGCCTTGGGTATGACCATGGTGCCTAAAGCTAAACCAGAAACAGTCAAGGCGGTGGATGGAACAGACTTGACTTCAGGCATTATCCGGCATCAAACAGAACACATGGTCATGTCCTTCGTGAATCACCATACAGAGACCATCGGCTTCGATGTGATTGATGCTCCACAGTTCAAAGTCATATTGTGTCTTCCATGGTTGCTAAAACACAATCCCCGGATCAATTGGGTGTCCAGAGTCATCAATCTGGATTCGGAAAACTGGAGCGCTTCCTGTTACACGGATGGTGGTTCGTTTGTTGTTCGTGCTATACAAGCACACTCGTTACCCGTACTGGGCATGGGGATGGTTACCCAGGCAGACGTACCAGAGGCGTATTTGGACTTGGCAGACGTGTTTGACAAGAAAGGAGCCAATACGCTGCCACCAAATCGGTCCTTTGATTGTAGGATAGACCTGATACCCGGTTCCACGCTCCCTTGTAGTCGGATCTACTCCCTTACAAACAAGGAGAACGACCATCTACGCTCCTACCTAGATGAGTATCTGAACAACGGGTTCATACGCGATTCCAGGTCTCCGGTGTCCTCTCCCTTTTTCTTCGTGGCTAAGAAGGAAGGCGATCTGAGGACCTGAATCGACTTCAGGACTATGAACACCATCACTGTGAAGAACCGGTACCCATTGCCGTTGATCTCTAGCCTTTTGGATCAAGTGAAAAACGTTTCCATCTACACGAAGCTGGACCTAGGGGGAGCTTAACACCTAGTCAGAGTCCGGAAGGGCGACGAATGGAAGACCGCCTTCTGGACTAAATTCGCTCTCTTCGAATATCAGGTCATGCCTTTCGGACTCTGCATTCCAGTTATTTATAGACGAGGTGTTGAGAGACTACATCGATATCTTCTGTATCGTCTACATAGACATACTGAATTTTTTGAAAAACATCATGGAACACGTCCAACACGTACGTGCTGTCGTCCGGCAATTAAGAAAACATCGTTTATATGTGAAGTTAGAGAAAAGCGTTTTTTCACGTAACCAACGTCGAATTCCTGGGTCATATCATCACTCCTGCTGGTATACAGATGGACAACAAAAAAGTGGAGGTCATTCTTCTGTGGCCCACTCCGACTACCGTTAAAGACCTCCAGAGGTTCCTGGGGTTTTCTAATTACTACCGTCGTTTCATCACAGGATTCCCCAAGATGGTAGCACCTATTACTCATCTCTTACGCAAAGGAGTACCCTTTTGTTGGGCTACAAAAGCAGAAGACGCTTTCCAGGAATTGAAAAGACGGTTCACCACAGCCCCGGTTCTTGAGCACCCCGATGCCGAGTTACCCTTCATAGTGGAGGCCGATGCCTCACAGGACGCATTGGGGGGCATGCTGTCACAGAGAGACGCTATTACAGGGCTTCTACATCCCGTGACATTCTACTCTAAGAAACTCCAAGCCGATGAACGCAATTACACTGTGTCCGATAGGGAGTTCTTGGCGATCAAGATGGCGTTCGAGGAATGGCGTCATTACCTGAAAGACGCAAAACGCTCAGTAACCATCTATACCGACCACAGGAATCTACAGTTCCTACGTTCAGCACGTGCCCTGACAGCCAGACAGCTTCGTTGGACCCTGTTCTTCAATGAATACAACTTCACGATTACGTTTCAACCAGGAAAAGAGAATGCCAAGGCAGATGCGCTTTCACGATTAGAAGAATCCGTTGATGCAACCCCTACTACCGAGCCCGTTCCTATCATTCCTGAACATCACTTCCAGGGGGCCATAGTGTCTTCGGAGTTCCTGGCTCAGTTACTAAAGGACGTAAGCCTGACCTATCCGTCCGTTTTAGCAGAAGGACACAATGGTGTAACACATGTGAACGGTTTCCTGTACAAGGACGACAAACTCTATCTGCCGATGGTGGCTCGTCAACAGCAAGCACTGCACATGTGCCATAATCACGTTCCCTCTAACCATCCCGGATACCACAAAACACTCGACCTGATACAGAGACATTTCTGGTGGTCCACCGTAGAAACCGACACTAGGAACCACATAAATCGTTGTGCCATCTGTCTGCAAGGCAAAAACAGATCGGAACCTCCTACAGGACTGTTGCGTCCCATTCCTGTTCCGCCATACCCGTGGCACACCATTTCCATGGATTTCGTGGTGGAGCTTCATATCGCCAAAACCGGTTACACCACTGTTCTCACCGTTGTGGATCATCTCACTAAAATGGCTCATTTCGTGCCATTAAAGAAGATACCCACGGCGACCGAACTGGCTCTGGTCTTCATGCACGACGTGGTTCGCCTTCACGGAATCCAGTCGGTGGTAATAACGGACCGAGGGTCACAATTCGTGTCCCGCTTCTGGAAGTATGCAGGATTCTGGAAATGGATGCGCGTCTTTCTTCCGCATACCACCCCCAGACGGATGGTCAGGCTGAAAGGACCAACCACACCATGGAGCAGTACCTCTGCTGTTTACTGCTCGTGGTTGAAGGGGAATGGGCTGACGTACTATAGTTGGCGGAGTATGCGTACAACAACAAGCATTCCACTATCGGTATGTCTCCTTTCTTCTGCCTCCAAGGTCGGCATCCCCGTACCACTGCTTGGGAGGAACCTCTGACCAGCCCATTACCAATAGTGCATGCTTACCATGGAACACTGTGTACTCTTTGGCAACAAACCCGGTTCGAGTTGGCCAAGGCAAAGGAATCCTACAAAGAAAACGCCGACGCACATAGGCAGAAGGAACCGGACTATCGCAAAGGCGACAGGGTGTGGCTTTCCATGCGGCACCTCAACGCACATGGCTCCAAGAAACTGTTGCTTCGCTTTGTGGGACCTTACGTCATCCAGCAGGTGGTTAATCCAGTGGCCATAAAACTCTCTCTGCCTCCACACATGAGGATACACCCTGTCTTCCACGTCTCCCTTCTGCGTGCAGTTCATCCTGATTGCACCACTTCCACTCCTCCCTCTCCGGTGCTGGTTGAGGACCATGTAGAGTACGAGGTCAGGGCCATATTGGGTTCTCGTCGCACCAGGGGGAAGCTCTACTACCTGGTGGACTGGAAGGGCTATGGTCCTCATGAGGGTCCTGGGAACCCCTGCCTCATGTACGCCATGCTCCCAAACTGATCCGTGCTTTCCATTTAAGTCACCCGCTTAGCCCTCGTCCTGCCTCTTCTCTCTGATTCCGGTTGTGGGTG
Organism: Lissotriton vulgaris; assembly: GCF_964263255.1. Taxonomy (NCBI): domain Eukaryota; kingdom Metazoa; phylum Chordata; class Amphibia; order Caudata; family Salamandridae; genus Lissotriton; species Lissotriton vulgaris. Next base: position 284,617,770 of record NC_141700.1, read on the forward strand.
GGGGTTTCTGTCTTAGTGAGGGGTACTGTCATGTTCCCGGCATTATGCTATTCCGGGGGTCCGCCAATCACATACAGAAGACTAGGACCCTCACTACCGGGCGGAAGCAGAGTCCCGACTAGTCTTTCTTTGGACCACCTTCCGCACTGTAGCGCTTCCGGGGGATTCGCTTAAACTCAGCGTTTCCCGCCGGCTCAGCACTTTGGATTCTGACGAACACCTGGTTCGCGTCTTGATGCGAACAATCCATGAGTCTTCCGAGAGCTGAGGACGCCTTCTTCTCTGCGTCCACCCCGTCGTTCCGGTCCTGCCGGAAATCTTCACTGTTTCCTCCTGCGCCGGTGAGCGTTGGAGAACCTTGTTGTTTTCACCACAGCGCAGGAGCGCTTTCAGTTACAGTGTGTATCCGCGCTGGAGCGCATTCATTTGTTATAGCTTTTTTCCGCGCAGGAGCGTCTTAGCATCCTGTGAGTAAGCGCTGGCGTGCAGTTTATTCTCTGTTAGCAGCAACGCGCAGGAGCGCTAGTTCTTGGCCACATCGTACAGCGCTGGGGCGCTAATTACTTTGATTTCACTAACGTTCAGGAGCGCTGGTTATTGGTATTTTAGTACAGCGCTGTGGCGCTACTTATTCTTTATTTGCAGCACGTGCAGGAGCGCTATTCTAGTACCATAGCACAGCGCTGGGGCGATACTCTTAATTATTTGCATCCGCTCAGGAGTGTTTGTGCTTACAGGACTTTTATCACTCAGACGTGTGTGTTTGAATACTTACCCACGCAGGAGCGCTTGCATCATTTCCTTTTCTTTATGGGAGCATCTGCTTTTCCTTCGTTATACTGGACATTATAAGCCTTGGTGAATTTCCCTTGATCATTCTTTTCTGTACGTGGTTGGGAAGGTGTTCTAGGAAGTAGGAGCTGTGGGGATCTTTCTAAATGGGTCTTTCTTGTTTCCCAGTTGTTGCCCACAATACTACCCAAGATCTACAACCACAAGCCTTCTTCCGTTTCCTTTTGGGCTCCCTTCCCTGGGTCCATCTACTCCCTTCTGGGTATTTCTTTCTGCACGGGGTCAGGTGGGCACAGGGGCGATGGCTCTTGTTGTCGCTGTGGAATTGCTTCACAAGCAAAGGTAAGGCTTGTGGGGTATTTGACAAATAGGCAGGATGGAAAGGAAATTAGACATGTGGGATCCGAGGTCAGCAGAGATGGAGGAAGCCTCATGCAAAGCACTTCAACATTTAGGATTGCTGCACAAACCGGAGGCCAAAACAGACTTCAAACTGCACTCGATCAGACAAGCACATAAGCCCCAACCTAAACCCTCTATGTATAATTACGTAAACTTCCTGAGTTAAGGGAGGTCGGTGAGCCTCTTAATTGGAAAAGGCCAGTAAGCATATCACCTGAAGGAACCAATAATCACATAAATACGCGGAAGATTGTACAGTAGCTTTTCCCCCAAAAAGGAGCGCACTGTATGTGCCCCCTCAACCTGAGACAGTTTTGTGATCCTAATACAAAGCTCCCCCCACTAGGAAGAAGGCTCCCTGGTGCACAGCGCAAAGAGACACGAAGTGTCTTATAAGCAGTTCATCTGATTAAATCCAAATGTTAAATCCAATGCTCGGAGAGGTTCCATGATTGTTTAATTCACATCAATTCAACAGTTCATCAATGTTTTGAAGAAACGTGTACATCATCCAACTTAAAGGGTCATCCAGCAATTAATCCTCCCAATGCATTTCGGGCAGATGACTAGTCCTTCCTCAGGGGACAGCTCTACAAACATAAAAGAAAATATCCAGATATCATAGACATTCAACTGACTTCTCTCTATAGCACCAACTAGGTCTAAACATGGTGTAGTGAACCTCATGCATGTAAAATAAAAGGTCTCATCAAAAACCATGAGAAACTAACTTGTGTCAGCGGTAAAAGACCAGGGTAAATGCCCGTGAAAGATATGTGAAAAGTGAACAAGACTAAACCAAGCGTCATAGTGAGCAACTGTTATTGTGCTGGGACGATGCCCCCGAAGCTCAAGACATCAATAAATGCAAAAAACGGAAACGAAAATTCTCCTGTTGTGAACGTGAGGAAAAAATAGAGTGCCAAACAGTCTCAAGCCACCAAGGTTACCCAAAAATGCCGCATCACCGTTCAATGGCCGTCACGCCCAGGTCATGAGGTATGGATGTATACAGTGAACATACGTCCACTGTGCAAAGTATAAGATCTTGATAGTCCAATTTGTTGGTGGCTTCTTGGAATTTGACCAGAAAGTCTGTGGTGTCTCTGACATGTGATCTGGTGTTTACCACAAAAGGTTGGAGGTATTTATCCAGGAATTTTCCAATGTTCTCGTGAATGCTTCCTTTAGTGGACACAATGGGTCTTAGGGGAGGTTTGGTGGGGTGCTTGTGCACTTTGGGCAACATATATAACATGGGAGGTTTGAGATTATCAGGCACTAGGTACCGTCTGGCACGCTCATTGATGGTTCCATTGTCAAATGCCTCCTTGATGATTCCAACCAAAACGGTAGCAAACTCATTTGTGGGGTCTGTCGGTAATGATACATAAGTGTTTGGATCAGATGTGTGAGCCAATACTTGCTCTTCATAGAATGTTGCATCCATGATCACAAGGGCGCCTCCCTTGTCTGCTGTTTGACATACTATCGATGGATTACTGGCAATTTTATGCAAAGTGTTCTTCTCCTTTTTGGTGAGGTTCTCACATTTCGCTCTCGTTTGAAGTCCTAGTCACCGCGTTGAATAGAGGCTTATCACATATCGGCTATCCTGTAAGTACTCCTCACGGGGGACCTGATTTAGCATGAAAGCAAGTGCGTTCAAGTTAACGATGTGATACTTATGTTTATGCGTTCATTCGCAGATTTGGCGTAACAACCAACCACGGATGTAATCGTTCCGTGAGTACTGAACTGTGGTTTTTATGAATCCCTCGGTGATTCGGCATTTTTGGGTAACCTTGGTGGCTTGAGACAGTTTGGCACTCTATTTTTTCATCACGTTCACAACAGGAGAATTTTTGTTTCCGTTTTTTGCATTTATTGATGTCTTGAGCTTCGGGGGCATCGTCCCAGCACAATAACAGTTGCTCACTATGACGCTTGGTTTAGTCTTGTTCACTTTTCACATATCTTTCACGGGCATTTACCCTGGTCTTTTACCGCTGACACAAGTTAGTTTCTCATGGTTTTTGATGAGACCTTTTATTTTACACGCATGAGGTTCACTACACCATGTTTAGACCTAGTTGGAGCTATAAAGAGAAGTCAGTTGAATGTCTATGATATCTGGATATTTTCTTTTATGTTTGTAGAGCTGTCCCCTGAGGAAGGGCTAGTCATCTGCCCGAAATGCATTGGGAGGATTAATTGCTGGATGACCCTTTAAGTTGGATGATGTACACGTTTCTTCAAAACATTGATGAACTGTTGAATTGATGTGAATTAAACAATCATGGAACCTCCCCGAGCATTGGATTTAACATTTGGATTTAATCAGATGAACTGCTTATAAGACACTTCGTGTCTCTTTGCGCTGGGCACCAGGGAGCCTTCTTCCTAGTGGGGGGAGCTTTGTATTAGTGTTACTGTTCCATGCTGTTTAGGCACAGACAGCGTTCATCCCAGGCAGCACACCACAAATTACCACTGTTCAATTTTGGTCGTACTTAGCTGTGCAAGTCCGTTCTCTATTAATACAGTTTTGTGATCCCCATTACAAAACAGGTAGAACCCTCAGTGGGCTAACAGCATTGTCAAGTTCACTGAGGTATAACAAAAAACCCACAGAATATCAACAAAGGGCAGGAAAGCACCACACTGCAGGTCATGAAGGGGACTTTGGATTCCAACACACAAGTTTAAAAATAAACTATTCGCTTTTTCCACGTCCCTATCTTTAATCAAAAAGAAACTCAAACCTGAATTATTCTGACATACTCCAGCCCAAGCCTTAGAACCTACCCATCATAGTTGTAAGCCCTCCCCCATTATGTCAAAACCAATACTATAAATGGGTGGACCTGAAACCGGCATCTGAGATCAGTTTAATTATAACTGCCAATGTAACTTACATCTGGGTGGGTATTCCATCCCAGGAAAAATGATCGGGGTTTTCAAGGCCACAGTAATTATAAGCTTATCTGGTCATGTTGGAAATAACAGGGCTATTCAAGAAGTTTTCACCTGGAGACGCCGGCTCCCTGCCACATCTGCAAAGGGGAGAGAGACCAAGCAGCCCCTCTCCCACAGCCGGCTCAGGTTATGTCCCGGGGAGCCCACCAGGACATAGCAGTTTCCCTGCCTGTACTGGAGTGGGCACCGAAACGCATGTTTGCATTCGCTTTCCTGGAGCAATTTCAAAACTATCGCCAAACAGGAGCAAACACTAAGTCTGCTCCCAGCGGGTGGGAACTTGGGGCCGCCGCGGTCCCCAACATAAGTGTGTTGTGTGCTCTGGATGGGCATCAGAGCAGCCACCCTTTGATGGGTGGGCTCCGGGTGATGGGGACCCCGTGACTGAAATCAGATGAAATCAGCCAGGGGAGGGGGGCCACATGCCACCCTCCCACATAAATATGTTGGCAGGTTCTGGGAGATTTGGTCCCCGAGGCCAAAAGCAGCCTAGGGAGGGAGGATTGTGCCCCCTTCTACCTTAAAGATGTGCTGGGCCCCAGGGGTTGGGGTCCTTGGGATAAAAGTGGCCGTGGATGGGGAGCTGCATGCCCTCTTCCTCCTAATTGGTCAGGCTCCGGGATGGGGTCCCCGGGGCTAAATTTGGCCCAGGGATGAGGGCCATGCCCACTCCCCCTAAAAAATGTACTGGGTCCTGGGCGAACAAGGGTCCCCAGGGCTAAAAGCAGGCCGGGGAAGGGGTCCCGGTGCCCACCTCCCCCACAAAATTGGGTATGGGGTCCCCGGGGCCAAAGGCGGCCAGGGGAGGGTAGGCCGCGTGTGACCCCTACCCTTAATTTTAATTAGTGTCCCTTGGGAATGGAGTCCCCGGGCCATAATAGGTTTGAGGGGGGGCATATGTGGCCAAGCTTTAGCTGCACACTGCTGAAGGCCGAGTGAAGTATGTGGTTGTTGCCTCTGGGGGTTTGCTATGGGCCAGGCTTTGCAGTCAACCCCCCCAATGCACACGGGTCGGCTGCAAGTGGGGGTTTGGATACAGGGCATATCCGCAGGCCAGGCTCTGTGGCCAACCCGCACCATGCATGACTGAGCGCCCTGCGCAGCGCAGGGTTGGCTGTAGGGCTTAGCCGCGACACCGTGCCTGGCAGGAGTAAAATTAACGTACAGAAATTAAATATTACTTGACATTAGAAAAAAACAAGAAATTCATTGGAAAAACCAAAGTTTACAGTAACGTTATATTTAAATAAAATGTTCCAATTTAAACTCTAAAAACCACTGAAATTCGCCAGTAATTGTTAGAGCTATCCCAAGTAACTATAACTTGTGCCCTTGTCATGCACTGCTAATTACCCTACATTTTACATCACTCATGACATCTTCTGTAACATCATTGCTATCATTGTGCATGGTGGGGGTGCGAGTTATAGTTGTCTTAAGGCACGAATTATAGTTACTTGAAATAACTATAACTATGCCTGGTAGATTTCAGTGGTTTTTAGGGTTTAAAACTGAACATATAACCTATCATGTCATTTAAGACACACACTAATTATAGTCTTTCTTCACTTTGCAAATTCTAGGTACAACGATTTTGTATGCCTCGTCACAGATTACTCTCTGATACAACTGCAGTGATTACGTGATTGCCAGCAAAATATTTAAATTTCCACCTTCTCAGTACAATATATCCGACAAAGTCCACTGATCTCACGAACAATACCTGAAAGTCGAGCAACAGCATCTGCTGCAAATACTGCTGTGGCTTCATGTCGGGTGTCCACCACCCGGAGTCCCAGCTTCTCACATGCCACCAAAATAGGCGAGATGTGGCCTCCTACCAAAGTGAAAACGAATTGCACATTATGGGCCCGCAGGACATCTGCCACAATCTCCCCTCCGTGCCGGGGGCTCTGAGCTTCTACCTGAAATTTAAAAAAAACACTGGGCATTAAAGACCCGTCAGCATATCAGTAGTAAAGAAGGGTGGAGTAAATTGGGGTTTGTGAGGGAAGTATGGAGTGACGTAAAGGCAAACAGAAACAAAGATTTAAAAAACTTTGTGCGGATCCCAGAAACAGAGGCAGACAAAAGAACAAGCCTACATGAAGTATTGACTGGTGTTGTTTTAGCCATGTTGAACAGCAGCGACACAGACAACGGAAGTGTGGTGGACGAGTGAAAGGAGCAAGCAACAATGAAAGGAGAGAGGGGATGAGGGCAGTAGCATAAGCAACAACCGAAGGAGGGGAGGTGGTGGCACGCACCATGGGCAGCAACGGATGGAGGGCATGGGGCAGGTAACAAGAGGAGGAGGAGAACGTGTGGGGCAAGCAACACAGGCAACAGAAAGAAGGGGTGGGAGGTGATAAGCAGCCCACGCAACAACGTACGGAATAGAAAGGAAGAATGGAGCAAGCAACATGGGCAACAATGGAAGGAGGGGGCAGATGAGGGCAAGCAACACGGGGAGAAACAGAAGGAGGGTGGGGTCCAATAGACTGTGTCACCAGCATAAAAGATTGACAAGATCAATTTGCCCCTCCCCAATTATGGAGGGACTGAATGGATTTGTCTTGATGCGTCATGGGTAACTGCAATTTATATAGAAAAGAGGGGAGATACCAACATACAAACTTGGCATAGCCTATTTGGCGTGCACGTTTTTCAAGTCAGAGGTCCATTACCTCTAGGCACCTTCATGTACTGTCATTATTAGTTTCAATAAAACTGGTGAGATGTTCCAGATTATATCTTTGCTAGGTATGTCCAATACTGTGATCATACAAAAAAGTTTTGGTGATGATTGCACATATATATTTGCAAGGAACTCCGTCTTTGTACATACAGGCCTCAGAAAAGACGAACACGGACCCAGCAAATTGCGTGCAAAAAGGTATTTTATTCCATAGTAACACCACACACCGCCATGACACGTTTCGGCCTCAGAAAGGCCTTGATCACATGACACTGTCAGTGAAAGCCACAACATTTAAAGTTCAAGTACTGTGTATCACGTGACCATGGAGCCAATGGCCATAGAAGACATACTGTGATGCAGCTTTACATGTATGTACAACAAACACAACTCAATAATGGTGGATTCAAGCTGCCATACAGTTTAGATGGATGTGCAAAATCTGCTATAGTGCAAAGACCATATTGGTGCAAACTAGGCAACTCAGAAGTATACCCATACTGGGGTCAGCAGCACGAATGGTTATAATTACCCAAGTAAAGTGCATAGTGCATAATAGACTACTAATGTCCAAACGGCCAAGCCAATATCCAAGAATGTTGGCTCTTAGAACATTGTGCAAAATATACGCAATAGTGCAAAATAATGCAGCTCAATGCAAATGTGCAAACATCATATCGCAAAAAATATCATGGAAAGTTCCATCGTAAGCACGTCAAAAAACCAGATGCTAGAGTAAATTTGTCATCAAAGTCCACCAGTAACAAATGTACATAGAAATAAATATATAAATACATGAATGCATAAATGACTACATGAATGCCATCCTCGTCCAAATGTGAGCGATATACATACGTATACACACACACATACATATATCTATTTTTACAGAAAAAGCGAAGGTTACAAGGACGTTACAGTTAGCTTAGATTTCACTTGTTCAAAACAAGTGAAATTCAGATGTTATAGTTACCTGAGCAAACTATAACTTATGTCCCTGCAATGCACTGCTTATGACCTCACATACCACATCACTCATGACATGGTCAGTGACATCACTTATGACATCTCAAATTACATTACTGATGACATCGTCCACAGAAAAACTCACACCCCTATACAATCCCCCATACACCCACCCACACAACTACTCACATATCCACTCACAGACCTATACAACTACTCACACAGAGCAAATCACACACCTGTTCACACAGCCACTCACATAACCACTAACTAACCCATTCATCTACTCATACAACCAGTCGCTCACCCATACAGCCACTCACACAGCCACACATTCACTATTACAGTTACTCACACAGCCACACACTCACCCATACATCAACTCACACATCCACCTATTCAGCCACTCTCACACCCACTCACTCACCCATACAACCTCTTAACAGCCACTCACAAATACAACCACTGACACTCACTCACACACCCAGTTACGTACCCATTCACACCTCCATACAAGCTCTCACACATCCGCTCACTCATTCATATAGCCATTCACACAGCCACTCCCTATCCAATACAGCAACTCACACATCGACTCACTTAACCAAACACCCACTCAAACAGCCACTCACCTACACATACAGCCAATTAAACACCCAGTCACTCACCCATACAGCCATTCAGACAACCATACAGCCACTCAACACAGCCACACACTCACCCATACTGTTACTCACGCAGCCACACACTCACCCATACAGCTACTCACACATCCACCTATTCAGCCACTCTCACACCCACTCACTCACCCATACAACTTCTCAAAAGCCACTCACAAATACAACCACTGACACTCACTCACACACCCAGTTACATACCCATTCACACCTCCATACAAGCTCTCACACATCCGCTCATTCATCCATTTAGCCATTCACACAGCCACTCCCTATCCAATACAGCAACTCACACATTGACTCACTTAACCTAACACCCACTCAAACAGCCACTCACTTACAGCCAATTAAACACCCAGTCACTCACTCATACAGCCATTCAGACACCCACCCACTCACAGTAACAGTAACTCACACAGCCACACACATCCACTCACACACCCACACAGTCACACATACAGCCACTCATATGGACACTAACTTAATTTAACTTTTGTAGTAACTTAGTATATATTTTCAAAATTAAAATATTTAGAAAACACTCACAATCACTTGATGATGCCATCAGTGATGTCATTTGAAACGTCATGAGTGATGTCACTGACCATGTCATGAGTGATGTAATATGTGAGGTCATAAACAGTGCATTGCGGGCGGCATAAGTTATAGTTAGCTCAGGTAACTAGAACTGCTGAATGTCACTAGTTTTGTACAAGTGAAATCTGAACATAACTGTAAAGTCCCTGTAACCTTTGTTTTTTAAGTGAATTTCTAAGTTCTTTAAAACATTAAGTAAGATGTGCATCGCAATGCACAGTGTGAAGGGAGGGGGGTTGCACGCAGGGCCTGGCATGGCATTATGCTGTCCCCTCTCAAGCTTGCTGCTCCTGCCCCCCCTCCTCCTTGCCATTCATTGTACAAATATATGACCCTGCTCCCTCAATAAAGCCATGTATGGCTGTTGTTCAGCCAATGCCCTTCCCACCTGCCCTAAACAGCTTGTTGTCCCATCCACCTCCTCCCTGCCCTCTGCTGTTCCAGTCCATGCAGCAGCCCCCTCCCTCCTGCCCTGCATGGTCCGATGTAATGCGTTGCCCTTTAGCTTGATGTCGCGGCCCAATGCTGCCAAATTGTATGTCCCATCATTGTCCTCCTGCCTAGCCTCTGTGCTTAGCTTGCTACCTCTCCTCTCCTTCCCTCTGCCCTCTGATGTTTGTGTGCATGCCCCTGCTCCCTCCTTTTTGCTCACCATATTCCATGAACCATCCACCCTCCTATCTACACTGAGTGTTCTGTTGAGCTGCCACTGTCCCTCCCACCAGCCTAGCATGGTCAGATGGCTGCCGCTTGTCCCTGTCACCCTGCCTATCTAAGTTCCATGGCCCTATCCCCTCCCTACTGTCTTACATGGTCCCTTTGCTGTCACTCCCTCCTGCCCTTCATGGTCTGTTGTGCTACAACTGCTCCTCCTGCCTGCCCTGCATTGGCTGTGAAGCCCCTTCCCCATGTTGTCCTCGCCCAGCTCCTACCCCGCCCTTCTATCCTTCATAAATCTTTGTGCATGCCCCTGCAACCTCCCTCTTGCCCACCATGGCCTTTGTGCTGCTACTAATCCTCCTGCTGGTCATGCATGGTCTTCTGTACTGCCACAACCCCTCCCACTTGCCCCATGTGGTCAGTTTGCTGTCCCTGACCCCCTCGAACCTTCCCTCTGTTGTCTGTGTGTATGCCATTATAGTCTCATTGTTGCTCTCTATAGTGTGTTGTGCTTCCAGTGCCCGACCAGCCTGCCTGCCATGGTCAGCTTACTGCTCCTGCCATGGTCAGCTTACTGCTCCTGTCCTTCCCCCTGTTTTCCAGGAGCAGACCTCTATCCCCTCCCTCCTACTTTGTCTTGTCTGTTGTCAAGCCCCTGCCCCCTCCCTCCTGCCAGTCATAGTCTGTGATGCTGCAACTGTCTGGTGTGGTCAGCAACATACTTCTAACACTGTAAAACAATAGAACACCCAATCCTCATCCTTCTTTTTTGCTGGCGCATTCACAAAAAAGGACACGCTTGGCAGATCTGACAGCAGAATGTGTTATATTTGTTTTAAACGTTTAAGCGATGAGGATTGATTTATGATCGTAATTTCCAAGTACATTAGTTTTTGGCTATTTCATTTTGAGGTTTCAGTGAAAATGTAGGTTGTATATGGCTATTGCTTATAAGGCTGAGTTTCATTTCCGCATGAAATTCAAGCATGGTGAGAGGATCAGTGTGAGGTACAGATTTTAGCAGAAATGTATTTTTTTTTTTTAATCGGCACGAAGGTTGGAGCGTCTCGTTCTGCCGTGAGTGAGGCTTTGGGTAGTTGCATTGCAGCTCAAGGAGGCCACTGCCATAAATTGATCTTGGTGCACATGGAGGGCAGCGTTCTTGTCTTGTCCAGGGCTGCGTGCAATCCATGGGCAGTTGGCTTTGCGGCTCACAGACATTATTGGCTTCATCGGCACGAGGACAATGAGGAAGGACTCCTCTCCACTTTTGCATGACGTAGCGGACAATTTTTACGGTTGGAAAGCGTTGTGTTTAACTTTTGGGTTTCTTTAGTTGACAGGTTGGGCATTGGAGGACCGTTTTAACAGTTCTAAATTGTGAACAGCTGACAGTATTGAGAAATCAGAGCAGTTGGAACAGGTAGAGAGTTAGAGAGTTTGCATGTGGCTGGTCTTTTTTAGAGTATTTAGTGGTTTAGAGATGGGTGAGCCAAGTACATTGGGTAGCATGGAGAGTACTAGGGTGGGGAGAATTATGGAAATGTTGACTAAATTCCACAAGGATTTAAATAATAAGATAGAGAATAAATTGGATGATTCAATACAGAGCAAAGGGCTTGCTATATTGAGGATGAGCGATTTTATTCAGCTAGGAAGGGATTAGCAGAATGTAAAAGTGAAAAAGTAAGTAGAAAGAGAAAGCATCTGGTTGAGGTGTGGACTCAAGCAAAGAAATGTACAGCAGCAAACACAGATAAAGGGATTTGTGAACGCACAAAGCATGAAGGTGTCAAGGACACATGAGAGGACCAGGTGAAGGGTACTCAGTAGGCCAACAGATTCATAAACATTTCTCTGTGCAGTGTAATTAGTCTTCTGGCAGTGTAGAGGTGGAAATAAGTAGCTCATCTGATTTCAAATCTAAGAGTGAGTAAAGAGGAAGCGTTCTAAAAACTGTGTTTGAAATGGCAGAGAAAGGAGGGGATCTTGAGGCACTTACTAATCTTCTAGGAGAATACATGTTTGACCCTACAAGTATGGGATAAAAATAATTAATTTAACAAAACTAAGAACTGCGCCACAATGGAGAAAACGCTGGAAGCACTGCGCACCAAGACGGAGGATTTGGAAGCGAGGTCCAGACGCAACAATGTTCGCATAGCAGGGCTTCCGGAATCAACAAACACGGGAAAAATGGAGCAATAAGTGGAAGATCTCCTTAAAGAACTTTTTGGGGCAGAGGAGTTCTCGTTGGTGTTCCTGGTGGAGCATGCTCATCGCTCCCTTGCGCCACGCCCAAAGCCGGGAGCTCCCCCACCCATCATCATAGCTCGTCTGTTGAATTGCAGAGATAGAGATATAGTTCTCAGGCGGGCACGGGAGAAGGGGGCTATCACTCACCAGGGAAACAAACTTGAATTCTACCCGGATCACACCATGGCTGTCCAATTGGCCCGCAAAGAATACCACTCGGCGAAAAAGAAGCTGCGGGATTTGGGAGTAGAATATTCCATGCTCTACCCAGCAAAACTCAAGGTAACGCATGCAGGTCGCTCCACAGTTCTTCCCATGCCGCAGGCGGCCCATGAATATATTAAAAAGCTAGGCAGGCGAAGGCAAACGTCAGGACGAGAGGAGCAGCAAGAGGACGAGGACTGAGTGGTCCTGATCAGGTAATGATGTCTCATCGTTAAATCGGCAGGGGCTGAGATTCTGACACTTTCTTTCATATAGACACCATAACAGATCTTATGCTACCTTAAACTGAACGTTTTGTGAAGGGGTACTGGCTAGTCAATCTGCACTAAGGCCGATTGACACAGAGTTACAGCACCTACATGACAGCCGAAAAGTGGACTATTTGTACTGATGGCTGGGGGACTACTTTCGAGAATTAAACAAGGCCATACTGTACTGTCCCGTGGCCATTTACCCATAGTCATAAATGCGCTGGCCACATAGCCACTATATGAACTATCTTGAGTTAAGGGGCAGACAGGGAGTGACCATATACTGGAAATGCTTTATCGTAGACTGTGAGAATGGGTTGACCCCCTGATGATATTGCAATTCAAGACTGCATTAATGCAGGTTATGAGGTTTCGCGATCTGCGGATCAGTGACAAAAGAACTGAAGACACTTACATTTGCAGCACTATGTATACGTTTGTTGATTGTGACAGAGCGCCCGTCCACATCCACGTTGTGGGTGGTGATGTGCGCACCTAGTGGACCCCCTAGATGGGAGTTCCCCAATACAAGTTTGTTCTATAGTTTGTTTAACTCAGGGATATGGCTTTGGCAGGGTTGGGTTGCTGAAGTGGGAGGTGGGCGGGTGGGGATTTTGGGGAATGTTATTTTTAGATCACTGTACCTGAGACGCATTACAAACTCCAGTTCACACAGGAATTGTGACGTAGTTGATTTCCTTGTTCTAGATACTCTGACAACTCACAGGATGCTTAAGATATGGGGCTTCAAGGTGATGCAATTTACACATGTAACTTTCTGATAAGCTAAAGTCGGCACAGTTGAACCTGATCACCTGGAACATCAGGGGTCTAAGTAACCCCAAGAAAATACGCCCAATATTCGCATACTTCACTAGACTCCAGGTAGACATTGCATTTCTTCAAGAGACGCACATTGCGCCTTCAGTGACAACCACACTAGGTAAAAGATGGGCAGAGACAGTTGGCACCTCAAATTATTCCTCATATGCACGGGGTGTTAGTATTCTTATACGCAAGGGTGTTAACTTTAGGGTCTCTAAGGTGCTAAAGGACACGGAGGGCAGATATGTTATAGTGATAGGCCTTCTTAGGAATCAAAACATAGCACGAATAAACACTTATGGTCTGAACACGGACGACCCGGAGTTTTACACTAAACTATGGCACGCTATATCTCAACTCCATGTAGGAAACCTAATATGGGGAGGCGACTTTAATATTGCACTGAGAGATGGACTAGACCGCTCTCCGAATACTGCGGAACCACACAAAAGGGCATTAACAGAGCTGCAGGATGCTATAACTGACCTACGACTAGTCGACCTTTAGAGAACACGTCACCCGAGCCAATTAGAAGCCTCACACATAACTGCAGCGCACAATAGCTGGTCGAGAATTGACTACTGGCTGGGGTCATGCGAGGTTTCGCTGTGGACTTCCTCCATTAAGCACTTACCACGTACACTGTCTGACCATAGCCCGGTGTCACTCTCCTTGCAACTACCACACTAAACCCCCCCTTTGCCTGGAGGTTCAATGCCACGGCACTTCTGGACTCTGCATACACTGACACCATTCACACAGCAATAGTGGAATATTTCGAACTTAACGCTCCCACCACGGAGGATAAGGGGCTACTTTGGGACGCTTTCAAGGCGACAATAAGGGGTCAATGCATTAGTACCACAGCGGGAATCCTTAAAGATATCAGACAGCAATTGAATACAAGGGAAGCTAAACTAAGTGACTTGGAGAGTCGGTATGCACAAACAAGGGATTCCACCATATTAGGGGATATAAAAAAGACCCTGTCAGAGCACCAGGAGTATGCAGCTGCTGAACTTAACTATGTTTCGAAACGTGGAATAGCGAGGGCATACGGAGAGGGAGGCAGACCAGGGAGGGCCCTAGCCCAGAAGATATGTTCCGGACATGCCCCACAACACATTCACACGATAAAGGATGCGATAGGCACAGTTAGATATGACATGACGGGCATATTGCACGAATTCCGACTAACATATGGCCAACTATACGAATCCCGCCTAAATGTATCGACAACTGATATACTAGACTATATGGCAGATGTGGGAATAGCATGGTTAGCAGATGCCCATAGAGCATACCTGTCCCGCCCCATCACGGTTGAGGAAATCACCGACACCATTAAGGCCCTCCCTAATGGCAAAGCACCAGGTCCGGACGGCTTTACGGGCAAATTTTATAAGGCATTCGCAGACATATTAGCACCACACTTAGTAAGAATGTATGGAGAGGCCCACGAAAAGCAGATACTCCCAGAGTCTCTACGGGAGGCGATGCTCGTTACTCTGCTGAAATCAGGTAAGGATCAAGAAAACTGCGATTCATACAGACCATTATCACATATCAACGTCGACACCAAGATCATGGCGAGTGTCCTCACGGCACGGCTCAAGCCTTTGATGCCGTTGCTGATCATACCGGATCAATCTGGCTTCATACCGGACAGATCCACGACGCACAATACACGAACGCTTTTCGCATTGTCTCATTACCTAAAGTCTGAGACCAAGGCAGCGGCGGTCTTATTAGATGCCGCCAAGGCATATGACACGATCGAATGGGCATATCTACACGCAGTTCTTCAACGCATGGGCTTTCCATCAATATTTATGCAGTGGATAAAAAGGCTATACACTGACCTCGCGGCCCGCATAAAAGTGAATAGCTATGTCTCGGATCCGATCAAGATAAGCAGAGGAACCAGGCAGGGATGCCCATTGTCCCCGATGCTATTTACACTGGTTCTAGAGCCGCTTGCGTGCAAAATTAGGCAACATCATAATTATTCTGCTCTTCAATTCCCGACGCGCCCCCTTCACATATCTCTCTATGCGGATGACATGGTACTGTACGTAAAAGACCCAGTCCAAAATCTTAATCCCCTGTTGCGTGAGTACATAAAATTCGGACAACACTCAGGCCTGCAAATTAACTGGTCAAAATCACAAATACTAGCGCTGACAAACAGCACCGCCCCATTTGCACTAGATTACCCGCTAGAATGGCGAGAAGAACCCACGCTTTACTTGGGCATCTGGTACCATAGAGACCCTGAACTGGTCATCCGCACAAACTATGGGAGGGTCATATCAGAGTTAGAGGAGAAAGTAAATCGCTGAAACAAGTTACCACTCTCACTGGCGAATAAAGCTGCCATTGTAAAAATGGTGCTGCTGCCCAAATTTCTTTATTTATTCAATAATATTCCTATTTAGCCGCCGACTGAAGTTTTCCGCAATATAAACAAATTGGTACTCCGTCTCATTTGGGCAGGCAAGCAAGCTAGATTGGAATTGCAAACACTTACGCTGCCCTACGCGCAGGGGAGGTTCAGGGTACCAGACTTTTCCCTTTACTATCTGTGTGCTAAAGCACAATTTGCACATTACTGGTATCATGAAGTGCCGTTCCTGCCACATGTGGCGGTTGAAGCAGGAGATGTTCTACCTATTCCCCTATCGGCCATACTACTGCATAAAAGATCGCCAGTACACTCTCACGACATAAACCCTATTGATGCAACAAACATGGCCTGGTATCTAGTGGGCAAGAAAGCGGGAAAGCTGCCATTATATACGGCAGCTCTACCATTGGCACATCACCCGGAGCTTTCGGTCACGCAAGAGGACGTGGGCATGGGACTACTGAGGCAAGCCGGGATAGATACAATGGGCGATCTATATGAGGAGGGCCGATTCAAATCGCTGGAGAAGTTGAGCTATATTAGTAACCCGACACTGTCATTTACTTTCACATACTACAGACTGCAAAGGGCACTGAAAGAGCTGTACACGACATACCCAGCAGAACCCCAGCAAAGGACGTCATTGCAATTCATAATAACGGCACCTACTGCAGCTCACATGGTATCTAGACTATACACTAGATTGCAGGAAGATATAGCAGGGAATACGGAGAAAATGAGGCACAAATGGAACTATATCATGAATGAACAGATAACCACAGACGAATGGGCCGCTACATGTATGCTAACCAACATGCTGACTCCGAATGGTAATCTACGAATAATCCATTATAAATACCTGCACCAAATGTATTACACACCACAAAGACTCTATAAATAGGGACTGTGTGCGGACTCTAGATGCAAAAGATGTAAGGTGGATGGGGCAGACTTCATCCACCTTGCATGGTGCTGCCCAAAAATTGCGAACTACTAGGTCCAGGTAACGGAGGCATTGAGTATTACGTTAGAGACACCCATTGAAAATACTATACAAGTGTGCTTGCTGGGCCTAGTTCCTCAAATCAGAGCGAGGAAGCAAAAGTTTTGTGTGGTGGCACTATTGATGGCAAAACGTAGAATCTCAATCCACTGGAATAGCTCGAGGTGCCCAACGCTGCGACACTGGTTGGAAGATCTAACATACTGTAGAGACACTGTGGCAACCTATGAAGAAGTACTCCCATCTAGTTCAAGGTCCAAAGGCTATTGGTTTTATTTAACTGAATATCTACAAACGAGACCGCTGAAGGACCCAGAGTAAAGGGTTGTGAATAATTACGCCCCACTATACAAGGTCACATAGTATGCAAATGAGGGACGGGAGGGAGAATGCTGTGGTGCAGTGATAAAAGTTTGTGCTTTTGTTGTTTTTTCAGGTGTATTACAACAAAATTAGTTCCACCACAATGCTTTATCATGTATATTCTTCACAAGTGGAATGTACTCAATATAGACACCTTAAACTTGCCTCCGGACCCCCGGGTTGCCGGACACAAGGCTGTGTTAATCTGTTTCAGATTTCCTAGTTCTGATTTACATGCTGAGCATGCCGCCGGCCCCAGGGTTGTAGGCGTACAGCTGTGTAACTTGTGTAAGATCAAATAAAGACAGTTGAACTACAAAAAAAAATAAGATGGTTCAATGCCGCAATGATAATGAAAAAAAATATATATATATATATATTGTCACACAACGTCACTTATGTTATTTAGGTTCATATTTTCCTTGGGACACCATACACAACTGTAAATAATGTTTTCCTATGTTTATACATTTTGAATATTCTTTTCTAATTTACTTTTGAATATAACTACAGAAAAACGGAGTCAGTGTATGCGTGTTCCTTTCTCTTTGACATCACCTGTAACCCATGGGTACATGCGATTTTCGCTTTGCCTTTCCAATCATTATAAGTATATATTCCACAGGAATCACTTAATGCGGCGGCCAGATTGGTCACGGGGACCAAAAGAAACGAGCACATCTACCCAGTCTTAAAATCCCTAAAATGGTTTCACTATGAAGCTAGAATTCAGCTAAAGACTGTCTGTCTATCTCACAAAGCCCTCCACTTCAAAGCTTCCAGTTATCTAGCGAAAAAGCTAGAATTATCAGGAGGGGGCAGACCTTCTCAGAGTGCTAAATCTCTCCTCCTTAAACCTCAGATCTTTCGCAAAAAGAGAACATGCCACAGAGCCTTCTCCGGCTCTGCGCCAAATATCTGGAACTCTCTCCCACCGGAAATACGCAGAATCTACTCCAAGGTTACCTTCAAATTGGAAGTAAAAGGATTCCTCATGAACAAGTTCCTACAATAAAAGGGTCTTGGATCCTCTGCTCTAATGCTGGGACATACACCCTAAATACTGAGTTTGGTGTTATTCTGCTTTATTGTTCACTTGCTCCCCTCCCAGTTCACTATGTTCCAGTCATATACCCTAAATACTGAGTTTGGTGTTATTCTGCTTTATTGTTCACTTGCTCCCCTCCCAGTTCACTATGTTACAGTTTTATTTTCCTACCCTTACTGTCCCTTTCGATTGTAACCTCTTGTTTGATATGCACATGTGATTTGTCCAGGTTGGTACCCCCTATTACGATTGTACTGCTGTTATTACCATCCTTTCCCCCAAAGTGTAAAGCGCTCCGATATCCTTCGGGATCATTTTCGCGCTATATAAAACTTTCATAAATAAATAAATAGATGGTGTCGAAGGAGGTGAAGAGTAGGTCAAGGAAATTTCTGTCTGAATGTGTGAGACCCTTCACGAATTGGGTGAGGCAGAGGTTTCTGAGGTCATCTAGTAGAGCTGTAGAGTTCGGGACGACGCAGTCTTTCAGGTGGAAGTTTAGGTCTCCGAGGAGGATATAGGTGCTGGAGTCGAGGATGAGAAGAGTGAGTAAATCCGTGAAGGTGTTGGCAAAGTCGGTGTGTTGTCCAGGTGATTTGTAGACAAGGGTTCGCTCAGGGTCAAGTCAGCTGTAATGTGAAGTTTGAACATCAGGTATTCAGGCTGCAGCCTTAACCTTTACCCCCACCCACCTACAACATTTTTAGTTTTAAGTAAGACTTCTCAGCAGCTCCTGTAGCAGAAGGACCTAATCGAATTGTTCAAGAGAAGTCTGTCTCCTCTTTCCCAACTTCAGTGTCTAGGTATCTTCCATCCTGCACTGCACTGCACTACCTCCATCTGGGAAAGCCTTGACTCCATCTTGGGCACAATATTGGACCTGGGGCTTCCAAACCTCAAACCCACAGGCCTCCACTACTCTGGTTCACTCACACATGCCGTACATACCATGCAGGTCACATTGCAATGGGGTCTTAGAGCTAGGACCTAGGATAGCATATAGCTGCAGAAATGTACACAAGTGGGTCAGTAGGCCTTCACTCCCATGGCACAGATAGAAAGGTCTTATCACAACTACTGGTTCACAAAGCACAGTATGGTGTAATCACAGAGCTACTAACTAGCCCCTGACAGGGGCAGTAGTCTACGGTCTAACCAAGACCAAGCTCTATGTGCCCTTACAGGTCCATGAACTCTTTCATTTCAAAGGTCAGGCCTAGACCTTCACGAACATGCTCACTTAGTAAGAGGCTGGGACGAAAATTAAAACCAGAATCCCAGATACTGGCAGTTAAGCCCTCGGATTAGGGAAACAACTGAACACAATGTATGGCACGTTCCCATTCCAACACGTACTGTAGATATTTTTAAGGTTACCTTGACATTACAGTTTCCAGAGATCAAGATCAACAATCACTGGTGTCTAATACTCCATAAACCGGCCATACCAGTACAGTAGTGCCTAGAAGAGGTCCCACACTCTAAGTAGGAGTCATTCAGTATGCAGGAAGGAGTTGACCTCTCATTGTGTTCTTACCTTGTGGAAGAGCTGGTATATGGCCCCAAGGCGATGAGCCATGTAGATCACTCCCATGCAGAGAGAAGTGGCGAAAAGGGTCCCCAAGACAAATAAGCAATCGCAGTTTACCTCCATAGTGAGTACTCACAGAACCTGCAGAGAGACGAGGAGAAAGATTATTAAATACGCCGAAACAGAGAGAAAAGAAAGTAAAACAAGACACAAGGGAAACGAAAAAAATGTGGATAAAACAGGAAAAAAGACAATACGATTAAGACACAGGAACATTTAGTTACGAGTTCTTCGTATTTTATAAAGATCAGTGGTTGGAAATAAACAGTTTCATATTCTCACAAACCGAGCTAACCTCATGGACTTCTCCGAGGAAAAATGATTCCCTTCAGAGAGCGCCAAGACCCCTCCTAAAAGGTTGCTCGCACACTCACTGACATTCAACTCAGTCCTCCTCGACGAGCAAACGTTGCTGCAGCATTGGACATTCGTTGATCATTAACCTTTGGACGACTCGGGCGTAAGCGGACAGAAAAAGAAACTCGTGTTCTGACAAAACCTTTGGCCTCCTCTTCTATCTAGTTTAAACCCTTTCAGCAGAGATAAGACCGGTTCGGATCAGCAGACACGGCACTGCATAAGTTCACAGTACTAGGCTTAAGTGATCACGTCTTATATGTTTGTGCAAATACATCTTTGGGCTAGTAAAAATGGGTCATAGAAACCTAGGGCCAGATGCATCAAGCGAAAAGCGCTCGCAAAAGGGCCAGATTCTCAGAATCTGGCCCTTTGCGAGTGCAACTTTTGCATTTGGGATGCATCATCCCAAATGCAAAAATCGCAAATAGAGAATTCGCAAAATTGTGATTGTTTGCATTTAAGGAATCTCAAATTGAGATTCCTTAAATGCAATGCATGAAAGTATCAAAAATAGCGAATTCGCTAATAGGGCACGCAAATTACCACGAAGTACAACTTCATGGTAATTTGCAAAAACTTTGAAAAATGCACTTTTGTGCATTTTTCAAAGTTTCATGTTGCGCACACACATGCCCTAAGGGCATGTGTGTGCGCAACATATGTGCACAGTTCACATTCAGGGGTGTAACAGGGTGTCCTTTGGACACCCCTGCACCCTTGAACTCGCAATCTCAATTTGCGAATCGCTAATTGCGATTCGCAAATTGAGATTGTCTTCCCATTCATTCCTATGGGCCTCTAGGCCCATAGGAATTAATGGGGAGGTATTCATTAATTGCGACTCGCAATTTGCGAGTCGCAATTAAGGAATTCTAAGGAATCGCTATTTTTATAGTGATTGCTTGATGCATTCCATTTTGCTATTCCTTATTAGCGATTCCTTATTTTTCGCTAATAAGGATTCGCAAAATGGATGCTTGATGCATCTGGCCCCAAGAGCGTAATCTCACTAGTGGATCAGTGCTTTTAAAAATGCTGTGTTGCAGCCTCCTAAAATGGGCTATACATTACCACTCAAAACTACACTTTTTCAGTTAAAGGTGCAGGAAATTTGTTTTGATTTCTTCTCCCTAGATTTATCAAAGTCCCGTTTTGCGAGTCCTTAATAGCGATTATTAAGGAATCGCTATTAAGGACTTGCAAAACGGGATTCATGTAGGAATCGCTAAATAAATTGCGATTCCTACACATTCCTTATTTGCGATTAGCAATTTGCTAATCGCAAATAAGGATGCGATTTCAAGGGTGCTAGGGGTGTCCAAAAGACACCCTGTAGCACCCCTGAAATGTCATCTACATTGGTGTTGCGCAACATGCAACTTAGAAAAATGCATTTAAAAGCATTTTTCTAAGTTTTCACTATTTACCACGAGGTTTGACCTCGCGGAAATAGCGGCCCGAAATTGCAATTTCGCAATTTAAAAATGGTTAATGAATTGCATTTAAGGAATCTCAAATAGAGATTCCTTAAATGTAATTCCTCGCAATTTAGCGAATTCGCAATTACCGATTTTTGCATTTGGGATGATGAATCCCAAATGCAAAAATTGCGCTCGCAAAGGGCCAGATTCTCAGAATCTGGCCCTTTGCGAGCCGATTTTTCAATGATGAATCTACTGGTTGTGAGCTGCAAAGAACGTACATCCATCATTAAAACAGACCCAGAATGAAGCGCCGAATAGTAAGCACCAACAGCAGGCCCTCCTAGCCAACAGCTGACATTCCTGATTCTACATAACCACCACTCCTCTACTCCCACCTCTTTGTGCTCCATCAGTTAACTCGTGCCCTCTCATCTCCTTTAAAGGTTTTATAGGTATATGTTGCATGTGACTAAGATGCCAGTGGGTGGATCAGATCTCGCACCACCTCGCTGGGTGCGGTTCCCCTCCCTGGGAACCCAACTCACCGTCGTAGCGCGTTCCTTTCAGTGGGCAGTATACCATAGAGTGGTGATTCACAGAATCTACACAATCCATATTACTAATGCACATTTTCTGCATCCACAGAGGAAAAGCCGCTTTCCTCAATCAATCCTTTGTAGCTGTGTCCCGAAATCTTGACGGGACTAAACCTTCGAAAACCACCTACTTCAGAAACAGATATCCACATCACGATGGACTCAGGTACACTTAGTTTTACAATCTGGGTGCATCCCCATTCGAATGGGGTATGTCCCCCAGGCACTGACGCTGAAGTCCTTACTATGGATAGGGGCAGTGAATGGATAGGGGCAGCAGTGAATGGATAGGGGCAGCAGTGAATGGATAGGGGCAGTGAATGGATAGGGGCAGTGAATGGATAGGGGCAGTGAATGGATAGGGGCAGTAAATGGATAGGGCAGTGAATGGATAGGGGCAGTGAATGGATAGGGCAGTGAACGGATAGGGGCAGTGAATGCCCGCTCAATAGAACGTTCAGCGCAGGCGCGGAATCCGCGCCGTACAGGCATTCCGAGCGGGCCGGGACGGAACCGCTCTGTCATCAGCACAGCGCGACCGCGGCTGATGACGGAGTGGTTCCGTCACCACCAGAGGAGGGGTAAAATAACGTTATAAGCTGTAACTGGTCAGTAAAAAAGGCTAAACGTACTAAAAATTGGTATGTTTTGCGATTCATAGCCACACCCCTGACCCCGCCCACTGATCCAATCTTCGGTTATTCCCGCCCCCTGATTCTCCACCCACAGTTCCCCTACTTTTTATTCCCCACTTCGACCACTGTGCACCACACAGCTATACAACCACGCTTACAACTTGGTAGTGCGCTCATTACACACTTTTGATTTTACACTTAGTTCTACAACATCTTCATTACCGCTCACAGGCTCTACTGACGAGCCAAGGAAATTCTTATACTGACAAAACACACCTACACCTGCTTTGATCATCTCGCTCTATGAACGAGCGTCTTTATCCTGAACCCTAACCCTGTTGTATCACAACTGCTTCTTGATGAATGCCCGCTTTTTTGTCTCTCGAAGTTCTCTCAACATTTGAAATTGTAAAGTTGCATAGTGCAACAAGAATTCCTACTGTAAAGCACCCAACACTCTCTTTATCATGTGTGAGACAGAAAAACCGAAAGAAAAATAGTAAGGCTCTCTGAGTTATTTTAGTCATGTAGAACGCACGGCATACATTATGGTTAGATAAGAGAATCTGGGGGAGGTATGCCAGAGGAAAATGAAGCTTTGGGGAGAATTGCTGACTGCTGACAATACAAAAATAGCCAAAATTACATTATTTTAAGAGACAGATACAAATGTAGTGAAACTATGGCGGTCCATATGTTAGATAAAGGTCTTGAAAAAAATCGTACAGATCTCTTTAAAAAAAAACACACTGAAAAAAGAAGTTCCTTTCCCCAATTTCAACCGAGGGACCCGAATCAGAGGAATCCAAAAAGAATTCTGTTGGTGCGAGAAAGCAAAAAAGCCCCAAACAAAGCATTTATTCAGGGAAATACTAAGAGTTTATCACAGCCAAGTCTTAAAAAGCTGGCAAAAGCTAGGTTGTATTCTGCTTTAAAAGAAAGCGCATGGATTTGTGCTTCTTATATCACCTATGGTACAAGTGCCGATTTTGATACACTCTGATTCCTCTGACTGTTGTGCCTTCAGTGGGAGATACACGGTAGAGGGGTGAAGCTTTTTCTATTTCACTAAACAGACGTTCTACATCACTTAAAGGTCCCAAAAACAGGATAACATTTTGTTCAATTCGGAGATTCTCACCCTGGTTAAGAGTTACTGGTTGAAGAAACCAATAAAAATAGATGAAAAGAAAAGGTTGAGTGCCGAATGGTCTCCGCCTACTACTTTTATTTTAAGCTACTAGGACCGTTGTGCTGCGATATGAGCAGCTCTAAATCAACAGAACGCGCCCCCCCCACTAGACTGACATTGGTTCCACTGATCGTTTGAATCCTAGCAATGACAAACACAGAGCACTTCTGTTTCCCAAAAATATTGCATTTTAAAGATAAACTCAGGCTCTAACATTAAATCCCAGTACTATATTACCAGCTGATTCGCCCTTGGGCTCCCTAAGTGAGTCTTGGATGCCCCTGCAATCGAATTTCCTACCTATGTATAGACTTTGGGGGCTTGCAGCCCGCCCATCGTTTTTAATTTGAGAGTTTGATTGTCCTTCAAAAAGGTTTGGTTGCTAGTGGTTAATCCTTCCACTTCGTCCCTCCTTTGTCCACATCCAAGTCCGGGGCGCTCCTTTAAAAGAGGGCCAGTTCCTGTAAGACAGAGCTACAACTTCCAGGATGCATCCGGTTGGTAAATGAAATGCTGCAACTGCAACACTGATTATAAACTCAAGAAACTGATAAGCCTTGTGACTAGCCGCTGGCCTTGAATTGTCTTAGGGGTCACAAAAGTGTCTGCCACAAGCTCGACACTTCGATGGGTGACTGGCTGTCTTTTCAGGGGCGTCGACGGTGAGGGAAATCTGTTTCCATCTAGGGCCATTTGTCCTATATATGCTGCCCTTGGGTAGCTGAGTTGATTAGCTATCTGCTGGACACACACAGATGACCACTCTCAACTCATCCTTTCTTCACCTTAAGTATATGAGATAATTTCATCTGAGTAGGGGAAAAAAAAGTATACATTTACTCTTGTACCAAGAGACTGTTAGTTTGCAGTGGGCACCACAAGGAGAGCACCACTTGCCCATAGCACTTTATAGGCACCCTCAGCACTGTAGAGGCAACCAACATGCTCTTCCTCCACACCATCCTCCTATGTGTCTGTCATCACTTTCATTTATCATATCCTCATCCGCTTGCTAACTCATTTCTGCAAGAAATCAGAACAGTCCCTATTTATAATTAAAGAAAGGGGATCATACTATCCACTGTATGCCACCATAGCTCAAGAGATCCTTACAAATATACCCACTCTGATAGATTGTATACAAAATATGAAAACAATTCTGGTAAAATTAGAAAGCAATTTATTATAAAAATATACAATGTTAAGTATCAATTACTGTGCCACAATATACAATGTTAAAAAGACAGTGTCAGCACCCTACCATTGGTTCAATGGTGCACATATAATAAACACACACAATAAGAATTAAAAACAGCAATTAATTGTTAAAAACAAGTTGTCTCGCTGTGGAAGCTCACGAGCTACGGTGATTTTTCCTCGTACGCCGGAGTTAGGACATCTGCCTTTCCGACAACGCGGTGGAACGACTCGATGTACTAAAAGAAAAATGCCGAATCATCTAACGAGCTAGAATCGAGCGCCATAGCAGCCCCTGGGTGCACTCTACCGTTGGAAATACGTTGATCTGTACACCTGGAAACACATTGAATTGCGTACTCATTGGGCATAAGAACCACTTTGGTCCTGAGGAGAACCCTTTTACTCGTCAGGGTTCGAAACGCGTCAACCACCTCTGTCCCGTATCTGGCTGATACCTATAGTGCATTAAAAGACTTCTTCACCATCAACTAAAGATCGGATACAATTTTTTCTGAAATGTTCAAAAATTGTAAATAATTTTAAAATTACAAAAAGGACTTTGCCCATGCATTTACGACAGATACGTGGACTCATTGCCGTTTTGCTCTTTTTTCTATTTGTATGAATGCGTTGTATGATTGATCGGCCAAGTGTATGTGAAGTGTGCTAAATTTTCCTTTCATGCTTATTTTTCATGTCATTTTTGTTTATATTGTATATTGAATCGTATGTTTTTCCATGCACTAAAACACAGTGCTTCAAATATATGATAAATTTGAAAAATTAAACTAACATGTTATGATACGTTCTACTGGTTGTTTTTGTTTGATTCAAACCAACCTTGTTTCACATAAACTGTACGTTGGTCCAAGGGAAGCTCTCAGTTGTGGCCCTTGTTTTGTTATTGAACACTAATGTAAGTGGGCACCTTGCACCAGTCCAGACAACGCTTATGGTGATTTAAGATATCTTAGATAACCTTAGAAGCTCTCTAAGTGATAGCTGTGGAGAGCAGCCTTCAGGCTTAGTCCAGAAGGAGTGTAAAGTAGCTTGTTTTACCAGAATGCAATCTTATATTATAGATTATGTGAAAAAGAACCACACAAGGTATTTATAAAAATATGTATTCATTATATAGTACTCTCTAACACATAGAAATATCTCCTACCCGGATATCTACACAATGCAAACAATACTTTAGCAAAGAAACACAGTAAATAGCACATTATACACAGTGACCCCCGGAGGGGGACCAAACCATTTACTGAGAAAATAGTATAAGAACAACGACTCAAGTCAAGACAAAGTTGAGAGGACGAAGACGTGCTAGGGAACCCAGGGAGTGCATGTGCAGTGTGGGAACACGGTCGCGTGCT
This sequence comes from Lissotriton vulgaris, assembly GCF_964263255.1. Classification (NCBI taxonomy): domain Eukaryota; kingdom Metazoa; phylum Chordata; class Amphibia; order Caudata; family Salamandridae; genus Lissotriton; species Lissotriton vulgaris. The sequence goes on from NC_141700.1 coordinate 284,644,293, forward strand.
CCATACAACTCTACAGGTAATTCACAGTTGGATTTTAATGATTAAGGACCCTTCCCAGTGGACCCTGAATAAACCATGTGGAAGACAGAAGGTTGGGTAGCCATCTCACCGGTGGATACCCTAGCGCCCACGTTACCTACACCAAGGAAGCCGGGTGCATACGTGTGAAGTGGTGTCTGAAACTGCTGTCTAACCCATTGGAGGACTTCAGGAAAGTGACACTGTTGAAGATGGAGAAAGTGTTCGGTGGAATCCAAAGGTGAATTCTTGAAGAGAGGTCTCTGCAAGCAGAGGGGACAGAGTCTATGTCACTCAGGAGTGACTAGGAAACTTGGAAGATGAATGCCCTACGATGTTGGGTGTTGCAGGATGGATGATGCTGACCTTGACTCTGCAGCTGTGAGGACCAGGCGACGCTGAGGAGGACCAGGAGCCATGCATGAGCTGTCCCACGAAGGATGTCGAGTGCTATGGGGTCGGTGTTCCGCAGGAGCACCAACAAGCCTTGGCAAAAGCAAATAATGCAGGAACTGAAGAAGGAGTAACGTCAGGACCAGCAAGGTCCAGGGGACTTACCAAAAGCAGGGGAGCCAGGACAGGCCCAGAGCAATCAGGGGAGCCCAAAAGAAATATGTGTGACCCTCAAATGGACCCACAGGCTGGAGGCACTGGAGTCACGAGAGGACCTCAAACAACTCACCAAAAGATGCAGGCCATGATGCACAACAATGCGGTGTGGCTGATGATTCTGGTCTCTGGAAGAATATGCCACGTTACATTGCATGCTTTTTTAACGCATTCATTACAACGACTGCGTTGTAACAAGGCATGCCGTCACAACACAAGTCTAGGGGGGGCACAGGATGTTGGAACAGTATAATGTACTATTCCAATTCAAGTCTGTGCAACAGTAGGGAGGTGTTGGATTTTAAATCCATCACCTTCTGACCTCTAGAGCAAGTCGTTGTTCCTACTCGAGTTGTTTCAGTTCAGTTTCAGTTTATAAACTTTATTTCGGTTTGTTAAAAAAACCACAAAAGTTAAAACAACATATACAAAATGGACAAGTGACAATAAGCACATGTAATGTATAACAAAAAACGTAATGTACGAATAACAACCTGGAAACAACAAGTGAATCATTAAATAGATAAAAAGTTAAAAAAACTTTAAAAAACAGGACCATGATTTAAAAGCTTACAATTAGATATTGGCTTCTTTTTTTAAAATATGGGCAAAAGAAGCCACATATCAGAAAAATCGTAGACAATATGAATTTACAGAGAGAGAAGAAATCAATAACATAAGAGGTTACATAGATCTCGCATAGTTCCATCTAATCATCCACACCCAAACCCAAAAACTTAGTAGTTGCAACCACTATTGGGCCTTCAACAAAAGTTTTTAAATTTCTGAAGGCCTCACGGCTAGATCTAGTGCCCATGTTATCACATATAGGTTTAACCCATTTACGTCTAGGTGTAGTGTATGCGTCACAGACAAAGAAAACATGAGCTATAGTTTCACTTACATTGGGGCAAAAGGGACAAACACTAGACTTTGTGATACACCATTTAGAGGTGAAAGAGTGTAGGGGCAGAGAACCTACCCTGAACTGGTGGAAGAGTTTCCTGTCTCGGGTAGACGTAATAAGGTCCCAGTAGCCCTCCAATTTAAATTCATGTTTTGATTCAATAAAAACCTTTGTCAGAGAGCCATTTAGGCAAGATGCAAACCGCTTCGTGTTAACCTGATTCCAATAGGCTACCTTCAACTCAGATTTACTAGGGAAAACACTTCCCATAGGAGTAGCCCACAAGTGTTCCAACCCTAACTCACGTAGTAGGATTTTAAGGGCACTAAACCATACAATTTTATGATTGATATCAAGATCCCTCACCTCTAAAACGGCCTGGGCATAATGGGCAAGTTCAGGGGTGACCCAAAGCTGCCTCCAATAGGCTAAAAGCCTATATCTGGCTACATCCCTGATTGATTGACAGCCCAGGTCCAGTAGAAGAGGAACTATTGGGGTGGATTGGGGAGACCAATAAGGGACCTCAGGAATTTGTTCTGACCCAACACTAGATTGTCCAAATTGGCGTGTCCCCAACACTCCACCCCATATAAAATTGAAGCGCCAATTATGACATTATATATCTGAAGCACTGGGGCTATTGGTTTGGTGTATGATTGTTTATGTTCCCTTAGAAGAACTCCTAAAAGTTGGGCATGTTTAGCGGAGAGACAATCTAATTGTGCCTTTCAACTCAGTTTGCTGTCAATTAATACCCCCAGATATGAGAATGTCTCAGTTTGTTCCAGAGACCCTTCCCTCATCCTAACTTCACAGATGACTTTTTTCGAGTTGTGCAGAACCATGTACTTGGTTTTATCAACGTTTACAATAAGGTCATGGTCTGCACAAAACTCTTCAAATCTTATGAGGGCACGTTGAAGACCCTGCCTGGTTTTCGATAGTATAAGAGTGTCATCGGCGAACATTAATAGAGGCTTCTTGTTTCCAGCTAAACAGGGAGCATCTGTGGGGTAATCTTTAAAATAATTTACTACCCCATTTATATATATAGAAAAGAGGGTGGGTGTAAGGACACATCCCTGTCTCACCCCCTTCTCCACCGGGAATTTTCCAATAGTCCGACCTGCCGGGGCCCAACTAACCTGGGCATAGTTACCAGTATTTAGTTTGACCACAAGAGCCAAAAGCTCGAGCAGCAAGCCCAGTTTCAGAAGTGTAGACCACAACTTGGGACGCGGAACAAAGTTGAACGCTGACTTCAAATCAACAAATTTGCAAAAAAACGGAGTTTGGTCCTGGGACAGAGGGTCAACTGGACCTTATACTATTGACAAAACCAAAACAATGTTGGCCCTCAAGGTAATTTTTTCTCACTATTTATGAGAATGCAAACAAGGGAAAACCTATTGTTTGTATGGGTTATTTTATTTAAACCCTTTTATCAATTTTTAAATCATTTTGAAAAACATTTTCAGGTTGAGAAAAAACACTAGTTACAGACATTTACACTATTTACAGCTATCATACATGCGACTCTCATACACCAATCAATAACAAACATATATACAGATGAATCCACAATTATATACAAGCTTCTTTAACAAGAGAAAACAACAATTTTATCATCACTGTGCTGTTTAATCTGAATCAAACCAATTCGAGTACAAATAGTGACCAAATGCTATTAAAGAAAGAAGCGTATCTGATACTCAAGTTTAACAGTACCCAAACGGGGCTCAACTCTTTATCAGAGATTTCTCGCCTGTAATTTCAATTTGCATACCTGATAAACTACAATGCCCACAATGCCGAGCGGCGGATTTGCTATGATGTAGGAACCTCACATGGTGGTTTTCCACCTATGAGTTCGCATTTCCTGGTCCATGGTTGGAAAGTGAGGTGGGTGCAAGCGTGTCCTTTGACTTAAGCAAAGATAAACTGCGTTTTTGCGCTTAATAATTTAAGATACTTACTTTAGACACTAGCGCGATTGAAGCACGCCCTGTGACACGCCGCGGAGGCAATTCCAGCCTGTTCCCCGCCCGACAGCAAAGGTTCCTCGGGACCGGCACAACAATACCCATCTTCTGCCCCTGACTAAGACCCCCAGGTATGTCACATTGCAGTCATTTGCAACTCTGCAAACAGTCTTTATAGCCAAACAGCTTTCAGTAAGTTCAGCCCATGTCTGTTGCATTTCAGGCGGCAGCGCGACTGATTTGACAGCGGAGAATTCAGATTACGAAGGAAACAGTAGTGCCCCCGTTTTTTCACAACCTAAGGTATGACTTGTGTGCTTTTTAGTTGTGAAACCACTTGAACTGTGCGTCTTTGAATGGCCTGGTAATTAATTCCCATTCACATATTCTTTTAACAGAACTTCTGCATAACCAAAAGCCCTATCCCATTTGATTAATTGGACCGCGGGACCGCGTTATCCATACGATAAGGTAAAACCCTGCGACTTTTTGCCCTGTTGGGGGGACCCTAATTTTTAAATGGTGGCTAAAACAAGCTTCCTTTCTTTTTGTAGAATGCCAAATTGACAGAGCCCTGAAGAGAATCTGAGATTGTTTCCAGATTCGAAACGCGTCGGCATAACGGCAAATAGGCATCTTTGATCTAGCAAAGCTATCAGTTATTTGTCAACCTTAACTGATTGAAGAGTTCTAATTCAATTTATTGTTGCCTTTTCCTGTTGTTTGACCCTGGTTGGGCATTCTAATGATTTGAAGTTTCACAAAGATTGATTATTTGTGATGATAAAATTGTTGTTTTCTCTTGTTAAAGAAGCTTGTATATAATTGTGGATTCATCTGTATATATGTTTGTTATTGATTGGTGTATGAGAGTCGCATGTATGATAGCTGTAAATAGTGTAAATGTCTGTAACTAGTGTTTTTTCTCAACCTGAAAATGTTTTTCAAAATGATTTAAAAATTGATAAAAGGGTTAAAATAAAATAACCCATACAAACAATAGGTTTTCCCTTGTTTGCATTCTCATAAATAGTGAGAAAAAATTACCTTGAGGGCCAACATTGTTTTGGTTTTTTCAAATCAACAAAGGCAGCATAAATAGTCCCTTTCCCCAGGGTAACAGTTCGCCAATATATTCAAATAAATTTTAAAACCTGATCCACGGTGCTGATTGATAGCCGAAATCCTGCTTGTAGGTTAGAGAGGATATTTCAATCCTCCAACCATTCCTCGATTCTACCTAACACCACCCTGGCAATAACTTTTTGGATACAGTCAATCAGGCTTATGGGCCTGTAATTGCCAGGGTTTGATTGGTCTCCTTTTTTAAAAACAGGTAAGATTACCGCTCCTGCCCAAGTGCTAGGCAGAGATGCTCCTTTAGCAATGGCATTTAATAGCAATTGTATGTACAATGCCCAAGAATCAACATCTTGAAGGAATAAATCAGCGGGGATACAGTCGAGCCCCGGGGCTCTACCTCTCGGAACCAGGAGGAGGGCATTTTCTACTTCCTTTTTGGTAAAGTATATTGTAGGAACAGAGGATGGCATCACAACGATCTCTTGATCTATTGGACCACTTGCAAACTGGCCCTTAAAGTGGAGAACCCATTGATCGGGTGGCACACGATTAGTTGGAATGTTACTCTGGTCCCCGTTCCCCCACTTCACTAAGTGCCAGAACGCAGTCATGTATCTGCCCATACAAGACTTTAGCTGATCCCTCCAGTGGTCTTCATCCCAGTCCCTCTTGGCCTGAGATTGAACGACCTTATAGGCCAACCTTTTCACTCGTATCATAGCACCATCCTTGCTTTTTATGGCAGCAGCAAACAATTTGTAAGCAGTACGACAAGCAGAGTTGTACCAAACAGCAGTCTTCTGGGCAATAAGGAGTACACACTTGTTTGGATCTAGCAATAAAAAAACTTTTAAGACTATTAAAAAGGTTATCATGGACCTGTACAGCAGTAGGTGAGAGGGAACCATGCATTTTGTCATCCTGAAGTGTAGCTATAGCTTCAGCTAACATAATACTCATCTGATTCAGTTGGTCAACCTTACTTGACACATTGGACCATTTAAGCCGGCGAGTGTCGTTTGATGAAAATACTTCTAAAGAATCTACCTGTGGTTCCAAAACTACACCAATATTAGGATTTCTCACCTGGGGAGGAGCTTAGCGCGCATCCAAGATGGTCGCGTGAGCTGTGAGCTCCCGAAACCCTCGCTGCCTCCACCGTCTATCCTGGCACAAATCCTGTTTCTGACGACGGGTTCTTGTAGCTGAGACTCTCCTGATCTGAATGGCCTTTTTCAAAATTTGAATCGGATGCCGGACACCCGAAATACTCCTTCCTGAAGCCTGAAGGCCTACACCGTGAGTCATCCCGGGACTTGGGCATCCGAAGCACCCCGAAAGTAGTTGAACAACAACAGCGTATGGAAGGGGACGACTACCCGGGGTCTACTTTCGGTTTCGCTTTTCCTGTCTAAGAAGGCTGGGAGACGGCTGCCTCTTGATCAAGCTGGCCTGTATGCGCACTCGCTTGACTGCTTTTCACCGGCGCCCTGCACTTCGATTTCTCGCTGTTTTTCCCCGTGGGGAGCCATTTTCACCAGGTCCCAAAAGACCCCAAGGGGCGCGCAGACCACCATGGCGGGCAAGTCTGACAGCGACAAGCGGTCACTCAAGAACACGACTCGTGGTGGCATTACTCAGACCACCATTATGGACCGATTTGCGCGCAACAAGGGCTCGCCTAGCGGGACTGGCAAAACCCCTGAAGACCTTGGTGGTGGCCCCCCTGAGCTGGAGGAGCTGACTCTTCGAGACGTGATGGGCGCCATTGCGAGTATGAAGTCATTGATGGGCCAACAATATGAAACTTTGGCGGCCAAGATCGACACTGTGGCTGTGGATGTAGGCTTGATTAGGGCGGATTTGGCCAAGACTAACGAGAGAGTCAAGTCGCTGGATATCAAAACTGCCAGCCTCACCACCCACGTCTCCGATCTCCAGACCGAGATCCGGACCCTTCGGACCTCGAGCGACCAATTTGCCTGCCGGCTTGAGGATTTCGAAAGTCGCGCTAGGCACAATAATGTCCGCATCGTCGGAGTTCCGGAGTCCTCAGCCGATCAATCGACAGACCTGCTCGTTGAAGATCTGATCCTCAATCACCTCGCCCCTAAGGGCCTAAGTAACTTTTTTGCGGTGGAGCGTGCCCATAGAGTTCCGGGCAGAAGACGCAAACAGGGGGCTACGCCGCGACCCATCATTGCGAGAATCTTCAACTACAGGGACAGAGACGCCATTTTACAGGCCTCGAGGGCTAGCGGCCCCACCAAATTTGAGAATGCGTCAATCAGCTTCTACCCCGACTTTACTCAATCGGTGCAGAAACAGAGACTGGGATTTACTGGGGTGAAGCGTAGACTGAAAGACCTGGGCATGAAGTATGCTATGCTCTTCCCCGCCCGATTGCGCATCGAACATAATGAGCGGGCGTTGTTTTTTGATATGCCAGAGGTGGTCAGTGACTGGTTGGACACACTATCGACGCAACGGGACAATGCGGAACACTCCAGAGGCGCAGAAGGAAGCCAACGGGCCCAGGAGGAGTAGGGACACCAGCGTGTGTCACCATCGTACCGTGTTGCGGTGGATTGTTATCCTTTTTTGGGTCAATGACACTCTTACAGACAAACCCTGGGGCGGTGGGGAGTTCGGGACTTTTCCTCCTCCTGGGGTGTTTCCTTTTCTTCTTGTAGATTAGTTTCCTTGGGTAGGGAGACAGGCACACTGCAACTTGGGGTGGTTTTTTGTTTTATCGCAGGGGTGCAGGGTGGGGGATTGTTCGTTCGGGGCTTTTTGGGGGAGGGGGCGGGGGTCCTTTTTTTTGTTTGAATGGTTTCCGAGGCTACGTATTGCTGCATAGTTTGATCTGTGTTTCCTTCATGGGGTTTGGGGGACCCTGCCACTTTTTCTGGGATGGGGGGTAGGGGGTATAGAGTCTTGAGTTGGAATGTCAACGGCTTGGGGGACAAAATAAAATGGGGGATTGTACTTCAATATTTAAAACGCCATTCCCCGATGTTGTATTACTACAAGAAACGCACTTGGTGGGGAACACGTTCCATGCTATGAACGGGAGGGGCTACCGGTTGGTTGCACACTCGGGATTCACTTCGGGCTCCAGAGGGGCTGGTGTTATGGTCTGTAGTTCCCTTCCCTTGGAGATTGATGATACGATATTGGATGATAGGGGAAGATATGCGGCCATTGTTGGTAGGTGGGAGGGGAGGGCGGTCGCCATCCTCTCGATATATGTTCCCCCGGGTTTGCAGGCCACCACGTTTGTCGACCTGGAGAAACTGGTGCTGAGGCTTCCAAAGGGATTCTGGTGGTTGGAGGGGACTTCAACTCGGTGGTAAGCGGCCTGGAGGATCGCCATCCTCCCAGGGCTCTCACACCGTCGCAGTCCTGTCTGGGTGGTTTCTTGGAAACGTTTGGTATGGTTGATTGTTGGCGGATGCTTCACCCCGGGCAGGCTCAATACACTTTCCATTCCGGGGCCCACGGGAGCTTGGCTAGACTTAATTATATCCTTGTGCCCGCAGCCCAGGCAACAACGGTAAGAGAGGTCCGGCATTTGCCTAGAGGCATCTCGGATCACTCCCCGCTATGGATCCATATAGACCTCCATCTGGACGCAAGGGGCCGGGTCGCCCCAATCAATCTCTGGCATCTCTGTGTTCCGGAGACCAGGGCTGGGGTGGTTAAAGCCATTGATCACTACTTTGTCGAAAATGTGGGATCGGTGTCTTCGTCTGTGTCCCTGTGGGAAGCCTTTAAAACTGTTATACGGAGTCAGACGCTATCGCTGATCGCCAGTTCTAAGAAGCGCCACAATGAAGAGGTTGAGCAGCTGGAGTCTGATATTGTAGCTTTGGAGGCAGATCTTGAGTCTGGGGTCACGCGTGATAAGGTACATGTTTTGCAACTGAAGCAGTCGGACTATAAAGCCTTGGTTACGAATGCCGCGAAAGCCATGAGTCGAGAGCAACAGGGCCGTTTGTATGATGTGGGCGAAAAGGCGGGGAAGTTGATAGCTTGGCTGGACAAGAAGGAGAGACTGAATCGAGTGGTGCCGGTGGTTGAGCGAGTGGATGGTGTACGTGTGACGGATCCGTTGGAGATCGTGGAGGAGTTTGCTTGCCACTTCCGAGCGGTGTATGCGCCAGTCTCGGGCCGGCCGGAGGAGGACTCACATCTTTTGCTCAGGTATATTGCTTTGCCTTGCTTGTCCAAATCTGACAGAGAGCTAATGGAGGCGGACTTCTCCACCGATGAAGTAGCGCTCGCTATTCGCTCCATCCGCTCTGGAAAAGCCACGGGCCCGAACGGCATACCCATCGAGCTGTACAAGTTGTGTCCTAACAAAATGGTGTCGTATCTTCGCTCGATGTTCTTGGAGTCCAGGGAGAGGGGTTTGCTTCCCCGTGATCAGCGATTAGCGTCTATCGTGGTGATACACAAAGAAGGAAAACCCAGTGAGTTGTGTACCTCCTATAGACCCATTTCACTTCTTAATGTGGAGCCTAAGATTCTGGCAAAAATGTTAGCTAATCATTTGATTAAAGTGATTGGAGACTTGGTGCACCCAGATCAGTCTGGCTTTATTCCGACCCGCAACACTGCGTTGAATTTACGCCGTCTCCACGGCGTGCTGGCGAGGGCGGAGACGCTACGTGAGCCGGCCACTTTGGTCTCTCTGGATGCCACTATGGCATTTGACACAGTGGAATGGCCGTACCTATGGGCAGCTTTGGCGAAGTTCGGCTTCGGACCGGTATTCATTGGATGGATCCAGCTACTGTATGAAGAGCCCCTAGCCCAGGTGGTCGTTAATGGTAGAGTATCGGCTCCCTTTGTCCTAGGGAGGGGTACGGGACAGGGGTGCCCTCTGTCTCCACTGCTCTTTGCCTTGGCTTTGGAGCCCCTGGCTGCTTGGTTGCGGTGGGAGCCATCACTGAGGGATATCAGGTGGACTCCCGGTTTTGAACACCGCATCTCATTTTATGCGGACGACATTCTCCTTTACCTCACTTCCCCTCGGAAATCTCTGGGGGTGTTGTTCGACGTCCTTAGTTCCTTTGGGAGGAACTCTGTTCTTGTCATCAACTGGGGTAAGTCCTGTGTTTACTCGCTCACGGACGACACACCACTCGTACTGCGCAACTGCCCAATACAAATTTCGCCTTCCGGGTTCAAGTATTTAGGTATATATGTCTCGCGTGATCCTGCAGTCAGGTATCAGTGCAACTTGCTTCCCCTGCTTCTTCGCTTAAAGGCAGATGTGAAAGCCTGGAGCAGACTACCGCTGTCCCTGGTGGGCAGAGCAGCTCTCTTTAAAATGATGTCCCTTCCTAGATTTTTATATGCGCTTCAAAACACCCTGGATCTTGTGCCTTCCAGCTACTTCCACGGATCGAGAGCCTCCAAAGAAAATAGCTGTGGACTGGACGTCCCCGGATTGCCTTGGCCAAGCTCACGCTGCCTTGGTATGATGGCGTTATAGCATTGCAGGATATCAGACGCTATTACTGGGCCTCACAATTAAGCTCAGTCAATCATGCGATGTATGGCCCAGCTTCTAACCCAGCTTTTGCTATGGACAAATGGCTGCTGCCGGGCGGGGACTACAACAGGGCACTTTACACTAAACGGTCAGATGCGGCGTTAACGGGGCGCACCAAGGTTGCGGTGCGGGTCTGGTACAACGCTAATGCTGCTATGGGCTGGTCGGACATTATCACTCGAGCGAATCCACTCTACGCTGCCGAGAGGTTAGGCAATTTGTGGACTACCAAGGGCTTTGAAAAATGGGACCTCATTGGTATTAGTAAGGTGGGGGATCTTTGGCGGAAAGACAGGATAAAGACTTTTGATGAGTTGCAACTTGAATATAAACTTAGCAATCGAGAGTACTTTCGGTACCTGCAGGTCCGACACGCCATTTCCTCGGTCTTTCCGACTGGCACTCTTGTTCCGGAGTCCTCACCCCTGGAGGACAGAGTGATCGACGGCCATGTCCCGGACAGTACGATCTCCCTTGTATATAAAAAAACTGATAAATGACCGAGCAGACCTTCTTTTACAGCTCTGTACGGCCTGGACCAGCGATGGACTGGAACTTGACGATGAGGATTGGCAGGCGGCGATATCCTCCCCGAAGGAGGTGGCAATCCCGGCCCGTCTGCGACTGGTGCAATTGAAAATCCTACACCGAGTGTATATGACGGGCCCTCGATTGTTGCGTATGGGGTATGCTTCGGGTGGCTTGTGTAAGCGCGGGTGTGGAATGGTGGGTACCTTTCTTCATATCTTGTGGGAATGTCCGGCGGTGGTGTCTTTTTGGAATCGTGTGCATGGTGTTATGGAAGAAGTGACGGGTGTTTTTTGCCTGAGGCCCGAAGGTGTCTTCTGAATGTGTGGGAGCCCAAGGACTACAACGTGGCTCAGACACAGTGGGCCACCTTGGGTAATATGGTCGCCAAGCGCAACTGTGGGGATCGTCAAGGGCACCCAGTCTGTCGGCCTGGTCCAGAAACATAGATTGGTGCATGTTTCGTGAAAAAACAGTCTACGTCGCTCGGGGCAGGCCCAAGAAGTGGGGGAGGGTGTGGAATCAGTGGAACCAGTACCGTGGTGAGATTTGTACTCCCCCTTTTGTGCCTCCGCCGGAGGTGTTGCACTCCCCTTAGCGTGATGTTCCTTCTTGTCTGGATTTTTGTTCATATATTGCTGGCTTGCTCTCTTTCCCCTTTCCCCCTCCCGCCTGCTCTCCCTATAGCTTTTCAACTTCACTTGTTATTGAGTAACAGCCTTGGATGCGGTACTCCCACCCCAGAAGGATCACTTGTGTATAAGCTTTGTGTCTAGCCTCCTCAGTTATTTCCCCTTTTAGTTTCTTGGTTTGTTGGTTTTCAAAAAATATAAAAGAAAAAAGACCTTATTTCTCCTGTGATTCAATGTATGGCTATGACATGTTTGTTTAAATGCTGCCAGGTCCTCGGGTTGTCAGCTAAAGTGCAGTGTAACTCACTTATCCGTTATGATCCTTGGAAATGTTGACAGCCGACCCAGGGTGGCTGCATGCTTGCTATTGTATATCCATGTTTGTCAATAAAGGTTTTTTAAATAAGAAAAAAAGGATACCTCACCTGCATATAAAGAACCAAAGGATTGTGGTCACTTTCTGGACGTGAAAGAACCTTCATATCTATCAAAAAGATCCAGAGCTCCTTAGATAAGAGAAAATAGTCTATGCGACTATTACGCAGGCGACTAGCATACGCGGGCAACCCCTTTTTGTCTGATATGGAACGGCCGTTGGCCGCTCTCATATCATGTTTCAGGCACAGAACGTTTAGTTGTAGTGCTGCGCCGGACCACCTCTTTAGAGGCTCAAGGTCAAGTGGGGGGATTGACCACTTATCGTCCTCCTCTACAGTTAAAAACATGTCATGAAAATCCAGGGGTTCAAAAGTACAATTAAAATCACCGGCCACTATTATGTGATTTCCACCTCCGTGGTTGGTTAAAAAATCATCAAGCAACACTATAGTGTTAGAGGCCTTCCCTCCTTGCAGGCCCCTAGAATAAACATTGATTAAAAGAAAGTCAGGAAATATACACTTACTAACCCTAATAATAAGGATATCCTGGGAATCAATATATATCTCTTCCAGCTTACAGTTTAAACTTTGCCTGACCCATGTTGTTAAACTTCCTTTGGGGCGACCCCGTTCTTCCTGTTCCGCATTTTTGTGAAAATAATATAACCAGGACGAAATACCTGATCTACCGCCAGGTCTCTTGGAAAGACAAAATATCAAACTCTTCAATGAAAGAGGACCATTCACTTGAAACTGTTTTGTTTACCAATCCCGCTATGTTCCAGGAACCAATCCTTAAACCTACAGATTGTGTCATCGTATCAGTGATACCTTCATGGGGGCTTAGATTACTCCTATGCAGGGCAAAATCCACCACTTGTGGGATGTAGTACACATTAGGAGGCATACCACAATCTTGTGCCAAACATAAAATGGGCCGGTCTGGTTTTTCTACTCTGGGCTTGGCCTCGGGTGTCATTTGTATGAGGTTGATCATTCTGGATATGTAACATTTCCAAAGGACCCCGGCTCACAGAAGCTACTGGTAAAGGTGTTGCAGCGGACCCTACGGGTTTGCTTTGTCAATCTATATTTTCCAAACCTGAGAGTAGATTAAAGGTATTATGGGTAGGTACATTATGTTCGTAAGGACCCTGGCCGGCACGAGTAACTTGAGAGTCACCCATTGCAGGCGGCAAAATTGGGTTTTTCCTATAAAAGAAACCCAGGGGTAGGATGCTAAAATCTAACTCACTAAACAGCCTAGACCCTGCCCTGTCGAGAATAGTTTTCACTATATGGGGAGAACCAAAGTTCAGCACAGTCACCTCTACATGCTTTAGGCGACCTTCCAATCCAAGGGATCCTGCGAATCATTTTGAACTCCCGAAATAAATGGCTACCCAGCCCAGTTTTATTATTTAGGTAAAACAGTGTCTTGTTTCTTAATGATGCCCAGTGTTCCTCCTTGTCTGTTATTAATCAGGGAACATTTGTCAGTATTTTTTTGAGGCAGGGGCGGGAGCAGCAGCCTTTCCCTTACCCTTTGCCTGTGATAAGTGTTGGTTACGGGTGAGGATTTTGACTGGGGGTGACGGGGAAAGAATGGGCACACTAACAGGGGTTGGGGAATCAACTGGTGAAGCTGTAGGTGACATGGTACTCTGGTGATGCGTGGACTCTGTGGCTGAATTAGTGTTTACCAGGGAGCCCACTATAAGTGCTTCGGAGGCAGTGCAACGGAGTTCCAGGGACAGTCTCCTTTCTGCGAGTATAATTTCATGATTTAGGACAGACGCAGCCCTCGTCAGAACTGCATCCAATGTACCTGCGACACTCTGTCCACCCACCCCCTTACGACTGCCTTGGCTCATGGTGGGGGAAAGAGAAAACCAAAAGCAACAACTTCAATTTTGCAGTAATGCAACAAGTATACTGGCACTTGAGAATCACTAACCATATAAGTAAAAGTGTTCAGTGTTCGTTGAAAGAGGGGTGGCCCAGCCCAACCTCCTCCGGGCTTCGACGGGCGCGGGACGGGCCGCCCTTGGCCCGGGCTTTGCCCACGCGCGTCCCGCGCATCAGGAGGCGCAGCGTTCTTTTAAGCGCCTCCGGGCGCTTAGCTCGGACTTGTAGTATGCGCGACCCCGGGCGCACTGGATATTGAAGTCCTCGGCCGGCACTCGCGGAGGAACTGGTGACACTTCAACGGGGCTGGAGCAGCACAGAAGCCCCCAACACAAATGCCCCCAACAAAGGCAGGTAAGGGCAGGCACAAAGTGGAAGGAGTCCCGCGCCACGGGAGGCACCGCGTTCTTTTAAGTGCCTCCGGGGGCTTAGCTCTGACGTGTGGTATGCGCGACCCCGGGCGCACTGGGTATTGAAGTCCTCGGCCGGCACTCGCGGCGGAACTGGTGGCACTTCAACGGGGCTGGAACAGCACAGAAGCCCCCACCACAAATGCCTCCAACAAAGGCAGGTAAGGGCAGGCACAAAGTGGAAGGAGTCCCCTTGACTTGAGTTGTAATGGCATGCGTTGTTACAATGCAGTCGTTGTAATGACTGCGATGTAATGGCATGCGGTGTAAACAATGTTTACCCTCCGGAGATGCTTGAGGTGGGGGCTACTCTGAGCACAAAGATCTTCTTGGAAGGAAGCCAACAAGCATTTGCAACAGCAAGTTGACGTGGTGCACAAGGGTTTGGTTATTCCAACCCCCACAAGGGATACTGGCCTCAACTTGGTGAGAGGGCATGGCAGGCCTCTGGAGCGGTGAAAAACCACCACTGTGTTGCAGAACCTTCCGGAGTCTGGAGGAGCTCAGGATCAGCGGACCGGTCGACTTAGTTGCGGTGCCTGCAAATGCAGGGGAGTGACTCCTTCCCTCCAAGGGAGATTCCTTCAGGGGTCTTTGATGCCCACAGGCTTTGGAAGGGACGATGCAGCAGACTGGAAGGGAGACGAAGTTGAGTCCAAAGTCTAGAGTGCCCAGACGGTATAAGAAGATGTGGTGGCTGATCTGAATCTTATCCCACGACGAACTAGGGACCTACACCCAGGTAAGCCCTTAAGTACTATAGGGAAAGGGTTGGAATGATTCAGGGGACCCTCCCAAGGGAGGGTCTCGACAGAGGGGAGGTTACTTTAAGTCCTTTGTCCAGTTTCGCGCCAGAGGACTGGTTTGAACTGGACTATGCACGGAGACACCAAATGTGCCCCTCATGCAGACTGAGTGGCGCTAGCAAGTGCACCCACCCTTCCCCAATACACTAAATCCTGTCTGGGAGGTGATCACTCCTCCCTTTGAAAGGATGCCTATTGTTCTGCCTTCCCTGCTCGAGCTTGGCTCAGCAGCTGGAGGGCAGAATCGTGTCTCTGGGCGTCAGCAACCATTTTGTGCTGTCCGGGTAAAGAAGTCTAGTCCCCCGAACATGGAGAACCTAATGGAGGCCTTTTCCAGTGCTTGGAATCATACCTCCCACACCTTTTATGATACCAAACATTATAGGATTCATTGCAGCCGTTTGAGATGGTCATCGCCTAAATACGCAGTGCCCCTCTATATCGTAAATGGCTGCCTCACTGACAACCTGGGAGAATGGACTCCGTAGGCTGTAGGGGTGTCCTGCTCATGCAGGGGCACCCTTTCACTTAGAAGCAAGTACCCTGCCTTCAGGATTGCAAAGGCCTGCTATAGGGGTAACATAGGGTTTAAGTGCAGTGACCCTCGATATAGGAAACCTCTATCTTTAGTAAGTGGTGCTAGCACCACTTTACACAGACTGCTATGGCAGGACTGTAGTTCCATTTTGAATGGTCTCTCATGGGTAGCATAATACATGTTTCGGCCCATGGGAGACCACTGGGTACCTATGCCCTGGGTACCTTAGAACCATTTACTAGGGACTTATAAGGGTACCCCAGGATCCAATCTGGGATGTACCCAAGTTCTGAACATGACAATTTAGGGAGAAAGCAGATAGACTGGGATCCTGATTAGCAGGATTCGAGTCAGACTAGTCAAATGCAGTTTAGCACCAGGCAAAATGTGGGGGTAACCATGCAGAAGTATCCTACCTTCCTACAATCATTAAAACAGATCCAGAACTTAGGAAATCACTGAATAAATAAATATGTAATAAAACACTCTGAAGATAAACATGTGCAAGATACCAGCAATATGCAGTTACTATCAGTTAAAAAGACATTTGCTTTCTTCTGGCAAGCGCACATTTTAAAAATGGACAGACAAAACTGCAGAAAGTAGGGGAAATCAATGATTGCAGGTACGACAGGGCCTCTGCACATCTTCTCGTGCCACAAGTTATAATTAATGGGACTAAAAACCTTTTAGAGTACGGCCCATAATATTTACAGAAGAAATTAAAGTAGCGCAAACTCTGGGGAGAGGACTTGTCACAGGGGCAGATTAACACGTTGGGGACATTAAATTAGCAAAACAGAAAGCTTAAATGCCACCTCACAATACCAAACCTGAATCTAGTTAACAAGACTCTGTCCCAAGTGGTATTTATCCAAGAACGATACAGTTCCACAATGGGGGTGGGATGCAAATTCAAACATTTCCTGACAGAGATTTTAGCAGTTTCAGATTCCTCTCTACATTGTCCATTCCTAATAAGGAACGCTTTGCTGACCCAAGTGAGGTCTGCCTTCGATATTAAGGAAGGAGAGGAAAAAAGCTCAGGTCTCCCTAGGTCAGACATTTTCTGTTTGATGCATTTAAACCAGAGGATGGCTAAGCCTCTGTCACAAGCAAGACAATCCTGGATCACCTTCCTATTAAGACCCGCATGTTAGTTTGCCCAAATAGAGCACCAAATTACCAGTGGGGCCAGTTGGGGAAACTCTTCGGCAAAAACTCCACACCCAGCTCCTGATGGACAATATTGGAGACACATGCTGTGGGTACCACTAGACGGCGGCTCAAAACTATGCTATCTTCAGTTTGAAGGGCAGAGATGTTAAAGTAGCCCCGAATGCCAGCCACATAGGTGAGAATTGGGAGATATTTGCTTCTGAAAACAATAGCAAGGGGGTCATGGGCTTTCGGCTGATGTGGGAGGCTAAGCTATAAATGAAGTCAGCAGCACTAGGAAACCTTTGAGATGCTTTGTTCTTACAGGGAACCCAATTTCTCTTGGCATCAAGGACTACCCCCAGATAAGATTGGGTAGAGGCAACCTGATGGCCCTGGAGATAAACAGTTCTTGATTTCATAGATTTGGACCTACAAAGCATAGTGTACGTTTTCGAGCGATTAGTGGTTAAGCCCAAGGACCTCACGAAACCAACAGATTCCTGAAAGAGGATGTTAAGGCAAATGTGTGTTCTCCCCATTAAAACAGTGTCATCCGCATAAAGTAACTTAGAGTCTTTTTTTCCTGCCACCATCGGGAAGTCCGCAGCACAAGCGGACAACATCTCCTCAAGGCCGTTGATATACAACAGGAAAAGGACTGGGATCAATACGCACCCTTGGCAAACGCCCTTCCCCAGCAGGAAGCTGAAGGTGCACTCATATGCTGGGCCGTACTTAACAGACGCTGATAGATAGAAGCGTAAGGCTTGTAAGAATTGAGTGAGCCCTGGGTCCACCCCCGATCAAGGAGTATGACACACAGCTTGGACCTGACCACACTGTTGAAGGGACTAGATAGGTGGTTTGGTAAGAAGGGGACCCCTACTATAAACAATATATCTTGCTAGCTGTAGGGAAAAATGCAACAATAGGTAAGAGGAAATGCTAATCACAAGATCTATATTATTTAGTTCTCAATAATGCATCAGGCCCAAGTCTTTAGTGAACAGTGAACAGGATAATGCAAAATGCATACAATGTTGAACATGTACTTATGAATAAAGAAAGATTGTTGTTTTCCTTATTTAAAAAAAATATTTTTATTTATTTATTTCAGGTATTCTTCATTCTTTTTATATTTTGATATTTTTAGTAAGTGTATTTCATAAGTTACTTCGTACTTAAAAAAAACACATTAATATTTACAATACATATATAGTAACATAAATGCAATCACAAATGTACAAACACAACTATTGAGTTGAAAAACAACAATTGACAGTACCATACATTTATATAAAAAGAGTGCGACAGGAATTTGGCAATTAATTTAAAGGCTGGCGGTCGATGCAAACACGACCCGCGGTTCGGCACAAAAGCCTTCGTAGGATCTGACTGCATGGTTACCCCCATGTTTTGCTGGTTTTTGACTAGTCTGACTGGGATCCTGCTAATCAGGGCCCCAGTCTCTCTGCTTTCTCCCTTAAATTGTTACACCTGTACTTTGAAACACTCCAAATTGGATACTGGGATACCCTTATCAGACCCTAGTATATGGTACACATGTACCCAGGTCATAGGTACCCCAGAGGCCTCCCATGGGCTGAAGCATGTATTATGCCACCCATAAGAGGCCATGCAAAATGAAACTACAGGTCTGCTACTGCAACCTGTGTAAGCTGGTGCTTGCACCTCTTACTTTAGATGTATGTTCACTATATCTATAGGTCACTACACTTAAAACGTATGTCACCCATATAGCAGGCCTTATCAATCCTGAAGGGAGGATGCTGGATAATTAGCGAGAGGGTGTCCCTGAAAGTCTGCACTGGGGGTACATTTGGTGTCCCTGTGCATAGTCGAGCTTAAATCAGTTCTGGGAGCCGTTGGCTCCTGGTCTGGTGCGAAACTGGACAAAGGACATGGGTGTAACCACCCCTCTGTCCTGACCCTCCCCTAGGAGGGTCCCCCGAATCTGTCCAACCCTCTCCCGTAGGTACAAAAGGGCTAACCTGGCTGTAAGACTTGGGATTTTACGAGGACAAGATTCTATAAGAAGAAACCACTGACCTTCGACCATGTGGACACTTTGGACTTTGCTGGACTTCGACTGGGCCCGACTTGGTCTCCCTCCCGGTCCAAAGCCTGATCTGTGCCCTTACTCCCTTGGAGTGAAGGAGTCACTCCGCTGCACTGGCAGGCACCTCAACGCAACTGACCGGTCTGCTGCTTCCAAGGTCCTACGGACTCCGAAGATTTCAGCAACATAGGAGGTGGGGTTTTGAAGGTCACTGAGGTCAATCTGCCATCTCAGCAAGTTTGAGGCCCGTATCCCTCGTGGGGACTGCATAACCTGAATCCCTGAATACCTCATCCATTTGCAGTTGCATATGCTTGGTGGCGATTCCCGAGCTTGTGCATTGGACTTTGTGTAGTCCTGACCCTAAGCAGGATTTGCACCAAAGAACTCCGGCCTCTACGCACTGAGTGCTCTGTGGGCTGGTACTTTGCAATCATGGTCGAGGTCCCCATGCGACTCCTGGTCATTCGGCCTGTGGGTCCTCCTGAGGGCTGTCATGATTTCTGTTGGGCTTTCCTGGTTGCTCCAGACAAGCCATGACTCCCCATAGCTTAGTAAGTCCCCTGGACCTTGCTGATCCACACCACAACCTGCTTGACCTCCTTGCATGGGTCGCTGTTGCCAAGGCTTGGTGGTGATCCAGGCGGACACTGACCCCTCAGCACTCAATGTCCTACGTGGGACAGCTCACAACTGCCTCCTGGTCATCGTCATCTCCTGATCTTCGTGGCTGTAGAGTCAAGCATCCCTTCTTCGCACCTGAAGCATCCGACATCGGTGGGCATTCGTCTACTGAGCCCCTGGTCACTCTGAAGTGACCCAGACTCTGTCCCCTCTGCTTTCAGGTTCCTTCCTTCAAGATTTCAGGCTTGGATTCCCCTGGACTCTTATCACCTTCACGGCAGCAGTACTTCTTCACAACCCTCATTGGGAATAACAGCGTTTTCCGACACCACTCCAGACCTATGCACCCGGCTCCTCTGGGATAGGTAACTCGGGTAGTACGGTATCCATGGGTGGGATGGCTCTCCAACCTCTTAAATTCCAAAGGGTTTGCTTGAAGTCCTCCTAAAAGGGTCCTTTAACTTTAAAATTGTAACCACGACTTCCCCATAGAATTGTACGGAGCCCGCGGTCATGTTAGCACACTGCACCCGTCCTACGTGGGGTCCCTAACTGCTCTAGACCTTGTCTTGACCCAGGTCATGGTTATTATACCACTATTTTGGTATATGGTTCGGACTCCCCCTGGAGCCCACTGTGTATTGTGTTACTTACAACTGTTCTATTGATCTCATATTGTGTGCTTGGTGTTCTATCCTCCTGTAGAGGGTACTAAGTAAGTAATTCTTTATTGTTTGATTATTTAAAATCTTACAATATTACAATTTCATAAAATGTGCTGGAGTAATTAAAACCAATTGATAAAAACCGTTACACCATGCCTTTCATTAGATTTCATGAAAAAAATTACATTTTAAAAGTTACTCTCCTAGTTTTCTTTTTGCTATTAATAGGAACCTTACAAAGGTAGCGTTCAGGCTTATATCATTCGATTGGAGACAACGTGTCAATGAATGCCTACATGTCCTTATTCCACATGCATTAAACGGTAATTTGAGTAAGGATCTTCTTTTGTTTTGGAGTTCAGGACAAATACATAAAAGGTGAACAATATTCTCCTCACCCTTATTACAGAGTCTGCATAGTGTGCACTTTCAATGTTTTTCCACGGGGGAAGATGACAAAGTCCAGGCAAAATTCCAAATCTCGCTTTAAGAAGAACTTGTTTATTTTTTTCTGACCAGGGTGTTTCCAAGTATTGTTGTATTTCCTTTTTTTTGTAACCATTTAATATTGTCCAAGCAGGTTTTCTTTTTGTCAGGCTATCTTTGTCATTTACGAGGGATAGTTGGTTTGTAGTTCTATTGATTATTTTTTTGAACGATGCATTGCTTATCGTATTTTCCCAGATTGTAATAACCGCAAACTCCTCTATCGCTTCCTTAAGATAATTCCATGCAGTTGACTTTACCTTATTATTTATTTATTTCCATAATAGCTGTGATATCTGGTTATCATGATCATTTTTTATCCGATTCCAGGTTTTAATAAAATGTCCCTTTCTCGCATAGTATTGGTTGGTTAAACCAAACTCCAGTCTAATTTGTGCTGGCGAGGCATTAGTTGGGAGATGAAATAATGCCTTATATGTTTTAGATAGGGCCCTATTTATTATTTCAGTATCCTTTCCCATTAATGCTTCACTGCTATAGCTGATGGTTGGTAGCAGTCTTGCCCCTATAATCTTCAGAAGTGGCCCATATGTGAGGTTGCTAAGTGACTTCTGTAAGATTCTAAACGCTGCAGTCAATGCGTTTGTCTTCCGTTGTATATCCCTTTTTTGTGGCTGGTAGTTACCCTTCTCATCAAAAAGCACACCCAAATACTTATATACTGCAACCTGTTCCAGTTGGGTGTTCTCCATGTACCATTTTCTTTTATGTCTTACGTTTTTATTCTTGGTGACTACCATGATCTTGGTTTTTGTTTCGTTTATCACCATCCCATTTTCCTTGGAATACATGAATGTTCAATTGATTAGACGTTGTAATCCAACTTTAGTGTGGCTTAAAAGGATGGCATTGTCTGCATACAACAGATTAGAGATATGCTTATCAGCATCCTCCTGTAGAGGGTACTAGAGAGTGTTATATTAATAAATACATATTTTTATATAACTACTGTGTGGATCTCCTTCCATTTAGTCATTATAGGAGGTGATATTCTGGTAAAAGAGCAGCTTTACATTCCTTCAAGATTAAGCCTGAAGGCTGCTCTCCACAGCTACCACTAGAATGGCTTTCTAAAGGTGATCTTTAACCTCATACATCATAAGGGTCATTTGGACTGGTGCAAGGTGCCACCTTTAATTAGTGGATAGCATATACAAGGCCATCTTCTCACATAAACCACCTCGGCTTCCTCGCTATCCTGAGGCGTGTCAGAGCAGTCAAGGGCACTGAAATGGCTCACCCAACCCTCTGGACAAATGGTGGTGATAACTGAATTATCACGAGACCGCAGGGTGGCCATATCCTTGATCACCCTCCGGAAGGGCACACAATCCTTCCTACAGGACTGATCCAGCCTCCCCAGTACTCCATTTTAATCTCCTTATGCCTACTGCTCAAGGCTATTTTATACATGGCTCTATATTCTTTAATTTTTTTGTCTGTCTCTGGGTTTCTCCTTTAGGGCCCCATGCAAGATTGTGGAGGCCTTTCCACAGGTAGAATTAAACCAATTTGCTCCTGTGGTGGCCAACCTAACTGGTTTCATAAGGAGTTTGCTAATGGCAGACCCCAGCTCCACGAAGCGGTTAGCCAGGAGTTGAGCGCTATCCATATGAATTAGGTAACTGAGTAACGTATCAAAATAATTAGTACATAGACTCTTCAAGACCACCCCTAGGTCTGCTTTCCCCCAAGCTAATCAAAGCCCATGGGTATTAACAGTTAGGAAAGAGGAGGGAATGCCCCTCGCCCTGCTTTTCCCCTTAAGGATGCCAAGACCCAGCCATAGAAAATTGTAGTCACTCGGCGCTGTAATAGTGCCCCGACTAGAGGTTCACCTCATGAGAAACCTAGAAACAAAAATGCAGTCAATGATTGACCCAAATCCCACCTGCTCAACAAAGGCATTCATTTGATGGGATCTCTGACAGAATATCGACCTACAGAAATATAGATGCAGGAATATCGAAGGCAAGAATATTGACATCCTATCTACAACATGGTAAGTACAAAAATATTGAAAATTAAATATCGATGTTAAAAATATCGTAATTAAAAATATCGGTTTTTTGCTGTTAAAAAAAGTGTCAATTGAAGTAAATAATACTTATAAATAAATTAAACATAGTTAAACATATTTAATAATGTTTAAAATTAATAAATAATACATATATAATAATAAAACATTAATTAAACATATATATAAAATATATAAAATATACTTAAGAAGTTGTAATAATTATTTTAATAACTTATAAATTATTAAAAAATATAATAAATTACAAATACATCTACACACAAAACAATAACAGAAATAAAAAGTAAATATTTATGTTTAATCAATTAAATTTTTTTAATATACTTTCAATATTTTTAAAATTTATTACATACTACATTAGCTAAACTAATACAACAAATATTAAATATCTAAAGAAATAAAAACTACTATTCAAAGTCCAAAAAAACCTACAGTAATGAAAATGTTGGATAGCGTAGGGCTTAAAATTACTATTCCCACTCCAGAAAATGCAACAGTAGGGAAAGCGTTGGATAGCGTAGGGGTAAAATGTACTATTCCAACTCCAGAGAGTGAAACAGTAGGGAAAGCATTGGATAGCGTAGGGGTAAAAATTACTAGTCCCACTCCAGAGAGTGCAACAGTAGGGAAAGCATTGGATAGCGTAGGGGTAAAAATTACTATTCCAACTCCAGAGAGTGCAACAGTAGGGAAAATATTGGATACAGTAAGGGTAAAAAATACTATTCCCACTCCAGAGAGTGCAACAGTAGGGAAAGCGTTGGATAGCATAGGAGTAAAAATTACTATTCCCACTCCAGAGCGTGCAACAGTAGGGAAATCGTTGGATAGCGTAGGGGTAAAAATTACTATTCATACTCCAGAGAGTGCAACAGTAGGGAAAGCGTTGGATAGCGTAGGGGTAAAAATAACTATTCCCACTCCAGAGAGTGCAACAGTAGGGAAAGCGTTGGATAACGTTGGGGTAAAAATTACTATTCCAACTCCAGAGAGTGCAACAGTAGGCAAAGCGTTGGATAGCGTAGGGGTAAAAATCACTATTTCAATTCCAGAGAGTGCAACAGTAGAGAAAGCGTTGGATAGCGTAGAAGTTAAATATAATATACTTATAAATAATTTTTGTATTTAAAATAATAAATGATTTAATTTTCAAATAACTCTACATCATTTACAAATACCCATTAATATTTATTAAAAACATAACTACAATTGAATAATTAATTAACAATACCAATAAATATTAATTAATACATATTAGTTACCAAATAATAAATATTGAACAATAAAATATTTCCCATAACAAAAAAATATATCGACTATTAGAAATTGATTAACAATTAAAAAATCTTAAACAATAAAACGATTTTTATAGCAAAACATACTTTTTATGAACCATTAATTATCAATTAAAAATGATTTCCAATTAATAAAAATTAATAACCAATTAAAAATAGTAATTGCCAATTAAAAGAATTACCAATTAAAAAAAGTATTGCCAATTAATAATTAATTTAAAAAATAATTATGAATACCAATAAATAAAAATAAATCATTACTTATAACAATTAAATTACTTCCCACCCAGTTCCCCTATAAACCCACAACCCGCTACAGAACGTAAACGCAAAAATTTATTAAAATTAATTTATAATTCGTAAAAATGAATAATTAATTTAGTATAATTAAATTACTTCCCACCCTATTCCCCTATAAAACACAACCCGCTCCGGTACTAAAACACAAATTTGACTTAAAAATAACATTATTAATATATAAAAATAGTATACATATAATTTAAAACCAGAAGAATACTTAACAAAAAACATATAGCACATACATATTAAATACATAATAAAATACATAATAATACAAATATCGATATTAGTAACATTGAGATTAGTAACCAATATATTTGATATAGATATTACTAACTTTGATATTACTTACATCGATATATAAAAAAATCGATATTACTTACCTTAGGGTCGATATTCTGTCCAAAGATATTCTTGACCTCGATATTCTGTACCTTCTACATTTCCAACTCGATATTTCTGTGGGTCGATATTTCGGGAACGATATTTAGACTGTGCACCAATTTGATGAGCTGGATTATATCATATCAGCAGGATTTGTAGAGCCCAGCTTATCACCCCGGGGGTATCCACGCGCTGAGGAAGAGCCATTTAGTTGAACAGCCATGTCTTGAGTCCTCTCCTGAAGTTGGTGAGGGTGGTGGAGGTACAGAGGTGGGAGGGGCAGGTCGTTCCAGGACTTGGCAGTGAGGATTGAGAAGTATCTGCCTCCTCCGCGGATCCGATGGATGCGTGGGACCTGTGCGAGGGTGAAGGGGCTGAGCAGAGTTGTCTGGTGGGCTGGTGGAAGGTCAGGCGGTGGTTGATGTAGGATGGTCCAGTGTTGTGGAGGGCCGTGTAAGCGTGCTTGAGTAGTTTCAAGTTGCATCTCTTCTTCATTGGGAGCCAGTGGAGGTCTCTAAGTAGGGGGGTTGGGTGGTGGGGTGTTGCTTGATCATCTTGGGAGATCAAAGAGGAGTCTGGCTGTTGCGTTTTGGAAGGTTATAAGTCGTTTCAGGAGCTGGGTGGTCATTCAAGCGCAGAGAGTGTTTCCACAGTCCAGTTGTCTGGTGATGAGGGCCTGTGTTACTGTTCTCCTGGTGTTGGGCAAGATCCACCTGAAGATCTTGCAGCATATTCAGAGGATGTGGATGCTTGGGGAGGTAACTGTTTTAACCTAGAGCTTAATTGAGAGCTTGCTGTCCAAGATGAATCCCAGCTTCCTGGCACGTGAGGGACGGGGCAATTTGATCACCAGAAGTCGTCCCGATAGCGGGGTCTCACCACAAGACACTACGTAATTTGGTTGGGTGATTTTAATTTAAAACCCTACTCCCGAATTTGCGCAGAGTTATGCAAAATTCTGGATCATAAAAATTAATGCATTGACCATTTTCTTCATGATATTCATGAGAACATGCTCAATACTATTTTAATGAAATAGCAACTTGTAATTCATAATGCCAAAGACCCACACACCGGGTCCTTTTCCCCAACCTTTCAGAGAGGCGAATATTTCTCTACATTAGACTACAATATTCTATCTGAGTCCCTAAGCTCAAGGATCGTCATACCTAATACCTCTTTTACTGAACTCATCACACAATTTTGTTTAGTGCCTTGTTGTCAGCCAATGAGCCTCGTAATGGCATCAATATCTCCAAACCAATAACAAATAGATCAAACAGCGTAATTATGAAATGGGATAAGGTCGATGTGGACGCTCTCTTTACCAGTTTTAGTCGGGCTAACCCAGATAGTGTATATATATATATATATATATATATATATATATATATATATATATATATATATATATATATATATATATATATATATATATATATATATATCGATTTGGATCCTTCATTAGATCCTTGCCGTATAGTCGTGGCATTCAAAATGTTATTAAAGTTTTTAAGATCAAAGTTGATAAGCTCGCCTACAGTGAGTGATCCCACATGTAACCGGTGGTTTGACAAGAGTTGCAGAGACGCTCTGTAAAATTTGCACAAGGCACTCAAAATTATACCTAGAAATATTCAGCAGATTTGGACTCTCAGGAAAAGTTATAAGTCAGGTACGGCACGATCAGATTAGCTCACTCGGTCTCTGGTTATCCATTTTGAAACTGTGGGACTAAACCAAAAAATCATCAAAGATATTTTATCTCTGGATTATGCCTAAAGAATCCCATGGTTAACCTATATCAGAGATAATCTTAACGTGTTAGGTCTTGGGTTTCTGTTTGATACACCCTCTCTCTGCAAACATTTCCCTAGATCAAGATTAAAGGCTATCTTTTCAAACCAAATTACACAGGACAGATGAAATAATCACAAAGGGAAAGAATCCGTTAAGTTTTATGAATCTTTACCACAGATCTTAAATTATTTTTTCTCTTATTTACAAATAGTGACAAACAACCAGCACTGATTTATTTCGACAAGGTTCAGATTGAACCTATTTTCCGTTTATGCTTGGTTATCCAAACAATCAGTTTGTCCTTGGGAATTTATCCTCTTGCACTTGTGACAAGTCAGTTCAATCAACATCTCATAACCTTCTTTTTTGCACACATTGCGGAAAAGAGAGGAATATTTTTAGAATTTTGCTTTTAAGGAAATGTTTTATTCTAACAGTAGCAGTAGCCCTCCTGCTACTTTATTCTTCAAATATCCCACTGGTTTGCTTTGCATTACCTTCCTTTCTACTGACTTCCATGAGAATCCGTAAGGCCTGTTGCACTTTATCTATAGCACTTTAAATCTTTGCTGCAGATGTCAGTTTTTAAAAAAAGTAACCGTGTTTGCACTACCAGCCTGAACACTTTATTTAACGAACAACTGTGACCACCTGTACTGTATTAACTTTTATAGAATCAATTGATTGCCAGCCTTTTATAATGTAATTGTTTTTAACATGTGTACTTTTATGCAGTTCTCTGAACTGCGAGATACAGTTTATAAAGAAAGAAAGAAAGAAACGAGGGGTTTCTTCCAAAGAGGAGCACTTCAGTCTTGTCCGTGTTTGGTTTCAGTCTGTTGGTCTTCATCCAGTCGGTGACATTGGTAATAGCGTTCCAGAAGTTGGCTCTGGAGGTGGAGGGGTCTTTGGTGAGAGCGAGTATGAGTTGGGTGTCGTCTGCATAGGAGATGTTGGGTTTGAGGCTGCAGAGTCTTGTAGATGTTGAAGAGTGTAGGGGCTGAGCGAGGAGCCCTGGGGGACGCTGCAGATGGTGTCCTTGGTTTCAGAGGTGTGGGGTGGGAGGTAGATTTTTTGTGTGCATCTTACAAGGTGATCAGCCTTCGCATGTTGCCACTGATGCCAATGTGGTTAAGTCTGTTGTCCAGGATGTGGTGGGACACTGTGTCAAAGGCAGCGGAGGGGTCAAGGAGGAGAAGGGCAGCAGATTCTCCGCGGTTGAGGATGGTTCGGATGTCATCAACAACATCATCATCACAGGCATAAAGAAGGTCAAACATATTGACTGCTGTTGTTGTATATGCTTTATTTCGACAAGAAATGTCATAAAAGCTGTATAAGCATATAATACAGCAATATAATAAATGTGATATACACAGGCAAACCGTAAAGATACACTGTTGCACCCCCATAGGGGATGTGGTCACTGAAGACTGCATAGTAAAAGCTATTATTCACCAATAAAAAGATGAATAAGTTACAATAAAAATGACAGAAAAGTAGCAGCATAACAATCCCTCATGGGGTGTTATAGGCCGAATGTGGGACCCCCAGAGACTCCTTATAAAAGTTGAAAAGTGCTCTCATTAGAATGGCAACAAGGAAAGTCAAATTTAAAGTGCTTGTTCAAGTTCAAGTTCAAGTTCAAAATTTGTATAGCGCACTACTCACCCAGAGGGTCTCAAGGCGCTTGAGGGAGGGGGGTACTTTACTTATCGAATATCCAAGTTTTTAGTTGCTTTCTGAAGGAGAGGTGGTTCTGTGTAAGGCGGAGGTGGGTGGGGAGAGAATTCCAGGTTTTGGCCGCTAAGTAGGAGAAGGATCTTCCCCCCCATGGTGGATCTATGGATGCGCGGAATTGCGGCGAGGGCTTGATTGGACGATCGTAGTTGGCGGGTGGGGGTGTAAAAGGACAGGCGCGTGTTGAGGCATTCGGGTCCTAGGTCGTAGAGGGCTTTGTGTGCGTGGGTGAGGAGACGGAACATTATTCTCTTGTTGACGGGGAGCCAGTGGAGGTCTTTCAGGTGACCGGAAATGTGAGCTTGGCGGGGGATGTCTAGTATGAGTCTGGCTGAGGCGTTTTGGATGCGTTGGAGTTTTTTCTGTAGTTTGGCTGTGGTTCCGGCGTAAAGGGTGTTTCCGTAATCTAGTCGGCTTGTGACCAGTGCGTGGGTGACAGTTTTTCTTGTTTCGGTGGGGATCCAACGGAAGATTTTTTTGAGCATGCGTAGGATGTTGAAGCATGATGATGAGACGGTGTTGACTTGTCTGGTCATCGAGAGGGAGGAGTCTAGGATGAAGCCCAGGTTACGTGCGTGGTCCGTAGGTATGGGTGCGGTTCCCAGGGCCGGTGGCCACCATGAGTCGTCCCAAGCAGAGGGGGATGAACCTAAGATGAGGACTTCCGTTTTGTCCGAGTTCAGTTTTAAACGGCTGTTCTTCATCCACTCGGCTACTTCTTTCATTCCTTCGTGTAAGTTGGTTTTGGCGGTGTTTGGGTCTTTGGTGAGGGAGAGGATCAGCTGGGTGTCGTCTGCATAGGAGATGATGTTGAGGTTGTGTTGGCGCGCGATGGATGCGAGGGGACTCATGTATACGTTGAAGAGGGTGGGACTGAGTGATGATCCTTGTGGTACGCCGCAGATGACTTCGGTGGCCTCCGATCTAAAAGGGGGGAGGCGGACTCTCTGGGTTCTTCCGGCGAGGAACGAGATGATCCAGTCCAATGCTTTTCCTTGTATTCCGACGTTGCTGAGGCGTTGTATGAGGGTGCTATGACAGACTGTGTCGAAGGCTGCGGAGAGGTCAAGTAGGATGAGGGCAACTGTTTCTCCGTTGTCCAGTAGTGTTCGAATGTCGTCTGTTGCTGCGATGAGGGCCGTGAGCTCGGTGGCCAGCTAAACGGACATCAAACACTACAACAACTACTTCTTGGCTTCTGTTGGTACCATATTAGGCCAATCTTGATAGGGTCTTTTGTCTAATTAGTCAAGCATGGCTAAGAAATTTGGCCACACCACACGCAAAGAGGGGCCTGGAGTCGGACCTGAGAATGCGCAGGGTGACGCAATGGTCCTGTGTGCCCAGTAGCCAGCATATTGGTTTTAGCCACTTGGACCTCGGAGTGTTGTATGCCGAACATGCAAACATAACATGTGTGACACTTTCCATTGGGGCCCTGCAGCATGGGCAATCCTTAGGTGCCTGTTTGGGGGAGTGCCATTTTGCAGTTGTCACGTAGACAGGGAGTGTGCCAAACCTAAAATGAATGTACAGCATTCTATCCCTCGGGACTTGAATTACATCAAGATAAGACTTCCGGCATCTAGTCTGCTTGTTGTAGGTAGAATTCTACTGTCAAACTGCCGACATTAGGTTTGCAGATTTCCTAGCAATCCACCCACTCCTAGTACAGCTGTGTAAGCTCCTCTCTGCTTGGTGGTTCCTGCCTATCCCAGTAAGCTTGAAGCCCCAAAGCTGATAGTGTTTTCCTAATGTTTGAGATCCATCCTATTTTGTGACCAGCATCTTGTTGTGTGTCCTCAATAAGGGCTTCAGCATACTTGGAAAGCTCAGGGGTCCGCCTTATGCGAGCCCAAAAGAGCAATGGGCGCAGCCTTGCTATATCCCCAATCAACCGCCTGCTCATCTCGAACATTAAAGGTGTGAGTGATATGTTACGGGGCAGCATCACCAAGTCCCTAAGGAACTTGTGTTCTGATCTACAGAGATCATCAATGTTATTAAATCCCAATAACTCGGCTTCATAAAGATCTGTACTAATTTCTTTGGCATCATAAACCGTGAGGGCCAGGGCAATTGAAGTACTGTGTGAGAAATGGTTTTCGTTTCCTAATCTTCCGGCCACTCGTTTA
Source organism: Lissotriton vulgaris (assembly GCF_964263255.1). NCBI lineage: Eukaryota > Metazoa > Chordata > Amphibia > Caudata > Salamandridae > Lissotriton > Lissotriton vulgaris. The sequence goes on from NC_141700.1 coordinate 284,674,389, forward strand.
TGCCCCATGAGCATCTTTGCTAGGGTCGGCCTCCAAGATATTTTGTCGGAGAGTCAGACACCAAGGTAGTCAAAGGTGCCGACTCTTTCTAGGACTGTGCCACTGTAACGGGGTGTACACGAGGTCCCCAGTCTTCGGATCGACGCCTCCGCCTCCAACTACCAGAATGCATCGGGACAGGAGGGACTCCGGGGATATGGACCACAATGTACTTTTACCCTATTCCCCTGTCTCTCTTCCCCCCCAACAGGACGCCGAGCCGGGTATCGCTGATAAGGCTGTCGAGGACTGGCCCTTTAACTTATGGCAAGAGGCGGAGTGGGAGGAGTCGGCCTACTATTCGTTCCCGTCAAAAGGAGTCGCCCCCGAGACACAGGTGTGCTCGATCACCCGGAGGACGGAGGAGGAAAGCGTTGAGAGGACAGAGTGCGAGGAGAATACGGAGGCAGCAGGAGAAGACGGCGGGAGAAGCAGGAGATCGGAGGAAGGAGCAGAGAGTACGAGAGGCGGAGTACGAGAGCGGCGTGGGACATCAGAGGCCGGGGGAGAGACGGAGAGTCACCAACAGGAAGTAGAGTCGGCGTCTGCTACGGACGGAGAGAAGCCAGGAGGCCACCGTTCCCGCGAGCCGCCCAGCCACTCACCCAGGGGAGGTGCGTGGCTTTCACAGGTGCGTGACCGATTGCGGGGCTGGGTAGATCTTCGAGGTACATTAGGTACAAGACCACGGGAAACCTAAAAGCCCAGGACCCTTACCCCGTGCACTCTCCCCTCCCACTCACGATAGTGCACCCTTGTAAAATAGAGCACCGGTGGTTTCCCTCACTCCCTTACCCTGAAATCGAGATATTGAACAGAATTCTCACACTTCCCTTGTTCTCTCTTTGCCTTTTGGGGGAGAAAACCCTTCACTCGCAGCGACGGACTCGGAAGAGGAAGAACCACCCCCTCGAAGTCCAGAAGGGTTCCGAGAGAAGGAGAAGGTTCCCCGACGAAGAAGCAGTAGAAGTAGATCCCCGCGGTGAGCGAACCCGATTCGGAAGAGTTGTACTGATCACTGGTTTACTGCAATAAAACCTTCTTTACCACGAGCTCGCCTTTTGCCCATAACTGAACCTCTTCCGGCGCCCGGCGTAACAGTGGTGAAGAATGCGGGCAGCATAACCCTCGATACAGAGATGGAGACCCTCATACAGCAGCTAATTAAAGGACAGGAGAAGCTTGGATGGGTGGCAGAGCAACAGTTAACATCGGCCCAGGCTGACCGCGAGATACTGAAGAAGGCCTTAGCCACGAAAGAGGAAACCCCGCAGTTATGGGTGGATCCGGGGGCCCAAGGGACGGGAAGAGAAGCGCAACCTATTCCTCATGGCACTTCAGCGGTGTCCCTACAGAAATACCATCAGGAGGACGACCCGGATTCCTTCATGCTCAATTTTGAGAGGGCTGCCAGGGCATGTGGATGGCCCATGAGCAAATGGCCTTTCTTTTTGGCTCCGCTCCTGTCCGGGGAAGCCCAAGCAGCCTACCAGGTTGCCAACCCAAATGTAGATACCCCCTATCTGGAAGTAAAGAAGATTATCCTAGATCATTTAGGATTGGACCACGAAGCCTATAGACTCAGGTTTAGGAAGGAACGTGGTGCTCCAGGGGAGAACCCCAAGACGCTATTTGTGAGACTAAAAATGGCCGCTGACAAGTGGTTGAACCCTGCCACAAGCACTAAGGCAGAAATCATGGATAGAATATATCTGGAGCAATATCTGGAGGCGCTGCCTTTCGCTACACAGAGGTGACTCAGACAACACCCCCACCTGACCACTACAGAAGCTGTCGACATGGCAACCAACTTCACGAGGGCCCAACCCCGCTCCTCAGGGTGGGAGCCGGACCGTGTCCACAAACCACCGATAAAGACAGAGAGGCGACCCCCTCCATCCCGCCCTATGGATACCCCGAAGCTCCGAGTCTGGAAACCGGAGACCCCCACCTCTGCAGGGCCACAATGTTTCGAGTGTGGCAACTGGGGCCATATCGCCAGGTTTTGCCCCACCAAAAGACCTCCGGACGAGCCCATGGAAGTGGGATACCTGCCCCGGGCTGTTCTCTACTCCGCGGAGATGGGGAGCACTTACAGAGTAAGTGTACAGGTGAACGGGTCCTCCATCCAGGCACTGCTAGATTCAGGCTGTAGGCAGTCGGTCATCCAAACGAAACATGTAGCGAAGTCCCAGTACTTACCCCGTCAATCGGTAGCCATCCGATGCGTACACGGGGATGTCAAAACCTACCCTCTTGCTCAGATCCCCATAAATCCCACGAAGGGCCCCCAGCAGATAATAAGGGTAGGAGCCCTTAATACCCTTCCCGAAGATTTAATCATAGGGACAGACAACCCCCGGTTCCTACAGTGGTTTAGACACAGCTTAATGAAATATGAGGTCCCCTCTATGTCCCCCAAACCAGCTCTTTTGTCTCCCGAGCCCTGGGTACTAGACAGGAGTTTTAAGTTTGCCCAAATCAACGACCCATCCCTATTCAACGCTTGGGAACAGGCTCACCAGGATGTCGACAATCCCCAACCAAGGTATCCCCGTTTTGTTATCCACCATGACCTGCTGTACCGACAGGGAAAAGAGGAAGAAGAAGAACAACTCCTGGTTCCCCTCTCCTTCCGGGAACAGATACTATTCTTTGCACATAGCCATCTAGTGGCCGGGCACACAGGAGCAGAGAAGACTACGCAAAATATATTGCGATATTTCTATTGGCCCGGCATCTACAAAGATGCTAGCAGATATTGCCAGGAGTGCAGCTTGTGCCAGAGGAAGAATATGACTAGACCACCAGCAGTGCCTTTACAGCCCCTTCCCATCATCGGCAAACCATTCGAGAGGGTAGGAATGGATATTATAGGCCCTTTACCCAAAACCAAGAAAGGATTCCAGTACGTGTTGGTGATTGTGGATTACGCCACGAGGTTTCCTGAGGCCTTTCCACTAACAGCCACTACTACCCGACAAGTCGCCGACAAGATGATCGAATTATTTAGCAGAGTGGGGTTCCCCAAAGAAATCCTGACAGACCAGGGAACCCCCTTTGTATCCCGATCGATGAAAGAAGTATGTAAAAATCTGGACGTCCATCAAATCAGAACCTCCGTATACCACCCCCAAACGGACGGGTTAGTGGAGAGATATAACCGCACCCTGAAGACCACCTTAAGAAAGATGATGGAAGTCAACGGCAACGAGTGGGATCAAATACTTCCTCTGGCTCTATATGTCATAAGGGGACAACGGCAAAGTAGCATGGGAGTATCATCTTTTGAGCTTTTGTATGGAAGACAGCCCAGATCGTTGATGGAAATGACAAAGGACGCCTGGGAAAACGAGATTCCAGAAGAAACCTCTTCCACATTGGAATATGCCCATAGTCTCAAATCCAAATTGGGGAAGTTGAGAGACTTGGCCTACACCCATCTGGAGGACAGTCAACAAAGACAAAAGAAAGCCTACGACAAAGGAAAAAAATGGCGACAAATGAAGTAGGGGGACTGGGCTCTAGTACTCCTGCCCTCGTCCACACAGAAGTTTAAGGCCTCCTGGGTAGGACCCTACAAAGTGGTAGGGACAATAGGTAAAACCACCTACACCTTACATATCGGCCCACAGAAGACCCAAGCCTACCATATCAATATGCTTACGAAATGGCTAGGAACGCCCCCCACTGATGTACAGGTGGCCACCAGTACTCCTAGAGAGAACAACACAACGAGAGAGCAGCTGATCATAAATGAAGATTTAACACAAAACCAAAGCGACGACCTAATACAGCTCCTACAACGACATGAGAGCCTGTTCTCGGATCAACCAGGTCGAACGACGATGGCGGAACATTGTATCAATACCATTCCCGGAAAACCCATACAGATGAAACCATACCGGGTACCAGAAGCACGGAGAGCAGCCATCCGGAAGGAAGTGAGAGACATGTTAGACCTGGGAGTAATCAGACCGTCTACAAGTCAATGGTCAAGTCCCATCGTCATGATTCCCAAACCGGACGGCAGCCGGCGCTTCTGTATGGATTTTCGAGCGCTTAATGACATCTCTGAGTTTGATGCATACCCAATTCCCCGAGTCGACGAAATGATAGAAAAACTGGGGGAAGCACGATACATCACGACCCTGGATCTAACCAAGGGATATTGGCAGGTGCCCTTGAGAGAGGAAGATAAAAAGAAAACCGCCTTTAGTACCGATACAGGGCACTACGAGTTTACTGTCCTCCCTTTCGGGTTACATGGGGCCCCTGCCACTTTCCAGAGGCTCATGAACACCGTTCTGGCCCCGGTCTCATCCATCGCAGCAGCCTATTTGGATGACATTGTGATACATAGTAAAACCTGGGAAGACCACCTGCAGCATTTGCCCCGTGTCTTTGTGGCATTGGAGAACGCCGGTCTTCGAGTCAACGCAAAGAAATCAAAGATCGCTTTCCAAAAAGTGAAATACCTTGGGTACATGCTGGGACACGGAGTGATAGAGCCACAGATTGAGAAGGTGAGGGCCATTGCTGATACCCCTTTCCCGACCACACGAAAAGAGATGAGGGCGTTTCTAGGGTTAGTGGGCTATTACCGTAGGTTCATCCCTTCGTTTGCCGACATTGCAGCCCCCCTTACCGACGCCCTGCGTAATCCAGGTAAATCAAGTACCCCAATCCGCCCTACTGACCCCATGTTCACTGCCTTCCAACAGTTGAAACGCCTCATCACCTCCACCCCGGTGTTAACATCCCCAGATTTCTCAGTCCCATTTATTCTACATACAGATGCCTCGGATTATGGGATTGGGACGGTGTTGTCTCAAAAGGGGGAGGATGGACTAGAGCACCCCGTTGTATATGTGAGCCGTAAACTTTTCCCGAGGGAGTTGAAATACGCTACCATTGAGAAGGAATGTTTGGCGGTAAGATGGGCAGTTGAGAAACTATCTTATTATCTGGAGGGGCACCCGTTCGATCTGTACACAGACCATGCTCCCCTTTTGTGGATGGCCCGTAATAAATCGAAAAATGCACGGGTAATGCGGTGGTTCCTGGCTCTGCAGCCCTACTCATTCACCGTTAGACATAGAAAGGAAACGGAGAATGTGAGCGGGGACTTCCTCTCACGACATCCGCTCCCTGATCGGGAGCATCCTAGGGGGGAGGTGTGTAACGGGGTGTACACGAGGTCCCCAGTCTTCGGATCGACGCCTCCGCCTCCAACTACCAGAATGCATCGGGACAGGAGGGACTCCGGGGATATGGACCACAATGTACTTTTACCCTATTCCCCTGTCTCTCTTCCCCCCCAACAGGACGCCGAGCCGGGTATCGCTGATAAGGCTGTCGAGGACTGGCCCTTTAACTTATGGCAAGAGGCGGAGTGGGAGGAGTCGGCCTACTATTCGTTCCCGTCAAAAGGAGTCGCCCCCGAGACACAGGTGTGCTCGATCACCCGGAGGACGGAGGAGGAAAGCGTTGAGAGGACAGAGTGCGAGGAGAATACGGAGGCAGCAGGAGAAGACGGCGGGAGAAGCAGGAGATCGGAGGAAGGAGCAGAGAGTACGAGAGGCGGAGTACGAGAGCGGCGTGGGACATCAGAGGCCGGGGGAGAGACGGAGAGTCACCAACAGGAAGCAGAGTCGGCGTCTGCTACGGACGGAGAGAAGCCAGGAGGCCACCGTTCCCGCGAGCCGCCCAGCCACTCACCCAGGGGAGGTGCGTGGCTTTCACAGGTGCGTGACCGATTGCGGGGCTGGGTAGATCTTCGAGGTACATTAGGTAAAGACCACGGGAAACCTAAAAGCCCAGGACCCTTACCCCGTGCACTCTCCCCTCCCACTCACGATAGTGCACCCTTGTAAAATAGAGCACCGGTGGTTTCCCTCACTCCCTTACCCTGAAATCGAGATATTGAACAGAATTCTCACACTTCCCTTGTTCTCTCTTTGCCTTTTGGGGGAGAAAACCCTTCACTCGCAGCGACGGACTCGGAAGAGGAAGAACCACCCCCTCGAAGTCCAGAAGGGTTCCGAGAGAAGGAGAAGGTTCCCCGACGAAGAAGCAGTAGAAGTAGATCCCCGCGGCGAGCGAACCCGATTCGGAAGAGTTGTACTGATCACTGGTTTACTGCAATAAAACCTTCTTTACCACGAGCTCGCCTGTTGCCCATAACTGAACCTCTTCCGGCGCCCGGCGTAACAGCCACCCAGCAAAAGATTACTTCTAAACGATTTATGGGGGTTAAATGCCATAAACTTAGTTTTAGAAGTACTGATGACCAGCCCCCTGGAGCCACAAAAGAGTTGTAATCTGTTAAGTAGTCTTTGTAGCCCTGCTGGGGTTTTGGACACCAGCAGGGTATTGTCAGCAAACAAGAGGGTCAGTACTTTGTCGTCGCCATAGTGGGTGGGCGCATCTGCTGGATCCTCTTGCAGAAATGTAACCACCCCGTTCATAAATAAAGAGAACAGGGTAGGGGCCATGACGCAACTCTGTCGGACTCCCCTGTTGACAGGGATCCTCTCAGTCAGCTGACCTTGAGCCCCCCATCTTATTTGGGAGTAATAACCCTCATGGAGTCGGACCAGCAAGTTGAGGATGAGAGGGGGATGCCCAAATCTCTAAGTGTGGGCCACAGCTGGCTCCTGGGAACCAGGTCACAGGCAGTCTTTAAATCTATAAATGCGAGATAAAAACTGCCCTTACCGATTATCTCTACTTTCCAATAAATTAGAAGCAGCCTGAAGACCTGATCAATAGTTCCGGTACTAGTTCTGAACCCGGCCTGATACTGGGAAAGGATGGCTTCATCTTCTGCCCAGGATTGTATTCTCTGCAGCAAAACTCTGCCAAAAACCTTTTGTAGTGCGTCTATCAGACTAATTGGTCTGTAGTTTGCGGGGACTTCTCTAGCGCCCTTTTTAAAGATCGGAACCACCTCGGCAGCCTTTCAGGACCCCGATACTGGGGCTCCACTAGCTATGGCATTTACAAGTAGGAGGATGTATCGTGGGCAATTTGGGGTGTCTGCAAGGAATAAGTCACCAGGCAGACCATCTGGTCCCGCTGCTTTGGCAGGCACTATTTTCCCTAGCGCAGCCTCGATCTCAGCCAGATCGAAACCCTTGCTATCGGCCATGGAAAAGCTATAGGAATTGCATGGTTCTGCAGATGAGGTATCCTCAGGTGCAGAGTAGAGCTTCCGAAAATGATTGTGCCACTCCTGGCCTGTAATGTAATTGGGAGGTGGGTGTGCCTCTGTTATCTCCACAGGTCACTAGGGTCCAGAATAAGTTGTTATCCTTGGCTGTGCTTGCTTCCACCAGTTGTTGCCAGCAGGATTCCTCCCATGTTTTCTTTGCTTGGTGCAAGGCTGCTCTATAGCTCTTCCTTGCAGCTTTAATCAAGGGGCAGTTCTTATCTTTGATTGCTGCGGTTAGAAGCAATTGTTTGCGCCTGCAATTTTTTGTGTACCATGAGTAGGGCCATCTTGAAGGTAAGCTTGGCTTGATGTTTGGATTGGGAGCTAGGAAGAATACACTAAGTTGTTCCACTGTGCGGGAATGGACCAAGGGCAAGTCAGCCAGTCCCCAGGAGTCCGAAACAGCAGCCAGGAGTTCTAATGTGCTTGATGCCAAGACTTGCTGTATGCTAATGAGCTTAGATTCTTGCAGGGCTACCTTGCGCCATTTTAAGAATCTACTGCAATTTTAGGGTAAATTCTCTCTGGAGATGGTTAAGGGTAAAGTGCTCTCAGGATGGTAAGAGGATTACCATAGGGGTTTCAAAATTACACAAAGAGGGTTATAGTCGCTATCTGTAGTGGTGCCCACATTCATGTCTACCAGATCTCCCCAGAGCCTAATAAGATATAGTCAATACGAGACGGGCAGCTAACTCTGTTGGCTGCCCTTGGACCGAACTCTGAGGTAAGGGCGGTAAGTTGGTGCGCCAGCTGGGACCATCTTTTAACTGGAGGAAGGTTTAGTGGAGGGACCACCCATTTGTTGTCAACGCCCTCGATACCCAAGTCCACTGTATCCAGAGGCTCGAAGGTGTAATTAAAGTCTCCAGCCACCACAACTCTAGAATGGGGTGAAAAACAGGTTAAGCTTTCTTCTAATGCTGAAATAATGGGTGAAGGTCTGCCCCCTTTAGTCCCTCTCACATAGACATTAAAAAGACCGATTATTCCCCCCCGGTCCCCTGATGCTAAGTCTTAAAATGTCTGGATTGGGGCTTGGTTGACAAGTAGTTCGACAGCCAATGGAAAGGTTTACCCATATAATCAATCCCCTGATGGGTGCCCTCTCCCTGCCGTTGTTGCTGGGAAGTAGAAACAAGCATAACCTGGTGTGTATAAGGGGACCAGACTACAGGACTCTTGAAAAATACATATGTCAAAATCAAAACCCTCATTTAGTTTGTTCCAGTGAGGAATTGACAGTTTACTGCTTAGCCCTGCCACATTCCACAATATGATCTTCAGCCTCTGGTGAAGTGGAGAGCCGAATATGATGTCATTAGTTGAAGTACCTTGGTTAGTTAGAACTTGAGATGGTGCATGAGGGATTATGGATGTAAAATAATCTGTGACCTCTGCCTCCGGTTGATCATAGGAAAACTACTTGGTCCTGTGTCCCTCTGGGATCTATCTTCCACTAAGTCTGGGCCAATACATGGAATCAAGGAGCCAGGGAGGAGGACCGTACAAATTAGAGGAGCAGTGTGTAATCCAGGGTTCGGTTGGGGCTCACTCTGTAGTCAGTCATTGGCCTCCAGTGAAGAGCATCCTGCTAAAAAATGTTATGTTTGCATAGCAGATTGCCTGCACTGACCGGCAGATGAGGATCTCCTAAACTGTATGAAAGAGGTTTCGGGAGGGCAAGAACAAAATTCCAGGGCGAGAAGGTTTTCTGCCAAATCAGCCCAGTTCAAGGTAAGCTCAATATCATCTAGCGGTTGGGCTGGAGAGGTGAGCCACCCAGTCCTGATAATAACATCCCGTATAACTGAGCGGCAGCCCCTGACATGGCGGATCCAATGGATGACTTTGTTAGTCTAGGAATCTCCATTTTCAACAACATTTCTAATGTCAGGCTTGGGTACATTATTCATGTAGACTTTGGGAGCTTGGGACCGGTTAGGTATATTCTGGTAAATCGGATGATATTTTACACTGCATATGGGTTGTTGTGCCTGGGATGAGGAGGTGAGTCTGGTACGGATTGGGTAGTCCTGCGTGACCGCTATACTATGGCGGTCATTTTGGTGGCTAATGCTGGAGTTCTTCGGACACTTAGCCATCGGCAGGAGAGGTTCTGGCTTATGGGACATGACAGTGGGGGTGCACAAAGTGGGACCGCAGGCACAGGTGCCCTTGCAGTGGGTGGCAGCCTCACACTTAGTGTGATTGTCCTGACGAAGTTGCAAGGGGTGTCCTATCTTAAGTTTGGCACACTGTGTGCGAGGGAGAATCCTTTTGCAATAAAAGGATAACCAGGGAAGTAAGATAGATCGCATAGTCCCTATTTCAAGTCTAAGCGTGCTGAAGAGTTGGTGCGTGTCCAGGGATTCTTTGTTAGGCCTTGGGCCTATCCCTGTGCTAGGTGTAAGGGGTGGCTTGGGCTTAACTTCCCTGTGGTTGTCATGAAGGTCCAGCAGGGGTGAAAAACTGTTTAAGCAAAGGATAGCATGTCCCGGCTTTTGGGGTTGGTGGGTTGGGTGGATGGGGATGGGATTTGCCAGGAATAGAGTGCATAGTTGGTTCGGCCTCTAAGATGCCTTCACACGCACTGATGAGGGTATCAATTTGATCTAGGACACAGTTACTGCTTGCATGTTTCTGTGACTTCCTGGCCTTTTTTCCTTTATCAGCCTGGCCATTACCACTAACACCTCCAGTTCCCTCCATGGTTTTTCTCTTCCCCATCCTTCTGGGCTGATCTGGCTATTAGCAGAAGGAAACTAGGGAGGTCTAGCAACTTATGCTCAAGTAAATAGCAAAGATCAGAACAATGTCCGGACAGCAGTCATACACCGTTGGCATGCAATCTCAAGATGATTATAGCCGATAAGGTTTTCCTCTGAACTCTACACAAAACCAGTGCATACTAGGACAACGGGGTAAACACAGTACTTCTACAAGCAGGTGTTAGTCCACTCTACAGTCCAAAGTCCAAGGCCCAGATGAAAGAGGGGTGGCCCTGCCCGGTCTCTTCCTGTCAATGACGGGCCCGCATAAATTTGGCAGAGCTCTCCCGTTGTGCGGAATGCGCGCCAGCCGTGCCAAGCCCGGGCCAAGGGCCAGCCCGTCCTTGCCCCGGGCTTGGCGCGGCCGGCGCGCATTCCGCAGAGCAGGAGCTCCCTGCCAAATTTATGTGCCTCTGGGTGCGGAAGACAAGGGCAGCGCGGTGGCGTTGCGGGGAGCCTGGGAAATGCAGTTCCCTGGCGTGGCTCCTAACCCTGATGACCGATGCAGTAGAAGAGCGTCCCCATATTAAATACTTTCAAGAGGGTCCTGGCTTTCGTGTCCCCCTGCCAGGAGGCACCCCTCACACAGGCTTTTTCCAGGGTAGCTGACACGTTAACCCGGGGTAAGTGATCAAGCAGTCAGCCTTGTGTTCCCAGAGGCCATTGCTCAACATCAGAGGAGGCTCTTGCTCGAATCACGTGAGGCTCCTTGCTTAAACTCGAGGCCCCTACACTTTTTCCTCAAATGATGACCTCAGAAGCTCCTGCTTGTCTGATGCCCCTGAGACTCATGCTAATTCTCAGATCACTGAAGCTCCTTCTAACTTTAATGTCCCTGAAGTTCTGCTCATATGCGAATCACTGATGTTCCTGGTCACTTAGGTCCTCTTAGACTTTGGCTTCCATTAGGTGGCGCCCAAAGTCCCTGTTAACCCTTAGACATCTACATTTGTCCTTTTATTGTATGAACATGGACTTTGCATTCCTACTAGTCACTGAAGGAGAACAGCCATAGACTATCAATTTTCATCATCTTGCGCTCTTTCCCTTTGCCAAGGTCTTGCTGTCAGTTTATTATTGATCACAATCTATTTATTACTCTTTATGCTTCTCTGTCATTCATCCTTCAATGTGGACTAGCTATTTCTCTCTCTTCCTCTTTTAACGGCTTCTTTTTGGACACATTCTGGTGCTTTTACTCTTTTTTCTGTTACTCTTTTTTACTCTCTCTTTGACCCTTTCTGTCCCCGTCACGCTCTCTATTTCTATAACTCCCTTCATGCTCTTCATCCCAATAACTACCTGTCCTCTTCCATATCTTCTTTGTAACTATCATGCTACCTTATCTTTCGTACCCTCCTATTTTTCAGGAGAACCTCCGCTCTCTTTTCTATTACAGATACTGTGTACCTGGCCGCACAGACATTGTCTCTTTGAATGGCAGTTCATATTTTTCATCCATTCCGTTTACCATTCCCTCACACAAAACAAATTAGAATATGAACATCTAGGGAAGGGATCTCTGAAGACCATAAGTAATAGTGATGATCTACAGCCACTATTGTTTCACCAGGCATAAAATCTTCCCACTAGTAAGATGATTTCATGAGATAATGCTCTCTGCTAACATCTCATGTGATATACAGGTCACAGATATGGATACAAGAGCTTCCAACTTATCCTCCCAGGTTTTGTAAATTGAGTACTGTTAATTTGGAAATATTAACATCTCTTATTTACAGTGCTTAGAAATTACAGAAGGGCGTTATGATTTGCTATCGTAAAAACACACGTATTGTTCACATGTGCTGTTTTCATGAAACGCTGAAACGATATGCTGTTATAACACTACGTCCTCACTCCTGGGCTTTCGGTTGACTTTTATGATTACTTGGGAATAAGGTTCAATGCAAATTTAACCTGGGCAAAAAAGAACTCTAAAAGTATAGTGAAGTTAGCTAGTCCCAACATACTATTGCCGTTCTGCAATTTAGAACTATATGTGGTTGAAGATTAATTAGCTCTACAAGCTTTTTGAGCAAAAGTACAGGGCCGAGCTTTGGATATGTAATAAGACACCAAGGCCTACTGTGAGCTGACAGTCACCATCAGATTTTAACACGCATTGGCATAGCCAATAGGACTCGCTTTTGGGACCTTATAAGCATTTAGTTATGCAGAACAATATCCTTGGTGCAACAACATCAACCGTTGCATGGCTAAACACTTATAAAGTCCCCAAGGCGAGACCTATTGGCTATGCCAATGCTTGTTTGTTTCGTTATGTGGTTTGGAAAGTGTAGAGACTGAAGTGGTCAGCTGCACCTTGGCATCAGGTAATTTGCAGTAATGTTTCATGGCTTGCAGCCCTTTCTCCTATGATCCACGTCAGCTATAATGATGTAGTTGCTTTTTTCTGGCCTTGATGGATCTCTGAGGGTGAAAAGTCGTGCACTCCTCCAGAGGATATATGGGTACTTTTTTTTAGCCTTCCTATTGTAGCTGTGCAACTTTTCTAATATTTCTTTAATTGTGTGTGGCGGTTCTATTATCTGCCTTAGGTAAAGATTAACTCTGATAACAGAAGCTTTAATTATAGGCTGTTCGGTCCCTTAAGCTGTGAGCCATATGATGATAGCGTGATTAATCATGGGAGTGTTCACTGTGGCACTATACCCACTCTTCAATTAAGCATTTTAATTTTGTGAAATCACTTTCATACAAAGAGCTATTGTGCAGACTGTAAGTCTCCAAAACGGGAGTCAAAAACCAACAGAGTGTCAGAATGTTAATGAGTAATAATTGAAGCAGCACGGTGCAAAGTAATGAGAGGCGAAACTTGTGAATCCAGCAGAAGTGAAAAAAAGTAGTTTTTGCAGTTGAAAGCAAGCATGTCAAGTTTCTGGTTTGTGGAGATCAGAAAAATGCGTATTGCTTTTAAAGGTATGCCAGCAGGAACATATGTGGGCACGCTGTTCCACATCTTGAGGCCTTTGTGTGCCAAGGCACTTCTTACATGCACAGCTAACTTATTTTCTTGCCCCATTTACTTAAAATAGAGCACTATTTCGAGCAAGATTAAAGTACTTTACCTGTAGCGTAGTTTTTATTTTATTTTTTGTTTTCAAACTCTGCTTTCCAAAGGGATCTGATGTTGTCCACTTCTATTAAAGTGTGTTCTGTTAATTTGATATTATTCCTGGAACTGCGCCACTGTCTAAAAACATCGCCTCGATAAAAAGAAATTGGGTTTTTTCACATGGAAAATGTTGAATGTACTTTTGTTATGAACCACTGTGGCTAATGCAATGCTTATATTTATATTAAAACTGGGAGGCTATGAAACAGTAAGTGTTTAAGTGACTTAAAAATTAATTGTGCAATGCAACACTCCATTGTTTGACAGGAATGGGGTTGATGCAAAGGCAAACAGTCATTCGGAATAGCTGAACACATCAGAGTTCGGGTCACTGGAAACAGATCACCAATGGCCCACTGCCAGAAGTCGATTCATTAATTACCATGCAGCGCATGAAGGCCTTTCCTTTCTAAGGACAGAATCCCTGTTCCAACAGATTTACAGCGCTTATGTAACAAAAAAGCAACAATAATACAACGTCTCTGATCTCATCAGAACTTAATCCCGCTTCTTGAAACCAGGTCACTCTGTGCGGAGCTTCGCGTTGTGACTTCCATTCCCGAATTTAAGAAACCCAGATTGTCAAAGTAAGAGTCCACCTGCACTACTAAGGACACCAAGGAAGGCATATGACGCCATGCGCTCTTAATGCACAGTAGAATGCTTGCTGTTAACCCCTTCAACGCTCATGACGAGCTCAACTCGTCATGAGGCACAGTGGAGCTGTGCTCATGACGAGCTGAGTTCGTCATAACAGCCGCGGAACGCCCACGCGGGCTAATTCCCCTCCTGTGCGGGCATTCCACAGGAGTGGGCGGAGTCGTGACGAGCTCAGCTCATCATGAGCACAGCTCCACTGTGCAGCATGACGAGCTGAGCTTGTCTCGAGCATCACGGCGCCGTGCGCGGCCCCCCTCCCCCCGGACCGCGGGAGAATTAGCCCCCTGTGGAAGGGGTTAAGTAGCTGGCTCACTGAAGACAGAATGTGAAACCGTTTAACACATAACTAGCAACTGTTTGTAAAACTATATTCTTTGTAATGAAACCTGTTTTAATGTAAAGAGTAAAGCGTTCCAACACCTTCGGGTGACGCACGCGCTGTGTAGATATAAATAAATAAAGCACATTACAGAACTTTACCGTTATGCAGCAAAAGGGTCTGCACGCGGGTGCCTTTGTTGCTGCCTAGTTAAAGCTGCCAGACTGCACATCACACATTTCAAAGCATAACACATGCACCACCTACGCAACCTCCAGGCGTCCAGAGACCACTCACAGCTGAAGTGAGCTGCAGGCTGTCTGAGTACACAGTTCATGTGAAACAGGAATTGATCGCACATTTTCAGGTGTGTGTGTGGGTAGCCGTGTTTCCATTTCAAGCATTGCCCTAAACATGTGCCTTCCCTTCCAAAAAACCGATTCGGTTTCGGTATGGTTTCCTAAAGCCATTGTATGGGTCCACGAAGGCTGGCTCTGCCACACGTTTTCATTATAAGTTTACTTCCAATTAATCTATATGTGAATCACTGACTTCGTAGCTTTTGTGCGGATCTGACAGTGATATGGAATTTATTGACTAACAGTGAGCTTTGCTATTCTAAAAGTTTAACAAACGTTCATGGTAAGGCGGACAATTTGGGCTCTAGTCCGCCCTGAGCTAAGAACCATCACACCAGGGCAGGCGGCCCGTGCTCTTTAGTTCTCATTAGCGGAATGAATTCCACACAGCGCGCAACTTTGAGAGACGTGAACACCGGACCTTTTCAGCTTGACAGATTTACCTGATAGGATGCTGCCTGACAAAAGGCAGATTGGTATTCTCGCCGTTGAGAAGTCAAGCCCGATAAAAAACACACACACTGGCAGTCCTGGCCTCCGAGACTTCAATAATTTAAAGCTGAAGGTAGGTGCAATTTAGTTAAAGTTTGGTGAAAGTTAATTACGGCTGATCATTAAATAACAACAAACGCGGCAGGCTGCCGGCAGCAGGGGGAGGTGCGCGCACGACAGCAGGGGGGAGGAGGAGGGCTTCCCGATTCACTTGAGGGAGCGATAATTGCTACCATATGGCAGAGCTCGCTCCCGCAAGTGAATCGCCACACATGCACGCGTTGCCATTGAAGGCAATGGAAAGAGTGCATGTCTTTGGCTGAAAAGCCAAAACGATAGCTAAAGGTCTATTTGCCTATGCAGCGCATGCGCTGCTAGGCGAGACCTAAAAAGTGAGCAAGAGCTGCAGGGCCTTAAGATGAGCAGGATTTCTAAGGCACCTGAGAAAGAGCAAGATTCCAAGGTCACCCGAGAGTGAGCGAAGCCTCTAGGGACCACAGTCTGAGAAGAAGCATCAAGAGTCTGAGTCAAAGCAAAGCATTATGGCACCTTAGAAAGGAAATTAGCTTATGATTCCTGAGGATGAGTGGGAAGTTTGGTGACCCCACTGATGGTAACAGTCCTAAGCCTCGAAGTGAGCAGAGCTCACAAGTCTATGAGGGTGAACAGCGGCCTCCAGACCGGAGGTGGAGCATAATAGCCTGAAAACATGTTTATGTTATGTTATGTTATGAAAATTTATAACGTGCTCAGCTACTCGTGAGTGTCCCTGCGCGGAAACCAAAATAAGAGGGATAAACAGAGGGTTTAACTAAACAACTGTGTCTTCAATTTTTTCTTAAAAATGCCAAGGTCCGGGATGGTGCGCAGACCCAGCGGAAGGGCATTCCAAGCTACTGCCGCTTTGACTGAGCAGGAACAACCCCCTATCCTCTGACGCTTAAAACGCGGGACCCGGGCCAGAAATAAAGGAGCAGAGCGTAGAGAGCGCGTGGGCGTGTAGAAAGAGACACGCTTCTGAAGATAGATAGAGCCACGTCCATGAAGCGCCCGGTGGGCCATGACCAATATCTTAAATTTCACCCTAACAGCCAGGGGCAACCAGTGATACAGTCGCAGCTGAAGATGGACACTATCTCTAGATGATAGGCCCGATAGAAGTCTGGCAGCAGTATTCTGCACCACCTGAAGCCTCCTCAGCCGATAGCAAGGGATACCGGCGAAAAGGGCGTTCGCGTAATCCAGCCGTGACAGAATCAATGGGCAGGTAATGGTTTGCCTTGCCGCCGGGGGGAGGAGGGGAAAAAAGCTTCTAAAGGATTTCAATAAGGCGAAGCAGCTGCCAGCCAACTTCTTGATATGGTCCGCGAAAGAGAGATCTTCATAAAACCAGACCCCGAGATTCTTAGCTGGCAGCCCAGTAGAGGTGGGACATGGAAACTGAGGGGGCCAGAGCTGTTCTCTGAAATTTTGAGGAAATGTGCCGAAAAGTAAGATCTCTGATTTCCCCTCATTACTTTTGAGCTGTGCCTCTGCCATCCATTCAAAAATAGATGACAGGCAAAGTTGGGCCTGGAGCACAGAATCTTCCCCCTTTGCCCAGGTGAAAAGCAGCTGGGTGTCGTCTGCATAGGCCAGCACCTTAGCCCCCAACGCCTCCGCTAAATATAGCAGGGGAGTCATATAGATATTAAATAGAAGGGGACTAAATGAGGAGCCCTGCAGGACACCAGTTGAAGCTGACCGTGGAGCAGAGGAACAAGGAGGAATCCATACCTGTTCTGACCGCCCCCTCAAAAAAGAGCGGAAGTGAGGATCCTAGAGGAAAAGCATAGTTTTCAGGGCTTCATGATTCAGTGACCTGACACTGAGCAGGACCAGGTGCCCTAAGGATGTAAAGGGGATAGAGGGGCTGAAGGGTGAAATGGATAGCAACAAACCAAAACATAATTCTCAAGAGCCCAGAATATTTGTTTCCAGTCTTGACTTAAGGGAATGGCCTTACAAGCTTTAACACGGGGGCCTCCAAGGAGTAGCTCAGGAGCTACTAGTATCTCACCAGCACCACAGAAGTAGCTCTCAGAGTTGAAGCCAAACGCAGTACCTCATTCAGTGGATTTGTGCTTATTAAAGATTGCAGCACTGCAGAACTGCTCATCTCAAGAATCGCAGAGTAGCAGCTAGCCACATCAAATGCACGGCGATGATATCATTCAAACAGTGTACCATACTAGGGGGTGTCCTAATTGACCATATGTCTCCACTCTCAAACTAGTATTATCACAAGGAGTTTAGCCATGTTGTAGGCCCTTTCCTATTAATCACACTATGTATGTGAACAACAGGCAAGGAAAGAAGAGTGCCACCTGTAGCTACAGAAGTAGTCAGTATGTACTCGAAGTGTGGGGCTGCAAGAGCCAGAGTAAACATGTGTGACTTGGGGGGCGGAGCTAGCTCAAGACCAAGATGGTCGCTTGAGTCTCGAGCTCCACAACACCAGCCAATTATCCTGAAGTAATCCTACTGCCTACCGCCGCCAAAATAAATAATCGAAGTGGTTTTGCCCATCGGAGCACAGCCGCAGTTCTGCAAGCCCACCCCGACCTCCCTAATCCCCGGGGAACCCAAAGAAGCGGTAGCGAGACACAGGCGGAACTGGAGGCCGCTGAGACCTGAGCTGGTGCAAGGCGGAGTCACGTATTGGAGCATGCCGCGCGGAGCTGCAGGCATCAACCGGCCTCAATCGTGGCTTGCGCTAACCAGAGGAGCCATCGGGAAAGTGAAGAATTGCATCTCGCAGTAGGGCGAACCTGGAGGCAACGCATGAGCGCTGGGTCGTCTGGCGGGGAAACCAGAGCGAGGCCCCCAGCCAATTTGAACACTGTGGCGGTCGCGGCCCGAGCAGCTTGCAGATCAGCTGGCAGACGAGGAATCGTGAGCAGGGGACATCCCAGAGGGGCAAATTGTTGTGGTGCCTACTGAGGACCCGGGCTGCGGGTCAGTGAAGCGCTTCGGAGCTGGGCGGGACCACCATTTTTGCAAGTTCTACGGAGAGCAGTGGAGAATGGTCCCTGTGGACTGACGGTGCTAAGAGGGTCAAGAAGCCTACAGCAAGGTATGGAGTGATCCTGACCCTGGTAACGTGCTGCTGGGCCCCTGAGGACTCAAACTTACTGTGCCTGCTTGGAAGGGCTGGGGAGTCACCCAGCTGGGAGTGCTTGTGACTGCTTCAGAAGGGGAGGCACCAGATTAAAAATGATGGCCAGGTCACCTGACACTTTTCCTTATTCCTAAATTGAATAGCTGTCAATACAGCAACCTTGGTTGCGAGAGGAACCTAGTGGGGCTATTTGGAATCAAATAAAACTGTTGTGATCTCCCTAGATGTGTATGTGAGTGGAGATTCTTTTGCAGTCCCCAACCCTGGGGAGGATGATATCGAAGATATTCTAGTTCTTTACCTGGACAGAAGCAAGGATTATTTCCTCACAATCGCTGGAACTTGCCTTCCGAGCTGCTTTGGAGCCTCATTGGAGACCCTTTGCTGCTGCTGAAGTGACCTGCCTGAGAGATTTTACTCACGAAACTGGCCAGTCCCTGCAGACAGACCTACTCCCAGGCGCTGTGAGGAAAGCACTGGGGTTGTCCCTGGGGAGTAACAGCCGATGGGAAGCAGGAAGCAGAGGCCAGGGCTGGTGACGGCACTGTGCGGCAAGACTACTACTGGGAGTGAGGCGGCTGCGAGTCCGTGGTGGTATACGTAGAGTTAAGTGGGGTACTCCGCGATTGGCGCACTGGAAGCAGTCCGAAGGGAGGCGTACTCTCCTAAGAAAGCAAGACTGACAGCTGAGTGCAGTGCTGGAAGCTGTAAACATTTTCTAGGCCTCTACTGGACTACTAACAGAGGGAACACTGAAGATGGCACTTAAATCGCGGACGAACCTGGAGAAGATAATGGGCAGGACGGACAGGACGCAGTCCAAACTCACATTCGAACAGAAACATTCTAAGTCTCACGACACGGCAACGGAGGAATCTGGCAGGATGTTGAACCCCTTAAAGGATGAGACGGACATCCGGTGTATGCTGCGTTCTATGGAAAAGGGCTTGCAAGGCGGCATCACCTCCCTTGGTACCAAAATAGACGCCATCTCCTACCGGATGGAAAGAATGGGGAAAGACTGAATAACTATACGCAGCGGTTAGATATGTCTGAACGGACGCTCATGGAGGTAGAAGAGGCGCAGACTACTATTGACTCTGACCACAAACAGCTCGGGAAGATCATACGTGTATTGCAAGACAAAGCAGAGGATTTGGAAGCCCGCTCGAGACGATGCAATTTACGAATAACGGGCCTGCCGGAGACGAAACAAACCAGCAATATAGAATATTTTGTGGAGAAGCTGTTGGTAAACCTTCTGGGCGCTGAAGTCTTCTCAAACATGTTTGTCGTGGAGAGGGCACACCGCTCCTTGGGACCCCGACCACAGCCGGGGGCCTCACCACGCCCGATCATTGCTAAATTGTTAAACTACAGGGACAGAGACGCTGCTTTGCGGACCGCGATGGACAAACAAGCGCTGGTATATGAAGGCTCGACCATCTCACTCTACCTGGATTTCACTGCCCTAGTGCAGGAGGCGCACAAACAGTTTGTGCCCATGAAAAAGCACCTACGTGAACTAGGTTTGGACTACGCTATGCTATACCTGGCGAAAATGCGTGTGAATAAACAGGGTCGCTCCCACATCTTCACCGACCCAAAGGCACTCCAGAAGGCATTAAAAGACTGGTCTAGAGAACAGAGCCCAGAGCGGCAGCTCTTGGATGAGGCGGCTGGAGGATCGCTCGAGGAGCAGGACTGAGATTATCCACCTTACGCTCAACCGATAAGTAACATGGGGACGGGGTGGGGGGCAGGGGGAGTGGTGATGAGTCAGTCTATGTTAAAGTGATTTTGCTGCAATCCTTTTCTTATTCCCATATCAATGCAAATGTGGCCATTACCTGATGTCGAATGTATAACAGTGTTGGGTGACACTCCTGGGATCTCATCCTGGACACAGTGCTACTTGCAAGGAAAGCTTTGTAGAAAACAGAACACTGACAAAAGGAACAAGGTTGGATTGCGAAGTGTGATCTCTAGTGGACCTAACTGGGAAGTGCACTATGGTGGGGGCTGTGGTTTTATCAGCCGGTGTGCAGGGGTCGGGCTACGAGAGTGACTACGTTTGGCTTATTGCTGCTACAGAGCGACCTCTGCCCACGAGTGCAAAACACCCCTATTGGTTCTTTGAGTTTGGGGGGGGGGCGGTGGGGTGAACGAGTGGGAGTTATCGGGGATGAGATGCGACAGAGTTGTGGGTGGTCAGCTGTGGGTGGGGGAGAGTGGGTCATGGCAGGGATTTGGATGTTGTTTTTGTTGTTGGAGATGTCAGCCAAAGTGTTACGAGAGACATGCACTGCACCTAATTGGCACGAGTCAGGACACACTGCTATATTAGACAGACATGATGGCTACAGCTAATGGAGCAACTGCCCCAAAAGCTATAGACTCCCTCAGAGCTCTGTCGTGGAACGTCAGAGGTCTAAATGACCATCGCATATTGCGCAAAGTGCTACACTATCTATCTAGATACAATGTAGATGTTGCCTTGCTTCAATAGAGTCACTTACCACTACATAGCCCAATGATGGGCTACAGGGGCTTGGTGGGTTATGCGAATACTTCGGGCTTCACTTCCCACGCTAGAGGGGTAATGACCTGGGTAAACCCCAGATCAGAATACACGATAAGACAGATGGCAGCAGACACGGAGGGACGGTTTGTGATATCCAAACTCCAGAGGAAGGGCCTGGAACAGCTCCTAGTAAATGTCTATGGCCCCAACTATGACTGCCCGGAATTTTTTGCAACATTGGCGAACACGATGGCTGGTTATGCGTCGACACAAATACTCTGGGGCGGTGACTTCAATTTGGTTGGAAATCCCGAATTAGACAGGTCTTGGGGCCCGACGAGGAGGCCAGCGCTAGCAGGTAGGACCATAGAAAGTGTTATGGTCAGTAAGGACCTTTCTGACGTCTGGAGGGAGCTGCACCCACTCGAGGGAGGTTTCACACACTACTCCGCTTACCATACCTTACACACACCAATAGACTACTGGTTGGCGTCGACGTCCTTAATGTCCCTGATTTGTACATGCCAGGTCTTGCCACTACTTTGTCCGATCACTCACCACTTTTACTGGTCCTGTCCACGCCTAGGAAAACAATTCCACCATTTACATGGCGTTTTCCTCCTTTCTCGCTACTGGACCCCCCTCTTCAAAGAGGAGATAGCAGTGGCGATAGACAAATTTTTCGCTATCAATATTGGTTCGGTGGACATTTTCCAGACGTGTGGGAAGCTTTTAAGGTGTACATCCATGGGGTGGCCATGACTAAGCATTCAGGGGTGCTGCGCTCAATCAGGAAGAGGTTGTCGACCTTGGAACGGAAACTAGGCGATCTGAAGGCTCGTCAGTTGGCTGGGGACGACGGGAACATTGCAGGATCTCTTAGGGACTCATTGGCAGAATATCAGGAGGCAGCGGATAGTGAGGTGAAACACCTGGGCAAATATGCCACAGCGCGTGCATATGGTGAAGGTGACAGGGCGGGATCGGTACTGGCTCATATGTTGAAAGCTAAACGTAGTAAAACTCAGATCACAGCAATTTGATCAGAGAAGGGGGACTTGCTAACAGAGGACGAGGACATTGCTAATAGGTTCAGACAATACTACTCGGGGCTGTATGCTTCCCGCTCTTTGGAAATGGATGGTGAAATACTAGACTACCTAGAACACATCCAGCTGCCCTTCCTCACAGAGAGTTTCTCATGCCCCCCATCGAAAAAGATGAGATAGTGGAGGCTCTCTCAGGGATGGGAGCAGCCAGCGCCCCGGGGACAAACGGCCTCACAGTAGGCTTTTACAAAGCTTTTATTGAACTGCTGCTACCCCACATCTCAACGCTATTTGATGATCTATGTGTTACGGGCAAGATGCCACAATCTATGAGAGAAGCGATCCTAGTGGTCATTCCCAAACCAGGTAAGCCTCCTGAGGAGTGCAGCTCTTACCGGCCGCTCTCCCTGCTGAATGTGGACACCAAGTTGTTTGCAAAGATTCTGGCTAATCGACTAGCCCTATTGACCCCAGAACTAGTTGCCCCGGAACAGGCAGGGTTTGTGCCAGATAGGAACCTCACCTACAATCTTAGACCAGTATTCGGAACTATACAAATTGTCCGACAAGATACGAGAGCCATCGCGGTGTTCCCAGATATGGAGAAGGCTTTTGAGTCAGTGGAGTGGCCCTTCATGCGACACTTACTGACCAGAATGGGACTTGGCCCCGTATTTATGCAAATGATAGGAGTGTTATACAACGCTCCCACAGCACGCATCCGGCTGGGGAATCTTATCACTGGGACCATGTCTATATCCAGGGGTACTCGGCAGGGATGCCCCCTGTCCCCAACGTTATATGCCTTGATCGCTGAGCCCTTGGCATGCGCGCTCAGGGAATATTATGGGCAAAGAGGGGTCAGGTTCCCTACGTATGAGATAGTGGTCTCAACGTACGCAGAGGACACCCTGTTATACGTAAGGGACCCAGAAAAAAATCTCTCCCCGGTCCTCAGAGAGATGGTACAGTTTGGTGCGCTATCTGGGTTGAGAGTCAATTGGACGAAGTCCATAGCTTTTCTGCTCACATCGGCGACTACGCAATTTGAGATGGAGTATCCACTGCAGTGGTCTGATGACTCAGTCAGGTACCTTGGCATTAGATTGCACACAGACTCGGACATTGTATTCCATGAGAATTATGGTACCGCTGTGGCAAAATTAGAGGATGACATTGAAATCTGGATCGGTCTGCCACTATCTTTAATTGGCAGGGTCTCTATCATGAAGATGGTGGTGCTCCCTGGGTTCCTTTTTCTATTCGTAAACATACCAATAGTGTTGCCCCACTCCTTTTTTGTTAGACTAAATAAATTACTGATGCGATTAGCTTGGGCAGGCAAACAGGCGCGGGTACAGTGGCGAGTCCTCACCCTACCATACCACTTGGGAGGACTAGGCGCACCCGACCTGGAGTTATATTACAGAGCGGCGCAGGGTGCACAAGCACATTGTTGGGTCCCCGGTTTGGATACTTTGCCATATCTTCGACTCGAAAAGCTCTTTGCTGACCCTCTCCCCCTCCCGGCAGTTATTCTGGAGCTGGTCGATCGCAGAACAGGCATATTGGACTCGCTCAACTAGACGAGGCACGCATGGCACAGCCTGTTACAGCAACAAGCAGGGGCATTACTGTACTCTCCGGAAATGCCAGTAGACTGGACTGTCTGGTTGGTCCCCTGTAGAGACGGAGGGGTCATACGAGCGATGAAAGCGTTGGGCATACACAAAACAGGCGACCTGTTCTCGGATGGCGTTGCCAAAACGTGGGACGAGGCCTCGGTCCTTACAGAAGCTTTTACCCTGCTTCAACGCTTCCAGTTCCATGGAGTGTGCAGGGCACTGCACCAACAACTGGGGGAAGATCCGAGCGAACCCCCTGAGGTAAAAGAGCTGACGTATCTTTTACCTCAGGGGTATTTGTAAGCTGGTATCTAACATATACAGGTCTGCAATGTCTCATAGAGTGAATCAATACACCAGGGCCAGGCTGGCCTGGCAATGTGATCTGGACATGACTATAGACGACGCCATGTGGTCTTATTGTTGCAATAACACAAAACGTATATCATTACACGGAAAACACAGACTTATCCATTTCAAATACATTATTAGAGTTTATTATACACCACAGAGATTGCAGAGATACGGGCTTAGAGAGGAGGCGACCTGCGATAGATGCTCATCCCTAGTTGCTGATTTCATACATTTGACGTGGGGCTGCCCGGGCGTCTTCAAGTATTGGGATACAATATTCCGGGGAACTGAGCACCATAGTTGGCTTTGCGATTGCCCCTGACCCTGCTATGGCACTGCTGGGCTATTCTAAACAGTTACCAAAAGCAGCCCGCAGACTGGTGGACATGGGCCTGCTGATGGCAAAACATAGGGTGGCAATGTGCTGGATGAGGGACCCTTTACCTACAGTGACACAGTGGTCACACGATGTCCTTTCCTGCTGTACGTAATCGGAGAACTTTAGTGAACTGCTTGCTCCGAGGAGCAGACCAAAGAACCTCTGGGGGTTATACACAACATACTTGAACAGTAAAAGTGAGAACTCGACTGAAAGGGCATCAACAGAACCTGTAGCAGGAACTAACACTAACACTGCATAAGGGATAATACACTATCACAGACCTGTACATACATGACCTGTGGGGTTCACAGTTGAGCTCCACCTACATAGGGTATAGTTGGTATGGATGGGACATCTGCTAGCACCAGTGATACTCAGTGGAGGGGAATAGGTATGCAACAGCAGTCAAACAGGGGCGCCATGGCTTTATGTCGCGGTATTGGGTACGGGTCCTGACAGCGACAGGTGGTGCTGACATCTCTTTGTTTGTTATTATTATTCGTGTTATATTTATAATCACTGTTATACAGAGGATACACTTTAAGCAGTAACAAGAGCCAGCATTTTCACAAGTGACGCGGCCCTGCCCCCAGGATGTGGGCGATAACGCTGTGTGTAGGGCCTTGTTTTTATAAGCCGCCGGCACAAGGGTTGTAGGCAAACAGCTGTGTATTTCCGCGACATTTATTTTATTTGATCTTTTATAATAAAAAAAACTTGTTAAAAAAAAAAAAACATGTGTGACTTGGGTGCAGGATCAGCCCAGTACCTTAGGAGGGAAGGTTATTGATCCAGAGCTGTGACAATTGAGAGAAAGAGACTCAAGTGCATGTTTATGCATGTGTACCTATTTATATGTTTGTCTGCGGGTTTGTCTATGTCTGATATTGCGTTCCTTTGTAATAAAAAGTATCAATCATTGGAAGCTATGTCTGGTGTCAAGAACCACTAAAAAAAGTAAATGCTTTCCAGCATCATAATGCGATCATCCCTAGCTCAACTGCATCCACTGATGGAATAAGAGTGGTAATGACATATAAATAGTCATCCTTGATATATTATGGCCATTCTTAGTCTGGTTGGGAATACTGGCCGGTAGCAATGACACTAAGTACAGGACTGGTCCACTTTCATCCAACCCTGATAAACTGGTGAGCACCCCTCGCATAACAATGGACATGATGAAATATGGTGGGCTTCTGGACCACTGTGTTGTCCATCCTAGAAACAATGGTGGCCATGGTATAATTGTTGGCATTATTTTCATACTACAGGCATCCATGGTGCTTTGGTGAGCACCCATTGACCAAAATTGTTATATGTGGACATTTGAACCAGAATCTGTCCATGTGCGGCATTTGTACATGTGAGAAATTGAAGAAGAGAACAAACCGATGCCTGGTGACTGTGGGCTTCCTAAAAATGTAAACTGTTATTTTGAGATAGTTCTATCTTCAGAAAGAGTTTTCAATTGGCAAATGTTTTTTTTTCCCCAATTTGATAGACAAATGTGTATTTTCAGAAATTGATAGTCTGAGGAAGATAAAAAGTTACACTTACAAAAAAAAAGGTTTAAATCTGTTGGTTGCCCAAAGTGACTGGATGAAATGATTACAACTGAATCTTGCTTAGGATGGAGACTAGTAGAATGTTAACACTGTGGTCACTATTTGACAAATAATAACATTTGCTATTAGCTCAGAAAGGTTTATTTTTTATCAGAATTAGCTCTCACCGTAGGAAGGTTGGGAGACCCCGGCTTTAAAAATAATAATTTTACTACAATTCTTTCCCAGAATTAGCACACTGATAACAGCCAAGTAACATTTCAGGAGAGGCTGCAACTGGCGAAACTGTACCACTTTAAGTGCCCGGTCTCTTTTTTGGTACTAATTCGGCCCGGGCAGCAATTACATGGATCCAAGCATTCTGTTGCCTGAAACTGAATTATAGAACTGTGGCTCGGAGATGCAGCATTTCTTCCCCGCCCGCGTCACTGTTTTCACATACATCACTGACAGGAAAACAAAAATCACTTACCTCTCCCTATTAACTTAAAATGCCCCAAACCGGCTCCCTGACAGTACCAGAACCTGAACAGGGTTCCTGTTTCAGATATTTAAAAGTCGTCATGTTCCATCTCTCACTGTCCTTTGGCCCAGACTCTTTTTCTGCAGAATCTATCTCCATTCGCTAGTGCTAGAATATCAACACTTACTACTGACTTGGTCTAAAATTCTGGAAGGGGTTCATTCTAAATTGGTTAAGAATGGCTTAGTGGCCGATGATACCCTGAGTGGGTCGAAAATCCTACAATCACGCTTTACACATAAAACCACTCCGGTTCTGGCTCAAACTAAATTCATGTTAATACATAGAACCTTCTGGACCCCAGCTCACCTACACAAACTAAATCTTAGCGAAACCCCCACCTGTGGGAACTGCAACCATGGCATTGGGGATTTATTTAATGCATATGCTTTTTTATTGCCTGTCCCTTACAGAGTTCTGGAAGGATGCTTTGTATCAATTAAACCCCTACTCCATGTACACTCACACAAAGAATTTTCGTACCTACTCATGGGTACCCTTGATACTTGCATAACCAACAATAAAGTAGACACCTGTTAGACCTTCTGGTTACCCTGGTGTGTAAACTTATTATTAGTAACTGGAAAAATACAGTCAATCTCAAGTTGGCCACTAGTAAGAATTGGATCTCATTTATCAGGGGTACCAACAATATACCTCTCCTTGGAAAACCAATTTGGTTTCAATGCAGTCCACACTGGATAACCTCATGGCTACGACTAAGACCACTGTGAACCGAACGCTGGAAGTAATATGTATATTGGTGCCCCACAACCTACCATTTTCTCCAAGACGACTCCTGGACGTATAGCCTCACAGCGAACTAACCTATGGTGTTGCTCCTATCCACTGATGCATACTTGCTACAGAACCTTGTGATTTTTTAAGTTTACGTTAATTTGATGCTTCCTTGTTTTTTTTTAGGTCTTGGCTAAAGACGCGCGTAAGCGCGTCTCCGCCGAGATCTTATGTCACCGAGCGTGCTTCCCAGGAGACACTCCTGGCCGCGCGCAGGCGATTCTAAACTGGCACGCGCATTAGTACGAGCGCTGCACGAGGCTCCCACACAACACACGCATACATAGAAACAGAAGCGCTCACGCACGCACATACATACAGAACCCCCCCACTCATACACACACACACACACACACACACACACACGCGCGCGCGCGCACCGGCCCCCCCCTCTCCCCTTTAACTTACTGCTCCGCACCGGCAGGGAGAGTTGACGCTGCGGCTCCTATCCCGGGACTCCCTCTTGGTCAAGGGAGCCCCGCAACACGCGTGCAACGTCCTGTTGTCGGCCCCGGGGGCTCTCCACGCTCGCAGGAGCCCCGGGCCGCTCCACGCATTTCCTCCGCCTGCCTCCTCTTCCGGTCCGGACGCGGCTCCGCCCCCGTCACAGGCGACCTTGCCTGACTTCCGGTGCGGCCGCGGCGGAATTCCGGGGGCAGTAAGTTATTGTATATTTGGCTGCTAAATGAAAGCGTGTCCATCTGCCACTGACATTTAAATTTACTAAAAATATGTGAATATGCCCTAAATCCAAATGTAAATTTAATTTAGCTAAAAACTATTATTATTTTAAGTGAAATTAATGTTTTCATGTAAATCAGAACCCATGCTGAACAGTTTGTTTCGGCATTACTGTTTGCATGTCATATTTTTATCTTTTTGAAGGAAATGTACTACTTTTGAGTAGAGAAGTAGTCTAAAGCGTGATTTAACACATGCTGCTCGAAATGTGAACTTGGCGTGGTACAGACAGCTTCAGTGTGTTTCCTTGTTTTCTCTGTTTTGACATTATGCACTAGTTCTAGCTGTGGAAGGAAGCTGTAGTGAGTGCAGAGTAGTGAGTGTGAGTAGTGAGTGCAGAGTAGTGAGTGCAGAGTAGTGAGTGCAGAGTAGTGAGTGCAGAGTAGTGAGTGCAGAGTAGTGAGTGCAGAGTAGTGAGTGCAGAGTAGTGAGTAGTGAGTGCAGAGTAGTGAGTAGTGAGTGCAGAGTAGTGAGTAGTGAGTGCAGAGTAGTGAGTGCAGAGTGCAGAGTAGTGAGTGCAGAGTAGTGAGTGCAGAGTAGTGAGTGCAGAGTAGTGAGTGCAGAGTAGTGAGTGCAGAGTAGTGAGTAGTGAGTGCAGAGTAGTGAGTAGTGAGTGCAGAGTAGTGAGTGCAGAGTAGTGAGTGCAGAGTAGTGAGTGCAGAGTAGTGAGTGCAGAGTAGTGAGTGCAGAGTAGTGAGTGCAGAGTAGTGAGTAGTGAGTGCAGAGTAGTGAGTGCAGAGTAGTGAGTAGTGAGTGCAGAGTAGTGAGTAGTGAGTGCAGAGTAGTGAGTGCAGAGTAGTGAGTGCAGAGTAGTGAGTGCAGAGTAGTGAGTGCAGAGTAGTGAGTGCAGAGTAGTGAGTGCAGAGTAGTGAGTAGTGAGTGCAGAGTAGTGAGTGCAGAGTAGTGAGTGCAGAGTGCAGAGTAGTGAGTGCAGAGTAGTGAGTGCAGAGTAGTGAGTGCAGAGTAGTGAGTGCAGAGTAGTGAGTGCAGAGTAGTGAGTAGTGAGTGCAGAGTAGTGAGTAGTGAGTGCAGAGTGCAGAGTAGTGAGTGCAGAGTAGTGAGTGCAGAGTAGTGAGTGCAGAGTAGTGAGTGCAGAGTAGTGAGTGCAGAGTGCAGAGTGCAGAGTAGTGAGTGCAGAGTAGTGAGTGCAGAGTAGTGAGTGCAGAGTAGTGAGTGCAGAGTAGTGAGTAGTGAGTGCGTGCAGAGTAGTGAGTGCAGAGTAGTGAGTGCAGAGTGCAGAGTAGTGAGTGCAGAGTAGTGAGTGCAGAGTAGTGAGTGCAGAGTAGTGAGTGCAGAGTAGTGAGTAGTGAGTGCAGAGTAGTGAGTGCAGAGTAGTGAGTGCAGAGTAGTGAGTGCAGAGTAGTGAGTGCAGAGTGCAGAGTAGTGAGTAGTGAGTGCAGAGTAGTGAGTAGTGAGTGCAGAGTAGTGAGTGCAGAGTGCAGAGTAGTGAGTGCAGAGTAGTGAGTGCAGAGTAGTGAGTGCAGAGTAGTGAGTGCAGAGTGCAGAGTAGTGAGTGCAGAGTAGTGAGTGCAGAGTAGTGAGTGCAGAGTAGTGAGTGCAGAGTAGTGAGTGCAGAGTAGTGAGTGCAGAGTAGTGAGTGCAGAGTAGTGAGTGCAGAGTAGTGAGTGCAGAGTGCAGAGTAGTGAGTGCAGAGTGCAGAGTAGTGAGTGCAGAGTAGTGAGTGCAGAGTGCAGAGTAGTGAGTGCAGAGTAGTGAGTGCAGAGTAGTGAGTGCAGAGTAGTGAGTGCAGAGTAGTGAGTGCAGAGTAGTGAGTGCAGAGTAGTGAGTGCAGAGTGCAGAGTAGTGAGTGCAGAGTGCAGAGTAGTGAGTGCAGAGTAGTGAGTGCAGAGTAGTGAGTGCAGAGTAGTGAGTGCAGAGTGCAGAGTAGTGAGTGCAGAGTGCAGAGTAGTGAGTGCAGAGTGCAGAGTAGTGAGTGCAGAGTAGTGAGTGCAGAGTAGTGAGTGCAGAGTAGTGAGTGCAGAGTAGTGAGTGCAGAGTAGTGAGTGCAGAGTAGTGAGTGCAGAGTAGTGAGTGCAGAGTGCAGAGTAGTGAGTGCAGAGTGCAGAGTAGTGAGTGCAGAGTAGTGAGTGCAGAGTAGTGAGTGCAGAGTGCAGAGTAGTGAGTGCAGAGTGCAGAGTAGTGAGTGCAGAGTAGTGAGTGCAGAGTAGTGAGTGCAGAGTAGTGAGTGCAGAGTAGTGAGTGCAGAGTAGTGAGTGTGCAGAGCAGTGAGTGCAGGTGCAGAGTGGTGTGTGCTGTTTAGTGCAGAGTGCTGTGTATTGGCAATGTAAATGACAATGCCATTTATTTATGATTTAAAGAAAAAAAAAGAAATGTCATGAGCAATGCCAATTGCTCTACCTTTAATGATGCCGAGACTATTGCATTGCAAATGCTTGTTATAAATGTGTACACGACTACAGTCTTCGGGCAGTACTCAATGTTTACCCTTCTATCTTTTATATGCTTTGTATTCAATAAAGGTTTTTGAACTAAAACACTTCCATTTCACTCCCCACACCATCAATTTTATGAATTTTACAGATTAGTTAACTAAGGGTCACATGATATGATTGTATGTGATTTTACAGAAAATCAATTCCATGAAATACCATTACAACATTTTGCCCAAACTGTTTAATGGACACTTTCAGACTGAATGCCATTCACCATTTCATAAAAATCAATTCATAGAATGTCATTGGGTTCGAAATGGACTTTTGCATGCTTATTTTTGTAGGTGTAAATGCAACAGTTGCACCAGTCCCTGAACCCTAAAAGACCTTTCTACCCCTACACTCAACACATCCCTAAACTATAAAACCCATCACTACCTCTAACCTCCACCCATTCCTGAACCCTAGAACCCCCTTTTCATGCCTAATCCCCAATCATCTAACTACTTAAAACACCTTACCACACCCATGCTCCACTCATCTCTAAACACAAAAAAAACTAGCCGCCCTTAAACACCGCCTATTAATGACTCCTAAAATCCCTCACCACCCCTAAACTCTACCCATCCCTGAACCCCAAAAATTCTTTTGTACATCTAAACACAACCCATCCTTGAATCCTTAAAACCCTCTCACAACCCAAAACTCCACCCAATCCTACTCTAAAAATGCTTCCCCACCTCCAACCTCTACCCATTTACTGAACCTTAAAACCCTCCACCAGCCCTAAACTCTACCCATCCATGAACCATAAAACCTCAAGAAGCCTACACTCCACCCATTCCTGAGCCCTAAAGACAACTCAGACCGCTAAACTTCACCTATTGTTGAACCCTAAAAACTCCTTTCTGGGCCTGAACTCCACTCCTTGACATAAAAAAAATCTCTGACTACCCCTAAACGTTAGCCACCCTTGAAGCGAAAAAACCCTCCCTAGTCCTAAACTTTACTAAAGTTTAATGTAATTTTGGATTTTTCCTTAAAATTATCTTTCCTTTAAAATGTTTCCTTTATTTTTTTATTTGTTTTTATTTCCTTAAAATGTTTTCTTTCCTTAAAATTGGTTTTCCATGATTCAGTTTCCTCCAATATGGTTTCTCAGTTTTCATTTTTCCATTAATTTACAAACACCACATCACATAGGCCACATTTGAATCCAGACATCAAAGCAATGGGTAAATCAAGCTATGGGTATGAGGCCTTGGAGATCACTAGTAGCATCTGAACAAGCCTACTATCAGAACTATTATCCAGACGTCCACAGATCTCGTCTCAGTTATCACTTTTGAGGTGGCACCACCCAGGCCGGAAGAGAAAAAGAGGAAGTGGGGGGATAAAGTCACCCAGCACCTGGGTTCTCTAAGCACACACTTCCTCTTTTTTGCTCTCTTGCCTGGATCACATTGATAAAGAAATGTTGCCTGAGATGCTTGAAAGAGTTACGCAGAATTTGGGTTTCCTGGTGGAAGAGTTACCTAGCACTTCTGCAAAGCAGTTTTGAGACAACGCCTTTAGGACTCCTAAATGTTTCAGAGCTGGTGAAAAGGGAATGGAAGGATCTGTAAAAAATTAATGTACCCAGATTTATGCCCATGTTATATTTGGAGGATATAGAATAGAGAATGCCAGAATCTGTCTCAGTGGATTCTTTTTGGGCCAGTCTGGCTGCACACACTTCAATGGCTGAGGAGAGTATTTTAAAGGATCAGAGAGAGAAGATGATGGACTATGCACTGAAGAAATCCTATGCAGGAGCCTTACAAGCTGGCACATACACTATAGAATCTTTAATTTCTGACATCAAGAGCCTCTTTAAGGTGGTGCAGGAAGAGAGAGAGTGTTCCTCTCATTGAAGCATGGGAGAAGCAGAAGGCATTTTACCAAACATCTCTTTTGTAATTGTTAGGACAGCTTCCCGGGTGCAAAGAGCTACAATTTCTGCTAGATGGAACCTGTATCTGAAGGAGTGGCGCACAGATGCAGCACAGAACACAGTGGTTTAGCGTTTGCCATTTGAGGAAAACAGGTGTCTTTGGGGTAGATCTGGAAGAAAAAGTACACAAGACCTCCAATGCAAAAGAAATTGTTCTCTTTTCGCAACAGCAACTAAATAAATAAATAAATAAATTGGAACATCGTGTTCTAAGTTACATTCCTCTTCCAAGTCTTCTTTTCGTCAACCATCTAGTAGGATGGACCAACACCAGTCTTCACTTGCTAGAAGGCAAAGGGAACAAAAGTCAGGGTGACCAGAAAGAGAAGTCTGTACCTCCATCTAGACATCAACATTCCCGGCTACACTGAGAACAGCTTGTGTCAGACAGTAGAAGGAAGGAAAAGGTCTTTACTATCAGCATGGGGAAGATATTTAGATGTGTGGGTCCACCAGGTGGTGAATGAAAGGTAACATATAGAGTTTTCGGAAACTCCAGTAGAAACTTGAATCACCCCTATAAGTGAAACCTTGAGGTTTTGTCTGGAAAGAGGCGCTGAGGGAAGTTCTTCACAATTTGAAAGTAAAGAATTCTCTAGGTCAGGTCCCAAGGGAGGAAAGGTGCATGGGTGTGTATACTTATCATATTCCTCGTCCCCAAATCCTCGGGCCAGTTCAGACTGATAATAGATCCAAGAGGAGTAAACAAATAGATAAAAAGGATTCCATTCAAGGTGGAGACGCTACAGAGGATAATTCCTTTGATCTCCAACAATTCTTCCATGATAAAAATTGACCTGATGGACGCCTGTTTGACACATTCCCACTGCGCACAGCCATAAGAAATACCTCAGGTTCTTTGCTCTAAAGAGACACTAGCGATTCCAGGTGTTGCTCTTTGGCACAGAGTCTACCCTAGGGTATTTATGAAGATGACTGCTCACTGCAGGGTTGGAATACTATTCCATACCTGGACGATGGGCCCCACCATGCTTAGTCAAGGAAGGACGTGATGAGAGGATGGGATATGATGGGAATTCTTCAACAGCATGGCTGTTGATCAATCTAGCAAAATGAAAGCCAGAACTTTCTTAGGACTAGCTCTTAATTAGCGCTCGGTTCAGGTTCGACATGCGTATGGTGTTCCTGCTGGAGGATAGTGCAACCAGGTTATGGTTCACATTCAGCTCCTTCTAATTCAGGACAACTTCGGCATTAAGGTTATGACTCAACATACAGGGACAAGTGTGTTCCTGGTGCAGTGGACGAGACTTCACATGAGACCACTTCTGGAACACCTAGCAAACTACTGGAGATCTTCCACTATTGAATGGGAGAAGGGGATTTCGGTAACAAACCTAATTAAAGGGCAGCTACAATGGTGGGTGGTTGAAACCAGAATCCTTGAATAGGGGATATCTGCTGTAGTCCCCTCCACAGACGGTAATCACAACAGATGCCAGCTCTACAAGATGGGAGGGGGATGCTCAGGGAATATGGTCATTGTAGGACAGTCTAAAGTCCACAAACTGGAGAGAGTTACCTGTAGTATTACAAGTACTAACACATTTCATATTGGACTTTTGGTCATCAAGTAATCATTTAGATAGACAATGCATTAGCAGTAACCTATAAAAAAGATGGGAAGGGCGAGGTTGGACTCAACTTGTTTGCTTGAAATATCAAGGGATGGACAGAAGACATCTTCTTTCCAACAAAAGTAGGTGCACATTAGAAAAGTGGAGAATATAGTGGCAGACAGACAATCTAAACAGGGCGTTTACCTAATCCCAAACCCTGCAGGTGTTTCCCAAATTTGCATAAGATTCAGGGAGCCCTTCCTAGACCGGTTTGAAACGTGAGAACATTCTCTGCTTCCAAGATTATTTTCTCTGTATCAGGATCCACTGGCATGGGTGATTAGATGCTCTGACCACTCCTTGTCCTCAGAAGAGGCTAAATGCTTCCTACCTATTCCTCTCATTACTCAGCTGCTCATGAGAGTTCAAATGGAAACAGTGGAGGTCATAGTACTGGTGAGGTTTTGGCAGTACTGCCCACTGCTTCCTCTGTTAAAAGACATTGGCACTAGTTCCTCACTGGAGAATTTCCCTATCCCCTTATCCTCCCAGGACAGGGTGTTGCCTAACTCTACTGTAGTTAGCCTTGTCGGTTTGGAAGGTGAGAGGTGTGTTATGTTATGTTATACAATCCTTTATAGTGGTCGAATTCACCCGGGAGCATCTCGGCGCTTGCCTAGCACTATTCCTGAAGATGAGGGAGAGAAGAGGTGAAAGTTTTAGAATAAAAAGGCTTTCAGCTGTTTCCTGAAGATGCTGTAGTTCTCCATTTTGCGCAGATGGTCAGGTAACTCGTTCCAGTACCGTGGCGCTAAGTATGAAAAAAATGTTCCTCCCGATCGGCAACGCCTGATCCGCAGTACTTGGAGGAGGCCCTGTTCTCCTGACCTGAGATATCTGTTAGGTATATACTTAATAAGTCTTTTCTGGAGATATTTGGGGCCTCTGCCTCCAAGCGCTGTATAAGTGAGGCAGCAGATTAAAAAAAAAAAGATCTTTTCCTCACTGTTAGCCAATGGAGTTACCGCAATAGAGGGCCCAGGGGGTACCCTCTGTGCGATTTAGTACCATCCTAGCCGCAGTATTTTGAATTACCTGCAGTCTGCTCAACAAGGTCTCTCCTACTCCTGCTAACAAAGTGTTGCCATAGTCCAGGCGACTGATAACCATGCAAAACACAACAGTTAGAAAGAGTGTCCAAGGGCAGGATTAATTAGCAACACCTAGACACATGCCCCACATAATAGTACTAATAACAAACAATGTCTAGGGGTCAAAGAGAAACTCAACTGTGCAAACCATCCAAGATACAACTAAGTGTTAATAAAGTGTGTGTATGTGTGACTAATCAATAGACAAATCTCAAGGGTATGGGAAAAATATTCCCATCAGTTGCCACTCGGTACCGCCCTTTTACATCATATGGGTTCTCCAACCCAGGAGAAGATGCCCACAGCCTAAGGAGGTTATTGTGGCTGGAACTTAACCATTGATGAGTGTGTGTACAAATGGATGATACAAAAAGTAGTGTTATGAGTAGCTTAACTGAATAGCAGTGCAAAGTGAACGTGAAAAGTGTTAAAATTGGATAGGACTGAGTAGAGGATAAATTTTAATAATTGCTCTCAGTTCGTCCAAATTTAAAAATTATGCGACCTACCAACAGATTTAACATAATATCCGTTGGCAATAGGGGTCGACATGTTTCAGCATGAGTGACAATTATGCCACTGCTTTCATCAGGACCAGAGTGTTTGCTACTGCACCAATAGTGAGAATAAAATAATTGTATCACTTGTTGATTCCAGGTTCTAATTTAATTAATCCACCACATCACTGTTGGAACGTTGTATCAAGAACGGGAAACAAGGAGTACCAAAAAAGAAAGAAAATTGAAAATGAGGAAAGAACAATACAATAATGTCAAAACCCATAGTACATCATGTATATTTTGTCAAAGTGTAATATGTATAGTTTTCATTACTCCATAACAGTTGACCACTTACCAAATAGGTATGGGGATAAAGCATCACCCCACCTGGCTGCAGCTCAGGTAAGAGGAGCA
Source organism: Lissotriton vulgaris (assembly GCF_964263255.1). NCBI lineage: Eukaryota > Metazoa > Chordata > Amphibia > Caudata > Salamandridae > Lissotriton > Lissotriton vulgaris. The sequence continues at coordinate 284,710,139 of NC_141700.1, forward strand.
CCGCTCTAGTTAAAAACAATAGAAGACATTCAATCAGTGGCTAGTCAAAAGTATTTGCAAAGGTCGGCAGGTGAAGATATAATAGAATACCCCACTCCTCAAACATCAGCTATACATGGCTACAAGTGTTAGTACCCATTATGATTTTTCAAATCACCTTCATGTCAACAAACATGGCGCCCGCAAAAGGCAGTTATAATAATGATATCCTGGTGGTACGTGCATACCAAGAACTTTTAGATGCGCACGCAAAAAGCAGCACTATTCAACATACCTAGTTGTTGGGCTACTGAGAAGATCGTTTGCACGCGGTCGATATTAGTTTAAGAGCAATTTCATATTATTTGTGCCCAGGACGGCAAGAAAGCCGTAACGCTTCTCATGTCGGTATAATGCGCGCCTAGTTTTAGGAGCGATTTCGTATGACTTGCGCCCTGATCAGAAAAAGGGTAACAAGCCGCGACGCTTCTCATGACGATGTTGTGCGCGCCTCGGTATTACACAATCTTTAGCAATAAAGAAAAACAAAGAAAAGAAAAGAACCAAAGGGACACACGCTGCTAGCTGCTAGTGACCTGTCCGTCGGTGTCTCCTAGCGTCCCTTTGCGCTGTCTGGGGAGGCACCGGCACGGAGGTCAGCGCCATATTTGTGTATTCTTTTGCCGCAAGGCGGTCACGTGACCAACCGATCACGTGACCAAAAGGCATCATGGGTAATGTTGTGCATAGGCCATTAACTGGCCGATCGCACTGACACATTGTTCCTAAGAATTGTAGTATATTGGCATGGTTATAATCGAACAATGCCGATTTGCGTATTATTATGAATCAAATTATTAATGAAAAGAACGTGCCATAATTGGCCATATTTGTGTGTTCTTTGAAACTAAATGGTCACATGACCAGCCGGTCGTGTGACCCACAAGAATCCTGGGTAATATAGTTCCGAAGTGGCTGATCACACAACTGCAAAGTTCTTTGACAATATAGTGTATCGGCATAGTTGTAACACTCCATTGTCATTCAAGTTAATGGCAGGTGAGTATTGTAGTTGTTTCGAAGTGGCATAAAATGAACATAGCCGTGCTCATGTTTGTCGACAATGGAGGGATTTACAGATTGCAAGTAAACACAGGTCCTTCTACCGGATTTATGCCCAATAGCGAAAGCCAGTTTTTTGATACTAAGCCTCAATATAAATTCGAAAAACTCACATCACAACTGATCTTTAAAAACAGATATAGTGTTCAGGATAAAATGCTCAATATTAGAACCGCAATTTATTAGTATTGATACTGATTGTGTATTAGCAGATGTATTAGTCATCTTTATCACTACTAAGCGTCACAATTCTTTGATGCTTTCTTACTCCCTCCTATGTAGGAAGTAAGTGACAAGCATATCATTCGGCTGCGATTCTACCAGTGATACTTCTCGGCTGCGATTCTACCAGTGATACTTCTCAGGTGCCTGTCTGACTATAGAGACATCCATGGAATCGGTTCATTCAAACCTTTGTCGCTGTTCAACTTGTATACCCATTTTTGTTCTTTGTTAAACAGGAAATTTGCGACATCAGGGACATTATCAGGTATGAAGGGCTGCTCTAGGACTGTCCAGGTGAAATCATTCGGACCATGTCCTACATCTAAGAAGTGTGTAGTCAGACGTGTTTGCTTGTTTTCGACATCGAATCGTGCTCTTATGTTCGGATATGCGAACCTTAATCTTTCTTGTCGTCATACCAACATAACCTTGTTGACATGGACACGTGATTAAATAGATACGGTTCTGACTGTTACAATTCGTAAACTTGTGTTGTTGCCACGGTCTGTTAGTACCTATATCTACAGTCAAAGATTTACATGTTTGAGGCAGGCTGAACACCTACCACAAGGATGGTGGCCTTCGACCGGAGGGAGGTCCCAGAAGGTGCCGACTGGTCTTACTTGTTTGCTCCTTGGTCTTGTATGTACAAGTTTATCTCTTAAATGTTCTCCTCTCTTGAAAGCAAAGAGGGGCAAGGGTATACTGTCTCCCCCTGCTCCCTCTGTTAAAAAAGGCTGGTCTAGATCCATCAACGCCATCGAGCTATCGGCCCATCTCACTGTTGCCAGCTCTGGCGAAGGTGTGTGAGAAGGTGGCTTTTAAACAGCTGGATAGTTTCATCGAGTCCTCTCACGCCCTACATCCTGCGCAGTCAGGGTTTAGAGCGGCCTACAGTACCGAGACGGCACTAGTCGAGGTCTCGGAGGCAGTTCGGGAGTGCTTGGAAGGGGGTGACAGAGCGGTCCTGATTCTACTGGACCTCTCTGCCGCCTTCGATACGGTGCCCCATGCCTTGCTTATTGCAAGACTAGGAGCCGTTGGTATTTCAGGGCTGGCCCTTGACTGGTTGTCATCGTTTTTGAGCGATAGAACTCAGCAGGTCTGGATGCCCCCTACTCTTCGGCCCCGAAGAGACTGACAACTGGAGTTCCGCAGGGGTCTACGTTAAGCCCTTTATTGTTTAACGTCTATATGACCCCCTTACTCTATCTGGCGGAACAGCTGGGAGCCAAGATAATGGCCTACGCAGACGACACACAGCTGCTTTTCACCTGGCCTAAGGGTGTGTCTGACCCATCAGCAGTCCAGCATTGTTTGTCGGAAGTATTTCGGTGGCTTGCACAAGTCCAACTTAAGTGCAACGAAGACAAGTCTGAGGTTCTGTTTTTTGGCTCCTTCCCTGACAACTTCAAGGACCAGATTTGGCCCCCGGACCTGCCCTGCCCTAGTGCGATGGGAGGCCCAGCTAAGAACCTGGGGGTATGGTTCCGTCAGGACCTGAAGTTCTCGGACCATATTAAAAAATTGACTGGCATCTGCTTCGGTACCCTGCGAGCCTTGAGAAGATTTTTCCCTCTCCTTCCCAGGGCAGCCAAGGAGACTGTCCTTCGAGCCCTGATTTTGTCTCGGCTCGATTACGCTAATGCCTTATTTAGTGGCTTGCCTGGGTACATGGTTCATCGCCTTCAGGTGATACAAAACGCTGCAGTACGTCTGCTCTTCTCTCTTCCCAGGAGGTCGAGCGTGCGGAACCATTTACGAAGCCTGCATTGGCTCCCAGTGCCACACCGAATCTTGTTTAAAATTCTCGTGTTGGCATTTAGAGCAGCTCATGCCCAGGGACCGACGTATTTGCAGAAACGGTTCTCATTCTATACTCCCAACCGTGCCCTACGATCGGCCAACCAATGCCAATTGGCCATTCCCAAATACAAATACGCCCGACTGGGTGGCCAATCAATTTCAGTTAAGGCAGCTTCTGCTTGAAATGCCCTCCCCCTATTCCTCAGAGCCTCTACGACCATTACTGTTTTTAAGAAAGAACTTAAGACTTATCTGTTTAACGCTCCACTCTAACAGACTTGTTCTTGATCTATCACTCTTGCTGTTAAATTACTCACCGCGCCAGGATACCCCGTGGTAATAGAGCGCGCTATAAAAGTTTTAATAATAATAATAATTCAGGATTGACCAGTGTTTCTGGACAATTTTCTGGACCTGGTTCGATTTTGTTTTGAACATATTCACAAAGGTGATTCTCGAGGATTTCTCTTTAGATGGTATTTGTTCGAGGAGTGCTTCACGGTTATTATTGAAAGCCCATTTCTTTGACTGGCGCATGATTTTGTTAGTGTATTTCCTTGCCCGTAACTGATTTTTGAGTCTGAGGGAATGTGCCTCAAATGCTTCTCTACTGGAGCAATTTCTCTGAACCCTTAAAAACTGACCAAACAGTAAGTTATTTCTAAGGGAACGAGGATGACAACTTTCAAAGCTCAAGAGTGCATTACGGGCCACGGGCTTTCTATAGAGTTCAGACCCCAATCCATTTGCTGTTGCTGAAATCATTAGGTCTAGGAATGCCAGATGTGTTTTACTATTTTCCACTGTGAATTTTAAAAAGGCATTGCGTGTATTTAGCCATTGGTGGAATTCAAGAAGGTCCTCTACTGTCCCAAGCCAGATGTCGAAAATATCGTCTATTTACCGCTTCCATGTACGAAGCGATGATAGGAAGGGATTAGTCAGTGTCAAAACGTCTACCTGCTAAAAATGATGAACATACATCTGTTTTTCAAGATCAGTTGTGATGTGGGTTTTTTGAATTGATATTGAGGCTTAATATAAAAAAACTGGCTTTCACTATTGGGCATAAATCCGGTAGAAGGAGCTGTGATACTTGCAATCTGTAAATCCCTCTATTATTGACAAACATGAGCACGGCTGTATTCATTTTATGCCACTTCGAAACAACTACAATACTCACCTGCCATTAACTTGAATGACAATGGAGTGTTACAAATATGCTGATTCTCTATATTGTCAAAGAACTTTGCGGTTGTGTGATCGGCCACTTTGGAACTATATTACCCAGGATTCTTGTGGGTCACACGACCGGCTGGTCATGTGACCGTTTAGTTTCAAAGAACACACAAATATGGCAAATTATGGCACGTTCCTTTCATTAATAATTTGATTCATAATAATACGCAAATCGGCATTGTTCGATTATAACCATGCCAATATACTACAATTCTTAGGAACAATTTGGAAGTGCGATCGGCCAGTTAATGGCCTATGCACTACATTACCCATGATCCCTTTTGGTCACGTGATCGGTTGGTCACGTGACCGCCTTGCGGCAAAAGAATACACAGATATGGCACTGACCTCCGTGCCGGTGCCTCCCCAGACAGCGCAGAGGGACGCTGGGAGACACCGACGGACAGGTCAGTAGCAGCTGGTAGCGTGTGTCACTGTGGTTCTTTTCTTTACTTTGTTTTTCTTTATTGCTAAAGATTGTGTAATACCGAGGCGCACACAACATCGTCATGAGACGCGTCACAGCTTATTACTCTTTTTCTGATCAGGGTGCAAGTTACACGTAATTGCTCTTAAAACATTGGCATGAGAAGCGTCACGGCTTGTTACCCTTTTTCTGATCGGGGCGCAAGTCATACGAAATCGCTCCTAAAACTAGGCGCGCATAATACCGACATGAGAAGCGTTACGGCTTTCTTGCCGTCCTGGGCACAAATAATATGAAATTGCTCTTAAACTAATATCGACCGCGCGCAAACGATCTTCGCAGTAGCCTAACAACTAGGTATGTTGAATAGTGCTGCTTTTTGCGTACGCATCTAAAAGTTCTTGGTATGCACATACCACCAGGATACCATTATGATAACTGCCTTTTGCGGTGCCATGTTTGTTGACATGAAGGTAATTTGAAACATCATAATGGGTACTAACACTTGTAGCCATGTATAGCTGATGTTTGAAGAGTGGGGTATTATATTATATCTTCACCTGCCGACCTTTGCAAATACTTTTGACTAGCCACTGATTGACTGTCTTCTATTGTTTTTAACTAGAGCGGTGCTCCTCTTACCTGAGTTGCAGCCAGGTGGGGTGATGCTTTATCCCCATACCTATTTGGTAAGTGGTCTTGACATTATTGTATTGTTCTGTCCTCATTTTCAATTTTCTTTCCTTTTTGGTACTCCTTGTTTCCCGGTCTTAATACAACGTTCCAACAGTGATGTGGTGGATTAATTAAATTAGAACAACCTGGAATCAACAGGTGATAACATTATTTTATTCTCACTATTGGTGCAGTAGCAAACACCCTGGTCCTGATGAAAGCAGTGGCATAATTGTCACTTATGCTGAAACATGTCGACCCCTATCGCAAACGGATATTATGTTAAATCTGTTGGTATGTCGCATAATTTTAAAATTTGGACGAACTGAGAGCAATTATTAAAATTTATCCTCTACTCAGTCCTATTCAATTTTAACACTTTTCCCGTTCACTTTACACTGCTATTCAGTTAAGCTACCCATAACACTACTTTTTGTATCATTCATTTGTACACACACTCATCAATGGTTAAGTTCCAGCCACGATAACGTCCTTAGGCTGTGGACATCTTCTCCTGGGTAAGGAGAACCCATATGATGTAAAAGGGCGGTACCGAGTGGCAACTGATGGGAATATTTTTCCCATACCCTTGAGATTTGTCTATTGATTTGTCACACATACACACACTTTATTAACACTTAGTTGTATCTTGGATGGTTTGCACAGTTGAGTTTCTCTTTGACCCCTAGACATTGTTTGTTATTAAGACTGATAACCATGACCTGGACCAAGGTTTTACGATGGGAAGTAGGCCTGAACGGAAGAATTTTTCGCAGCAGCCGCAGACTGTAAAAATATGAGCTAGTCGTTGCGGCACCATGATCTTTCATGGATAAAGACTGGTCCAATTTCAGCCCTAAGGTTTTAACACATTGGGCACGGACTTTGGCCGCCCCAATTGGGTAGGCCACCAATCGTCCGACCAACTATCAGAGGCTTTGCCCATGAGCATTAGCTCAGTCTTACCGGGATTCAGCTGGAGACAATTCTGCGTCATCCAACTGGAGATCTCAAGCATTCCTCTGGCAAAACGTGCTTTCTCAGCTCCTATATCAGAGCCAATCGAGAATAGGAGCTGAATATCATCCGCGTAGGATATGATCTCAAAGCTTAATTGTTCAGATGTCCCTGCCAGGGGAGCCATGTACAGATTGAATAGGGTCAGGCTCAGGCAGGAGCCCTGAGGGACACCCTTGTCATGGCTGAATGAATCTGACAAATGTGGGCCCAATATGACTGTTTGAGTTCGGCCGGACATAAAGTTTTGCACCACTTTAAGGCAGAACCCTGAACACCACACATGACCAATCTCTCCGCAAGCATTTCATGAGATATAGTATCAAATTCTGCGGAGAGTTCCAATAAAATCAGTATTGCTAATCCCCCTTTATCCATTTGTGTTCTTAAAGAATCCGTAACTGCTAATATAGCAGTTTCTGTGCTAAAACCCTTTCGAAATCCTGATTTCGAGGAATCCAGAACTTTGTTTAGCTCCAAATATTGGCTAAGTTGTTTAATAATCATACTCTCCAGTGTTTTAGCCAGTAGTGGTAGGAGGGAGATCGGGCGGTAATTTCTGAGTTCTTGTGGGTCTGCTGTGGGTTTTTTGAGGATGGGGCGTACAAAGGCTTTCTTACAGGTTCTTGGAATGACCCCCGATTGTATAGAAGAGTTAAATAGTTGGAGAATCGAGAGAGCACAACTGGAGGCTAGCAGAGCCATAATCTTCGGTGGGCAGGGATCCGTAGGTGCACCTGATTTAGCTAAGACAAGTGATTTAGACTGACTCCCTCCAAGGTAATCAAGTTAAAGCAATCCAAAGTACTTTCAGTCCTTTTTACCAACTCCACCTGCCTGTTAGGGCTAACAGGAGTTTGTAGACTTTTTGAAGGGAAATTAGCATAGATTTTGTTAATTTTTTCTTGAAAAAAACTCGCTATTTGGTTACAAAAAGCCTTTGTTTCTCTAAGAGATTGCCTACAGGCATGGGGAGATACAAAGTCTTTTACAATGTTGAAGAGCGCTCTGGGAGTATTAGCAGCACCTTCGATTTGATTAATAATAAAATGACGTCTTGCTTTTTTCAAATTTGAGCGATAGGTGGTTAAGGACTGTTTATATTGCGTCCTGTCCTGTGTTGCCCTACTGGTACGCCAGACTCTCTCCAATCTTTTAAATCTTGACTTTTCTATCCTAAGCTCATTAGTGTACCAAGGGGATGAGGGTCGGCTATGCAAATGACCCCTGCTTTTCTTTTGGGGGATCACTGCGTCCAAGGCAGTGATAAAGGCCTCATTAAAGTCCTCCAGGGTTAGCTTGTTTCCCTGCTCCCTTTTCCCTATTTCAGAAAGAAAGACCGCCTCAAAGTCTACAACCGAGAGATCGCTCCAGGACCTGAACATACTGCATTTCGTAACCAGGTTTGGGATTGGCAACTCAGGGGCGCACAATTTGATGGAAAAACTAATTATCGCATCGTCAGACCATGTGAGAGATTCTGGGGGGCTTCAAACTAAGAAATCCATATTAGAAAAAACAAGGTCCAAGATGTGCCCCGCCATATGGGTTGGGCCGGTCACTCTTTGAGAAAGGCCCAGCATGTCGAGAGTGGACACAAGTTTGTTCACCTCCAGGCATGTAGAGTTTTCTCCATGAAAGTTAAAATCCCCCAACAGGAGGAATTTTTTAGTTGCAAGCACATGTATAGCAATCAGTTCGGTCAATTTACCAGAAAAAACAGACTTAGATCCAGGAGGGCGATATAATAAAGCTCCTACCAGGTATCAGTTGGAGAGGTTGAGACCCTAAAAATTCCCAATTCCATACTATCATTACTAACTGTAGAGATCCATGTGATTGAGAGGTGATTTTTAAAAGCTATCGCTATGCCACCACCTGTCTTTCTTTCCCTGTCCAAGTGCAAAAAGGAATAGCCATCCGGGATCGCCACCTCAATCAGTGGCTGGTTAGTGGAGTTCAGCCATGTTTCTGTAAGAAAACATATGTCAGGGGTATGGGATGATATCATATCCCAAATTTCACAGGGATGCTTTGCCAGCGATCTCACATTACACAGTATACCCCTGAGATCACTGGTATTTGTTCTATAAAATTTTTCCCCGTCTCCGTGCCAATAGTCATCTGTGTGGACTATAGAGGAAAGGGATTCCAGAGCAAATTGTTCGGGGATCTAGACACTACTCTACTATAAAGCTCTACTCAAAGCACTGGAGGAATTTTCAGGAATAGCATTCCCCGATGTCTTTGTCTCCAGTAGAATGTAAAATGTCCTCGATTTTGCAATTTCTCCTAGATGGGATGCAAAAGCAATTGGCTTTAACTACTTTAAGAGCGCAGTGAATGACCATTAGGGCCTTTAGGCCATTGTGGGGAGATTTGGACAAAGATATATATTAGGTGGCTAGACTATTAAAGAGTTTTACCTGGGCTTAAACTATTTTTAGACCCTCTGTTCCTCAATTGGATCAACCATTTGTATTGCCAGCATTACAGAGTGTAATTTTTGATCCCTTGATTTCTGTGAACTTAAAATATCAAGGAGGCTTTTTAAGTACCCAATACTTCAACTAGGAGGATTGGAGGACTTGGGGCTTATTATGTGAGCCCCCATTCTTACAGATCGTAGAGGACAGAGTTTTATTAAGCAAGAAGAATGGGGAGCAGAAGTGCCTGCTCCCAAGTGTATGTCTCTCTCCTCTTCGAAGGAAGAAGACCTTTTGCATTTGTTGGCAGTTTGAACGGCTGTGACAATTTACTTCCAATGTTCTGAAGTGTACAGGAAGTCAGAACATTGAGCCCGATTAGGATGTTGGGCAGACCACTATCGACAGGCCATTGGTGGCGGTCACCCTGAACAGCCAGAATAGTGGTCAGATTGTCCTACTATGATGCGGTCAGTCGGAGCGCAGCAGGCGGAGGGATCGACCGACGCCTCAGAAAGGCTAAGGGAGCCCGCTGGGCGTCGTCGGACCTTAATCCCTACAATGGGTACAGTGCCTGCAGAAGCACTAAGGAAGGGTTTACGAAGTCCCTTTCCCTTCTGCCTTTACATGGCTGTCCAACCGCCATATAAAGGCAAACGGAAAGGGACTTTGAGGGCCCCTAAAAGGGCCCCGTCTCCTGTGGGCCTCCGTGATGAGGCCCGGTGGGTGGGGGAGGTACATGTGGCACCCCCCCTTCCAACATCCATGGACTGTGTACCAGGCAACAGTTGGAGCCTGGCACACGGTGCATGGATGTTTGCAAAATGCCTTTTTGCATTGCGGCTTGTGCTGCAGTCCTTTTCTGGGCCACAGCACAAGCCGCAAAGGAAAAAAGCATTTTTCCAACCGCCTACACAGCAGTCGCATCGTAATTTGGAGGGCTGAACTGCCGACTACATGTCGGGGTTCCATTCCCTTGACGATGGCAGTTGGAAGCTTGTCTGACCACCATCATAATTAGGCCCATTATTTAGAGACTTGAGGTGGTGTTCACCAAGGTCAAAAGGTTTCTTCCATTGCTTTGGCAGTTGGATTATGTTTTAAATTGTGTTAGCTTATCCTTTGTCCATGATGTTAATACCTGAGGGCATACAGGGAAGATCTACTTGCGAGTGAAAGCCTCTTGGGTTAAGGCACAAGGAGTGCCTTTGCCTGAGATCTGTTGAGCAGCAACTTAGTTTTCGGCTCACACATTTGTCAAGCACTATCATATTATGAATGTATTGAAGGGGACATTTTGGGAAGAAAATGTTTTGAATGCAGTATTTTCCACATAAAAAAATCAGCTGAAGTTGGTGGCATCCAAATGATCAATGCCTCCCACATCAACATATGTCTAGACTGAAACAAACAAGGGCAACATGGTTAACTCGAAAAAGAGGCATTGATTAAGAAGATACGCCAACACTGGGACAACTATCAATAACCTGAAACATGAACAATCATGCTAAGTGGGACAATGACACACTGACACTTGTGGACAGGTGCATTACGGCATGGTCTGTGCGACAAGGACCACATATGCATTGAGAAATTGACGTGTACACTGAGTAATAAGTAACATCTAAATTCTGAATCAAACATGGAAATTGCAGTAAAAGAAACTGGGGGGATTACGGACAGTAGGGAGTAGGGCTGCACAGACTCTGGAATGAAAAAAAGCAAAACACGCTTCTGGGAAAAGGAGACACAATAACACAACACTGGGGGATGGCTTTAGACCAGTCCACAAAGCATTGACCACAAGGAAAACATGAAACGAGGTACCAGTATGAACAGACTGGCAATCAACAGTGCCAGTCATGAACTTCGTTCTATAATAACTGCTCAAAATTACATTACGCTTATTTAGAGGAATTATTTTGCCATCATTTAGCCTCTCAATTCACATCTAAGGACAGTTGCAGGCCCAGACCTTGGAACCCCACTCCTCTAATAGAAAAATCCCCACCCCTTAATGATGTCCCACATTTCTCTCCCAAGTATGTATGCTAAGCCTTATTTTGGCAACGAGCATTCTAAATTTGTTATGTTTATGTTTATGTTTATTAAAACTTTTATAACGCGCTCTATTACCACGGGGTATCCTGGCGCGGTGAGTAAATTGACAACAAATGTACTGGATCAGAACCTAAATGAACTGTTAGAGAGGGGCATTGAACAGATGGGTCTTAAGTTCCTTCTTAAACACAGTAATGGTTGGTGAGGCTCTAAGGAAGAGGGGGAGAGCATTCCAGGCAGAAGCTGCTTTAACTGAAATGGATTGGCCTCCCAGACGGGCGTATTTGAATTTAGGGGTGGCTAGTAGACATTGATTGGCCGATCGTAGGGCACGGTTAGGAGTGTAGAATGAAAACCGTTTCTGCAGATATGTTGGTCCCTGGCCATGAACTGCTCTGAATGCCAACACAAGAATTTTAAACAGAATTCGATGTGGTACTGGTAACCAGTGCAAACTACGTAGGTGGCTACGCACGCTCGACCTCCTAGGGAGAGAGAAAAGCAAACGTACTGCAGCGTTTTGTATCACCTGTAGGCGATGAACCATGTACGCAGGTAGACCACTAAATAAGGCATTGGCATAGTCGAGCCGAGATAAAATCAGAGCTCGGAGAACAGACTCCTTGGCAGCCCTGGGCAGAAGAGGGAAAAATTTCCTCAGGGCTCGCAAGGTACCGAAGCAAATGCCGGTCAATTTTTTTATGTGATCCGCAAACTTCAGATCCTGACCGAACCAGACCCCCAGGTTCTTAGCTGGGCCTCCCGTCGCACTGGGACAGGGCAGGTCCGGGGGCCAAATCTGATCCTTAAAATTGTCAGGAAAGGAGCCGAAGAATAAGACCTCGGACTTGTCTTCGTTGCACTTAAGTTGGACTTGTGCAAGCCACCTGAATACTTCCGACAGACAGTGCTGGACTGTTGATGGATCGGACACACCCTTAGGCCATGTGAATAGCAGCTGTGTGTCGTCAGCATAAGCTATTATCTTGGCTCCCAGATGTTCCGCCAGATATAGTAAAGCGATTTAGAAAAGGGGGTGGTGATGAACAGAGTGTCTGAGTTAAACAGACCACTCTTACCCAGTCCAAAGATCAGGGCTTGATCCATCACCGTTATTTATCTCACTGCCCCATCCCAGCTCAGAACCTGGCTATATGCAAATCAGTCTGTCCCTGGCCCAGTGCATCATGGGAACAGGGCAGACTAAACTACCAAGCCAATTCTTCACCAGAAAGGAGACAAGCTACCGGGGACCGGTTTCTGGCATTTCAGCCTTCTTCGGCCCGGCTTGCTTGAATCCTGATGGAGCAGTGAGAAAGGGACTCATGTCTGAGTATACCCTGCCACACCTATAGTGGCCAAAAACGATTTAGAAAAGGGGGTGGTGATGAACAGAGTGTCTGAGTTAAACAGACCACTCTTACCCAGTCCAAAGATCAGGGCTTGATCCATCACCGTTATTTATCTCACTGCCCCATCCCAGCTCAGAACCTGGCTATATGCAAATCAGTCTGTCCCTGGCCCAGTGCATCATGGGAACAGGGCAGACTAAACTACCAAGCCAATTCTTCACCAGAAAGGAGACAAGCTACCGGGGACCGGTTTCTGGCATTTCAGCCTTCTTCGGCCCGGCTTGCTTGAATCCTGATAGACCCTTGCTCATTGCACCATCAGGATTCAAGCAAACCGGGCCGAAGACGGCTGTAATGCCAGAAACCGGTCCCCGGGAGCTTGTTTCCTTCCCAGTGTAAGAATTGGCTTTTGTAGTTTGGTTTGCCCTGTTCCCATCATGCACTGGGACAGGAACAGACTAATTTGCATACAGCCAGGTTCTGAAACTGGGATGGTGCAGTGAGCTAAAAAACGGTGTTGGATCTAGCCCTGATCTCTTGACTGGGTGAGAGCTTTCTGCTTAATTCAGAGACTCTGTCCCTCACCACCCCTTGTTGTAAATAGATATAGTAAAGGGGTCATATAAACGTTAAACAGTAAGGGGCTTAACGTAGAACCCTGCGGGACTCCAGTTGACAGTCTCTTCGGGGCCGAAGAATAGGGGGGCATCCAGACCTGTTGAGTTCTATCGCTCAGAAATGATGACAGCCAGTCAAGGGCCAACCCTGAGATGCCGACGGCGCGCAGTCTGGCAATCAGCAAGGCATGGGGGACCGTGTCGAAGGCGGCAGAGAGGTGAACAAATCAGTGACTTGAATTGAGGAATTGTGGTGGTCTAAATCACTCCCCCAATATCTGTGAAATACAGAATCCCCAAATAATTACATTCAGTAACTTGAACAATTTCTGAATTTTCAATATTCCAAGTAGGGGCCATGATATTATTTGACGCCCAACCCCGCTAACTGTTTAACAGGGTTTATCTGTTTTTGTTCTGACTGTAACCTTCAGCTTCAGTTCTCCTTCTGGGCCAATTAATGCATAATCAATCAGCACTGTCAACTGAATGGAAAAATAAACCAGAAATCCCCATACCTTTAAAACATAAAGAGAAAAGTGTTTTTCAATTAGCCAAACGATTTCACAGGTTTTTAGGAAAAAGCAGTGGAATCATTTTTAGGTCTCGCGACCTATCGATGTGCGCAAGCGCATCGAGCGGAGCGAGAATTCAAGTGGCGAAAACATCGTCAAACCAAAGGGCTTTCAGCCCCGCGGTTTTCATGCAGTTCACGTGAACCACATGATTAACATGCACGCGCATTCAGGGCCAGCCCAGCACATCAAAGGGCTTCTCCTCCCCTAATTATTCATGGCCGGCCGTACTTTCAGTTTCCCGAAACGGCTTCTCCTCACCTAATTAGGGGAGGAGAAGCCCTTTGATGTGCTTCACACCAATGCGCCTCAGTCATTCCTAAGTCAGTACTCTGCCTCTGCCCAAGACCTGCCTTCTAACACTTTGAGCCTCGCAGGCAGGCCGTGGCCAATTGCTGCTTGTTTGTATTTGCTTCGGCTGCCATTCTCAGACTCCACGATCTGCTCATGTGACATGGTTGCTCCACAAGACGCTTTACACATTTGTATTTGCTTCGGCTGCCATTCTCAGACTTAACGATCTGCTCATGTGACATGGTTGCTCCACAAGACGCTTTACACATTACACTCATCTGCCTGAAGTGGAAGAGCATATGTCATAAGTACATATGTCCTCTTCTTTTGCCTCTGAGTTTTAAACAAGCAAAGCTGGTCCTTCTGTACTTGCAGTTTCACTTCTAATGTGTGTTGTTATTTATCAAGATTTTTAGCTGAGGTGTATCACGCTCGTTCATGAGTTTGATCTTTTCATACTGTGAAATGTTTTCTAAGTTGTTTTTGATTGTCTTACCGCTGGAGGTCTCCCTGTGCTACATTTAGCCTCTGACACATGCAACGCCACTCAACCACGCAACGCCACGCAACAACGCAACGCCACTCAACCATGCAACGCCACTCACACATGCAACGCCACTCACACATGCAACGCCACTCACACATGCAACACCACTCACACATGCAACGCCACTCACACATGCAACGCCACTCACACATGCAACTCCACTCACACATGCAACTCCACTCACACATGCAACGCCACTCACACATGCAACGCCACTCACACATGCAACGCCACTCAACCACGCAATGCCACTCACACATGCAATGCCACTCACACATGCAACGCCACTAAACTACGCAACGCCACTCAACTACGCAATGCCACTCACACATGCAACGCCACTCACACATGCAACGCCACTCACACATGCAACGCCACTCACACATGCACCGCCACTCAACCATGCAACGCCACTCAACAATGCAACGCCACTCAACAATGCAACGCCACTCAACCACGCAACGCCACTCAACCACGCAATGCAACTCACACATGCAACTCCACTCAACCACGCAACGCCACTCACACATGCAACGCCACTCACACATGCAACGCCACTCACACATGCAACACAAATCACACACGCAATGCCACTCATACACGCAACGCCACTCACACACGCAACGCCACTCACACACACAACGCCACTCACACACACAACGCCACTCACACACACAACGCCACTCAACAACCCAACGCCACTCAACAACCCAACGCCACTCAACAACCCAACGCCACTCAACAACCCAACGCCACTCAACAACCCAACGCCACTCAACCACGCAACGCCACTCAACCACGCAACGCCACTCAACCACGCAACGCCACTCACACATGCAACTCCACTCAACCACGCAACGCCACTCACACATGCTACCCAACTCACACATGCAACGCAAATCACACACGCAATGCCACTCACACACGCAACGCCACTCACACATGCAACGCCACTCACACATGCAACGCCACTCACACATGCAACGCCACTCACACATGCAACGCCACTCAACTACGCAACGCCACTCACACATGCAACGCCACTCACACATGCAACGCCACTCACACATGCAACGCCACTCACACATGCAACGCCACTCACACATGCAACGCCACTCACGCATGCAACGCCACTCACGCACGCAACGCCAATCACGCACGCAACGCCACTCACGCACGCAACGCCACTCACGCACGCAACGCCACTCACGCACGCAATGCCACTCACACACGCAACACCACTCACACACGCAACACCACTCACACACGCAACGCCACTCACACCCACGCAGTGCCACTTTTACCCACACAGCACCACTTTCAGACACACAACGCCACTCACACCCACGCAAGCCCACTCTCACACACGCAACGCCACACTCACCCATGCAATGCCAATCACACACGCAACGCCACTCACACACGCAACGCCACTCACCCATGCAACAACACTCACACATGCAACGCCACTCACCCACGCAACGACACTCACTCAAAGCCACTCACACCCACGCAGTGCCACTTTCACAAACACTGTGCAGTGCACAATAGGTCTCGCAGTAGGAAAGTTGGAGATATTGGTTTTGTAAATGACAAAGCCCTTTATGTTTTTAACATGCAAAATAAAAATCAAAGGCATTGTTATTTGCAATTGTAATAGCTCCAACTTTCCTACTGCGAGACCTATTGGCAACGCCAGTGCTTGTTAGCATTTTCATTGGTACCCATGAGCTAGTCAGCTAGAATCCGTTTGTTGTTGCTTATGGATTTGAATGTTACCTTAGACCTAGGAATCACATCTACATATATTGGTCTGCCTAGTTTTGCGTTATATATGTTAGAAACAGTGATCTAAGTTGCAATGTCCTGCATTAAATACTGCCCGACAGTGGTAGACCTTTAGTATTCACCTATTCATACAGCAGAAGCAAAACAGTTTCGCAAAAAAACTGGTTCAGACCCCCCTGTCACAAGCTACTGAACGTTAATGAGCTGGACTATTTATATACCCCTGTTCATGTATAGTTTCTATCTCCGCAAGTGAAGATGTAACCCTATTTTTCTTTATAAATCATCTACATATTTTCGCAACGATCAACACCAGCCATTCAGCATCTCAATCTATGTACTTTCGGCTCATTACTCACCATTAGCAGTACCTGTCCCACAGCTCTAGCTGTGTGTCTTCAAAATGGCATTCCATTATCTGTACTTCCTGATTTTAGTGCTATAGGATGAATTCGCAGTTAATCACTTCACCCTGTTTCCCTATGCTCTAGGCAAATGCCCACACAATGAAGGTAACATTGATAGGATTGCACATGAATCTAGAACAACGAAAAGGATGTAGGACACAGCTTTTGTTTTTCGTTACACTCATTACGTAAACTAGATTGGCTGAATAGAGACCCCACAAAGCATATGTGGGGCCACAGTAAACTAAGTATTGGTGATTGGTGGAAATATTGCAGACTGAAAAAGTTTAGGTTGCATTGGCTTCAGTAAGCCGCGCTTAACAAACATTAATGAGCGTAAGATTTTCGGTCGGTCCGGTGTGTCCATCAAAAGCATATTTGAAAGCGACAATGAATCAGGCTTTTATCAAGCTGGCTGACAACGTATATCCAATCATGGTCTAACATGCCTCTAGAGGTAGACAGCTTAAGTATGCAAAGTTACAGAACTTAGATTTAGTAGCCAAGGTCTTCAAGTGGCATGCTCACTTCTCGTTTCTGTGACAGAACGAGGCTGCAAAATCTACTTAGTAGACAGCATTTCTTCTCTTTATCTTTATGTAACTCCCTGCGCCTGCCAAATCTGCTAGGTTGTGCTACTATCAAGCCATGAATTCCAAAGACTAAAAAAACAAGCATTTGCAATGCAAAAGATCTCGCATTTGTCAGAGTTAGAGCTATTGGTGTTCTAAACGTATAGGTTTTTATTTATGCCTACTCGTTTCCTTCCCTTGGTGTACTCCTCTGTGCTAAGACAATAAAAACGCGAAGTACACCCTGAAAGTACCAATCTACCAGATATTAAAAATAGCTTCATGTGGCTCTCTGGTTCCTTCAACATGAAAGTGTGGGCGTGGATTGATTTAGAAACGGAGGAAAGCCAGAGAAGGAGCAGGGCAGTGGGTTTTAAAAGAACGGCAAGCTGGTGGGTTTTAAAGATATCAGATGGGGCGGAGGTGAAGTGGAGGGCATGAAAATAATTTTGTTTAAAAAGAGTTCTTGCAGGAGTCTGCAGTGGAAAGACACTAGCCACTAGTGACAGTACTTGGCGCAGGCCAGGCTCCAGTGCAGGACAAAGACCAGACAAATTATGGGCGGGCGCAAAGCCCCTAAAATCTTTTTTTTTTAATGCAAGAGATTTTTATAAGCAAATCGCTCTGCTGTCAAAAACCTAAACAAAACATGCAGCCTTTTCCACCTATGCATGCACTCAGGATCTGGAATAGTCACCCCTTATCCCTACTGCCTGCCCCTGCACTGCTGCAGATTAGGAAAGAGTTGGAAACACATCTATTTAAAGAACGCTACATCACAATGCAGTGACAATACATCAACCTTCTACCTTTCCAATCACTCATTAACAGTATGCTTGCCTTTGAATCTGTACCGAGGCTACGTTTGTGTATCACATACAACTTAAATGTTTATTTACTGTGAAAAATAATGATGGCAATATTAAAATCTGAGTAATGGTTAACTAAGTTTCTGGATACCTGTTAAAAGAACTGATACACACTGAAGACCAGAGTCCCAAGATGATTGCCAATTATTTCAAACCATGCTTCGTATGCTACTTCTTAATCATTTTGGGCCCATCGTTTTCAAAGGCTTACAAATTTAAAAATGCAAAACTATCCTGCAATGCCTTTTGCTCAATGGAATAAAGCAAAGCCTTAGCAGATGCAATACTGAGTCCAAGTGAAATCAAGGTCCGAAAACCAAGGGGGTCTAATGATCAATAACGCACAAGGGGTTTTCTTAGTATTGGCGAGAATTACTATCAAAGGTACAAGCATCGTACTTCACTGAAACAATGTTTGCCCTATCTGTTTTGCATGCCAAGACAGTGTAGACGTATACATATGTAGTGCTTCAGGTGTTAGGGTAAGAGTGGATGGAAATGGGTAATATTCACTACAATGTTGTAGGAAGAGTTGGAAAAATAAGAAGACGCAGGGGGAGGGTCACAGAATTCACAAACTCCTAAACGTAGATTTTTTTTCTCATAAACTACATGTAATTTTCACTAATACAATGATAATCCAAGTATTGTCGGCAGGTAGGGTTTCTTCTTGAAAATCAAGATTTGTGAGATAGGTGCTGCCTACAAGTGTAATTTGTTGGAGTCAGTCATGAGAATGATCTAAGGTAAATATATACATGATACAAAGAGTTACCCAGGGACTAGTTGGCCCCCAGGGATCCCCAGTATGCAAGGGGACTTAATCTCCCATCTTAGAACAAACTACAGGGCGAGTTGGCACAGTGGTGAAGGTAGGGAGCGGGGCTTGAGGTGATGTGAGTGCAAACATGCCCTGAGGCGCATTTTAAGTTGGGGAATTAATTCCTGTTCAATCCAGAGGTACCCTAGGGGGCAACTAGTCCAACAGGTATCTCCAGTAAGCGCCACGGAGCTGTGTTGCAGAGTGTTGTAAAAAGGGGGTGTGCTCTTTGACCACCTCTCTGCAACACAGCTGCCGGGCGCATACCGGAGGTACCTAGTGGGCTAATTGACTCACAGGGGACCTCAGGATTGAAAAGGAATTAATTCCCCAATCTAAAACGCGCCACAGGGCGTGTTTGCACACATGTTACCTCAGGCCCCGCCCCCTTCCTTCACTATTGAGCAAAATATTCCTGTAAATTCTGCTGAACTACGAATTACAATTTACTCACCTGTTATCACAAGAAACGTCAGTGCTGCATCTTTGAGCGCACTACTGATCCTGAAAAGTCATTCTAACCATACTTACAGTAACTTGAATTTCCTTCCATAGGCTAACATTGACTGGTTTCACTTGGAAATTGTTCAAAGTGTGGAGTTTTGGAACTTTAAAAAATTCCTCTAAAATCAGCCAAACTACGAATTCCGATTTACTCACCTGTTATCAGGAGAGACCTCAGTGCTGCATCTTTCAGCTCACTACTATTCCTGAAAAGTAAATTTAACTGTACTTACCAGTAACTTGAATTTCCTTCCATAGGATATCATTGCCTGATATATAAAATCTATATAAATTAAAACAAATATTAAATTAAAAAAATATTACAATTTCAACATTTAAAAAAATATATATTTTTCAAATTATATAAAAAATATGTAATGTAATTTAAAAAATAAAATATCTAAAAATAAATAATTTAAAATAATGTAGTAAATCAGTATAAAAATATATAACAATTAATACATTTAAAAATTATCATTTACAAAACCTTAGAAATTCACTGAAAAAAACTATAGGTTTCAGCCACGTTATAGTTAGGAATTAGCATTTAAAAAACCTTAGAAATTCACTGAAAAAACCATAGGTTTCACACATGTTATAGTTAGGAATTCGCATTTAAAAAACCTTAGAAATTCACTAAAGAACCATAGGTTTCACACATGTTATAGTTAGCTGGACATTTCACTCATACAAAACCATTGAAATTCCCCCGTTATAGTTAGTTCAGCTAACTATAACTCGCGCACCCGCAATGCACTGCTGATAACGTCACATATTACATCACTCATGACATGGTCAGTGACATCACTCATGACATCACTGATGACATCTCAAATGACATCACTGATGACATCATCCAGTGAATGTGTGTCTTTCTGAAAAATAAATATTTTATATATATATACATATTAACCAATAAGTCACTCCTATGGCAGGCCTTGACAATCCTGGAGGCAGAGTGCTTGGTTTTGTGTGAGAGGGTTTCCGAGCATGAGCTGAGCCACTCTGCAGCTTTCGGAACCATCTCCTTATAGCTGTTCTATGATGTAGCCATACCATATACTCTTAAGTGCATTATAATACTCGCGGTTAATGCTAACTTTGGTTTGGCTTTATCAAAACATGTTGTGTAAGGTGTCAAACACTTTGGAATACTACTCCCCTCCCACCCCCCCGCCAGTCCTGGCGCCGGGGGTAGCATTCCACCCTTCTAGAGGGAGAAGACATGTAGTTACTGGTAAACCCGGTTAAAGTTAAACAGAGCCTCAGCATCACAAAATGGATGCTGCTGCCACACGATTCTGCCCTCCTGCTGCTGGACGAAACTCCGGCAGGGGAGGTCTGGACAATAGGTTTCCTGTCCAGACCTCCCCAGACAGGCTATAGTGTATTGGGGCAGGGTGGGTTGCATTCAGTGAATGCTTTTCAGACACTGCCTGGGGCACACAAGGTGCTCCATGCATTTCCCAGTTCAAACCGGTTGCTGGGGCACTCTGGCCCAGCTCTGGCGCGAAACTGGACAAAGGGGAAGGGGTGCAACCACCCCCTCCCCTGGCCCTCCCATAGGTGGGGCCATAGAGTTAGTCCATCCTCTATTTTTATTATAACGTTAGAACCCCAGTCCCAAGGACTTTAGATTACCCTGGACGAAACTCTGCAACCTAAATCTTGGACCTTCAACATTCCATATCGACTGGAAGACGAAAGAAATCTCCCTTGTGGTCAAGGAGTGACCACCCTGTTCAAACAGGCACCAACTGCATCTTTGCCGGTCGGCATTTTCGAGGCTCACGCTGGATCCCGAAGAATCTGCGCACACAGGACACAGACTTCCATACATCTCTGAAGCTGACCCAAGCTCCCAGCAAAGCTGAGACCCGTAGTTAACACGAGAGACGTGGGACCGGAACTCATGGACATCCTGCATTTTGCAAACTGCACCTACTTCCCGAGGTATCCCGAAGTTGTGCATTGGGGTGCTTGAAGCCCCAGCCCGAGCACCTTTTGCACCAAAGCTCAGAGGCCCACACTCCACGTGTGTCCAGTGGGCCCGCTTTGTGCATTTCAGCTCAACGCGTCTTCGCGGTTCCTAGTCCATTGGCTAGTGAGCCCCCAAGAAGACCAATCTAGGATTTACTTTGTTTTCCTGGTTGCTCCAGGCTTGCTCCAACTTCCCTGGGTAGGAGAAGTAACTCAGACCTTGCTGGTCTGCACCAAATCCCATCTCGACATCCTGTGTGGATTGCATTTGCCAAGGCTTGTTGGGTCCAATCCGGATACCAACACCGCAGTCAACTAGATCCTTCGCGGGACAGCTCGAATCCAGCTCCAGGTCATCGTCGACGCCTCCTGGACCACTTGGCTGAAGAGACAAGCTTCACCTTTTCACCTGAAATTACCCGACCTTGGCTGGCAGCTTCCCATCGCCATCCTGGTCACTGGCTAGTTACCCAGACTCTGTCCCTTCTGCTTTCGGGTTCTTCAGATCTTCGATCCACCCTTTCATCCACCTGGAGACTTTTCCTCTGGTTGGCTGCAGCATTTCTTCGCAGCTCTCCATTGGAATCGACGACGAAACCCGACACGAAAAGACACATATGCACCCAGCTTCCCTAGGTTAGATAACACGAGTATTCCGGTGCTCCCGTGGGTATTGACTCTCCAAGTGCCCTAGTCTAAAAGGGTTCCATCGCAGTTCATCTCCTTGTGCCCTTAATCTGTAAAACTGTAACTTGTTCGTTTCCCATAGAAAGTCAATGGTAACCCGCGGATGTGTTTAGACACTGCACGTGTCTCCCGTGGGCCTCCTACATCCTAACCTTTGGTTGTTCCTAGAAGCCCCAGCGATTCCACAGGCCCTAGGCTTGCTTTCTATTACACATGTGGTTCTTATACCACTATTTTAGTATATGGTTTGTGAGGCCCCTAGGGCATAACGTATACTGTGCAACTTATATGCTAATTAAGTTCCTTGCATTGTACTTTTACCTCTGACCTCATAAAGAGTGCAGAGGGGTTGTGTTTAGATTAAATACATATATATTTGATATATACCTTGTGTGGTGTGCTTTCATTTGGCACTCAAGAGATTATAAATAGTAAAACAACTTGCTTAACTCGCCTCTAAGTCTTAGCATGAAGGCTGCTCTCCACATCTATCACTAGGATAGCTTTCTATAAGGTTGACTTTACAACCTACCATTAATAAAGGTCATTTGGACTGGTGCAAGGTGCTTACTAGAATAGTGGACATCATATACCAGACCAACTTCTCACATTGGTGTGCAGCGTGTGGGATTACAGCTTGCATTGTTTTACCAAATAATCTTGAGAATATAATTTGAAAAATCACATCAAGGTACCAGTAGGTACATATAAATCAAGACTTATAGTACATAAGTTCTACTGAACTTAGAAGTTGTTGGTGGTAAGGGCTTAGCACACCCTGACTACAACTCCTAGAGAGGTTCTAGTAGGAAACCAGTAGTGTAGGTAGGTGCACACACCACACCTCACTATTCATGGCTTTAAAGGCAGGAGCTAGTGCATCTCTGCCAGATGTCAGCCAAGTGCAGACATCTAAATATGACACATTCTCTTTCCAAGAGTTAAGAGGTTTGTGTGCCATTAGACAATTAAAGCAAGGCAAGAGTCCAACCACCCAACACCTAGTAGATATCTTAGTGGCAGATGACTTAGCAAAAGCATCAAACCCAGATACCCAAGGTAGTAGGTAGGGGGGCCATTCTTCATCAGAAGAAGATCCTAGTGGGGTTCCTCACCAGGACTCTGAAGATGATGAGGATGCAGACCAGGTTGCAGTTACTGAACCTAAACTGGGAGACATAGGGCTACCTGGAGATGATGAAGGCCAGAACAGGCCTCCTTCCATCCCCCCACGTAGACTTATGGTGAACCTAGAAGGGTAAGATCACCTTCAGTGGAATCTGACTATTCTAGTTCATCAATAGGGTATTCTGCCTCTTCCCATAGGAGAAGACGTTCTCCTGAGAGGAGGGAACATGAAGCTAGAATGAGAGAAGTCAAGCTTAGAATCAAGAGGCAAGAAATTGCCCTTGAAAAAGAGACCTTGGCTCTTGAAAGAGAGAGAAAATTGGCAGGACTAGAGTCCCCTGGTGGCAGCAAGATCCCTAGTGGTAGGGATAGGTCTTATGACCAAAGAAATTTAAGTAAGATTGTCCCTCTTTATCAGGTTGGGGATGACATCCATAAATGGATTACTGCACTGGAGAGGGCCTGCAAAGTACAGAAGGTGCCCCAGGAGCAGTGGGCAGCAATCTTGTGGCTCTACTTTGCAGACAAAGGTAGAGATAAGCTCCTCACTGTCAGAGAAGAGGATGCTGACAATTACAACGTCCTGAAGAGTGCTCTGATAGATGGGTTTGGCTTAACCACTGAACAGTATAGGTTGCAGTTCAGAGACACCCAGAAGACACAAACACAGGACTGGACTGATTTTGTAGATTGTGCTACTAAGGCTCTGGAAGGATGGTTACTGGGCAGCAAATTACAAGACTTTACAGGATTGTATAATTTGATTATGAGGGAGCAGATCCTTACACATGGTCAGAACCAGCTTTTGCACCAGCACCTGGTGGTCTCTGATATGACCTCTCCCCAAGAATTGGGAAAGAAGGCAGACACATGGGTCAAAACCAGGGTTAGGCCTAAAAATCAGGGTGGTGACCAGAAGAAAGATTCTACCAAACCACAAGAGAAAGGTGGGGATAAATCTAAAGATAAATCCACAACAGGGCCCCAAAAATCCTCTGAGGGGGGTGGGTCCAAAGCTCCTTCCTCTACTGTCAAGAAACCTTATTGCCATATATGTAAGTAACCTGGCCACTGGAAAACTGACAGCAGTTGCCCAAAAGTCAGCAATAAGGAAAATATTCCTCCAAGTAATAATCCAACACCTCCTGTTACTACTAGTAGTAATTCCCCAGATGGCGGGAGTGCCCCCAAAATTGTGGTTGGGTTTTCTTGGGGAACTCAGGTGGACTCTGGCCTAACCAGGTCCCCTACTACAGCAACTCTAGTCTGTGATGGTGGCATGGGGTTTGCCAACTTCACTGCTTGTCCCAATACCTTGGGCAAGTACAGACAGGAGCCCCACAACAATGATAAGACAGTTGTGGCCTATAGGGACACAGGGGCTAGTATCACCATGGTGACAGAGAAACTAGTACCCTCAGAACAACTGTTACCTGGGTTTAGCAACCAGGTGGTCAATATTGATGGAGTTAAGAAAGATCATGCCATGGCAGTAGTAAATCTCAGCTGGGGAGGGGTCACTGGCCCAAAGAGAGTGGCAGTGTCCTCAAACTTGCCTGTAGTTTGCTTACTGGGAAATGATCTAGAAATCTCAGCCTGGTCTGAGGTAGAGCAACAAGCCCAGTCCAAGATGATAGGTCTTCCTGAAAAGGTTAGTAGGGCTGTGATGGCCACAGCCCAAACCCAGACAGATGTTTGGTTTGTGAAGCCTGAAACTATGGATCACTCCACACAGACAGAGAGCATTGGGGAGGAAGAAACGTCTCCCTCCCACCAGACTTTAGGTGAGGGCCAGCCTCCTCAGGGAACTGACCCTACCCCTTGTGAAGGAACTGCCCCAGAGGCAGTCAGGCCTGGCCTGGCAGAGCCCCTGATGTCAGTGGACCCTTCCAAGGTGGTACCCAGTCTGGAGCAGGTAACCTGTCCCTCTCTACCCTGCCTCAGTCAGCCCAGGGCTGCAGAGGTCAGGGAGGTCAGTGGCCCTCAAAGGGCCCCCTGTCCAGAGGAACCCCCCCATCAGCAGATTAGGGGCACCCAGTCTAGTAGCCCTAGCCAGGTGAAAATTCTGCAACCCTCTGAGGGATCCCCCTTACCCTTGTGTAGGAACCTCCCCCAGATGGACTCTTTTGGGCAAAGGCAAACCTGGAACCCTGTGGTTCCAAACCTGCCCTGTCCCTTCAGTGTTCCAACTAAAGGGATCCAACCTCCATCTGTAGGCAGCCAAAGGTTGACCCTGAGAGCACAGTGCAACCCAGTCATGGAAAGAAAGGCCTTTATGATGGATAGTGATTTGAGGAAGCTGAGCCCACCCTAAGTAGGGCCTCACTTCAATACTCAATCCCAACACCAGCCTTTTACTTTGCCAAACCCCCCCCACAGGTAAAGATTCCCTATAGTGGAGACCCTCTGATACCCTTAGGGAGAGGGATTGCTTAGTGGACCATAGGACAGGGGGTAACCATGCTAGTGCCGGTACTTCCTTATATGGCCACTTAGTCAATATAGGCTTACCTGGACAAGGATAGCCTTATCTCCTTTCGTTTGTGGGGGGGGGGGTTGTGTAGGAAGGTGGAATCGGACTATATGGTTACCCCCATTTTTTGCCTGGTGTTTTGCTGGTTTTCGACTTAGTTGGACTGGGTCCCTGCTATTCAGGGCCCCAGTCTATCTGCTTTCTCTATAAAATTGACTCCATGTACTTTAGGTACATAGCAGATTGGTTACTGGGTGACCCTTGTGAGCCCCTGTATATGGTACCTTAGGTACCCAGGGCATAGGTGCCCCCTACCAGGGGTGCAGCATGTATTATGCCACCCCTGGTTAGCCTACCAAACTGACACCACAGGTCTGCACTTGCAGCCTGGGTAAGGTGGTGTAATCACCCCTTACTTAGATATATATATATATATATATATATATATATATATATATATATATATATGCAGTCCTACTACTGTTTTAGGATTGGTTGTTTATGTTTTTGAACAATGCAGTCTTTTAAATAATTATTGGTTTAAAAACAATTCTTCAGGTGGTTTATTTACACTGTGAATATATTTGAGCACTCTTTTCACTTTTGCATATATAATTTTTGTAAATAGTTCTTAATATTTATGAAATATGAAATTTATAATGTATAAATTTTAAATAAATATATAGGACTGTAGCTCAATATCACGGTTATACACCGAGGTGCATCTTGGTGGCATGTCCCCTTTTTCTTTCACAAGTTCAAGCCAAGCTCTGTACAAGTTTTCAACAGTACTGTGGTCAAGCTCAACATTTAAATCTTTTTCTAATGCCATATATATACCTGATTGTTCCATTTTGATTTTTAACTGATCAAGTTATGAGTTATGCATTTAAGCATATCACTCAAATAATCAATTTATGGACAACTTTCATGCATTTGTGCAGTAAAGATAAACAGACTTTTAATGTATTTGTACAACAATATATATTACTTCCCAAGAATTGGTGATTATTATGATGAAATTATCAGGCATTATTTTTGCTACGTGATTTTAAATGCTTTTCATGCAACTATATCTAACATCAACAATGCTAAATGTGTACTAATGCTTTAAATTGTTGAATCCCGGCCGTAGGCTGAACCATGTGATGCATGTGTGGTAGGTGTGGCCCATAGGTGGGGTCAGAACCGCAAACATAAAAGAAAATTCCAAACAAAAATGTGGTGTGTGAACAAGAGTACGCTAGTACTCGAAACGTTACATTTTGAAGGCTCGTGAATAAAGACAACTTGCCTGGATATCGTGGGGTCCGCCTCTTCTTTCGCCGCGTGTGTGGAGGTTTGAAGATTTTCCGTTATATTATTACGAATGCTGGCTGTCTCCGCTGGCGGTGCCCCCTCCTCTTCAAGCGGCTTTTGCTTTTACAACCACAACTTGGACGCGAATTCCGGAAAGGATTACAACAGCAAGAGTTCCCTGACACGCGATATATGGACTGGCGCTTACAATCTGAGGCCGTGGGCGGCTAGTTTGAATACCGGCCACTACGGTTCACAGGGAGGGTGTGCACCGCATCATCAAGTCATTTCAGGTGAGGAGGCAGCGATTATCCGCAGGCAGAGCGGAAACGCGAAGGGCACAAGTGGATTGCCCATTCACGACAAAAACTTTTGGACACATAAACTTTCAAAATTTACACCACTTGGCTGCATTGTGAGAGACCATGACAGCCAGTTTGGAAATGGAGCGGGAAGCGGCAGCGGATGCATTGTTTGCACAAGTGCCACGAGCAACAGGCAGCAAACAAATACAAGCCAGCGCCGCCACGGCAGTTAATCAAGACGCCAAAAAAATGTTAAACTTGCTGGAAAAGAAATCTCGGTCTGAGATTACCAAATGGCGGGAGCACAAATCACTCACAAAGTATGAGGAGGCTGGGCGGGTCCCGAGAGGGTTGCGTATTATGCTGGCCCCAAGCTTTGCGGACCCCAATCCCAACATGCTACGTGAATGGGGGGAATTAAACTTGGGAGCCTCTATGAACTTAATTAAGCTCCTGATCAAATATGCAATTCTGGACCACGCTGTTTTACTGGACGAGATCAAGAAAATAAACATAGATCTGGATGCTTTCACTGATAGTGAAACCCAAGCAGTGATTGTTAAAGGACGTAAAGACATCAGCGAGCGTTTAAAAAAACATGAAGACAAAATTAAGCTACGCAAAGTAAATAAGTTTGCAAGAGATCTCAATGACTATGAGACAGGTCAAATCTATACGTTTGCACGCAAATTTGACCAGGCTAAAAAGCAGCGGCAAATTCAGAAATCGGCGCAAAGCACCCAGGCACAAGCGGTTCATCAAGACTCAGCTGCAACATTGGAAAATCACGAAATGTCAGCAACGGACACCATTTTGCTTGCCAGTACATCAAGCACATGAGGCTCACTATCAAGCTTGCCCGAGGACAATTCACCACACGCCGTCCTCGACTTAGGTGAAGAAATTGATTTTTTAGTCGAGGCTCACATGCAATCGTTAGGTCCACGGACGTGGTCACGGAATGCAGGAAGAGGAAAAATACAAGGCGAAGGGCAAGGAGAAAACGTGCAAAACCACCGCAGCCGCAAAAAAAGAAATGGTTCAAAAAGAAAAACAACGAACAGTGATAAATGCAAGCACTATTATCAATTTATCTGACACAACGTTAAGCAAAGCTGAGCAACAAATACTTAAGCTGGGTCTCAACTTTTGTCCAGAGAGCTCATTTGACTACACCAACACTAGAGCTGATGTCTTCCTGTATATTCGAAAATTAAAACTTAAGAAGTTTTATGCCATCAAATCTAAGTCCAATGCGAACTCATCAACAGCCTCTGGGGCAGCCAATGAAACTGATGTATCCCCACTGGTTCCAGCCAGGGATGCCAGAACTCTTATAACACTTTGCAATTTGAACAGCGGAGCAGCCCCACCAATGTCCAACATGGATGTTCCTGACACACAGAGTGAGTTGCGAGAGATCTATATTCCACAAAAGGGAGCCGGAGAGAGCCCCTTCAAACCAAAAAGTAAATTTGTCCCCGTCATGCCTAAAGACGCAGTGGACATTTACCATGACTGCATCATCGAAGATTTGAAAAAACTCAACAGACAAATCAACACCAAAAAAAATATGTCCAGTTTTCAGACCAAACAATACAACAATTTAATGGCCAAATTATCAAAAAATCAAGAAGTAATCGTGAATTCTTCCGACAAAGGAGGAAACATTGTTCTGTGGCAAAAAGACCAATACATCAAAGAAGCAAAGAGACAATTAGAAAACGCCAGCTGTTATGTGAAAAGCAACGGCGTTCAATATAAGCACGCCAAAGATAATGTTAAAAAAATGCTGTTATCCTACAAAAGAAACAATTTGATTACAGCTACTGAGTGTGCTTTTCTTTTGGTGGAACATCCAGTCATGCCACATATGTATCTCATTCCCAAGGTGCATAAAATGCAAAATTCAACACCGGGGAGACCCATCATCTCAGCGATCAAAAGTATGGGTGAGAACATTTCACGGTACATTGATTTTTATTTACAGGAGCATGTCCAAATGTTGCCAAGCTATATCAAAGATACAGGGGACTTTCTGACCAAGTTAGAGTCCATACAGTGGCAAGAAAATTGGTGTATCATCACTTTAGATATTGAGTCACTGTACACCTGCATTGAGCACACGCAAGGTATAGAGGCGATCAGACATTTTTTGGGACGCAAATCCTGTGCATATTATAGTCATAACAAAATGATATGTGACTTGGTGCAATGGTGCCTTAACAACAATAATTTTTTGTTTGGTAAAGACATTTGGAGACAGATACGCGGTGTTGCCATGGGATCCTGCTTCTCCCCCAGCTACGCGTGCTTGCACGTGGGGCTGTGGGAGGAGCAGGACCTGACTGGCGTTCCTGGTTTTTTAGCACATCAAGCACTGGATGCGTTTTATTGACAATATTTTTTGTGTATGGGAGGGTGATACAAACAGTGCTCAACTATTTGTCAATGCGCTTAATACCAATCATTTCAATTTATTTTTACATCTAACATCAGTACTACATCTGCTGAATTTCTTGATGTTAGCATCAATATCAATGGTGCTATGATTGGTACATCCCTACACAGAAAACCCACTGCTGGCAACAGTATTTTACATGCCAGCAGTGGTCACCCCAAACATGTCATAACCAGTATTCCTCTGGGTGAATTGTTGCGTTTAAAAAGAATTTGCAACACACAAGAGAAGTTTGAGGAAGGTGCAGTTGTGATGATGGCTAGACTCGAGGCAAGGGGATATAGCAAAAGCTGCCTATCCCATGCATTAGAAAAGAGCAGAGAAAGATCATGTCACTCTTTGCTGGCACCCAAACCTCTTGATGATAATGCCAGTGCAGACACTACCAGATTAATAACCACATACAGTAGACAACACCGCAAAATTAAGTCTATTATCAATAAACACTGGGCAGTACTAAAAACTGATGGTGTTCTACGTGACATGACTCCAGATAGACCAGTGGTTACATTCAGGCGTGCATTCAGTATGCACAGCAAGCTGGTTAAATCCAGCCCTGAACTACCCAGAGTCAATCAATGGTTTGGAGGCAAGGGCTTCCACAAATGTTCCTCATGTCGAGCATGTAAATTTGGGCAGAACATCACCCCTTACAGCACTCCATTCTCCGATACAGAAATACCTATTCGTGGCAACTACAACTGCCAAACGGAGTTTGCGGTTTATGTCCTGACATGCACCTGCGGTCTGCGCTATGTGGGCAGTACCGGTGCTCAGGTGCATGTCAGGATACTGCAGCACCTTCGGGCCATTGTTAACCACGATGGGGCTTACCCAGTGGCGCGTCATTTTAACAGCAGACATAACAGGGATCTGTCTTGTCTTACATACTTTGTAATTGACGCTGTTGCCCCACTTAGACGCGGTGGCGACCGCGATAAATTATTACGCCAAATGGAAACGCGTTATATCATTAAGCTCGACAGTAAACAACCCAATGAGTTGAATGCGACAGAGGATTTGCATAATTTTTTGTAGAAGTGATGATCAATCACACACACACTGCAATCAGGTTATGTAATCTCAATAATGAAGGTTCCAGCTATCATTTCACAATGTACAGGGTATTGAAGTACATATGATTCGAACATTGTGCAATTCATAATGATGCACTCATTTTTTGATGATCTGCAGTCCTACTACTGTTTTTAGATTGGTTGTTTATGTTTTTGAACAATGCAGTCTTTTAAATATTTATTGGTTTAAAAAAATTTCTTCAGGTGGTTTATTTACACTGTGAATATATTTGAGCACTCTTCACTTTTGCATATATAATTTTTGTAAATAGTTCTTAATATTTATGAAATATGAAATGTATAATGTATACATTTTAAATAAATATATAGGACTGTAGCTCAATATCACGGTTATACACTGAGGTGCATCTTGGTGGCATGTCCCCTTTTTCTTTCACAAGTTCAAGCCAAGCTCTGTACAAGTTTTCAACAGTACTGTGGTCAAGCTCAACATTTAAATCTTTTTCTAATGCCATATATATACCTGATTGTTCCATTTTGATTTTTAACTGATCAAGTTATGAGTTATGCATTTAAGCATATCACTCAAATAATCAATTTATGGACAACTTTCATGCATTTGTGCAGTAAAGATAAACAGACTTTTAATGTATTTGTACAACAATATATATTACTTCCCAAGAATTGGTGATTATTATGATGAAATTAACATCAGGCATTATTTTTGCTACGTGATTTTAAATGCGGTTCATGCAACTATATCTAACATCTACAATGCTAAATGTGTACTGTTGCTTTAAATTGTTGAATCCAGGCCGTAGGCTGAACCATGTGATGCACGTGTGGTAGGTGTGGCCCATAGGTGGGGTCAGAACCGCAAACATAAAAGAAAATTCCAAACAAAAATGTGGTGTGTGAACAAGAGTACGCTAGTACTCGAAACGTTACATTTTGAAGGCTCGTGAATAAAGACAACTTGCCTGGATATCGTGGGGTCCGCCTCTTCTTTCGCCGCGTGTGTGGAGGTTTGAAGATTTTCCGTTATATATATATATACATACAATACAATCCCCCTCTTCAACTTGAAAAACGGGTCCGACACATGCTCAGTGCTGCTTGCTGATTTTTATTACCAAAATGAAGCGCTTGTGTGGAAAGTTGATAGAACGCTCGGCAGACGCGTTTCAGCTTATCTGCTTTCTTCAGTGCCACGTTTCATCAAACAAAGTTGCTTCCACCTGCGGGCCGGTTTTCAAAGAGTCACACACCACTCTGATTGGATATGAGTGTTAACCAAGCCTCCATGGTCACTTTCTCGCTATTCCTCCTTTATTCCAGGCCGGGTTTTCCAGCACCGTTGCAGTGTGTGAACTTACAGTGAATTCACTACATGCCCCAAGTGGCTTCCCAGACTTGCTGGCTGCAAGACGCACTTCTTCCCAGCTTTTCATATCGGGGGCCGTAATACGATGTTACCTCAGCTAACAGTCACTTCATGCAGCAACAAACCGCATCCTCTCTCCCCTTATGAAATTCCAACTCAGGTGAGTGTCCTTGGCATAAGAGGGGGCGCTGCGATGTAGTTTCGAACAATCCAATAGGCTTGGCAAGTTCTGCGCGGAGCTCCAGACCGAGAGGGCGTGCCGGGAAAGTGATGCTTGCTACACCACTTATGTATACAATCCAATCCCCCTCTTCAACTTGAAAAACGGGTCCGACACATGCTCGGTACTGCTTGCTGAATATGAATATATATATATATATATATATATATATATATATATATATATATATATATATATATATATACTGAAAAAACCATAGGTTTCACCCATGTTAGAGTTAGCTGGACATTTCACTCATACAAAACCATTGAAATTCCCCATTATAGTTAGTTCAGCTAACTATAACTCGAGCGCCCGCAATGCACTGCTGATGACGTCACATACTACATCACTCATGACATGGTTAGTGACATCACTGATGACATCTCAAATGATATCACTGATGACATAATCCAGTGAATGTGTGTTTTTCGGAAAATTAAATATGTTTTATATATGTACATCTCAAGGTCGAAGGAAGAATAAATGGGTATACAAGTGTCCAAATGATGATTTATTTTGTAAAATTGATTGTATTACTGACTGATTAAGTGTATCTTAGTGAATACATGGGTCAGTGAGTAATGTTTAAATATGTAAATATCTGTATCAGTCTCTCACTTTGTGTATAAGTGAGTGCATGGGTTAGTGAGTAGCTACATGACTGTCTATATGGGTTAGTACTTGAGTATCAGTATGAGTGTCTGAATGTCTGTATGGTTCGGTGGGGGATATTACTTAGCGAATAGATGCATGAATGAGTAATTCACTGTTTTGAAAACAGCATGTGTGCCGGACTGTATGGGTGGATGAGTTTGTGTATGGGTGTGTTAGTGAGTGAATGACTATCTCAATAGTGTCTTTATGAGTAATTACATATGTTTTAAACTAGTATATGTGAGTATTGATGTATATAAGGGAGTATATATGAGAGTGAGAGATTGGAAGAGTTCCTGTATAAATAAGTATTTGTTTCTATAAGTGATTGTTTAAGAGAGTAAGTATGTGTACGTTTCTGTAGAATTAAGTGTAGTGGTGTGTGTATAGCTGTATATGCAAGTAAATAGATGTTTGATAGTTTATTTGCATGTGTGAGTATGTGTGTGAGTAACTCTATGTATGAGTGTCGGTGTGTAACAGGATGTATAGGTGTATGAGTACAAATGATGAGTGAGTACATGTATGAGTGACTGAATAGAACTGTTGCTGAATGAGTGGATGTGTATGTAGATGTTGGAATTACTGAATAGTTTGTTGTAACTGGGTTTGGTATCTCAATTTTTTTGGAAATGTTATTTTCTATTTTTGAATTTCAAAGGTTATATTAATGTGAGAGGAAGTCTGCCACTCTTTCACAAGGATGATGTTATCAGTGATGTCATCAGTGATGTCATGAGTGATGTCACTGACCATGTCATGAGTGATGTAGTATGTGACGTCATCAGCAGTGCATTGCGGGCGTGCGAGTTATAGTTAGCTGAACTAACTATAACGGGGGAATTTCAATGGTTTTGTATGAGTGAAATGTCCAGCTAACTATAACGTGTGAAACCTATGGTTTTTTCAGTGAATTTCTAAGGTTTTTCAAATGCTAATTCCTAACTATAACGTGTGTGAAACCTATGGTTTTTTCAGTGAATTTCAAAGGTTTTGTAAAAGATAATTTTTAAATATATTAGTTATGATATTTCTTTCTTTTTATACTAATTTCTTACATTTTTATTTTAAATATTTATATTTATTTTGTAAATTAGATTTCATATTCTTAATGTAAAATAATAAAACTAAATTCCCCCTATTTTTTTTTTATAATTACAATTTGTTTTCAATATATTAAAATTACATTCTATATAATTCCTTTTTCATTTTTTTGGGGGTAATCGCACCCTACGCGTACGGTGACCGCACCAGACTTTGTACTGTAAATTGTGCTCTGCGCGCACCCGCGCACACGTTACGGATACGCTTTGATGTTGCATGTTGCACCAACGCTTCCGCGTGATGTCATGTGCGACGCCCCGTACCCGTATGGCGCAAAAGTTTCTAATTGTTCAAAAACATATATTTATGTATTTAATGTACATATTAAGAGAAGAAATTATCTGGGATAATCATGAAAGTACTTTTTTTAACTTTTAATAAGCGTATATTACTTTTAAAAGCTATTACGCAAATCGCGGCCGTACGTCGTATATACTCGCACCGTAAGATCGCCGTAATTGCACCGTAAGCGTACGCAAAGCCATGTGACTTAAAAAAAAAATATTTGATTGGTTCATAACACTTCCTATTCCAACTGTTGAAAGACTCCTCCTACTTTAATCATTCTACTTTGATTTTCTAAGAAGAAGCATCTCTTCTCTGAAGCCTCTCAAATTAGAACCATGACAACACCTATGGACTCATCTTCCAGCCACTCCTCTGATGGAGAATTTGTTGCAGAAGCACCTCAGAGGAAGAAAAAAAAGAGGCGCTTATTTGGAAGTTTTTTACTTTCCCTGAGAGGAAAAAAAATTTCAATGCTCCTCTTATGACCTGTAAAATTTGCCAAACAACGCTTTCCAGGGGCAATCCTGCAAAAAAATATTCATTTGGCACTGCAAGTATGGTGCGGCACGTGAAGAACTTGCACCCCAACAACTTTGCAAGAGCTGCAACACGGAGGTTGCAAGAGGACCCACCTGCAGCTGTAGCAAGTATATCAAGTGCACCACCACCACCACCTATGGGAAGCAGTCCACACCCACAGATCGAACCTGATTTTGGTGAACTGAAAATCCTCTGAATTTATTGTAACAAACGTTTATGTTACGGGGAACAGTCTATCGACTTGATAAAACGCAGGTAGCGGGAGCATCGCTGTCCTCGTCATTAGTTTTTTTCCCCATTCCATTTTGTTCCTGTTGGACACTTTTTGGGGTCAAGTTCCATTTTTTGGGTTTAAAAAAAAAAAAAAAAACTTGTTGAAAAAAATACAAAAAAATTTGAAAACTAAAAACACAAAAAAACTGTTCTTTTTAAAACTACCTTCACTGGTCAAAGAAAGAACTATATTTCTATGTTAGTGTGTAAAAGTTCTATGTAAGTGTTTTAATGTAGTGAATGGATTACTACACATTGATCAATGAGTCACTACAAAACTATAACAGTAGTGACACAGTGTTTGGTGGAAGTGTAAGGCTAGAGACTGGGGAATTGAACTTATAAAAGGCAAGTTTGCAGGTGCATAGAAGACTGCAACCATAGTCTATAAGAGTTTAAAACAGTCCATGGCCTTAGGCTTACTTTGCTCCATGACTACTTGGGTACTGACTGGATGATTACAGTTCTGCAAGGAGAGTGCCTAACTGAATTTATAAGAGCTTCAGTTTTAGCACAGTGCATAGATAAGGACATTCTGCTGAGTGGCTCAGTACAATACTGAATCAGTAGTGGAAGAGTGTTTGGAGGGAGTTTAAGGATAGAGACTGCGTAATTAAAGGTTTAAAAGCCAAGTTTACAGATGCATAGAAAAGTGCATTTATTATCTATAGGTGTTTGAAGCAGTCCATGCCCTTAGGCCTACTTTGCTGGATAACTACTTGGGTAGTGACTGAATGATTACAGTTGTCCAAGGAGAGTGTCGAGCTGAATGTATAACTGCTTCACTTTTTGTACAGTGTATAGATAAGCACATATTGCTGTATGGCTCACTACAATATTGAAACAGTAGTGGCAGAGTGTTTGGAGGGAGTGTAAGAATAGAGACTGGGTAATTAAAGGTTTGAAAGACAAGTTTTTAGGTGCATAGAAGAGTACATGCATAGTAAATAGGAGTTTGAAGCGGTCCATATTCTAAGGCCTACTTTACTGCATGAAAACTTGGGTTGACTGAATGATAACAGTTCTGCAAGTAGAGTGTCAAGCTGAATGTATAACTACTTCACTTTTAGAACAGTGTATAGATAAGCACATACTACCGTATGGATCACTACAATACTGAAGCAGTAGTGTAATAGTGTTTAGTGAAAGTATAAAGATACAGACTGGGGAATTGAAGGTATAAAAGACAAGTTTTCCAGTGCATAGAACAGTGGATGCATAGTCTATAGGAATTTGAAGCAGTCCATGCTCTAAGGCCCACTTTGCTCCATGAGTACTTGGGTACTGACTCAATGATTACAATTCTCCACGAAGAGTGTCTGGCTGAATATATAGCAGCTTCACTTTTAGAACAGTGTATAGATAAACACATAGTGCTGTATGGCTCACTACAATACTGAAACAGAAGTGTGAAAGTGTTTATTGGAACTGTAAGGATACCGAATAGGCAATTGAAGGTTTAAAAGGCAAGTTTGCAGGTGCATACAAGAGTGCATGCATAGTCTATAGAGATTTGAACCAGTTCATGTCCTAAGGCCTACAATCGTGCATGACTACTTGGGAACTGACTGAATGCTTACAGTTCTGCAAGGAGAGTGTCTGGCTGAATATATAGCAGCTTCACTTTTACAAAAGTGTATAGATAAGCACATACTGCTGTATGGCTCACTATAATACTAAAATAGCACTAGCAGAATGTTTGGAGGAAGTGTAAAGATACAGACTGGGCAATTGAATGTTTAAAAGCCAAGTTTACAGGTGCATAGAAAAGGGCCTTTATTATCTATAGGTGTTTGAAGCAGTCCATGCCCTTAGGCCTACTTTGCCGCATGACTACTTGGGTAGTGGCTGAATGATTACAGTTCTCCAAGGAGAGTGTTGAGCTGAATGTATAACTGCTTCACTTTTTGTACAGTGTATAGATAAGCACATACTGCTGTATGGATCACTACAATACTGAAACAGTAGTGTGATAGTGTTTAGTGATAGTGTAACAATACACACTGGGGAATTAAAGGTATAAAAGGCAAGTTTGCAGGTGCATAGAAGATTGCAAGCATAGTCTATAGGAGTTTAACACAGTCCATGGCCTAAGGCCTACTTTGCTCCATAATTACTTGGGTACGGACTGGATGATTACAGTTCTGCAAGGAGAGTGCCTGACTGAATTTTTATGAGCTTCATTTTTAGCACAGTGCATAGATAAGGACATCCTGCTGAATGCCTCACTACAATACAAACGCTTAAAAAATAACCCAATTTCCATATTCATATACAGTATAAAATAAATACAAAGAGGAAAATAAATACTTTTCTGTTTGTATTCATCTGTAAACATCAGTAAAAACATAAATCAAGCAGCCCTACTTATAATTTAAGAATATTTTCAACTTAATTAGCAGTAATTAACATAGTGTGGTAAAAGTATGACACAGCACCTATAATACCGGATTTTCAACAACACCGTTCACAGTTCGATTCAATAGTCCATCGGCATCTTAGCCCACCACTATCCCACTGTAAGTAATACCTTGCTTAATCTTCCCAACGCCCCAAGCGCCAGCACACCTTTCAGAGGGTAGGATTACGATCTACAAATGCTAGCATTTTTTAAATTAAGAAGCATAATAATAACAAATATTAATCCTTTTTTTTTCTTCTAATGATAACGATGTTTTTTGGTATGTCTTCTATTTAGATGTTTTTAATCATGAAAATACAAAGAACACAATTTACAGACTAACAATTTTTAGACTCTCCAACGTATGTCGATAATACCTTATACGTGTTACTATCGAAATCAAAACCTTTACAGCTTCACAGTTTGTAACTTTTCCGAACATGTGCAGAAGAAAAACAGTTAAAACGTGAGCACGTGTAAACTGCAAAACGTGCCATCTAAATAGGCAGAGCCACATCTTCCTTCCATGGACTACTAAACCACCAAAAACTATATAAACCACACCTACTGTGCAATTAGTTTTGTTTTCGCGAGTTATTTCTGAGTCGCCAATCTATGTTGCAGTTACCATTTTCTAGCATCGGATTCTTTTTTTGCGTCAACAAACATATTCCGGAGTTGTAAGTTGTTTCATTGTCACCCTAAGCTCTTATTGGCCAACAACTGAACCAATGAGCAGCGATTTTACACGTTATACCCACCATCAATGCTCTTACCCAATGAGAAAGTGGAATTTCGAGCCTGGCTATGCTAATTCCAAGGCTTGTCACCCTAAGCTCTCATTGGCCAACAACTGAACCAATGAGCAGCGATTTTACACGTTATACCCACCATCAATGCTCTTACCCAATGAGAAAGTGGAATTTCGAGCCTGGCTATGCTAATTCCAAGGCTTGTCACCCTAAGCTCTCATTGGCCAACAACTGAACCAATGAGCAGCGATTTTACACGTTATAACCACGGCGAGCCGCTCTCCGGTTTACATTGAAAGAAAACGACCAGAGAAGCGTGCAGCCGGCAGTAGACGTAGAGGTAAGTGTTCCAGTTAGACGCTATTTCGGCAATCAGAACCTTTGAATCTAAAATCTTCTAGAACACTTACTAAACGCCTCCCTCTTTTCTGATTCTTGTCTCATTTCTGACAGGGAACTAATACTCACGTCACTGGGGCAAGACTTAAGCGCCTCTGGTGAGACACAGCGCGTTTGAAAATAAAGTGCTGTGCATCGAGAAAGTTTGGCATTACATTGCCACCTTACCCAACAGGTATGACAACACAGTATACATTAGGGATAGGTTAGGCTTAATAGAGCACACCGGAGCGAATATTAAAATCCTCTCATGATATTAAATTGCAGGTAGATTCAACAACAAAACTAGAATACAAGCCAATTCAAAAGGGGCGGAAGGAACCATATGCGACCCGCTCTGCTATAAATTCCCAAGATATTAAGGACAAGGTAAATTTAAATTTGATATGTACAGCTCAAGTATCAGTGTAAGATGTCTCAGCCATTATATACAAATAGGGTAATTTTTCCCCTCTGTGTTTTATTATGTGTATCTCCCTACTAGGGACACTAACAAAGACATAGATCGAATATTCTCTACGAGTATCTACGGTCTGAGTAACACCGCCTCTCTAGAGCACGACCGTATTAACACTGTACATCGGTCCTTCACACTTCGGATGTAAATTACACGTTTACGTTTTTCTGACATTTGAAAGTTATCCCTCTGCATCAATGCTAAAACCAATATAAATGAATGGGTCATTGATACCTTAAATAATGAATTTAACCAATGATACCCAGGCATAAATAAGCATCAGGGGTAATAGCCTATCTATGTTTGGCGGTAAGAATAACGAGCTCCAGCTACTACAGGGGCTAGCCACACAGGGAACAAAAACATCATCATGGAACAAACCCTGCCCCCTGGGATTTTACAACAGCTGGCCTGAGATACATATGTAAATACCTGGCCTTACATTATGCTAGTAGGTTACCCCTAGAAACCAATATAGGATGCTCATGAACCAATACAAAAGAGAGATCCTTTATTAAAACTTGTGTCAGATCTGAAAGGCATAATGTGTTATAACTGTGTAGTCTCTTATGATGTTATGAAAACCTGCACCTAGAGATGGATTGTGAATATTAGTCAATCAATGTGAACAATAGAGTCTTTGTAAAAATGTAAACAGGCTTATGTTAATAACGAGTTCATTGCCATGTTACTGATTCCACTGTGTATCCATCTTTTAGGAACCTATGTACACTACGACAGAAATGTACTCTTTGTCTTGATAAAGGTGGATAGAAGTTCAACAAACCACCGAAACGCGTCGACGCCCTAGTACAGTGTGATTCGCGGCTCAAACACCGTTGTTGACATAATAATATCCCAATGTGCATAACACCGGTGTTTTAAAAGAATAACACAACACACACCCTGTATTGCACAAATTGTATGTCTTACTGTTGTTTCTGTCTGTTTTCAGCAATATTGCTGGTCAATATTGAATGTGGATTGTTATTTTACTGTTTTTTACAACCTCTTTTAATCTGTGCCAAGCAGCCAACTATGTTCTCTGCTTTTTTAATTTTACTGCATACAATAAATTCTGCCAGTTTTTTACTCCTAATTTAGTTGTTATAGTTATTGCTTTTTTCTTATTCATGGTGTTTATGTAAATGACCTTGTTCAAGGGAATTGCTCTTTTATATTGGTTGGTGAACCCCATTTCCCTTGACTTCAGTTAAGGGGTACCTCTCCTATTTTTACCAGTTGTTTCATTATGACATAGTAGATAGTTATAATTTGTGGCTATTTGTCAATATTTAAACATTTATATCTGGAAAAATTTTATTGCATGTTGTTCGCTTTTCTCTGGAACGTCAGAAGCTTGTTTTTAGAAACAGATAGATTATAACAAATATTGCTCCTTTTCTGGCTCCTTTCACCTTATATATAGTGACTTTTTATATTATAATATTGACACTGTACTTCGCTTGACAGGTGTTGCTAACCCGTCGACGCAAACCCTAAACATTTACAATCAACGTCACAATCTTCCCCTTGTTATTCTGTTTTCCCCTAGAGATCACATACTGTTAATATGTATATAATAACATTAACAGTCTTGGTCATCTTAGTGGAGTTCACGATCCGTCGTCACAAAGAGTAACGATAAGTAAGCAACGTTACCGGCTTGCGGTTTTCAGTCTATTTTCCCCTAGTGATCATGTTCTGTGAAAATATATACATATTATTATTCTCACCGTCATGATCTCAGAGGAGTTTATGACCCGTCGCCACGAAGATCAAACTTTTTCACCTCCCGGAGAAAATAAGTTCAGTAAATAATTACCGCTCGAAAGTATTTCATTATGGATGTTCTGTTAAATACATAACTTTATTTTCCTTTTCTTTTTACTGTAACAATGGTATCAATCGTTATATTATAATAGATTGTCCTATTGCTACAGAAGAGGAATGGGAGATTTTTCAGCGCCATCTGTAATATAACTTTCAAATATTAACAAGCATTTACAATGCAACGGTCTCGCCTTTGCAAAAGTTAGAGCTATTGGCATTGTAAATGACAAATTTTTTATGTATGTGTTTGTTATGAAAACAGTTAAATAAATGGCATTGTCATTTATAATGCCAATAGCTTAATTTCTCGCAAATGTGAGACCTATTGCATTTGCAACCACACACACACACACACACACACACACACACACAGAGCCACACACAGAGATCTGGTGGATGTGGTGGTGTTGGATGTGGTGGTGGTGGATGATGTGGTGGTGGATGATGTGGTGGTGGTGGATGTGGTGGTGGATGTGGTGGTGGTGGATGTGGTGGTGGGTGTGGTGGTGGTGGATGTGGTGGTGGTGGATGTGGTGGTGGTGGTGGTGGGTATGGTGGTGGTGGATGTGGTGGTGGTGGATGTGACGGTGGATGTGGTGGTGGATGTGGTGGTGGATGTGGTGGTGGATATGATGGATGTGGTGGTGGATGTGGTGGTGGTGGATGTGGTGGTGGTGGATGTGGTGGTGGATGTGGTGGTGGTGGATGTGGTGGTGGTGGATGTGGTGGTGGTGTAGGTGGTGGTGGTGGATGTGGTGATGGTGTTGGATGTGGTGGTGAATGTGATGGTGGTGGATGTAGTACATGTGGTGGTGGATGTTGTGGTAAATGTGGTGGTGGATGTAGTGGATGTGGTGGTGGATGTGGTGGTGGATGTGGTGGTGGATGTGGTGGTGGTGGTGGTGGATGTGGTGGTGGTGGATGTGGTGGTGGTGGACGTGGTGGACGTGGTGGTGGTGGCTTTTTATGGCTGTGGTGGATGTGGTGGTGGATGTGGTGGTGTTAGATGTAGTGGATGTGGTGATGGATGTTGTGGTGTATGTGGTGGTGGTGGTGTATGTGGTGGTGGTGGATGTGGTGGTGGTCTTTTAATTACTTAAAGTCCAGCCATACATTGACAACAATGTGCGTGTCGAGTGGGAAGTCCGCTGAAAGTTTACTTCCCAGACCATTAACAATAACAGAGCCCTTATTGAAATAGGCATGTGCTGGTGGCAGTAACAAAGCCACCTGTCCGTAAACACTGAAAGCACCTGGTTTTAAACCCAACCCATATTTAACCTCCCAGACACCTACAGCCATTAAACGTGCAATATTTACAGCAGCCTATTTTTCCATGATATGAAGTGAGGGTTTGCCACAGAAAAGATTGTTTGTTTTCCCTATTGGTTTTCACTGGGTTGAGCAGTGAGCTAAGATGGGCCAAACGAGAAATACAAACGTTTGACCCACGGGCCATTAGGAACAGCTGGTTGTTGAAAAATAACTTCGCTCTGCAAAAAAAACACAAGACTTTTAATTTTCACAGCTGTGAGAGCAGGGTGGAGCTCGCCGCCGATCTTGGGGTAAAACCAATGGAGCTGACGAGACCAGGCAGTGAGTGCTCAGCACTTCGAGCCGAGCTAGCCGCACACTGCTCTTGGGGTGAAAACATGGAGGATGACAAGAGCGGGTGCCTATAAAATGAAGACATCCATCAAGCAGAGACTGTGCTAACGAAAATGTATACTTACTCGTGCCGCCTGGCAGACTGAAGGCTCTGAAGCAGGGAAGAGTCAGGGATCCTCCAGGGCCAGGACTCTCGCAGATCACCCCCACCGTGCCACGTGCAGAGTCTGGACACCTAACTCCCCGGCTAAGTTGGTCCGTGTAAGCAACCGAGAGGAGGGGAGAGTCGTGGCTGCCTGCAGCCAGCGTTGCTCTGCTGTTACTGCCCGAGCTCAGATTTCCCGCAGCCTGCCTGCCTGCCGCAGGAGCTCTCACAGGACACAACCTGCAAAAACTTGTTTAGAGCGGCGCTGAAGAGGGGGCTCATAGTAATGCATAAAATGAGTTAGTAGAAAAGTGACGGGTAGGAAGAGCAGTCTATGTTACCAACGAGTCGGCCTGGAGCTAGCCTTGGAAGAGACGCGGGAGGGCAGGAGCGTGACGCCGTAAGCGTGCACATTGGCGTTCCCTGCGGCTCGCACATTCACAGACCGGTGTCTGCTCGTGCACCGGTCTGTGCCACTTGGGGAGGCAACACAGCGACAATAAGACTAGCTAGCGGCAGCGCTTCGCG
Organism: Lissotriton vulgaris; assembly: GCF_964263255.1. Classification (NCBI taxonomy): domain Eukaryota; kingdom Metazoa; phylum Chordata; class Amphibia; order Caudata; family Salamandridae; genus Lissotriton; species Lissotriton vulgaris. The sequence goes on from NC_141700.1 coordinate 284,753,420, forward strand.
CTGCAACGCCAGGCGAGCCCTAAAAAGTACTTGATCAGATATTTTTAGATCTATTAAAATATAGATATCATGCATACTTTGTTACTTTAAATATTTAATTAACCCTACATTTCTGAATGTAATTTTCTAATTTCTATTCCTATTTGCGGTTCCTATTCACCTTCTCCCTAAAGAATATATAGGACCTGTACTATATATTATAAGAGTACCATTCTATATATTCTTTAGTGAGTATGTGATTTATTAGCGGAACAGTCTGCAACCTGTAAGCACTACGTCAGCACGTTTCTGAATTGTACAGAATACAAATTTGAAAAATAATAATGCAATCATTTCTATGTAATATGAAATAATTTCTATTTAACTGTGTTTTATTTGTTCTCTTGATCTGAGATAATGTAGTGTGGGAATATTTGTTGTAACACTTCTATTCTACTTTATCTAAAAATAAGTGATGCCGTCTTACATCATCAAGAATGTGGGGCAACACTTTTACAAACTGTAGCACCAAAAACAAGAATATAGCCACGCTTAACTGATATTTTATGAAATTCCATTTTTAATTGTCACCCCTTTCATATATACAGAGACAGTTTCTAAAGAAAGTTTATTTGTATTTGCTTAATAAAAACTGCTTCAAACCTAGACTGAAATTTTTGCTGCACAACCACACCTCCCCATCAGGAAAGTAAACACCACATTATAAGTAAATAGTACTCCTAAAAAGTATGTCATTGTGTGGACCTCAAACCCCGGAAACAACCACCCCTCGGAGATTTCTGTATTGTTTGACAAGGGCTCGTGGCCCTCTGCCTGGTGCCCTCGAGAGCCCTGGAGACCACCACGCCCAGAACCGGTTCCTGCAGTGTCCCGGGATGCCTACCCCCGGGATACTGCTGTTGGCTATGAGAAGGCATGCGGCTCCCGCCCTCCCATAGCAAACTTAGTTTGAACTTTGAAAGACACAACAGTGAAATCTGTTCTCACTTTCAAAATCCAAACAAGATTGCATTTCCACATGCATCTCCCCATGTGTAAAAACAATGCCGGTGTTCTATAGAGGAGTGGACCCCATCGAGCTGTGTACCCCTTTCACACAGCGCTTGTGTATTAATGGGGGGGGGGGGGGGGGGGGGGGGGGAACAGCCACTACAACGCGCTCATTAGCACGCGTGATCGTCACCACGAAGCCATTAGCACGCATATGGCTTTACCATGCATGCCTTTACCAAGCATGCTTTTACAACTAGTATACATTTACCACACGTTATAAAGGCATAAGCATGGTAATGACCTTGTGGTGATGGTCACGCGTTGTAATGGCTGTGCCTTACGTGCTTCAAATTAGTTTTTAAGTATGCGTGTGACCAAGTCTGATAAGATCGGAGGCCAAGGACAAACACTGACTGGTGTCTGTGGCAGGAAATCTCATGGATCACAGAGAAGATAGGCGGGGGGTAAAATGAAAGTAGCAGGTATAATAAATATAACAGAGGAAAACTACTAAAATGGCGGAGGACGGAGTATGTAATCAACGCTTGGCGCCTCAGCAATACATTTCAAATAAATATAGATAGCGTATGATTATTAATATAGTACAAAAGTGTAGCAGCGGAAGAGGCACACGGCCCGGAAGAAGAAAGCGGCAAATTTAATACCTGAAATGAAGAGAGGTTTGCTTGGCGAACTTGAAGAAAAAGAAAGAAGCGTGGGCTTGGAGTACAACTGGTGCAGAAATAAAACAGAAAGTTTTACATACTATCATAGAAATATAGCTCTTTTTTTGACCAATAAGGTTAGTTCTGAAAAGAACTGGGTTTTTTTAGCCCCAAAGCCCCCAAGGTCCCGGCTGGCTCCCAGCGTCCTTCGAGAGAGGGCATTACTTTTCGTCAAAGAGAGCAGCTTACATGCTGCTCTCTCTGACGGAAAGCAATCTCCTTTCCTACTTGAAAGAGAAAGCAGTTTAACTTGCTCTCTTTCAAATTCGAAAGCGGTTTCTTGTGGTAGAGTGGGAGCCGCAACGCTCCTATCCTACCATAGCAAACAACAGTGTCCCGTGGGTAAGCACCCTGGGACACTACAGAAGCCGTCCCCAGGGCCATCAAAGGCTCCAGGAAGGGGGCCGCGTGCCCCCCCCTCCCAACATTAAAAAGCCCTGAGGGGTGGTGGTCCCCGGTACTGGGTGGTCCGTCCCCCCTATTTTCTATATTAAAGCCCCAGACAGGTAGCAAGCCCCGGGGTGTGTTTTACTGTTTTGTTGTGACTCGGTTCTACCGAGACACAACATGGCTGCTAACACTTCTTGGTTTGGAGTGTTGACAGATAGTTGACAACCAATCAGCATTCAGCTCGTGCTCGTAATTGTACGATTTATGGTACACTTACTGTACGCGTACGGTACTTCGTCTCTAGATATCACTATGATTTTACTTTTGATTTTCTCAGGAGCTACTGAACAGATTTACACCATTTAACAAAAAGCACAATCGGCGAACCAAACTCTACCTTTTTGCCAAATTTGGTGTAATTCCGTTCAGCCATTCGGGCTGTAGCCCTGGCTAAAGGTCCTATGGAAAATTGCATGGGGAAAGCACGTTTTGGGACTCCCCTTTTTTCTCTGCCCCCCACTTGACGAATCACCCCCAAACTTTCAAGGAAGGAGCGGAGCGGAGCAGGCCATTTTCTTGGAGCATTTCGCGAAGATTTGTCCACCAGCGCCAAAGTTATTCCAAATAGAATGTTGTGGATTTCCTATGGAAACTAGGTCCTAACTATAACTACCTACTGGCGACCAAAAGTAGGATATATATACATATATATATATAACATCGCACTCGCGATGGGCTTTTAAGTCCTGCCTCAGTGGGCGTAAACACCTCGTGCATTGTGGTTAATAGAGTTCAATCTTGTTTCAAATCCACAGTGGGTGCTGTTATTAACCTCCACAATTTCAAAATATGTGCCACAGTGGGGTGCCGCAGACACACCAAGTTAGTGTCCTGCGGCACCCCACTGTGTCACATATTTTGAAATTGTGGAGGTTAATAACAGCACCCACTGTGGATTTGAAACAAGATTGAACTCTATTAACCACAATGCATGAGGTGTTTACACCCACTGAGGTGGGACTTAAAATCCCATTGCGAGTGCAATGGAAATGTTGCTGTTTTCTCCTGCAGAGCCAAGCCAGAGATCAAGGGCTGATGAGAGCCCGAACGCGTATTTTGTAATTGGAGATTTTTGAGCTGTAACCCACGAAGGTCAATGTCTTGCAGTCCTGCAATAAATAGTGGATACTTTGAACGTTGTGTGTGGCACTCTCAAATGTTTGAGCACCTTCATTTGGAATATATATCACAGTATTTTCATCCAGTGTAAATCCAATCCTATAGGAAAGGTGAAGCGCCAATCCAAAGTTATTTGTGCCAGGTATTTTTATTTTCAAGCACCCGGCATCGCCGCCATGACGCGTTTCAGCCCAACCTGGGCCTTGATCACATGACATATATACACATATTAACCTATAGGTCACTCCTATGGCAGGCCTTGACAATCCTGGAGGCAGAGTGCTTGGTTTTGTGTGAGAGGGTGCCCTAGCATGAGCTGAGCCCCTCTGCAGCTTTCGGAACCATCTCCTTGTAGCGGTTCTATGATATAGCCATACCATATACTCTCAAGTGCATTATAATCATCACGGTTAATGATAACTTTGGTTTGGCTTTATCAAACCATGTCATGTAAGGTGTCAAACACTTTGGAATACTACCCCCCCCCCGCCAGTCCTGGCGGCGGGGGTAGCATTCCACCCTTCTAGAGGGAGAAGACATGTAGTTACTGGTAAACCCAGTTAAAGTAAAACAGAGCCTCAGCATCACAAAATGGATGCTGCTGCCATAGACACGAGTCTGCCCTCCTGCTGCTGGACGAAACTCTGGCAGGGGAGGCCTGGACAATACGTTTCCTGTCCAGGGAGGAGCTGGCACCTCCTTAGACAGTCTTTAGTGTATTGGGGCAGGGTGGGTTGCATTCAGTGAATGCTTTTCAGACACTGCCTGGGGCACACAAGGTGCTCCATGCATTTCCCAGTTCAAACCGGTTGCTGGGGCACTCTGCCCCAGCTCTGGTGCGAAAATGGACAAAGGGGAAGGGGTGTAACCACCCCCTCCCCTGGCCCTCCCATAGGTTGGGCCATAGAGTTAGTCCATCCCCTATTTTTACTATAAAGATAGAACCGCAGCCCCTAGGTCTTTAGATTGGTAACTACACAAAATATCGAATTCAAAATATAGAATGGACAAAATATCGAATGGACAGAATATAGTGGTGAAAAAATATCGAATTGAAGGTAAGTAATTTAATATCGATGTTTAAAATATAGAAAGTCAAAATATCGAATTTTTTAAAGTGTTTTGTATGTTAGTATATGTGTGAAAAGTGTATATTATTTTTGTAATTTATTTTAAGTAATTAATTTTATGTTATTTAATTTTTGCATAATTTAATTCTGTAGCGGGTTGTGGGTTTACAGGGGAATAGGGTGGGAAGTAATTTAATTATATTAAAAAAATATATTAATTTTAGAAATTACTGATTATTTTTAATTTAATTTTGCGTTTTAGTTCTGTAGCGGGTTGTGGGTTTAGAAGGGAGTAGGGTGGGAAGTAATTTATTTGTAATTAATTAAATATTTTTATTTATTTATTAGTATTCATTTTGAATTAATTGGTAATTAATTTTTAATTGGTAAATAATTTTTATTAATTGATAATTATGTTAATTGTATTAATGTATTTTCTGTAGCGGGTTGTGGGTTTATAGGGGAATAGGGTGGGAAGTAGTTTAATTGTAATTAATTAAATGTTTTTATTTATTGGTATTCATTTTGAATTGGTAATTAATTTTTAATTGGTAATTAATTTTGATTAATTGATTAATTGATAATTATGTTAATTTTATTTTATTTTTCTGTAGCGGGTTGTGCATTTATAGAGGAATAGGGTGGGAAATATTTTAATTGTAATTAACTACATATTAAAAATACTTTGTATCGATAATTAATTTACTGTTAATTAATTATTAATTAGTATTAAATTTTATTTGTTTTTGTTATTGAAAATTAATTAGTTAATTATGAATAGGTAATTAATTTGAATAACTAATATTTATTTGTATTTTTAATTGATTCATTATTACATAATATTAAATTGGTAATTTATTTTCATTAATTTTGTATTGGTATTGATATTTAATTTATTTTTATTAATATATTAAATCATTACTATCCCTACTGTTGCACTCTCTGGAGTGGGAATAGTAATTTTTACCCCTACGCTATCCAATGCTTTCCCTACTGTTGCACTCTCTGGAGTGGGAATACTAATTTTTACCCCTACGCTAACCAACGCTTTCCCTACTGTTGCACTCACTGGAGTGGGAATAGTACATTTTACCTTCCCTCTATCCTATGGTAAAAATAATGTATATTTTTTATTAATATTACTTTAATATATATATGTATTAAAAAATTAAATTATATGTTTTTATAACAAATTAATTTTTAAATAATTGTAAGGTTATTTAAGTATTTTTAAGTATGTTTTAGTGAATTATATTCATTATTTCATTAATTTTAAATTACTTTTAAGACATTTAAAAATTCGATACTTTGACTAACTATATTTTTTACAACAATATTTTTGATTCAATATTTTTGTACTTACCTGTTTGTAGATAGGAATTCGATATTTTTGCATTCTATATTTTGGCATCGATATTTTGGTAAGTCTATATTTTTGTATTCGATAATTTGTCAGTGATCCCTTTAGATTACCCTGGACGAAACTCTGCAACCTAAACCTCTGACCTTCGACATTCCATATCGACTGGAAGACGGAGGAAATCTCCCTTGTGGTCAAGGAGTGACCACCCGGTTTAAACAGGCACCAACTGCATCTTTGCTGGTCTGCATTTTCGAGGCTCCCGCTGGATCCCGAAGAATCTGTGACACAGGACACAGACTTCCAGACATCTCTGAAGCTGACCCAAGCTCCCAGCAAAGCTGAGACCCGTAGCTGACACGAGGGACGTGGGACCGGAACTCCTGGACATCCTGCATTTTGCAAACTGCACCTATTTCCCGAGGTATCCCGAAGTTGTGCATTGGGGTGCTTGAAGCCCCGAGCACCTTTTTCACCGAAGCTCAGAGGCCCACCCTCCACGAGTGTCCCGTGGGCCCGCTTTGTGCATTTCATCTCGACGCGTCTTCGTGGTTCCTAGTCCGTTGACTAGTGAGACCCCAAGAAGACCAATCTTTGATTCACTTTGCTTTCCTGGTTGCTCCAGGCTTGCTCCAACTTCCCTTTAAAGGAGAAATTCCTCAGACCTTGCTGGTCTGCACCGAAGCCAATCTCGACATCCTGCGTGGATTGCGTTTGCCAAGGGTTGTTGGGTCCAATCCAGATACCGACACCACAGTCAACTAGATCCTTCGTAGGACAGCTCGAATCCAGCTCCTGGTCATTGTCGACGCCTCCTGGACCACGTGGCGAAGGGACAAGCTTCACCTTTTCACCTGAAATCACCTGACATTGGCTGGCAGCTTCCCATCGCCATCCTGGTCACTGGCTAGTGACCCAGACTCTGTCCCTTCTGCTTTCAGGTTCTTCAGATCTTCAATCCACCCTTTCATCAACCCGGACACTTTTCCTCTGGTCGCCTGCAGCATTTCTTCGCAGCTCTCCATTGGAATCGACGACGAAACCCGACACAAAAAGACACCTATGCTCCCGGCTTCCCTGGGTGAGGTAACACGAGTACTCTGGTGCTCCCGTGGGTATTGACTCTCCAAGTGTCCTAGTCTAAAAGGGCTCCATCGCAGTTCCCCTCATTGTGCCCTTAATCTTAAAAACATTAACTTGTTTGTTTCCCATAGAAAGTCAACGGTAACCCGCGGCTGTGCTTAGACACTGCACGCGTCTCCCGTGGGCCTCCTGCATCCTAACCTTTGGTTGTTCCTAGAAGCCCTAGCGATTCCACAGGCCCTAGGTCTGCTTTCTATTCCACACATGGTTCTTATACCACTATTTTAGTATATGGTTTGTGAGGCCCCTTGGGCATAACGTATACTGTGCAACTTATCGTATGCTAATTAAGTTCCTTGTATTGTACTTTTACCTCTGACCTCATAAAGAGTGCAGAGGGGTTGTGTTTAGATTAAATACATATATATTTGATATATACCTTGTGTGGTGTGCTTTCATTCGGTACTCAAGAGATTATAAATGGTAAAACAACTTGCTTAACTCGCCTCTAAGTCTTAGCCTGAAGGCTGCTCTCCACAGCTACCACTTGGATAGCTTTCTATAAGGTTGACTTTACAACCTACCATCAATAGGGGTCGTTTGGACTGGTGCAAGGTGCCCACTAGAATAATGGACATCATATACCAGGCCAACTTCTCACAATGGTGCCGCGACGGGCTTAGCTGGAGGGATGAGGAGATCACTGCAATCAGCCCTACAGTTAGTTTAATTTGAAAGGACAGGTTACACAATTGAAAGCTTTGACAGAGCACACAACTCCAGAGCTCATGTGGACCTTTAAAAATGGTTTGTAAGCGCTGACAGTGACTGTGCTTTACTTGACCTGTGCTGCCCTCTATCGTTCCCGGTGGTCAAAGAGGTCACTTGTTTGTCTGGTAATGCAGTGGCTGAAGTCTGTGCAGACCTTCACTTATTCTACTAAAAAAAAATCGAGAAGAGGGTCTGCCACCAAGTCTTTGTTCGGCTTGTTTAGATTGTTAATTTCTACAAGAGGTGCACCTTACCACAGAGTTTGCTGTGGTAGGAATAACATCTCTGTGTTGCAAGAAACACGACTGTCTGTCCTGTTTATTTTTCATTGATAGGACATTAACTTTGTTACATTATTCTCTTTTTCTGTGATATGCAGACATACTTTCATTGCATATCACAAGCAAGCAGCCCTCAGAGGTATTTTACATCGGTGTGATATGTACACACTTGATTAATTCTCATAAATTAATTGTGCATTCCACAGAAATCTGTTAGAAAGTGCTCTTATATGAAATGTACAGAGCATACGTAAAAAGCTGTGCTGCGCTCAGAAATAGGATAAGTGTATCAAGGACTAAGGGAGCTGCATCAGTCTTTGTAGTTTACTCATCGTATTGCTGCTTTTAGTGATTCCTGACTCGCATGTAAATACTGCTCCTAAACAGGGCCAAAAGTCTCAATTAAAATTGCACATAACAAGAGACATGCAGTACATACATCACTGCAGCTGTGTTTGTGTGGGAAGGGCTTTGCCTTCACTCAATCCTCCTTTTTCTAGGGTTGTAATATTAGCTTTTCTCCCTATAAGACCACTGTGTGATGATATACCACTTTCTCTATGCTGCCTCTTGTGGGTCTTGGTATGTTTTAAGGCCTTTACTGGGTAACAGAACTTTTCTGTTAATTCTCATGCCTAAGGGAATTAGATGACTCCATGTAAGTAGGGACACAATGCTCTAGTCCTAGGATTTTCTGTTAGTTCAAATGATGCGCGCCAGGACTGCAATTCACAGAATGTAGTAGGTTCGTTGTTGAATGAAAACCTACAACAGAAGCCAGGCATCCTTGGTAACATGGGATTATCTAGTCACCGTACTGATGCCTGTCATTAGATCTCCGTTTTCTCATCTCCAACTAGATTATGGGATCTCTTCTCTATATACCAGATGGGGTTGTAGGGCATAGTCAACCTGCAGTCACAGAAGCAGTGCTTATGGATACATAGAGCTGTCAGAAGCGGCTGGAACCCTCCCCCTCATGTCTCCGTTCAGTAATGTGCCTGTCGGCCCGGGTCCAACAGCAGCAAAATGGTTCAAGCACAACACCATTGAACAGTTCCCCGATTCCCTCTTTGTTGATCAATCCCATAATAAGTGCCTAGGGAAGCTCAAAAATGACTTCATTTTTTACACTCACGATTTCCCTTCCTGGTCCACCAGCTTCTTCAATTCCCTCAACGTATCCACCTCCTGCTCATCTATCCCGCATGGAAAGCGGCTTAAAATGTCCCCCTCCGCCAGCTTTAATGGCTCTCTTACCATTACACTTTAGAATAATGGCACGGTCATGATACAAGCTACAGACTCCTGTCTCTCTCTCTCTTTGACCATCTCTTCCACTCCCTTCATCCAACCCATTCAAATATCATCTCCCTAGATTCTTCCTTGAGCTCCTCTCCTTTCTCCCTTTCTCCCCCCCTGACTCCCCGATACTCCATCAGGCCGCGTTCCCGAGAGTCACAGGCCTACCCTTTATTTCCTCCTACTTTTGCTCCCTCATCTCCCATTCTTCCCCCTTCCCATTATGTTCCTCCCCCTATCCAGTCTGCTTTGCCTCCGACATCCACTCCCCCTCCCCACCCTGCACCTGCCCGAGTCACTAACGCTTTTGCCTCGCCCTATTCCAACCAACCACCCCACTTCTTAATCAACCTGTTTTACAACCAGATCTACCGATCAACTTTCCTTACCTTCCCCCTTCCCTCCCCCTCTCACCCCATCCCTTTCCGCTCTTTCCTGTACCCCGTACCCTAAATACTTCTCTTCCACCTTCCTTCTCTCTTCAACCTCCCCTCCCTCTTCCTTTGCTTGCCAACCATGTCTCAGCCCTCTCACCTCATCCCTTCCCGTCCTTCCCTGTCCCCTGTAACCTAAATTCTTCTCTTCCACCTTCCTTCTCTCTTCAACCTCCACTCCCTCTTCCTTTGCTTCCCAACCATGTCTCCCTCCTCGACAATTCCTTCCTCGTTTCTCCCTCTGACCTTGCAGTCCCTTACTCCCTCAGTTTCCATCTAGCCCAATCCCCCCAACTCCACCTGTTACCTGTTCCCCTTCATCCACCGTTCATAACCTACAGTATCTGTCCAGCACCATCCTCTCTCTTCACCCCATACTCATTGCCTTCCTGGGACCCCCCTCCTTCCCCCGCCTGTTCAGCCCCTTCTCCTCTTTTCTCCATGTACCTTTGGCATTCATCTAACCCCCTGTGCCCCCTCCATGTTCAGCCTCTACTCCCCTCGTATCCCCTTACTTTTGGTCTTCATCTGACCCCCCTCCTACTCCTCAACTTTCTCCTATTGATGATCTCTACTCCTCCCCACTGTTCAACACCAGTACAAATGTCTCTTCCCACCACTGCTTTACCATCCACTCCTATCGCTCACCACCATCCCCCACCTTCTACTCTTGCTCCCCAAATCCCCACCCATTCCCCCACCCCTCCCCTCCCTCCGCACTTCCTCCCTTATCCCGTTCCCCCACCTTGCCCCGTCCTCCCTCACTCCCTGTTCTCCCTCCAGTTTCCCACTTCTCCATCCCTCCACGTCCTCAATCACCCTCTGCACCACCTCCTTTATCCTGTTCCCCCACCCCTCCCTGTCCCCCCTCACCCTCTGCACTCCCTCCCTCATCCATTGTGCCACCCAACACTCTGTGCTCAGCTCTCCTCTCCCTGGAAAACAAACTTGATTCTCTCATCTCTTCTATTTCCCAGCTTGTAGCGTCCATCTTACTTTTAAGCACCAAGTTGTCCCCCTTCCCTAATATCCTCCCGAGGAGTTCAGTGTTCCTGCGCACCAATAAAGCCAACCACAGTCTGTCCTCTACAGACATCTCCAACTTACTAGCCAGCTACAAGACCACCAGCGTCACCCCCCCTCCACCTTCCTCTCCTAAGAATTCTATGCAGTTCACTATTCAGACCATCTCCTCTGTCAGATCCTACCAGCCTCCCTCGTACCGGGCACCTTTATTCAAGAATCTCATCCCTATCTCCCTTAACAGCCCTAACATTCCGTCACCAAAACGGTTGCATCAGAACTGCACTGCTTGCTCCACAACTGAAAATCTGCAATCAAACACAAATTGGAAATTTCTGACATTATCACCCTCCAGAATCTTAACATGCTCTTCCTCACTGAGACCTGGTATAATGACTCCTCTCATACTCTGTTTGATCTTCTGGTACCCACTGACTACTCTATCCTCAGAAATGACAGATCAGACAAAATTGGGGGCGGTGTCGCTATAATTTTCAGGAATTCCCTTCAAATGAAAACCTTCCCTACCATCCTTTTTCGTACATTCGAATGCCTATCACTAGAACTGCAAATACATCATGGCTCACCATTTAGATTCCATGCCATCTACCACCCGCCCGGAAACTGCTCTGCCTTTGAGGAGGAACTTACTGACTTCATCAGTTACCAATTTTCTCAAAGTGACATGCCGAACTTCCTGGGTCATCTTAATCTCCATTGGGGCCCTTTGGAAGACTTGGCTGCCAACAAGCTTGCCACCTTTCTCTCAGCTAACGATCTATTCCAACATTGCTCGGAAACCACTCATTCCAAGGGCTCAATTTTGGATCTTGTTATATCCAAAGCAGACCTGCTGACCACTGCTCCCACTTTCCATGTAGACTGGTCTGACCACTTCCTTGTTCCCTTCCGTTTTCATCTTTCGCAAGTTATAAGGCTCGGTCAACCTAAAAGAGCTACTACCTGGTTCCGCAACACTAAAAACATTGATCTTGACACTTTTTGTGACTCTGCTATGCGGTCACTTCCTAGACTTGACCCTAACATGGATGTCAACGTTCTCACCTCTCAGTGCCTCTCAGTCCTAGCTGTCGAAATTGGCAAGGTAGCTCCACTCCAAAGCAAAAGGAAAAGACCCACCCCCTCAGCACCTTGGTTCAATAAAGCTCTCTACGATGAAAGGAAACACCCTAGAAGCCTGGAGAAACATTGAAGAAAATCTCCTTCCACCTCCAATCTCTCGGTTACGTTCAGCAAGATCTAAATACCACAACCACATCTTCCACGAAAAAGCATCACATTTCAGATCCCTCCTCGACTCAGCCAAAAACAGACCCAAAAAACTTTTTGACCTCATCAAAAACCCTAACTGTTCTCCCCCAACTACTAAGCCTGAGGACTCCACAAAGAGAGCACCCGATTTAGCTATTTTCTTTGATGAAAAGGTCAAACCCCTGGTGAATCAGGTCGCCCACCACACCCCCTTTGAGGAGCGGAAATCCTTAGTCACCTGGTAACACTTTGACATCATCTCGGAAGATGAACTCCTCAAATGCATCCTCGAAACCAAACCATCCAACCATTCTTCTGACCCCATCCCTAGAGTCTTCGCCATCGATTTCTACACCCATACTCTCTCTTACTGGACAAGGATAGTTAATCTCTTCCTCAGTCATGGCACCCTCCCAGTCGCCCTTAAATCAGGTCAGGTTACCCCTCTTCTAAAAAAACCTCAGCTGATGCGAACGACCTCAACAACTTCCGCCCTTTCACCAACTTCCCTTTTCTTTCGAAAATCACCAAAAAATGTGTTGCAAAACAACTTGCCCTACATAGTATGGACAATAATCTCCTCGACGTTTTCCATTCTGGCTTCATCCAAAAATGCAGCACTATAACAGCCCTGCTGCAAGTGATAGATGATGCGCTGCATATACTCAACTCTGGGGAATCGTGTCTTCTGATTCTTCTAGACCTCTCTGCAGCCTTTGACAATGTTAATCATAGCAACCTCCTCAACACTCTTCAACAGAGAATGGGATTGGATGGCACAGTGCTGAAATGGTTTGCCTCTTTCCTTTCGGACAGATCCCAAATGATTAAGATAGCGAACAGTCTTTCATCTCCATTTGCGGTAGGTCAAGGCGTCCCTCAAGGTTTTATCTTGGCACCCGCCTTGTTTAATCTCTACCTGGAACCATTGGGGAAGCTCCTAAGCAAATCTGGGATCCATTACCATCTTTCTGCGGATGGCACTCAAATCTACCTCAAGGTGTCTTCCGCACACAATCTCTCCTACTCAACTCTACTCTCAACTCCATTCACAACTGATGTTAGCCCAGCAACTCATTCTAAATCCCTCCAAAACTGAATTCCTCCTCCTTTCTACCTCTCTCTCACCTCCTCCCATTCAATCGTGGATGGATCAGCTGAACTTACTCAACAACAAACCCATCGTTGTCGACAGCGCTAAATCCCTAGGTGTCATACTTGACAAAAGACTCAACCTAATCTCCCACGTCAACTCTATTGCCAAAAACGCACAATACCAGTTGCGCCTTCTGTGGGGGATCCGTTGGTTTTTCCCCTGGGAAAGACTTAAAAACCTTGGTACAAACGCTGGTTCTCTCAATACTAAATTATTGCAATTCTCTTCTGACGAGCCAACCTAAATCTCACCTTTCTTCTCTCAAATCCATCCTCCATTCAGCTGGTCAATTCACTACAGGGTCTAAATGAAGTGACCACGTCACTCCTATCCTGTCCTCTCTACGATGGCTTCCAATTGAGGCAAGAACTAGCTACAAAACTGCCTGCATCAGGCATAAAGCCTTGCGAACGTCCTCCCCTCGGTACCTGGCAAACAAACGGAAATTGTCCGGAGGCTTGCGACCCTCGCGCAATGCGTAAAAGCTTCTGCTTGAGCGCCCCGCAGCTTCAAATGGGAAAGATCGATGGCACAATCCTTCTCAGGCAATGCAGTGAGAATCTGGAACTTACTTCCCCCATTGCTCCGTGCCACCTCCTCTACCCGATCTTCAAAGCTGATCTCAAATCTCTCCTCTCTCAAAGACACTTTCTGAATTAATACTTTCATCCTCAGGCCCCTCTATTGGAAGTTCACTCCTCATTGTAAATGTGTTTTTTTTTTCCTGTTCATTCCTCACTCCTGCGTGCTTTGTTGGATTTTGTGATTATGTAACCTTCCTTTTTAGTCTCCTGTTTTTCTTTGTAATGTTTTATTGTGTTCCACTGTTCTCTTGTAACGTAACTGGCTCTATTGTACAGCGCTCTGACACCTTCGGGTAATGTCCGCGCTTTGTAAAAATGCAATAAATAAAAAATAAACGACTTTACTTTCAGCACTGATGCGCAGCATCACTGTCAACAGAGCCTTTAGATCTGTGACAGGCTGCCTACGGCTGGTGTAATCTGGTGCCTGCTGCAGGGCTGGGCATGTAGGTGCCCCTCGCCAAATGAGGAGGACTGCTCAGCTCGGGTTAAAGGTTTTTTATTAGGGTTGAGGCTGCTATACTAGCCTTGAAATAATAACATACAGCCTGGCTGTGACCTATGTGTGCCTCAGCCTCACTCTCGGGTGTAATTTCTAAAATGTATATTGGTCGCGAGAAAGTGTCACTCATAATCGTTAAATTATCACTCATAATGACACTAAAATTATGAAAATGTCACACATAGCAATCTGAAACCCTGGCAGCTATGCATTCACTACCCTCGGTAGCTCCTTCTTCGTTGACCCCTCACTTCATTTCATCTGTTGTACGGCAGAGCGTTTAACAATAAGAGTTTAAAACACCAATCGAAATGAATGTAAACGATACATAAACATCACAAGGTGTGCACTCTTTTTGTGGACCGAACACGCACAGGTATAATTTTGTAGCACAATCTAGTGATACTCAAATACCTATTAAATTCTACAACGCGTGCCCTTTGCTCTTGATACACGGCAAACCTCTCGAATAAGGAGGAAGTGTCGAATGTGAACCTTACCTCCCACCACACGAGTGATTAGCTTAAAAATCCAATCCGAAAGGCTCAGGCATGTAAGTAGCTTTAAAACAAGGAAGGGGAGACTACTGACAAACTCTGTGAAACGATACTGCACATTATGGGCGGTACCAACATATCTTATTGGCTTACTTCCTCCTGGTAAACCCATCAATTGGTTGGGAAATATGACGCGCTCAGTTAATAAAACATCTACCAAAAAGAAAACAGTTTCATTTGATACGGAGTACTGACCCGGAAAAGACCGCCCTGCCGCTCAGGAAGTGAATGTTCAAGCGCACTTGGGCCGGCGTTGTGTACTATCTGGAAGCCTCTTTAGCAGTGTTTCTATTCTATGGCTGTCTTCGGGACTCCTCCCACACTATTAGCTTTTGAGCTGCGCTCCTCAGCGCTGCAGACAGGAAGCTTCTTCTCAGCCCCTGGCGCTCACTGATTACAAACGTTTTTTTAACTTTCCTCATACGAATGAACAGAACATACCAGCAGCACGTCCAGCGAAGCTGCTTTTACTACTGTTCTTATCTGTGGCGTGACCGAGGGCCGCATTGTTGCGTGAATCTGGGTGTAGGGAAAGCGAAGCCTGTACATTTAGTTGTTGAATTGGGCTCAAAGGGCTTCAGCCCCCCCCCCCTCCCCCCCCTTTGTGTGTGGCAACCCAGGCTGAGACAGCTTCCTGGGCACACACCTGAGTACTTCACAGGTCTTTAAAATACCATTTGCTTGTTAATTAGGCTGTGTTGTTTTTTTCACCACTTCTAAGAGCCCCTCATCTCCACTCTGCCTATTGGTGGAAGAATTATCCCCCTCCCCCCGAATCTTTTTTTTCTGAGCCCCCGAAATTTGGCTCTAGTTAAGGCTCTGATCTTAGGTAGGGGCGCAACTAGACCTGAACTTCAGGTGGTGGTGTCGGGGGCTGGCTAGGTGTTAACACTCCCAGCCAGGGCTGGCCCAAGCATTGATGTCACACCGTGCAACAGTCTTTTTTTTTTGTGCCCCTCCCCGTTTCTTCTTCATGATTTCCTTCACTGCCGCTCGCCAACAATGCACCCCATCTCTCTATAGCAGCTTTCTGAAAAACATAAAAAAATGTATAGCACTACTCATAGTTTACTCGCACTCAGTTCTGTGATCTGCATGGTACATGTTCTTTGTGGCATGCACATTAAACCTGAGCTGTGTGGGTGACAGGAGTGCGATGCATTTGTGTGAGAGTAGGGTTAGAGGAGTGACTGCAGGGTGATTGAGGTGACCATGTGAATTTGGGTGTGGATGTAAGTGCAGAGTAGGACGAATGAATGCCCCAGTTACTTACCGGTAATCTTCATTACTCCGAGTCCTTGTCTTTCTCTCCACAGTAATCACCATTGAGCCTCTGGCTCCCACAGAAACTCCAAGTTAAAGTTATCATTCTAGTCTCCCTCTCCCTTTCCCAATATGGCCCCTGGTGGTGACAGCTAATCCCATAAAGGGACACATAAACAGCAAAACGATCTGAAATCCAAGCCGCATACATTAAGCCACCAAGAGGGCCGGGAGGGAAGGGAAACAATACTGTGGCAAGGAAGACAAGGACTCGGAGTAATGAAGATTACCCGTAAGTAACCGGGGCATTACCTCCTCGCCCTTCTTCCTCGCCACAGGAATCACCATTGAGCCGATACCAAAGCATATCAGCTTCATGAAAGAAAAACAGCCAACACCAGGAAGGCAGTATAACAACAAGTTTAATAACAATAGGCAGACAAACAAAAGAAACCCCCTCAAGGAACACCAGCACTCAGCACAGAAGAGGCAAAGGAAACTGAGCCTCCACCCCCAACCTGAAGACGGTAATGGGTCATGAAGGTATGAAGCGACGACCAAGTGGCAGCCCGGCAAACATCCTCCATGGAGACCCCTTTAAACGCCGCCCAGGAGATTGCAACAGACCTGGTGGAACGTCCCTGAATAGGAAGAGAGGGAACCTCGGAAACAGAATCATACGCCAACAAAATGGTCTCCTTAATCCAACGACTGACCGTGGAAAGGGAAGGTTTCAAACCTTGACAGGACAAACCAAAATTGACAAATAAATTGTCCACCTTACAGAAGGAAGACGTGCGGGATAAATAAATCAACAAGGCACGTCGAACATCCAAAAGATGTAAAAGAGACTCCTCATCCAAGGAAGGATCTGGGCAAAGAACAGGAGTACCACCTCCATAGACCGATGAAAGAAGGAATCAACCTTCGGCACAAACATAGGATGAGGGCGCAAGACCACACGATCCATCAAAACAACCAAAAATGGAGCAGACCGGAGGAAAGCCCCCAACTCCCCAATATGCCTGGCAGAAGCAATCGCCACAAGAAATATGACTTTAAGTGTCAAAAATTTAAAATCAACCGTCTCCAAAGGTTCGAAAGGAACCGATTGTAAAGAACGTAAGACCAAAGGAAAATCCCAAGGAGGAGGACATAGGATAGGACGCGGTCGCTGGAAAGACAGAGACTTAAAAAGCCGCGCCACCAATGGAGCCACTGAAACCAAAGGACATGTAATGCCCGTATGGCAGCCCATTGAGCACAAATAGTAGACATGGCCAAACCCAATTCAAAACCCTCATTCAAAAAATCAAGAACGCGAGCCGGTTCCAAAGAATCCAGAGACAAATTGCGACGAAGACACCAAGAAGCAAAGTTGTCCCAATGTCTAGCATAGGATTTTAACACAGAAGGCCTCCGGGACTGCTGAATAACACCAGCAACAGCCATCGAACAACCACCCCGGATCAGGGAATCCCTCTCAAGAGCTAGGCCCGCAGACCCAGGGATCGGAACACAGGAAGCGGAAGCAGAGGGCCCAACAGAGGGAAAGGCACGAATGGCAACATCCACCCCGGTGTCACAGCCAATTCCAACAACATGGGAAACCATGGGCGACGACTCCACCCCGGAACAACCAGAAGGGCAAAGGAACCATCCCTCTTGATTTTCTGTAAGACAGCCGAAATCAGGGGAACAGGGGAAAAGGCATACAAGAGGCCTCACGGCCATCGGAATGACAGAGCATCCACCCTCCAAGCTTCCCGGCAAGGCATAATTGTGCAAAAGTGTGATGACCACGGATGCAGGGCACTAGGACCCTGTGGGTCACAGGGCGGTGACCAGGTCACCGGACACTACTTCCTGTGGACGGACAGGAAGGGGCATTATGTAGGAGGACGAGGACAGGGACGGACGTGCCCAGACCAACTGACACGACAACAAAATAAAGGAGTACCTCTACAAGATATCTGGCGTCCTGTGTTGTTCCTGATGACCGTGCACCACACTACGTGACATCTGGCGACGAAGGTGGTTGGGAAACAGTGAGACCAACGCGACTGATAAAGTGCACGGGATCGGATTTAAAAGGTCAACGCAGACGCAAGGAGCTACACGGGAGCCCACCCCGATCAGCGTCCTACAAAAGCTGCAAAATGCGGTAAGAGGAGCCCCCGGGAGCAGCGCCTGTGAAAAGAAGAAGTGTGAGGCGATCGCGCTCGAAAATCGAGCGCGAAGTCTCGCGAGAACGGGGCACATCTCGGCGGCCGTTTTGAGAACAGGCGGGGGGGGCAATAGAAACGCAGCCACAACGAGTCGGCCATTTTAAGGCCAGGCAAAAGCGAGATTTCGATCACGAAATCTCGCGGGAAAACGGGCGGACATTTTGTAGAGGACAAGTGGAAAAAGTGCATTAGAAACAAAGGGCAGCCATTAGAAGGGCAGGCAAAACACGAAGAAAAGCCCAACAGAAACAGAAAAAAGGAGCAACACTGTCACCATAGGACAGAAGTATCGAGGAAAAGATAACAATACCTAAGGAAGAAGAAAGGGGCATTAGAAAAGAGAAATAAAAGAAGAAATATATAAGAAATAGAAAATACAGACAAAAAAAAGAATAAAAGAACTTGAGGAAAAAGAGATAAAGGTGCGAAGAGAAGAAAAGAAGAGAAAATGCCAGAAACAAAGCAAAGTGCACAATACCGCAGACCGATGCCTTTCAATGTATCAGAGCCACAAGTGGGCATACGGTGGGAAAAGTGGATCATAAAGTTTGAAAGATACATGGCGGCGACCGATGTGGTGGAAGAAAAAAAACTAGGGCTATTCCTAAACATAGTGGGGGACGAGGTGGATGACCTCCTCATAACACTGCCAAAGAGTGAAACAGAAACCTACGAGAAATTGATAAAATGTCTAACGACCAAGTTCGACCCCCAAAGAAACGTCGACTTTGAGAGATATTGTTTTAACATGGCATATCAGCAGCCAGAGGAATCAATGGATGACTTTGCAACAAGGCTGAGAAAGCTAGTAGCACACTGCGAATTTGAAAAATACGACAATGAACAGGCCCTTTGCCTAAAACTGATAGAAGGCTGCCGAGACACAGAATTTCGCACAAGACTACTAAAAGAACCTATCGCCCTAGAAAAGATTCTAGATCTAGCGAGAGCAGAAGCAAGAGCAATGATGCAAGCGAGACAGATGGACCGAAAGGGAGAACAAATACACAGAATGTCGGACGCAGGCAAGAAAGGGAACTGCAAGGGAGGACACAAGGAACAAGCGACAAAAAAACAAGGCTCCCAATGCTACAGGTGCGGTCTGGAATTCCCACACAGAGGAACATGCCCGGCATTCGGTCAAACATGCAGGAAATGCAACAGAAGCAACCATTTTGCCACCATGTGACAAGGTGTGCAATTCAAAAATGAACGAGGCAGGCCCGGGAGACCAAGAACAGCAACAACAAGACATGTACGGCATATGGAAACGACTGAGAGGAGCTTGTCTGGGGGATCAGGAGAAGAAGAGGAAGAGGAGGAAACAACAAGGAAAGTAGAACGCCTGTACCTCATGACCACAGACGAAGGGCATGAAGAAGAACACATCAGGCTAATAGACAGGAAGTCAATAAAGAAGACGGACTGGGTGACCATTGAAGTAGGGCCCCACCAAACAGAATTTGTACTGGGCAGCGGAGCCACGTGCAACATCATGTGTGCTACGGAATATGATAAGATGAAGAGGAAGCCACCGCTACAACCATCAAGCATAAGAGTATTTACGTGGGGTGCACAAAATCCTGTAACGAACATGGGAAAATTCACGGACACCATGACGCACAAGGGCAAGACAGTCACAGAAGAAATACATGTGTTACGAGGAGACATTCCCGCACCATGTCTATTAAGTAATGTAACAGCAAAAATAATGGGCCTACTCAAAATGACGTACCACATGTCGGAAAAGGAGAGCATACTACAGGAATTCCCAAAACTAACGAAAGGACTTGGGAAGCTGAAAGGAAGACAAATAACGCTGCACATAAATGAAGCTGTCAGACCAGTCGCCCAACATCACCGAAGGGTACCAATACATCTACAACCTCAAGTGGAAGAAGAAATAAAGGCACTACTAGAACAGGACATCATTGAGCCAGCAGAAGGGCCAACGCCATGGGTGTCCCCAATAGTTGCTGTACCAAAAAAGGACACCACACAGATAAGAATCTGTGTGGACATGAGAATACCCAACACAGCCATCGAAAGAGAACGACATCCAGGGCCACATCTAGATGACATGATAAGCTGCCTGACAGGAATGAGAAAATTTTCCAAGCTCGACCTATGCAAGGGATACCATCAACTGGAGCTGGACGAGCAGTCCAGATACATAACGACATTCTCAACGCACCTAGGATTATTTCGCTACAAGAGACTCAGTTTTGGAATATCGTCAGCAGCGGAAATATTTCAAGAAACGATCAGGCAGATAATAAGACCAATCAAGAACAGTCTGAACTACAGCGATGATATCTTGGTCTTTGGGAAGTCAGATGAAGAACACGATAAGGCACTGAGGGAAGTGTGCTCACGGCTAGTAGAGGTGGGCCTGACAGTAAATGAGAAGAAATGTGAACTGGGAAGAGGAGAACTAGTGTTCTTCGGACACATATTCTCAAGAAAAGGAATGAGGCCAGACCGGAGCAAGATAGACACACTTGAAAAAATAATTGAATCAAAAGACGTCGCCGACGTGCGCTCATTTCTTGGCCTTGCCAGCTACTGCGCGAGATATATAAAGGACTTCGCGACGGTGAGCACGCCATTGAGAGAACTAACCAAACAGGGCCACACATTCGAATGGACCACAGAGTGTCAAAAGGCGTTTGAAGAAATAAGAGTGTCAGTGACGGCAGTAGACCACCTAGCATACTTCGACCCGAACTTATGCACTGAACTGACAGTAGACGCCAGCCCGGTAGGTCTTGGCGCAATACTAGCACAACACAAACCTGGGAAAGATTCACCTCGACAGATAGTAGCATACGGAAGCAAGAGTCTGTCGGACGTTGAGAGAGCATACTCTCAACCAGAAAAGGAGAGCTTGGTAGTAGTATGGGCATGTGAGCACTATCACATGTTCATATATGGAAAACCATTCACAATAGTGACGGATCACCAAGCATTAGTGACTATCTACGGAAATCCAAACGCTAAAATACCACCAAGAATCGAAAGGTGGGGGATCAGGCTGATGGACTATAATTTCAAAATAGTCCACAAACCAGGCAAAGACCAAAACCCAGCCGACTACATGTCACGACACCCGCTCCCCCATCGGAAAGGTGGCACCACGATGGCAGAAGAATATCTGAACTTCATCGTGAGACAAAACACCCCAGCATCGATAACAAGTGAAGAACTGGAGCGAGAGACAAAAAGAGACCCGACAATGAAGGCAATAGGAACGATAGTGAGGCTACAGAGATGGAGACACATCAACAGCAATACCGCCACAGAAGAAGGGGTTAATAAAGAAGAACTGCTAGCCTTCAAAAAGATAAGCGAAGAGCTGTCTGAGACTGAGAACGGAGTCCTGATGAGAGGCTCAAGGATTGTAATACCACATCGACTAAGGAAGAGAACAGTTGAGCTAGCTCATGAGTCACATAGAGGAATCGTAGCGACAAAGAAGATGTTGAGAGAAAAAGTGTGGTTCCCAGGACTGGACAACATGGTGGAGGAAGAGGTATCACACTGTCATACCTGTCAAGTAACAGGATCAGCTAGTAAGCCCACACCATTGAAGATGTCGGAACAGCCACCGGCAGTATGGACCGAACTGGCAGCAGACTTTTATGGGCCACTGGAGACTGGAAAGTACCTGCTAGTAGTGATCGACGAATTTTCAAGATTCCCAATAGTGAGAGAAGTATCATCGACATCGGCAAGCGCCACCCTACCTGTGTTAGACGACATATTTGCCGCCTGGGGCTCACCACAAACACTGAAAACAGACAATGGTCCTCCATTCTCGGGAGAAGAATTCCGCAGGTTCATGGAATACCTGGGGATCAAGCACAGGAAAATTACTCCTCTGTGGCCACAAGCCAACGGAATGGCGGAACGATTCATGGGGACCATCAAGAAAGCCATCCAGCGAGCAAAATTGACACAGATCTCAATTGGACAAGCACTTTGTCAAGTGCTACGAGACTATAGGAATACCCCTCACAGCACCACTGGCAGGTGTCCAGCGGACCTGGTGTTAGGAAGAGCCAGCAAGACAAGGCTACCACAAATAGAGGCCACGGCAAGCACAAACAGAAGAGAAATTGCAGAAAGAGATCACCAAGCGAAAAAGAAAATGAAAGAATATGCTGACAAAAGGAGAAATGCAGCTGAACACCAGCTAAATGAAGGAGACCTGGCAATAGTGAAACAAACACAGCAAAGGAAATCAGACAGCCCATTTTCAAAAGATCCGCTGGTAGTGACTGGAGTGAAAGGTTCAATGGTGACTGCAGTTTCAGAACATCGGAAAGTAACAAGAAATAGCTCACATTTCAAGGAGTTCAAGGTGGAAGAAGCAGAAAGAGCGATAACAACACCGGAAGTGGAAGAAAGAGAGCAAGGAACAAGCAGAGAGATGACAACACCAAAAAGGGAAAACGGAGGACAAGAACAGAGCGGAGAACAAAGACCAAGAAGAGAGTGCAAGAAGACAAAGAGACTAATAGAAGAAATGTAGAGACTCTCTCTCTCTCTCTCTCTCTCTCTCTCTTTATATCTCTTTATCTATCCCTCCATCATCTACATTTTCTTCACTGTGTGGACAGTGTACCAAGAACTTGTGCATGTGGCAAAGACTTTGTTGTGACAGGGGGGGAGATGTGATGACCACGGACGCAGGGCACTAGGACCCTGTGGGTCACAGGGCGGTGACCAGGTCACCGGACACTACTTCCTGTGGACGGACAGGAAGGGGCATTATGTAGGAGGACGAGGACAGGGACGGACGTGCCCAGACCGACTGACACGACAACAAAATAAAGGAGTACCTCTACAAGATATCTGGCGTCCTGTGTTGTTCCTGATGACCGTGCACCACACTACGTGACAAAAAGCAGCGGACCTTGGCATTGGATCGGGACGCAAAGAGGACCACAATCAAAAATCCAAACATTTGCCTCAACTTCCTGAACATCAAGTGTGTCAGGGACAATGACCGCATGGAGGGAAACACACGGCTCAGACAGTCTGCCACAGTGTTCTCCCGACCAGGCAGATATATCGCAGACAGGTGCGCCAGGTGTAACTCCGCCCAAGAAAAAAATCCGACGACTGAGGCAACTGAGGGAAATAACTCTGCAACCCCCCTGATGGTTGATATACAACATCACCACCTGAATGTCTATCCGGACCTGCACATGGCGACCCAACACAAGATCCGAGAAGGCCGACAGGCCCAACTGAACCGCCTTCAGCTCTTTGTAGTTGGATGAACTTGATATCACAGAGTGAGACCAAACCCCTTGCGTCGTTGAATCCCCTAGAGTAGCACCCCAGCCCAACAGGCTGGCATTGGTAGTGAGAATCTGAGACGGAAGAACCAGAAAGGGGCGACCTTGAGACCGATGAACCTCATCCAACCACCAACCCAGGACCACCCGAATCTCGGTTGAAAAGATTCTAGATCTAGCGAGAGCAGAAGCAAGAGCAATGATGCAAGCGAGACAGATGGACCGAAAGGGAGAACAAATACACAGAATGTCGGACGCAGGCAAGAAAGGGAACTGCAAGGGAGGACACAAGGAACAAGCGACGAAAAAACAAGGCTCCCAATGCTACAGGTGCGGTCTGGAATTCCCACACAGAGGAACATGCCCGGCATTCGGTCAAACATGCAGGAAATGCAACAGAAGCAACCATTTTGCCACCATGTGCCAAGGTGTGCAATTCAAAAATGAACGAGGCAGGCCCGGGAGACCAAGAACAGCAACAACAAGACATGTACGGCATATGGAAACGACTGAGAGGAGCTTGTCTGGGGGATCAGGAGAAGAAGAGGAAGAGGAGGAAACAACAAGGAAAGTAGAACGCCTGTACCTCATGACCACAGACGAAGGGCATGAAGAAGAACACATCAGGCTAATAGACAGGAAGTCAATAAAGAAGACGGACTGGGTGACCATTGAAGTAGGGCCCCACCAAACAGAATTTGTACTGGGCAGCGGAGCCACGTGCAACATCATGTGTGCTACGGAATATGATAAAATGAAGAGGAAGCCACCGCTACAACCATCAAGCATAAGAGTATTTACGTGGGGTGCACAAAATCCTGTTACGAACATGGGAAAATTCACGGACACCATGACGCACAAGGGCAAGACTGTCACAGAAGAAATACATGTGTTACGAGGAGACATTCCCGCACCATGTCTATTAAGTAATGTAACAGCAAAAATAATGGGCCTACTCAAAATGACGTACCACATGTCGGAAAAGGAGAGCATACTACAGGAATTCCCAAAACTAACGAAAGGACTTGGGAAGCTGAAAGGAAGACAAATAACGCTGCACATAAATGAAGCTGTCAGACCAGTCGCCCAACATCACCGAAGGGTACCAATACATCTACAACCTCAAGTGGAAGAAGAAATAAAGGCACTACTAGAACAGGACATCATTGAGCCAGCAGAAGGGCCAACGCCATGGGTGTCCCCAATAGTTGCTGTACCAAAAAAGGACACCACACAGATAAGAATCTGTGTGGACATGAGAATACCCAACACAGCCATCGAAAGAGAACGACATCCAGGGCCACATCTAGATGACATGATAAGCTGCCTGACAGGAATGAGAAAATTTTCCAAGCTCGACCTATGCAAGGGATACCATCAACTGGAGCTGGACGAGCAGTCCAGATACATAACGACATTCTCAACGCACCTAGGATTATTTCGCTACAAGAGACTCAGTTTTGGAATATCGTCAGCAGCGGAAATATTTCAAGAAACGATCAGGCAGATAATAAGACCAATCAAGAACAGTCTGAACTACAGCGATGATATCTTGGTCTTTGGGAAGTCAGATGAAGAACACGATAAGGCACTGAGGGAAGTGTGCTCACGGCTAGTAGAGGTGGGCCTGACAGTAAATGAGAAGAAATGTGAACTGGGAAGAGGAGAACTAGTGTTCTTCGGACACATATTCTCAAGGAAAGGAATGAGGCCAGACCGGAGCAAGATAGACACACTTGAAAAAATAATTGAATCAAAAGACGTCGCCGACGTGCGCTCATTTCTTGGCCTTGCCAGCTACTGCGCGAGATATTTAAAGGACTTCGCGATGGTGAGCACGCCATTGAGAGAACTAACCAAACAGGGCCACACATTCGAATGGACCACAGAGTGTCAAAAGGCGTTTGAAGAAATAAGAGTGTCAGTGACGGCAGTAGACCACCTAGCATACTTCGACCCGAACTTATGCACTGAACTGACAGTAGACGCCAGCCCGGTAGGTCTTGGCGCAATACTAGCACAACACAAACCTGGGAAAGATTCACCTCGACAGATAGTAGCATACGGAAGCAAGAGTCTGTCGGACGTTGAGAGAGCATACTCTCAACCAGAAAAGGAGAGCTTGGTAGTAGTATGGGCATGTGAGCACTATCACATGTTCATATATGGAAAACCATTCACAATAGTGACGGATCACCAAGCATTAGTGAATATCTACGGAAATCCAAACGCTAAAATACCACCAAGAATCGAAAGGTGGGGGATCAGGCTGATGGACTATAATTTCAAAATAGTCCACAAACCAGGCAAAGACCAAAACCCAGCCGACTACATGTCACGACACCCGCTCCCCCATCGGAAAGGTGGCACCACGATGGCAGAAGAATATCTGAACTTCATCGTGAGACAAAACACCCCAGCATCGATAACAAGTGAAGAACTGGAGCGAGAGACAAAAAGAGACCCGACAATGAAGGCAATAGGAACGATAGTGAGGCTACAGAGATGGAGACACATCAACAGCAATACCGCCACAGAAGAAGGGGTTAATAAAGAAGAACTGCTAGCCTTCAAAAAGATAAGCGAAGAGCTGTCTGAGACTGAGAACGGAGTCCTGATGAGAGGCTCAAGGATTGTAATACCACATCGACTAAGGAAGAGAACAGTTGAGCTAGCTCATGAGTCACATAGAGGAATCGTAGCGACAAAGAAGATGTTGAGAGAAAAAGTGTGGTTCCCAGGACTGGACAACATGGTGGAGGAAGAGGTATCACACTGTCATACCTGTCAAGTAACAGGATCAGCTAGTAAGCCCACACCATTGAAGATGTCGGAACAGCCACCGGCAGTATGGACCGAACTGGCAGCAGACTTTTATGGGCCACTGGAGACTGGAAAGTACCTGCTAGTAGTGATCGACGAATTTTCAAGATTCCCAATAGTGAGAGAAGTATCATCGACATCGGCAAGCGCCACCCTACCTGTGTTAGACGACATATTTGCCGCCTGGGGCTCACCACAAACACTGAAAACAGACAATGGTCCTCCATTCTCGGGAGAAGAATTCCGCAGGTTCATGGAATACCTGGGGATCAAGCACAGGAAAATTACTCCTCTGTGGCCACAAGCCAACGGAATGGCGGAACGATTCATGGGGACCATCAAGAAAGCCATCCAGCGAGCAAAATTGACACAGATCTCAATTGGACAAGCACTTTGTCAAGTGCTACGAGACTATAGGAATACCCCTCACAGCACCACTGGCAGGTGTCCAGCGGACCTGGTGTTAGGAAGAGCCAGCAAGACAAGGCTACCACAAATAGAGGCCACGGCAAGCACAAACAGAAGAGAAATTGCAGAAAGAGATCACCAAGCGAAAAAGAAAATGAAAGAATATGCTGACAAAAGGAGAAATGCAGCTGAACACCAGCTAAATGAAGGAGACCTGGCAATAGTGAAACAAACACAGCAAAGGAAATCAGACAGCCCATTTTCAAAAGATCCGCTGGTAGTGACTGGAGTGAAAGGTTCAATGGTGACTGCAGTTTCAGAACATCGGAAAGTAACAAGAAATAGCTCACATTTCAAGGAGTTCAAGGTGGAAGAAGCAGAAAGAGCGATAACAACACCGGAAGTGGAAGAAAGAGAGCAAGGAACAAGCAGAGAGATGACAACACCAAAAAGGGAAAACGGAGGACAAGAACAGAGCGGAGAACAAAGACCAAGAAGAGAGTGCAAGAAGACAAAGAGACTAATAGAAGAAATGTAGAGACTCTCTCTCTCTCTCTCTCTCTCTCTCTCTCTCTCTTTATATCTCTTTATCTATCCCTCCATCATCTACATTTTCTTCACTGTGTGGACAGTGTACCAAGAACTTGTGCATGTGGCAAAGACTTTGTTGTGACAGGGGGGGAGATGTGATGACCACGGACGCAGGGCACTAGGACCCTGTGGGTCACAGGGCGGTGACCAGGTCACCGGACACTACTTCCTGTGGACGGACAGGAAGGGGCATTATGTAGGAGGACGAGGACAGGGACGGACGTGCCCAGACCGACTGACACGACAACAAAATAAAGGAGTACCTCTACAAGATATCTGGCGTCCTGTGTTGTTCCTGATGACCGTGCACCACACTACGTGACAAAAAGCAGCGGACCTTGGCATTGGATCGGGACGCAAAGAGGACCACAATCAAAAATCCAAACATTTGCCTCAACTTCCTGAACATCAAGTGTGTCAGGGACAATGACCGCATGGAGGGAAACACACGGCTCAGACAGTCTGCCACAGTGTTCTCCCGACCAGGCAGATATATCGCAGACAGGTGCGCCAGGTGTAACTCCGCCCAAGAAAAAAATCCGACGACTGAGGCAACTGAGGGAAATAACTCTGCAACCCCCCTGATGGTTGATATACAACATCACCACCTGAATGTCTATCCGGACCTGCACATGGCGACCCAACACAAGATCCGAGAAGGCCGACAGGCCCAACTGAACCGCCTTCAGCTCTTTGTAGTTGGATGAACTTGATATCACAGAGTGAGACCAAACCCCTTGCGTCGTTGAATCCCCTAGAGTAGCACCCCAGCCCAACAGGCTGGCATTGGTAGTGAGAATCTGAGACGGAAGAACCAGAAAGGGGCGACCTTGAGACCGATGAACCTCATCCAACCACCAACCCAGGACCACCCGAATCTCGGTTGAAAAGATTCTAGATCTAGCGAGAGCAGAAGCAAGAGCAATGATGCAAGCGAGACAGATGGACCGAAAGGGAGAACAAATACACAGAATGTCGGACGCAGGCAAGAAAGGGAACTGCAAGGGAGGACACAAGGAACAAGCGACGAAAAAACAAGGCTCCCAATGCTACAGGTGCGGTCTGGAATTCCCACACAGAGGAACATGCCCGGCATTCGGTCAAACATGCAGGAAATGCAACAGAAGCAACCATTTTGCCACCATGTGCCAAGGTGTGCAATTCAAAAATGAACGAGGCAGGCCCGGGAGACCAAGAACAGCAACAACAAGACATGTACGGCATATGGAAACGACTGAGAGGAGCTTGTCTGGGGGATCAGGAGAAGAAGAGGAAGAGGAGGAAACAACAAGGAAAGTAGAACGCCTGTACCTCATGACCACAGACGAAGGGCATGAAGAAGAACACATCAGGCTAATAGACAGGAAGTCAATAAAGAAGACGGACTGGGTGACCATTGAAGTAGGGCCCCACCAAACAGAATTTGTACTGGGCAGCGGAGCCACGTGCAACATCATGTGTGCTACGGAATATGATAAAATGAAGAGGAAGCCACCGCTACAACCATCAAGCATAAGAGTATTTACGTGGGGTGCACAAAATCCTGTAACGAACATGGGAAAATTCACGGACACCATGACGCACAAGGGCAAGACTGTCACAGAAGAAATACATGTGTTACGAGGAGACATTCCCGCACCATGTCTATTAAGTAATGTAACAGCAAAAATAATGGGCCTACTCAAAATGACGTACCACATGTCGGAAAAGGAGAGCATACTACAGGAATTCCCAAAACTAACGAAAGGACTTGGGAAGCTGAAAGGAAGACAAATAACGCTGCACATAAATGAAGCTGTCAGACCAGTCGCCCAACATCACCGAAGGGTACCAATACATCTACAACCTCAAGTGGAAGAAGAAATAAAGGCACTACTAGAACAGGACATCATTGAGCCAGCAGAAGGGCCAACGCCATGGGTGTCCCCAATAGTTGCTGTACCAAAAAAGGACACCACACAGATAAGAATCTGTGTGGACATGAGAATACCCAACACAGCCATCGAAAGAGAACGACATCCAGGGCCACATCTAGATGACATGATAAGCTGCCTGACAGGAATGAGAAAATTTTCCAAGCTCGACCTATGCAAGGGATACCATCAACTGGAGCTGGACGAGCAGTCCAGATACATAACGACATTCTCAACGCACCTAGGATTATTTCGCTACAAGAGACTCAGTTTTGGAATATCGTCAGCAGCGGAAATATTTCAAGAAACGATCAGGCAGATAATAAGACCAATCAAGAACAGTCTGAACTACAGCGATGATATCTTGGTCTTTGGGAAGTCAGATGAAGAACACGATAAGGCACTGAGGGAAGTGTGCTCACGGCTAGTAGAGGTGGGCCTGACAGTAAATGAGAAGAAATGTGAACTGGGAAGAGGAGAACTAGTGTTCTTCGGACACATATTCTCAAGGAAAGGAATGAGGCCAGACCGGAGCAAGATAGACACACTTGAAAAAATAATTGAATCAAAAGACGTCGCCGACGTGCGCTCATTTCTTGGCCTTGCCAGCTACTGCGCGAGATATTTAAAGGACTTCGCGATGGTGAGCACGCCATTGAGAGAACTAACCAAACAGGGCCACACATTCGAATGGACCACAGAGTGTCAAAAGGCGTTTGAAGAAATAAGAGTGTCAGTGACGGCAGTAGACCACCTAGCATACTTCGACCCGAACTTATGCACTGAACTGACAGTAGACGCCAGCCCGGTAGGTCTTGGCGCAATACTAGCACAACACAAACCTGGGAAAGATTCACCTCGACAGATAGTAGCATACGGAAGCAAGAGTCTGTCGGACGTTGAGAGAGCATACTCTCAACCAGAAAAGGAGAGCTTGGTAGTAGTATGGGCATGTGAGCACTATCACATGTTCATATATGGAAAACCATTCACAATAGTGACGGATCACCAAGCATTAGTGAATATCTACGGAAATCCAAACGCTAAAATACCACCAAGAATCGAAAGGTGGGGGATCAGGCTGATGGACTATAATTTCAAAATAGTCCACAAACCAGGCAAAGACCAAAACCCAGCCGACTACATGTCACGACACCCGCTCCCCCATCGGAAAGGTGGCACCACGATGGCAGAAGAATATCTGAACTTCATCGTGAGACAAAACACCCCAGCATCGATAACAAGTGAAGAACTGGAGCGAGAGACAAAAAGAGACCCGACAATGAAGGCAATAGGAACGATAGTGAGGCTACAGAGATGGAGACACATCAACAGCAATACCGCCACAGAAGAAGGGGTTAATAAAGAAGAACTGCTAGCCTTCAAAAAGATAAGCGAAGAGCTGTCTGAGACTGAGAACGGAGTCCTGATGAGAGGCTCAAGGATTGTAATACCACATCGACTAAGGAAGAGAACAGTTGAGCTAGCTCATGAGTCACATAGAGGAATCGTAGCGACAAAGAAGATGTTGAGAGAAAAAGTGTGGTTCCCAGGACTGGACAACATGGTGGAGGAAGAGGTATTACACTGTCATACCTGTCAAGTAACAGGATCAGCTAGTAAGCCCACACCATTGAATATGTCGGAACAGCCACCGGCAGTATGGACCGAACTGGCAGCAGACTTTTATGGGCCACTGGAGACTGGAAAGTACCTGCTAGTAGTGATCGACGAATTTTCAAGATTCCCAATAGTGAGAGAAGTATCATCGACATCGGCAAGCGCCACCCTACCTGTGTTAGACGACATATTTGCCGCCTGGGGCTCACCACAAACACTGAAAACAGACAATGGTCCTCCATTCTCGGGAGAAGAATTCCGCAGGTTCATGGAATACCTGGGGATCAAGCACAGGAAAATAACTCCTCTGTGGCCACAAGCCAACGGAATGGCGGAACGATTCATGGGGACCATCAAGAAAGCCATCCAGCGAGCAAAATTGACACAGATCTCAATTGGACAAGCACTTTGTCAAGTGCTACGAGACTATAGGAATACCCCTCACAGCACCACTGGCAGGTGTCCAGCGGACCTGGTGTTAGGAAGAGCCAGCAAGACAAGGCTACCACAAATAGAGGCCACGGCAAGCACAAACAGAAGAGAAATTGCAGAAAGAGATCACCAAGCGAAAAAGAAAATGAAAGAATATGCTGACAAAAGGAGAAATGCAGCTGAACACCAGCTAAATGAAGGAGACCTGGCAATAGTGAAACAAACACAGCAAAGGAAATCAGACAGCCCATTTTCAAAAGATCCGCTGGTAGTGACTGGAGTGAAAGGTTCAATGGTGACTGCAGTTTCAGAACATCGGAAAGTAACAAGAAATAGCTCACATTTCAAGGAGTTCAAGGTGGAAGAAGCAGAAAGAGCGATAACAACACCGGAAGTGGAAGAAAGAGAGCAAGGAACAAGCAGAGAGATGACAACACCAAAAAGGGAAAACGGAGGACAAGAACAAAGCGGAGAACAAAGACCAAGAAGAGAGTGCAAGAAGACAAAGAGACTAATAGAAGAAATGTAGAGACTCTATCTCTCTCTCTCTCTCTCTCTCTCTCTCTCTCTCTCTCTTTATATCTCTTTATCTATCCCTCCATCATCTACATTTTCTTCACTGTGTGGACAGTGTACCAAGAACTTGTGCATGTGGCAAAGACTTTGTTGTGACAGGGGGGGAGATGTGATGACCACGGACGCAGGGCACTAGGACCCTGTGGGTCACAGGGCGGTGACCAGGTCACCGGACACTACTTCCTGTGGACGGACAGGAAGGGGCATTATGTAGGAGGACGAGGACAGGGACGGATGTGCCCAGACCGACTGACACGACAACAAAATAAAGGAGTACCTCTACAAGATATCTGGCGTCCTGTGTTGTTCCTGATGACCGTGCACCACACTACGTGACAAAAAGCAGCGGACCTTGGCATTGGATCGGGACGCAAAGAGGTCCACAATCAAAAATCCAAACATTTGCCTCAACTTCCTGAACATCAAGTGTGTCAGGGACAATGACCGCATGGAGGGAAACACACGGCTCAGACAGTCTGCCACAGTGTTCTCCCGACCAGGCAGATAAATCGCAGACAGGTGCGCCAGGTGTAACTCCGCCCAAGAAAAAAATCCGACGACTGAGGCAACTGAGGGAAATAACTCTGCAACCCCCCTGATGGTTGATATACAACATCACCACCTGAATGTCTATCCGGACCTGCACATGGCGACCCAACACAAGATCCGAGAAGGCCGACAGGCCCAACTGAACCGCCTTCAGCTCTTTGTAGTTGGATGAACTTGATATCACAGAGTGAGACCAAACCCCTTGCGTCGTTGAATCCCCTAGAGTAGCACCCCAGCCCAACAGGCTGGCATTGGTAGTGAGAATCTGAGACGGAAGAACCAGAAAGGGGCGACCTTGAGACCGATGAACCTCATCCAACCACCAACCCAGGACCACCCGAATCTCGGTTGAAAAGATTCTAGATCTAGCGAGAGCAGAAGCAAGAGCAATGATGCAAGCGAGACAGATGGACCGAAAGGGAGAACAAATACACAGAATGTCGGACGCAGGCAAGAAAGGGAACTGCAAGGGAGGACACAAGGAACAAGCGACGAAAAAACAAGGCTCCCAATGCTACAGGTGCGGTCTGGAATTCCCACACAGAGGAACATGCCCGGCATTCGGTCAAACATGCAGGAAATGCAACAGAAGCAACCATTTTGCCACCATGTGCCAAGGTGTGCAATTCGAAAATGAACGAGGCAGGCCCGGGAGACCAAGAACAGCAACAACAAGACATGTACGGCATATGGAAACGACTGAGAGGAGCTTGTCTGGGGGATCAGGAGAAGAAGAGGAAGAGGAGGAAACAACAAGGAAAGTAGAACGCCTGTACCTCATGACCACAGACGAAGGGCATGAAGAAGAACACATCAGGCTAATAGACAGGAAGTCAATAAAGAAGACGGACTGGGTGACCATTGAAGTAGGGCCCCACCAAACAGAATTTGTACTGGGCAGCGGAGCCACGTGCAACATCATGTGTGCTATGGAATATGATAAAATGAAGAGGAAGCCACCGCTACAACCATCAAGCATAAGAGTATTTACGTGGGGTGCACAAAATCCTGTAACGAACATGGGAAAATTCACGGACACCATGACGCACAAGGGCAAGACTGTCACAGAAGAAATACATGTGTTACGAGGAGACATTCCCGCACCATGTCTATTAAGTAATGTAACAGCAAAAATAATGGGCCTACTCAAAATGACGTACCACATGTCGGAAAAGGAGAGCATACTACAGGAATTCCCAAAACTAACGAAAGGACTTGGGAAGCTGAAAGGAAGACAAATAACGCTGCACATAAATGAAGCTGTCAGACCAGTCGCCCAACATCACCGAAGGGTACCAATACATCTACAACCTCAAGTGGAAGAAGAAATAAAGGCACTACTAGAACAGGACATCATTGAGCCAGCAGAAGGGCCAACGCCATGGGTGTCCCCAATAGTTGCTGTACCAAAAAAGGACACCACACAGATAAGAATCTGTGTGGACATGAGAATACCCAACACAGCCATCGAAAGAGAACGACATCCAGGGCCACATCTAGATGACATGATAAGCTGCCTGACAGGAATGAGAAAATTTTCCAAGCTCGACCTATGCAAGGGATACCATCAACTGGAGCTGGACGAGCAGTCCAGATACATAACGACATTCTCAACGCACCTAGGATTATTTCGCTACAAGAGACTCAGTTTTGGAATATCGTCAGCAGCGGAAATATTTCAAGAAACGATCAGGCAGATAATAAGACCAATCAAGAACAGTCTGAACTACAGCGATGATATCTTGGTCTTTGGGAAGTCAGATGAAGAACACGATAAGGCACTGAGGGAAGTGTGCTCACGGCTAGTAGAGGTGGGCCTGACAGTAAATGAGAAGAAATGTGAACTGGGAAGAGGAGAACTAGTGTTCGTCGGACACATATTCTCAAGGAAAGGAATGAGGCCAGACCGGAGCAAGATAGACACACTTGAAAAAATAATTGAATCAAAAGACGTCGCCGACGTGCGCTCATTTCTTGGCCTTGCCAGCTACTGCGCGAGATATTTAAAGGACTTCGCGATGGTGAGCACGCCATTGAGAGAACTAACCAAACAGGGCCACACATTTGAATGGACCACAGAGTGTCAAAAGGCGTTTGAAGAAATAAGAGTGTCAGTGACGGCAGTAGACCACCTAGCATACTTCGACCCAAACTTATGCACTGAACTGACAGTAGACGCCAGCCCGGTAGGTCTTGGCGCAATACTAGCACAACACAAACCTGGGAAAGATTCACCTCGACAGATAGTAGCATACGGAAGCAAGAGTCTGTCGGACGTTGAGAGAGCATACTCTCAACCAGAAAAGTGAGCTTGGTAGTAGTATGGGCATGTGAGCACTATCACATGTTCATATATGGAAAACCATTCACAATAGTGACGGATCACCAAGCATTAGTGACTATCTACGGAAATCCAAACGCTAAAATACCACCAAGAATCGAAAGGTGGGGGATCAGGCTGATGGACTATAATTTCAAAATAGTCCACAAACCAGGCAAAGACCAAAACCCAGCCGACTACATGTCACGACACCCGCTCCCCCATCGGAAAGGTGGCACCACGATGGCAGAAGAATATCTGAACTTCATCGTGAGACAAAACACCCCAGCATCGATAACAAGTGAAGAACTGGAGCGAGAGACAAAAAGAGACCCGACAATGAAGGCAATAGGAACGATAGTGAGGCTACAGAGATGGAGACACATCAACAGCAATACCGCCACAGAAGAAGGGGTTAATAAAGAAGAACTGCTAGCCTTCAAAAAGATAAGCGAAGAGCTGTCTGAGACTGAGAACGGAGTCCTGATGAGAGGCTCAAGGATTGTAATACCACATCGACTAAGGAAGAGAACAGTTGAGCTAGCTCATGAGTCACATAGAGGAATCGTAGCGACAAAGAAGATGTTGAGAGAAAAAGTGTGGTTCCCAGGACTGGACAACATGGTGGAGGAAGAGGTATCACACTGTCATACCTGTCAAGTAACAGGATCAGCTAGTAAGCCCACACCATTGAATATGTCGGAACAGCCACCGGCAGTATGGACCGCACTGGCAGCAGACTTTTATGGGCCACTGGAGACTGGAAAGTACCTGCTAGTAGTGATCGACGAATTTTCAAGATTCCCAATAGTGAGAGAAGTATCATCGACATCGGCAAGCGCCACCCTACCTGTGTTAGACGACATATTTGCCGCCTGGGGCTCACCACTAACACTGAAAACAGACAATGGTCCTCCATTCTCGGGAGAAGAATTCCGCAGGTTCATGGAATACCTGGGGATCAAGCACAGGAAAATAACTCCTCTGTGGCCACAAGCCAACGGAATGGCGGAACGATTCATGGGGACCATCAAGAAAGCCATCCAGCGAGCAAAATTGACACAGATCTCAATTGGACAAGCACTTTGTCAAGTGCTACGAGACTATAGGAATACCCCTCACAGCACCACTGGCAGGTGTCCAGCGGACCTGGTGTTAGGAAGAGCCAGCAAGACAAGGCTACCACAAATAGAGGCCACGGCAAGCACAAACAGAAGAGAAATTGCAGAAAGAGATCACCAAGCGAAAAAGAAAATGAAAGAATATGCTGACAAAAGGAGAAATGCAGCTGAACACCAGCTAAATGAAGGAGACCTGGCAATAGTGAAACAAACACAGCAAAGGAAATCAGACAGCCCATTTTCAAAAGATCCGCTGGTAGTGACTCGAGTGAAAGGTTCAATGGTGACTGCAGTTTCAGAACATCGGAAAGTAACAAGAAATAGCTCACATTTCAAGGAGTTCAAGGTGGAAGAAGCAGAAAGAGCGATAACAACACCGGAAGTGGAAGAAAGAGAGCAAGGAACAAGCAGAGAGATGACAACACCAAAAAGGGAAAACGGAGGACAAGAACAGAGCGGAGAACAAAGACCAAGAAGAGAGTGCAAGAAGACAAAGAGACTAATAGAAGAAATGTAGAGACTCTATCTCTCTCTCTCTCTCTCTCTCTCTCTCTCTCTCTCTCTTTATATCTCTTTATCTATCCCTCCATCATCTACATTTTCTTCACTGTGTGGACAGTGTACCAAGAACTTGTGCATCGGGCAAAGACTTTGTTGTGACAGGGGGGGAGATGTGATGACCACGGACGCAGGGCACTAGGACCCTGTGGGTCACAGGGCGGTGACCAGGTCACCGGACACTACTTCCTGTGGACGGACAGGAAGGGGCATTATGTAGGAGGACGAGGACAGGGACGGACGTGCCCAGACCGACTGACACGACAACAAAATAAAGGAGTACCTCTACAAGATATCTGGCGTCCTGTGTTGTTCCTGATGACCGTGCACCACACTACGTGACAAAAAGCAGCGGACCTTGGCATTGGATCGGGACGCAAAGAGGTCCACAATCAAAAATCCAAACATTTGCCTCAACTTCCTGAACATCAAGTGTGTCAGGGACAATGACCGCATGGAGGGAAACACACGGCTCAGACAGTCTGCCACAGTGTTCTCCCGACCAGGCAGATAAATCGCAGACAGGTGCGCCAGGTGTAACTCCGCCCAAGAAAAAAATCCGACGACTGAGGCAACTGAGGGAAATAACTCTGCAACCCCCCTGATGGTTGATATACAACATCACCACCTGAATGTCTATCCGGACCTGCACATGGCGACCCAACACAAGATCCGAGAAGGCCGACAGGCCCAACTGAACCGCCTTCAGCTCTTTGTAGTTGGATGAACTTGATATCACAGAGTGAGACCAAACCCCTTGCGTCGTTGAATCCCCTAGAGTAGCACCCCAGCCCAACAGGCTGGCATTGGTAGTGAGAATCTGAGACGGAAGAACCAGAAAGGGGCGACCTTGAGACCGATGAACCTCATCCAACCACCAACCCAGGACCACCCGAATCTCGGTTGAAAAGATTCTAGATCTAGCGAGAGCAGAAGCAAGAGCAATGATGCAAGCGAGACAGATGGACCGAAAGGGAGAACAAATACACAGAATGTCGGACGCAGGCAAGAAAGGGAACTGCAAGGGAGGACACAAGGAACAAGCGACGAAAAAACAAGGCTCCCAATGCTACAGGTGCGGTCTGGAATTCCCACACAGAGGAACATGCCCGGCATTCGGTCAAACATGCAGGAAATGCAACAGAAGCAACCATTTTGCCACCATGTGCCAAGGTGTGCAATTCAAAAATGAACGAGGCAGGCCCGGGAGACCAAGAACAGCAACAACAAGACATGTACGGCATATGGAAACGACTGAGAGGAGCTTGTCTGGGGGATCAGGAGAAGAAGAGGAAGAGGAGGAAACAACAAGGAAAGTAGAACGCCTGTACCTCATGACCACAGACGAAGGGCATGAAGAAGAACACATCAGGCTAATAGACAGGAAGTCAATAAAGAAGACGGACTGGGTGACCATTGAAGTAGGGCCCCACCAAACAGAATTTGTACTGGGCAGCGGAGCCACGTGCAACATCATGTGTGCTACGGAATATGATAAAATGAAGAGGAAGCCACCGCTACAACCATCAAGCATAAGAGTATTTACGTGGGGTGCACAAAATCCTGTAACGAACATGGGAAAATTCACGGACACCATGACGCACAAGGGCAAGACTGTCACAGAAGAAATACATGTGTTACGAGGAGACATTCCCGCACCATGTCTATTAAGTAATGTAACAGCAAAAATAATGGGCCTACTCAAAATGACGTACCACATGTCGGAAAAGGAGAGCATACTACAGGAATTCCCAAAACTAACGAAAGGACTTGGGAAGCTGAAAGGAAGACAAATAACGCTGCACATAAATGAAGCTGTCAGACCAGTCGCCCAACATCACCGAAGGGTACCAATACATCTACAACCTCAAGTGGAAGAAGAAATAAAGGCACTACTAGAACAGGACATCATTGAGCCAGCAGAAGGGCCAACGCCATGGGTGTCCCCAATAGTTGCTGTACCAAAAAAGGACACCACACAGATAAGAATCTGTGTGGACATGAGAATACCCAACACAGCCATCGAAAGAGAACGACATCCAGGGCCACATCTAGATGACATGATAAGCTGCCTGACAGGAATGAGAAAATTTTCCAAGCTCGACCTATGCAAGGGATACCATCAACTGGAGCTGGACGAGCAGTCCAGATACATAACGACATTCTCAACGCACCTAGGATTATTTCGCTACAAGAGACTCAGTTTTGGAATATTGTCAGCAGCGGAAATATTTCAAGAAACGATCAGGCAGATAATAAGACCAATCAAGAACAGTCTGAACTACAGCGATGATATCTTGGTCTTTGGGAAGTTAGATGAAGAACACGATAAGGCACTGAGGGAAGTGTGCTCACGGCTAGTAGAGGTGGGCCTGACAGTAAATGAGAAGAAATGTGAACTGGGAAGAGGAGAACTAGTGTTCTTCGGACACATATTCTCAAGGAAAGGAATGAGGCCAGACCGGAGCAAGATAGACACACTTGAAAAAATAATTGAATCAAAAGACGTCGCCGACGTGCGCTCATTTCTTGGCCTTGCCAGCTACTGCGCGAGATATTTAAAGGACTTCGCGACGGTGAGCACGCCATTGAGAGAACTAACCAAACAGGGCCACACATTCGAATGGACCACAGAGTGTCAAAAGGCGTTTGAAGAAATAAGAGTGTCAGTGACGGCAGTAGACCACCTAGCATACTTCGACCCGAACTTATGCACTGAACTGACAGTAGACGCCAGCCCGGTAGGTCTTGGCGCAATACTAGCACAACACAAACCTGGGAAAGATTCACCTCGACAGATAGTAGCATACGGAAGCAAGAGTCTGTCGGACGTTGAGAGAGCATACTCTCAACCAGAAAAGGAGAGCTTGGTAGTAGTATGGGCATGTGAGCACTATCACATGTTCATATATGGAAAACCATTCACAATAGTGACGGATCACCAAGCATTAGTGACTATCTACGGAAATCCAAACGCTAAAATACCACCAAGAATCGAAAGGTGGGGGATCAGGCTGATGGACTATAATTTCAAAATAGTCCACAAACCATTCAAAGACCAAAACCCAGCCGACTACATGTCACAACACCCGCTCCCCCATCGGAAAGGTGGCACCACGATGGCAGAAGAATATCTGAACTTCATCGTGAGACAAAACACCCCAGCATCGATAACAAGTGAAGAACTGGAGCCAGAGACAAAAAGAGACCCGACAATGAAGGCAATAGGAACGATAGTGAGGCTACAGAGATGGAGACACATCAACAGCAATACCGCCACAGAAGAAGGGGTTAATAAAGAAGAACTGCTAGCCTTCAAAAAGATAAGCGAAGAGCTGTCTGAGACAGAGAACGGAGTCCTGATGAGAGGCTCAAGGATTGTAATACCACATTGACTAAGGAAGAGAACAGTTGAACTAGCTCATGAGTCACATAGAGGAATCGTAGCGACAAAGAAGATGTTGAGAGAAAAAGTGTGGTTCCCAGGACTGGACAACATGGTGGAGGAAGAGGTATCACACTGTCATACCTGTCAAGTAACAGGATCAGCTAGTAAGCCCACACCATTGAAGATGTCGGAACAGCCACCGGCAGTATGGACCGAACTGGCAGCAGACTTTTATGGGCCACTGGAGACTGGAAAGTACCTGCTAGTAGTGATCGACGAATTTTCAAGATTCCCAATAGTGAGAGAAGTATCATCGACATCGGCAAGCGCCACCCTACCTGTGTTAGACGACATATTTGCCGCCTGGGGCTCACCACAAACACTGAAAACAGACAATGGTCCTCCATTCTCGGGAGAAGAATTCCGCAGGTTCATGGAATACCTTGGGATCAAGCACAGGAAAATAACTCCTCTGTGGCCACAAGCCAACGGAATGGCGGAACGATTCATGGGGACCATCAAGAAAGCCATCCAGCGAGCAAAATTGACACAGATCTCAATTGGACAAGCACTTTGTCAAGTGCTACGAGACTATAGGAATACCCCTCACAGCACCACTGGCAGGTGTCCAGCGGACCTGGTGTTAGGAAGAGCCAGCAAGACAAGGCTACCACAAATAGAGGCCACGGCAAGCACAAACAGAAGAGAAATTGCAGAAAGAGATCACCAAGCGAAAAAGAAAATGAAAGAATATGCTGACAAAAGGAGAAATGCAGCTGAACACCAGCTAAATGAAGGAGACCTGGCAATAGTGAAACAAACACAGCAAAGGAAATCAGACAGCCCATTTTCAAAAGATCCGCTGGTAGTGACTGGAGTGAAAGGTTCAATGGTGACTGCAGTTTCAGAACATCGGAAAGTAACAAGAAATAGCTCACATTTCAAGGAGTTCAAGGTGGAAGAAGCAGAAAGAGCGATAACAACACCGGAAGTGGAAGAAAGAGAGCAAGGAACAAGCAGAGAGATGACAACACCAAAAAGGGAAAACGGAGGACAAGAACAGAGCGGAGAACAAAGACCAAGAAGAGAGTGCAAGAAGACAAAGAGACTAATAGAAGAAATGTAGAGACTCTATCTCTCTCTCTCTCTCTCTCTCTCTCTCTCTCTCTCTTTATATCTCTTTATCTATCCCTCCATCATCTACATTTTCTTCACTGTGTGGACAGTGTACCAAGAACTTGTGCATGTGGCAAAGACTTTGTTGTGACAGGGGGGGAGATGTGATGACCACGGACGCAGGGCACTAGGACCCTGTGGGTCACAGGGCGGTGACCAGGTCACCGGACACTACTTCCTGTGGACGGACAGGAAGGGGCATTATGTAGGAGGACGAGGACAGGGACGGACGTGCCCAGACCGACTGACACGACAACAAAATAAAGGAGTACCTCTACAAGATATCTGGCTTCCTGTGTTGTTCCTGATGACCGTGCACCACACTACGTGACAAAAAGCAGCGGACCTTGGCATTGGATCGGGACGCAAAGAGGTCCACAATCAAAAATCCAAACATTTGCCTCAACTTCCTGAACATCAAGTGTGTCAGGGACAATGACCGCATGGAGGGAAACACACGGCTCAGACAGTCTGCCACAGTGTTCTCCCGACCAGGCAGATAAATCGCAGACAGGTGCGCCAGGTGTAACTCCGCCCAAGAAAAAAATCCGACGACTGAGGCAACTGAGGGAAATAACTCTGCAACCCCCCTGATGGTTGATATACAACATCACCACCTGAATGTCTATCCGGACCTGCACATGGCGACCCAACACAAGATCCGAGAAGGCCGACAGGCCCAACTGAACCGCCTTCAGCTCTTTGTAGTTGGATGAACTTGATATCACAGAGTGAGACCAAACCCCTTGCGTCGTTGAATCCCCTAGAGTAGCACCCCAGCCCAACAGGCTGGCATTGGTAGTGAGAATCTGAGACGGAAGAACCAGAAAGGGGCGACCTTGAGCCCGATGAACCTCATCCAACCACCAACCCAGGACCACCCAAATCTCGGTTGACACAGGGATCAAAACACTCATATCTTGAGAACAGGGGACCCAATGCAATAAAGTATGGGACACCACTGGATACATGTGTAGGTGAGCCCAAGGTACCATTAAAAAAGATGCTGACATTAGACCCTTCACCCTCAACCACAAGCTCACAGGATGAGAAGGACCCAACAACAGGGATCGACCAGCAGAGATCAGAGTCATAATCCGAGCAGGGGGCAGGAACACCATCCCCAACCGAGTCCTGAAAAGCGCTCCAATGTAAGTCAAGTCCTGTGCAGGAACCAGGGAGGACTTCAGGACATTCACCAGGAATCCGTGATTTTCCAGGACATGGCACACCCTCCGGACATGCAACTCCGCCTTAGAAAGAGAAGAAGCAGAAATCAAAATATCGTCCAGATGGAAAAACACTAATGCCCTCCCCATGAAAATGGCCAAAAAGAGGAGCCAGAACTTTAGTAAAAACTCTGGGAGAAGAGCAGAGTCCAAAAGGCAATACCTGAAACTGATAGTGCCGACTCAGGACGCAGAATCGTAGAAACCTCTGAGAGACGGACTACCCTCCATGACCACCAAACTCAAGTGAACCCACACAGGTATCAGACGGCAAATACGACTGGTACAAAAGGCCATACGTCGCTAGGCAACACCAACAAACCCTCCCACTGCACGCCCATCATACAATTATAAAAGCGGAGGAAGTCCGGCGCGCCTTCCTAATGAAGCCGCCAGAACCACCATGAAAGAAAACATGTAGCGGAGTACCACAAATAAGGTAAGGAAACGTAGAAGCACAACAACTCTGTTAACTAACGGGGGAGAACAATACACCATAACCGCGCAATGTCCGCTTTGCAGGACGCGTGTTACAGAAATGCAAACCAAGTCAGAAAGACGCGCTAAAGCAGGTCAAAGACCCGTGTGTCCCCGCAATGGAGGCCGGTTCCCATGCGAACCAATCTCCATGAAAACTCAGAGTCTGCTAGAGTAGGACAAGAAGAAAGTGGCAGATGAGGGGAACAGAAAAACAAATAAATATAACAAGCACCAACATTCCCCAACATCAAACCCCACAAGGACCCAGAGTCCTGCCAACGCAGGACCCAGCCCCACTTACCCGCATCGCAGGCACACAGCACTCGGAGTAGTGCAGAAACAAAAAAACAGATTGCTTTGGTGTTTATGTGTCTCTTTATGGGATTGGCTGTCACCACCGGGGGCCATATTGGGAGAGGGAGAGGGA
This sequence comes from Lissotriton vulgaris, assembly GCF_964263255.1. Lineage (NCBI taxonomy): Eukaryota > Metazoa > Chordata > Amphibia > Caudata > Salamandridae > Lissotriton > Lissotriton vulgaris. Next base: position 284,796,510 of record NC_141700.1, read on the forward strand.
GACTAGGATGATAACTTTTACTTGGAGTTTCTGTGGGAGCCAGAGGCTCAATGTTGATTACTGTGGCGAGGAAGACGGACAAGGAGGTAATGCATGGTTAGTGATGGGCTTGTTTGAATGAGATTGCAGATTGAGCAGTGAAGGGGACAGGTGAGTGAAGTGTCACATGAGTGCAGGGTGAGTGGTGTGCTTGTGTGACTGCAGGGTGAACAGCACAAGTGCATTGTGAGTGCAGTGATCACTGTGAGTGCAGGGTGAGCGGGTGAATGGTGTTAGTGCATGGTGATCAGTGTGAGTGCTTTGTTATCGCTGTGAGTGCAGGGTGAGCGTGAAAGTGAAGGACGAGAATGAGGAGTGAGTTGTCTGAATGTCTAACTCAGCATGTTATTGAAGACAGTGTAGGGTTTCAGATATAAGTTAAACTATTGCTATTATGGCATTAATCCAGGATCGAGGTTGGAGGAAATAAATAATGTGCTGATCCTGCAACAAACTTCCAGTCTTATGATTAGGGTTGCCAGCTCATTATTTTGATTACCCAGACAGAACAAAAATAATCTGTTGCCTAAAGCCGGGCCCAAACCCAGATGCCTGGAACGACACCTGGTGGCCCCCTGCCCTCAGAAACCTGCCCACCCCCACAGACTACGCACATAACCTGGGAATCATCCTGGACTCAGAGCTCAAAATGGACCACCAGATCAACTCCGACTTGTCTTCCTGCTTCCACACCCTTCGCCTCCTATGTAAGACCTTCAAATGGATCCCCCTCGAACACAGAAAGACCGTTACTCTAGCCCTGGTCACCAGCAGGCTCGACAACGGCAACACACTCTATACTGGAATAAAGAAAAACCTCACCCACAAGCTACAGAACATTCAAAACACCGCCGCAAGACTGGTCCTCAACCTGCCAAGCCACTGCCACATCTCCCATCACCTGTGCACACTCCACTGGCTCCCCATCGAAGCTAGAGTCACCTTCTTGATGCTAACCCACGCTCACAAGGCCCTCCATGACACCGGAACAGCATACCTGAACAGCCAACTCAAATTCCATGCACCCCAAAGGACCTTACTATCAGCCCAGCTCTCTTACGCTGTGGTCCCCTGCACCAGAAAGACCAGATCGGGAGGCCGCTCCTTCTCCTTCCGTGCGGCCAGTGCCTGGAACGACCTTCTGCTCCACCTCAGACAGATAACATCGCTCCCCATCTTCGCAAGAAACCACAAAACCTGGCTCTTCGACAGACCCCCTTCTTGATGGACTGGGACCTGCGAACCCCCCCCCCCCCCCCCCCCCCCCCAATACCCCCAGCGCCTTGAGACCCTTACTGGTGAATAGTCGCACTTAACAAACACCTGATTTGATTTTGTTTTAGTATTTTTAGCACTTATCTGTGCATACTTTGAACAGCAAATATAAATAGAAAGCACTTTTAATTGTGTTCTGGTGCTGGCTTCCTGAATGATCCAGGATCAAAGGGAATAAAGACAGAAAGGCACATTACAAATGAATACATACTTTTTATTTATAATCCTATTTAGTGTCACGCAGAGGTCTTTGCAGGCTCTTTAAACAACACATGGCTGGCATTTTTCTTTGGCGACCCTACTTTATATTCCTTTCATGATATGCATTCTCCCACTACGGCAGTAAATGTAATGTAAAATACAAATCCAGTTACAAGGTCGGCAGCACTGGCAGCTTAGAGTTGCTATTCAACCAGGGGCCTCATGTAAAGGTCAGGAGGGTTGCATGCGGCCAACAGGCTGTACTTTGAGTATCACTGCTGAAGATGCTACTTGTAGCATCTTCCCTAGGCTGGGTACCTTCTGATGACTATGCCACACACACAGCTTAGCAAAACAAGTCTTTATTCTTCTGCATGTAACCGTAAACTCAACATTTACATAGTAAAGCCATGATTGGTAAAGGCATAAGCATGCTCCTAATTCGGCATGGGTGGTAATGATTGGATTGGGCTGCAGAGTGAATTTAGGATTATTTTGCTGTGCTTCTCAGGTCCTCTTAAGACGGTAGTGGTGGTTAATGGCAATAAGTGGTAATGAGCGCCTCCAGCAGGGCCCCGCGGGCTCAGTGTACAGTGGTACCTTGTTAGCCGCAGGGTGGTGCATGTCAGGGGGCCTCCATGAACCCCTCAGTGCTCCGCTTTGCAAGTCTGGGCAAATGAGCAGATGATGCAGGTGGGGGTAAAGCAGCACTGTCAAGACCGTTGTGGTCAGTCGTGGGTCTTCCCAGTCCCACTTGAGCAGGCAATCACACAGTCCAGGACCAAGAAATGCAACACCAGGCCTCGAGATGGGATTAAATGCTACGTAGTAGCTCCAAATATCCCAGGAGCCCTGTCGACCGGTCGTCACAAGAACCAAAAGCCTAACCGCGCGGCCTGGGACACACCTTCCGTGGCTCTGCTGCTGATCCGCATCAGCTCTTTTGCACTCAATACCCGAAGCCCTAAAAACAGTCCTGTCCCCGGCTCTGAGCTTTAATACCCAACCCTGTGACAACAACCCTGAGTCTGCAGCTTGGCTCTGCTGCGCACCAACTCTGTAGCACCTAATACCCAGAGTCCTAAAAACAGTTCCGCCAGACTCTGAGTCCTAATACCCACTTCCGTGACAACCCCCCTGAGTCTGCAGCCCTATATACCATCCAGTCCCTGACCTTGAGCTCTAAGCCCGACTCCTGGGCTCTCCCAAACCTATATCTCACCCCGGGACAGCCCCCGAGGCCTAAAAACCGGTGAGCAGTGACCAAAGACCAGCCCTGTTGTGGCTGATTTGGATCTCTGCCTTGCAGAATAAATACAGATCCCTGCAGCAGGAGGTCAACAAACTGACCTTTTTTAACAGCTTCATAAACCTGATGTCAATGTAAAATATAATAACACTGTATATACAAACACAGTGTATATTTAAAGAAGGGAAAGTTCAGGCAGCATAAAAAGTTGACAAAATCCCAAGAGATGGGATGGCTAGAAACTCCTGATTCATGAAAAAAAATGGTGCCAGACCTGTTTTTAAGAAACCATTTCTATCGACATGCAGTGCAAGATAAGAATGTTTTGGAAGCCACTGTCTTTGTTAAGAGTAAGAGAAAGAGAAATCAGTAAAAAATAAATGAACAAACACACGAAGAAAGATGAAACGGAAAGTACAGCAAGCAACCTGAATATAACAAGAGGAACAGTAAAGGAAGAATGACTATGAAACAAAAAATGCACAGCAGATAAAATAGGAAATTTCAGGCCAGATGTACGACCCACCAGTTTGCCAGTCGCAAATTGCGTCAAATTTGCAACTCACAATTTACGACTCGCAAATTGGGATGTATAACAGAATCTCAGACACTGTTTGCAATTCCTAATGGGGTCGCAAATTGCATGCCTCATGAATAATAATAAGGCAGGCGCAATTTACGACCCCATTAGGAATGGCTAGCACTCCCTAGAATGGTGGCCTTCTGGAGTCAGCAGACCACCATGTCGGGGACTGCTTTTAAATAAAGCAGTCTTTTTTTATTAAATGCCGCCCATTTTCCTTAAAGAAAAACGGGATGCATTTAAAGAAGAAAAATGAAACTTTTCAGTTTAATTTTTTAAGGACAGGCAGTGGTTCCTGGGACCACTCCCTGCTCGTACAAACATTTTCTCACATGCTCATGTTTGCGAGTGGCTTCCCGTTTGCGAGTGGCTTACCACCTACTTCAAGTAGGTGGTAAACTGCAAGTGTTTTGCGGTCACAAAACAATTGTACATGGCAAGCTGACGCCCCTTCCTAATAGCGGGAGTTGCAAATGCCATTTTGCGACTCAGTGACTCTCAAAATAGCATTTGTACATGCCATTACCCTTTTTTGCTGTTGCAAATGGGAGGATCTCTCGTTCGCAGCCGCAAAAAAGGGTCGTACATCTGGTACTTCGTGTTTTGTAAGTTGAGCTGTTGTGATACTAACCGTGCCTAGGTCCTCTGCCTCAGAATTTTCCCAAGGGTTTTGCAAGAGCTGGAGAGGATAGCATGTGGCTGGTATCTTCAAAGTGAGCCCCTCGGCATCTCATGGAGCTCGCTTTGCTCCAGGCCTGTCTGAATTTAAGTTTACACCTTAGAGCACACTGAAGGTTTATCTTCTTTGAAGGGACTGTGTGTGACAGGAATATATGCACTAAGGAAAATTAAGCCTGCATTACTCTGCCCGAAACTGAGTTAATGAGACACCTCCAGCTGCAATAGACTGAGAGGGGGCCCTAAATGAGGTAGGCTTGCGAGGAATGGCGGCAAAGTGACATAATTATATTTATTTCAGCACAGAAAGTACAAGTCTGATCGCTATGGTGTCAACCCCCAAGTTTTTTTTATTAGAAAAAAGGCTCAATTGCCTGTTTAAAGAACACCCTATATATTTTTATTTATTGCGCTTCAAACAGGACTTGTGCTGTAACGTCCAGATGACAATACTATTCACTTAGCACTCCTTAGAGCTACTGACTAACGAATACCCTCTCCTTGGGAGTCAACATCACTTTTAGTTGAGGAAAAAGACAAGCATTTACAATGCAATGGTCTCGGTATTATTAAAGGTAGAGCTATTGGCCTTGCTCATGATTTTTTTTAATCATAAATAAATAGCATTCAGGCATATGCATCAAAGTAAATACCGGGAGCAAATGGGCAGATTCTCTGAATCTGCCCCTTTGCTCCCGGTATTTTTGCAATTGGGATGCATCATCCCAAATGCAAAAATCGCAATTTAAGGAATCTCTAAATTGAGATTCCTTAAATTGCGATTGCATTTAAGGAATCCCAAATTGAGATTCCTTAAATGCAATGCATGAAAGTAAAAAAAAAAAGCGAATTCGCTAATAGGGGGAGCAAATTACCATGAAGTTGGACTTCATGGTAATTTGCTAAAACTTTGAAAAAAGCACTTTTGTGCAGTTTTCAAAGTTTCATGTTGCGCACACACATGCCCTTAGGGCATGTGTGTGTGCAACATATGTGCATAGATCAATTTCAGGGGTGCAACAGGGTGTCATTTTGACACCCTTGCACCCTTGAAATTGCATGAGCAATTTGCGAGTATCTACTGGTACTCGCAAATTGCTCATGCAATCTCCAATACATTCCTTTGGGCCTGTAGGCCCTTAGGAATGAATGGGGCAGCATTCCTTAATTGCGACTAGCAATTAGCGAGTAGCAATTAAGGAATATTAAGGAATCGCTATTTTAATAGCGATTCCTACATGCATAGGCTTTTGCTATTCCTAAATAGCGATTCCTTAAAAATCGCTATTTAGGAATAGCAAAAGGCTACGTTGATGCATCTGCCAGATTGTCATTTACAATGCCAATAGCTTAATCGCTCCCATATGCCACACACACAGTCATTCACATAGAGCCACCCACACACACACAGCCACCTACCCAGAGCCACCCTCACACAGACAGAGCCACCCACACATAGAGCCACCTAGAAAAAAATCTATCCACACAGAGCCACACACACACAGACTGGCTTGTTAGTAGAAAGTATGGATGCCCTCTCATCAAACGAAAAAAGGGTGTGAAAGAAGTCTCATTTGCGATTAACCGATGTGAGCGGGCCCATGCTACCCTTTGTCCCAACTTGGGGCCGCTCACCACCAACCAGATGTCTCACACACACCACTGAATTCCAACAGTGCTCTTCGTGATTTACAATGCACCTTATAAACTTGCTGGGTAAAATATTCCTGTAAGTACCACCCTCAAAATTAAACACAGGTCAGAAGTGCAGACCGGGCTACTGAAGTATGCTCGTATAACAAAAACAGAAATAGACACCCACAAATAAAAATGCACTTAGTGCCAGACCGTCTGACGACATGTTTGGAAGTTCGATTTAAAAATAAATAAATAAAAAATGGTTTGTGCAGGCAGGAGTGCACACAAAATGTTCCATCTCGCCAAGCACAAAGAAAACAGAGCAGACATTTGTCAGAAATCTGAAACACACTAGAGCATGAGTGAAGTGCTCAGAAACGGTAACGGAGCTCGGAGCGACATCGGTCACAGAAAAATGTAATGATAAAACAGGAAGGGAGCATACTGAAAATCATGGTGCAACCTTCAGCTCAGTGCCCAAGGGGAATACTACTTGTCCTAGCACACACCTTTTAATTGACACAATGTACCACACACAGAAACACAAGCGCATGGGTTATGCGAGTTTGATTTGATTTGTTTGATTTATCTTTAAACGTAGAGGCAAGGAGCTGCGATCTCAGAGCGGAAGGGGCGAGCAAACAAGGCACAGGGAGACGCCTCTTACCCATGTCCCTTTCAGCAGTCTTTGAAGAGTTCATTTGTACCCACTCACTTCAACCAGCGGTATCCTGCTTTTTGCACCTAGTTGCACCTAGATTCGCCTTCTGGGACTTAAATACAGAAAACATGTAGCAGACACAACGCAGAGTTGTTCTTGTAGCGCTTTGACCACTGTTAAACTAGAGGCCCGCGCATAGAGGCAGTTTGGTTTGTAAAGTAGCCTATGTGCACAATGATCTGACTAGCTCAACACTGACGAGGCAGTAACTCTCAAGACGGAATGGCACAGGTAAAAGGCAATAGGTGAGGTAAACCCCTTCTTCACGCTCTCTCCTGATACTGCCCAAGTGCTGCGCACCTGCGTCATTGCACAACTTCAAACAACACAGAAGAAACGAGTGAATTACGGAACTAAAGGGTCGATAATTTAGTGGGGGGGCATTGCTCCAATAGAATTCGTTCAGTTCTACAGATCAAGCCATGTAAAATGGCAGAAAAGCGCCGGATGTGAGGCATGGTATTGGGCTGTTTGTTAGTTGAGGCTCTTTTCTGTGGCTAATCAGTGCGGGGTTAGCCACGGTTCAGTGTTGCCCATTCGAGAGGGGGTGGCAGGAAGTAATGAACAGTGAGGTTAAAGTAAGGCGCTTTAAAGGCAGGGAGCGCTACATACTATATGAAGGTGAAGCACAGTAGAGAAGCCTTTCTCAACAGCACTATCTACCAAAAGGAAGAGCTGACTGCGGAAGGTGCATTAACCATGGAAGGCGGTTATGAGGGGCTCTTGAGGGGGGAGGGTTCTCTCGGGCGGGGGGGAGGACGGCTTCACATTGGGAGGAGGTCTCAAATCCAGGGGGTGGGACTCTGCTGGTTGCCATATATTGGGGGGGGTAGAAGGTTGTCACTGCAAGGATGCCGAAGTACTGTGTAGCAGGGGACATTCGATACAATAACGTGTTTTGCACAAGGCAAGTGAAACACGGTATACAACCTTTAGCACGCATTTTTTACAACGCACTACCATTACCACGCATCTTTTACAACGCATGCCATTACAACGCATAGCGCTTTGGGGCGATCTGACATAGGGAATGGATAGTGAATAGGTTAATTTACTGTCCAATAACCTTCCCTAGTGTCCACGGGGACTGGTGTTGGAATAGTAAATTAAACTATTCACTATCCAGCACCCAAAGCACTATGCGTTGTAAAGATATCGCGTTGTAAAAAATGCGTGGTAATGGTGTGCGTGGTAAAAGTGTGCGTGCTAACATCATACATCCGAAGGTTGTCACTGCAAGGATGCCAATGTACTGTGTAGCAGGGGACATTCGATACAGTAACGCGTTTTGCACAAGGCAAGTGAAACACGTCTCATCAAAGTGAGCATTTAACAAGTGGAACATGCAAGACAACTGTGTACAGAAACCACCGGGACAGGGCTTGTGTGGCGAGGCTATTCACTATAGCCAACAATGAGGGGCTCCTCTCTGAGAGGGCACTTTGCTCCACTGGGGTCCATCCTGCTGGGCTAGTGACACGAGGCTATTCACCGCCCACCCCTTGCCAGCCCCAGATGAAAGAAGTTTTATTTTAACCGGCTCATACTTACCCCCGCCGCTCTGGAGGTACCTACCTGAGCCGCTCTACAGGTCAGGGGGGAGGGAAAGTCTCAAGAGATCGCAACCACTACATCCGCATCAGCGTGGAATACTTCTCTTCTTAGGCATGATTAAATGACGGCGAGGGCTGCAGAAGAGAAAGATATCGACCCGCGGTTAAAACGTTCCAAGTTCGGCAACGGCTTTTCTTTTCTCCTGGTCACACGGCTCCCATTCCCAGGCGACCACGGCCCGGCACACACAAAAACACGCACAGCCACCACGCTGACGAAATTCTGCAGCTCCTGGCACAAAACGACTACCCAATCTCGCGTTTGTCAGTAAATTCACTGAGTAAAACCTACCCGGATCCTTAGTTTGGAGGGAAGACAGTCGCAGATACACTCTCGCCGAGGGAAGCTGTGGCGCGCAAACGATGGCGTCTCGCACACAGAGGCCGGGGCTTTTGCGTAAAAAAAACATCCATGAGACACTGAGGGCGCTGCATGAAGGAGGGGGTGGAAAAAAGACGGCAGGAACGAGGAAACCGAGAGCAGCCTACCTCAACCTTACCAGCAGCAAAATGGCGGCCTCAAGCTTCCGAAATTTTTCGGATTCGGAGGCGTGTTTTGCTGTCCTGAGTGACGGACGACGTCACGAGCTAAAGAACAGCAAAATGTACGCCCCCGAATCTGAAAAAGACGAGGCTTCTTTGGAGGGACGGCTCTCTCCTCCAATGGCTGGCCTCCGTTTAGGAAGCCAGCCAATGGAGGAGAGAGGAGGGTTAAACGACCCTACTAAGAAACATAAGATCTCCTCCCGGAAGCTGGCAAGCCAGCATTTCCGGTCCTCGACCTAAAAAAGGAAACCCTTGGAGGAACATTTCTGGACATCTGCCCTTCGCTACAGCGGGTAATTGGAGTGGGGTGAAGACAGCAGATGGGGACGGCTTCTGTTGCTGCAGTCAACAGAGGAAATCCAACGGAGACTATTAATAAATGGGAGGGGCAGCACTTAACAGTGAGAGTGGTGTGCCAGGACTGTGAAAGCCAGAATCGGTAAGTTAAAAGCAGCAAAGGTGTCTCTATTAGTGAAATTACACAGCGCATGCGAGCAATGTGTAGGATAAAAAAAAATGCAAAATAAGTAAATGTAAGAACATGGAAAAGGGCGGCCATGTTGGAGTGGTAACACGTCACCTGGGAGAAAGCACATGGCCCTAAGCAACATAGCATAAAACATAAATTAAGACATGACAAATCTTCTTAATTATTAACCCCCATTAAAAAGTAAACAGTGCAGCAAAGCACGCCTGCAAAAAAGTTTTCTTACTTCTGAAAAAAAGATGGCTTCTCCTTGTTGTACCTGTTATTGCAACCGCACGCAGAGCAGGATTGCACCATCTGAATGCCGAGCACTAAGACATCTGCACCTTTTTAATAGTGCTACTAATTAATAGAGTAGTAATTCATTTGGCCATTGCAGTGCTGGATTTGGAACATTTTCATCCGCAGCCACGAGAGAGAAAAACAAGGCAAAATCCTCCCTAGACTGGAAGGGCAGGTAGGCCAGTTTAGTTTGGGGTGACTGGTTTTGTACAAGTGCAGGAGTTTTAAAAGCACTACAGAGTTCTTTGTATATTCAGCAGGTTTCGGTCAACAAGACAAGTGGCAAGATAACTTTGGTGATCAATGTACCTGCTGGAGAGAAATGGGAGCATATTTTGTCTAGTGGCTGTTTTACTCATCTAAGATGGCGCAGAGGGATAATATGCCTGCTGCAAAGAACATGTACCATGCATATCAAAGAGCAATACTTTTTTGTGCATAGTTCAGTGGGTACTGCTTTGTGTTCAATTCCCGAATGAAAGGACACTTGAATACATATGGCCTGGCAGTTTGGGCTGGACTGTTCACATTGGGCGCAGGATCAAGACTGATTTGTAAATGACTGGGTCCAAACTGGAATGGCATGGTGAGCAAAAACGATTGATTTAAGCCCAGATCTCTTTACTGGGGTGAATGTATGACATTGTTCTGCATTCTGTCCATCAATTGTTCTTTTTGCATTTGTCACCCCGAGTGGGACAGATATACTCAGACGTGAGTCCCGTGCTCTCCATGCCACTGGAATCAAGCTATTCTTGCTGATAAGGGCTGAACGCCCGAAACCTGTCCTAGGAGGCTTGTTTCCAGTCCAGAGAGTGCCTGGCAGTTCGGGCTGGACTGTTCCCATTGGGTGCAGGATCAAGACTGATTTGCATATGGCTGGGTCCAAACTGAAATGGCATGGTGAGCAAAAAAACGATGGATTTAGGCACAGATCTTTGTACTGGGGTAAATGTATGATATTGTTCAGAATTCTGTCCATCAGTTGTTCTTATTGCTTTTGTCACCCCGAGTGGGACGGGTATGCCCAGACGTGGGTCCTGTGTTCTCCATGCCACTGGAATCAAGCTATCCTGACTGAATAGGGCTGAATCCAAAAACTGGTCCCAGGATGCTTGTTTCCAGTCCAGGGAGGACCTGGCGTGGCAGTTCGGGCTGGACTGTTCTGTTATGAATGAAATTGAGGCCTTAACATAGGTACTGTCTCAGAGGCACAAATCCTTTGTGTCACAGAGACAGGCAGGCCCTTTGACCTAGATTAGCCCTCATTTCACAATAACGAGCAACAGAGAGGCTGTCCCCTTATCTGATCACTGTGTGCTCTGTGCACAGAAGACGGTCCATCCTAAATACATAATCTCCATGTCCAACAGTGACTAACCTACGTCACAACAAATTCTTGGAAACAGACCAAGAACACATCTTCCTCTGACCAACATTACGTCAATCCAAGACACCTTTCCAGTATAAGTATACCTCCCTTTGCCCAAGCAAACCAGAGGAGACAGAGACTTCCAGGGCGACACTCTGCCCGAGGCACTGCAACCTGCGTCATGCCACAGCTCCAGCTGGCAGAGGTCTATCACCCATTGGTGGGTGTCCAGCTCAAGATCAGGATGAAGTCCCACTAAGGAAAAGGGGTTAGACTAACTCCTAGGGGGATTCTTGGCTCTCTAAGACCTACACACATGCTAGGTACACTTAGGTACATCTAGTTAGGCATCATAAGAGTATAGGCTTTCTCTTAATGCATTCTGTATTTCATGTATTTGTTCATTACTATTGCAAAATGGTATAACTATACAAAGCCTTTTTATTTAACTGCACTGCTGGCCATAATTCTCTGCTACTGTCCAACAGTTGTCGCAGCACATGTAACCAGTACTAAAATAACAACTGTGCAATAAATTTTATTGTAAACACACCGACTGTTTCTCCTATGTACTTCTCTGAGATGAGTGACTGAATGAAAAGGTGTATATTGTTTCCATGATCATGAGGGATGTGGGTTTTATGTTATGTGGTTGCCAGAAGCTATTCCCTTCTTGTCTTCAAGAAGTTTCTAGTGGCGTCTGAGCTAGCTGGTACACAGTAATTAAGTTTAATATACATAATAGGGGCATACAGACCTCAGTCCTATGCCAAGCCTATCGTGTATGTTATTCCAATGCGCAGAACCTATAAGGGATATAGGAACTACACTACAGTTCCCATTGGGTGTAGGATCAAGACTGATTTGCATATGGCTGGTTTCAAACTGGAATGGCATGGTGAGCAAAGAATCAATGGATTTAGGCCCATATCTCTGTACTGGGGTGAATGTATGACATTGTTCTACATTCTGTCCATCAACTGTTGTTTTTACATTTGTCACCCCGAGTGGGACCGGTATGCTCAGACATGAGTCCCATGCTCTCCATGCCACTGTAATCAAGCTATCCTGGTTGAAGAGAGGTGAAACCCCGAAACCGGTCCTAGGATGCTTATTTCCAGTCCAAGGAGGACCTGGCATTGCAGTTCGTGCTGGACTGTTCCCAGGGGTACAGGGTCAAGACTGATTTGCATATGGCTGGGTTCAAACTGGAATGGCATCTCTGTACTGGGGTGAATGTATGACATTGTTCTGCATTCTGTCCATCAACTGTTGTTTAAGCATAAAATAAGCTACAGCATAGTACAGTATAGTACTATATGAATGATAAGGGCAATGCATTACTGTGGTTACCATGTGTTTAAAAGTAATTCTATGTGTTTTCTTAGGTTTGCCATTCTCCACGAATGGTTGTAAATCTCATGTTGTAAAAGGATATTCAACTTCAAAAGATAATTGCGGTCCGTCTAAAAGTTCTCACGTGTCTGTAGTAGTCTAAGGTTGGTGCTTTAAGTAACTCTTAACAAAAATCACCCATAATACCTTATGTGCTTGATCTTAATATGTGGGTCTTAATACTGTTACTTCTACATGATTGAGGGTTTCTGACAGTAAGTAGCAGGTCCATGCTGCCACTTTTTAAGCTACATAAGACTCCTAATAGTTCAACACCAAGGCCATAAACTGCAGCACCGGAAAGCCTGACAGTGTTACTCTGGAAGGTCCCAATTAATCCAACTTTGCACAGATTCCTATTAAACACATAGCTGGTTTAGATGCAACTTGAAGTTAATGGTTCATCGCTATGTCCAACTCTCTCAAACTAAGTTTTGCAAGTGGGAAACCGAGCAGCTGAAGTGGCAACTTGCTGTTTTCTTGCCAGTTGTGTTCTGGAAAACATCTGCTTCTAAGACTCCTGCAGACATCCTGAGTTTATGGTCCTGTGATTGCAGTAGATCTTGAAGCTGGCAATGGCTCTGTAGTTGTTCATAGTGCTTTCACGCTGTTGAGGACACATCAGGTGGGTTAGATCCCTGACAACTGTGAAGGGATGTGGGATTCTTTTCATATTAAGTTGAAGCTCTGTGTCCATATTGGGGTGACCTGGTTTTCTCCTTATTGTGAAAAGTTTTTTTTTTATCCCCTAGTCCACCCCTGAGTGTGTGGAATATTCTAATTGAGGATGTCAAATGTGTTATAGCTGTTTAATGAGCATCTGTTCATCACTTCTTCATGTGACATTTTGCTATAATTCTAAAAGACGCTGCTTGTACAGTCAGGTGTCCCACTCTAACCAGATTTTGGGCAGCTTGGATTCCCCTGTGAGCCACCTTCCAATGTTACAATTTTACGAGGATGTAGTGTAATAAATGAAAAACATGTTTGTAAAACTCTCTGGGAAGACAATGTGTAACAAGTTTAGTGTCAGAGAGAACATTGTTTTTTATTTCTTATTTTCTTAATAACATCCCAGGCTTTGCTATTCTTTTGTCTGGTCTGGGAGGATGCACAGTCATCTAACCTTCACACTGAAACCTTTATTTGCTTTTAACTTTTTATTTGCCAGTGAATTCACATTGAAGTACCAGAACGCGATGAGATATGCATCCTCTGTCTTCTAGAAGGCTTTTTTTCCGGCCAAAAGTTCTATTTTGGCCAAATGTGCTATCCTTCTTTCCCTCTGGTCAATTATATAACATAGCTGCAGTTCAGCATTTACAAGCCTGTACATTTAACAAAAAAATGTGGCCTGCACCTGGAATATGTTTGTGCTTTTGTGAGTTTTTTCTGCTACTACTTTTCAGGAGACCTTCTTCTGTAACACACATTACTGCTGTGAAATTGTGGCTTCTAGAAGCAGTTACTTAGAGAAGGCTATGAATAGACCTAGGCGTCCAGCTCTTGACTTCGCCACATCTGCACCTTCCTTAATCAATCCAGTCACACCCAGGCACTTATCCATACCCATTTAGCCATCCATGTACGCTCCCACTCTAAGGCATCCATTGACACATCGTTACAGGCACTGGTGCATTAATACATGCACCAGTGTGTGTCCTTACACTGTCTGTGGCCCCATTGTGTTTTGGCCATACTTTCCTCAATGCACTAGACTTTCATCCAAAACAAAATGGCATAATGTTATGAGACTTGAAATTTGGCTTTCCCTGATCCCAACATAGCCATGACAATTCAACCTCTTCCCAGATTTCTCTGTTTCGTGGAGCTGGGGAAGCATTTGTTTTCTCTGCCCTCAAAATGGGGAGATATCGGCAAGCATCCATCTTTTCACACATTCATCTTTTCATCCATGCACACATGCTTTCATCTTTCCAGCTATGCACCCGCTCACACGCATGCATTTGCACCCTCTCCCTTCAGCCCGCCAAACTCTTAGTTGCCCAATAGTCCCATTCCCCCAATGCAAGGACCTAGGCATTTGCATTGATCTGCTATTTTTAGATCTTGCCTACAGATGCCTTTTAGCTGTCTGTGCGTAAAAGACATTCTGCGAACCATATCAAAAACTACCAGTGGACTTTATGCCAGCCCATTGCTAATCATTGGTTGCCTGTCTAATCGCTTGTTTGCTTGCTTCTTACTTGATGTATTTTCTTCCACTCGTGTTTGTCATTCCTCTGGAAAATAGCTTCTTTACAATCTCTTTGACTGGATGACATCTATCCTTCCACTGCTCACATTCATAAAACTACTTTTTTAACGTCTCAGCCTACCAAGCTGTCTGGTTTGCTAAAGACATTGGGGACATTTAGAAAGTTGACCAAGGAATGCATTCCGCCCATTGCTTACCATTAGCTGTGTGGTTTGTAACTCATATTTTCTGTTTGCTGGCTTTGTTTTAGGCTGTCGGGTTCGTCCCTTTCATTGCCAAAATCTTGTGTACTGTGTTTTTCCACAAACTCGCTTTCTGTAAACAAGCTGTTAAATCTTGTTCTAATCTTGTCACATTTGCTGTGCAATCAAAGACAGAGGTCAAATGTTAGGCTGTGTCTTCCAGGGAGCTTGGTGTTTATTTTTCTTACTCTGATTTACGTGTGAGTTTTCCAGGGTTCTCACGAAAAGTGTAAGCATAGTATGTGTGCAGGGCTTTAAGTGGGATGAAAAAACTGGGGGGGTCTCTCGTAGGGGCAGCCGATGTAATTATGAGCGTGGCTTAAAACTGTTAAGCTAAAAATCTGTACTTAGCATAGTATGCTGCCCAACTGGTATTATGCTTCTTCTGTCATTGCCTCCACATATATATTACGAGTGACATTAAACCTAGAACCAGCCAGGACTATAGGCTTTGTCAATGGTTGTAAGTTTCATAAGATAAATAAGAACAAACTGCAGCATTTTCATTATTATATACAATGAAAACATAGGTGGTTCAGTGATGTGTTACAGGTGGGAAATACTTAGAGGGCCTGTTTCCGTTGGTTGTATGTGGATGGCTTGGGGGTCATTTTGCAAGCAGACCAGTTTGCGGATTGGGCACATTTTTGATTTGATTCTAATGTTTTCTTCACACTTGTGCTTCAAAAATCTATATTTGGATCCCCCTTTTTTCAACAATTCAACAATTTGCAGTAAATATGTGGTTCAAACCCACCATTTGAATCAATTTTTTTCAAAATTTTCTTGTGGGGAGACAACCCCCCCCCCCGCACCTTCCTTTTGCAGTTCGAGCTTGCTCACTTTGCTCGATTGCTTATTACATTGGGGTACAACATTTTTCGCCACACCACTTTCAATCCACCAGCCGCCACTGGTATGGGGGCAGAAAACTCTTACACAGGGTCTTTCTGAGTAGCAGAGTTGCAGGAAGTTTTCATTGTTTAACCAGTTTTATTGACAGATGTGGTAGGCAAAGCAGTTGGTAGGCTAGGGCTGGGGGGAGGTTGTCACGTGTAGAAGACAGGAAGTTGCGGGTAGAAGGTTTTGAAATACATGAAGTTGAGGAGGTAACAAATGGGTACAGGGTCAGCCAATGAGGTAGGAAGTTATTGGTGGTACTCAGGGGTGGGGAAAGAGTAGGAAATAGGCAATACGTTTTCTAGTGAGGTGTCATAATTGTGCATGGCAATTTTGACTAAGGAGATTAGATTAAGTTGTTGATGTGCACATGCTTCAATAAAGTGACCTTTTTCAAACTATACTGTTGTCAGTGGCATGTGCTGCCCGCTTTCACCAAATAGGTCCTTATTGCTACTGACATTACAGAGGAAGCTGATGACATAGGCAGGCTCCTTAGCACCATTCACTATCAGCTATAGCCTCTGAGGGAAACCCTGGGGTTCTCTATGAGGTGGGGTGAAGTCCAGTAGTGAACTTGCACTGAAAGTGCGCCGTGCTCACAACTCATTAGTTTAACTTTATGGGCTCTTTAACTTAGAAGCGCAGGGCCTCTAAAGAATAAGGTGTAATATTCTGTTTATTACTGTGGCTGGGATAGCGAAGGCGCCTCTTCCTACACTTAACAAGGATAACAACTTAAATTATGTTTCTGCATGTCAAACATATATAAATACCAGTGGTGTAACACAGGCCCCTACGATACAGGGGGCCTCAGTCCATAAAGGCACCTTCAGGCCTTCAAGGTTCCCCCAATCAGCTACAGGCCAATGAATGTCTGTGAGATATGGAAGTTTGGGGCCCCTCATCACATTCTGCATGGCGGCCCCGCCATTTTGTGTCATGTCATTATTTCATAGTCCGCAGCTCTGATGCTAACGCCATATCCTTTCTCCGTTTACTTTTAATATTTGACTTGTAAAATGTCTTTATTCAGGAGTGAATGTCCACCAGGTAAAGACTAGGATAAGGAAGATGGACAATAAAGTGATGGCTGCTTTCCTGTGTGACCCTTTATATCAGTGTTCAGGTTGGTTCTAAGTTCCCTCCAACTTTGAATAATATGACAATCGAGGCATATGGTGGTAAATGCAATTACACCAGCTCACATTAATATGGTCAAGTGGAGAAGCCACAACCCAGATTACAAAATAATTTTGACTAGCATTATCACATATCCCTGGCAATTAGTAAGGCAGTGCTTAGTGTAACCAACTTTTACCACATTATTATGGAATCATACACACAAAGAAACCTGACACTAGCTTTTTGCCACCCCAGACTTATTGGGACCTTAGTTAGGGGAAGAGAAGACCTTTCCAGAACGTGATATGGGGGTAGCCTAGAAGATTCCCCCACTTTATAGGCTGGAGCCAGGTAGAAATATTGAACCCTCAGAACACTTCTTCCGTACACTCCTGGACCTGTGGAAGACTGCAGAAGGACTGCTTCAGACCCACAGAGGACTGCCCGGCCACTAGATGCCTGTTTTGTACCGCTGAGAGCAGCCCTGCTGCTACCAGAAGAGTGCCCTGCTGCTACCAGTCGACTGCCCTGCTGCCTGAGGCTTGCCTTGTCCCCAGAGGACTGCCTTGCTGCTTGACCCCAGGACCACTAGTGAGTCCAAGGGGTAGTTGACTGGCCTCCTGTGTGAGCTACCGGGACACAACAAGCTCCAGATACCTTGAACCCGGTCTCTGCTGGAGTGAGTCCTAACCCCCCTAGTGGTACCCGTCAAGTCTTGGACCCTAGGTTGTGGTATTAATGGTACTGCTCCTGCCTAACCCTAAAAGTTGGGATGTATAAATTATTACACCCAAAAAGTGGCTGAAACCTACTGAAAACCAGGACCCTAGGTTGTGGTGCTAAATGTACTGCTCCTGCCTACACCCTAAAAGTTGGGATGTAGAACTTTTTTCATCAATAAGTGGCTGAGGACCTACATAAAACCTGGACCTACCTGCTTGTCAATCCACCCAAGATGCCTTACCTGTGACCCTGACTCTGAAGTAGCTCACTGATACGCTCTTCTCCGCAGCAGCTAATCTTGTTCAGCAGGCCATCTCAACTAGGGTGTCCGGTCTCATGGAGCCCTCGATAACTTCAGCTTGCAGTTCCATCCTACTGTAGATTTTCGACTTTCAAAAAAGTGACAAAGTCCAAAGGTAGAAATCTCCACCGTGACTCCATCCAGCAGCCCAAATGACAACGCTTTCTACCCGGACACCGCCTGCTGCTTTTCCCCACTGAACTTTACCTTGTCAGGAACTTTTCTTCAATTTTTCTTCTCAGTCTTCATGTAAGCCGAGACGGGGCCTAATCCACTTTGTGTATCTAACCCATGCTCCATTGCTGTAGGACTTAGCTTTTGACTTTTCCCCTATCTCTCAAGACCAGATACCCGTGGTTATCGCTTTGATTTTTTAAGCACTATTTTTCATTAAGAACGTTAAAAATTAATATCTCTGTTTTTTCTAATTGGATTTAATTTGTTTAGGTCTTAATTTCTTTAATTAAAAGGTTCTCTATTTTTCAGAATTGTTTTGAAAGTTTTCTTGTATTGTGTTTTCTCTTTATTACTGTTTGTGTCATCTGCATAAATATGTGCCAAGCTACCAGAGGGTTAAGCGCAGGTTAATTTACTGACTTTTGTGGTTCACCCTGAAAAGGATTGTGGTTGTTGCTTGATGAGGGTTTCCACCCCCTCAACCAATAAACCGATTTCTTACACTGCTGTTATGTTTTTGTGCTGCGATATTGCTTTGTGTTGTACAGAAGTTGTGTTGCGTTCTTTTTTGACTGCTGCGTTGTGCCGTTATGTTTTAGTCGTTTTTAAGAGTCTAGCTTTCAATAGCGCAGCGGGCGCATTGGCAATAGAGCACAGTAGGCTGAGGAGCTTATTTCATCCCAATGATAATTGTATTTTACTGCGCGGCTGGGGGTTCCTTGCTTACATTAAGGCCCTCAACACCATTGATATGACACTGATGGTGTTATGTTCATGCGTCTTATGTTATTTTGTTTGTTTCTAAAGTTTACTTTGAGTCGTCAGCTAATGCCTCCACATTTCCAGCCAAAAGCAGCACATTCATTAGAATTCCAGTCGCAAACACCCATTTGCGCTGTCTAAGTTGGTAACATCCCTGCGTCAGCAGGGGTGGCTCTAGGCTCATGGCGGCCCTGGGCAGGGAGCGTAGGTAGGAGGCCCCGGAAGAGGCGGTCCGGGCATGGCGGTGCGCCGAGGCCAGTGAAGATGGTGGGGGGTCAGGGTGTTTGGAAGTGGAACAGAGCCGGAGCCCGCCAAATCCCTGCCAGGGGCCGCCATGCAAATATGTATCCATCCTCAGAGGATTATTATATTAAGGATATATATTGGCGAGGTGGCCCCTGGGGGTTGGTGGCCCTGTGCAGGTGCACAGCTTGCACATGCCTAAGACCGCCCCTGGCGTCAGCTCTTCAAATATTTAAATGCATCCCTCAGCCCGTAACTGTGGCAGGGATCTGACAGATAGTAGCTGATATGGCCCCGAGTTTTGTAGCTGCCAAAGGCTGTTAAGCCACAGCATGACATCGCATTGTTGCGCGACCTTTCTCTCACTCACATAACCTTGGCATGTTGCTGAATAGCAACAACTAAATGTTTGGAGTTGTAAATAGCTTTGAATTTTAAATCGCACTAGCAGCACTAGATGTATCGAAGGCCTGCTCATGTCTGACTTTAGCTCTTACACTTGTTGCTTTTACTTGAGAAATGTGCTGACGGTCCGATTGTTCTCTAAGAGAGGCTTTTGTATATCACAGAGTAACAACAACAAATAGCTATTTGTGCCGCATAGACTTCAACGGGGGTATAGGTTTTTTGTCGCCTGATTCAAGGCTGAAAAACACGTGATGCGTTTAGTTAAGGACGCGTTGTGACAACCTGAAAACATGAGAATAACAGATGGGCATGAAAATAAATATTCACTGATCATCAGTACACCTCGTGATGTCCCACGTGCAAATCTCATCAGAGTCGGATATAAGTCCGCCTGCCTTGGCAACCCCTTACTTAGAAGAATTTACACTCTGGCTTGCCGCGAGGGAGCAAGCTGCAATCATTGTCTTATCTTCTACACAGGTAAGTGTACTGGGTCTCCAGAAATGATCATATTCATAACCAACTCTCACCCAAACACTGTCGACCTTATTGTCATTGAGGAGGGAACTTATTCTCTGTATGCAAAAGTCCCAAGACAGTGGTTTGAGAAACCTCTGGGCACAGTGACAAAGCTAGCAGGAAGGAGAGACTGCCTACTCTCCCACTAGCAAAAGCTTGGTTATGAGTCTGGCGAGACTGGCAGTGGTGTAGGGTGGCGGTCCTGTGGCCCCTGTATTACCAGGTGACCGCCACTGCTGCGCCGGCTGCGCCAGGAAACTGCTGTTTCCTGGCGGTGGCAAAGCAGACAGGGGCATACAATATGCAAGGAGGGACCGCCGCAGTCCATACAATATACAAGGCAGGACCTCCGCAGTTCGCCGAGCATATTAAGAGTTTCTCGAAAGTCAGCCTTTACATGGTGGTGAGCCCGCCATGAATAGGCTGGCACTGGGGAAACAAATGGGGCCCCACAGGGCCCCCATGCCCCCACAGTCACGGATATGCATTCATGGGGTACAAAATGTGCCACCTCCCCGTTTGCCTGCATCGCAAGTTACATCACGGCATGGACTCCACAGTCCATCCATGCTAGAACTGCTTTTGCGTTCCCATTGTGATGCCCATTTTCAGAACACCGCCATGGAAACCGCAAAAGCATGAATTAAACTGATAATCTGGCAAGCGGACTATGCACAGCTTTGGTGTTGCTGTCCTGGTGAAAAGCCGGCGAAGCGCCGTCAAAATCGTGATCAGACGCGATTTCCAGGTCTCTTTGAAAGAAAGGCATGCACACTGGTGTAAACTACATCTAGATAGCAAATTCACTTTCACTCACTCTATGGTACTGACATAAAGTCAGTAACTTCGTTCAAACGTTCTTAATTCTTAAAGACTACTTTGCAGCTCGTTCAAAAAGCAGGTGGCCCAAACCTAAAGCAACCTTTTGGCCACTGTTACTGGCCCGATATGCATACATAATCGATTGCATTTGTATAGTCAAAAGACCCTCTAAAGTTAAGTGTGGGGAATAATGCCACAGATAATGAGAGAAAAAGAAAAAAGAGACATCAAAAGAGAGCAGACAGACCACAGGAGGTGCAGGCAGTCTATTCAAGAACCCCATGTACCACATAACTGACACTAACATAGGTAATTATAATTACAAGTGTAAGCTCTGAATACTGGAAATCTTGCAGTAGCCATCTGAGAACAGACAGGATGGAAGGGAGAGTGCATAAACTACCTAGGATCTGGTGTTTGAGTGAGGGTCTTTGCTGACTCTCTATCATCTTAACTCTGTAGGGAGATCTCAGGCTGTTTGATTGGTCCTTCAATAGGAGCAGTGTAATTTGATGCATAGCCCTGCTGTATAGGGGGATCGGAATGCCTGATTTAAGTTACATTCTGAGAGACACTGTGTTAACTTTGCTGCCCAATCCAAAGCCTATATCTTCTGTGTTAGCGCCTCTGACCCCTGCTCACACCCCTAAGAACTGTGCAACATGTATATTAGCTCTTCCTCTTATGCCTCTTGCGATAAGTACAGTTGCTCTGCTGTATGGTGTGTTGTGCCTATAAATTCTAAAGTTTGGTAAGCCTGAGACATAGCCAGGCTGTCCTAAAGTGGAAATATCATGAATTTTCTGGGTCGAGCACATGCCCATCAAGTCCCTATATTTACACGGACACAAGGAGGGCCAGACTTTAATATGCCGCATTTTGACAGGAGGCTCATCCTTATCAGAAGGCGACTTAGAGGAATCGTGATATTTCCGTTTCTAGCTGTAGGGATTCATCAAAGCCTTGATAAAGCTCAAGTGCCCGCATGCCGTGGGACGGAACATGTGCCAGCCGAAGATTTTGTAACACTATTTTGAAAATGGAAAGAGTGACTGTCAACAGCCTCAGGCTACATCAGATTAGAATTTGAAATAAAATCAAGTGGTAAAATAAAGTCTACGTGAAATTATTGACCACGACGTCAACCTACAGTAAACCTCCAAAGGAATACAACATACAACCTAAGCACTGTACTACTACTGATTTAATGATAAACTCATAATTGAATATGTAAATACCTGTATTACTAGAAATCTAGTACACCCTTAACACCTTGGCTGTTAGAGATATTTTCCTCCTGTGCTGCATTCCCAGATTTACCATTGTTCATGACGAGCTGAGCTCGTCATCAGCACAGCTCAACCGTGCATCATGACGAGCTGAGCTCGTCATGAGCATCGAAAGGGTTAATCATAGGAACTAGAGTCATACCATGATCATATACAATGTGACAAAACTGGGATACTCCCTTCCAAGTGGACTAAGCTAGTGTTCCATTATGCATGGGCAACATTGAGGCAGAATTCCCCAATTCCTATAATATATTTGAAGAAGTATGTCTGTACAGTAGGCCTGGTATTATTCTGAGGTGCACTTCTAGGAACATCCTGTGACCTCACCTTTCGCCACGATACCTTCTCCCCATGTGAAGAGTTCTCTATAGTAGAGAACTCCACACCTCAGGCTGAGGAGCATCATGTGAAACTGCACTTTTTCCCCATGGGTAAAACATTTTTCCTAATGGAGAAAGCCCTTCTCTTACACCCCCAGCAAGTCTAAGGGTGATCATTCTTTTTTTTCACCATGGAAGGGAAGATACTCCAGCCATTGACTGGAGAAAATATGTGAGCATTTCCAAGGGTGGAAAGGGATCGAAGGGGAGTTTGGGGATTTGAACAAACATACATGTTTGTAGCAGTAGCCAAAATTCTAAGGCTAATCATGCCTTTGAATGCTGACTTTCCACCCCTTGAGTCAGCTTTACTATTGTGGACTTCTCTACACTTGTGACAGAGAAATCAGCAGTAGTAGGTTGATGTACTCTCACCAGGAATCCATTTGTAGATTCCTGGCAGACTTAAAAATAGTAAATTCAGTTGTAGAACTACATTTAGGACCAACTTTACCCTTAAGAGTAGAACCTATATATTTTTATATTGAATTCTAACATTTCAAAACCTTGTTTTGGTGGATGTGGGAGGACTGTTCCCTTTCTCCTTTTTTGTTGATTTAACATGTCTTTGTATTAACAGCTCCCTCCTCATTTATATGCTCCTATCGTCACTTCTGACCTTTGCTTTTCAATTTCCCTGTTGCATCCATCTTTTATTTTTTTAAGTGCTGGTGATGATTAGCCCAATTCATACTGGTCTACCCTTCCTCCTGTTCATTTCTGCAGACAAAAACAACTTTCTATTGTTTAAGAAACATTTGCATAGACAAAATCAAAACTTAGGGCCTTGTTATAAGTCTGGTGGTCCACGGACCGCCAGACTAACAGTGGTTGTCTACCGACCGCCCTATTACGAATAGGGCATGCAGGCTGCCCTGTGACCGCCACAACCATTGCAACTGCAAGGAAACCACCGTTCCCTGGTAGTTGTATAGTGGTCCTGAGGCTGAAATATGCTTGCCGGGACAGCCGCTGTCCTTGCCAAGCATATTACGAGTTTCCTATCCTGCACGGTTTTCATGACGGTGAGCCCACCATGAAAACGGTGGCTGAGAGGAATCAAAGCGGACCCTACAGGACCCTCTAGCGCCTCATGCCATGTGGATGCACATGGGGGCCATAGGATGTGCCCTCCTGTGTGCATGCACTCCAGTACCTGCACGGCATGGACTGCAGTAGTCCATGCCGTGCAGGTACTGCATTTGACGTTCCTATTGCGGTGCCTATTTCACAGGCACTGCCCTGGAAACGCAAAAGAACTGCCCGCCAGACCAGGAGAAAACTCCTGATCTGGTGGGTGGTTCGTACATGGGTTTGGCGGTGTAGGAGCAGGGTGGTCCCGCTTCTGCACCGCCAAACTCATACTGAGGCCGATAAAAACTTGTTACATGCTGTTTTTTAGGTTTTCTATTCTGATTTATTTTTACTACATACACAAATTTTTCCTACATTTATCTGCTGTCTGATAAATGTTGTATGCATTCATGCTACCAATAATGGCCTTATTTGTAGACAGTTAGATACAACAGGGGCAGCCCTATTATCACTTGGAACCAGGGAGGTTTATGTAATAAATGTGCAAAGAAAGGTTCTGAGTGGAACAATTAAAACTGAGGTTAGAACAATCACATTAAAAAATAAGAATCTATCAAAGATCAATGAATGATAATAGCTGAGAAACTGGACCTACTTATAAATCTGTCAAAAGTATTGTATTTTCAATATAAGTCATTTGTGATCAGTGCTCTTGGTTATAACATATTGAGTGGAAGACAAACAGTGCAATGGTGTGTGCCACCAGATTTCTATGCCTCTCTCAGTACAATGTGATGTGTTCTGTCAGAAATACAGGGGGGTTGATTCAGTTAAGGGGATCAGAGGTGGAATCTCTAAACAATATATACCAACAATAGTACCTCTGACACCATAAATGCAAAATCAGTATTTTCACAGAAGTCCCTTTTATTGACTCTGCGTTATTGTTCATTAAATTCTCTTTATATTATTTACCATTGGTATCTGCATTCCTTTCAAAAGCTCTCCTTTTGTACACAGAAAAATTATAAACGGTTGTTACCACGACAGGACGTGTTTATATCACAAAAAAAACATATATGACTTAACACAAAAACATATATACATTCGCAAAACGATCAAAAGAAAGGGGTTAGACTGTACACTTCAGTATATTATGGTTATTTCTAATCATCCTACTGTACTTAAACCAACTGTGAATCTGGGGTAGAAGTATATATCCCTCAGATTTTAGATAGAAACGATAGTCCCAGATAGTGCAGGAGAATGTTACTGTCCGAAATTATGCTCTTCAGGGTGTAAGTCCTTTTTCTTATATATACGTGTGAGTTTAGTGGTTGAGCATAAAGGTCTCCAGTTCACTAGATAATGCCGGCATTATCTAGTGAACTGGAGACCTTTATGCTCAACCACTAAACTCACACGTATATATAAGAAAAAGGACTTACACCCTGAAGAGCATAATTTCGGACAGTAACATTCTCCTGCACTATCTGGGACTATCGTTTCTATCTAAAATCTGAGGGATATATACTTCTACCCCAGATTCACAGTTGGTTTAAGTACAGTAGGATGATTAGAAATAACCATAATATACTGAAGTGTACAGTCTAACCCCTTTCTTTTGATCGTTTTGCGAATGTATATATGTTTTTGTGTTAAGTCATATATGTTTTTTTTGTGATATAAACACGTCCTGTCGTGGTAACAACCGTTTATAATTTTTCTGTGTACAAAAGGAGAGCTTTTGAAAGGAATGCAGATACCAATGTTAAATAATATAAAGAGAATTTAATGAACAATAACGCAGAGTCAATAAAAGGGACTTCTGTGAAAATACTGATTTTGCATTTATGGTGTCAGAGGTACTATTGTTGGTATATAGTGTTCTGTCAGAAGGCATGACATGTTAATGCTGGCCTAGATGTTTGCACTTATCTGTGAACGTGCCAAACATCTCCTGTAGACACATTGACACAATGGTGTGTGTATTGTTGTATTTGTTGAACGGATCCCTACCTCACCAGAACAGATACATCATGTTTACCTAATAACATTCCTTAGAATCGATTTTAAGAACAGGCACATTTTTGTGTTCCTGTGCTGCTATTGTAGCCTATGTTTGGCAATGTTATGTTATGTAACCAGCACTTCTTTGCTTTCTACTGGTCAGTGGAGAAATTTTAGAATTTGGACGCCCTTTCTGGACGGTGCTGGGATTTCTCATTTTCTACCATCATAAAAGTCTAGAATCATTATGTTTGTCAGTGAAGTTTTGGTTGAGATGTATGATGAAAGGTTAGTAATGACAGTGTTGTTGTAAGAAGCTGGCTCTTTATGTATTGCACTAGAACAAAGTACACTGTGTAGAGAGTTAAGTGGGTCCCAGATTGGTCTACAGAGATAAAGATAATACTAAGGCTCAATTTTTGGAAGGGTGGACATGCAGTTAGGCTTATCAGATGATAGTGCTAAGCCTTTTTTTTGTACTCACAGAGGCAATAAATGATATACACTCAAGAAGGAATCCGAGACCAATTTATAAAAATAACACCAATTTTTATGTAATTTTTAGACCATGAACTTCGTTCTACAGTAAGTAGTTTTTAGGTTAAGAATTTTTCAAGTTTGCAAAATGAATAACGTTTGTGAGCATTTACTCACCATTGAAGTCAAAGGGAGAAAAGAGAAAACATGCACATAAAATCACACATTTGGATTTCAAGGATCACCTTCATGATTTAGGTAGGTAGCAAGGTCAGACTCAATGTTTCAGCAGAAGTTTCTCGTGACCCTCCCAGATACGGGCGGGAGCAGGGTGTTGAGGTTGTTGGTAGGTGGTGTGCTACAAAGACGGAGGCCACTTGACAACACCGAGCACAAAGGTACTTAAAGGTAAATCCAAGGGGTCCCACTGAGAGACGAATGAACAAAGAGTGGTGGAGGACCTGAGGGGAAGTGTTTTTATAGACCTACACACCTCCCCCTCGGCTCAGTTCCGAAACTGAGGCAACGACGGAGAGTGCGTGGCCACCTTTATCCTGAGCGGTTGCCAGGTGAGGTGAGGTTTTTCCTCCCTTCAATTAGGGAGAAGATACACCAATTTTCATTGAGAATTGGACATGGTCTGTAGATTTTCAATCACAGCACGATAAGTAAGTGTTGCAGTAGTGCATCATAGGTCCTGACGAAAGCCTATAAAGGCTGAAACATGTTGACCAGATAACACTCATGGTGAATAGCAATTCCTTGCATGCTATTATCACTCTGCTTTTAATCATACCACCTTGATGGACAGACCTAATAAAGTTTCCTTATGACATCAAGATAGGTATTTTTAACCACTTGGATTATGTTTCTTTCCTTTTCATTTTTCACAAATTTTGAGCACTGCAACTTTGCCCCTCTAGCCTATACTCTGTCATCTTCTTCGGTTGAGGGTTCAACCATTGGGTCCAAGATCTGCTAGCCTCAGGTTTGCCCTGAGGAAGGGCATATTGGACACTAGTTTTCAACGAAAAACCCCAGATGACGAAGTTCCACTAATGAGTGGGCTGATGGGTACATTTTTCAGTTCTATACTCTGTATCCTTTCTCCTGGCCTTTTCTGTATTTATGTCTTTCTTTTGGATTAACCTTTTGGTCTTATCATCCATGTGGGACACTATATAGGTTCCAACTAATTCAGACTTCTGGTATCTTCCGTGTGTTTAATTGTCCCACTGAGAGAGCCAGGACCATAGAAGCAGAGTTGGATCATCATTACCAAGGCCAGTCAATCAATCAATCAATCAATCAGGATACATGTAAAGCGCACTACTTACCTGTGAGGGTCTCAAGGCGCTGAAGGGGGGGGGGGTGCTGCTACTGCTCGAAGAGCCAGGTCTTGAGAAGTCTTCTGAAGGTGAGCAGGTCTTGGGTCTGCCGTAGCTGGGTCGGGAGGGTGTTCCAGGTCTTGGCGGAGAGGAAGGAGAAGGATCTGCCACCGTAGGTCATTCGTTGGATGCAGGGGAAAGCGGCGAGGCTGTCAGAGTGGAGCTGGCGGGTGGGGGTGTAGAAGTTGAGTCTGCTGTTCAGGTAGGCTGGTCCGGTGTTGTGGAGTGCTTTGTGTGCGTGGGTGAGGAGCTTGAAGGTGATCCTCTTGTTGACGGGAAACCAGTGCAGGTTTCTTAGGTGGGGGGTGATGTGGCTGCGACGAGGGATGTTGAGGATCAGGCGGGCGGAGGCGTTTTGGATGCGTTGCAATCGTTGTAGGTGTTTGGTCGGGATTCCTGTGTAGAGTGCATTGTCGTAGTCCAGCCTGTTGCTGACGAGGGCTTGGGTCACCGTTCTTCTGGTTTCGGTCGGGATCCACTTGTAGATCCTGCGGAGCATGCGGAGGGTGTTATAGCAAGAGGAGGAGATGGCGTTGACCTGTTTCGACATGGAGAGGGAGGAGTCAAGGGTGAATCCTAGGTTGCGTTCGTGGTCCCTGGGTGTCGGTGCTGTTCCCAGTGTGGTTGGCCACCAGGAGTTGTCCCAGGCAGAGGAGGTGGGGCCGAGGATGAGGACCTCCTTCTTGTCCGAGTTCAGTTTCAGACGGCTGCTCCTCATCCACACAGCGACGGCCTTCATTTCCTCGTGGAGGTTGGTTTTGGCAGTGTGCGGGTCCTTGGTGAGGGAGACGATGAGCTGGGTGTCGTCGGAGTAGGAGATGGTGTTCAGGTCGTGCTGGTGGGCCACTTGTGCGAGGGAGGCCATGTAGACGTTGAACAGGGTTGAGCTGAGGGATGGGCCTTGGGGTACGCCGCAGATGATGTTGGTGGCTTCGGATCAGAAGGGTGGGAGGCGGACTCTTTGGGTTCTGCCAGAGAAGAAGGATGTGTTCCAGTCCAGGGTCTTTCCCTGGATTTCGGCTTCTTGGAGTCGTGTCCTTAGTGTGCGGTGGCAGACCATGTCGAAGGCGGCTGACAGGTCCAGGAGGACAGGCACGGTGCGTCCATTGGAGCGTTGGGGCATAGCCCCACTAAGCAACATGGACGCATGCATGCTGAGCAGGCAAAATACAATTGTATTTGCCAATGCTCCTTACCTTGACCTTCGGTCCTTCCTCACCTGCCGCTGAAGCCAGGGGGTGGGGTGGCGCTGGCTGGGCTGCGGCAGCTTGTTTGAGTGGCACAGGGCTATGACCAGCCCGAGCATGCGCTGAGCACAGGCTTCCCTCTTTACAAGGGACCCAAGGGTGCAGGTTCATGCCCTCAGGGCCGCGGCAGCCCCCGGGCCTAAATGGGCGATCAGGGCGAATACTAACTGAGCCCCCCTAGCCAATCCTGGTGCTGCATGCAGCACCAGGATTGGCTGGCCCACCGGTGCACATCGATTATTGGGTGTCGCGTGTGGGTAGTAGCACGCACTACAGTATGGCCAATCACTGTATGACTTCAGTGATTGGCCATACTGTAGTGATTGGCCATGGCTATGTGTGTGGTGACGTCCCAGGCCCGCCGCAGCTCCCATCACCGGCGCACACAGGCACACTAGACCTCGTGCTGGTGCGTGGCACCGTGTTCTAGTGAGTTTAGGGACTGCTGGCCACACGCTCATGCACTCACCCGCAGCGACCTTCACAGCAGCAAAAGCCACTCTGGAAGTGCCAGCAGATCAGGGAAGACCCTCCGACATGCGAAAAAGGACAGCCCCGTCCCAATCTGCAAGCTCCGCGGCTGCCGAAGTTCCCGGTGAGTGGCTTTTCAAAGCTGGGTCTGCTTCTTGCTCAGCCATTGCTGCTGCTTCCCTGGTCTTTGGTCCTTTTGTAGTTTTTTAGGTTTCGCCTAAGTGAAAGCTGCGCACTGCGCAGCTTTTCGCGCAGCCGAAAACCTAATGAGAATAACTATGTGGCTTGGGAATCCGCCCTCTGTTCCATTGGCTAACTTCATAAATGGAGGCTAGCCATTGGAACAGAGATCTGTCCGTCATGGCCGGACCAGATTTGTGGGCGTACCCGCGATTTCTTCCCTCTCCACCCTTTTCTGAACGTCATCGCGGCGGTGGGCAGATCCTATTTTTTTGGGGGGGGAAGGTTTGTTTCGGTCATTGCAGGCCGACTGCCGCCGGAAGAACTCCAGGTGAGTGCTTTTTCTTGCCGATTGCCGTTACCGCCCCCCTCTCGCTGTCCGTGCCTTTCCCGCCCCCCCTCCCGCTGTCCGTGACTTTCCACTGTCTCATTTTACAGGTTTATACTTTGCCTACTTTTGTGTTGTTTGTGCATGAGTTAGTATTGCAGGTCTGCTTGCATCAGAGCAGGAAGTTACAGGAAGTCTCATTGACCCTCTTTTAAAAATGTTTTTAGGACTATCGGCACATATTCGGAAATGGACAGTCAGCAATGTTTGATCAATGGCTAGGTGTTCTACACAAGTAACTTACTGTTCGATATGTCAGGTTTGATTGTGCAGTATTTGATGGATTCTTACCAAACCTTTAAAACAGAAGTGCCTTTCCCGCACCCCCCTCCCGCTGTCTGTGCCTTTCCCGCCCCCCCTCCCGCTGTCCGTGCCTTTCCCGCCTCCCCTCCTGCTGTCCGTGCCTTTTCCGCCCCCCCTCCCGCTGTCCGTGCCTTTCCTGCCCCCCTCCCGCTGTCCGTGTCTTTCCTGCCCTCCCTCCCTCCCGCTGTCCGTGTCTTTCCTGCCCTCCCTCCCGCTGTCCGTGCCTTTCCTTGTTCTCCTAGGTGCTGGTCAGATGGTTTTGCTTACATGGATCCCAAACTGTCGAAATGGCTGCCACTCTCCCTACAAAATCTCCCCTTCCTGGTCTGCTGAGTCCGCTCTGCTAGCACAGTGTGCTACTCTGTATTGTAATGTATAAGACCTTTTTCTAACATGTGCTCTGCATAAATCCTGCATAATGTTGTTATTAAAGGAACCGCTAATATGTTTAGATTGCACATTTTGACCGTTCTCCTCACCCATGGCTGAGTAAAACAGAAGAGTAGAAGAGATTTAAAACCTGTATTGTTCCAGCAACAAACTCGGAAAAACGCATTGGTAGATTAGGGTAATTTGCTAAAAGTTTATGCATGTCTCTTAATTAACAATGTTATTTGGTGCTTGAAAAGCGGCATATTGCAAAACCTTTCCACGGTTGCCAGCAAGTGGGTTTGGTGAGTTTGCCTCTAAAGAGCAGCAGAGGAGAAACTGACTGGGCTACCATGGGAACAGATCATAAGATTTAAATAGTCAGCTGCGCTCATCAAGATTTCCAGTGGAGTCGGTCGCGCGGGCCATACTGCAGCTCCTCACTTACGCAACACCCCCGCTCCAAATGGATCTGGCTGCCAGTTATTCACTACCTGAAAGCAAGACACTGAAGTTTGGATCGAAGGTTGGGCTTGTATCTTGTGCTTTCAAAAAGGGGTTCACCCTATGTTTTCCTTTCAACATGTTTACCTAAAATGCATTTGCAAAACGTGTTTTGTATTTCCTTACTTAACCCTGAATTTTTCTTTGGTGTATGTGCGCGAAAGCCATCAGACATACATTTTTTCGTGACAGAGGACTGTGGGTGCTATTCCATTGATTTGGCCTGATAGAGCGCAGGCTCACCTGCTCGGGATTTTACCATACTCACCTGGGCCCATAAACACATACTGCTAATGGCAATGTAAATTATTATTTATTTATTTGTGTAATTTATATAGCGCGCAGCTACCCCAATGGGGTGTCCCGGCGCTTCTGAGTGAAAGCAGAGTGATAGTCCTGGGGGAATTAACAAAAGAGAAAAGTTTTTAGTGCCTTACGAAAGGGTAATTCTTCCTGGATCATCCTAATTGCGATCGGGAGTTTGTTCCAGAGAGTTGTGGCACAGACCTGGAAGGTTTTACCTCCAGAACGTGCTTTCCTGAATCTTGGTATGGAAAGCAGATGTTGGGAGTTGGAACGGAGGTTCCGAGAGTTACAATAAGGACGGATACTAACAGAGAGGTAGGCCGATCCCCTACCCCTAGTTGCTCGATGGGCTAAGGTCATGGCTTTGAATGCAGCTCTTTGATGGATTGGAAGCCAATGTAATGCTCTGCGATGTGGCGAAATATGGGTGCGTATGGAAACCCCGCAGACCAGCCGAACAGCCGCATTCTGGACTGTCTGGAGCTGATGTAGGAGGCCCGCGGGCAACCCTAAATACAGGCCGTTTGCATAGTCCAGGTGAGATGTAATCAATGCCTGGACTATGGTTTTCCTGGTATCACTAGGGAGATAGGTGATGAATTTCCTAATCATCCTGATCTTGGAAAAACAAGCGGCTGAAACGGTCTGTATTTGGTTGCTAAAAGAAAGATTAGAGTCCCACTTGACCCCTAGATTTTTTACAGAGTCCTTAGGGACAGGGGGAAGGCTGAGTTCCTGTGGCCACCAGAGAGTTGAATCAAGAGGGGAGGGTTGATGGAAAAAGAGAACCTCCGTTTTCGCCGCATTCATCCGGAGGCAGTTATGGTCCATCCATTTTGAAATGTCCCGCAGACAATCCTTCAAAGGATCAAAAGTAGTTTGCGTGGCACTCTCATAGGAGAAAAGCAGCTGAATATCATCTGCATAGGAAGTAGCTATGATGCCCGACCTTGCAATGAGTTCAGCCAGAGGAGAAAAATAAACATTGAACAATAGTGGGCTCAAAGCCAAGCCTTGAGGGACACCCCATTTCAGGGTACGGCTAACAGAGGTAAAAGGGTGAGTATAGACTGCCTGGGTGCGATTAGACAAAAAAGAGGTCAGCCACTCCAGGGCCTTCCCCTGAATACCCTTCGACCGAAGACGGTCAATCAAGATGGGGTGAGAGACAGTGTCGAATGCTGCCGACAAGTCGAGCAGCACCAGCACCGCTCTGGAACCCCCATCCAGTTTCCACCGCACAGAGTCGGCCATTTCTATAAGGGCAGACTCAGTGCTATGGCACTTTCTAAAACCATGTTGGGATTTATGAAGTAGGTCGTGGGTTTCAAGAAAACCTGCCAGTTGTTGCTGCACTAGCTTTTCAAGGACCTTGGCAGGGGCTGGAAGCAGAGAAATGGGTCGATAGTTCACCGGCTCATTAGGATCTGTATTAGCTTTCTTTAAAATCGGGACCAGTAGGGCATGTTTCCAAGACTCCGGGAAAATTCCGGTTTTGAGCGAGTCATTCCAGATGTAGTTGAGGAAGGGATTAAGAAAAGAGGCCAATGATTTATATTGCTTGGCTGGCCAAGGGTCAAGTGGTGAGCCGCAGCGGCATCTAGACAGTTCCATCAGTGAGTGTTCCAGTGAGATTGCCTCAAAGTCTGAAAAGATGGAAGAGGACTCGATGCAGTCAGGTAAAGGCGTATCACTCCCAAGATCATTATTCTTGGGGAAGGTGCCATAGATCTTCGCGATCTTGTCTTCAAAGAAGTCAGAGAGGCGGGAGCAAAGGGCCTGAGAGACTGGAAGACACTGTTTAAGAGCCAAGGGATCTGTGAAAGTCTTCACTGTGTTAAAAATTTCCCTGGCCGAGCCATGCGCTCTATTAATTTTCTCCTCCAGGTAACATTTTTTATGCTCAATTATTTTCCTACGGTATTCTTTGAGGGCCAGTTTATATTTAAGTTTTGTGTCAATAGAATAGGATGACCTCCACCGGCGCTCCAACAGCTTACAAGAAGATTTATATTTCCGAAGCTCGTCGGAGTACCATGGGGTGGAGGGAGCTGCTCGAAAGGTTTTAATCGGTCGCATAGGAGCGAGCGAGTCAATAGCAGAGGTGACCCAGCAGTTGAGGTTAGTCAGGCGTGAATCTAAATCAGGGGCGTCTTTGGGAGTGGTATTTACAAGATGTAGGGCAACACTGTCAGGGGAGATCTTACTCCAGTTACGTCCTACCACCTTAGGGGGAATTCTAGGTCTCACATGCTGGCAAAAATGAATAGCAAAAGGGATAAAAAAGTGGTCCGACCAAATCACCGGATAGGGATCCTCAATCAGGATGTTTGAGAAATTTGAGCAAACAAGATCAAGAGTATGACCAGCTTTGTGCGTAGGTTGAGAAACCAATTGGCTTAATCCAGCATCTTTTAAAGTAGAAAGAAAGTTAAGGCAAAGCTTGTCAGAAGAGTCCTCTGCGTGTAAATTTAGGTCTCCTAGTAAGGTAAAATTGGCATAGCGTAAGCTAGCCTGAAGGACATAGTCCAAAAATGTAGCCAAGTGGGAAGCCTTAGATTTAGGAGGGCAATAGACCAGTAGCCCTGTCAGTGTGGGATGTTCAGCTAATTTAATACAGAAGGGAAGGGCTTCAATCAGTTCAATTTGTGTGTAAGGGAAGGAAGAGATCGTCCATTGGGATCTATAAATAATAGCTACCCCACCTCCCCGATTGCGACCGACTCTATTGGCGCATAGGATATTATATTCTGGGGGAATGGCCAGGCATAAAGACGGATTAGATTCATACTCCAGCCATGTTTCTGTTAGAAAAAGTAAATCCCAGTGATTGTCCATCAGAGACTGGGCAATATCGAGAGAATGTTTAGGCAGGGAGCGACAGTTAATTAGGCCAGCCTTAATAGAGAAATTGCTGGTGTCTTTAGGGGCCTGAAGCGGCAGCTGATCAAAGGGGCACGGGACCAATGTGTCATTCAGCATATTGCAAGGTATGCCCAACTCTGGATATAGGGCTAAGTCCCTTTGAAGAGAGACAGTGAGAGCACAGCATTTGTGTTGTATCGAAAGAAGAGACTCCTTACTATATGTTTTAAAGCAAGATGTTGGGGTTTCCACAGAGTACCTAGCCTCGGCTGCGTCCTGATCGCGGACGGGCGCAGACGGGCAGGACTCAGGCTCGACTCCGTCGCAGATCCGGCGCGTCCGCTGACCGCGTATGCTGCGCGGAGACATGACCGTTGCCTTTTATGCTGATGACTGGACGCTTCCCCTACCCAAAATGGCCGCCGCGCTTCTGCCGATTCGAGGGAGAGCCTCCCAGCCCCAAAATCGACCGAGGTAGGCTCAGGGAGCAAGGCAGTGCGGGGAAAAACAATTTAGGTAGGATACCACGTCAAGATGGTAATTATGAGCAGATTAAAACGATGTGCAATGTGCAAAGAAATCAAGCGCTTTATTTAAAATGCGGCAAAAATAGAGGCATTAAAATATATAAAATGGTCAGAGTCACAGTGCACAACAATCTCCCGGCTTCCGCCTCAGGAGGGACTCACACACTCACTCAGAAAGGGCGAAACCTTGCGAGGGGAGTGCCTTTTATGCTGGTGACTGGACGCTTCCCCTACCCAAAATGGCCGCCGCGCTTCTGCCGATTCGAGGGAGAGCCTCCCAGCCCCAAAATCGACCGAGGTAGGCTCAGGGAGCAAGGCAGTGCGGGGAAAAACAATTTAGGTAGACACATACTGCTAATGGCAATGTAAATGACAATGCCATTTATTTATCTGTTTTCAAAACGAATACATAAATACAAATTTTGTCATTTACAATGCCAATAGCTCAAACCTTTCCAAAGGCGAAACCATTGCATTGTAAATGCTTGTTTTTTATGCGGGCGCTCGGTGTTTGACCTTCCTTGCCCGGGCCCTCAATGTGCCTTTGTGCATGACTCGTGTTGTTACTGCAATATGCAGGACCTCCTCTAGATTCTTCTCTTTAAAAAGGATGCAGTTTATGGAGAGAAAACATTTTTACATCCGTTTGTAGCTTCTAGGGTGGAATATTTCCAGTTCTGCCAAAAAACAATCTCTAGAATAATTGCACTTGTGCAATTATTCTAGAGATTGTTTTTAGGCAGAACTGGAAATATTCTGCCCTAGTAGCTACACACCGGATGTAAAAAGGCTTTTTTCTGCATAAACTGCATCCTTTTTAAAGCGAAGAACCCTTGCCTTGTCACTAATTTGCCACGCTGATGATTCACCATGCCTTTATATGTTCTACTGTATTTTCCTGAGATGTTTATGCTTTGCTTAGAGCCACCGTGTGGTATCCTGTGTGCCCCTATTCCCTGTACGTCTGATCTGGTGTCTGGGATGTCGAGAGTGGATCATGTAATAGAATGATGGTATGTTGTGCAGGGTGGAGACTAGGAGAATGGGAGAGTTGGAGGGAAGGTACAGAATGTACCTGCTGTTGCAGTAAACGAAGGGCCTACTAAAAAATAATAAACTTACCTCCTTGCGGAATGGCTCCAGACTTTTGTATGAAGAGTCTTCCTTCTAACTACAGCATTTTGGGCATGTGGCAGTTGGGAGGCGGACTAGTCAGAGGCTGCCCACCCTCCAATTCACTGGAAAATGGTGTCAGCTCAGGCTGCTGGGCAGGAGGAGCCCAGTGAGGAGGGTGGCCAAGGTCTGGCACCGACAAGAAGCCACTTGGGAGGAGTTATAAACTGAGGTGATGTCTCCCAGTGAATAGACCTAAGCTGAAGGACAGTCCTAGGGAGTCAGTGTTATAAGGACAGCACAGTGGAGACAGTGAGAAAAGGCAGGAAATATCCTTTGCAATAAGAATAATATGAAATGACCCATGGAGCTTCAGGCGGTGGTCAGAACATTAGGAGAAACATTGGTGAGTGTGCTGTATGTTTTCACAATTGCGTTGACTGAGGCACAGACTAGACTAGACATGGGCCTTTGGTGGGTCCTGTGTGCCGGTTGATGTTAGTGTACAGCGATTATTGCACATTGCTCCATTTAAATTCAAGTACCGCTGGGCGCAAGCATTTCTCAGTCTGTATTACTAAAGTGATGCACGCTCCATTACAAGCAAGAACCCTAGTGCACACATAAAGCCTGATAATTTGAGGACAGCATACATCCCTAAATGCACTGGTTAAAGGCCATTTGCATATTTCATGGCACCCAGCACACAGTGACCAGCGGAGATGGTCACAAGATGTCTTGTAACAACGCTATCTACACAACCAAAAGTAGGTTGACCTAAACTTACCGTTGGCACGTGACTTTATCAAAGGGGAGTAGGGTAGATGAAGGAAGTGGAGGTAAGGAAAGGAGGGGTGGGGTGGGGTGGGCTGGGGACAGTGAGAGGAGGAGAGGAGATAAGAGGAGGAGAGTAGGAGAGGAGGGGGAGGGGAGGGGATGGGAGAGGAGAGGTGAAGAGGAAAGGAGGAAGGAAGAGAGAAGGTAGGATGGAAAGGCCAAGGACAGAAAAAAGGGCAGGTTGAGCAGAGAATGAAGGGAGAGATGGAGAAATTAAGGCACCCACTCTACAGTTTTCAAATATTACCATTCTACATACTGTGGTAATTACTGTGTAGTAATACCTGTGTACCTGTCATTACAGATTTATGAAGCTCTGTGGGTATACTGAATAAGCAGCTACCTATGTTATATGACATCTCTTTATTATTGTAATAACTGAACTTTCACAATTGCTTTATTAACCTTCCTGCTTTCTCAAATTTGCTTGAAAATGCACCATTTTTCTTCTCTTTTTTCAAACGGCGCAGTATGCCAATCATTTTACGCCTCACCTTTTTCAAATGTCACCAGTTGCCCCTGCAGGAGGATGAGGGCTGATGTTTCCCCGTTGTCTAGTTGGCCCTTGATGTCATCTGTGGCAGTGATGAGAGCTGTCTCTGTGATGTGGTTTCGTCTGAATCGGGACTGGGACGGGTCTAAGATGTTGTTGTCCTCGAGGTGGCGGGCTAGTTGCATGTTGGTGATTTTATCATTGACCTTCGCCGGGAAAGGGAGCAGGGAGATGGGTCGGAAGTTCTTGAGGTTCTTGGGGTCTGCCTTGGGCTTCTTGAGGAGGGCGTTTATTTCTGCGTATTTCCAGCTTTCCAGGAATGTGGCTGTCTCGAAGGAGATGTGGATGGTCTTCAGTAGTTGGGGTGCGATGGTTGTGTCTGCTTTGTTGAATACGTGGTGTGGGCAGGGGTCTGATGGTGATTCTGAGTGGATGGAGTTCATGACCTTGCATGCCTTGTCGTTGTTGACGTAGGACCAGGAAGTCAGGTGGTTGGTGCTGGTGGTGTTCGTGGGGGGTGAAGTCTGCCGTGGTCGGTGCGGTTGGGGTGTTGAAGCTGTCGTGGATGTCAGTGATCTTGCGATGGAAGAAGGTGTCCAGTGAGTCGCACAGATCTTGCGAGGGTGGGATGTCATTGGTGTTGGCGCTGGGGTTGGCGAGTTCCTTCACTATGCTGAAAAGCTCTTTGCTGTCGCGTGCGTTGTTGTCCAGGAGGGCTTTGAAGGAGGATCTCTTGGCTGTTCTGATGAGTTGGTGGTGCCTGCGGTTGGTGTCCTTGTGGGCTGCGTGGCTGTCCGGTGTGCGATCGTGAAGCCATTTCTTCTACAGTTTCCGGCAACTACGTTTGGAGGTCTGGAGCTCTTCGTGAACCAGGTGGCTTTCTTGTTGGTGTGGTTGTAGGGGGGTTTCTTGAGCGGGCGAGGGTGTTGGCGCAGTCTTAGATCCACTGTCTGATGTTGCAGGCAGCAGCGTTTGGATCAGTGGGGTCGATGTGTGGGTTCTGGGTGAGGGTGGAGGTCAGCTGGTCTTCGGTGGCTTTGCTCCAGCAGCAGCGGGGTAGCTGTTGGGTGCGGTGGTGCGTGGCTGGTTTCTTGAAGGTGAAATGGATGCAGCGGTGGTCGGTCCAGTGGAGTTTGGTGGTATGGTTGAAGGCGACATGGGTGCTTGTGGAGAAAACGGGGTCAAGCGTGTGGCCGCCGGTGTGGGTGGGTTCGGTGACAAGTTGTTTGAGGCTGAGGTTGTCGATCAGAGTGGCGGAGTTGGAGTCGTTGTTGTTTTCGAGGTGGAAGTTCAGGTCCCCGAGGAGGTTGTAGTCCGTAGAGGTGAGTGCCTGGGTGCTGGCGAGGTCGGCGATGGATTCTCTGAACAGGGCCTGGGGTTCGCGGGGTCTGTAGACAAGTGTTCCTCTGAGGGTGGTGTTGGGGTCTGTGTGGATGTGGAAGTGCAGGTGTTTGGCGGTGTTGAGGGTGTCGTCTGCGTGGGTGTAGACCTGGAGGGTGGACTTGTGGACGATGGCTAAGCCTCCTCCATTTCCGTTAGTGCGATCCCTGAGGGTGATCTTGTAGCCGTCCGGGATGGATATGGCAATGTCGGATGCCGAGGAGTCTTTCCAGCAGGTTCCGGTCAGGAAGGCGACATCTGGGGTGGAGGTGTCGAGCAGGTCTCAAAGCTCGACGCCGTGTTTGCGTGCGGAGCGGGTGTTGAGGAGTATGCAGCGAAGGTGGTTTTGTCCAGTCCTTGGGGGTTTGGTGGATCTGTCGCAGGTGAAGTTGCAGATGGGGCAAGAGAAGGGTCCATGGGTGTGTTTCGGGGTGGCCTGGAAGCAGTGGTGGTCTCGGCCGGTGTTGAGAGCGAGGAGGGTGGTGGCGTAATATCGGAGTCTGGCGTCGTGGCGTGTGCTGGGTGCGGTCCAGGCGCGGACGGGCGCAGACGGGCTTGCCTCTGGCGTGCCTCCGGCACACCAGCGGTGCGGCCGCCATTTAAGGCGTGGAGGGAGGGAGGATTAGCTGGGAGGCGGGAGTGGGGTGGCAAATGGGATGCAAGGGGGGAGGGCCGCAGGGGAGCTGCAGCGGGAATGGCAGGGATACAGAAGCAAAAAAGGGGGGAGGGAGGGGGGGAAACGGGGCTGCAATGGTGCAAAAAACGAGGTTAAAGAAAAAGCACAATGAAAATAAACAGGACACAATTTATTGGACCAGAAGCAGAGACAGTGACTCACTCACACCAGGGGAACAGCAGCAATCCGCGCCGGTCCGGGGGACAGCAGGCAAGAACTCACGCACAGAGCAGCAGTGGGGAGAGAGGCGCTGGAACACAGGTGGAGCTGTGTGGCAGGTGGGGAGCAGCCTGGCCTGAACAGGCCAGTCTGGCTGGGTGCAGAGCAGATAGGTCAGCCAGGGGGTATGCGTCAAGATGTCCTTGCGGTCAGGAGCAGCCAGCTTGGAGAGGTGATTCCGGGGCAGCTTGGCCACTCACGAAGTGGGACTTAGCGGTCTCACCATTCCTTGATGGGTGCTTCCTTCCTAGACATTTGGAGTCCGGATTGGACTCTTCATCTGGCTGAAAGTGGTAGGGGGTCCGGTACCCCGGGTATTGGTGTGGTATAGCTCCGGTAGATCCTGGTGTTTTCAAGCCTTGTGGGGAGACAGATCTGATCCTTCAGAGATGATGTACCACTTTTGGTTCAGTCGCTGGCTGTAACGGAGTAGTTGAAGAGCAGCAAGTTGACAAGATGGACTTTGTGGGTTTGGTGCCTGCAGTCTGCAGGGGAGTAGTCCCTTTACTCCAAGAGAGTTCTTTGGTAATTTGTAGAGCAAATTTGGAGGAGTTCCAGGGTTCTTGGAGGCCTCACGGTTTCAGGATGAGACAGCATACCACAATTTTTGAGTCCTTAAGACAGCAGGCAGGGTTTGGAGCCAATTTTCTACAGCTGTGTTTCAACCTTCGGGTCAGCAGCTCTTCTTTGTCCCGTTCTTCTCTGTGTCCATCACATCTGAGTTAATTATCCAAGGATGCCATCTAAATAATACATTTAGGGGCATTACATTGAGTGACAGGTAGTAGCCAATGGGCTACCTTTAGGCTATCTACCCCCTCAAAGTGACCACTTCCTGTGGGAATGGGCACTAGCCTGACCCTAATTTACTAATTCCCCCTCAAACTAAGATGGAGGGAAATGAAAAGTGGGGTCCACATGCCAGGTACTGGCTGAATGGAGACCCAACTCCTAATATACTGAATTTTCATGCCTGTCTTCCAAACAAATGTGGAGCAGGAAAGCGGGGTTGGCTTCCTCCACTAGCTGGAGGTACCTGGGTTGCATTTCAAAGGTGGCATTGCATTTGAAGCTTTTTGCCTTGGAAGGCCATCTTGTCCTGGGGGAGGTGTGAAGCACCTCTGCCCAGAGTTGACTTTGTTCTCTGGCCTCTGAGTGTGCTGGGCTTCACCTCATGTTCAGAAATATAATATGTCTGGTGGTGGCAGGCTGGCTAAGACAAGTCGTAGACCACACCAGTGCTTGGTAAGTTTTAGAGGTCCCTCTAAAGGGTCTCCTGTCTGCATGTATTAGTAAATCCAACACTGGCATCAGTGAATATTTATTAAGACAAAATGTTGGGTACCAAACCTCTTAGGGTACAGTGAAGCCATCATGGAGCTGAGAAACTCGTAATGACAAGTATCCAGCCCATGTACTCTCTATGGCTTCCCTGTGCACTTACAATATCCAAGAATGGACTTAATATTGTAGGGTCATATCTGTCCATGCAGATATGTACAAAAATGGGACATATTGCACTCTGCCTTAGGGATATAAGGCCTGCAGTATGGCTGACTTACCTATACCTCATGCTGTGTGCCATGTTGACTCTTCAGGACAAGCAGCCTGTGATGGCAGCTTGCATGTTCTCAGTGAGGGTCTCTGGGGTGGCACAAGTTGTGCTGCAGCCCCAGTAGACCCTCTTCAGTCCCAATGCTGTAGGTACCAGAGGTACTATTCACTAGGAATTTATAGGGGTTCTGGAGTTGTGCCAATCGTGGTACAGTTTTAGGGAAGAGATCTGACACTGGGTACCTGGGTGGCAACGACCCAGTACACTTTCAATTCGAAATCACATCATACACCAGGCGAAAGGTGGGGGCTAACCGTGTCAAAAGAGGCACTTCCCTACATGACGCCCAAAATAAAGAGTGTTTATCTTCTATGTAGAGGAACCTGGAAAGGTCATCTGCATTGGCTTGGTCAGTCCCAGGTCTGTGTTCCATTGTAAATTCTATTCCCTGTAGAGATATGGACCACCTTAATAATGTGGATTTTCACCTTTCATTTGCATGAGCCATCTGAAAGGTCTGTGGCCAATTTGGACAAGGAAGTGAGATTCAAACAGGTATGGTCTCAGCTTCTCTAAGGCCAAACCACAACAAAGGCTTCCTTCTCAATGGCCCTCCAATGCTGCTCTCTGGGCAGAAGCCTCCTGCTAATTATAGCAACAGGTTGCTCACAGCCATCTTCATTGGTCTGGGATATAACTGCTCCTATACTATGTTCAGAGGCATTTGTCTACACTATGTACTGCTAGGTACAATCTGGACTTTTCCGAATGGTTGCTGAGCAGATTGCATCCTTCAGGGTGTCAAAAGCCTTTTGACAGCTCACTGTCCAGTTCACCTTTTGGGGAATTTTCTTGGAGGTTACTTCTGCGAGGGGGGCACAATAGACCCAGGTGCCCGCACAAACCTTCTGTAGTACCCAGTCAAGTCAAGGAATGCCCTAACTTGAGTCTGAGCTACCCTGTCCAGAATAGTCTGGCTCTTGAGTGTTAGAGATTAAACTTGTCCTCCACCTACAATGCAACCCAAGTATACAACTGTGCCCTGCACTACCTGGCACTTGCTTGAGTTTATGGTGAGACCTGCACTCAGCAGAGCCTTCAGAACCTCCCTAAGGTGGGTCAGGTGATCCTGACAGGTGGAGTTAAAGACAGCGATATCATCAAGATATAATGCACTAAAGGGCTCCAGCCCGGCAAGGACTTTGTTTACCAGCCTTTGGAAGGTAGCAGAGGCATTCTTTAATCTAAAGGGCATCACAGTAAACTGATAGTGCCCATATGGGGTTGAGAATGCTTCCTTCTCTTTTGGTCCAGGGGGCAAACCTATCTGCCAGTACCCTGAGGTGAGATCAAAAGTACTGAGATGTATGACTGCCCCTAATCTGTCAATCAATTCTTCAGCCTTGGGTATTGGATTTGCATCCTTCTTTGTCCCAGCATTGAGGCCCCTGTAGACCACATAAAAACTCATTACTTTCTTTCCACCCTGGCAGTGAGGTTTGGGAACACAACATGGCTGGCCCAGGGACTCCCTGCAGGTTCAATGGCTCCCAATTCTAGCATCTTGATTACTTCATCCTTGATGCTCTATTTGACATGACCAGGCTCCCTGTAGATTACATTTTTGACAGGTAGGCTGTCACCAATGTCCACATCATGTCTACACTAGTTAGTCTGACCAGGAGTCAAAGAGAAGAGCTCAGGGAACTGATTGAGGACTTTTCCTGCAATGAGTCTGCTTTTGGGCAGTGAGGGTGTCTGACAAGATCACTCCTTCAACTGACTCAACTTTAGCGTTGTTTGAGAGGTCAGGGAGAGGTTCACTCTCTGCTTTCTGATCCTCATCTGTTACCATGAGCACAGTCATGCCAGCCCTGTAATTATAGGGTTTAAGGCGGTTCACATGGATGACCATCTGGGGGTTCCTCCAACTGTCAAGGTCCACCACTTGGGTAACCTTTCCCTTTCTCTTAAGGATAGGGTAGGTGTGGAGATTTACTCATGATGGAATGTTGAGTGTTGCTAGGTAGCATGGAATGTTGATCTTTGAAGTGGGACAGAGAGAAAACTGGAGTTGATGAAGCAGCTGGAGGTCTGGTTATTTTCTTGCTACAATAAAGATTACCAACCTATTTTCTGCGTTGGAAGCATCTTTGCATTGGCGACAAGGACTATCTGTGCAGGGGACAGACATCTAGAACCTCCACCCCTGGACAATACCCAAAATTGGTATACATTCAAAATTTCAAGAATTCAAAGATATTACATGGTGACCTTCTGCTGGTATGTACTTTACATTTATTAAATGTTCTTTTCTACCAACATCCCCATAAGAGGAAAAGGAATTTAACTCCAATGTGCACCATTAATTAATTATCGCAATGTGCATGGAGTGAAAGTGTTCTGTGAGCTGTCAAGAAGATTTGTTCATTGAGTGCCCTGCAAGGAGGAAGATTTGTTCATTGAGTGCCCTCCGATGATTTTTGTCTGATTTGTTAAAGGAAACCGTGGTGCACTGTGAGGAGAGTAGTAAAAAAAAAGTATTTATTTAATAAAACAAACTATGCAAAGAAATTATCTTTGATGACTTTGTGTGCTGTGAAAGGAAAAAATTGAAACCAGTTTAAATATTGTTTGGCAATACAGGAGAAATCGTTTAGAAATACATTTGACATCGATTGGAAATTACTGTTGGGTGCATCTTCTGATAACGCAGAGGTCCGCATGAGGATGCATTTTCTGAAAGGCTTCGTGTGCTGCTAGGATACGACATGCAAAGCTGAAGCGCAAAAGGCACCACACGTAATGCTGAAGCGCGAGGATTGAAGTCCAATTTCCGGTAGCACGAGGATTAAAGTCCAATTGCCGGTAGAAACAAGTGCGCAACAAACGTAAGGTCAAAGTCGTGGCCTACGTCCAGCGGCAATTTTCTTTTCCCTAACAGAAAGATTTCTATTGGAGAGTACACAGCAATTTGGATTGAAGATTACACAGCAATTCTTATTGGTTGAAATGAACAACCTTTAAAATACAATAATTTTCATTGGTGATTTCATTGGTAGTATCGAGGGAATTCTATTAAGATAGAGAAACAGTCGAGAGACTTTCGGGGATCATAGACTTCTTTGAATTTCATCAATTCATCGGAATGAAACATATTTGAAGAGAATTCTCGAATGACCATGGGATCCAAATGACTTTAATTGAACAAACATCTTTAAACTGCGGTATTTTTTAATAACTTCAAGAACTCTTTATTGACAGCAATTTATTTATATTAGTTAATTTTTTTATTAACATTATTCCTTTTCAGGGTGTTAATTTGAGCTATTAGAATGAGGGA
The DNA here is from genome assembly GCF_964263255.1 of Lissotriton vulgaris. NCBI lineage: Eukaryota > Metazoa > Chordata > Amphibia > Caudata > Salamandridae > Lissotriton > Lissotriton vulgaris. The sequence continues at coordinate 284,840,387 of NC_141700.1, forward strand.
CCAGGGATTAGCAGCTTCCCCTTCTTTTCTTCCAGCTCCAGGTGAACCAGCCATACCCTGGAAAGAATGGAAAAAGATATGTTTAACTTATGTTTTAGCTACAGGTGCAGATAAGTATGGACCTATTTGCAAGCAAGCAATTTTACTTCATCATCTAGGTGATGAGGGACATTGTTTGTATGAGAACTTACCTGAAATGTCCTTAGGAATGGGTAGTGGGGAGCCAACTAATGTTTACTAAATGAGTATGCAAATGTTAGAGAAAAGGTTTGTTGCCAAAATTAATACAGTTTTGGAAAGACACAAGTTTTTCTGTTGAGTGCAAAAAACAGATGAAGACATAGCATCTTATGTAGCTGTGTTAAGGGGTTTGTCTTTGACCTGTCAATTTGAAAATTTAGGTGATTCACTCATACGTGACCAAATTGTTAGGTGTACTAACAACAAAAAGTACGAGAAAATTATTTATTAAAGACTCCAGTTTAGAAGAAGCCATTCAGATAGCAAAAAGTTTAGAGAATTCTGACTTATGTTTTAAAGAGATGGATCAATGTACCAACTCTATAGTTTCTAAAAACATACCACTGAAAGATTCTGAATCTGGGGATCTGAATCCTAAGAGGTCGTAGATCCATGCATGTGTTGATGAAACGAAAGTAGTAAAGAAAGGAGGGACATTTCAACCCAAGTCCTTTAGTAGACCTTCTAACGTGTCTTACATGTCTCACACTGCATCCACCAACACGTTTTCACAAACTAATTCACGTGTTTTCAAGTGTTATAGATGCGGGTCTCCTGGGCATATTGCTTCTAGCACCAAGTGTATGGCTAGGAATTAGATTTGTAGAGCGTGTAGGAAAAGAGGACACATTGCCAAAGCTTGCAATGCAAAAACTCAATATATTCATGAGATTGATGACACGTGTGAAAATATTCAAGAACTCATGTTGTGTGTTGATGGGGCAAAATTCAAGAAAATAACATCTCAGAATTGGTCTGTAAAATAGATATTGCCACTGAAAGCTCTGATAAACTCGAAAAACCTCACTAAGTCATAAACTTTGATGGTAAAGAAGTCAAAATGTTGATTGACTCGGGTAGCTTGTATACATTATTATCAAAAGACATGTATCTACAAGTATGGAGAAGTGAAAGTAACGTAGATTCTTGGAACGTACCTGACATGAGAGCTGTTGGTTACGGTGGTAAAACCATTGACATTCTGGGACTTAAATGGATGATTATAAGTCTTTCATGTAGGAAGGTGTATGGTAGAGTATATTTGACGAAGCAAGGTTCTAATTTACTAGGCTGGCGAGGCGACATCAAAAAGATCTAGAGACTATGCTTAATCCTAATGCACTTGAACCAGTGACATCCTTACCTGTGCTTAATGTTGATAATTATGTAGCAGATATTATGGGGAAATTTCCAAATGTTTTCTCTGACAAGTTGGGAAAGTTGGTGAATTTCGCTCATAAAATCATTCTAAAAAAATAATGCAGTACCAGTAGTTCACAAGGTAAGGCATGTGCCTTATCTAATAAGAGATCCCCTTCAAGAAGAACTAAACAAGCTGTTGAAATTAAACATTATTGAACCTATTGAGGCCTCGGAATGGCTCGCACCCATTGTAGTCGCGCCCAAGGATGGTGGAAACAAGATTCATTTATGTGTTGACCTCCGCGATCTTAACAGAAATATTTGGGTTGACAGACAACCACTACCGAATATTTCTGAAATGTTAACAGGTATGGGTGGGGGAGCAATTTTCAATGTTACAGATATGTTTGCAGCATATCACCAAATTGATCTGGACAAGGAATCGAGGCATCTTACTTCCTTTGTAACACCGCTGGGAGCATTTCGCTACCTAAGAATGCCGTTTGGTTTGGCGTCTGCCTCAGCGGTGTTCCATAGAGTTATGCAACAGATTTTTGGTGATATGAATAACGTCTTGTGTTTTCAAGATGATGTGTTATTTGTTGGAAAGAACAGTGATCATCATGATGTAGTTTTAACTGAAGTTTTAAGGCGAATGGAAAAAAATGGATTAACTATAAAGAAAGAAAAATGCCAATTGAAAAGAGATTGTGTGACCTATTTAGGGCATGAAATATCAGGTTCAGGGATAAAGCCAAAGAAGAATATCATCACAGCTATTAACAATGCACCTACTCCCCTTAACAAAGAGCAATTTAAATATTTTCTAGGACTAGCTGAATACTGTTTTAAATTCATAAAAGGTTTTTCAGAAATAGTAGAACCTTTGAGATTATTAATGAAAAATTAACTTACTTTTGAATGGACTGAAATCTGTGAGAATGTATTCATGTCTATAAAAAAAGAAATATTACACGCACCTACTCTTGGACATTTTGATGTCAAGGGGAAAACCTATATCACCACTGATGCAAGTGCGGTGGGGATTGGAGCTGTTCTGTCTCAAATTTATGATGGAGTGGAAAGGATTATTGGTTTTGGTTCCAGGAGGCTTCAGGGAGCTGAAGTCTCATATTATATGATTGAGAGAGAAGCTCTGGCGTGTTGTTGGGGCATTAAACATTTTCGATACTTTGTTTGGGGGTTACCTTTCAAGGTACGCACCGCTCACAAGCCTTTAGTACACTTATTTAAAGGAGGAAGAGGATTGGAAGACAATGTTACTCTCAGGATTTCTAGGTGGATATTATCTGTGATTGAGTACAATTTTCAAATGGAGTACATGAAGGGTTTAAAAAACGTGGTAAGAGATTGTTTATCTAGAATGCCAGTGGATGCCACTAAGGAAGATTTGGAGGAAGTGGTAGATGTGATCAGTTGTAATGAGGAACAAGCATTTGATAAAGAAGAATGGGACGATAGTATGTCGGAGGATGTTTTGTTGCTAAGGTGATGGATTGTGCATCGAGAGGATGGACAAAAGAAATTTCTCATGATGTTCGTTTTAAGTGTTTTTATCACGTTGAGGATAAATTAAGTGCAAATGAGGGAAAATTATGGAGAAGGAACAAGCTGGTACCACCAACTAAATTGAGATGTAAAATTATGAACATAGCACATGAAGGGCGTCTTGGGAGGAATATGACCAAGAGGCGTGTTCGGCAGTCATTCTGGTGGCCAGGGATGGACAATAATATTGAAGAACTTGTCAGGGAATGTTATGCATGTGCTATGAGTGACAAGATGAAAGTTGTGAGGCAACCTCCCTTCGCCTGTACAGAATTTCCCAAATGACCTTGTGAGAGGTTAGCTATTGATTTTCTAGGTCCCATAACTAGATTGGGATCTCGGAGTAAGTTTTTGATGGTCCTTGTAGATTATCCCTCCAAGTGGTTTGTTGTGGAGTCTACTGATTGTTTTGATACGGAAAAAGTGATTGGTTTTATGGAGAGGGTGTTCTTGAATGAAGGGATTCCAAAGACACTAGTGTCAGATAATGGAGTTCCTTAGATTTCCAGAAGAATGAAAGAATTTTTATGCAAAATGGGAATTGTTCATGAGATGGTTGCTTTGCTCAAACCTCAGGCAAACGGTTTGGTTGCGAGGATCAACCGTCTGTTGATTGATAACATTCAACTTTCATTAGCACATGGATTGGTGTGGTCAGAGGAACGTAAGAAAATGGAGTGGTCTTATAGAGTCACACCACATTCAATGACTGGAGTTTCTCCATTCGTTTCTCTTAAAGGTCGTGAACCGGGTATGAAAGAAGTTCCTGGTTGGTTAAAAAACAGAGTGTGTGTCTGGGTGGGATCGTGCTGCGGTGGAGGATGATGGTAAAAGACAACAAAAAGTGGCCATGATTCACTAAAATTTAAGGAAAGGTGTTAAGGATTCAGATATTGTAGCAGGTGATTGGGTTGTAGTGAGAAGAGGTGGAATTGTTACCAAGGGGGAAAGAAAATTTTCTAAACCTGTACAAGTAAAAACTGTAAAAAAGAACATTCTTATCCTAGCTGATGGATCTGCTTGGAGTTGTGGAAATGTGTCCAAGTGTCATGCTCCTTAAATTCTTAATGTATCAATATGTCTCCTATATTGAAGGAGTTGTGGAAATGGGTCTAAAAAAAAAGTTCCTTAAAGTACTGATGTATTAATATGTTTCTTGCATTTAGCTTTGCAAATTGTTTTATTTTACATTTTCATTATTGTTCTTTGTAAGGGGGAGATATGTGGGGATTTAGGGGCAGATGTATCATCCATTTTTTTTCTCGCAAACGCTGCGATTCACAAAAAATCAGCGTTTGCGATAAAAAATCGCAAATGTAAGCAATCGCAAAATTTGCGATTCCTTAATTTTGCGTCAGCATTTAAGAAATCGCAAATTGAGATTCCTTAAATGCTATGTATGAAGCACCCAAGTAGTGCACTTTTTGGCATTTGTAAAGGTGCCATGTGGCGCACATACATGCCCTTAGGACATGTATGTGCGCCATATGCACACACATGTAAATGTCAGGGGTGCAGCAGGGTATCCTTTGGACACCCCTGCACTCTTGAAATTATTCTCAATTTGCGATTCGCAAATTGCAAATCGCAAATTGAGAATAACTTCCTATTCCTTCCTATGGGCCTCCTGGCCCATAGAAATGAATGGGAAAGTATTTCTTAATTGCAAATTTGCAATTTGCGAATTCGCAATTAAGGAATATAAAGAAATCGCTAAAAAATTGCGATTTTTTTGTTACATACCATTTGCGATTCTCAAATAGCGATTCTCAAAAAATCGCTATTTGGGAATCGCAGATAGGTATCTTGATACATCTGCCCCTTACTCATGATGGAATGTTGAGTGTTGCTAGGAAATATGGAATGTTGATCTTTGAAGTGGGACAGAGAGAAAACGAGTTGATGAAGCAGCTTGAGGTCTGGTTATTTTCATGCTACAATAAAGATTACCAACCTATTTTCTGCGTTGGAAGCATCTTCACAGTAGGGCCCATTCCATCTGTCCTAGAAGGCCCTAGGAGCCACAGCCTAAAAAACCCATATCTTCCACTCTGTTTGGAACTCTATCATGGCAGCCTTCTTGGCATACCATAGCTTCTGGAGCTCTTGGCTGGCATCAAGGATTTATTTACTTTTTCATGTACTCAGTCATCCTGGAACGAATGCCAAGCACATATCCACAATATCCTGCTTAGGTTCTTTGAGAGGTCTCTCCAATCCTTCCTTCACAAGACCTAAGGGTCCCCTTACAGGGTGTTCAAACCAATGTTTAAAGTGGGGTACCCTACTCACTTTTGTGGCACAACTATGCAAGCAAAACTTGGGCAGGGTGCTAAGACATCCCATCTTCTTTTAAGCTTTTCGGGGAGTCCACCAATTACCCCTTTTTGGGTCTTGTTAAATATTTCAACAAGCACATTTATCCGCAAATGGTATGGTGTAGTGAACTTATAAGCCTCTCCACACTCAGTCCACATGTGTTTTAAGTATGCAGACATGAAGTTTGTCCCTTTGTCAAATACTACCTCCTTTGGAAAACCAACCCTGGTAAAAAAATAAGGAAGGCACAGGCCACTGCAGGGGCAGTGGTGGTCCTCAGGGGAATTGCTTCAGGATTCCTAGTGGTATGATCCACTACCACTAGTATGAATCGGTTTCCTAATGGTGTCTGAGGGTCAAGGGGACCAACAATGTCAATACCAACCCTCTCAAAGGGTACCCCAACCATTGGATGTGGCATCAAAGGGGCATTTAGGTGGAAACCTGACTTGCCACTGGCTTGACAGGTGGAATACGATTTACAAAATGCCTTCACTTTCTGAGACGTTCCTGACCAGTAGGAGTGGTTCACCAACCTACTCCAAGTGCCTAGATGCCCAGCTAGGGGAATGCCATGGGCCAATGTTAGGAGAAACTTCCTAAACTGCTGAGGCACTACTACTCACCTAGTGTCACCAGGTTTGTGGTCTCTGGTCTCAGTGTGAAGGAGTCGCTTCTCCCAGTAAGTTCTGTGGCAACCCCTGACACTTTCCTTTTTTTTATCTTCAGCATGCTGCCTCAGGCTTGCTTTCAAGAGTCGGAGAGGTTCTGTGCCCTGGCACAGATCTTCCCTAGAGGGACCCTCTGGGCCCAAAAGTTCAGCTGTGTAAGGCCCAAGCTCCTGGGGCTAAGTTCCCTTTGTAGCTGACAAGTTTTCTTCCTGAGGAGAAGGGCTTGATCTTGTGGCTGAATAGTAGTTGGTTTCCCAGACTTCTTGCCCTTTCTCTTGAAAGGTTGGTCGATACTTTCAAGCTCCAACACTACTTTTTCATCCTGGGTTTTACACTGTGCTCTGGTTTTCACACTCATCCATTTGGGTATTCCCAGTGTTGCTGCGTGGTTTTTCATTTCTACCTCAGCCTGTCATGTAGTTCCTAATAATACCTAGGATTTGGGTGTTTAGACAACATAAACTATGGTATTGGTGTCCCGACTAATTCCAGCCACCCCTAAAGGATATGTTAGCCTTTAGACCAGCTAGCTCACAGTGCTCCTATAATCTTACCAAGGAACGAATAGTTTCTGGCAACTATCAAACATGACAAAATTGATTCTTCCGGGATTGTGGAAACAGTGTAGTACTTTTCGCTCAGTCAAACGTGCTCAGTTAGTCTCAGAGAGATACACAGAATTAACAATGGGGACATTCTCAATAAGCATTTATGGAACCAGCATCATTTTAGTATAAAAATGTTTTGCTGCGAAAATCATTAGACAGAAACAGATATGTAAGACTATAGGCACCGACAGAGTAAATAAAGAGTAGAATTCTACCATGGTGCTAAATCTGTAAATATATGCAGGCATTTCGATACATGGCAGTAATCAGGCGTACGATGCAAACCCTATCTAAGTGTACCTAAATGTACCTAGCATGCATGTGGGTGTAAAGCCAAGAATTCCCTAGGAAGGAGCAAGACCCATTACCTGATAGGAGAAATCAAAGGATGCCGTCTTGGTCTCGAGTTGGACACCCTGCAAGGGATGTCAGACCACTGTGTGCTAGAGTTTCTGTATGCAGGGACTTCAGCATCTTGTATCAGATTGGAAGCTTCTCCTCTGATTGCCCAGTGAAGATGTGCTTCTTTTATACCCAAAGTGTACCCTCAGGTGTTTTACCTAGATGCCTAATGGTACTGTGGGTCTGTCATTCAAGGATGACGATAGCGGTGACTCTTGTTCAGAGTTATTATACAGACAATGGTAATCCTGATGTGCATGTCCTAGGCAGGGGATTGAGGTATGATACTAAGAATCCTCATGCCTAATAAATGAGGCTAGTTTTTGAAGAAACCACATAACATTTAATTGGCACATAACTAGGTAAAAGGTTAGTGCCTGAACCGTTATGTAGAGCAAGGTAGGACGAATGTAGGTAAAAGATTGTGCAGCTACCTAGGCCTATATTGGGGTACATTTGGGCTCATAATAACCAATCCTCATCCGAAGGATGATAATATTAACTAATGCCAAAAATATGCCTGTTTAAAAAGCATTAAAACATTTCTAAAATAGGAGTATAAAAACATGGTATTTGTTAAAAACTATGCAAAAGGTAAAGAAACAAAAAACTATTTAAGTCCTCTAAATAGTCAATATAATGTGACACCAACTGAGTACATCAAAAGCCAGGTGCTCAGTGAGAGCAGGAGAGAAAAACAAAACAAAACAGTGTTTTCAAATTCCAATTTGGCTTGTTTTGGAAAAATGCCCAATTGTTCCCAACACAAGGAGAGACAAATGTTTCTGTGTCCTGTGTGGAGACGCAACATCACTGTTGCTTGCATTCGCAGACGATGATCCCTGTAGCGTCTCTTGTATCAGGCCAATAGAGCAAAGGTGATCATCTTCATTTCCCACAGCAGCCGCCGAGGAAACACTTAAAGCCTGCGTGCTGGTTGTAGAACTGGTGTCCTTTCCTGCAGGAACTGAAGCATCCTGTGGAGGCTCTAAGAATGCTATCATCAACATTGGAATACTCTGGGGACACTGTAACACATGGACCTTAAAGGGGTACAGTAGTACATCAACATCCGGTGGAGGAACCGATGGAAGGGTCAGACATATGTTCAACATGAATTCGTATCTGCAGTATAGGCAGGAGAGCACAGACAAGATGCAGTCAACCCAGACTGACCTGAATGAAAGGAGCCAACGCTCACTTAGCCCAAGAGCTGAGGTGCACCCAGATGGAGTACCATGTGTTCACGGCAAAGTCGCACCAGCAGTGCTTTCTCCATCTCTTTGGAAATTAGGCCGTCCATTAAAACAAGGATACCCACTACAAGTAGTCGGACCAGCACAAGACCTCCAAAAACACTTCCCAATTCGGATTGTATGAATGATGGAATAACTTTGAAGATTGTCTGAAAGGTGCTCAATAGTTCAGAACCTATGATCTTAAATAGGTGCACAATCCCACTCGTATCAGACATGTTAAAGATACGATTTACCATTTCTCTGAAAAGGAGTGGGACATTTTTTCGGACTAGCGCCTGTATATCAGCTGAAGACTTTGCAACCAGGAGATCAAAAGCCTCTCAGGCTGAGTGTTAGACTTGGCATCTTTTGGAGTGTTTCCCTGTCTTTTTGCTTTCTGACCTCCCGGTTTTGACTCTGTTTTTGATGGTTTAGTGTCTCTGCGCACTTTCTCATTTGGCAAGTGCACCCACTTGCCAGGCCCTCATCTTCCCTTTTCTTATATATAAGTCAATCCTAAGGTAGGGGGAGGAGATTGCCTTGCACCTGAATTGACCGGGTCTGGGGTAGACATTGCTGTCTCTACCTCCTGCTGGGAAGCTGGACCAGAGAGGACCAAACTGGTTTGTACTAAGCACAGACACTCTCTGCCTGAGAGAACAAATGAATTTGGGGAATAAATATTGGGGCCCAGACCCCTGAAAATGTAGAACTCTTTTGGAGCCAAAAAGACTGCCAAGAAGAAGAGCTGGAGAAGCTGGGAGGAGAGACTACCACATTGCTGTGTACTATGCTGGGTTGGCCTGTAGCAGCTGCTTCTGTCTTGGGCAGTGAAAGGACTGGACTGAACCTTCTACCACTTCTTTTTGTCAGTTTCTCCAAGGGCTTGAGGTAGAGCTTGCCCCCTGTTCAATAAGTCTCAGGAACAGCAAAGACTTCAAGTTCATCTGTTACCAGCACTGCGGACTGTGTGTTTTGTGCTGCAACAGAAGAAAAAGCAACTTGATGCAGTCAACAATGCCACTGCTGATTCTGTGTCCTGGAGGCACCTCAGAGGACATTGCCACACTTTGGACTTTGACCCTGGTCTCACCAACGATGCAACTCGATGTCGCCACAAGCCCTTGCTTACACTGCGACCTGTGGGCACTGCACTCTGCACCGCCTCACTTCACGCCGTCCCCCTGGTATATGACACCGCTACATGCGGACATCAATGCTGTTGCTTGCACCATGGTTCAAGGGCACCGCTCAGAAGTTACACGACGCACCGTCCTCATCCCCCACTGCAGCTTTGGCCTACCAATGTCGGGACTATCGACCCCAGTTCGTCAGATGATGACAGCACTTCAGCAACGACGCCACTGCTGCTTGCACCATGTCCTACCAGCACCGCAACGAGCACCGCATCACTTCACACCACAGCCCTGGTCTCACCAAAGCTGCTGGACCGTCATCACTGAGCTGCTGCCTGACCCACGACCTGAGTGCACCACACACCGCACCGCTGCACTTCACACTGCACTTCACACTGCAGCCTTTTACCCGCGAGGTGTTTGATCTGCAACATATGTGACTTCAAGGGCATGGCAACTCATACACCGACCTCTAGAACTGACGCCTGTGGATGCTGGGTCTTCAAGGCTCATTGAGAGGTCACCAACACCCTGCATTTCTAAAAGGTACTGTCTTGCAGGCCTTCTCAACACTGTAGCTGGCCCGCAAAGCCGCGATCAACCAGAACTGTTTGGATTTGTTGTTCATGATGCCATGATAGCCCGAGACAGAGCTATTGACTTCAAGAAACTGTATTTTAAGTCTATTTCGAGTATTGAAGATTACCGATATGTACAGTGGAATTTTTGTAATCATTTTTGGTCTTGTTTTGGATATATAAAAATATTGGATATTTTTCTAAACTGGTGTGATGTCCTTTTGTAGTGCTTCCACTGTATTACTGTTGGTTATGTGTAAATGCTTTACACACTGCCTCTGAGATATGCCTGACATCTTGTGCCAAGCTACCAAATGGATGAGCAGGGGTCATTTTAGGAGTGTAACTCCCTTTTCCTGCCTAGGAAGAAGAAGAGCCCCTACTTGGACAAAGGTACCTACCTCTGTCAACTAGAGACCCCCGTTTCTAGCTCTGAGGTTAAGGCCACATCCTTCTGTAACAGCATGGCATTTAGTCTGCTCAGATAATCAACCTGTATAAGGGAAAGATCCAATGAAGGTCATAGCATTGCCTCCCTAACTCTGTGGGTTAATGAAAACAATATTTGCATACAACAAGTAACCCTGGAACTCACTGTGACCAGATATGGGATGCCTGGTACCATTCTATAACAACCTTGATCATTCAACATCAAATAATTCCCATTCAAAAGTAGTTTGAACACCAGATGAATCACAGCAGCTAGGGATCCTTTCAAGTGACATGATCGGTTTACAACTAAGTATTTCAGGCTCTGTGAAGCAAAATATCCTGACAAATAGGAGAACCACCTGAAGAACTCTCACACTCTGAACTGCTGAGAAAAACTTCAGTGTCCCCATTCCTGCATCGAGATCTGTACGGTAATTCCTAAGCTTCATGTATGTACCCCTCTCCCAATACTTCATACCTGCCTACCTGGTACAGTACTGAAATTGGAATGTCGTGATTTGCAGTGCAATATGGCCATGGATTACCCATTCTGTGGAGGGTGACTTAGCCACAGTAAAAGGTAATTGGTTCAATTTTTCAATGTGCACCCTTGTCTGTCTTTCTGTTAGATTGTATGCAGAAAACAGAGACGTACTGTTGATATGCCGCCAGGGCACGTGACCAGAACACAGTGATTGCCGTATACAGCTCAATAATGGAATGGATCACAGTTGCGATTGCCCATGTTAAAGAATAGACAAATCCTGTTCCATTATATCTATTGCAGAAGACACAATGTTGCCCAGTGAATAAATCATGGATGCCAGTGAGGTCATGCCATTGTCGACCATTTCCAAAGCCTTTTCTAGGTTAACCCTGTCAATCTTATGCAATCTGTCAGCAGCCTCCTGCTGGGAAATCTTGCATACCCCATTGTAAATAGCATAAAGGAAGCGCTTCTGACATGGTTTCTGTGGACCTAACAAAAAATCCCAAAGATCCATATCATCTGAGAGTAAGGACAAGTGTTGTTTCACCTGGGCCAGTGTTAAGGCTCTTAGCCACTCTAGGCATAACTTCCCAACACTGTAAGGTATCACCACTCTGAGTGTTCTGTTTGTACATATAGTTGGTCAGGTTATGGATACTAAATCCTTTGGTGGTACCGCTGACTCTTGACTGACACCTATTTGTGTCAGTAGGCCCTACTAACCATCCCTTCCAATTGGGGTCAGAAAAATTGTACAAGCCATCATGCAGAATGCTATCTAATGTATCCTCACTGTATTGTGTATAATTTTGTCAACCCTCAAAATGTCAAAGCAAGGGAATCCGAGGTGTGTTCAAGTCCTTGATCTTGGCTAGACCAAGACAGGAAGTCTATTGCACACTGTTGTTCAGGAAGATAATTTGTTGTGGTATGAGGATTGCTCTAAATAAGGCCTCAGTTCCCTGAATGTGCCAATCTTTAGTCCACCCGACGGATTTTGGGACTATGGTGTCCCTCCAAAAGTCGAAACCCTGTAAAGACAGTTGGGAAATAAAGAAAGCCGAGTATATCTGTTTCGTATTGGTGAGCATATTTTGGTTTGCAGGTGTAGGTGCAAGCTTATAATAATCAGACCCTCCAGGATTTCGTGGTTTGCCGCGAAATCGTCACTTTTGTAAAAATGCTGCGATTTTTACAAAAGTGCCCGCGAAATCGGCTCTTTTGTAAAAATCGCGGCATTTTTACAAAAGTGCCGGGAAATCCAGATAGTATATAGTTTTTTATTAGGATAAGGACACATCTGGCCGCGGGCGCAGGAATCAGCTCAGGAGTGAGCGTGTAGTCCTTGAGCTGGGACACGTGCAGGCTTTCTTTAGGCCTCATTGTTCGGAAAGGCGCTTTACCGAAGATATTGTAGCTTGACCTTATCACTTGGAGAATGAGGAAGCAAGGAGGCCTTGAAAAGCTGCGAATGCTTGCTCCATATCAGGCCTCTAATAGCAGCAGTCCTCTGTGTGTCCGACTGCACCTTTACACACAGTCTACATGCGTCAATCCATTGTGTCTACAGGTGCCCGTCTGACCCTAAATAATCCTCCTACTTCAATCTTGAGCATTCTCTCCATGACGCCTCACATTGTGATTATGTGATTTAGACAGCAGTGGGTCTGTTTGCGCACCGTATCCACTACTGCTTTTATCTCTCTATTGCTGCCCCTCAAACCCTTCAACACCCCCTCCCCCCCCACCACACACACACTCACAATAATGGGATGTGCGCCTGTTCATACATGCATCACGGCCCTCACAATGCAGGGGTTTCCAGCTCACTCACCTTGAGTCTGTCTGTGTGCTTGTCTTCGGCGAGTGCCGGAAGGTACGAGTCTCCGGTTACCGGGTAGGAGAACAACATAAGGGAGGGGGAAAGGCTTGGAAAGGTTGGAACACATGAGTTTCCAGTAAATTTAAGTCGAACAGTAATGGTGACACCTATTCTCAGGCGCAGGAGTCCGAAAGTTATTCCACTGCATGCCAAAGCAAGTTTCTGCAGCACAAAGATAATCCCTGATGCATACTCTCAATTCGATGTATGTTTCTCTTTCTTTACAGTGTGCAATGTTTTAGTTGTTTACTTTCACATTCAGAAGTTGCTTTAATATATGAAAGTATGGGTTATCTCAACGCATCAAGATATATTTTAAATACAGGCACATTAGACATGGAAGGTGAGGGGGTAACATGCCCAACTAGAGCATGGGTGTTATTTCACTAAAATGCTAGGAGTAGTGAAAGGGAGATCACAGGAAATTACATCACATCAGGGCCTATTTCAAGGTGGAACACTCTGCTAAAACAGTTTCTATTGTTTTAAAGCTGAAAATGAATGATTATGAGTAAAATATGGTGCTGCAAAAATGCCGCTAAATTTCAATATTTGTGCCGCTAAATTTGCTAATCAATGCCGCTATATCCTGGCGGGTCTGAATAATAAGATCTCGGGTCTGAAGCGTTCAACCCAGTAAAATAAGCACATTTTTGTGAAATTTAGTTGAACTACCTTTTGGCTTTGTGGAGCAATGTTCTCATTGATGGTAAGAGAAAACATTACGTGGGATACTACCTCTGTGCAGGAAATGATGACGATAGTGTTGTTAACAATATATGGTGTTGAAATCAGATGTATCATCATACAATTCATTACCGGAAAATGCAGCAGATTGTTCGAAATCAGACAGCATAGTATTTACAGTTTCAAAATCCCAATCATCAAAGAAAGTACAGGAGGTGTGGTATTTTCAAAAGTTCAGTTAGACTATATACATCATATGAAATCCTGTCCCAAACTATTCCTTCAGGAACTAGAACTGCTGTAATGTTCACTTAGTACAGGTCTCTTTGTTCACAGTCTGATGATGCATGCGGTTTCAGGACCAAGTTCACATTTTGTATTGCAGAGCGTTCTGGGAGGTAATGTCTGTTCAGGAGCAGGAAAAAGACAGTCACTACACCCATCCAAAGGACTAGGAACAGTAGGCCTATAGCATAACAGAGCTGTAGCCAGGGAGAAATAAGGTAAGTCTTTTTTAGCCCAAGGTAGAAATCACAAATTTGTTGTTTGTGAGAAACAGGCGGTGGCAGTAATTCTAGTTCACCTGGATCTAGAGAGAACGTATCAATATTGGCGAAGTAGCCAGACACAGTTTGATCTATCTTTGGTAGCTCAGCAGGGTTTGTAGAACTGGCAGATGAATCATTTCAAGACACATTCACCTAGATGTCCGTATTAGGCCAAATTGAGTGGTGCTTCATTTGTATTTTGTACTTGCTAAATTTCCACAGGTACGAGTTCCATTCCATTGTTGGTAACTCCTTCACTTTGTATAGTAAAATCTTCAAACATTATTAATCTTTCTGTCCGAAATTCCTGTATGGCAGCAAGAGACAAGATGGCGTCTTAGTAACGATTCACCCGCAATGCTTCGTCGGACGGACCCTTAAGAAAGGCATTCTTTTCCCGGTACACCCATAAAACAAGAAATAAGTGCCTGTGAAAAGCTTCACATATGAAGCGGCCCCTCTATTTGCAAATTAGCTTTACCTTCATCGACTTCCACGATCTACATGACCGAACAGAGACGCGGCAAGCATGGAAGCAAACTCTCTGGCTAGCGAGCTCTGATGTCGGCTCCTCAGATTTGGCATCCCTGTTAACTTCAGCCCTGCGGCGAGATTCTCCGACTGCACCCTCACGCAGGAAGACATCATCGGGATCTACACATTCCTGCCTGCTTGGAAATGGACTACTCTGGTGTGTCAGCTACACGAGCAGCGCACTGACCTCCCCACAGTCCACTACGTTTATGGGATACATTGTTGCAGATAGAGATTTTCTAATATACAAGTAAGAATGGCTGGTCCGGGGCTAAAACGATGAAATGCAAGACTTTACAGCTGCCTAATCCTGAAATGCCCTCAGGGCCACAGCCCACTTTAGTGACAGTGACTGCTGAAAATTGCCAAATACGGCCAGACACACAAGGGGCCAAGAACAAGGGGGGTGAGAGCCGAGAGATGGGAGAAAGGAGAGAAAAATTAAAGCGAGTGTAAAACAGACAAGTCTGAAAATTAAAAAAAAAGACAAATAAAAGCTCTCAGAGACCTTGGTCACAGCAAACCATTAATTACCAGCAGCTTTGGTCCAAGTGGAGAAGAGGGACACAAAGTTTAGGAGCCAGCTCAGGATGAGAGGGAAAAAGGGGAAATGACATTGAATGATCAACGTGAAGCAGTTGATCTAGCAGCTCCCTGCGCTGCAACACGGGAGGACATAGTGTGCTCCGGGCTCCAATCTACCCCAATTACCAACCTGGAAGCCGATCATGAAGAGTGTCCTAGGAAAACTCACAGCCTGGGCCCCGCTGAAGACCTACAAATGCATAAAGACAACATAGGGGAAAAAGCAGAGGCTACAAGCAGCAAACCTTTTACTGACATTAAGACCTCGGCTGAAGGAACGCCAGGAATAACTGGTAAATCCCTGTGCCCTGTATTTAAGACTCCGGACAACTTGGAGAAGTTCTACTCTTTAACAGATGACACAGAAATGTGGAATCTGAGCATATCTGCCTCTAGTAAGGAAGACGGACATAAATGGAACAGTAGCTCAAACTGAGATCTATCCACAAAAAGGCAAGGGAAGAAACAACTCCAAAGAAAAAAGGGGAATCAGAGGAAAAATTGTGTGACCCCTGACGGAGTAAGCACTGGGGACCTCAGATGGGATTATTCGATCTCACAACTCTCAAATATGTCAGACTTAACAGGTGCATCAGGAGGCAATCGAATAATTACTGGCAATATCAGGGAAGGAGATTTTGGAGCCAAGACCGAATCCTCATCAGCAATAGTGCTGCAGTCAATCAAGAGCTTTCAGGAGGAGGTCAAAGTAGATAATCGCAGAGCATGGGGCCATGCGGAAGGTGGGCAGAACCTGTGCTGAAATTGCTGAGCGAAGGACCTCCGTAGAGGTACAAACAGAAAATCAGGAGAAGGACCTAGTTACTGTGAAGACACAAGGAGAAGAACATGAGGGTATAGACAAGGATTTAATATGGAAAATGGAGGAACAGGAGAATAGGCAATGGCGCAACAACCTTCGCATTCTAGGCATTCCGGAAGGTGCGGAAGGGAACGATCCCAGGAACTTCATAATCACGCTCCTCTAGGGGGCCTTCCCTGAACTGCATACCTGGGACTGGGACAAAGAGATCCATTGGGCACAGATTCCCTCTAACACCTTCGAAACATCCTCCATCTACTCCTCATCATCCTCGTGCTATGCTCCTATACTTTGGTAACTTTATCCTGCGACAGGCACTATATGACTTGGCCAGACTAACAGCCAAGAGGGAATTTAACTGAATCTCTTTCTTCACGAGGTCCGACTTCACTCATGCCACAGTTCAGCGTAGATAGAGGTTAAGACAGTTCTTACCACCTTTCAACAACTTGGGGCCGATGTCTATTTACAGAACCCTGCTCGCTTGAAGATTGTATAGAAGGGGACCACGCGCACCTTTATCTCCGAAATACAGGCCCAAGCCTACTTTCAAGAGATCACTGATCGAAATAGGAGCAAATGGTAGTGGTCCAGGATCTCATACATTTATGACTTATGCCTCTATAAAGTTTCCTAATGTTATTAACATCTATACCCTCAGCTTATCTCTGCTTCTCTTTCTCTTTCTTGCACTCTTCTTCTATTTCCTTTTAGATATATGCCAGTATTAGAGCCTCTCAGCAGATCGAGCAGGCCAATCCCGGGCTTAACTAATGGTTTTGTAGATAGCACTTGCAGAATGTCTTCACTGATTCTTGATATTCTTTGTTGCTTCCTGTTGATCGCTACATGTGTGCTCTAATATACTCAGTAAGGGTGTTACAAAATAAAAAAATATATGGGGGGAGACCGACAGGAGATGTGGAGCTTTGATTGCTCAGATGCCATCATCCTGGCTCGGGACGTGCAGGTAACCTCAACAATAGGTAGTGGGAGGGGGGAGTGCACGGGGCATAAGGGGTTGGCTCAAGGGGAGGAAGACTTATAGTTCCCCGTTCTTTTTCAGATATAGTCTTTCATCTAAGTATAGATGAGTATGTTTCTATATAGCCACAATCAATATTTGTGGTCTTAATGACTTCAAAAAAAGACAGAACAATGCAATGGGGCTGTGTCTATTAAAAGCTGATGTGATTTGCATGCAAGAAACGCATATTGAAAATGCACAGAAACACCTACTAGGAACGCTCGGGTATACACTGGTGGGGGCTACGACGCAAACCTCTCGAACGCATGGGGTGGCGATCGTAACATCTAAACATTCTTTACAATTCTGTCGTACATTAGTGGATCAGTTCGGGAGGTGGGTAATAACTAAATGCCGCACAATTAATGGAGATCCAATCACGATATGTACCATTTATGGCAGCACCTTAGATGACCCAACAGTGTTTCATCACATCAATAATGAATAGCTGCCTGGCCTCTCCCGATAATATTCTGCGGGGGACTTTAACATAAATTTGCCTGCCAATAAGAATATTAGTGTAGAATCGGGATGGGTATATCATGGACGCAAACCAAAAGTGTTCGGGCACTAAGGACACTTTGGATGGAACATGCGCTTATCGACCTCTGAACCTGGCTTAATCCTACAGAAATCAGATTTACTTAATTTTTGCACCCACACAACAAACATGCAAGGATAGATTTTTTTTGTGTCTCATACTTTATTGCAAGACTGCTCTATTAAGAAAACCCCCCGGATACTGGCCAATCATAACCCTCTAATCGTAGTGATTAAGGGGAGAGGATCTAAGGGGGAAGTCCTTTTACATGGAGTTTTGTACGTGCCCTACTTTTTAATGAAGAATATTGTGATCATATGTAGGAGTCGATACCTCAATTTCTCAAGGAGAATATGGGGAGCGCTGAAGTCGAAGTTGTTTGGGATACACTTAAGGCAGGCATACAGGGCGAAACACTTAGATTTTCACTATCCCTGAACAGAAAAAAGTGGGCTGCGATAAATGACGCTCAAGGCAGTTTAGCTGCTGCAGAAGTAGAATTGATCACAGCATTGCAAACTGGGGCGATTATTCTGAAGCACAGGCAAAAGTTATAGTTGCTAAGGCAGCAACAATGGAGCTAATAGCTAAAGGGGCTGCGGACAAACTTGCTGCTTGGCAAGAGGAAGCATATGAGTGTAGCGAGCAAGTGGGTCATCATCTGGCTATTAGAGCCAGACAAAAAGCAACTCGGAATATAATTGTTGAAATTAAAGACCCTGAGAAGGGGAGGACTGAAGACCTAGAAGGAATTCGAAAAGTATTCCACTCATCCTACCAAAAGCTTTACCGAGAGGACACTTCAGGTAATTTAGAAGATGTGGCTGCATATCTTAACCAGATCCCTACTAAACAATTCTCACAGGAGGACCAGCTACAGCTGGAAAAGCTCACGCAATGGATAGAGATACTATTGTGTATTAATAGTCTTCCGGGTGGTAAAACCACTGGTCTAGATAGCATACCACTCGAGTTCTACAAAAGTTTTGCAACACTATTAAAAGGGTGTATGACGCAGCTATATACACATGTATTTATGGGTGGCACACCACCAGAATCTTGGTCAGGGGCCAAAATCATAGTCTTTCTTAAAACACATAAAATGCCGTCAGAGCCCGGGTCCTACCACCCCATAACATTAATTAACAGCGATAGCAAAATTTATTCAAAAATCCTTGCCAGACATTTGGCCTCTGTAATCCATAAGATTATCTCCACTCGACAATATGGGTTCATACCCGGACGGAGGACGACGGATCATATTAGAAGGGTCATCTCTCTCCTGGATGCGGCAAACATCTCCAGGGACCCAATCGCATTCATTTTGTTAGATACAGAAAAGGCCTTTGACAGGGTCTCCTGGCCTTTTCTATGGGAAACTCAATCAAGGGTCGGAATTGAAAAGGGGCTGCTACAGGCTTTTAAAATGCTTTACTTTCACCCCACTGCCAGACTCTTTGTAAATGGAGAACTCACAGACTTTTTTTAAATAACGAGGGGCACACGGCAGAGTTGTCCAAGCTCGCTGCTACTATTCGCAATATACATAGATCCCTTTCTATGCCAACTAGAGCATAACAGGACTATTATGCTTATTGTAACCTGTGGCTGTGTAACCAAAGTATTGACATACACCGATGATATTGCTCTAGTGACTCCTAATCCAGATGTGGCACTGGAAGAAATCGAAGTAGAGGCAGCATGATTTGGGTCATTCTCTGGGTACTCCCTCAATAAAAGCAAGACCCAAATCATCTGTAATGAGAATATAACGATTAATGATTCTCGAGTAGTAAAAAATGCAATACAGCTTGATGTTGATATCTCTGCAAACATTGATATCATAGTAAAAGATAATGTCTAGCCACTAAAAGCTAAGACAAAACCAGACCTAGTGAGTGACATAATCTACACTTATCCTTTATTGGTAGGTGTAATATTATCAAAATTTTTGGACCAGTTGTGGGTGATCCCGCTTGTAATTGACTTTAAATGTCTCAAAAAATCGAATACCTATTCTCCTGATTCATTTGGGGATATGCTAAACCTAGAAGGGCATATACATACCTCTCTCTATCCAAGGAAAGGGGAGGACTGGCCCTACCAAATATTAGGCTTCTACAATACTATACAATCTAGTGCTTATACAGGAAAAGCAGAAAGATAGCAAGGCAGATGAAATTCCGACCCTATTGGAACTCGTAATGAGTGTAGAAGCATGGGGATGGGCCTGGAGATATTTAAACCACAACCATTATAAGAAAATACTCTTTAAAACGCTACAAGGAGGATTCAGAATTATGAAATCTGTCCGGAAACTAATTGGTATCGGTCGTTTCAATTTCTACACACCACTCTGCAATAACCCCATCTTGCCAGAGATTTTTAAAGGCTCAATTATAAAAAGATGGGGCGAGACGGGTTTGACTAAGCTCGGAGTTTTTTTCTCTTACTAGCCTTGCCTCCTTTGAAAACCTCAGAGAATGGTATGGGTTAGATAGGAGAGACTTTTTCAAAGACCTACAAATCCTGGATTTTCTGATAAGAAAGTGGGGGGCCCAATAGGGTTCGCCAATACTGATGTTATTGATAAATTAAGAAAGAATAGACAGGGGGCGTTGTCTGGCCACGCAGGAAGATGGCCGCCTGAGGGAAGAGCTCCGCCGAGGGACGGACCCCTAACGAGCTTCCCTCTCTTACCTGGCAGCCGGGATCCTGCTTTTCGTGCTCCTATGCCAGCGAAGACTGTGAGGAACGCAGCAACGGTCTTTTTTGTAGGGCAGCACTGGATTCCTTTGCCCTCCGGCGAGATGACGACGTGACTGCCTGCCCCGGTGCGCGCATCGGAATTTGCGCGTTGATGACGCCGCGCCTCCTGTCAGGGTAAGCCGCTCCTCTTGCAACTTTAGGGCCGGGCTTTCTCATGCCATAGGCCGCACCCCCTCTGACGACGAGGCCGCGCTCCTTTGACTGTGAACATGCTGTGACTAACATTGTGTGTATTCTTAACACACGGCGCCCTCTTCCAATGCATTACTAAGAGGATTTCTTCGAAGTTCTGTGGTGAAGCACTCTGAGGATTAATTTTTCACGGTGACTTTCATATTTTGGAGGCCTTTGAAGGATTTCACACAGGACTTTCTGCTCTGCCTCAGTTTGCTTTTGCTTTTTGAATCTTTTCAAATGAGCTTTACATACTTCATTATGCTGCCTCTAACTGACAGTCGGTGACAATTAATTAACCCCTTCATTGGATTTTGTCACTTCATTTTTGTTGTTTTACATGACTCTGCTCTCTCATATACTACCTTCAGCTTAACAGATGCGCTTCCTGTGTACAGACCAATTTATCACCATGGCATTACTGGTCTGTTGTCGCTCTCATTTACTGCACCCACAGGCTTTATTTCTGAGGTAGTTTTGGCGCGCAATATTTGTTACTCCAGTATTGCACTGGTTTAGTGTAACAATACTTGGTGTTTTGTGGCAATGTTGTAATGTTTTCCACTTTCAAGCATTAAATACATGCTGTTTGTAGTGGCCATTTACTTGCTACATATGTTTCACTGCCTCTTTGATACTTGATGCGTCATTGGTTTCATCATTGCCTTATATTCCAATAGTTCATCAATTCGCTATTGTAGACCGTCTCTACAACGGTGCACTGAAATGTCTAATAACAGAAATGGTGGTCGTGGACCTAAGCAGACACTCTTCACTGAAGTGGTAAAACAACCCTCTATTTCGACAGTTAAAGGTAATGGCTCTGTGTCGCCTCCTTCATCGCAAGCTGCATCACCTCAGAGCGACAAGTCCTTGTCTGATGCTATGCAACGCATTTTACAAGAACTTTCTGGGGTTAACCGTCGACTGGAGGGTCTGGATGTTACCATGACATCATTGGCTGCAGAGACAAAGTCCATTAGGGCAGAACTCACTACTTTTCATACAAGGATTGACGTCATTGACTCTAAAATAATGGATATGGAAAGTCGACTGGATTCTGTTCAGGGTACGGATCAAGACCTACTCTTTCTATGTGATGCTCTTCCCATTTTGACTGGGATTTCTTTTGCTCCTCCTCTTGAGATCCAACGTGCTCATAGACTTGGTCCACCAAGTTCTGGTGCCTTTGCAAGTACCAGACCAATTATTGCCTGTTTTCTTCGGCATGAACAGACCAGACAGATCTTATCAATGGCTCGTTCACGTGGCTCCTTTATATTTCAAGGTCATACCATCCACATGGCTGCAGACTTCTCTAAAGAAACAAATGAACGGCGGAAAGCGTTTCTTTCCCTACGGCCCCAGCTACGCCAAATGGACATCAAGTATGGAATATTTGAGCCTGCACGTTTTCGAATTACCAGGAATGGAGAGTCTAAAGACTTTTACGATCCTGCCCTTCTTCAGCAGTTTCTGGATGATATCAAGTCCGATGATATGGAAACTCAATCTTCTTCCGATGCTCAACCTTCTCAATCCAAGACCTCATCTACAAATCTGCCAACATCTCATTTGAACGACTCTAATGACTCCAGGCAACATGGTAGGGATCTCACCCGTCTGCCTCGCTCTCAGGGAGATAGGGACTCAGCTCTACATTCCGTCTCCTCCCTCACTAACACACAGCAAAGAGACAAGTCTAGATCGCCTCTCAAGAAGCCTTGTGATGCTGACTGAATCCCTTTTTATGCTCTACTCTTTTCTTTTTCTTATTCTAAAAGTTTGTAGCAATTCTTGTTGTTGGTACTGCTTTTGCTGCTTGATTGCCATTTGAGGATCCAATGCGCTGCATAATGTGGTCACTTCTACTACATATTTTACATAGTGCTCTTTGCCTCACTGTTATTTTATATTTTCTACTTGTGTACTATTTCCAGTTTTGAAGCTATTTATGAATTTTCAGGTTCTGCTTATTATATACTACAGGGTTATTGCCTCTTCCATGAGGGGTTGTTCTTCCTCTACATTCCCCTTCCTCTGATGTTGTTCTTGTTGTTACGTTTGTCACTATATGTTTCATTCATTAGCAATTCCGTTCCTGCTTGATGTCTATTTTGTTTCATTGTTTCATGTGTTTAGATCGTGTTTTGTCATTTTCTCCTATTTTTCCTCTCATGCATAACTTCATATTCTCCCTCCTCCTTTTTCTTTCTTTTATATGGTAGTGTTGGCTTTGTTTCTTTTCGTGCTTTATCTTTCATACCTCACTTGTTTTGCTGTCTTTTCTTCTTATCCTATCATTCTTGTCTCATTTTGTTCTTCTGTCGCGTTTTTGTGATATGGTCACTTTTGTTTTTTTTTGTTTCATATTGTGGTTTATATCTTATTGTTCTTTTATATTTTTCCATTGGGCACTTTCAGCCTCCTAAGAGTATTTATACATTTGCAGGTCTCGCTCATAGATACTACCTCCCTTATGGAGGTTCTTTTTCCTGTTCATCCCTCTCGCTATGGTGCTATTTCTGTTGTTAAGTTTGATGTTATATACTTACTACATTAGTTATTCCGCTCTTGTACGGTATATATTTATTTTGTTGTTTCATATATATTTTACACTAGGTTCTGATATTTCTTATATTTCAACTCTCACACATTCTCATATGTGCTTCCTCTCCCCTCTTTTTCTACTTTCTATTTCTTTCTCTCCCCCCCCTTTTTCTGGAACTATTGGATTTATTTCCTCCTCTATTTTATCTTTCATATTTTTTTAACTCTATATTTCACACCTCTTCTATTATGTATCATGTCTCTCTTTTATTTCATCTTCCTTGCTTTTATTTCTTCTCCTCATGCTCTTATCGTATGATTCTCAGATCACGGAGTTTTAAGGCTTTTTCTATTTTCCTCACTATATTTCATGAAGATTTCTTATGGGGGGGGGGTTTACAATTTTGATGATGTAATTTTATTCCATTGAGTTTCACATATTCCATGTTATCACTTGTCCCCTAGATCCCCATTCTTCTTTACTCGAAGGGGGTCCAGCCTCCCTTGGTGCTGCTCTAAGTGCGCCCAGACCCGTAGTTAACAGTCTAGGTTGCGTTTCTCTTTTCTTTATCTTTTTCCCTTATCTCTATCAGTAATACTTCTTTTCTTCTATTTCTACTTACTTTGTCTATTCCAGATTTTCACTCTGCTTTTCTAACCTACTTTTCTTTTTCCTTTTTTCTTTTCTCTGTCCTTTTGCCTCCTCTCTCTTTTTATCTTCCCCAATCAGTTTGTCCAACTTCTATACACCTTTTGTCTTCTATTTCCCAGAGTAACATCTCTCTTCTTTTCCTCTCTATTTATTTATTTCCTCTTTTCCTCATTCCTTACTTGTTGAATCCTATTATCATGTCTTCTACTCATCCGTTATCTGTGATTTCCTGAAATGTTCATGGCCTCACCCATTATATAAAACGCAAGAAAGTTCTTTCCTATTTGCACTCTAAACATGTAGACGTTGCTTTATTGCAGGAGACTCACATGGACGATATTGAATCTAGTAAACTCACAAGAGACTGGGTTGGTAAAGTCATTTATAGTAGTGTTTCTAAACCTGATCCCACCAACCCTAACCCTATTCGTAAATGTGGGGTAGCCATCCATTTTGGAAGTCACTTCCTTTCACAATCTCAAAGACATGGTCTGATCCAGAAGGTCGGTATGTATTTGTTAAGCTGAAACATGGAAATTCCTTCATTTGTCTTGGTTCTGTATACGATCCGCTAGGTCCAAAAAAACAATTTTTCCTTCGACTCAATCGTCTTCTTACAGAAATAATTGCTTCTCAATTTCTCATTGGAGGTGATTGGAATTTGGCTTCGGACCCTGCTCTTGACAGAACAGGTTGCATTGATACCGTCAATGCCTCGGATAGAGCCATTTTACGCGACATTCTTACTGACACTGGTCTTGTTGACCATTGGAGACTCAGCCACCCACAAGATAAAGAATACACGTTCTTTTCTTCTACTCACTGTACATTTTCACGTCTCGACTACTTTCTTCTTTCGCAACACTCAGTCCGGTTGGTTACAGACTCCAAAATTTTAGAAGCAGCCATATCTGATCACTCTCCTGTTTTCTTATCTCTTGATTTGGGTCTTTCGAGTCCAGGGCGCAAGTCGTGGCGTTTAAACATAAACAAATATAAAACACCAACAGGTAAGCTTCTTTTACAGTCACACTTGCGTGATTACCTTATAAATAATGAGGACTCAATTTCCTCTAAAAGGATGGTTTGGGCAGCTGCTAAAACAACCATCAGAGGTCAACTTATGCGGGACGCTGCTCTTTATAACAAGAAAAACGCTGCCAAACAAGTCGATCTGGAGAAAGACATTCGCCGGCTCTCTCAACTATATATTTCGAAACTGACTCTCCAAAACCGTAAGTTATTAGAACAGGCGCGCATGTCTCTTAATAATCTTTTTACTTTTAAGGCTGAATATGCCTTACAAAAGATTAAAGGTCGTCACTACGAGCAAGGGGAAAAGGCTGGTCGGCTATTGGCTGCGCAGCTGCGTCAGAGATAGGCCGCTATGGCAATTCCAGCCATCAAATCAAGTGGTGGTGATATACTTACTCGACCACAAGAAATCATTGAAGAATTTGCCTCCTTTTACAAATCTCTATACTCCCCAAGCACTCACGTAGATACACTAGCGATGTCTAAATTTTTAGATGCGTTGCATCTTCCACGACTCTCAGATGTTGGCAGAGCCCTACTTGAGGGTACTATCACAAAGGAATACATTTCCTCAGCTATAACTGCCTTGCCGTACCATAAAGCTCCAGGCGAGGATGGTTTTCCTCCTGAATTTTTTAAGTGGACTGGTCAGAGTATGATTGATACTCTACATGCTGCCTTTGAGGAAGCCGTAGAGGAATCTTCTCTTGGTTCTATTTCCAACATGGCCATCATAGCGGTTTTGCCAAAACCTGGTAAAGATCCTTTGTTGTGCGGTAGTTACCGTCCTATATCTCTCTTAAATTCTGATGTTAAGATTTTTGCTAGCATTCTCGCATCACGTCTCCATAAGGTTTTACCTTCATTAATCCATAACTCACAAGTAGGTTTGGTTCCCGGTCGTTCATCTCGGAATCATTTACGTACTCTCTCTCATGCTCTATGGTCAGCTAAACATCTTGCTGATAATGCCCTACTTCTTTCTTTGGATGCTAAAAAAACATTTGACCGCATTGAATGGGAGTACCTTTTTACCATAACGCAAAGATTTGGATTAGGCGATCAATTTATAGCTAAAGTACGACTAATTTATGACAGCCCATTGGCTCAAGTTAACTGCGGTGGTTTCCTTTCTACTCCATTTCCGATTCGGCAAGGTACTCGTCAAGGTTGTCCACTTTCCCCTCTTTTTTTCCTTTTGGCAATGGAACCTCTGGCTGCTACAATACGTCAATCGGCTGCAGTGGCAGGCGTTCTTCTTCCAATTGGCCATTCTAAAGTTTATTTATATGCGGATGATATTCTTCTCACACTTACTGATCTTCCCCGCTCTCTTCCTGCTCTCCTCCGCGTCATTGATGTTTTTTCTTCCTTCTCTGGCTATAAGATAAACTGGGATAAGAGTGAAGCATTACCCATGCCCATTGGTACTACAAAGGATGCAATCTATGGTTTTCCATTTCATTGGCAACCATCTCGGCTTAAATATTTAGGGATATTGATTAACAGAGGATTGGATAATATTGTCATGGACAATTTAACCCCTTTAATCGCGCAAATGCAAAGAGACTTTGATAAATGGAAGGCCGTAGGTTTATCCCTTTGGGGACGGGTTCAGGCGGTTAAGATGGTTACCCTACCGCGCTTTCTTTATGTTCTGGGTATGCTCCCTCTGAACATTCCTTTAACTACTCTTCGGTCCATTGACTCGAAAATTAAACTTTTTATCTGGGGTACGGCTAAACCGCGTCTCACCTTGGCCAAATTAAAATCCCACCAACCGCAAGGGGGTTTGGGTCTTCCCTCTATGGAGCATTACTCCCTTGCCCTTCATCTTTCACAACTTTCCTTCTTTTTGCCTAAATCTAAAGACATCCCTCAATGGGTTCCACTTGAACGCCACTTATTGGCTCCTGGTCCTGGTTTGTCCCTTTTATATGGCAAGGGTTCCAGTCCTTCCAATCCTAAAAATCCTATATTATCTGCAATGTATAAATCTTGGCAACAAAGTCATCGTATACTTAAATCTAACTCGCAGCTTCATATCAAAGCTCCTTTACGGTTCAACTCGGCTATTCGGGTTCGTGGTCATACTTTGTCCTGGCCTCCATGGCAGGAAGCTGGTGTTCATTCTCTAGAGCAACTGCTTCATGGTGATGATTTTAAATCTTTTTCCCAACTTAATGAGGAATTCCACTTACCACCCACACAATCCCGTAAATATTCTCAACTTCAACAAGCTATCACAAAACATCTAATTTCCCCACCTGAGCTGTTATCTGTCTCTCCTATTTTGTCCTATCTGAATTTGTGGGGAAATCTTAAAGGTGTAACCTCTGGTCTTTATAAGACTTTCTTGCATCCTCTATTTTTGCAACCCCTCTCAAAAGCTCTTCAACTGAAATGGCAATCACGCTTATCAGTTACATATTCAAATACTCAATGGGATCAAATTCTAGAAGGATTGCATAAGGGTGTCCAAGAAGCTCGCCTTAAATTCTGCATTTTTTAAATCCTCCATGAATGGCACTGGACTCCAGTCAAATTGCATCATGCTAAGTTGCTCTCACATTCTCGGTGTTGGAGATGCTTTGCTTCCGGTTGTGATATCATGCACATTATTTGTGAATGTCCCCGTACTAGATCATTTTGGCTTTATATAAGGAAGACTTTGGCTAATACCATGTCACTGCCTTTGCCCTCTCCACTCCTTCCTCTCCTACGACTGCTATCCATTCTTAATTCTATTATCTTCATGGTCCCCCTTTTCCTGTTCCTTTGTTCTTCACCTCTTCTCACATTTCTTGATTTCATCTTCCTTCCTAGTTGGTTTTGTTACTCTGGGGTTTCTTCTTTCTTTTCTTTTCTCTTTTCTTTCCTTTTCTTTTTCCATTCTCTCTCTTTTTCCTTTCTTTCCTTTTTCTTTTCTTTTCTTTATCTTCTTCTCTTCTATTACATTCCTTCTCGTATCTTCCTTTTTTCATTGCCTTATGAATTATGAAATATTTGCTATTTTTTGCTCCCTCAACTTTGTTATATCTTATGTAAAATGTTCTCATTTGTACTATGTTTCATTTATCAGTATCTTATGATATTCTCTCTTTGCATCTGTATGTGCATTTGCATTTTCATCTAAAACTTTTAATAAAAAATTTCAACACAAAAAAAAGAAAGAATAGACACTTATCTACCGGAGCTGTCTATAACTTCTTTAATTCACTAATGTTAGATGACACGCAAAGTCGAGCATGAAAGTGGAAAGCAGAGTTGGAAACCCGGAAAGTCCTTTTTTCATTCAGTAAAACTAGCACAGAATATTTTAATTCCGGCCCAGCTCCAGGCTCAATTTTATAAATCATGCTTTTCGCTTTATTACACCCCCATAGGGATTGCTAAATGGGGGTCTGGGAGAGGAACTTTTTGTCCTCGCTGTGCTTTATATCAAGCAGACCTCAGCCATATATTTGCCTCCTGTGATGCACTGAGAAAATTAAAACAAGAAATTACCTACTTTTTTATAGAGGGGTTGGGTATTGTTTGTTTTCTCTCTCTGACACTGATTGGACTTGGGGTTGTGCAGGATATGCAGGGGAAACCTGGAGAAGAACTAGTGTTTATTGGGATGGCGATTCTGTGGCTATGTCTTGCATCCGCCTGGCTGGACCCTAACCCCACCAGGGTTCCAGCAATGGCTCTCTCGGATACTAGCAAATTATGATTTTGAGTAAGCTATCCATGCAAAAAGGGGATAACGCTCTCGAATAAAAGGCCGGGAAATCTGGGCGTCAGTGACTAGATGGGTTAAGAAGAATGGATCAATTTATAGGTACAAGGTAACTTATACCTGAACTAAAGACAACAGAGTGAGGCCAACTCCTTGGGGGAGGTGGGGTTGGGTTGAATGGGGTGGGTTGGGTAGGGAAAAAAAATGTAAATGCTTCACTCTGATTTCCTTTGTTTTACCATTAGTTTGTGTAACTTGCTTTACTCTTACAATTAATTTTAATTGTAGAATGCACGATTTTCATGTAAGCATTAAATAATTTTTTTTTTTTAAAAGGTAGCAAGAGGAGATCTGGTGCTACCGAGGAGCCCATGTGGCCTCGTATTCAGTATCGGCCACATAGTGTGGTTTGCTCAGATCAATTGAGACAAATCACTTTTCTGTCTTGCTGGCAAGTGGTGGAAGAAGAACTGTTCTTGTTTCTTCGACAGCCAGGACAAACACAGATACTCTGTAAGATGGTCCAAATTCTTTCTTGTCAACAATCGTTTCTCTGACCAGGTCCCCAATCTTTGGGACCCAGGCACGTCTTGCTGAAACAGCTTTCACTTCCCCAGTGGTGGTGCGTTTTACATGCACATTGCTTTGTAATGCTTGGAATTCATTGAGTTCCTGTGGAACAGCCAAACGATCATTGATGTTATATGGTTTTTCATCCGCCACTGCATTGCCACAATCGAGGTCGGGTACCCACATCCTAGTCGCAATCAGTACTTCATATGGAGTATGGCCCCTAGGGAATTTCCTAGCATGTTATTAAGTGGCCTCTAGACCTAATATAGGTGATTTACCCAACTGCCACCCAGGCCTAATACCCTTGCTATTAAGGATCACTTTAAGTCCCATTTTTCTATCTCCAGAATTGAATTTCCCTCAGGATGATACAGAGAGGAGTACAGCAAGACCACACCCAAACTTCCCATGTCTTCCATCTAAGCCCATGAGCTAAATGCAGGGCCATGGCCAGAATGTAATGTGCCAATTGCGTATGTCCCTATAAAGACTTGAAAATCCTTTATAACAGTTTGAGCATCAGCCGAGTGCAGTGGCCAAACCCACAGGAATCCACTGCCACCAGGATGTACCTGTAAGCCCCGTCTGATTGTAAGGGGTCGCAGTGGTCCAAATAAAGACATGCAAGCGGTTTGCCTGATATCAGTAATGGTATTTAGGCTGGAACCCTTCATCTGCTGACAGATGTCGCACTTAAGGACAGAACCCTTGGTCTGTTTAGGAAGACCTGGCCACCAGTAATGCTTCTTCAATAATTAAATAGTGTAAGTGATACCTGCATGCACTGAACCCAAACCCTTGTGTGCAGCTAGAACGACACTTAATTTGCAATTCATGTTTGGTATTACTCTATCCCCGACTCCTGGAATTTGAGCATACACAATGTTTCGTGCATCTAACTTGAAGGAGTACTTGAGTGGAAAACCTTTTGGGAAGGCTGACCTTTTGTTGTGCGTAACGTTCACAGTAATCATAATCTGTCCATTTATTCTCGTACTAGAACGAGTGATTGCAGCGATGGCAGCAGTTCTCTTTGTTGCCTTGGTGGCTTCATCAGCCAATGAATTCCCTTCAATGTGTATGTCAACAAGCTGATGACATAATGTGTGAATTACATGGGTGTGTGGCAAGTCTTTTTTCATCTCTGCCACTTGTTCCTAAAGCAACTAGTGCTTTATCGTGCAACCTTTGGAATATCTAAATCCATTCTGTCCCCAAAAATGAAGATATTAATTGTATAACTGGGCACAGTGAAACCAATAGCACACAATTAGTGTGAGCAAATCCCGATCTGTGTTTTTTAGTGCCAGTATCAGGACTTTTAATTCTGCCAGCTGTGCCGGGCAATCTCCCAGATACTGCGTCTGCATATTGCTAGGATGGAACTTGCCGTCCTGCTTACGTCCCTTTACAATTGCACATGCTGCACTGTATTGCTTTTTACTTTCTAAGGCAGGCTGAACAGATCCATCAGTGTAAATGATGTATTCATACTGATCTAGAGGCATTATTTATTCAGCAGAGGATCTGTTGCAGTGAGAGAATAAGCCCCTTGTATCCATGGTGGATGTAGTGCTTTTAGCGTTTGGCACACTTGCTTTGGTAACAGCCTTTAAAGTTGGTACTGGAGTCAGGAAAATGATGTGTTTTCCCTGAGCTAAAGGTCTTTCTCTCACTACAACAGTCTATACTGCTGTCAGTATCTTTTCTGTGGATGCAAAACACATTTCAGCATTTGTGTACAAATGAGAATTGTATGCAATGGGTACGGTTTCGCCTTCATTGAACGTTAGGTAAGTGTACCCTGACTGACCTGCAACTATGTGGATATTCAGATTTGTGGTGTTTACACATGTGTGTAAGTATTTGGAAGCTATCATGTTAGCTTGTATGGAACAGAGAATTTCTGTGTTCCTGTGTCCAATGTTGAACTGACATTGGACATAGGAACATTCAGGGTAATTCAGGGATTGTTTTGACTACTCATAGAATTATTAGCCTGTGGCTATATATTTTATTGGCTATTTGAATGTATGCCCTTTTTTCAATTGTTTTCAATATTATATATATATAAAAATCACTATGGAGAACTACAGTTTGAGTTAGCGACGTTTAATCATAACAAATAAATGTAAGAAATCGTCTCTGTGGAAGGATTAATTAATATTTTCCAATCCAGCTAATGGTGATTGAAGTATTGATTCCAACGCATTATTCTTTGTATTTACAAGTCCCCTTTTATGTTAGCCAACATAATTTTGGATACCTGTGCAAAATTGCCGATTAATTTCATCCCTAAGTACAGGACAGGATCTGCCCCATACTCATTTTGTATTTGCTTCAATACCTCTGGTATGACTACTATTGAAGGGGTACCATGCGTTCTGGTATAAACGGCAGCAAAAACTGCACACTAATTGGTACAATGCTCTATTGGAGGAGCTATCTCCATGGGCAAGCAAATTGTCAGTATTCTGTGTTTTTCTCGCGGGCCTGTGTATGAAAATAACTGCCTCAAGTTGGGTAATTTTCTGCATTATCCAGATTTGCATTTCCTTACGTTTAGTGGCCATTCTTCCCATAATCGCGTCCAGAATTTGTGGGGTGATTTTTGTTGCAGTCCCTTATAGTTGATCAGCTTGAGTGGTCCTTGTAGTTTGAATTGTAAGTATTCGTATTACAAACTATGTAAGATTTGTGTGGAGTTTGATTATCTTTTTGTGAAGTGCTGCAGGCAATGTATCAATCTCTGAGGAGGTGGTTTGTAAGCAGCTAGGACCGGCCAAGTCACTCTCATCTGTGCTGAGCACAGGACTTCTATGTCCTGTATGGAAAGCATTCTTCTGTTAGTTCATCCGGAGTATAAGAATGAAACGTAGGTGTGCGTGCATCTGCAGGTGTGAATTAAACCCAAGAATAGAATACCTCTGTCCTGAGTGCCTCCTGCGCCTCAATCACAAAGGTTATGATCCCACCCAATGATGTAACTCCACAATCTAATCATTTCATAGTTAGTGCAACTCTGTCATTTTCTGAAAGGTTAAGAGCTCCTTCAAGCCCTGCTGCCTCTGCACTAGTGCCACTCGCATCACTCGTACCAGCGTCTCCAGTCTGATACATTACGAGAGGTAGTAGTTTATGAAAAAGAGATAAGGTTTATGCACAATATAGGGAACTATAATCCTTCAAGCTTGAACAAACCTACAGCTAATACATAGGATATACCTACTCAGCTGCAGCAGATTTTCCCTTCCATCCCCAGACGGGAAAATGTTAGTAGGGGTTTCTGAGAAAGTCTTACTGAACTACTCAGATTTGACCATTAATCAAGCACTAAACCAACTTTGGGCTCCATGTCATGTAGTTCCTAATAATACATAGGATCTGCACATTTAGACAACATAAACTAAGAGATTGGATTCCACACACCCCCAAAGGATATGTTAGCCTTTAGACCAGCTAGCTCACAGTGCCACCAGAATCCCCCTGATCTTACCAAGGAGTCAATAGTTTCTGGCAACTATCGAATATGACAACCCTTGATCCTTCAGGGATTGTGAAAATAGTGTAGTACTTTTTGCTCAGTCAAATGTGCTCACTTTGTCTCAGATCGATACACAGAATACATAACAGGGACGGTTTCATTAAAGCTCATAACAAACGCATGCTTAGTACTCCAAATAATTGCCAAGCAGACACTGAATAGGGATAGCAGAAGACACAACTACGTTTTTAAGGCCAGTAACTCATCCCCAATCTAAGGACATCAACACCATTGGATGCAACGTAGCCAGATTGTTAGCACTGAGGACTGTATAGGTCTCTCCAAGCAAATATCGGTGTGAGGACACCAGTTGCTCAGTCACCATGGTGATACTGGCACCAGTGTCTCTCAGGACTTCCACTCTAACCCCATTGATCTTTGGCTCTTGTCTGTATCTCTCCAGATTACTGGGCCAGACAGCCACGGTAGCTACATCCACCCCTCCCTCTGAGACTGGAGTTGCCTCAGTGAGCACTTTGACATGGTCAGGGCTGACCTGTGATCCCACCTGGAGGCTCACTACTGCATTTACTGCTGGTGTACTAGAGGCGTTCTTTTTGTTTTTACAGCTAGAGTCTCTAGTTTGGTGTATAAGGTCATTGCAGTCACAACCCCAAGGCTTCTTGGGATCCCAGGTCTTACCTTGGTACCAACCGTTAGGCTGTGAAAAGTTTAGCATTCTACCCTTCTGTCCAGGTTTTTGTGGGCTTGCAGAAGTCACATTTGTATCTTTTTGGTCACCATCTTTCCCTTGGGGGGGGGGGGGGTCTTTGTGGCTTCTTTCTTTTGGTCACCGCACCAGTGGCTGTCTTGTGTATCCTGTCTTGTGTATCCTTGCTTTAATCCAGTAGTCTGCCTTCTTCCCAAACTTTTGAGGAGAAAGTAGACTTAGTTGCAGATGTAACTTCCCCTTGTAACAATTACTCAACAGATGCTCTTTCATGATTAAATTGTAATGTCCATCGTAGTCATGCACATTGATACCTATTAAACAACCACCTCGTGTTAATCACTTAAAAGTCTATGAATTCAACCCATGATTGACTCTGGGTTTTTCGAGTCTCCATGCATTTTATCCAGTATTCTTCAGTGCAGAGCCCACAGCCCTTAGTCAGAGTACCCATTCATGAGGACATAAGACTCAGCATCTTTCTCATTCAATGTCAGGAGTCTATCCCTGCACCTACCTGAGAAATGTTCCCACAAGACAAAGCTCAAGTGCTTTTTGGCTACTCTTCTGCTAATATAGACTCTCTAAAAAGCAGCAAACCATTTGATTATGTCATCACTCTCTGTATACTTAGGGACAACCCCTGTGGGAAGTTTAGGGCCAAAGGATTCCTCTCTCTCCCTATGTATGATTATATTGCTTCCACCAGAGAAAGGTCCTAGGCCCATCTCTTTTCTTTGCTTCTCTATGTCCAGGAGTTGAGCTTCTAAGTTCAACCTCCTGGTCAATCTTTCTAGGGCAAGCTCTTCCTCTGAGGGAGGAGTCTCTGCCACCTCTTCAGCATCTTCTTCTGCTGTATGATTCTCCTGGGAATTATTTTCACACACTGGATGATCTCTCACATGTTCTGCGATGCGATTCATAAGTTTTTCTTTGGTAGCATGAGCTCCAGTTTAAACACCATAACCCCTACAAAGGCCCATAGCTGGGAGTTTGACAACTCCTTGAATGGTGTAATTTTTTTTATAGAAACAAGGGGGACCCAAAAGGTAGCAGAGGATCATGGGTATAAGTTATTTATCGGAAACAAAGGTCCTGAGCATACTTAGTGATATCAACAACAATGTAATATAGACCACGATAGGAACTATATATTTCTCCTGTCCAGCCGGACCAGGATTTATTTAATTAGGATCAACAAATAAATTGAATACAATAAACAGTAGTTACTTCGAGTAGGGCACAATCCTGTACCATACTGGTGAAAAAGAAAAAAGTGAGGAAAGAAAATAAAGGGAGAATGTTCACTGGCAAGGAAAGTGAGCAACCTGGACACTTTTAAGATCAGTGTAGGTAGTGTTCTCCAGAGTAGAGCATACAAATTATTACACAATGATTACATGTATGTCCACTTAAAAGAGTCGACGTTTCGATCCATTGCTCAAGATATTAAGGATCATCATCAGGACTGAAAACAAAATTGTATTGCCTGGTAATTAATACGCCTGTTTGAGGAAGGAACAGGGAGGAGAAAGAACAATAAGGTTTTCAGAAATTACAAGAAGTCAGCATTTTGAGGAGTCTGCATACATATAGAGTATTCAGAACTGCAGTGATCTTTTTAAGTACAAGTGCACAGGTGTGTTAAAACATAGGATGAATTAAAAGCTCTTTGTGAGACGTTTCGTGAAAGCCTTCAGTGATTTTGGGCGGTTTTTCCGTGAACTACGTGAGTGCCGAACACGATATTGACATCTGCAGCGTGTTGGGAAGTCCATATTGTTTTTAACCGGTAGACCGCATGGGCTCATGCACGGCTGTGGAGGGTGAAATAAATAATCTACGTGAAAAATGGTGGCACGATAACTAGGGGCGGGAGTGGTTGATGCCAGCAAGTGTTGGAGTAGCTTAAGTTACTGGGAGGCTTACCTCGGGTTCAGAGGGTTGGCCGTTCTGGGGGTGTCATATAAAGCACGGACCATGTAAGGTCGCTCGGGCTGAGGTTAGTGTGAGGCTTGCGCTGTTGAGGCAAAGTTGGAACTAGATTGCTTAAAGCGGATAAACGTTGCTGTGTGCACTGTAACACGGGGGTGCTGGTGTCGGAGGACCTACCATGCGGAAAAACGGTCAGCAGCAAGTTAGAAGTGGGGGCTGCTCGTTGTGGGATCACTAATGGCAGCTAGGCGGTCAGAAGCGTATTCCGAGATGGAAGCTGGTCAATGTAGAAGCACTCACGGCAGCTCGCGGTCTTCGTTAGATAGAAGATACGCTAGTAAAAGGAAAGGTCGGGGTTACAGGAAGCCGTGCTGTATAAGCCAATAAAAGGCGGGAGGCCATAGTCAAGGCATGAAGCCGCTTACCGGGTGGTATGAACAATGTCAGGATCCACAGGAAGTAAGGTGGCGTGAAGACGATGCCATCTGGTGAGCCTGGTAATGGAAGCGCCACCATATTATGAAGCCCTGGAAGCAATAGTCATGTGGCCACGGGCTGGGTCACGTGTCTAGGGGAGTGGGTGCGGCATGAACATGCAAACGTGGGGGCCATCTTAGAATGGAGGGTGATAGAGGTGAATAGGTTCATTGAGAGCAGAATTTTGCTTTAAAAAATGGCGCGAGTGCGAAACAATTATTAGTGACATTCAATACAAAACTAATTATGGTTCAGCATACAGTGAACCGATTTACACATTTTGCATTTTTTAGGAAAATACGAAAGTTGGTAATTGTACAATTTTCCATTGTTTATCCAAAGGGTGGATCCAGGGCATTTTAACCATCCATAGAGTTCATTAGAATGGTAAAGTTCATATGAGGAATGCAGATTAAAGCAAGGTAGTCCAATCCTCGCTCCTGTTCAGGCCGGTCCGTATGGTGTCGAATTGGATTATGCTCTTAAGTTCCTCCCGGTTCAAGAGTTGAGCTAGGTTGCCACCCCTTTGTGGCAATTTGACAACTTTTAGGATTGTTCACCGGATATCATCCTCGGTATGGTTCTTTTCAGAAAGATGTTCCACCAATGGTGCATTGGGAGTCCTGCACCTAATGCGACTCCTATGTTGGCAAATTCGTGTTTTTGCTTTCTGAGTTGTCTGTCCCACATACATCTTGGGGCAAGGGCACAATATTGTATAGATAACATTATTAGTGTTACAGTTGGAAAGAGATTTCAATTCAACAGTGACATCGTTGTGACTGAAATTGCGTGTCTCAATTGTATAACCACAAACATTACAACCACTGCATTTGACATTTCCCTGCAGTGGTTGCAAGCCCCAGTTTGATTCAATGGTAGATCTGGGGGCGGGGGTCGGTAGGGCCGCTCTCACTAGGTGGTCCTTAAGATTTTTGCTCTTTCGAAAGGCAAATAAGGGTCTTTCTAAATTAATGGGGACAGCATTAATTGTGGGCCAGTGTCTTAGAATAGATTTCCTGGTTTTGTGTGACAGTGGAGAGAAAGTAGTGACACAAGCTATTCTTTCTGATTTGTCACGTACCTTTGGTGTCAGTAAAACCTCTCTCGGGCAATACCATGCCCTTTTGGATGCAGATTTGACTAGCCTTCTTGGGTAGCCTCGGTCTTTAAGCTTGTTAGATAAAATATTAGCCTCCCTGAAGTAATCTGTTTTGCAAGAGCAATTGTGCTTTATCCGCAAGAATTGGGAGTAGGGCAGAGAGTCTTTTAAAACCCTGGGATGATTACTATCATAGCTGAGGATCGTATTCCGCTCAGTCGGTTTTCTGAAAAAGCGTGTGATTAATTCACCTTCATTGTGGTAAATTGTGAGGTCCAGGAACGCTATTTCATCTTTATCATGCGCGAGTGTGAATTTAAGGTCTGCGCAGTTATTGTTAAGCCAGTGCAGGAACTGGTGTAGAGCGCTGGTGTCAAGATTTTATATGAGGAAAATATAATCGATATAGGGGCACCACATTCCAATCCCTGACTGGAAAGGATTGTGTCAGACAGAATAGAGCCTGTTTCAAGTTCATCCATGAAAAGAAATGCCAAGTTGGGGGCAAAAATTGCCCCCATGGAAGTACCCTTGATTTGTTGATAATAAATATTATCAAAGATGAAGAAGTTCCTAGTAAGGCATAACTCAAGGAGTTGTAGGATAAAGAGAGTGGGTATTTTATGTGGATGTGGGCGAGAGTCAAGTCTTTTCTGGATGACTAGTAGAGCCGCTGTCTGGGGGATATTTGTATACAGCGACTCTACATCCATCGTGCATAGTGTATCTATTGATGGATCAAAGGGACACTGCTCAACTAAGTTTACCATGGACATGCTGTCCCTTACATAGCATGAGGTGCCTGGCACAAACTACAAGACAGCTGCGGCCCAAGGAATCACTATATGTGCCCCCAGTTTAAATGGTGTGTTTTTCTTTATTAAAATAAGCATGCCCCTTCAATATGTGGAGTAGGGAGCAAAAGCTCTAACAGAGGCCCAGCGGGAGCCGAAACAGGAATGTTACATAGGGTCAAGGTGTGTCTCCTGGAGCATGGCAATTTGTATGTGGTGTCTCTCTAAATACCACAGTATTTGCCGGCATTTACGAGTTTCTCGACAGCCCCTGACGTTCTAGGTGAGTAAATTAATGCAGGGGTGATCTATCTGGGTTGTAGGAGCAGGGAATGTGATGTTTCACAATAAAATTGCTGATATAGAACATCATAATACCCCAACATGTAAGATCGTTGATGGTGAGCGGTGTAAGTCGAGTGCATCCTGAGGTGGCATAGCCAACAAGTGTCCCAATATATCCATGTAAATAACAATGACATAAGTGCCTTATCTCCAATAACAATTAACAGCCCCCATCCCTCCCTCACCCACAACGGCACCCCAATTGTGCTGGGATACTTTGTCCCACCCAAGTCCCCAAATAGAAAAACAGGCCAGTCCATTCTAACAGGACTAGGCTTAGGTAGCAAGGGACATTCTAGTAAATACAATAAAAGAGAGAAAACTTGCAAAGGGGGATTTCCCATGTAGAGGGCACTAGATGGCAGTCATCCCTTCCCAGAACCAGTTTGCAACCACTGCGTTGCAGTCCCCGGGTTATAACCCATGAGGGGAAGGAAGCGGCCTAAGGGGGAAGAGTGCTCGGCACAGTATTAAGGTTCTACTCCTTAGTAAACATCATAGGTCATAAACAGTAAAAGTGAAAAACATGACAGCGTACAAGGGGCGTGCCTTTATGCCACATATCTGCCTCTGGGTGAAATCCAGACTCAATGACGATCACAAGGCTGCAAGTTAACTTGGCAAGTGTTCCACAATGTAATTAAGTCTGTAGAGGGTGACACCTTGCAGCCCACGTGAGCGTGGAATTCGAAGTTAGTCAACCTTAACTAGTGAGTAGCATATGACCACGTTGAAGAGGGGACTAGTCGTTGGCCGATGATAACGGGCTAGAGTTGCGGTCAGGACGAGGTGAGCGTCGTGCAACGGTTTTCAAGAAGTCCTCGACCTGTTGTGGATTAGTGTAGAAGACGTATTTACCATTGTGTGTAATGCGGAGCTTCGCAGGGTACAGTAGGGCATATTCCATGTGGGCTTTGCAGAGTTTCTGTTTGACTGCGAGGAATTTCCGACGTGCCTCCTGAACTGCAAGCGTAAAGTCAGGGTAGATTGTAAAGGTGTTCCCCTCGAATTGTAGTGGCTTCAGCTCACGGGCTTTCTGGAGGACCACGTCGCGATCTCAATAATTAAGAAGGCACGCTAATATGGGCCAAGGGGTTTCTCCGGGGGGTGGTCGCGGACCCAGAGAGCGATGCGTCTGCTCCACTACTATATGTGGCTGTAATCTGCGGGGTAGGGAAGGGCAGGAGACGAGTCTTGGTTTTAGAAGGTTTTAATTGTTGAAACAACAAATCGGTACAGGTCTTTCGTGGGACGCCTCTTCTTGGTGATCGGCTTCTCTCTAGTCGGGTCTTTCGGAGTAGTCCCTCCTCCCTTCTTCGGATCGGGCTCCTCCTTCCGCTGTTCTCCTTCGGCTCCGTAATGACCCCGGCTCCACAGGCGAGGGGGGAAACACAAAGAGGAAAGTATCAGTCCACACTTCCAATTATATACCGGTAGCAAGGGGTGGGGAGTGAGAGAAACCGTAAGTGCAGAACTGTACACAGGACGTGAAGGTGGTGGATCCCCGAGGAACAGGATGGTTTAGGTGAGGCTTCAGCCTTTCTTTTTCACCCAGCCCACGATACGAGTACGCATCTCGGATAGCCACACCCCTCCTGGTGTGCGGCTAGGCGACGCGTAGTGTTGGCCTGCTGGCTTTCTCCTTTCCGCTGCGTTCCTCCCGTCCGCTTCTTCACCTCCTCCTGGCGGCTCCTCCGTCTCTGATGGTACTCGGGGTGCGCACGCCTCGATCTCTTCACCCGCCTCCTGCTTCTCCTTCTCTTCTGCTCTCGTTGCTCTGATCTCTCCACTGCTCCACGCCTCTCCGCTCTGCCACTCTCTGTCCGCTCCTCCAGTGTAATAACACACCTGTGGATTCTCACTGCTGACTCTTATCGGGGATCGGGACTCCTCCTCCTCCGTACGACCTCCCATCCAGTTAAAGGGCCCGATCTCGTCTTCTTCGTCACAGCTGTACTTCTCCACTCGGGTCCACTCCGGGAGTCTCGGTGGCTGTGGAGATAAGAGGGGGGGGTCACAGGTTATAGGTTTGCGCCGGGTATCAGGAGGAGGCGGCTCTCGTTGGTCCTCCCGGTTACAGTGGCGAAAACGAGTCTGCACTAAAGGTCCTTTTAAGGAGACGTTCAACATAGTCCTCCATTCGTCCAGTATTTGTGTTCTCTGGTACGCCTAAAATGCGGACATTATTGCGGCACCTTCTAGCTTAGATGTCCTCATTTTTTGCTGCGGTCACCTTCAATAATTTGTCCATTTGCGCCACTTGTGTTTGCATTTGGGCAGTTATGTCCTCGTTTTCAGAGATACGTTGTTCCGCCTCCTTCAGCTGACCGTCATGCTTATCAACTTTTTGCACTAGAAAATCTAAGCGATTTTTTATAGTGTCCATTTTTCCGGATAAGTCTGATAATCTGTGCTGCACTGCAAGGAGTATGGCCTTTACGTCGTCCTCAGTGGCCTGCGAACATGATTGCGTTAATTCCGTGTTGGTAGGAGTGGGGTCCACCAAATTAGATCTTGTTGTCGTCTCTTTTGCGTGTCAAATGTTAGGCTAGGTTGGCCACGGTCAAGCTTTCCCATCGCGACACACCTGAA
Source organism: Lissotriton vulgaris (assembly GCF_964263255.1). Classification (NCBI taxonomy): domain Eukaryota; kingdom Metazoa; phylum Chordata; class Amphibia; order Caudata; family Salamandridae; genus Lissotriton; species Lissotriton vulgaris. The sequence continues at coordinate 284,880,776 of NC_141700.1, forward strand.
GAGAAAAACAAGCCTCTCTGTGACAGGAAGAAGGATATGCCACCTGATTTGAGTTCAGAGCAGAGAAAAAGTGTTTACGGTAGAGCACCAGGGGAGGGCGAGTGTACAGTGACGGTACAATGGCCCAATGCACAGCAGGAAAGGGCTATAGTCCCATAGCATGCTTAACATAAAAACACAATGATGGAGGAGCTCACAGGTTTGGCTGCAACAGGCCCCAGGCGCTCACACAAACAGCAAGTTCAGAACCACTAAAGTGGCCGCCAGCTGGTGTGAAAGGAAAGTGTCGCGCACAGCAGTCAGGGTGCACAGTGCCAAGTGGGCACAGAGGATTTATGACAGTGCGTCTGCACAGCCCTAAAAAAAAAAAAAATTCTATGAAGTAGCGTAGGAGGGTGCCAAGGCCTCGCAGCACGCACAGGCGTGAGTCACTGCCCCAATGTCAAGCGGGGGCCCAGCGCATCAATGCAGAGGCAGGCGCGCACAATTATATGCATAACTCACAGCCAGGAGATAAATGGCAGACGTATAGAATCACAGCGGGCCTCCAGTTTCATGAAGGTCGTGGCAGGGCCTAGTACAGATGAGAGGCCTCCAAGAGTTCGCCTGGGCCCGCAGTAACCTTAGATGCTCCGTGGGGGATATTGGGATAGAGCCCAGAGGTGTGCAATTATGCCGCTGAGCAGAAGGTGATCATAGATGAGTGTTGGAGGCTCCCGGAAGTCCGGGCACAGACTGATGCGCCACTTCAGGCACGAGCCCGCTTCACAGGCGCACCGCCTCACCCGCTGTCAGATGCTGCGGGCCGGCGCACAGATCACAGATGAGACATCGGCAGGGCTCAGCACTGCCGTGCGGTCCTCCGGAATTCAGACAATCGCCACAGGTATGGCAGCAGCTAGTGGGGGGTAATGAGGTGGGGCTCAAAGGCGCATATTGGGACCACAAAGCAGCGGGGGCACAAATCTGAAAAAATGGCAGTACTCCACAATCCAATCCCAGGATGGCCTGCCAGTTCGGTCTAGGGTCCCCATCGCAATTCCACAACGCCACATGCGGTCTGACCCAGTTAAAGGTGCAGTCTCCGGTCTACGGGCAGGTATGTAGAAAGATGGGAGGCCAATGAACAGCAAAGCCACACTGATTCTCCGTCCAAATCTCGGCAGGGCCTGCTACTACGTGTGACACCGCGGGCTCAGGTAGCCCCGGCCGCCGGACAGGCCTCCAGCGAGGAGAGCAGGCCAGCCCTCTGCAGCAGAGAGTTCACCACATCTGAGCCCACTACAGGGCTAGAGCGTCAATTCTTTCACCGCAGATAGCAGAGGGCACAGTAAAGCGCTGGGGTGCAATACTGCGCATCTAGCTGGAGTAGAAATTAGGATAAATGCCGGATGATAGTGCCAAGCTTCCAGAGCCTCACAGGTGTGCGGCCATCTTGGATGTGCGCCACCTAGCGCCCCCCCTTGGCTATAGATATTTGAGATTTTGTTGGTTAAGTATAGGAGAACAATATTGTTGTAAACAATACTTTTTTTCTGATTTTAATGCAAATCAATATGTTTACATTGATATTATGTCAATGATCCCTTTAATTCATTAGTCTAAATGTGTTATTTCCGAGGCAAAATATAAATACTATATTTCTAAAAGTCAATAATCAGAGTTTGAGTTTGGGTTCAGTCCCTTTATGCCTTTGTGTATTTGTGTGCTCTATAAATAGTTTTTCATTTAGTTTCATTATTATTCTCCAGTTACTGCATTTTTGGATTCTTATTTATGTTGGTCACATATCAGTGTTTCCTATTGATTCCTTTTTCATTCCTTGTGATGTTTTAAAGTTTAAAGTGTAAAATAGTGCATAAAATTCAGAGCGCCAACTGTGGGCACCTAGTTCTAGTCATAGCAAGAATGGGGCAAAATCGAAATTTATAGCCATCCGCAATGGAGCAAGGGTCATGTACATGAAGTGGATTTGCCCGGGCGGTCTCCACTTACTTTCTAACTTAAAATTTTTTTGCTAGAGAAATGTCTGAGAAGGTAAAGGTCAGTGGGGCAAAGCAGCTGGTGATGTCCGAGGAGAAGGTGTCAAAGCTGGGAAGCTGCTGGACGAAGTTCTGGTGAAGAATTATAAATTCAGACTTAGGGCCTGATTTAGACCTTGGTGGTATTCCTGCCTTCCTGCCGTGTCGGCGGTCCCAAGTACTCCGCCAATCCCATGTCTGTCCAACCTCCGTATTTAGATGATGCGGCTAATGCCAGCTTCCCACTGCCGGGGTGGTCTTTTATGCTGGCTGACAGTACCTTCGATTCTGGCCACAACGGGGTCATTGATCATTGTGGTCAGAGAGCAGCAGCACAGGAAGGACCTGGACAATGGCATAATAAGCGGATTCCGAAGTGGGGCCCCAAAAAAAGCTGAGTTGTCACCTCTTTTCCTTTGATTCTGCCAACTTGTGCATGGCGGTGACCCCACTAGAAAAGGCTTGATGGAAAGGCACATCATAATGTGTCCACAAATCTGCTTCTGGCTCTGTCGCCATGGACACAGGAGCAGGAGTCTCCGCGGAGGCAGCCGAACTGCAGCAGTCTTTTCTCCCACAACCAGCCAACATCTAAATTGGGTGGGTGGGCCAATAAGGCGGCAAGCGTGCATACTGCCAAAAAAGTGACAGCAGGAACAGTCCCAGCAAAATCTAAATCAGGCCCATAGTCTCTTCTTGGAAGTTGAAGATTTCCAGTGGGACGCAGCAGCAGACTGAAGCTGATGAGGACTCCACAAGGCCAGATAGCCTTTCTGGGACGAGCCGCTGAACAAGGTTTGCTACTGCAAAGAAGAACTTAGTGGGAATCTGACTGTCCATGTACGTAGGGCAGATTTGCAAGCAGCTAGTTCTCGATCTCCTCTCGGTCATCAGAGCACTTTTTGGTGGAGAGGTTTCTAAGCCCCGGGTTTTGGATTTGGACATTCAGGGGACCTTTAGCACCACATCCAAAGGTCTTGGACTGGAGCGGCACTACTTGGAGTATCAGTACTCACTCTGGTGAAGCTCAGGTGGGGAATCAAGTCTGTTAAAGCCTTTTCTCTTCCTGATGCTCTGATCAGGAGGCCAGCCAACCCTTGGAGTCACTTTGGAAGTCTCGGTTTCAAGCAGGAAAGCAGGACTAAAACAGCAGGGTAGAACAATTCTGAATATGCCAACACAGATAATTACAGCGATTTATCCCAGTGACATATATTATTTTCGATGGAGGCCTTGTCAAGCGTTTCATAAACTCCTTCCCCAGAAGTAAAATAGCTAAAAGGCGAAGTAAAGCATGAAAACCTAGAGCGAGAGATAGACATTTGAGCCAAAGAATACTTAAATCAACTACTGGTTGGCTAGTCAGGAAGGCGAAATGTTAAGTATTAGATAAGTGTTGTTCCTATAGACCTGAAATGCATTGGGTTGACAACATCATGTCCACCCATTTTTATCTAAACGGCAAATTGATCAATTAAGGCTGCATTAAATATTGACAAAGCATGAACTTCAGATGGGAATAGAATTTTCTTTGAACGTACAACAGTTATAATAAAATCATATTTAAGCTACTGGTGCGCACAGTGGGCTCTTGACAAGACTTCCCATACATATAATACACATTGTAGTAGTACCCATTGATTCCTATTGGCTAATATGCAATGTTATCCATGAATCCTCATTTCATATGATTATTACTCCAAAGGTTGCTTTCTTTATTGTACAGAAACATGGTGTTCCTATTCCTGGCGGGGCTTGTAATTTCACTCTTGCGTCCTCTCCTTCTAACAAACATACCAGGTAAGACTATGTTATTTCCTCTTAAGTAAATGGCACTAATGTGATCTCATTTTAAAGGATATTATATAAAGCTGGACAAAAAGGATTTACAATTTTTTTTTTCAAGATTTCTTAACTCAATCTTGTTATGAATCCATTTTCATTTTAGTCCAGTAAGTTTCTTTTGGTGCTGTCAAAAATTGGATCTTCATAGGCCACCAATGTTGCATGCATTCACAGATATCTTGAATTTTGATTATATGTTTTTTCAGAGAGTCCTAGCTACAAATATTTGTTGGCTATTTAGGCATAATCTGTTAAAAGTATTTTACATTTAACACCAGTTGCCACTAACTAAAGTGTTTTTTTAAATTGTATTTACTTTGGTAGTATCACTCATACATATATAGAAGGGTATATTTAATTTTCTGCATATACATTACACAGAATATAAATATGAACCTAAACATATATTGATAAAAATATAAATATAAATATGTCTGATTAATCTAAAACTTATTTAAATGGCCTCAAAAAGTACAGAGCATTTATTAACAGTCCAACAATGTGAAACAAAGTGCTATATCTATAAACTTCCAAATAATGTCTCTCACAAACGGTGCACAGCATTAATTAATAATGTAAAGGGGCATGGCCGGCCAGCCAGCCAAACATGGAGGACGCAAGTTGTTAGAGCTCCATCTTTGTATCCCTAATTATCCTGCTAAACATCGATATCCCCCGCCATCCGGGCGCAATCAAACTGCACAAGTGGGCCTGTGCAGCGACAGCCCGCGGTCGTGGCCGGAGAGGAGTGGAGGAGATGAGGAGAGACGTGTTTGTACGCTCTGCAGGACCCAACGATGAGGTGCGTGTGGGCGGTGCAACGCTGAGGTCTGCAGACGCGGCCTACGGGATGCTGGCCCGTGCTGCCGGGCTCACCAAGGAGCGAGAACAGTTGTTGTGAGGCATTGTGCCCCCCCAGCTAGGGAAGCGGAATGGGTGCTGCTGAGGGGGAGCGGCGGAGCCCCTTGTCTGCCAAAGCACCTGCGCGCCTCCATGTCAATTACGAAATTTACAGGGGCCTGGTGGCGAAACACCAGCGAAACGCTGAGGCCTGCAGGCGTGGCCCGTGAGACGCGAACCTGCGCTTCTGAGTCCGCCAAAGTGAGAGCACAGCAGATGTGAAGTACCTGGACTCTCCGGCCTGAGAAGAGCAGCGATAGCTGCTGAAGATAAGTGACTGGCGCCTGCTATCTGTGCGCATCCAAAACACCTGTGCACCATCGTGGAGACAGGCGGAGGAGGGTGGAATCTGAGGTGGGGCATGCCTGCTCACGGCATTGGCCCAGCTACCCTGTCTCTCCAGAGGAAGCCTATGCAGGACGGTACGGTGTTGCGGAACCCCTGGCAAAGACTGCAGTATGCGTGCAGAGTTGAGCGGCCTACCCTTGCCCCCCTCCCCCATCTTGACTAGTGCTGTACATGTGGGGCTGGGGTGGGCCTCTACCTCAACCTGGGCAGTAGTGAGGCCACTGCTTAATGCAGTGAACAACTCCATGGCCCTGAACAGGACTCAGTGGTCGAATTGGGCCTGGATCGCGCAGAAGTGGCAGAGGGAGGCGCGGCCTCTAAAGGGACATGAACTCGCCATGAGCTAGGCCCAGAGGCCGGATCGGATCTAGGCCGTTAACACACTGAGGTGTGAGGCGTAACAAGAATCCCCTGCCTGCTTGGAAGTAGACACAGCGCCGGGAGGTGAAATGCCATCTGAATGCCATTGGGCCTGTACGCCCCCAGAGTGCCAATCTGACCTTCGCTAGGAAAGGGGATAACATACTGAGACTGCAAAGGACAACACTTCACGTAGAGCAAGGCACCACACCGGGCGCACTACGTGGCGGAGGACCCTCCCCCGGTGCCCTCCTCTCTTCAGGCCCACCCAGTGAACAGTGGTATGAACAGAGGGGTCCCAGACTGGGAAAAGGAACATTTCTTTAACCATAGAATCAAATACAAACATAAATTATCAGACAAAGAACAAATCAAGGTACCATGTTTTTTAACACCATGGCTGCTGTGCATTTTCCCCTCCTGTGCTGACATTTTATGAATTCTCTTTGTTCATGACGAGCTCAGCTCGTCATCAGCACAGCTCAACTGTGCCTCATGACGAGCTGAGCTCGTCAAGAGCATCGAAAGGGTTAATCACAGGGTACTCCAAAGCTTCTTAGTAATTCATCAATTATACATCACAAAAATCAAAAAAGTTTTGTGCGAACAAGGGTGAGATGGGTGGTGGGGGGTGTGCAGTGAAGGAATTGAGTGATATTGAGAAAAAACAGATCTTCATTTAGTGACAAATCAAATTTTTACAATGTCACAGTGGTTCCCCTCATAGGGGCCACATATTGCAGGTACACGAAAACCAACAATCCTTGAAAACCAGACTTTTTGGACAGCTGTATTGATCTTGCTAGAGTTAAAAGCTGGTGTCGCGGGGTGAGTAGTCTACGTTTCGACCCAAGACAGGGTAGGGACAGTTTCCCTGATGGAGCGGGTCTTCTTCAGGACAGAGAAAGTGGAGTGGGCAAAATTCCTAAGGAAAAAAGTAAAAAAAAAATCTATAAGGGTCTTGGGGTTGTGGGGAAGTGTGGGGAAGTGTGGCTCACTGGTTAGAGCAGGCAGACCTGGAAGCAGAGGTCAGCCCAGGACCAGGGTTCAATTCCCGGCTCGGCGGGTCTTGAGTCCTAAAATGTCCATGGGCTCGACAATTCTCGCTCCGGTGCCTACTCCATTCATGGGTTCACACTCTGCGACTCTGGGCAATAGCTTGCTTAATCTCCACAACGGCCCCTCGCGGCCGGATGCCTGGCTTTCACCTTGCGGATACCCTGCCGGGGTTATCTCACAGGGGAATACCAGGACGGGTTCCCTAAGCAAGCGCTTAGAAACCAGTGGTGATTTGCGCGACATAAATTCCTGTACATTTACATTTACATTCATAAAAGATCCCTACCAAACCATAGCGTGTTGTAATCTCAACCGCTTGGCCAAAAAGTTAAGAAAGGTTAAAAACATACAGATAAATGGAGGACTACCGAGGTGACTTTGACTACCGGGATAAGTTACCAAAAAGGGGGGAAAGAATGGAGAGGGAAAGGGCGGGGTAGTTAAGGGTGGTTTATTACTCTCATAAGTAAGCGGAAAGGGCTTAAAACAGTCGATGTAAAAGTCATTGCAAACATATTCATTACCTGCTAAATGCAAGGTTGATGGACGTAGTAGAAGGTCCTGTAAAACACCCAATTGATCTGAAAGACCCAAAAGACAAAGGCAAATTGACGTACTTGCTCAAAAAGCCAAAAGTGGTCATGCCGTTTTTCGCCAAACGGCGCTCCTAGACTTAGTCGAGAGTTATAGGACCACGAGGCTCGTTTAGCCAGACGCCCCGATATCTCGGTGTGATTGTGCGGGTCCACAGCGCTGCGGTTACATTATTGCAGCCACTCGATTCTCCTAATATATTTTTTCAATCCTTTTCAGCCGAGAGCACGCCACCGATTTACCTAGTTTGGACCAGAGAGGACTGTTATTCTAATTCCTTTAACAGGTAAACTTGGAAGTCTCCTCCTCATTACGAATATAGTCATGCTATTCCGATATAGAAACTAAGGCAGTTTTTTTGAATTCCCTACGAAAGCATTGCGACAACGTTTTGCCCTGAGATGCTATAATCTGACAATCCCCGCAAATAACCAGGTACTGCATTTTATGTTGTAGTACTGGGGACTTGGTAATCATTTGGCTTTTTGAGCAAGTACGTCAATTTGCCTTTGCCTTTTGGATCTTTCAGATCAATTGGGTATGTTTTTAACCTTTCTTAACTGTTTGGCCAAGCGGTTGAGATTACAACACGCTATGGTTTGGTAGGGATCTTTTATGAAGACCCTTATAGATTTTTGTTTTACTTTTTTCCTTAGGAATTTTGCCCACTCCACTTTCTCTGTCCTGAAGAAGACCCGCTCCGTAAGGGAAACTGTCCCTACCCTGTCTAGGGTCAAAACGTAGACTACTCACCCCCGCGACACCAGCTTTTAACTCTAGCAAGATCAATACAGCTGTCCAAAAAAGTCTGGTTTTCAAGGATTGTTGGTTTTCGTGTACCTGCAATATGTGGCCCCTATGAGGGGAACCACTGTGACATTGTACAAATTTGATTTGTCACCTAATGAAGATCTGTTTTTTCTCAATATCACTCAATTCCTTCACTGCACACCCCCCACCACCCATCTCACCCTTGTGGGCACAAAGCTTTTTTGATTTTTGTGATGTATAATTGATGAATTACTAAGAAGCTTTGGAGTACCCTGTGATTAAAAACATGGTACCTTGATTTGTTCTTTGTCTGATAATTTATGTTTGTATTTGATTCTATGGTTAAAGAAATGTTCCTTTTCCCAGTCTGGGACCCCCCTGTTCATACCATTATCTACCCAGGTCCCTAGACTTAGTTGGGTGTAACCCTGTTTGATATAACCCACCCAGTGAACAGGCCTGCTAAATACGAGCCTCGATAAATGGGGTAGGAGTAAATAACCCAGACATGGAGCTGAGTGGAAGAGACACCAAGTGACAGCGCACCTTCCCTAACGCTAGGGGGGGCAACAGGACTGGAGAGAAGGAGACACTGAGGCGCAGTCATGAAGCACCAAAGAGGCCCAGTCCCACCTAAAAGTGGTCCTTGTGACTGCCACCAGCTGCCCTAAAGTCGGCATCGCTGCTGGTGAGCAGACATTCCGACAGCGACAATACAGAGACGGGAGAAGACAGGGTAGTCCCGCCCTGCACTGAACACAAGGGTCGAACTGAACCCGAAGCATCGGGGTGTAGGAGGCGTAGTTGACCAGCAAGAACAGCAGAACTACCCTTCCCCATGCTAAAATGCAAAAGGGAAATAAAATTGCCAGATAGTGACCGGAGACACCTAAATACATGCCAACAAACCCACTGCTGAGCCACAGGGAAGTCAAGAATCGGAGAAGGCTCATCCTGCTCTAGACACGTGAACTGGACCAGACCCAGGCCACGACAACACAGAAGTAGAGACAATAACCAGAGAATAAAGGACGCAAGTGTACACACACGCATGCCCATCCCAGTAATTTTCTGCCTACTACAGCGTGTGCGCAGCTCCACCATGAGACTGGGCCTACTGCACAAGTGAAACCGCAGTCCAATGCCTGATACTGCCCACACACACTGGTAACGAATGCCGGCTGCGCAGCAGCAAATAATTGTCCGCCTATGAACAAACACTCAACAACTGAATGCATGCACTGGCAGTTCGGAACCGATAACTACGGAAGGAGATACAACCGCGGAGATGCCACGCGGAACAGAGCAACAGAGTTCAACTTGGCAGCGGTAGAGAAGATACGATATACGTTAGCCCGGACCTCCTCCTCGCTAGAGTAAAAAATTGACAAGGTTACCTTGAACTTCACCCTTCTGAGAGCCGACCGCCACAAGCCTGGGGACAAAGTGCGCTTACAGGAACAGTTGCTTGCAGAGCTAAAACCAGGCACAAAAAGCCAAACCACAGCCCTGCAAGACCTAATAGATCGAGTGCATGCCCTAGAAGACAAAGTGGAGGATGCAGAAGGGCACTTGTGTCCCAACAATATCTGCGTCGTGGGACTTCTGGAGGGCGAAGAGGGACAAAAACCAGAGGAGTATGCCGAACACTGGATCAGAGAATTGCTCCCTACTGGCACCCTGTCCCCCCACTTAATAGTCTAAAGAGCGCACAGAATCCAAGTGCAAAAATCTCCACCGGGGTCTTGCCCATGTCCATTACTGTTCAAGGTCCTCAACTATAGGGACAGGGACTTTATCCTCTGCAAAACCTGCAAGCTGGCAAATATAAAGGGGCTTATTTACAAGCCCCTTGCACCACTTTTGCATCACTTTTAACATGGGGAAAGTGACGTAAGGGTGGCGCAAGGGGCTTGTAAATAAGACCCAAAGATCGGAAACAGCCAAATCATGATCTTTCCGGATTATACAGCGCAAGATCAATGCCGCAGAAGTGTGTATACTGTGGTGAAAAGACAGCTATGGGAACTTGGCAGAAGCTATTCACTACTATTTTCTGCCAGGCTAAGTGTGGTTGCAAAAGGGTTGGCCTGCTTTTTGACTCACCCGGTGAAGTGTGAGACTGGTTGGAGGAATTAAGAATGTGGACAGGGCCTAGGCCACCCATGGAAGAAGAGTAAAGAAAATTCAACAGGAAAAGATAACACTGTTGTGGAAGCAACCAATACCAGGCAGGAGCCGCTGCGGCCTCCACCGCTCCCAACATAGAGACGTGGAGAGCAGAGAGGCAGGAGGCGCTACACGTGGCTGCAACTTTGGGAACTGCAACACAAAATCCAGGTCGCCTTCTGAGCCCATCCAGATCCTCGGAAACTAGTGACTCCACACCCTCCAGACTTGATGACCTTGAAGAGTTTCCACTGCAAGAGGTTACACCACAAACGGCAGACATCATATGAGTTTTTCTATGACCTCCTATACCCTGCTGAATACAATCCATGCAAGTACCTACCATGCTAGCAAAATGTTGTGTAGAGATAATATGTTGCTTAAGCAAATGTCCTCTGCAGAGCACCGCCCTGCACACTGCTGCACACAGCGCACACTTAACACTGCGAGAGGGGATATGCGTGGTGCACACCCCTTCCCCCCCTGCCACGGACCAGCTGGAGGGATACATAAACACAACACGACATCGAGGGGCAAACATCCCCTGCCACCCGCACGCCACACATACCCATAACATACATCAGTTTGACACAGTTCTAGCCTCAAATTGGGCACTATAGCGTGGATGAATACCAAATCGGAACTTGCCCTAATAGTTATGCATGGTTCAGTTCACACCTACACCTTGTTGTTATGTTATGTTATGTTATGTTAATTAATTTGTAAAGCGCATCTGTTACCCGAAGGTGTCCTGGCGCTATCTGCTATCTCTAGCGGAAGTGGGTTGCTGGATCAAAGAGAGGTTCTAAAACAACCAGGTTTTAAGCATTTTTCTGAAGGGGAGTAATTCAGAACAGCTCCTAAGATGAACGGGGAGCTGGTTCCTAAGTCTTGCTGCACCTACCACAAAGCTCTTACCACCCCACCGAGCCTTTTTCACTGGTGGTACTCTTGCTAATTTTTGAGCTGATGAGCGCAGAGTTCTAGATGGTAAATACCATTTAAATTGGTCCTGAAGATAGTGTGGACCCTGATTATGAAGTGACCTGAAGACAAGGCACAAAGATTTAAAATGTATCCGTTGTCTCACCGGTAACCAATGAAGTTTGCAAATCTCACTAGAGATGGGGGGAAAATTTAGGTAAGCCGGAAATCAGCCTGGCAGCTGTATTCTGCAGCAGCTGAAGCCTCCGCAACAGCCTCTCTTGGATGTTTAGATAGAAGCTGTTGCAATAATCAAGTCTTGACATGACAAGTGCCGTGACCAGCGTCTGCCGACTCTCCATGGGCAAGAAAGGGAGAATTTTCTTAGTGGTTCTAATGGTGAACATCGTAGAAGAAACCACAGCATTAATTTGTTTCCTCATATCAAGTCTCTCATCCAGATAAACACCCAGGTTTTTCACCTGTGTGGAGGGAACAGGTAAAGGTCCCAGGGAGTCTGGCCAGCATTTTGGGGTCCAAATATTAATGTCATTACCAAATAGGATGACCTCAGTCTTGTCTGAGTTTAATTTCAGACAATTACTGGCCATCCAAGATCCAACTGCTTCCATACAATCGTGTAACTTGTGGCTAACTGCCCCTTCTAGTCCGGGAAGGAGGGATACCACTATCTGCGTATCATCCGCATAAGATGTAAGCTGGAACCCGTAAGATCTTATCAATGGGGCCAGGAATGATATCTACACATTGAATAAAGTTGGACTTAATGATGAGCCCTGAGGGACCCCACAAGGCAGATGAAAAGGAGTTGAGCAGAAGTTGTTAACAGTACTGAGTTGGAGTGCACACACACAGATCAATATTTACAGTGCCTTGCCCTTCCTTGCCGACCTGGTCAATGTAAGAGGGAAACATGGTGCAGGTCGACATAGTCACATGAACGTGCATGGTATGCACACCCCAGCACGTAGATACTCGATCTATGCCTATCTGCAGTGCGGAGCCTCCGACATGGCGATGCTCAAAGAGACGCACATGTCGCACGTGGAATTGGGGTGTTTACGCTACAGATGGAGAGGCCAAGTACACCGCACAGCTACTCAGCCCATGAGCGGGGTGTCCTCATTTGGGTGGGAGCTGGGTTCCCGTTCACAAGGGACGAGGTGCTGATCGACCCCCGAAGGTAGATATACACTAGTTAGAGGGCGACTCAATGGCCAACCAATCCTCCTCGGTTCCATCGATGTCCAGATTGTCAGCCAACCCTCCTTTTTAGAAGACCTCACAAAGATTTTAGTAGGTTGGAGCAGAGTCCCTTGGCTCCTGGGAGGGAACTTTAACTTGGGGCTTAACGTAGATTTGGACAGATCGTTTCCACCCCTGACTAAGACCGCAGCGGCTTCCAATGTGCAGGCTCTCACAGACTGGCTGACACACTGGGTGCTATTAGACATGTGGCGCTCCATCAACCCGGATGCCCGGGTCTACTCATATTACTCAGTGATACACAGACTGCATGTACGCCTAGATAGAATAGTGGGATCCCCCGCGCTGCTCTCTCTAGTCCATCGAATAGAGTACCTAGGCCGGACGCACTCCCACCACAATACCCAAATACTGCAACTCACCTGGGAACCTGAACGCCCCCCTGCCCCTACTTGAAGACTCCAAACAGCCACTTTAGAAGACTCACCATTTCGCTCCTCTCTAGGTAAGGTGATCCTTTTTTTTGTTTGTTTCTGGACGGGCCGCCATCACGAAGCATTATTCTTAAAAGCATTATAGGCGGGGAGGGAGTACACTGCAAGCCGCCTACAACCCCTACCGGCCGGCCGCGTCTGTTGTGACAGTTTGAGTTAGTAGCAGCATAAGGTCATTCGCATTTCGCTCCAAAATTACGAACAAGAAAACAACAGTACCACTTGAGCACATTTGCAGATGGAAGATGTACGTGTGCTGCCCAAATCTAAACATTGAGTTATGGATTAATGTTGCCTGGTACCCTGTCGCCTCCATTGGGCCGTATACCCTGGCCTGAGTGAGTTCCCTCATGCATCAGTTCATCTTGCTGGTGTGTGACCTATCTTCATTAATGCGAGTGTCAGCAGCTAAGTCCATGGTGGGGGTGTGTTCCAGTAAATATATTTGGAGGGTGGCCCATATATCACGTGGACGGGAGGAAGGAGGTAGGAGTTCTGCATAGGTGTGTGATTGCTCTTGACAGTAGATGAGATCTTGTAGCCAGTCTTTGAATTTGGGTGCTCTCCCTCATCCCCATCTACAACCAATTCGACTTTTGGTGAGGAGGAGTGCCAGGGAGAAGTACCTCCTTACCTTGATGGCCATTGTTCCAGTGTATCCTAGAAGCGTGGTTAGGGGGTTATCAGGAATGTGTAGCCCTGTCATGTGGTCCAGCGCCGCCAGCACCTCTGTCCAGAAACTGTTGGCGGGTAGGCAGTCCTAGGCAACATGTCTAAAGTCTGCTCCTTCACCTCCGCAGCGAACACACCGGTCACTATGTCGGAGGCCCAGGCGGTGCAAGCACGCAGGTGTGTAGTAAAGACGGTGAATATATTTGTAATGAATGATACGTAATCTGCTGCTGACAGAGATACTTCCAGTTTGGCAACAGCAGAAGGACCATTGGTCGTCAGTGAGGGGGTAACGCAGTTCTTCCTCCCATCTGTCCCTGGCTGAGGGAGGGTCGTATGTCCTATCTCTCCGTACGGTGGGATATAATTGTGACACAACGTGTATGGGAGCAGTTTGCTGTAAAAGGATAAAGAGGGGGGCATGATGGGAGGCTCCTGTGGAAAGCAGGGAGTGAGGGCCTTCACATCCTGATTTAATCTGACATAGTAAAACCATTCTAGTGGGGTAGGAGATGTGGAGCCAAAGAAATCTTCGCTGGTGCAATAACTGCCCCCAATGTAAAGTTGCCCCCAGGTCTGAATGGACAGTTTTTAAAGGGGCCGACAACAGCCTCCCTCTTGTGTGACCAGGAGGTCATGTCTGCCAGCAAGAGGAAGGAGGGAAGAATAGAGCAGGGCACATTGCAGCAATCAGGCTAGATCATGCCAGGCGCTGGTGGTGCATTGTACAGTGGTGGAGGCGAGGTGCTGCGGAACAGCAGGGCTACTCAGGTAGGCAGTGCAAGGGGTCAGGCCATGTATCCATCCTCTAACGCAAGGTGGGGCATGTAAGGGGGGGATTTATCTAATATGATGCAAAGTGAGCTTGAGCACAAGTGAAGTATAATTCTAGATCCGGTACCTCAAAACCTCTAGCATCAAAGGGTCGTGTGAGAGTGTCCCAGCGCAGCCTGGCTTGCTTCCCACCCCAAATGAGATGGATAAGTTGAGTTTTAGTGGCTTTGAAAAAGTGTTGGCTGGGGGTGTAGGGGATGTTAGTGAAGACGTATAGCAGTTTGGGTAGGACCACCATTTTTAAAAGAGAGGCTCTCCCAGCCAGGGAGAGGGGTAGCACGATTCACCTGGTAATTTTCTCAGTTATTAGATCCAGTGCACGACCATAGTTGGCCTTCATCAGCTCCTCTCGATTACAAGAGATGACTATACCAAGGTAGGTAAGGGTATCGTTGCACCACGTATGGGGATAGTTGGGCTCGAAGCGCGTTGTGGCATCAGTGAGGGGATAGATCTGAGACTTCCCCAATTGATATTTACCTCGGAGAGGCGACCAAATATGATAAGTAACCTGAGAATGGGGTTGAGACTTTAGTCCAGGTTTCGTAAATAAAGGGTAAGGTCATCAGCATGTAAGGAGATTAATGTTTGTCTCTCTGGGTAAATGAGAGCATGGTCTTGGAAATGCGGTAGGACTTTAGCGGCCAGAGGTTCAATAGCCAGGGCAAAGAGGAGGGGCGAAAGAGGACACCCCTGCCGAGTGCCTCTGGCTATCATGAAGGGGAAGGATCTAGCATCATTGACTATTATCGTGGCGCGCAGGCCAGTGTATATCAGAATTATCCAGGCCAAAAAAGGGGCGAGGTATCCCATACAGTGTAGTACAAAGGCAAGGTAGTCCATTTGGTAGAGAGATGATGAGCGCTTCTCGCATAGTTTGGGGAGGATGCCCATCTCGCGGGCCTCTTCAAAGACATGCCTCAGCACAGGGATGAGTAAGCGGCGGTAGGTTTTGTAAAATTCGGCCTGGAGGCCATCAGGCCCTGGGGCCTTGCCTGATTGTAGTTGCATTATAGCGGATATGATCTCCTCGTCCTCATGATGCACAAGGAGGAATTCTCTTTGGTTGTCTCCCAGCCAGGCTATGGCAGTATGTTCGAAAAAAGGGATGAAGTCTACAGGCTGCATTCTGTGGGTCCTGTACAGGGTTATATAAAAAACATTTGAAGACACATACTATGTCTGGGGTGTTTCTATCAAGTTGGCTGTCCTCGTCAACGATTTCTAGGACAGTATTGGAGAAGCTAGGGGGCGGATCAAAGAGGCTAACGCTTTGCCCGGCCTTTCTCCTTCCCCGTAGGGGCGCGCCTGGTGATATTTTCCCCTAAACCTACATCCCCGTTCGGCCATCTCTTGGTAGTCCGTAAGCAGGTCTCGCAAGTGGGCTTTCAGTTCAGAGGTGGGCGTAGCCTGTATCAGCGATTCTGCTTTCTTAAGCTTAAGTTCTAATTTTTGGAGTGTGGAGCGAATATCATTCAAGACCCGCCCCACTTTTAGCGATGCAATACCCGCATATGGTGACCTTAAAGGCCCCCCAAACCGTGGAATATTGTAGGACAGAGTTGTCATTCTGGGGAAAAAAATCTCTTATTTCTTGCTCTAGCTCCTCCTTAAAGACGGGATCTAATAGGGTCTGTGAGGCCAAGCCCCAGGAGATATAAGGTGATTCCTCATGAGGTGGCATGAGTGTGAGGACAACGGGTGAGTGGTCGGAGTATGTGCGTGAAAGGTGAGAGGCATGTGACAGACAGGGTATTAATCCTTTAGTGAGTAGCCACCCATCTATGCGCGACATGGAAGAGTGAGCAGTGGAGAAGCAGGAGCCCTCTCGAGCTTGTGGAGGAAGGGTTTGCCAGGCGTTAATTAGATCACGGTCCTCCATAATGTGGTTGAGGGTGTAATGTGTGTTGGAGTAGTGATGGGGTTGCGGGTGTGATCGGTCTATTGTCGGGTCCAAGGTGGCGTTAAAATCTCCCCCCCACATCAAGTGTGTGGAGCCTATGTTGAGTATTTTGCCCCATGGATCCGAAAGAACTCTGGGTCGTCAATATTGGGCCCATAGCAAGATACAAAAGTGATAGATTGGGCTGACAGGCGACCCCACAGGATGCTGTACTGACCATGTGGGTCACCGTAAGATCCGATGGGGGTGTAGGAAAGCATGCATTTCACTAGGATGATGGTGCCCCGGGCATAGGAGGGGTATGATGAGAAGCATCCGCAGGTCGCCCAACGGGATGCGAATCTGGTGGAGGCAAGGTGCGTTTCTTTATGCATGGTGCAATGGATATTGTGGCGATCTAGATAAGAAAGGATATGTCTACGTTTATGGGGATCACCCAGGCTGCGCACATTCCATGTCAGGAAATTATATTTTGGGGCACTGGGTCGGGTCTCCATAGCAGTTGTGCATATTGATAGTGGATAAAAACAGGCGTTGTTTAGGTTGGTTAGTCAGCCAAAGCATACATGTACTGATCAGTGCGATAAAAAGTGCTACGAAACATTCCCCATTCCCTCCCCCCTCCCACAGCAACAGCCAAACCTTGCCATGACATATCCCCTCCCCTTCCCCAAAGTCTCCATGTGCCACACTTCCAACAAGGGAGAGTGGGATTAACATATTAACCATTTCAAACCAAGTCAGGTTAGGGTTCACCTGAGTGCTTCAGCAAGGGTGCTCGGGTGGTATGAGTGGTATTCTTCACCAGTCCACATCCACAAACCCTGTGGGCACCAGTTCCATATGTCACAGGTCCTCAGTCTCCTCCATGCAGTGGCTGCACATTTCACGTGGGCACCGTCAGAGCTGCTATACGCTGTGCCACTCACATGTAGTAGATCAGTCCCGGTGGGGATCGACCTGACTGCACCATCAATCCAAGCTGGGACTTAACACCACAGCCCGGGTAGTCAGCGGACGGACAGCATCATCACCACTAGCAATTGTGTACCCAGGAGCTGGGGCGCAAATGTTCATTCGCAGATTCTGAAGCTGCGCGTTGATCAGCACAAAAAAGGCATTGCGCACCTAACCAAGTTGGAGGCAGCGTGTGCTCAGTACCACAATGAATCTCCTGCCAATTGTAACCTATAACGTGTCACAAGGAACAGCAATATCCAGCATTAGGGTGGTTGCACACCCATACAGGCTCTTGTGTCTCTCACCCCCGGAACCAGATTCACACGTCCCAATCAGTGAAGGAGAGTGGGAGGGGGGGAAACGTCCACTATCCCCACACCTCACAACCCCAGGGTCTCCTGCCAGCGCACGTAAATGCGCCCTGTCGCCTCTCACCCCAGTCCTCACCCGTGTTGCTCCCGGGCCCGGCCGGCTGCATCCACCATTTTGTGCTCCTCAATCGATGGCGTGGCGCAGCTACTCACAGGCAAATGCTCTCCACAGTCACCTCACGGAGCATCACCGAGCAGGGGCAGCGTCTTGATGTCCACACCTATGTTGTCCTGAAGAGCCCGGGTTACAGCCACTTGATCTGGGGAGGCTCCTCAGCTTCAGGGTAAATGTCCCGGCCCCGCGGGTCCAGCGAGACTCAGGATAATTAGCTGGGTGTCAGGGATGGGGACGGAGCTCTCTCAAATCGCGTCCTCCATGCCCAGCAGTTGGCCACGCCACCCACCTCATGAACTGGGTTCTGAGACACCCAAAATAGTACATGCTGCCTAAGAAACACAAAAGTCTAGTAGATCTTCTGTTTAGACCAATTGTTTCGGCTTGTGAGTCACTATTTGAATGTCCAGGACGATATGTAGATGCTCAGCTTCAATCACTAGTGCAGAGTCCGACTACATATGTTGAGGACACAACAGACTTTATGCGCAACTTTGCAACTATATCTGAAGAAGTAACTGAAGACTGGCTTCTATGCACAATTTTGTGTTGTTAGTTGACCTGCAGGAGTGGCCTGGAAACTCAGTTCTTTTATCCTGCAGGATGTAAGTGTTCTTTAATGCATGTCACGAAGGGGGTATCACCAGGATGTATTGTGACACGGTGACCGACATTAGGTGTTTGGGACCATGCGATTATGCTTGTTGTAAACACTAAGTCCTTAAGAGTTGTTTGTTATCATTTATTCTTTTATTTGCACATGATGAGTTTTCCTTTGAATATACAGGTTTCCCCCGGATGAAGGGACAGCTTGTCCCGAAATGCATTGGGCGCTGTATTTCTAAATCTGATTACGGCATTTATTATTGTAAAACGCATGTAAAATATACTTCTGTTTGTATTTTTCTTTAAACACTTTAAGTTGTCATGAAATTTTAAAGAGCTCAAGTAAACATTCCTGAAAAATTTGAAAAAATTGGTACACATAGTTGATTCTTCTGTATATCACACATAGTATTGCACGATTGAGTCCAAGTTGCCCAAGGGGACTTGGCCACTTTACAGTTGTTAGACCATATGCTAGGCAGGCATATTACTAACGTGCCTTTTGTCTGCTGCTGGTTGGGGACTCTAAACCCCAGAATCCTGCATTTCCAAACTCCCAGGAGGGAGGAGCCAACTTGCGCTTGTATAGCACCAATGGGAGCCGCGGCGCGGGATGCTGCTTTTTGCCTGCTGCTGGTTGGGGACTCTAAACCTCAGAATCCTGCATTTTCAAACCCCCAAGAGGGAGGAGCCAACTCGCGCTTGTATAGCACCAACCGGAGCCGTCCTTTGCCCGTCAGCGACAGGAAGAGGCAGGGCATGGCCAACCCTCTTGGCTTTTCTACTCGACTCAGGGAGCTGAAGAGATTCGTACGTGGCCAGTTTTGCAGCTAAGGTTTGTCCCATTGCTCTGACTTTCTTGACCTGCTTACATAAACCCTCTTGCTACTGATCACTGATGTTGATACCTTGGGGACCTGTTGTGGACAAACTTTATTGTTGCCATACGATTCACTGACAAAATATCGAAACTACTAAAATCGACATACAAAATTATTGTGTAGTAAATATCAATAACAAATAAATCGACTCTCTATATTTAAGTATAAAACAACATAAATATCGAGTAAACAATGTTGTAAAGCAAAAACATCGACCACACAAAAATGGTAAACACATATCGAAATTAAAAATATCGACAACTTTAAATAAACATGGCACATATCAAAAATATCGAAAACAAAAATATAGACATCAATATTATCGACATAACCGAAATATAGACAACTCAAAAATACTAATAAATACGTATTTTACACACTCTAATTTAAATATTTAAAATATAAACTCATATAACATTTAATATACATAACAAGCACAACTCAAACGAAATATTCAAAATAAAATTAATTAAAGCTACTAAATAAACGAAAACATTTTTAACAAACACACTTAATATATACAAAACTTAAAATCAATATTATACCTTTTTAAAAACAATATACCTTTAAAATACCCTTCATAAAATGAGAAAAGCACAGTAAATCTCAACATTAAAATTTCACAAACAGCTAACATATTTAACAAGCTTAAAAAAATTCAAACTAACCAATAGGAATACATTTAAATATATCTAACCAATGATATACAACAACTAATTAAATACGCACTATATAAAGAACTAAACTGAAAACTCTACCACCTTCAAGGAAAATTCAGCAAGGAGAACCTCTGCCAAATTCTCTACAACCTTAAAGGCTAATCAGAAAAAAACCAACTACAGATAACAAAAAGTAAGTAAATAAAACTTTTTAAATAAACTGTCAAATTAAATGTAACCTACATTTTATCATCAAAACATAAACACTAAATTACATTTCTATCTCTTTATATTCCACAACAGATCCAACTATAAGAAAAAGAAGAACACTAAGTAAAAACTAGAAAACTGCTAATATATTTTAACCATCAAACAAACTCCATTCTTTCTTTTAAAATTGTCAAAAAATGTTAACACATATTTAAAACACAGATAATGTTAACTTAGTCCTAAAAAAAGGCCAACTTCACATATAAATACAATTCATATCATAAAACATACTTTGCTTTCTTTCCACAGACCACTTAAAAAGGAAAAGCAGCAAAAAATTAAGAAAACATCATCATTGAACTGCAAATCAAACAACACTTGGGGGGTGATTCCGATCCTGGAAAAAGAACGTCTGTACGATTTGTATCCGGAGCCCTCTCTATACGAATCGTACCCGTCCGTCCGAGTTGCGTAGTACGATCCGTATTTCGTCAATCCGTCTGAATCATCGGAATCCGTACGTATTGCAAGGCTGAAAACATGAACCGTATGACTCGTACACATGCCGTACGACCCGACAAGTATGATCCGGACCGGAATCATACGTTTCTTCAGGAATTAAATAATATTACATTATAATATTTAATATTATATTTATAAAAAATGTATGTTAAACAAATAGAAAAACAATGTATATATTTAATTTTTTTCAACAAAATAAATTTGCAAACATTTAAGAATTATTAATATTAATAATGCAATATTAATATTAATAATGTAGACAAATATAATTCATATTATAATACAAAAATGTTATTATGTAAAACCGGTATAGTATAATATTAACAGTATGATGTAATTATTTTTCTTTAAATGTATATGAACATGTACACCATGATTTCAACAATAAAGTAATATGTAAAATATATAACAAAATATATACTAAGAAAAAATTTGAAAATGAACAATAAAAATGCATCCAACTATATGTACAAAATATATTCAAATGTTAAATATATTTTCATTGACTATACTGTTTGTATGTTCCTATAATGTACTTGTCTAAACAACTATACAAATGAAAAATAATTTGTATAAAATAAAAGAATAAAAATACTTATATATTAATTAATCATTTATACTGTTATTTATAATAAATATTTTCTTTGACTTATGTACTCTCTGAATTATATAATAAAAACATTTTTGTTTTTAAACTGTGGGGCCCATTAGGATGACGGGCGGTTCGCCCTCGCCGGCCTGGCGGGAGTGATCCACCCGCCATCCTACCCGTAATCACCCCGCCATATTAGCACGGCGGGGGTTACCGCGGCGGATGGAAAGACCGTCCGCCGCTTTTCCGCCCCGGTCACCTTGCGGCCGGGGCGGAAAAGGTTTAATATGGTGGCGATGTCTATTAGACACCGCCAGCCATATTAACATTGCCCAAAACAGATGCCTTTCCGTGGCGGCGATGCCACCACGGAAAGGCATGCCGTCTTCACTTCGGGGGCCCCTTGCGGGCCCCCGCAGTGAAGGACAGGTGGGGGGTGCACACGGGGGGGTCCCCATTTACATTAACAAAGCAGCAGGCACTGGGCGGTGCCTTCCGCTTTGCTAATGTAAATGCAAATGTGCATTTTTAGCATTGTGGCGGGTGGTGCTGAGAGCACCGCCCGCCACAATGTTAACAATGCAGGATGCGCCCGCCACTGTGGCGGGCGCATCCTAATACCGCCCACGGGACCCCGCCCTTATGGCGGGCGGTCCCGATTTCCGATAGGATGGCGGGCGGACTAAGTCCGCCCGTCATCCTAATGACCCCCTGTGTAATTTCTTTTGACTACCTTACAATAACTATTACTACCATTGTACAAAAGTGTGCATCTTTTTACAACTTATATATATATATATATATATTATATTAAAAAATTTAAAATAAAAAAATACACATCTTTTTAAACATATAAAAAGTATTTTTACAATAATATTTATTTTAACACATTATAACATAACATTTTTAAATTATTATATTAAATATAACTTTGAATATATTTTAAATTAAACATTACACACTTTAGATACTTAACTATAACAAATATTTTTTTAAACCTACATAAAACATTACTCCCACTATAATATACATTTATTTTACAATTAAATCTGGACAATAAAAATAATTAACTATTCCCACTCCAATCTACATTAAATTGAGATATATGCTGGACACTGAACCTTATTAATTTACTATTTCCACTCCAATCTACATTTAATTGGGGGTAGGGGCTGCACACTAAACCTAATTAATTTACTATTCCCACTCCAATCTACATTTAATTGGGGTAGGTGCTGGACACTTAACCTAACTAATTTATTATTCCCACTCCAATCTACATTTAATTGGAGTAGGTGATGGACACTGAACCTAATTCATTAACTATTCCCATCCGAATCTACATTTAGTTAGGGTAGGTGGTGGACACTAAACCTAATTAATTTACTCTTCCAACTCCAATGTACATTTAATTGAGATAGGTGCTGGACACTGACCCTAATTAATTTACTATTCCCACTCCAATCTACATTTAATTGGGGTAGGTGATGGACAGTAAACCTAATAAATGTACTATTCCAACTCCAATCTACATTTAATTGGGGTAGGTGCTCGACACTGAACCTAATTAATTTACTATTCCCACTCCAATGAACAATAAATTGGGGTAGGTGCTGGACACTGAACATAATTAATTTACTATTCCCATTCCAATCTACATTTAATTGGGGTAGGTTTTGGACAGCGAACTTAATTATTTACTATTCCAACTCCAATCTACATTTAATTGGGGTAGGTGCTGGACACTGAACCTAACTATTTTACTATTACCACTCCAATCTACATTTAATTGGGGTAAGTGCTGGACACTGAACCTAATTAACTTACCATTCCAAACTCCAATCTACATTTAATTAGGGTAGGTGCTGGACACTGAACCTAATTAATTTACTATTCCTACTCCAATCTCATTTAATAGGGGTAGGAGCTGGACACTGAACCTAATTAATTTATTATTCCCACTCCAATCTACATTTAATTGGGGTAGGTGCTGGACACTGAACCTAATTAATGTATTATTCCCACTCCAATCTATATTTAATTGGAGTAGATGCTGGACACTGAACCTAATTAATTTACTATTCCCACTCCAATCTACATTTAATTGGGGTAGGTGCTGGACACTGAACCTAATTAATTTACTATTCCAACTCCAATCTACATTTAATTGGGGTAGGTGCTGGACACTGAACCTAATTAATTTACTATTCCCACTTCAATCTACATTTAATTGGGGTAGGTGCTGGAACCTGAACCTAATTAATTTACTATTCCCACTCCAATCTACATTTAATTGGGGTAGATGCTGGACACTGAACCTAAATAATTTACTATTCCCACTCAAATCTAAAATACATAATTAATGTATCGATTTTTAAAATATATTTTTCAATTTCTAAATAATTGTTTTAATAATTACATAATTTTTTTTAAATACTCCCAATCCTTATCTATACTACTATTATAAAGAGAGAACTTGCACCTTTCGGCCAGGTAAACTCGGGAACCACAGCGCCAATCTACACACCCGATACATCTATGAAAATGTCAGGGTGTGTAGATGGACATAGGCTATATAATTTTTTTTTAAAAGTACATTAAAAAAATTACGTTTGTAAACAAAGTAGTCCCCTGAAAGTAGCGCCAGCCGGGACCTAGCGCTGGCCGCTACGCGACGTGCGTGATGACGAAGGAGGAGGGCGGTGCAGTGAGGAGCGGCTGTGCAGTGAGGAGCGGCGGCACAGGTAAGGAAAGGGAAAGTGAGACTGTGTGATGCAGGGCGAGGCAAGAAGGAGGCAGCAGTAAATGAAAATGTCGTAGCGCGAGTGAGTCCGGGTGGGAGGGGGGCGCAAGTGAGTCCGGGCTGGAGGGGGGCGCGAGTGAGTCCGGGCAGGAGGGGGGCACGAGTGAGTCGGGGCGGGAGGGGGGCGCGAGTGAGTGGGGGCGCGAGTGAGTCGGGGCGGGAGGGAGTCAGTGCGGGAGGGGGTCGGGCAGGAGCGGGTGTACTGCCCCCAGCCCCTTTCTGCCCCAGGCAACGCTGGGGCAGGCTGCTAGTCCACTATAAACCCAACATCTCAATCCTAAAATTTAAAATTAATTTAGAAAATCTAAAATTAATTTCCTATTTCAAATGAAATTTTATAAAAAAAATTATATTTTTAAGAACCCTCCCCACCCTTATCCCCTATAAACCCAACATCCCACTCCTAAAATTTTCAAATTAATTGAGAAATTCTAAATTTAAAGTTTCTATTTCAAATTATATTTTATAAAAAATAAATAAAAAATGTTAAAACACGCCGACCCTTATCCCCTATAAACCCAACATGCCACTCCTAAAATTTTAAATTAAATGAGAAATTCGAAATTTTAAATTCCTATTTGAAATTAAATTTAATAAAAAATAAATAATATTTTTTAAAACACTCCCCACCCTTATCCCCTATAAACCCAACATCCCCCTCCTAACATTTTAAATCAATTTTTAAATTCTAAATTTACATTTCCTATTTTAAATTAATTTTTAAAATAATTAAATAAAACATGTTAAAACACTGCCCACCCTTATCCCCTAGAAACCGAACATCCCACTCCTAAAATGTAAAGATAATTGAGAAATTTGAAATTTTTAATTCTTATTTCAAAATAAATTTTATAAAAAATAAATAATATTTTTTAAAACACTCCCCACCCTTATCCCCTATAAACCCAACATCCCGCTCCTAAAATTTTAAATTAATTTAGAAATTCTCAATTTTAATTTCCTATTTAAATTAAAATTTTATAAAAAATATATTTTTTTAAAACACTCCCCACCCTGATCCCCTATAAACCCAACATCCCGCTCCTAAAACATTTATAAAATTTAAAATTAGTTAAAAACTTCTTTCAAAAATACCATACATAAAAAGAACAAAATTAGAACTAATAAAACCTAATACAACGATATTTTAACATTTCGATATTTTTTATGTCGACATTACTTACCTCGATATCATACACAATGATAAAAAACAATATTTTATACTTCGATATACAAAACATCGAAATTTCCTACCATCAATATTTAGAAGTCGATATTACTGCTAGTCGACATCATTGACTCGATATTTTGACTGTGCACCTTGCCGTACATGTAGTTATTTTTATTGTATCATCTGATTTTGGTGATTAATGTACATGTGATAGTATACCCGTTGGGTCTTTTTAAAAATGCCTGGGATATAGGGAAAAGGACACATCCAGGGGGGTTGCTAAATCTCCGAGCAGTGCCCACCCTCCCTCTTCTATCTTGAACTATATTACAGGCGCAATCGGGGTGCTGGAAAAACACATAATGAGTGTGGAGGAGTCTCTAACAAATTGTACTAATAACATCTCTGGCCTGACTCCTACTGAAATAGGTGCCACTGGGTAAAACACCATTACAACAAAATTTTCTTTCCGCATACCTTTACTCCGCATACCATCATAACGATAGTACCATTACTCCGCAATACTTTTAAAACGCATACCATTACATCTTATATGCTTTTATCACGCATGCTTTTGCAACAAAATTCGTTGTAAAAGCATGAATGGTAAAAGTATATGTTTTTTAAATTTAAGTTTAAGGTAAGTATATAGTTTTAGTTTGGGGGTGTTTGGGTATATGTTTTAGGGGTTTGGGGGTATTTTAAGGGTGGGGTTGGTTTTTGCGGTGCTTGGGTATTTTTAGGGTTAAGGGGGTAGGTTTAGGTTTTGGGGTGTAGGGGTTTTTATTAGGGTTAAGGGTGGGTTTTGGGTTATGGGGTACAGGGGTATTTTTAGGGTTCAGGGGTAGGTTTGGGTTTTGGGGTACAGGGGTAATTTATGGTTTATGGGTAGGTTTGGGTTTTGAGGTACAGGGGTATTTTTAGGGTTCAGTACTAGGTTTGGGTTTTGGGGTACAGGGGTATTTTTAGGGTTGAGGGATAGGTTTGGGTTTTGGGGTACAGGGGTATTTTAGCGTTAATGTTAATGTTAAAAGATTTTACATAGCGCACGGCTACTCCGGGGAGTGTCCCGGCGCTTTAATAAAAACTAGGAGACAGACAGCGGGGCGGAAGGGGATCAGACATGCGGGCCTACTGGACAAAAAGCCAAGACTTTAGCTCCCTCCTAAAACCTAAGAGACTTGCGTTAAGTCTCATGGACACTGGCAGAGAGTTCCAAAGCTTGGGCGCCAGATAGCGGAAAGAGCGTCCACCAATTCTGGCCTGTCTGATTGATGGAACTTGAGCCAGAGCCAGGGACGCTGACCTTAACGTCCTCGTAGGCAGATACAATGTCAGACGATTCCTGATGTATTTAGCTCCTGTGCCATGAAGCGCCTTAAAAGCCAGTGAGAGAGCCTTCAGGGCTAGGTTTGGGTTTTGGTGTACAGGGGTATTTTTAGGGTTCAGGGGTAGGTTTGGGTTTTGGGATACAGGGGTATTTTAGGGTTCAAGGGTAGGTTTGGGTTTTTGGGTACAGGGGTATTTTTAGGGTTCAGGGGTAGGTTTGGGTTTTGGGGTACAGGGGTATTTTTAGGTTTGAGGCATAGGTTTGGGTTTTGGGGTACAGGGGTATTTTGGGGTAGGTTTGGGTTTTGGGGTATAGGGGTATTTTTAGGGTTGAGGGATAGGTTTGGGTTTTGGGGTACAGGGGTATTTTTAGGGTTGAGGGGTAGGTTTGTGTTTTGGGGTACAGGGGTATTTTAGGGTTCAGGGGTAGGTTTGGGTTTTGGGGTACAGGGGTATTTTAGGGTTCAGGGGTAGGTTTGGGTTTTGGGGTACAGGGGTATTTTTAGGGTTCAGGGGTAGGTTTGGGTTTTGGGGTACAGGTATTTTAGAGTTCAGGGGTAGGTTTGGGTTTCGGGGTACAGGGGTATTTTTTGGGTTCAGGGGTAGGTTTGGGTTTTGGGGTACAGGGGTATTTTTAGCTTTGAGGGATAGGTTTGGGTTTTGGGGTACAGGGGTATTTTTAGGGTTCAGGGGTAGGTTTGGGTTTTGGGGTACAGGGGTATTTTTAGGGTTGAGGGATAGGTTTGGGTTTTGGGGTACAGGGGTATTTTAGCGTTAATGTTAATGTTAAAAGATTTTACATAGCGCACGGCTACTCCGGGGAGTGTCCCGGCGCTTTAATAAAAACTAGGAGACAGACAGCGGGGCGGAAGGGGATCAGACATGCAGGCCTACTGGACAAAAAGCCAAGACTTTAGCTCCCTCCTAAAACCTAAGAGACTTGCGTTAAGTCTCATGGACACTGGCAGAGAGTTCCAAAGCTTGGGCGCCAGATAGCGGAAAGAGCGTCCACCAATTCTGGCCTGTCTGATTGATGGAACTTGAGCCAGAGCCAGGGACGCTGACCTTAACGTCCTCGTAGGCAGATACAATGTCAGACGATTCCTGATGTATTTAGCTCCTGTGCCATGAAGCGCCTTAAAAGCCAGTGAGAGAGCCTTCAGGGCTAGGTTTGGGTTTTGGTGTACGGGGGTATTTTTAGGGTTCAGGGGTAGGTTTGGGTTTTGGGATACAGGGGTATTTTAGGGTTCAAGGGTAGGTTTGGGTTTTTGGGTACAGGGGTATTTTTAGGGTTCAGGGGTAGGTTTGGGTTTTGGGGTACATGGGTATTTTTAGGTTTGAGGCATAGGTTTGGGTTTTGGGGTACAGGGGTATTTTGGGGTAGGTTTGGGTTTTGGGGTATAGGGGTATTTTTAGGGTTGAGGGATAGGTTTGGGTTTTGGGGTACAGGGGTATTTTTAGGGTTGAGGGGTAGGTTTGTGTTTTGGGGTACAGGGGTATTTTAGGGTTCAGGGGTAGGTTTGGGTTTTGGGGTACAGGGGTATTTTAGGGTTCAGGGGTAGGTTTGGGTTTTGGGGTACAGGGGTATTTTTAGGGTTCAGGGGTAGGTTTGGGTTTTGGGGTACAGGTATTTTAGAGTTCAGGGGTAGGTTTGGGTTTCGGGGTACAGGGGTATTTTTTGGGTTCAGGGGTAGGTTTGGGTTTTGGGGTACAGGGGTATTTTTAGCTTTGAGGGATAGGTTTGGGTTTTGGGGTACAGGGGTATTTTTAGGGTTCAGGGGTAGGTTTGGGTTTTGGGGTACAGGGGTATTTTTAGGTTTGAGGGATAGGTTAGGGCTTTGGGGTACAGGGGTATTTTAGGGTTCAGGGGTAGGTTTCGGTTTTGGGGTACAGTTTTTTTTAGGGTACAGGGGTAATTTAGGGTTCGGGGATAGGTTTGGGGTACAGGGGTATTTAGGGTTCAGGGGTAGGTTTAGGTTTTGGGGTGTAGGGGTTTTTATTAGGGTTAAGGGTGGGTTTTGGGTTATGGGGTACAGGGGTATTTTTAGGGTTCAGGGGTATGTGATGTCCCTGACCATGTCATGAGTGATGTAATATGCGACGTCATCAGCAGTGCATTGCAGGCGCGCAAGTTATAGTGAGTCCAACTAACTATAACGTGGGAATTTCAATGGTTTTATGTCAGTAAAATTTCCAGGTAACTATAACTGGTGTCAAACCTATGGTTTTTTCAGTGAATTTAATAGGTTTTTTAAATGCTAATTCCTAACTATAACTCGTGTGAAACTTATGGTTTTTTCATTGAATTTCATAGGTTTTTAAAATGCTAATTCCTAACTATAACTGGTGTGAAACCTATGGTTTTTTCAGTGAATTTCATAGGTTTTTTAAATGCTAATTCCTAACTATAACTGGTGTGAAACCTATGTTTTTTTCAGTGATTTTCATAGGTTTTTTAAATACTAATTCCTAACTATAGATAGGGCCTCAAACCTATTTTTGTTCAGTTAATTTTTTTTTCACAACAAATTTTATTGATTGGATTAGGCAGAGTAATAAATGTGGCTCCCCACAGTCAGGAGAATGCCACCAAGCATCTTGGTACAGTTACATCACAGGACCAGTGTCCAATCAAAAATAATAGAAAACACAAATGAAAGGAACTTCCACACCCGCCCCTACCCCCCCCAACTCCGACCACCCAACCTCCCTGCTACCCCCCTCTTTATCCCTCCCTAACCCCGTGCACGTGTGTACAGAGAGCTTCAGTGCTTGGTCGTGGTATGGCAGGCATGACGCAGTTCACAGGCCCGCTTGATATTGTGCGCCTAGAGATCTTCCTCAGGTTCCGCTGGGGGATCTAGTGTCAACCCCCTATAGTCTGCCCACCTCTTCCATATCTTGAAGTGCTTACGGGGGCATCCTCGTGCTTCAAATACTGGTCGTTCTAGACCCATACAAAAGTCCAGTCCGGCTCTCCATGCACTCAGGGGGGGGCCCTCTCATCCTTCCAAGCTCGGGCTAGATCTCTTTTGGCAACCACTAGCCCCAGCAACAACAAGTGACGTTTATATATGTTCCCACCAACTCCCTCAAGGATGTGGAGTAGACCTAGGCGATGAGTGCGTGGAAGGTCCCAACCCAGCACTTCAGACAGGCAGCTCCACACACCCCTCCAGAAACCAACTATTCTAGGGCACGACCATACCGTATGGAGCAGCGTGCCCACCGCAGCCCCACAGCGCAAACATTCCGGTGACCCAATCAGTCCTGCCTTCCATAGCCGTTCACGGGTGTAATAAGCCCTATGGAGAATTTCGAATTGGATTAACCTAAGCCGCATTGCAATGGCAGTCCCCCGCGGGGATCAAAGGGCCTCCCTCCAATCATCCTCATCCAGGGGACCAATGTCTGCCTCCCAGGCCGCCCTCAGGGGAAGAAGGGTGGAGGAGCAGTGAGTGACCATCGTTTGGTAAATATGGGAGACCTTCTTATCTCCGAGGTCGCCCATGAAGACCTTCGCCTCAATCGGACTAAATTCAGGAAGCGAGTCTAGGTTGGCAATGCTGGGTGCCAGTGCGTGTCTAAATTGCAGATAGCGAAAGAACTGGGACTGGGGCATATGGAACTCTGTACTGAGCTCTTGGAATGATTTGAGCGTAGTCCCGGACATTACATGTCCCAGCAGCGAGATCCCGATTGTGTCCCAGCCGTCGAATCCCGGCAACGTGGTAAGTTTGGGGAGTAGGCCATTATGCCACAGCGGCGTTTCCGCAGTCAGTCTACCCCACCAGCCCATGCGATGTAACGCCTGTCGCCACACAGCAAAGACAATTCTTGTGACACTTGGCAACGTCCGTCGCAGCCGAGCTGAGTAGAGGATCGTATGGAGCGTATTGTCGCCCATTAATGCGCGCTCTAGGGCATAAGCCGGATCGCCGCTGTCTCCGTACCACCATTCATTCAGGATTAGTAGGTGGGAGGCTTGATAATAGGACAGTAGATCCGAGGTGGCTAAGCCCCAACAATATGTGGATAAAAAGCATGTACGCAGCGCTACCCTGGCAGCCCCCCCAGCCAACAGGAAGCGGCCCAAGACAGAGTTGACCTGCCGAAACCACTGGGGTGTGATAGGGTAGGGATAATTCTGCAATTGATATAAGAGGCACTGGAGTGCTACCATTTTGAAAATTGCGGACCTGCCAAAGATAGTGAGGGGCATCCGAGACCACGTTTTCACATCTGCTTGAACCCACTCACAAACAGGCACTATGTTGCGTTCCCAGGTAATGCTCACCGATTCCGACAGGAACACCCCCAGATACTTCAAACCGCTGGTAGCCACCTGCAGTCCCGATGTCCAGGGATCTGTCACAGCTCCACCCCCCAGTACCCACAGGGTGGACTTGCGTAGATTCAGGTAAAGGCCCGAGACTTCCCCAAAGGTTCGCATAATAACACCCGTGGCCCTAGCGTCGCAGATCGGTAAGAAAGAAGAGGACATAGTCCGCATATAGCGCGATCCTATTTGAGAGGTTTTCGGTCCACACAAAGCCCCGCATCTGTGCATCTATGCGCACCCAAGCGGCCAGAGGCTCCATGGCTAGGGCGAACAAGTAAGGGGATAGTGGACACCCCTGTCGAGTCCCCCGTCCAATGTGAAACGTCTCTGATACCGCCCCCGCGACTCGCACCGAAGCAGTGATGTCAGTGTACAGTAGTTTGACATATGACAGGAATATCGGGCCCAGATTGAGACGGGACAGGAGCGCAAAGAGGTATGTCCAGCTAACCGAGTCAAAGGC
This sequence comes from Lissotriton vulgaris, assembly GCF_964263255.1. Taxonomy (NCBI): domain Eukaryota; kingdom Metazoa; phylum Chordata; class Amphibia; order Caudata; family Salamandridae; genus Lissotriton; species Lissotriton vulgaris. Next base: position 284,911,921 of record NC_141700.1, read on the forward strand.
TTTGTTTATATCAACTAGCAACAAAGCCGCCTGTTCTCCGGTGGCCCCCATGGCATCTACCGCGGCCTGTACGAGTCGGATATTATGTTGCGTTGCCCTGTGAGGCATGAAGCCGGCTTGGTCTGGATGAACCAGATCCGTTACATATGGGAGTAATCGATTCGCCAGAGCCTTTGCCAGTATTTTGGCCTCTATATTGAGTAAAGAGATGGGGCGATATGAGTCATGCCTGTCTGGGGGTCTACCTGGTTTTTGAAAAACCACCACTTCAGCATGGCGCCATTCCGGGGGCAACTTGCCCTGCGTACGCACCGTCTCAAGTGCATGGCGATAATGGGACCCTAGTTGTAAATGGAATTTCCTATAGAACTCACATGGGTAGCCGCTCGGCCCGGGGGCCTTACCTGCATTGAGTTGTCCCAGGGCCTCCCCCAGCTCTTCCGCTGTAAGGGGAACATCAAGGGCCTTCCTGGTCTCATCCGACACCGCTTTAGGCGGCAAATCATCTATGAATTTAGCCACTTCGTCTGCAGATAGACGGTCACACGGGGCATATTGTGTCGTGAAGTAGCTAGCAAAGCTCGCTGCTAACTCGTTCGGGTCAGTAAGGACCACCCCGTTTTCAGCAGTAAGTCTATGGAGCATTGTACATGACTTATCCCCCCACTGGTATATTCTACTCCGCGTGGCCAGCCACGCCTGCTTGGCCTCATCCATTAAGACAGACACATAGGATTGCTGTGCCTGGAGAAGTAACCGTATCACAACTTCATCTCCTCCTCCCCGGCTCTGCTGTTCTAAGGTTTCCACCAGCGCGGCCGCCGCCGTGATCGTCTCCCGACGCCTTCGACGGGCCGCAGTACACCACGCAATGTCCATCCCCGTATAGTGGGCTTCATGGCCTCCCACACCACCACTGCGTCAACGTCGTCTACTAGGTTTTCTCGCCAATAGTGGTCTATCGCCTCCCGCAGATGTTGGACATAGCCAGGCTGTTGGAGATGCCACGAGGACATCCTCCATCTGAATGGTGGTCGTTTTCTAAGGAGTTCCACCCTAACCGACACCGGGGAGTGATCGGACAGTCCACTCGGTAAGATCTCTGCCTCTCTCACCCTGCACAGGCATACTCTGGGCACAAACACATAATCCAGTCTTGAGAAGGAGCCATGCACAGCAGATACATACGTGTACTCGCGCACTGTAGGGTGCATATGTCGCCACGTATCCACCCAGCCCATTCCCTCAATCATAGCATGCAGCCTGGTAGGGGGGGGACCCCAAGCATCTCCTGGCGCCTCTGACGGTCCATACATACGTCCATCACCTCGTTCCAATCACCCCCAACCACTGCTAAGGATTCCGGGATGTCTTCCCACACAGTGAACAGCTTCTTGGCCATGGCCCACTGCAGAGGGGAGGGGGGCGTAGACACTCCCAAAGACCACAGGCTCAGTGCCCACCATTCCCTTAACAAAGAGATAGCGACCCTGCGGGTCCACCCACTGCTTCTCATGGACGTAGGCCACCCTGCGATTAATCAATATAGCTACCCCTCTGGACCCCCTGGAAAACCTGGCGTGAAAAACCTGCTGATAGCCAAACCTCTGCAGACCGAGCACCTTCAAGCCCATCATGTGAGTTTCTTGGAGCAAGAGCACATCTGCGACCTCTCTCTTCCCCCAGCGCAAGACTGCCCCACGTTTAATCTTGTCCAGCATCCCCCTGACATTCCATGTGATCACTCGTAAGGACTCCTCAGGGAGTCTATGAGTCATTTCAGCCATAATCAAACGGGACCCACCAAGTAGGCCCTCTGCGCCAATTCCACCCACTTCGCACTGTCTTCAACGCCATTGCAAACAACACGTGCATTCCCCTCCACCTACCCCAGGACCCCAAAACAACAAGAAGAGCAACACCCGCTCTCCCCCATTCACCCCCAGCCCCCCAAACAACAACAGACCCCTTGCCCACACATTCCTGAGTACCCCCCATCCCCAACTCAACCTTCCCTTCCCTGGCCACCCGCACCCCACACCCCCCCCCCCTATACCTCACTGAACTATGAAGTACCTGTCGCGGCATGGGCAGCCCCGAGTCCAAAACAGAGGGCCCAGGACCAACCATGCCAATGGATCCCAACTTCCCGGAAACGAGTACACTCATCCCCCCTCCCCTATCAACTCCCACATTAGTAGGAGAATGGCAGCCCCTAGTAGGCAGTCCCCGAGCCCCACCCCACAACCCCACTCATGGTCAATAACTCAGTCTCGAACAGATGCTGAGGCAGCGATAATGCATCCAGTCCACTGGACCTCAAGCGCCCCGTCCCCAATAGCCAGGAACTGCATAACCAAATGGGGAGCACAGAGTTCCCATGGTCTTCAGTGATCCTTCCCAGATTGGTCTGAGTCCTCAGTCCTGCCGCTATCTTGCGTACCATTGACAGAGACTGACCGCTTTCGTGATTTGGACCTCCGATTTCTCCTGCTTTTGGCCGTCCGATCTCCTCGTTCCTGCGACGACCCCCTCGAAGAACCCGGGTTCAGGCCCGGCTGGGCATTTGGCCTGATTCTCACTGTTTCGTCGGTCCATTTAAAGAGGTCCTCGGGAGTGTCAAAGAATAGCGTCTGCGTCTGGAAAATCACCCTCAGACGAGCCGGGTACAGCAGAGAGTATTGGAGTTTCAGGCCTCGCAGCTTCGCCTTTGCGGCCATGAAGGAGTGGTGCTGTTGCTGTATGAGCTTGGTATAGTCAGGAAAGATCATGATCTTTCAGTTCTCGTAGAGAATAGCATCCCTGGTTCTCGCTTCCTTCAAAATGGCGTCCTGATCGTGATAATTCAAGAGTCTAGCTATCACTGCTCTGGGCCGTTCACCCTCCGGCGGCCCCTGTGTCAGGGCTCGATGTGCGCGTTCAATAACGAAGCCGTTGGATAGAACCCCCGGGGGCAGCCAGTTCTCTAGCCACTGCGTGAGAAACTGTTCCATGTTCCCCTTCTCACATCGTTCTGGAAAGCCAATGAAGCGGAGGTTGTTTCGACGTGCGCGTCCCTCAGCATCCTCCACCCGGAGCGCTAGGCCCCTTTGCGCAGTTTCCATTGCCGCCATTTTCTTCTTTAGGGAGCCCACGTCGTCTTCCACCACCGAAACTCTAGATTCCGCCTCCGTAATCCGTGCCACTGCATTCCTCAAGTCCTGGCTCAACAAGGTGACATCTGCGCCCACCGCACCTATTTTGGCATCTAGCATGTCCATGGACTGGGTGATGGCCGCCATAAGCGCTGCGTTGTCCGGCCCCCCCTCCTTGTTGTCCTCCTCACGAGGGCCCGGGGCCCCCACTGGGCCCTGTGAATTTATCAATGGTCGCCTGTTTGGTGAGGCCGCCGCCTCCTCTGGTCATGGCTGCGGACCGCACGTGGGCCACCGATAGTATAGGCAGATGCGGCAGTATAGGGTCTTTTATCTCGTCTGCAATGTCCAATAGGGGGCCCACACAGCAGTTCTCCCCCCACAGTGGGGTTCAGACGCTTGTACCCCTGGCCCGGCACTGTTCCCCGGTCAGGCTAAGGCGGGCCCCGGGATCCACACCCCAGTCTTCGGCGGCCTGCGTGTCCCACACTCTGTTGGCCGATCCGTGCCGCTCTGCCGTGTGCTGCGGGCCCAGTAGCGCCGGTCTCCCGCTCCCCAGAACCGGCCACCACTCCTTCAGATTTCAGGGACCCAGGGGAGGTACTCACAGTCGCAGGGCAGTGCCAGCACTGGTCCGGCCCACAGATTACCGTCCAGCCACTCTCCGGTCCTCCACCTGTAGATGTTCAGCAGTGGAGGTCCAGCACTCCGGGCCGGGACCCCCTCCAATCAATCGCAGCTCCCTAGGCTCCGCCGAGACCCAGCCGTGGCTGAGGCCGATGGTGATCCCCGCGGGCGGGGACCACGAAACTCGAGGCCCCGGCTGCGCTGGGTCCACAAGGCCGCAACTTCTGGCTGGACGGGCTCACGGCACCAAGGATCTCCACACCCCCCAGCGGGGTCCTTAGGGGAAGCAACGCTAGCCGCCCCTCGGCCTTCTGGGCAGTCGAGGATCAAGGCAATCGGTGGGCCAGCCGACCCACGCAGAGGCCCTCCGGCCGGGAGGCGCCAAAATCGAGGCCCCGGCTTCTCCGCCACGCACTAGGCCGCACTCCTCTCACCGCTGCCCAGTCGCGCCCGACAACTCGGGAGCTCCGCCGACTGCACCGGAGGATCCCTGGCACCTTCAGCAATGTTTGCCCCACATGGGCTGTGGAGTTTGGGCTTGGGGGCCAGGATAATCTGCCGGATTGATAGCGGGCCGGCAGGAGCTCTAGCAAGCTGCAACCGCCATCGCCGCTTGCGAAGCCACGCCCCCTTTTTTCAGTTAATTTTAAAACGTTTTTTAATAGCAAATTCCTATAGCTATGAAATATAATATTCTTTATAATGAATCCTATATTGTATATTTATGTAATCCTTTTTTTTAATGTATATTGTTCATGTGTTTTTTTTGTTGTTTTATTTTGTTGCCCTGGTGCTCTCCCGGTGCGCGTACCGGTGAGCGCACCGGAAAGCGCAGTCTTCCGACGCGCCCCGGTGCGCGTACCGGTGAGCGTCCCGTCAGCGCTATTGCCGCGAACGAAAACATCCTCGTGACGTATTGCTTACCCGCGTCCGCGTGATACGCACTACGTAAGCGCACCCGGAAGCACCCGAGCGCATACGATCGCGCTACATAAGCGACCCCGGGCGCACCCCGGGGCGCACCCCGGGGCGCACCCCGGGGCGCGCAGAGTAAGCGCGTTTGGTCATGTGACCTGAAAATAACACTTTTTATTGGTTCAGAACAGTTTTGGTTTCCAAATGATGAAAGCCCAGGTCATGTGACCTGAAATAACACTTTTCATTGGTTCAGGACCGTTTTGTTTTCCAAATGATGAAAGCCCCCACCTTTTTTCCTTATTCTTACTTTGTCCTTTGACTGAGGAAGACCTGTTTGGAGATCTATTAGTACCAATTTGTACTGAAAAATGGCTTCAGTAGCAGCAGCAGCAGGAGCATCTCAGCCACCACCACCACCACCACAAGGACCACCACAACACCACAACACCACAGTGGTGGAGATGAAGAAGAGGAGGAGGAGGAGGAAGAGGAGGAGAGGAGGAGGAGGTTCCTGCCGGAAGATACTACCCCATATAAGCCAAAGGAGCACATTATCTGGGAGTTTTTTTCAATCCCAAAGGACAAAAAGAAAGTAAATGCGCCATTGGTTACTTGTTTAATCTGTGGCACTGTACTTTCCAGGGGGAACCCTAACAAAAAGTACTCTTTTGGCAATAACACCATGATTCGCCACATGCAACGCCGGCACCCTAACAACTATGCTGCGGCAGAGGTTCGAGAAATGACCAGAAACCCTCCCCAATCTTCGCCCAGCACCTCCCAAAGTAAGCAACCCACTCCATCGGGTCCAGAGACAAGGGAGATGGTTCCAAACATACAAACTCAGTTTGGACAATACAAAATCGTTTGTATATTTTGTGGAAAAACAATTACCTATGGTGAGCAAAGCATTAAGCTCATCAACCGTGCTGGTGAGAACCACAAGTGCCCAAAGAAACCTTCATTTCCCCCCGATTTTTTTTGCTCCAGTTGAGCCGTTTACAATTCCCTGTTTTTTGTTTGTCCCCATAAAAATTCCCCAAAAAATATAAAATTGTTCAAAAAACCCCCAAAAAGTACAAAATGTTCCAAAAAACAATAAAAGAATATAAAACAACAAAAAGAATAAAAAAACAGTTCTTTTTAGAACTACCTCCAATTTATAAAAAAATGCTACATTTTTTAAAAACTCTGTCATTCTTTTTTCCCCATGGTACGCTCCCCGGTGCGCTCCCCGGTGCGCGTACTGGGCGCTTCCCCCGCGCAAATCGAAAAAAAACCATTTATTTTTTGCCCCGCGGGGCCTTTTTATGGCCCCCACATCAAACCTAGGGGGTCAGGGGGGGGGTCTACCCTGCCCCCTTTTGGTCATTTCCCCCTTTGCTTTTACCACCTCTTGTGTCTCGATCCTACCGAGACACAAGATGGCAGCCGCTCCAGACTGTTTGGAATGTTGACAGACACCCGAGACACGCGAAGTCGCGTAGCGCGCTGGAGCGCGTCCCCGTGCACGTACCGGGGCGCGCTTATAGATATATATTTTTTTTCGAACCTAAATTACTCAAAATCCACTGGAGCACATATCTTGAGACATAGCAAAGGCACATCCGGCTACCAGTCCCTACAATTTTGCCAAGTTTGGTGGAAATCCATTCAGCCGTTCGAGCTAAAAGTGAGTCCAACCGCCCTATGGAAATTAACATGGGGAAAACACGTTTTGGGACCCCCTTTTATCTCGGCCCCCGCTTGACGAATATCCCCCAAACTTTCAGGGAAGGAGCGGAGCGCCGCGAGCCAAATTTGAGGCAAATTTCAGGCAGATCCCTCAACCGGCGCCAAAGTTATTCCCAATAGAATGTTGCGAATTCCCTACACAAAATAATCCTAACTATAACTACCTACTGGCGACTGCCAGTAGGTAATATATATATATATATATATATATATATATATATATATATATATATATATATATAAATATATATATATATATATATATTACAAAATCCTGAGAAGCTTAGCGCACACGCCTCAATCGCGCATGTAGCCAGAAGACAGGACACGGACCCAAATTCCTTCTTACGTTATTTTATTTGCCCAAAGTCAAAGATGCGTTTCGCAGCTCCCGCCGCTTGTTCACTTGACAATGCAATGGCCAATGGAAGGCATATTTAAAGTGAAAGTGCACATTTCGTATCCCTCACGTGACATCAATCCCAATGGAGATGAAAAACATACTTCTTTATAACATATCGCTGTTGTTTACATTTCATTCTCAAAATTTACAAATTAGTGCAAATACGCAAACGTGCAAATATATAGAAGAGTTTAAAAAAAAATGTCATAATAAATATCGGTAAAATACTCTTTTAGACATTTAAAATCAACACGATATGAAATCAATTCCTTATGCATAAAATACCATATACTAGTACAACGAGGGAAGAAATTCATTAATTACTAAGTAAAAGACTGTTTGTATCCCTGACACCTCATGTACTACAGATTTCATATCCTGACTGTGCAAATATAAGCATAGACAAATAAAGGTAAAATACCATTTTGTCAGACTAAAACCTCGACTGTATGTGCAAATTCGCAAAAGAAGGGGGCGATTGTGGTAAAATACCATTTTAGTATGTTCTTAATTCTCCTGAGATAGTTAAAAAAATATATATATACATGTGATAAAAATAAATGCAGAAAAAAATGATAAAGATAACCCCTAAAGTGCCAGTGTCTGAATCATAAGATTCATTTTGTGATAAAAAAATGATGATGATAAAATACATTTGGTATATATACAGCACATTATCTCATCATAATTCTGTATGTTGCTGTATATTGTATACGGTCATTAAAGGCTTCCTAGCAGCATTATATATATATATATATATATATATATATATATATATATTAAGTTAATTTAATAAGTTTATAACTTCACCACACATGCTTTTGCGTTGTAAAGGCATGCGTGGTAAAGTTATATGCTGGGTATAATATCGCGGAGTGATGGTCCTGCGGACTAATGACTCATGCGTTGCATTTAATGCAGAGTCATGGTATGCGGTATAAATGTTTGCGGAATTACGTCATATATTCGTGCCACTGCAATTCCTATCGCAACTCTTACTTCTGAGAGTTTACTGTTAACTGGACAGCTGAAAAACAAGGAATTAGAGAAGTGTACCCCAAAATCCCCTATTTTAGCTCCACCGGACACCCAATACGCCATTCAACCCCCAAGTAAATGCTTTAAAACCACATCTATTGTGCCATCTAAAGCCCCTCTAGTGATTGGTGGAGAAGGTGGGGGAGGTAAACGCCATAAGAAAATTTCAACTTCAACTCAAAAGCAACCGCTGACCAAAAAAAGCCCACAATAAGATAGTGGCTGACCAGCAGCACACTGAGCATGCTAAATGTGCTTCCCTGTCCGACCTAGTACAATCCTTTTCTGATTCAGTGAAGGATGCATTTAAATTATTTATGGAGCAACTAAAAGGGATCGAGAGGAATATTCTTTCTTGACTGGACCAGCTAGGTAACAACCATATACCTTCAGTATGCCCACCTAAAATAGAGGATAACATAGTTTCAAATCGACCTTGCCCACTGCCCGACCCTACTCTTAGCACCCAAGGCACTTATCAACCTTGTCATACAGTGCCTTCTTGGACTGGGGATGTGATTAGCTCTATTTTAAGCACCATTCCATCAGGGCGTGGCCCCTATTTTCCTCCCCAGTTTCCACTACCTCGACCTGATCTTAGTAATCTCCCTACCACATCACTTAACGTTCTTCAAAATCCAACTCTCACTGACTATGCTAGTATTGATTCCATACGCTCTTTCGCAATTTCAAAAATGGACCATCTAGAGCTGCCGCCAGCAGCCACACCCTATGTAATAATTCTCGCTAACGTCCCCAGTGTCTCTAGCCCTGTGCACGAATCATGGGAATCTTTTAGGAATAAATCTTTAAATTAGTTAAATGTGAAGGTAGGGCTTGGTGGGGCACTCTTTGCAGACCTGAAAATGATTAGGGGAGTTAAATTGGTGGGTATGGGAAGTAAAACCCTAGAGGGCGACTGTGTGGTGCTCTCATTCACCACCCCCAATTTAGTGACACTAATTTTCGTGTGAGCTAGCTTACCATCAATCACTACAAAGCAGATCGCTGTTCTACCACTTGGCTTTTTCCATCAACCCCCGCCCCCTTCCCAAGTTTTCCCCAGGTATTCCGTAGCCACCGTCAAGGCAAATATTAGTGCATCAGCACCCGATTTAGACCCACAATAGGTTTGACTGTCTTTCCACATTAAGCGCTGTGGACTGACTAAAGACTACTGATAAGATAAGTGGGGGAGAATCAGAAAGGATCTGCAACTCTTTCAGGGCATGGGAGGGGGCCAGATACAGACATAGATGAGGCCTCAGAACTCTTAGAGCTTACAGGACCTTCTATCGCTGGGGACTCCATAGCGCTGCAGCCACTATCTGAAGTGGCTAAGGCCCCTGCGGCAGCGCCCATGGTTCTTTATTGGAATGTAGTTGGTCTAAGCCATAAATGCACTATGAGCGAATAGTCTGATTTTATGTCTAAGTTCCACATTCTTTGCTTACTGTAAACCTGGGCAGTTGATTCAATCCATCTTAATGGTTTTAAAACATTTCCTAGTCCAGCGATCTAGTCCAATCATGAGCGACCTAAAGGGGGCTTGTGTATCTACGTATCAAATATGCTGGCGCCCATAAACATTACAGAGATTGCCACAAGAGTGTTCTACCAAATTATTTCCCTTCAAATTTCTGAATATTCAACTTTGGCCATTATTAACTGTTACAATAATGCTTCCACATCGGAAATCATCAAAGTTCTCCATCAATTAGATCATGATCTGGAGAAGGCTTTCCACAATAACTGTAGGGATCTTTTTTATTTATTTGCCGGAGATTTTAACATACGTCTATGACTACAGTCATCTAACAAGGTATGTGGTGTGACATCTCCTGATAACTGTGATTTCTCCTATTTCCTTCACTAGGGGTATGGGGATATTTTGAATGATTTACTATTTAAACAAACTTGTGGTTTTGTAATGAACTCACCTATAAAGGCAGGGGTGAGAATAGCATGATAGATTTTTTATTGTTTCCCCAAGCACTAATCAGCACTGGTTTCAGAGTTTTTTATTCATGACATAGCGATTATTGATCATTTCCCCCAAACTGTTGCACTGAATCTCGACCTTAGGCCCCCATTAGGATGGTGGGCGGAATTTGCCCACCCGCCATCCCCGTGGAAAACAGGACCACCTGCGACCTGAGCAGCGGTCCCGCCATGCCCATTATGATGCGCCCGCCACACTGGCGGGCGCATCATGCATTTATAACATTGCGGCGGGCGGTGTTTACACCAGCACCCGCCGCAATGTTATCAATGCATGGTATGCATTTGCATACACAAAGCGGCAGGCACCGCGCGGTGCCTGCCGCATTGTGTATGCAAATGCAGGGGAGTACCACAGGTACCCCCCATTTGCACCCCCTCCCTCGCCTTCACCATGAGGGCCTGCAATGGGCCCCCAAAGTGAAGACCGCATGCATTTCCGTGGCGGCATTGCCGCCACGGAAAGGCATCACAAAGAGCCCATTTTAATATGGCCGGCGGTGTCTAATAGACACCACCACCATATGAACCCCTTTCCGCCCCTGCCGCAAGGCGACCAGGGCGGAAAAGCGGTGGACGGTTTTCCGTCCACCGCGGTCCCCCCGCCATAGTAATATGGCGGAGAAAATGGGTGGCGGGCAGCTAAGGATGTCGGGCGGATCGCCACTGCCCGCATCCTAATGGGCCCCCAAGTGTACAGAGGGGTGATGCTCAAAAAGCTACCGCCTTAGAGGAAATTGATATTTCCCGTCATAATGGGTATGCGCTAAGATGGTCCCTGGTGGGTCCATCTAATTTCTTGGCAAAACTAATTCATAAAGAAAGGAAGGCTTTTGAACCATGTCTAGATGAAACTACGGAGGCACACATATTTATTTTAGCGTTCAGTCGCATAAAAAAAGGGCATTGGTGAGGGGCTCCTCGTGAACCAGAAAAAAGCGAAGGTGGGCCATTGTGGCTGGTTTGATTCAGTTTGCATGAAAACCCACAGAAATTTAAAACTAGCTTTAGCTAAACAACCGGAATCTGTTAATGAGGTCCGGGAATGTAAACTAGCATATAAACTAGCCATTAGACAACAGAAAATAACCTTGAAGGAGGAAACGTGGAACAGACTACTCGAAGCTAGTCTGACCAATGACAACATTACGTTTCGGCGTGTCATTAATTCTCCTTCTTATAATTCCCCAGACTACCCTCGAGCTGAGATAGCTATTACAGAGACGGCAGGCCATTAATCTGGACCTACTTATTGGTAAATATGTACATATAAAAGGAGGCTATCTGTTTGTAGTTTTTGTAGATTTATCCTCGGCATTTGATTCTGTGGCTCATGATAAGTTATGGTCAATCATGGCTAACATGGGCGTGGACTGCATAATTGTGAATTTTCTTAGAGATCTGTACGCCCAAGGTCGAGGTAGAGTTCGCTATGGCCTTAATGGGAATTGTACTGGAGAATTTAAAATAGGAAGAGGGGTCCGCCAAGGATGTGTACTGGCCTCCTTCCTGTTTAACCTCTACCTCAACAGCGTAGAAGAGACGCTGGCAAGCAAGTGTGTGAACCTACCAAGAAAATACATTAGCCAGGAAAACTGGATGAACAGCAGTATATAAGAAGTCAATTAGTTATATTATACAGTCAAGCTCTCACATGGAGAGAGTCTTTCTGCAAAAGAAGACAGACTTTAAAAATGTTGAAACTAATAAAATTTCAAGTTCTTCCTTGAGGGATTGCATAACCATAAATGCAGGACGACATTGTCGCAAACCAAGTGATCTGAGCACCAGGAGAATCCACATTTTCCTCTGAACTAGATAACATTTACAAAAAAATAAAACATGCATGGTGGATTGAACTGACAACTCATTACATGGGCATCTAGTCAACTGTCTGGACCAATCATTTCTGACTGGGAAACTAAGTGACCTGTGAATGATGCCCATCCTAAAACGTGTAAGCAAGAATCTTTCATAGTCAGAGATAACAAGATTTAAATAGCGCTGCATCTTGAAGGCAGTCAAGGTGTATTGGTGGGCGAGCACTGTAATTTTGGTAATCTCTAGGTTAAATCTAATCTTTTCGACATGATGCAGACAGCTATTTTTAAAATCTTTCCGATTTACGTTAGTCATGGTGATGGGGTTATCAAAATAATCCTGATGACCTAGTTTGCACAAGAATTCTCTGACGTATTTAAGCCATCCTATATGAGATGCCCCAACTAGCCCACAACAGTCACTAATCATTTGGCGGTTTAAAGTAGCCTCCTCAGAAGTCCAGACACGATACCAGAGGAGAATTGGTTGGATACTAATAACAACCGCTATATGAGGCATGACTAATTCCATGTGACTGTTAAAAGTAGAAACACTCTCCGGGACAGCCAACAAAAATCAAAAAAATCTATTTTCAGCAGTCTGAATAGCAGTCACGTCTGCATAACCCCAGATACTCCCTCCATAGGTCGCAATAGCAACACATTTGGCTTTATAGATTTGGAGTAGTTCTGGGGGGGGGGGGCAGGCGTTTAACCAGTTTCCTACTAAAAGTGATCTGAGCTGCCAATGCCTTTGAGAATACCGGTCTCCTTAGCTTGACAGCCTGGGTCCAGGTGCGATCGAATAGGACCCCCCAGATAGGAGAAAGTGTTGGAACATTCTAGACGGTTCTTCTCTAAAAAGAACTTGTGGCTGTTCTTGCTTCCTGTACCACATTTTAAAATAAATGTTTTAGAGGTGTTGACTGTGAGGCCCAAGTTAGACATAAAATTACCAAAGCTAGATATTACTTTCTGTAGGCTGATCAGAGTACAAGCCATAAGGACGGCATCATCTGCGTACATAATCGCAGGAAGTGAGCGCTTCCCCACCAATGGTAGGTCCTGGCACTCATGTGTCAAAACCGTTCCTAGGTTGGTAATGTACAGAGTAAATAGGAAAGGTGCCAGGACACAACCTTGTCTCACTCCTCTTCCAATGGTGAAGAAATCGGTGCACTCGCCCCCTGTCCCAAAACGGACCCTGGCCTTGGTCCTGATGTAGAATTGTCTCATAAAGGAAATTAGAGAGATGTCCACTCCCATGCTCTCCATAATCAGCCAAAGTTTGTCGTGGATAACGCAGTCGAAGGCCGCGGTTAAATCCACGAATGCCAGATAAAGGTTGCCCCTTTTGGCCTTAATATATTTGCCTATTATTATGTCTAAGTTTAGGCATTGTTCTATAGTACCAAGGCCCTTACGAAAACCGTATTGTATATGACTAATGATTGAGTGATCGTCTGCCCAGTCCTGCAGTCTAGTTGAAAGGACTCTCCCAATTATTTTGACCGTTGAGTCTAATAACGAGATCGGCCTTTACCAGGCAGGGTTGTGCCTGTCCCCTGTTTTTAAAAATAGGGACCAAAATCGATTCACTACAGGTTGGGAACAATCCAAGCAAAGTGCACGTGTTAATTACTTGTGTTAGTATGGGTCCCCAAAAAGCAATGCTATGTTTAAATAGGCCCAAAGGTATACCGTCTGGCCTAGGGGCCTTCCCACCCATATTCAATGTGATCACCTACTTTATTTCACTAAAATCGAATTGAAGATGCGAGTGATGATTTATAATCTGGGGTTATTCCCTATCCTCCTCCAATTCGCGAGTAATTGTTCTGGGCAAGGTTTGTTATGGAGCTTTGAAGAATGCTCGACCCATTCACCCCTTGTTATTGCTATCTCTATTGTTGCCCTCTCAGGGTCTACCAAAAAGGGGGAAATAACCGCGTTCCAGAATGCTGAGGAATCTCTCAGTTCTGACGCCGCATGCAAGGAGTTCCATGCTTCATCTTTTTTTTTTTTAAATCCTTGATTTTAGTTCACAACTATACTCCCTTCTGGCTTCTTTTTTTTCTTGCTGGTTTTTAACAGCTCTGTGGAGGGAAAGTTTAAGATTGGTGTGGGCTTTAGAACAACTGGAATCAACCCATCCCATCTTTTGAGGGAGGCTCTTACTTGATTTTACATAAAGAGCATTACTAATGAACTCTGCAATTTCAGGAAAACCCACCACAATGTCTTTCTGGGTGTTCCCATCTCCTAAGCACTTATTGATAGGATCGGTACAGTTTGTCATAACCTTACTCATAAATAAATCTGGGTCAAGTTTCATCCGGCGCAAAGCATAACAATTTTGTCTGACCAGAGTAATATCAGAAACTGGTCCTCGGAAGCTTGTTTCCGGTCCAGGGAAGACATGGCTTGGCAGTTCGGGCTGGACTGTTCCCATGAGGCACAGGGTCAGACTGATTTGCATATAGCCATGTCTGAACTGGGGTGGCAGAGTGTGCTAAAGAACGGTGATGGGTTAAACCCAGATCGTTTGACTGGGTGTGAGTGTTTGATTGATTCAGATGCTCTGTCCATCACCACCCCTTTTTGTACAGAGTAATATCATCAGCGGGATGGGTAGAAAGGACCTTCCTATTAACCAACTTGCGATCAACCTTAACTCTAATACTCAGGGCAAAGTGATCACTAAGGGAAACATCTTGAATATGAAAATTCACAATTCTGGAGGCGTCTAGATGAAATTAAAATAAAATCAATTATAGAAAACATCCCTTGACCATTGAAAGTCGATTTAAAAGGGATCGGCGGGCTACATAGGTTATTTGCAAATCTCGTTTATGAAATCACCAGAGATAGAATGATTAAAGTGGGGAAAACTTGGGTCTTTATCATACTCGGATCCACAAACCCCGTTGTCCACTTGTTCACATAGAGCGATGTTAAAATTTCCACCCCAGATGATGAGTAGGTCCTTTCATGTAGCTGCCTGTTGCTTGTTGATGTGGGAGATTATTGCTCTCAATACTCCTACTAGGTCCTCATGTGGTGCATTATTATAAAATGTACTATTACAATTACAATGCCTGTTGATTTATCCATATCAGCCACTATTATTTGGAAATAATGATTATTAACCAATACTGCGGTATTCTAAAAGTTTAGACGATTTGAAACATAAATGCACTGCACCCCCATTGCTCTCCCATGAGATGGTGCAACCACAGGCGTATGAAAAGTTTTGAAACCATTAATATAAATAGGGTCTTCCGTCCAGGTCTCTTGTAGGCAAAATACGTCAAAACCATTTACAAACTCTGTCCACATGGGTTCACAATCTTCGTCTGTAGGCCTGCAATGTTCCAAAACAAGAAATGGCAGATGTTATCCTTCTTATTTCCATTGGCACCCCGGGGACTATTCCCAAGGGAAGAGACCATAGAGATCACAGGAGGAGTAACTAGGCTATCAACTAGGCTATGGGCAGGAGAAGCAGCGGGAGTCAATGTGTTACCCGTGATCTTGTTTCCTACACTCTCTGTGGGAGGATAATTACGGTTCCCCTGATAACCTGATAGATTAGAGTCTAATGCTAGTGGAACACTCTCACATTAGTATGGCCCATCTCCTTAGCTCCTGGGGGTAATGTACCTGCATTTATAAAAGCCCTCCCACTTGACACATCCACACTTGGGGAAGCTATGGGGAGTCAATCCACCTGATCTAAGTGAGAAAAAAGGTCAAAACGATTTTGGACTTGAACACTGTACAAAGGTAGGGAATTCATTGGGTATGCCTCGTTAAGGAAATTCAAACAATTATAATGGAGCAGTTGATAGAAAAACCCCAGAGGGATCACATTAATATCTTGATTCGAGATGGAGTGAGTACCTACCCTGATCAAGATATTTTGTACCAGCTGTGGGTACTTAAAAGTCAAAATCACACAATCCCCCGGCAAAAACTTCTGCCCTTCCCCTAGCCCGCTCACTCTTTTGACCATTTAAAGTTTAAAGAGTGGCTATGTAAAGAGCCAATTTTTGAGCCCAACCAAAATAATGATTTGTTCCTAAGTGTATCCCAGGATTTTACTGTCCCAGCAGATAATCCGTGGACATTAGCTAAAATGACCTTGTACGGGGTCACAGCTGGAGGTAGGTCCAGTACTATCATGGGCGGATCAGTTACATGATTGTACAGGGGGGCTAATGCAGAGGGGTTGGAGGGATTAGGGGTTCCTGAATAGGTTAAAGGTTGATGGCCTGTCTTGGAACCAATGGTTCTTTCATCCGGGGAAAGTTGGAAATCCTTAATTAAAGTAGTTGGGGTGGGCTTGGGAAACCACATAAAGAATCTGCTGATGGTATCAATGGGTTAATTGACAGATTTGTATGATTTTTTCCCCGGTTTCACCCCAAAACAGTCGGCTGGTTACTGGAGTAGATGCCCTATTCTGAATCTGGTTATTAGAGGTATCATCAGTATAAGCTTCCCTGCAATATGGTGCATTATTCACTACAAGATTAGAGGGCTGTCGAATTTCGGGGCGTTTCATGAGTAGCTCTTCTAAAGCACTCACTCTACTAGATAAATTAGTTACGGTTTCTCTCAAATAGGAATCTATTGTATCAAGTTTACTGTTTAATATCGCCAAATCACTGGTGGGATAAAATTTGGGGCCATTAGTGGCATTTCCCCTTGCAGCCTTGTTTCGAAACCGGCAGTGGCTTGTCCTTTTTTGCCATTTTTTTCCGCACTATGTGTGGCATGGGTCTGTTCTCATTTTCTGCGACCTCTAAATGGCTGGGGAGAGTATTAGTAGTATTTTTCAATCGTTTATTCGGGGGCTGAGAATCTCTATCCAAATCGCCTATGGAGATATGTTCAGAGAGGTTCAGGGTGCTGCCATTAATATTTGCGCCACTCCTCGGAGACTTGATAATGGCCAATGTAAGGGCAGGAGTTCCAAGGACCTAATGTAAGATCTGAGTCCTGACCAGATCTTTTGGTGTTCATAGCCTCCTCCACCGAAGTGATCTATTGCTCTATCGCCCCCATTGCCCCAGTTAGATTGTTTAAAAGGGACTGACGGGATACCCCCTCCCTCTTTATAGGAATTCTTCAGCCCGCTCAGAGTTTTCTTTTCCCCATTTTGGATGATACACCACAAGATAACTTCAAAGTTAATGGAAAAAAAATCAGTGGAAAAAGACTGGGCAACGTCTCAGGCTCACCAAAATCTTACACTGGCACTGTCAGCGATTAGGTCACTAGAGTCCTCTCAATGATTGTCCTCATGCCTTCGACAGCACGGTAAAGGGCCGTAGCCGGGCTCATCCTTATACAGCCTATGACAGGCTAAGATGGGACCATCTTGGCCCGGTCATCTCCCGGTCCGAGCCCGGGAATGCCCCGCGCGCGTCCTGCACTGCGCGACCTACTCTGGTGCTTAATAGATGCCACCCACCATCAGGTACTACCAACAAAGTGCTGCGTGCTTCCTTCCTCGACGCAGCAGGGCTCCTGTCAGTTTCACAATGTCCTCACGTTGCAGAAAGGTCTCCCCTGTCATTAACACTGTCTTAATCAGAAATTGTTGTCCACCATACATCATTTGTATTAAACAGTGTTGGTGTTCAATTTCAACGTTAATTCATTTCAATTCCCCAAAAATTATTGAAGCTCATGATCTGTGTTGAGACCAATTTGAAGGCTCTGCCAGGAGGTTTTACCTTTGGTTTAAGGCAGTAGTGATCGTAGAAAGGTGGGTGGTGGGGTAGTGGTGACAGTTTTTTTAAAAACCCGGACAGCCACACAAGGTGCTTTAATCGGTCTGGATTCGGGTACAAATTATTCAAAATTGTGCTGCTGTGGAATCTGTTATGAATTCAAGCGCACTTTATAATTGTGGTTAAAAAGGTCGACATGTTTCAGCCTTAAGTGCCAAAAGGCCAGTAGGCTTTCTTCAGGACTAGGGGGTGGTAATGTGACTAATAGTGAAAAGAATAGGTAAATTTAGAACCTGATTCTTCTGGCAGTAGAAGGTCGCATTGTACCTGCAAAGTGAAAACAAACATACACACAACAGATAGGGTAGATAGGGATAGGGAAAGACACAAATTATGTACAATTGTACAAGCTCAAAATCAAGTGATTTTGAAAAGTAACTAAAAAATGGCAATACTTAGCGCAGAATCACGGTCATATCAGGCGTCAACTCTTCCATACTCATGCTTCAGTGGAGTAGGTGATTTTGCAAATACTGTAGTGCTGTGCCCTTAGTTCTAGTGCTTCCAGTGTCATTCCAATATTCAGGTGAGTAGTTATCATTGAAAACCTTATAATCGTTTTTTATCAAGTGGCATGCTTGTAGTGAGACACACATTGCTTGCTGTGTATATTATTATCTTGTATCATTCGATATTAATAGCTCTATTTAGTGAGCTCACACAGTGCTCGTTAATATATGTATGCCAATATGCCCATTTGATGTTGTTTCAGAATGTGGTGTTATCGTGGTAACATTCTGCGTGAGGAATCGATTATCTATCTCCTTTTTAATTAGTGCTATTGCCCATGTGATAAGTAATTTATCTTATGTAAAGATTGGGTTTTTGTAATACTGTTGTTATTATGGTGTCGCTTGTTGGGAAATGTGCTAAAATTACTAGCCCTTTAAAATTACACCTCGTTGTCTTCCTTTGTTCGTGGCAAGAGCGGAACTGAAGCCGTTCTGCTCGATGTGTGTTGGTGACATTTAAGTCAAAGGTAGCAGTGTTTTGGCCGGTGTGAATTTTGATGACAAATAATCCCCATGCGCGGCGTGAGCCATGTGCATGGTGCCGGTCGCGTGCCGTTTCATTGCGGCGGTTATCGGTAAATTCATACCTCTACAAACAGAGTAATTTGCCTCTTCGGGGGTCGCGGCGTTTAGGATGGAGGTTTCACTAAAAAGAGGCAGAGATTAGGCGTTAGGAAGATTAAAAATATTTGCGGTTTCGTGGTGAATTGTCATGAGTACCCCGCCATACCTGGTTCCTTCTCATTCTTGCCTGCATACTTGTGATGACTCTGCCCAGCAACGCCCGGAATACGTCGGGGGCGGTTGTTGGGAGGTTCATATTCCCAAGAAATGGAAATAGAAGAGGTATTTAGTCTCGGTTTGAAATACTGACATGCCGATTTATGAGGGGTTAGTGTAATTTCCAACAAAGCTAATTAAACACTCTATGGCATATTTAACTTCTGAGTTATGTTAATACAGGCGCATAGTTTTGATTTGACTTAATGAAAGGCTGCTCGTTTCACGAGTGGGTCTTTGTTTCCAAACAAATGTAAAGTTATTTATGATTTGTTTCGAGGTTATGGTTGACAAAAAAATATATAGGAATCGCTTATTGATAAAAGCGTTTTTTTCAAAAGGTGTGATTGATCGTGGGAAACTTATATTGCTTTATGCTTCATATTACGAAAGTGTAGGTTTCAGTTTAGATAGGGAGGCTTGTTGTGACCTCGAGATGGTGTTTAAAAATTACTCTAGGGTTTTTATGGGGCAAAATAGCACTTATACAGTTCTGGGATGGTTAAGGCACTGAATAGTACAGTATTTGGATTGAGCTGGGGAGAACAGTGAGCAGACGCCGCCGCACCAACAGTCCTCTCGGTAGGTATTAGTTATGTCATCTGTTAAGGGATAGCCACGGAATGGAGTCGTTCAGGCCTTTTGTGTCCGTTTGGAGCCTGTGCACCCAACGTTGCTCCTTTTCGAACAGGATTTTTGTAGCATTGCTGTCTATTGTATCAAGTGTCTCAAGGATCACCCATTGTAGGTCATTAGCAGTATGGCCTGATTCTATGTAGTGTGTAGACATTTTGGTGGTCATCCTCTTGCAGTTCACGTTACTTCGATGTTCTCCAAGTCGTTGTTTTGCCTTCCGACACGTCATGCCAATATATCTCATCTGGCAAGGGCATGTGATCATGTAAATGACGTGGCTCATGTTGCAATTGGTGTGTCGTCGTAATTCCCACTTGAAATTTGGGAGTAACTGTAATGCCTTCGTCGGTTTTGTTGTGTCACAAGCTACACATGTGCCGCACGGATAGTGTCCTGTCACAGGTGGATTGTCCCACAACCTTAACTGTTCTTTCTTTTTCTTAGGAGGTGGTCTTGTGTGTACCAAAAGGTCCTTTAGATTGCGGCTTCTTCTATTCGCGAACCTTGGTTTTGGCCAGTTTAAGGTGTTGGATGTTACGATTTCCATATTTCCATATTTTCCATATTGCCATACATATATTAACAAGCACTGTGTGAGCTCACTAAATAGAGCTATTAATATCGAATGATACAAGATAATAATATACACAGCAAGCAATGTGTGTCTCACTACAAGCATGCCACTTGATAAAAAACGATTATAAGGTTTTCAATGATAACTACTCACCTGAACACTGGAAGCACTAGAACTAAGGGCACAGCACTACAGTATTTGCAAAATCACCTACTCCACTGAAGCATGAGTATGGAAGAGTTGACGCCTGATATGACCGTGATTCTGCGCTTAGTATTGCCATTTTTTAGTTACTTTTCAAAATCACTTGATTTTGAGCTTGTACAATTGTACATAATTTGTGTCTTTCCCTATCCCTATCTACCCTATCTGTTGTGTGTATGTTTGTTTTCACTTTGCAGGTACAATGCGACCTTCTACTGCCAGAAGAATCAGGTTCTAAATTTACCTATTCTTTTCACTATTACTCACATTACCACCCCCTGGTCCTGAAGAAAGCCTACTGACCTTTTGGCACTTAAGGCTGAAACATGTCGACCTTTTTAACTACAATTATAAAGTGCGCTTTAATTCATAACAGATTCCACAGCAGCACAATTTTGAATAATTTGTACCCGAATCCAGACCGATTAAAGCACCTTATCTGGCTGTCCGGGTTTTTTAAAAAACTGTCACCACTACCCCACCACCCACCTTTCCACGATCACTACTGCCTTAAACCAAAGGTAAAACCTCCTGGCGGAGGGTGCACACAAAGAATTGACCCAAGGATTACGCACACACGTGTAAAACAAGAGCGGGGACACATCATATACCGCTACGAGTACCCAAGAACTTTAAAACACATGTATGAGGGTCTTTTTATTGGGAGACACCCCGTTACGTACCTGCAGACCTTGGTTTACGCAGGACTAGTGATCCTTTCCCCCACTTGATTAGAAGTATCCAAACAGAAACTGAAAGGATCCTGACTCTCTCTCCTCAAATTGATCATACGAGACCAATTTGAACACATTTTAAGCGTGAAATGCACATCACCTCTTTTCTTGTAAGGGTTAGTTCTCTATTTCCCCCTCTTGGGTCTCTTATTACATGCTCAATGCCACAAAATCCAAATGCTCTGTGTTTATCCAGTTTGTCACATGTCATGATATGTGCGGCTATGGGGTATCTTTCATAATTGTGTATTATCGCTCTCATATGTTCGCTGACCATATACCCCGAATATCTCCACTCTCTTGCCCTTGCCAAAAAAAGAAGCTATGGCATCTGATGATGAAATTGATCATTAGAACTCAATTGTACTAGTGTGACAGAGCTTATTGCCATTGGAAGAACACACTGTGTAGCCAATCTACACTTACAGTGGTCCATGATTTTGAGCAATTTTGGTCTCAGCAGGGTTTTATGATATCTGCTAGCACCCCAATTAATAGGGTCCCACACTTTTTGGATCTATTCAATGCATCAAATGTGCCAAAGAATATTGCTGTTGTAAAATGTGCTGCACATAAGAGAGGAGATTACATGGTTTTATTATGCAATAACTTGCAGATGAAGCTTAAAAATGCAGTGCTCTTATGTCTAGCCATCAAAAAAGAAATCTAAAACAAACATTGAAAATGTTAATAATTGCCAGCAGATGAATGTGGGGAGGAGGGCACCAGTGAATAAGCATCACATGGGTAAATCAGAAAGTTCCTTCACAAGGATTCATGTGGTTTTCTAAAAGCCACAACCCAACCATGGTCTTAAATATATATTAGTGATCATTTGTTTGTTTTCAAATTGGATTGAGGCATATCCAACTAGAGGAAGCAAATCTTTGACTGTAGCCAACTGAGGGACTTAATCTCATTTTTTGGTTTACCATTTTCTTCAGAATCGGATAAGGGAACTCATTTAAAAAGAAGATAATGAGGGTCCTTTCCTTAGCATTGGAGATCGAGCAAAAGTTAATTGTAATTTTCCCTAAAGCATCAGGAGTAGTAGAAAGGTATGATGAAAGCAAAATCGGTTGATTTGTGTTCTTCAATGAAAATGAAATGGCCAAATTATCTTCTATTAGTTTTACTCAGCATGAGATAAACTCCAAATAGAGCACAACATTATCACTGCATTAACTATTAATGGAGAGAACCATGAGGATTCCTCGTATGCCAAAAACTGCACTTAAGAATATTACTGATCTTTTGGTTTTGCATTACTGCAAAAATGTGGCTGATATGATACTCTACATGCGTCACTTTGCAAAGCTTGTTACACCTTCAGCAAGCAATGAACCCTAGCACTTAGTGATTTGGTCACAGTGAAGAAGAACATTTTAGAAGTTCTGTCTTGAGCCAGGTGGAATGAGCCTTCAAAAGTCATATTGGTGACGAACACTGTTGAGAAGTGTGGAGTTTGGCCGTATTGGACCCACACATCTCTCACGAAAAAAGTGTGGACTGCAGATGAAGATGCAGTGATACAATCTGCTGATTCACAGAGTCGAGCTCGAGTACGCTATATGGATTCAAAAGGGTGAAGAGCAAAGAGAATAGAGAGTTCAACGAGAACAGCAAGAAAATTCAAATCAAACTTTTTAAAAATCTAATTCTAAAAACTCCAAGATTACAACCTACATGCACTCTGAGCTAGATTTATCAATGGTGATTCAAACCCAACATAGTTGAGGATGCGTTTTTATGACTACCTAGTTGAATAGTTACCTGCACTCATAGCTTTGAAGAAAAATTTCTGTATGCCTCTGTTTATTGGAATTCTAACAGACTGTGAACAAAATATTTGCTTGCATCCTTTCAAGATTTGTGTCCATCGATTGCTTGAAGGGTTACTTTTGTTAATGCTGGCACAATGTTAAATCTAACATTTTTGGAGGATATTTACATTTGTGCATTTTGTTTTATAGACTTAGTATATTGAGAAACTGTATTTTAGAACAGAAAGAAAATGCCTTTATGTAAACAAAGATTTAGATTTTACGATTCTTAATGTAATGTGCACATGTAAGGCCTGGTATGAATTATTACCATTCTTACATGTACACAATCTTTTCCTAAAGTTGCCTTACACATTTGTGTTTGTGACACTTGGAGTAGTTTTGTGGAAACATCAACCTTGCTGACACAGAACATTTCGTGAGAACACTATCAAGCTGCCTAGCCATAAGGTGCAGGACTCCTCACATGCATGATACCAAATGTGTTTATTTTTACATTCACATGGTATCTGGAGAGCACAAACAATGGTAGCCTGATCACAATCTTTGTCCAAGGCAAGGATGCCATTTTCTATATATAGGCTTTTGATTCCTAGCACAATCAGAGGAGAGTCTTCTGCTGAATTTGAGAGGTCCCAGCATGCTGATGCTTTCGCCTAGCAGCTGACTGACATCTCCGTGAGGGGTGTCCAGTTCGTGACCAAGATGGGGTCCTACACTCTTACTCACCAGGTAAAAGGGTTAAATCATCCAGAGGGGGGTTTCTTGGCAGACCACACATTCACACCCTAGACACGTAGGTTAGGGTTAGCATTGTTTGAGTACGCTAAATTGTTATAATACGTTATATGTAAGCATATATAAACTATCTCAACAAGATGGTGGAACTCTTTTTATTTTTTACTGTTTTGATCCTCATTATAACTTTTGTCTGCTTCTGTCTATTAATCATCGCTGCCCATATTTTCTAAGCAGGAATCCCCATGTTTCAATAAATATTGAAAACAACCTATTGTGTTTTATTTGTATACTTCTCGGAGCAAAAGAGAGCACTAGTGACTGAGAGAAAATTTTGAAGTCTATCACCATGGTTCCTGAGGGAACAGAGTTGTCATGTTTAGTGGTTGCCAGAACTGTTCTCTCCTTGTTGAAGTTTAGGAGGGCTAATAGTGGCACTGCAAGCTAGATGGCCCAAGGGACAATATATCCTACAGGGATGCTTGGAATCAGTCTGGAACCATCCTAAGTTTATATTATCCTCAAATGCACAGTTCCTACTCGTTAATGGAAACTACAGGATATGCGTATGTTGTACTGATCAATTGATTAGTTTTAGTGTGCTTCCTCAGAGATCCCTATACATCTTTTCATTCGAAAAAACAAATATTTCGTTTGGTGGTGTGTTATTAGTTATAATCGGTTTTACCTGGAAACACTATTGACATTGATTAGCTAATAATTTTTTTACTTCTATAATGATTGAAATATTGAATAAACCTATAAAGCTTAACTTTGAACTCTGTCTTGTGTAAGTTTATTTGATTTGGATTGGACGTAGTCTCTTGAAGACTCAGCCTTGATCCTACATACTGACCCTCTTAATTATTTTAATTAGAGCATTGTGACACTAACTTGTCAAACCTGCCCTTCGGACATTGCAATAGTCAAGGAAAGCTTTATTCGGCTGCTATATAAAACAGTCATAAAAGCACAAAACTTAAAATACACATCATATTATTTACAAGTAAAATCAAAGTACACATCATTTTTACAATGATATACCATAATAACAATACTTTTCCTAATGTAAAATGCAGCTTTTAAGAACTGGGCTGCCCTCCATGCTACATGCTCATTCTCTAACAATTGAAGCAGGGGCTTTGCTTCACGGCACTACCTAAGCCCAAGTTTTCTTAAAAAGGGTATAATCCAGACTTTCCTATGATCATGATAAAATTTACAGAATAGGACTAAGTGCATGGTGGATTGGGCAGAGATGTTATCACAAGGGCACAGTGAAAGGGTACAAGAATGTCATCAGCCTATGGACAACACCCAATGTTAACCAAGTAAGGAAAAATCTATCAAAAGTTCCAGGTACAAAAGATAAATTGGGCTCCATTCCTAGGGTAGTACGTATCAGTTGATGACCTCTCACGGATTGTTTGGATACAGATTCTCTGTGTAG
This sequence comes from Lissotriton vulgaris, assembly GCF_964263255.1. Taxonomy (NCBI): domain Eukaryota; kingdom Metazoa; phylum Chordata; class Amphibia; order Caudata; family Salamandridae; genus Lissotriton; species Lissotriton vulgaris. The sequence continues at coordinate 284,936,809 of NC_141700.1, forward strand.
TCTTTTGGCCTCTAAGAACTGAATACCCTCATTCTTTAACATCTTTCTTGAAATAACCATCATTGATGATGGGGTGGTAAAATATTTGGGGTGTTCCAGTTCACTCATAAAGTCAAGTACAAATTTAATCCAGGGCCCCTTCCAGCTTTAGAATATCTTTTAGGATCTCTCTGTTCAGCGACGTCTGATCCTTACACCAGACTCTATGCCACAAGAGGACTGGCTCTAATTTTACCAAATCTCCTATATGGCGGAGGGCCAACTCCTCGTGGCAGATAAACGTGGTGGTACTAGGAGGGACAGAGAGAATATACCTTATAAATGCATTTTCTATCTTTTGCAAATAATTAATATCGGCAAAGCCCCACACCCGGGCTCCATAGGTTGCCATGGAGATGTTCTTGGCTTTATATATATGTAACAGCTCTGAAGGCGGTTTTCTACCTAACTTCTTTGCGAAGTTTGATAGGGCCGCTGTTGAACTAGCAAAAGATGTTTTTTTATCCAAAATGGCAGGGGCCCAAGTATCTTGTTGGTTAAAAAATACACCTAGGTGGGGGCGTGGCTAGCAGCCAAGCATGGCGGCCGCATAGTGTGAGAGCTCCCGAGGGCACTGCAGCCTTTCAACAAATCCGTCACATCTATCCGCCACCAAGCGCGCCTGAAGCGGCGGCGTTCGAGTCCGGGACCCAAGCGGTGTCACCGGTCCAAGTTTCGAGGAAATCGATACACCGGAGTCTGAGCTACATCGTGTGGCGAGTTGGGGCCTACAACCAGGGGTGAAGCACCGACCTTGCGTGGAATCCGGACCCCAGCGGAAGTGCAGCGGAGCCGGCCGGAGACAGTGATCGCACCCCGGTGCCTGACGGAAGATTCAGAACAAGCCTACAACTCCTGGCGGCGTCCTCCGGTGGCAAACGGGCTGCCGCGAACACCAAGCAGGACCTGAACGGTGCAGAGGTCAGTGCAACCCCAGCCTGGGCCGCGCGGAACGGGGACAACACCCTGCAACAACCCCCCCCCCGCGAGAACCTAACTGGCGCCGCAACATTGCGGGGGGCAATATCAGTCACCGCATGGGAGCGGGGAAGCAGTGGGCCCGCACAACAAGCCAGAACAGAAGCCAGTTCGACGGTGCCCCAGGGGGACGACGCACCGCCGGACATAAACGCGGGAGCACAGGGGGACCCCCCAGGCCCGCCACCAGCAGCGTCGACATAACAGCAGTGACCCAACACGCGGCGGCCGGTCCAGTGCACGAGAGACGGTGCAGGGCAGAAGAGCGAGGGGGGGGATCGCAGTGACAGCTCCATCCCGGAGAGAGGCTACCGGGGGCAACGACACGAAACGCATCAGCGGCTCCTAGACTCCCACGCTAACGACCAGTGAGACCTAATACTATCTGGCTGATACCGCCTATCAGAGACTTCAATCGGCTCACAGGCCACGGTCACCTGGGACATATCTCTGGCACTCACAGGCCCCAGCACCATGGCGGGAAAAGGCCTCAGGAGCGGATCCACGCAAGCCAAACTGGATAAATTCGCCTATGGACACCAGGGACAACAGCACACTACAGGGCGACCCTCCACAGGCCATGCCCAGGAAGCAGAAAAGACGACGAAAATAACGCTAGAGGACATCATGAAAACACTCTCAGAAGTGAAAACCACAGTGGGCGCCATCTCCTCAGAAGTATCTCTGCTGCGAGCGGACTTTCACAAAATGGCGGAGGGTGTCGCAGGTGGAAGTGGTCACGAAATCACTCGTGGAAGACACCTCAGAGCTCCAATTGGCCATGGAAAGGATGCAAAAAGTCACCAAACTCCTGCACGACAAGCTGGACGACCAGGAAGGGCGTTCACGCCGTAACAACGTACGTATCCTTGGACTTCCAGAGACGGAGGGGAAGGGGGCCATGGACCTCTATGTAGAAGACCTCATCAAGAACAAGCTCCAGCCCAAAGGCCTGTCGCACTTCTTTTCAGTGGAGAGAGCGCACAGAGTCCCGGGGGGCCCACCCAAGACGGGGGCGGCTCCAAGACCGGTGCTAGCCCGGCTCTTCAACTTCAGGGACAGGGACGCAATATTGCAGGCGGCGAGGACTTCACCACCAGTACGGATTCAAAATGCAACCTTAGCGTTCTTCCCAGACTACACGGCAGAGGTGGCCAGGCGACGTAAGTCCTTCACGGAGGTTAAGAAAGCACTGCGCGACAGAGAACTGCCGTACTCCATGATGTTCCCTGCTAAACTACGGATAGTGGCCGAGGGGAAGACCTGGTTTTTTGACACGCCGGAGGTGGCTCAAGAATGGCTGGAGGGCTGGCGACCAGCGGGGAGACGACACCGCTCACAGCGAGACCAGCCGCGACACCGTACTGACCAGACACCGCCCAGTCAGTCCTCCCACCGACCACACCAGGGAGGCGAGACAGAAATAGAATCCGACCTTGAGAGAGATCCGCTAGACTCTGGACAATTGGCTCCGGTGTAACATTTAACTGTATTATTTTTCGAGACTGTGTGGGCCGCGGGACCGTGGCTCGGACGTAGCTGAGTAGGGTGGGCACAGGCAGTGCCCAGAGGGGACTCACCAACCCTACGAGCAAGTAAGATGTATAGGGGAGGGCTGAAGCACTCTGCACAGTTGGGGATGCGGGCGGGAGTTTGTCCGTGGAGCAGGGTAGCAGGGAGGGGGGATGGGATTGAAGTTTATTTGTTGGAATGTTTACTCTTGTTTGTAGTCATCGTTCACCACCTACATAGTAGTATCACCCTGACACCAGCACGTCTCCTACACAGCACGACACTAGTCGACGCATGGGTTAAGCCGCAGCACACGCTGTGTGCAAGACTCCTTCATCAGCCTAATGGCCAGGCCACTTAATCACACGCCCGCCGAGGACCCCTCCACGGCCGGGGAGATTCCCCCACTGCGCATACTGACATGGAATGTCCGGGGCCTGGGTGACAAAATCAAGAGAGGCTTGGTCCTCCAGGCCATAAAGCGGCAAAACCCAGATGTGGTCCTCCTACAGGAAACCCACCTCACGGGATCCACCTGCAAAGCCCTAGACAGACGTGGGTACACAATGGCGGTCCACGCCGACTTCACTACTGGCTCCAGGGGAACAGGCATACTGGTGAGAAGATCTTCCCCCCTTATGGTATCCCGCCGTGTGGCAGACGACCAGGGTCGCTTTGCCGCAATCCATGGCCAGTGGGAGGGCAGGGCCCTAAATGTGATTTCAGTATATATTCCCCCAGCCCTACACTCGGTGGCCCTACCAGCACTGGGCAAATTCCTTCTTGATCTCCCTGAAGGCGACATGATTGTTGGGGGAGACTTTAACGCAGTCATGGATCCACTTAAGGACACTTTTCCCTCCAGAACCCGACCACGAGGTACTGCACCACTGTCAGACTTTGCGGAAGCCCTAGGCCTTGTAGACCTCGGGCGGCAAATACACACAGAGACCACCCACTACACTTACTACTCAGCGGTACATAACAGCTTATCTCGCATAGACTACTTCATGACACTGGGTTTGGGACTTGACATGGTAGAAAAAGTGGACACACTACCCAGGGGGGTCTCGGATCACTCTCCAATCGTCCTATCGCTGACCACCGGAGGGAAACGAAATGCTCGACTATATCCAATCTACCCCAATTTCCTGAAAATCCCCAAGATTCGAAAGAAACTCAAACTGGCGACGTCGCTGTATTTTGCTGAAAACACGGGCACAGTAGAGTCGCCCTCCATCCTATGGGAGGCGTACAAAACTGTCCTCAGAGGGGCGGCCATTGCGGCGATTACGGGACACAAACGGGACTCACGAAAGGAACTCACAGACCTGGAACTTGCACTGGATACGGCCAATAACGCTCATATGACAGACCCCTCCCCATCCACGACACACACACTCATGCTCCGGCAGCAACACTACCTAGCCCACCTCAAAACGACAGAGAAGGGATACATCGCAAACACTAGACATAGAATCTACGATGTGGGCGACAAAGCGGGACGTATGCTAGCGTGGCTGGACAAGAGAGGGAATGGAGTGAGAGGTATCCATAGACTCAACACGGAGGATGGGCGGACACTGGTACACTCGGAAGACATTGTAGGCGAATTAGCATGACACTATCAGGAAATCTATACACCGGAACGGAGGGTCACACGACAAATGGCGACGGCAACACTTGCAGACATTACCATCCCCAGCATTACACAAGAGGATAGTGACGCCCTAGAACTAGACCCGACGGGGGAAGAAATCCAGCTGGCGATCCAGGCGTTACAGTCAGGTAAAGCACTGGGCCCTAATGGGATACCGGTAGAGTGGTACAAGACCGTGGCTGCAGACCTCAGTGCCCCATTGCTGGCCATGTATTTAGAGAGTAGGGACAGACTAGAGCTGCCGCTGGATCAACGCACGGCAACGATTGTAGCAATACCCAAGCCCGGAAAACCACCGGCAGAATGCACCTCGTACCGCCCGATATCATTACTGAACATCGAGGCCAAAATACTAGCTAAACTTCTAGCTACCCGCTTGCTGCCCCATCTCAGTACCCTAATCCACCCTGACCAGTCGGGCTTTATGCCCCACCGGAGCACGGCTTTGAATCTCAGAAGAGTCCACGGAGTGTTGGCCCGTGCACACCTCCTCACGGAACAGGCGGTGATCCTCTCTCTCGACGCCAAAATGGCGTTCGACTTAGTAGAATGGGAATACCTCTTCGTGGTGCTGGAACGCATGGGTTTTGGGCCAAAATACATAAGGTGGATACGGCTGCTCTACACGAAACCCGTTGCACAAGTGGTGGCCAATGGCCACACGTCGCCGAGATTCCCACTGGGCAGGGGGACCAGGCAGGGCTGCCCCCTGTCCCCCCTGCTCTTCGCGCTGGTACTTGAACCCTTGGCCATCCAAATCAGATCAACACCACTGTTCGCGGGCATCAAATGGGAGGAGGGATGGGAGGACAAAGTCTCGCTATACGCAGACGATATGCTCATATACATGACCGCACCCGAGACCGGCATCCCAGCCCTACTAGACCTCTGTGACACGCATGGACGCACATCGGGTTACACTCTCAACTGGTCGAAATCCACCATATACACATTAAAGGGCCCGGAGCCAAGACTGCAGGGGAACTGTCCTATGCTTAAGACATCGGCCTCTTTCAAGTACCTAGGTATTGTCATTGCGAGCGGGGAAGCAGACTTTTTTGTGAACAACCTAAAACCACCCATAGATCGCCTGCGAGCAGATGTTAAGCACTGGGCGGCCCTCCCCCTGACCCTACTGGGCAGGGCGGCACTGTACAAGATGATGGCCCTCCCAAGACTCCTTTACGTACTGGAAAATACTCCACACCTGGTACCACAGCGTTATTTCCAACAGATTGTGGCACTGGTCACTGTCCTGCTCTGGAACACAGGCCCGGCGCGCATAGCATATGACAAGCTGGTAAAGAGCTGGTACGAGGGTGGCATAGCGCTCCCCAACATTCAGCTATATTACTGGGCGGCCCAACTCAAGATTATAAACTACTGGATCCACGCCCCGAAGGACGACCCGGCCTATCGGGCAGACTGGTCGCAACTTGGGACGGACTGTATGCTATCCGTGCTTTACAACAAGTCACAACTGAAGGCCCTGATCGGCCCGACCAAACACACGGCGGCGCTATGGCACGTGGCACAGGCCCGTCTGGGGTGGGCAGGCCGACTCACTAAAATGACGCCCTTGTGGGGCACGAAAGCGTTGGGGAACCTGAGAGGCTGTAAGGGGTTTGAGCGGTGGGACTCAATAGGCATCTCTACGATAGGAGACCTCTGGGACAATGATTCAATATTACCATTTCCACAGTTGCAACAGCAATACAACCTCGGACCCACAGAAACGTTTCGGTATGTCCAGATTAGGCATGCATTACTACAGGCAATCCCTGCCGGCACCGCACTACCAGACTCCTCTCCTTTGGAAGATAGATTGCTAACAGATTTCATGCTCCAAAGCGCCACCTCCCTTACATACAAAAAGCTGATCAACAACCTCAAAGACCCGACGCTAAAACTTAAGGGGAAATGGGAGGGGGAACTAGGTGAGACAGACGAATTTGAATGGAATGAGGCCCTGGCCTCCCCGAAAGAGGTGGGGATCTCCAGTAAGCTCAGACTGGTACAGCTTAAAATCTTACACCGCATCTATTACACCAGGACACTGCTGCACAAAATACAAAGAGCAACACACCCCTTCTGCTTGCGAGGCTGCGGGGAGGAAGGGACACTGTTCCACACAATATGGGAGTGCCCGCAAATACGCGAATTCTGGAGACAGGTGCTCCGTTCCATCTCCCAGGCCCTCAAACTTTCCATTTTACCCGAACCACGTAAATGCCTTCTAAACATCTGGGACCCAAACGACCTGGGTAGATATGAACTGATTTGGGCGTCACTGGCATTGACAGTAGCTAAACGGGATATAGCACAGAAATGGGGGGCGCCGGAAGTGCCCACCGCCAGTAGATGGGCTAAAAACATGGACATCCTAATGGTGACAGAGAGAGCGGTTTATGTGCTTCGAGCAGCGCCCCGGAAATGGAACAAAGTCTGGGCGGCGTGGAACATGTACAGAGGGGAACTTTGTGAGCCCTTACCAGAGGGAGAGGAATCAGACTCCGAGGGGGAGGAGGAGTAACTGAACGGTTGCGGGGAGATGGCCTCGGAAATATGACAAGGGTACATGGGCGGCAATGACCTGGCCTTTTATTGCAATACGAATAGCGGCGCAGGCTGTTGCGAGCTGTGGGAGACGTGAAAGGGCTACGATGACACATGGTTGGGGGGGCATGTTGGGAAGTTTGTTCTTAATGGTTATATGGAAAGAGACGTAGTCATCACTGAAGTTGGGGGGAGGGGTTATCAAGGGAATGCACTTTACGAAAAATATCTTACATTGGTTGCATAGACGAAACCCGTGACGCAGCAGAAACTATGTCTTAATCACGAGAATGTAGCCCGTAATTTATTGCGCAGATAAATTGTACGAAATGTAAAGATTACCGATTGGATGTATGCAATTGATTAACCACTATTCCTTCCTAACAATAAAGTTTAAAAAAAAAAAAAAATACACCTAGGTAAGAAAAGTTTTTGGTGGACGCTAACTTTTTCCCTTCAATAAACATTTCACGAGTCTTCTGCGTCCCTTGCTTACACCTCATAACATACGTCTTACTTAAATTAGTTTGAAGACCAAGAGCGCCCATAAATATAATAAAAATATCCAGGGCTCTCTGGAGGCCATTTTGAGTACGAGCCATCAATATGGCATCATCCGCATAAAGGAGCGCAGGAATTGATCGGCCACCTGCTTGAGGAAAGTCTGTGCCCTGGTTAAGTAATGCCTCTTCAAGTCCGTTTATGTAAAGATTAAAAAGGAAAGGGGCCAGCACACAACCTTGTCTGACCCCTCCCCTAATTGGGAAAGCTTCAGTGCATTCTCCCTCCTGACCGAAACAAACGCTAGCTGACACGTCACTATACAATCGGTGTAGAAGCGTGATAATTTGTGAGTCAACCCCCACGTTTGCAAGGTCCTCCCACAGCCTATTATGCTTTACTGGGTCAAAGACTGCGGTGAGGTCGACAAAGGCCAGGTAGAGGCTGCCTTTTTTAGCTCTAGTGTACTTGCCTATTAATAATGTAAGGTTTAAAGACTGCTCAATAGTGCCAAGGCCATCGCGGAACCCATACTGTAGGTCTGATAAAATCTTCTTTTCCTCGGCCCAATCAGCTACAAGTTCCAATATAACCCTCCCTAGTACCTTGAACATAGAATCTAGGAGGGAAATTGGTCTGTAGCATCCTGGGTCTGCGCAGTTACCTTTTTTAAAGATTTGTATGATTATTGATTTTGCCCATGTGGAGGGAAGGGTAGACCTTATGCTGGCATTAAAGACCTGAATTAATATGGGCCCCCACAGAGTGATATTATGTTTATACAGGTCAGCAGGTGCCCCGTCAGGCCCTGGTGCTTTGCCGCCCGCACTTTGTGCCAAAGCCCTGTTCACCTCCTCCAGGGTAATTTCTAGGTCAAATGGTTCCCAGTTATTTAGAATATAAACTTCCGGGTCGCTACCTAAATTCCCCTGGTCGTTGTATAGTTTGGAGAAATGGGTAATCCATTCTTGTTCCATAATGGCTATCTCCACTGAGGGACCTGCGCTAGGGGCTAAAAAAGGGATTCTCAGGACCTTCCAAAAAGCAGTGCTATCCTTCTGCTCTGACACATTATGTAGGGAGTCCCTGCCTCATTGCGGAGGGTTTGTTTTCTTTCTCTGACAGCACTCCTATAATATAGCCTCGCTTGCATATTGTTGGGCATCGATCTTGGCTTACAATGCAGTGCCTTCTTTAGGTTGGAAAATGCTCTAGTACACCTAGTGTTAAACCACCCATGATGTTTTGGTTTCTTGTTAAACTGTACTGTCATTAGGTTCCTCGCTGCCCTAGTAATTTCTACAGAGCAGTTTACTATTATTGTGTCCAAGGTGTCCTCGCTTAAGCAAGTATCATTCTCTGCCCTACATTTCTACAAGACCTTTCTAGTTAACAGGTCTGAATCAACCTTAGACAACTTTAATGAGAGTCCATTCACTGAGTTCACTTCTACAGCTCCCTGCATGCGGGTGTTTACGTCTTGCTTATTCTGAATATATACGTACGAGTGTTGAGTTTAAAAAGCAGGGGAAAATGATCCCTTAAGGCGATATCACCCACCACACTAGAAAGTATCATGTGAGCACGTGTAGGTGAGATCAATATTAAATCAATTGTAGTTGTATGGCCTCTCCCATTGAATGTAGGCAGAAAACCAACTGGGGGGTTTAAAATCTTATTAACAAAAGCCAAATCTAATTTAGAAATGAGGTAATTAAATATGTCCCCCGTCTTGGAATGAATAAAGTGTGTACAGCTGTGCACATCATTATAAATGCCACACAGTCTAGTGTCTGCATTATTGCATAACCCACAGTTAAAATCACCCAGCAGCAAGGAGAATATGTCTCCACTTTTCCCATCCGTGATTTACTGTGGACAGAATACCCTTTACTACTCTTTCAAGATAATTTTGCTTGGTGTTATTGCACAAGTTGATCAAGAGTATACAGTGGGTTGCAGTGGGGACTAGCTCAACCACGTGAAAATAGTTTCCCCCCTGGTGAAGGGTAATCTTAGTTATCGGCAACTTGTTTGAAATATATGTTGAGATCCCTCCTTTAGGTCTCCCTCCCAGACATTTCACTGCAGGGGTATTAAAAGTCTTATAGTCATTTAGATGTATTGGTTCTATTGCCCAAGTCTCCTGCAAACATAAGATTTCCATATTCCCCACAAAGGCCTCCCAAACTGGGTTCTGAACCTTTGAGCATAGCCCAGAGATGTTCCAGGACACTACTGTGCAGGTTATAGGATCATGTGTTGCCAGAGATATATTACTGGTTGACCCTGCTACATTAGGGGGGACCAAGATGGATAATGTGGGTGTCCCTGGTAATTCCAGCTCCTGCTCCAACAGGTATACTGTGCCCCCAGCACCTCCCATCCTGTGTACACGTCCCTCACCCTGTCTGGGACTTTTAGCACTTGTTAAATCCACATTCCACGAAGTACTCATGTCATGGTTAATCTCCTGTGAAGTGCTATTTTGTAGCTCCCTCATACCTTCAACGTTACCTGGGGCGGAAGCCAGTCAATCTACCCCATCCAAATTATAAAGGGGGTCGAAGAAATTAGAAGTTGCAATACCATATCTACAGTATGGTCTGTTTTTGCTGATATCAGATAAACAGGCCTGCTCAGACCTTTGGGAAGGTTGATGAAAGAAACCTAAAGGAGCTACACCCATCCCCCCTTTCTCACCATATGACATCTGGACTGTTGAATAATACTTCTAACCAGTTCTGGTAATCCAAAAGTAATAACTACACAGTCCCCTGTTAGTGTTTTGGGTGCAGTGCCTACCCAGGGGATTCGACGAGCCATCCTAAATTTTGGAAAAAAGCATTTGTGTGGCCCGTCTTGATGGCAAGTGCGTGCAGAGCCTTGTTTTTCAGGGAGGACCAGTGCTCATACGATCCCTGTTTTAAGGGGGGTACATTAGTTAAAACGACAGTATAAGGTGTGGCCTCTGGTGGGAGATGTAAAAAGGTCGGCTCTAGTAGATAGCTGTCTATCTGGCATCCATTAAGCCCCCTAATTTGCTCCCTGGACTGAGGCCCAATAGTAGTTGCCTGATTTACCTGTGCACTCTGGGGGATGGAGTCCACCCCAGAGTGTGCAGGTAGCGGTCAAGTGGCGGCGCTTCCCCTGGGACCCTCGTCCGACCAGGGGTCCTTGTAGAGCGAGATACAGGCAGGTAACACCACAGGCGTACCTGTCAGGCAGGCAAAAAGGCAGAAAGGCAGGCAGAAAGGTTTCAATATATTACAATAGGGCAGTTCAACTTTGATAGACCCTATATTCCATACTATCTCTGTGAAGTTGTTGTGCACACCTCTCATTCAGAACATATTGCTCAGCATGTAGCAACAACTGCAAACACAATGCTTTAATTTGAATTTGAGATCGCTTTAATATATTTTGCATTTTTTATCCTTTTAGTAAGGAAACAGACGATTGAGCAGAGGCTGTCTAGCAATACGAATATATAAAAAGAAGAGATTTTCTACATTTTCTGCACAAAGAATGCTCCATTTTTAATCCAATTAACATTGTCTTTTAGGTCCCAAAGCAGATTAGTCGTAAATGAACACAGTTGAGTTAGGCATAGTGGTTAGGTTATTGCATAACAACACCACAACACACAACAATTCTACCAGCAAATCACAAGACGTTAAGTATCCAGAAGCTTTCATGGCATCCAAGGGTGTTGTGTGAGAAAACATGTCATGCACCTCTGGGGTATCCAACAAAGATAAATTAATAGTAACATTAAATGGATTTCATAATTAATTCAGGTCATATCATGGTCTGTATGCTCCCCTTTGCAACTGGTGGTCTAGATACTCTTCAAATATAGACACTGAAAAAAGTTTCATCTATTTCCCAACTCTGTTTAATGAAATATATAGAAACACTCACATTGTATCACTCAGTGGTAGTAATGTAATGTTTAGGGTATTTGTTCTAGGAGGCAGCTTATTTAAAATATATATGTTTTGGGATTTGTGTTCAAGTGTGTTGTACTTACATTTAACATTCTTTTCTGTAACTTACATCCCCAGAGACATTAGGTTAGCAGTCTGCAGATCTAATGTTCGACCTTCTCTTCTTGTTGTCATACAGCAAAGCAATTCTGTCCAATAATTGAATGAAGTCCCTGATAATCATTTCATAGTTGTTTACTGTATAACTGCAGCCAATAGCCAACAAAGCATAAGCCTTTTCAGTTTTATCTTGATCTCACAAGGCTTTGTGTGATTTGTTTTTCCGTAATGCACTTTTTTTTATTTCTTACTAGCAGCCCGTCCCGACCTTGTCCGGGAGCAATCAGGCTTCCCCGACCCCCGGCTGCCCCGACATTGTCCAGCATTTTGGGCCCCCGCCCGCCCCATCCCCCGCCTGCCCCGACCCCCGCCTGCCCCGACCCCCGCCTGCCCCGACATTGTCCCCCAAAGCCTTAAAAAGGCGACATATGATAGTCACAGCAGTGCACTGTATTGCAGCTATTACTCCAGCCTTCGCCTGGAAATTACCATTTCCGTGTGTTTAGAGTGGGGATAAACGAACCAGATTTCCTGGCTTTCCTTGGGGCTGCTTGCTTTCCCCGTCCCTGCCCGCCCCGTCCCCCGCCTGCCCCGACCCCCGCCTGCACCGACATTGTCCCCCGGAGCCTTAAAAAGGCGACATATGATAGTCACAGCAGTGCGCTTCGGGCTGTTTGCTTTCCCCGTCCACATGAAAAGTACCACGAAAAGAGGGCACATTTAAACACAGCTCCGAGGTTGACGGATCACTTTCGCCTGTGGGGTCTCTTTGAGCGGGGTTTACCATTGACGGAGCTCGGCGTGCCGAGATTCCAGCATGGTAACATAATGCCTGCGTGTCAACCTAATGACCCTTAAAGCTAAAACGCTGAAACGCTGGCGCTCTGCAGTTCAACTTCCTGAGCTGTGTTTGAGGTAAAACTAATGAGCGTGATTGTGGTAGTTTGGAGCCTTACATCACCCCGTCCCCCGCCTGCCCCGACACCCGCTGCCTTACCTCAGCCGCCGCTCCTCAGTCCACCGCTCCACGCCGCTCGTCACCGCTCCTCCCCCGTGCCATGTCCGGCGCTCCTCGACGCCGCTCCTCCCCGTGCTCCTGACGTCAGCACGCAGGTCACGGCCGGCGCTACTTCGAGAGGACTACTATTTTTATAATGTAAATTTTTGAAATATAATGTATTTTTTAACTTTATATAGCCTTTGTCCATATGCACACCCTGAGGATTCCAACGATGTATTGGGTGTGTGGATTGGCGCTGTGGTTCCCGAGTTTACCCGCCTCAAAGCCTCAAAGTTATTTCTTTATAATAGTAGTATAGATATGTTGTGATCTTGGCTGGCAGTCTCATCAAACTGTTTTACTGCTATTCAGATTGATTTAGTTTGCCTTTTTCATTATTTTCCACTTGTTCTGCAAGGAATATATATTTACATTCTGCTTCATAGTGCTTTAGACAGTTTGTGACCTACTCTGCAAAGTTCTAATTTGCATTTCGGTGAGATTACTTTCAAGCTCTGATATGATAGGCTAGAGAGAGGTTAATTAGTTGTTTTCTACCTGCTCTTTTCGTAAACCATATGTGATCATCAAACCTTGAGTAAATATTGTAATAACATGGTGACAAAGTCTCCAAATGTCTAGTAGCTTCTACTCTTTCATCACAGTTGGAAGCTGTTTTCTTGGCTTTACCATGTTGTTTTGATTGGGTAATCTATTGCAGAAGACAAAGGAATATTAATGGTTCCTGATATTCTGCAATTTGGAGGAGACTCGTCAATGGCACATCTGCTCCAGAGGTTGTATAATCCATTTTAGGATAATCGAAAGTACTGTTGGCAAATTACTCGGAGCCGAGCCTCAATATTGTAATTTGCTCACCTACCAGGTTTTTACATATTTATTCTACACGATTCCAGATTGCTTCTCCTGACAATAATTATGGCTGCTCCTCTGATCGGGGCTCACGGTTCAGATACTATTGCCCTTTCAATTCATGTAGCAGTTAAGTCACTTTTCTTCTATGTATCATTATGATTTCCCCATGTATTATCTTAATCTGATGGCGTTGTCCCTTTTGATTTTAGTTCGCATGCCATTAACAATCCGCAACCCTGATCTAATTAGATTATTTATAGCATTCATGTGAGAATCTAACTAGGCAAAAAAACATTCCACATCACATTGAGGATTCTAGATGTTATAATTAGTTTTCTGTCGTGATCTATTCCTTTGGCTAATGCTGCACCATCTTGTTAAAATTTTCATTAAATTTTCCACACAGTTTTGACTACTTTTGTTTTCACCTATGTACGTATTCGACCACTTTTCTTATGCACATTTTTCCTATTTTCATACTGGTATCAGCCTACGTATATATCCCCCCTTCTTCTATTTTGCCTATTTCACTGTGATTTGCATGCTTTTTTTCTTTATTGCTTTTTACCACCTCTGGTGCCGCCCCAAATGTTGAGGTACCCTACTTACCAGAGTGCAATTACTTTTGCGCCATGAATAGGCTTTCCTGTTTTTAGTTACTATTTTTGTAAATTCTGGTGGTTTTTTTCAGTATTTTCCAGTGATTTCAACACCTTAAAAACGAGCGGTTATCAGTGGTCACACATTTTTGTGCCATGAAAAGCAACAGAAACAGTGTTTTTCCAGTGTTTATGGAACGTTTTGCTCCTATTACTGCTTGGTTTCCACACTGATAGTTCATGGTATATAGACAGTGTACATACAGTGTGTATGTGGTCCAAATAAATTTTCACAAATCAATCTTATTGTAATACACCATACAATACTTCTTCAATGAGTCTTTGGTCATGCACGCTCGCTCTTTCCTTCATGTGTAAACTTTCATCTGCCAAAAGGCCCTCTCAACATTGAGACTTGAGATGGGTGACACCAAAACAGCCAGTGCACAATGTGCTAACTCTGACCACTGATAAAGCTTTCCATGCCAATACTGGTGCACCTGAAGATTGTGATTCTCTGGGACAGGTTCTGCAATGTATGAGTTTTTTTTAACGGAATTTTATATAGCGCAAACTTGACCCAAAGGTATCAGAGCGCTTTACACGAGCACCAGTTGCATTACATTAGGACACGTTGAACTGAGTGCATATGCCTTCGGAGTTATTGAAGTGTACAAAAATGAAGCAGAACTTTTCAAAGTCCCGAGAAAATCCCCTTTACAGAAGGGCTCTAGAACCTATGCAGAGTACCACAGTGAGGCGTCATTGACTTCAAATGCCATGGTTGGAGAAGGGACATTTCTATGCATCATTGCAAGCCATCTCTCTTTTTTTTTTAAACTCTGTTTTTGTTATACTTTTCATCACACACATTATACATTCAGCAGTTTGTTTCCTCCACAAACAAGGTTCATTATGATATTACAGTACAAACATTTTCAGGAAAAAAGAGAAAATTATAACCACAACGTTGTACTTTGATTATTCTGACATCCCCCTATATTAAGACAAAAGTGAAAATTTGAACAGAATCATAATCATAATCATAATCATATTACCCTATCCCATCCCTCCATCTAGCTAAAGGCTCCCATATTCTTACACCCCGAGCTCTCCCTACCCTTCCCTTCCTAGCATATATAGGTTTCTCCAAATTATATGCAGCTATTAAATTCGCCAACCAAATTTGCATAAGCGGGGGCGTCTTGTCAAGCCAAGCCCTTGCTAAAGTTAATCTATAGACTGCCATTACCAGAAACATAAATTCAGTCTGTACAATATTACTTCCATCTGATCCAATTCCCAACATAATCCAAATGGGGGTTAAGATTATATGTATCCCTAATTACCTATCCAAGAAGCCCTCTATGTCTTTAATTAAAGTGTGTAGTTGTGGACAGGTAGCGAACATGTGGACAATATCGGCTTCAGGGGAGTAACATCTCGGGCAAGTTGTCCCCTCAGAGCCCCCCCATTTGGCGATCCTAGCTGGCGTGTGGTAGAGTGAGTATAAGGTCTTATAGTGCTGGGTTTGAAGGGGAGCTGAACACAGGATAGTGCGGCCCACATCCAATGATTCCTGGAAGGCGTCAGGTTCAACCCCTAATTTCTCTACCCACTTACTCCTATATTTATCCATATCATCCGATTTGCCCCTTACTAAGAACGCATAAGCTGATCTAATCGTAGACTCTCCACCGGTAATTATCCTCTCCATGAAATCATTGCAATTGTACCCTACTGGGCCCCCCTGTTTGCTACTCAGGAAGCTCCTGACCTGTAGATACTTAAAAAAATCTCTTCTGTCTACATTATATATACTTTCAAGGTCCCCAAACTGTACTACTCCCTCAGTATTCCTTAAGTCACCAATCTGCGTAATTCCTTTATCCTCCCAAGCAGCCATTACTGAGTCAGAGAAAATTTCTGGAGGAAAGGATTTATTGTTATATAATTTAATATATCTGTTGTATCTACCCAGGCTGGACTTTTTCAGAAAGGCATTCCATATTTTAAGGGCTGAACTAATGGTTTTAGACGGTTTCCTTCTGAAGTACCCTAGCTCAGCATAATACAAGAAACAATTTTCTGCCTCTTGCCCTAACACTACTGCATATACTTCTGTGGACATAGTTGTTATTTTCTGTAGGATACCACCCCCTCCAATCAATCCCTGCATATATTGTAGAGCAGCTGCCAAATAGTACAGCCTAAAATCTGGCGCGCCCCAACCTCCTCTTTCTCTTGGTAGAGACATAAATCTATACGCCCTCCGAGTTCTTCCATGAGCCCATATGAACCTATTTAAAATGCCTTCCAGCGTGTTAAACCATTTGGATTAAAAAAAAAGGGGAATCGATCTAAATAAATAAAGAAATTTAGGTAAGATCACCATTTTGACAACATTAGTGCACCCCACCAAAAGAAAGATGCAAATTATTCATCCTCTCTAAGTCTTTTTTAACCTTAGCCAGTAACGGAGCCATGTTGATCTCGACCACAGTATCCAAGTTCGCGGAGATTGAAATCCCCAGATATGTTGCTGAACTAACCACCCTGGTGTCAATACACCTAGTGAACTGGTTCCTAACTATTTGCGTCTTGGACTTATTTAGACCGACACTTGGCCAAACAAATAAGCCTCTGTTTCCACCCGCCTAATAGCTGTGTCTGGGTCCGGGGTTAAAATAGCCACATCGTCGGCGTAAGCTAAAGATTTAACTGTGCAGCCATTCAATTTCATTGGTGGAATCCCTTTGTTTCTTTCTAGTCTACGTAGTAATGGCTCCAGATATAATGCAAAAAGGAGTGGGGAAGACGGGCACCCTTGCCTCGTGCCCCTTAGAATTTTAACTGCCTCTGAGTGCCCCCTATTCACTCTGATCTTCGCGGATGGATCCTTATGCAAGGCTTGTATGGCTGTTATAAAACCTTTGCCTATGCCACTCCACCTCAGGACTGCCCATAGGAATTCCCAGGCGACCCTATCAAAGGCCTTTTTGGCGTCTAAAAAAAGTGCCGCGATAGGATCGCCCAGGACCCCTGCAGCATCAAACATAGTGACTACCATTCTAACATGCTGAGTCGTGCTCTTGCCAGGCATGAAGCCGTGTTGTGATGGGCTTACCAGGTGCTCAATACTCCCTGCAAGCCTTTTTGCCAGCATTTTTGAATATATTTTAACATCTGAGTTCATCAGGGTAATGGGTCTATATGAGCCAGGAAGTGTTGGAGGCTTCCCTTTTTTTGCGATAACAATAATATCTGCTCCGCCCCAGGACTCAGGAGGTAAATCACCACGTTGTGTGTGTAGCATAATATCAAACATGTCAACCAACAATACATTTTGGAACACTTTATAAAATTCAACCAGAATTTGGTCTGGCCCAGCCGCTTTCCCTGAGGGGAGGCTACCCAAGGCCCCAATAAGCTCCTCCAAACCCAGTGGAGCATCTAATATCTCCTTCTCCTCAAGAAACAAAGAAGGGGAAGGAATATCGCTAAGATATCTATCCATCTCGTCCTGGCTCCTTACATCACCCAAGGAATATAATTCATCATAGAAATTCCTGAAAACTTCTCTTATCAGATCTGGATCTGTAACTGAAGCTCCCTGTGAATCCAGAATCTCCTTGATATCGGCTGCAGCTGTGCGCTGCCTGGTTCGGACTGCCAGGATATGACCAACTCTCTCACTCAGTTCGTACGCATCTGCTTTTTAACCACATCGATGCTAGTGTTATTTTTCTCCTGTGCTGGATCTTCTCATTTCCCATTGTTCATGACGAGCTCAGCTCGTCATGAGTGTATGGAGGTGTACACCATGACGAGCTGAGCTCGTCATGAGCGTCCAAGGAGTTAACCAGATAGTTCTCAGCTGCTTTCCTACTAAGACCTTCTATAGCAAGCCATTTCTTAATGCATTGTTGTAAAGTAAAAGTTCCTACATTGCTCCTCAACATTTCTTTGCTTACCAAGAGGGAAGCATTCTAACATGGAACATGTTACAGTGCCTACGTCACTAAAAGTGTAGCCCTGCCTACTCACAAGGAGATGTTTCACATCTACACCAATTACGCTGAACACTTGATAGACAAGGGTGTTTTCAGACTTTCGTTTTTTGATTATCTCTACTACAGCTTTCATGTTTTCCTGTGAAAATCCAAGAATGCAGTAGAGCAGGGGTACTCATATTACGGCTCGCTGGCTGGTGGCGGCCCGGCAAGCCTGCCCTGGAGGCCCGCGGACCTCGCAGACATCGTACCCATATTTTAAGAACACATTTTTAAAGAATGTCTGCAAATACTGACGGGTGCAGTAGCGACACTTTGAGAGACTCTGCTGCTCTGTGGGGGCTGGGTGATTCATTCCAGTGATAGGCAGAGCAGCAGAGTCTCTCACACACACACAGTCGCACCCGAGTACTTCACAGGTCTTTAGAAAGACCATTTGCATGTTACTGGAGCTTTGTTGATTTCACCTTTTCTTAGGCCCCTGCAGCTCCGCTCTGTGGGGGCCGGGTGATTAATTCCAGTGATAGGCAGAGCGGAGCTGCAGGGGCCTAAGAAGAGGTGAAATCAACAAAGCTCCACTAACATGCAAATGGTCTTTCTAAAGACCTGTGAAGGAGCACTTCGGGTGCGGCTGGAAGTGGGAAGCTCTCAGCCCTGGCAGACACACAGTCATGTTAGCAGTCTACTCAAGGTGACATTTTACCACAGAGATGCATGCACTGCTCTAAATTTAGTGCAGCTAGTTCCTCCAGTATTGAGTCAAGGGCAGTTTCCGATATGGTGGTGGGGGTCATGCACTTCTTCATCCTGCTTGGGAGTGCCCAAGAAGAGCATTTTTCTATGCTGCTTTTGGAGAGACATGCAATGATTTCAGCATTAGAATATAATGCATCATAGTGTGGCAAGGGTCTCGGAACACCTCAGGGTTCACAAGGTTGGTGGCACTCTGTCTGGAGTGAGGGCACATAAGAGATGCTACTTCCAGAAAGTGAAGTGAATCAAGATTAGCCACTGCTGAGAATTAGTCCTATTGAATAGGAGTTCATGGGCAAGAACATTCTGAAGGTAGTGAAACTCTTTCGTCGAGGGAGGTAGAGGGAGGGAGGGAGACAGAGGGAGAGGGAGACGGAGGGAGGGAGAGGGAGGGAGGGAGACAGAGGGAGAGGGAGAGGGAGGGAGGGAGAGGGAGAGAGGGAAGGGGAGTGAGGGAGGGAGGCGGAAGTGAGGCAGTGAGGGAAGGGGAGTGAGGGAAGGGGAGAGGGGGAAGGGGAGAGAGGGAAGGGGAGATAGGGAAAGAGGGAAGGGGAGTGAGGGAGGGAGAGGAGGAAGGGAAGTGTGGGAGAGGGGAGGAGAGAGAGGGAGACAGAGAGAGAGGGAGTGAGACAGCCAGAGTGAGGGAGAGAGAGTCAGAGTGGGTGAGACAGAGGGAGACAGGGAGAAAGGGAGAGAGAGGGATGGAGGGAGGGAGACAGAGAGAGAGAGATAGAGGGAGTGTGACGGAGATAGAGAGAGGGATGGAGGGAGGAAGACAGAGAGAGAGAGAGAGAGAAAGAGAGAGAGAAAAAGAGAGATGTGTGTATGCCGGGTCTGGTGGCTCAGTGGAAGAAGGCGTCCGCTGCAGGGACCTGTGTTCAACCTCATGGTCACAGTTTTTTGTTGTTGCTCTAGCCCCGCCCCCTCCCCACTGACCCCATCCCCACCGGTGCGGCCCTCGGACCCAAACCACAATGTAAATTTGGCCCCTGAGAGAAAGTTTGTGAGTACCCATGCAGTAGAGTGTACTTTTTCTCACATCACTATCAATATGTGACCGAAGAGCCTCATATTTTCTTGCCTTTAGCATAATCGCTAATCAAAAATCTGGTAAACGGTCACCACATGGATAATATAGCATTCATGACCTCTAGGACAGAGAACCACCGACTAATTGACACAGTTAAGATGACTATTTCTTTGATGCCATGCAAAGCACAAAATGAGAAATATTTGCATTTTAGTTCCCGCCCGTAACAAAACAGTGCACCAGAATGGACTACAAAGTTAACAGCATTCTTCATTAACTCTGAAAACTGTAAAGATTCTTTCAGCATACCATCTAGCAAGTGGCTAGGATCTCTTACAGTGTAGCAATTTTGACAGGTCATCACACAACTTTTACATATACGTAGCTGAGTCACTGCAAATACAAACAATATCACTCCAATCTTTGTTGAACTTGGAAGGAAACTTTTGCAGCCGCATTTCAAGTGACACTGAATTCCATGTTTTCCAAAAGTCTGGAGTCATGTTTTCACCACTATCCTAGTTGCTTGGTGACAACACTCCTTTCACATATACCTGTCACTGCACCTTTCATTTAACCCCTTGGCCGCGGTGGTATTTCCACCGCGGCGCTGGGGGGGAGGGTAAGTAAGTAAGTAAGTAAGTAAGTAATTTATTATGCATGATTAATTAAAACTGTTGCATTCGGAGCATTACAGGTTGATATCTAAAAAAGTTACTTGAATAAACAATTAAAATGAGTCTAAGTTTAAAGACTACCTTGCATTGGTACTAAAAGACATAACATTATTCCGATTGAAGTAGCACTGCTGACACAGGATAGCAGGTCTTTCTGAGATCATTATATGTACTGCGTAATGTTAAAACCTGTGCAGCGGGCCAGTTCAGAGTCTGTTATAGTCTCGGTTAGTCTCTGCTATTGGCAGCAAATAATTTTCAGTCTCTGTGCTATCAGGTCAAAGAATTTTGAAAGGCGACAGTTTAGCTGCAAAAAAGAAGGATTAAAACACCCTGGGGGGGAGGGGGGCCGCGCAGCGCTGCCATGCTCGTGACGGAACCCCTCTGTCATGAGCCACGGGCGCACTGTGCTTGTGACGGAGTGGTTCCACCACGGCCCCGCCCGCTCAATAGAACGCACCGCGCAGGCGCGGAATTGATGCCGTGCAGGCGCGGCGGCCGGGCCGTGACCGGACCACTCCGTCACCAGCACAGCTCGTCCGTGACTGGTGACGTAGTGGTTCCGTCACCAGCGCTCAAAGGGTTAATATTTAAAGCCTTGGGTGTTTGGCAATTCACCTACTATCAATGCTGACTTGATAGAAAATG
Source organism: Lissotriton vulgaris (assembly GCF_964263255.1). Classification (NCBI taxonomy): domain Eukaryota; kingdom Metazoa; phylum Chordata; class Amphibia; order Caudata; family Salamandridae; genus Lissotriton; species Lissotriton vulgaris. The sequence goes on from NC_141700.1 coordinate 284,957,700, forward strand.
GGGCTGATGTATCAAAGGGTTTGACCCATTCTCTGTTTGTGAGTAAAAGTGATGGCACATATTGGGCAGGATTCTTGGAGAAGTGTGGCTCATGGGTTAGAGGAGGCAGACCTGGAAGCAGAGGTCAGCCCGGGACCAGGGTTCAATTCCCGGCTCGGCGGGATCTTGAGTCCAAAATGTCCACGAACTCGACAATTCTCGCTCCGGTGCCTACTCGATTCACGGGTTCACACTCTGCGACTCTGGGCAATAGCTTGCTTAATCTCCACAACGGCCCCTCGCGGTGGGATGCCTGGCTTTCACCTTGTGGATACCCTGCCGGGGTTATCTCACAGGGGAATACCAGGACGGGTTCCCTAAGCAAGCGCTTAGATACCGGGTCGGTGATTTGCACTATATAAATACATGTACATTTACATTTACATTATGAAACTAGCCATTTAACCGATCAGTAAAAGAATCAAATGTAGCCAAAAAATCAGATGTGATTTGGACATTTCCTGAATTTCTACAGTGTATAAAATAAATAACTTTGATTATAAACTCTGCATCGTTGGACCGAAGACCACAAAACTACAATGTTTTACCAACATCCCAAAAAACAACACCACCCAAGCAGGATAATGTTAGCCCAGTCTTTTTTGCTACTACCTTGTATAACAGAGTTACATTGTATTGGCCCGTTCGGGAAGAAATAAAAATTACGCTTTCACTCTCCTTTTCCTTTTTTTTAATGTCATTTATTTTGTGGTTGCGCAGGTGTTTATCTGTGTTTATATGTTTACACTGCTGAGGGCTATTTCCTTTTCGGTGGGATTTTTTCAGTTATTATAGGTTTAAACCTAAAACAGGATAGCATAGCTATGAATAATCCTCTCTTATGTCCCCACCTTCCCCCATGCCTATGCCTTGCTTAATGTTTATTTACCATCCATATAAAATTTCGCCCATCCTTTTCAGTATCTACAGAGACTGTCCATGTAGATTTAATTTTGATGCTATATACCACTCATCCCCTCTTCATCAGTTCTGTGCTTCATAAAGAACTGTTTTAAACCATCAGTAACCCTGTCCTGATCTTTCTGAACCCTAATCCCAGCAAAGTTTTACACATAAAGTTGGTTAGTTACATTCCCGGCCTCACCTCTTGTTGAATTTAAAATTGGTAACGCCTATTTAGGATTTGTTACATTCGTTTTTTTATCGTCGTCAATTACATGAATATTTTTACCAGTGTTGCAGACATACAAAATCACAATTTCTTTCCATAACATACCCCTTAACTTTACCCCAAATCAAACTACCATTTCCCTCACATCCTAGCGAATCTATCCAAGCACCATCAAGTTACTTCTATGTGTATTTCCCAGACTACTCTCAGATCTTGACCTCTTGGCAGAAAAGCCAATTCGTTAAAGTCCTCATCGATTTAGCGAAGCACCAGATTTCACACTGCCAGTAATTCCTCTCAGTTTTACAATAGCTGCCTTTCTAGCCATTAGATGGCAATGGTTTCCCACACCTTCTATAGCCATATGTGAAATCTTAGCCAGGAGGATTGGCTACCACCATTTGAGCTACAATAAACAAATGAAGTGTCTGCTTCTACTCACGTTTTTAATTTACACCAATGTACTCAGTTTGATCCCCAATCTAAAAAGGCTCATGCTCAAACCAATATTTTATTGTGGTCACACCTGGCAGATTCCCTTTGCCCAAAAAGGAAATGTACACCTTTTAGAGAAAATGATAACTGGAAAGATCTTTCAGTCCTCTTCCATTGAGTTATGGTAAATGAAATAGGGATTGTTAGAAGTCAGACAAACCTGACAAAGAATCACATATCTGCAGGTGATGATAACGGAGTTCCATTCTTGTACCCCAAATCATTACACACACCCACACACACAACAGTTGGTATGTTAGTATCATTTGACTATTTACTTTGTAGTGTTTTGTCTCCAAATCAAGGGTATCTGAATTTTCATCATGATTATAAACAGAGCAGATAACTTTTAGCTCTAGGAAAATGTTAGATATGTCACAATCATATTTCATTAGATATCACAATGCGTTAGTCTATTCACTACCCAAAATATTGAAATGTTGCCCGCCATCTCACATTTGCGGCTGTATTGATTTACTAAACCGTCATCGAGTCTGCAGTGAGAATTCAGACCTTCATCATATTACTTCAGCAACTGGACCATGTGCCTAACTCACTCCTGCAATGGTACCTTATATACCTTTATCACTAACGATGTCTTAAGGAACAAGGTGGAAATGTTCACTTGGGTTTGTCTGCTGTTTTGCTACAATAATGTGCAAACAATGTCCTTATGTTGAAAGATGCAGATGCTACGGAAGCTAATGCTACTTTTCCTTCCAATACGAATTACTGCACGGCAGTCTACCATTGCAGCCCCGATACCAGAGTCTCATTAGAAAAGTGAAATACTTCCCTTTTCTTAGGTGTTCAGTTTGAACAGTGTCAAAGTACATGGACTTTCTAAGTTGAAAAACTGCTATCGATCACAAATATTTTTTAGCATTACAATTCAAACAATCCTCTATTTCAGCCCTGCATCTAATGCAGGCTTTCTCTAATATTAAATGTATTCTTGTTCATATGTCAGGTCTGCCTTGTAATATAACGCATTATTGTCACACAAACGCCCTGCCACATGTGACAAAAGTGTGGATCTTCAGGGATTGGGAACTGTTATCCTCCAAGTCCTCGGGATCAGCCGGCTGATGTAACAAGGCCACCTCCTGATCTATCCGAACCCAGAAAGCTATTATAGCCTGGGCCCAGGAAGGATCAAGTGAGGGCAGAAGAACAAAATAATAAACAGGAAGGAAAGGATCGGAACAGCAGGGAGGGAGAACTGTAATGACAAGAAAAGAGAAAATAGTGATCGTCTCAATTCTTGATGTATACAACACAACAATGCTCATAGAATCACTGTACCCTATACCTGTAAATTAACTAAGAGTAGGCCCTGTAGATACTTCTCTTTCCCCTCTATATGGTCCGAGAATTGGGTTTGAATCATATATAACACCACCTGTAATACACAAACATATGAGGGCTTAGATTGGGGGGTATGGCTTTCCTGACAAGTATGTAGGAGGATTACTCAGTACCTACCATGCTACTCTGATGGAGTCAAATAAGGGTCTATATCCCATTTGTACTGACCAACTTCCAAGTAATAATAATGTGACGATGAATAGAACGGGTTACGACACCCAAAGTAAAATAAAGGCTACAGTACCTGATTAGTAGGCTCAAGTCTGTATGGTCAGGAACGTGGTGCGCCCTGCATGAGCCGGTGCAAGAAGGCTCTGCCAACAGGGACAACGTATGTGACTGAATAAAGAAACGAAGCGCACCCTGCACGAGCCGGTGCAAGAAGGCTCAGCCAACAGGAGTGCGCATAGAGAGAATACAAACGAGGCGTTCCCCGCATGAGCCGGTGCAAGAAGGCTCTGCCAACGGGGACGCCAAGGAAAACAAATGAAGGACGACACTTAGCGCATCCCTGCACGAGCCGATGAAGGAAGGCTCAGCCAACAGGGGCGCGGATCAGATTCTATCAAAGGATGGACCTTGTTGACTTCACAAGGTGTGACGGAAATCCATTCTCTGTACAATCAGCTAGGACACAGCCTCAATCGCACGAGCCTTCAGAAGAAAGACTCCGCCTCTGACACAAACCTCGAGGCTGAGAGGAAACAAACGACAAGATAAAATCCGAGTTGCCAAAACAGGAACTCCAAGACACAAAACACACCTCTCCCGGTCCGGAACCAAAATATCCGACGTCCCGCGTTGTCGACTTCCTCCTTTTATTCTCCGCCCACGACGCCAAGGACTCTGGGATTTGTAGTCTTTGCGAGCATAGTCATTATACCGGCGCTCTTTCAGGATGCATTTATGCGTTTGACAGGAACCTCCATTATGCCTTTAATCTAATCTTTTATATAAGTATCAGTTTGGTGCCAGACCCGTACAATAAAGCTTTATAAAAATCTCTGGATTGAGCAGTTTTCTCTCTGTCCTTCATAATCATCTCACAGATCACATTTCTCAAATATTGATAGCTTTCGTTATTCTTTTAACCACCAACCTATTCCTGGTGGCTGACTGCTTGTGGGTTGCCTCTGCATGCTGTTAAGTATTCTCAAACCTGTGCATAGTAAGCCCCTCTTCCCCTTGGCACCAATATTACCTTCCCTTTATAACTGATTTAAGGGCATTCCACAGTACCTCTCTATAGATGTCCATAGTGTAATTATTTGCAAAATATTCCACTGTGTCCAGTGTCTTGTATTTAATGCCTATCTAACATATCCTGAACCAGGCACCTATCATGTCAGATTCCGCCCGGATGAATGAGTATTGTTGTCTGAAGGGCATGGTCTGAAATGGAAAAAGACCATATGCTGACCCTTTGGGCCCATTCCACCAACACGAAGAAGAAGCACAGAAGTAGCCAATTCTAGAATGTGAATAACATATGTGGGCCTTGAAGGTATAGTCCCTCTGATCTCAATGTCATTCTCTCAATCTTTCTGATAGTCCCAAAACTCTTTTACAAATGCTACCTTTGCTAGCAGAGAGGTTGTGGTCCCCGTACTAGGCTGTCTAGTGACCCTTCAGCCAGTAGGGAGCTGCCTTCGGTGAAGTCCAATTTCTTAAACATAAACCCCAAGAGGGTTTTATTTTGCCCCTGGCTAGGCGCACATGCTTGGGTCAGGTGTGGCCTTAGGCGTGTGCAAGCTGTGCACCTGCACAGGACCACCAAACCCCAGGGGCCACCACGCCAATATATATCCTTAATATAATAATCTTCTGAGGATGGATACATATTTACGTGGCGGCCCCTGGCAAGGATTTGGTGGCGTCCGGCTCTGTTCCACTTCCAAACACCCTGACCTGGCCTCCGCGGTCCACCCCGCCCGGACCCCCTCTTCCGGGGCCCCCTACCTATGCTCCCTGCCCAGGACCACCATGAGCCTAGAGCCGCCCCTGCTTGGGTAGTTAGAGTTTCCTCTTCCGCCTACACTTTTATCATTCCGTATCTACTCTCTCAGTCTGCCTATACTTGTAACATAAGAAAGTGGAAGGCTTTTTGTTAAAATTAAAATCAAAATAGACAGCCGAACTGTGCGATATCAATGTGCCGTTCACACCCCGAACATTAAGCACTAAGGGCCTCATTTAGATCTCGGTAGTCAAGTTGCTCCAGCACAAATGTGATAGATATCCTGAAATATAGATCTCATAGGAAATAATAGGATTTATATTTTGGGGGACAGGATATCTGTCACCGTTGAGTTGGAGTAATCTAACCCCAAGAACTAAATCAAACCCTAAGTGTAACTCCTTTTAAGTTAATATTTTGCAAGGTAGCAATCTCAGCCTGTTCCCTATTCAAGACAATGCTTGTTTTTTTTAGTATTTACCAGTCAGTTCAACTCCTTAAAATTCCAAGTTAGGACTTTGAATAAACTGGACTTCAGTGGATTGCCCTTGAACTCCACTTCCATCTGTCCGTGTATCCTTTTGTGTTTGAATATTTTTCTTACATTTTGTTATTTATGCATTGCATTGACATCATATATAGAGACAAGGCAGGACATTCAGTCTCATATGTAGTTCAGACAGAACATGCAAATTATATCGTAAATTCAACAATTATTGCCTTCAACAATTAACTAAACTTGAGTAAGCAATCGTCCTTTGCTCAACAAATTAGTCATGCTATTATGTATAAGTCTTCAGAAGATTCACTTATGCTACACATTGTCACAGTAGAAAGAACAAGATTCCATTGTGTAGTGTCCCACTACAATCATACACGGACACTGGTTTAGATAGGCTCGACCTTTTATTTGCACGTCTACTCAGTTCCCCGTCCCTACTCTAACTAACCCCTTCCTGTCCTGTCCCCACCTCTTCCCCTCTGCCCACCTAGCTCCGCCCACCCCAACTACTGGACTGCTAACTCCTTTACATCTCCCCCTTTCTTAATAACGTAACAAATGAAATAAAGATTAGTCCATCTCCACGATCAGTCTCTTAGGGGGCTGCACGTGACGTCGGGGTCTCGCTGGTGTGGACACAATGTTCTCAGCGGATGGTTCCTTTGTCGAGGAATGTCCAATGTCGGATGCGACAGACCCACCCAGGATTGTCTTGACTCTCAGGTGTGGGAATTGTGGTCATGCTTTCGTGGTCTTCAGGAGGACATTTCTTGAAGTGAGAAGCGTTGCTGGTAACTCGCCGATTTTCCGATTCCGCTGTCACCATGGTGCCTTTTTGTTGCACAATTGTGAGAGGCTCATCCTTGAAGCGACAGTCAGTCTTCTGGCGCTGTTCTTGCTTGACAAGGACTTTGTCGCCTTCTTTGAGGGAGGGTGACCGGGCCCTTCGCTTGTGGTCAGCATATTCCTTCATTTTCTCTTTGCGGCGCTGATCTGTTGCGATCATGTCTCTGTGTTGCTGATCCGAGAGGGGCTTCCTCAGTGCTCCATCCCATGTTGGGATCCTATTTCTCATTGTCCTTCCAAGCATGAGAGTGGCAGGGCACTGGCCCATCGTGGAGTGTTGAGTGGTTCTATAGGCACAAAGGACTTCATTCAGGGCTGACCTCAGGTCTTTCTTCTCGGCGGTGGCTTGCTGGAAAGTTCTCTTGATGGTGGACATGAATCTCTCTACAGTGCCGTTGGCTTGGGGCCAGAGTGGTGTGACTTTGCGGTGTTGAAAGTCCATGTGCTTCGCAAAGTCACTGAATTTGTGACTGTGGAACGGGGGCCCGTTGTCCGTCTTGATGACCTTGGGGACGCCCCATGTCGCGAAGGTTTCTTCAAGTACCTTGAGGGTGCAGGCGGCACTGGTGGATGATGTGAACTGGGCCACTGGGAATCTGGAGTACTCGTCCATGATGACAACGACGTATTTCCCTGATTGCAGGGGTCCATAAAAGTCCATGGAAACCTCCTCCCACACCCCGTCGGGCAATGGGGTCATCTGTAGAGGTGCGGGTGGGTTGCTGTGGCTGGTCAGTTGGCATGGATGACAGTCTATCAAGGTGTCCTCAACCATCTGGTCAAGGGCTGGAAACCAGACACGCTCTCTCAGTGCCGTTTTGGTGGATACGACCCCTTGATGGCCTTCGTGAGCGAGGTCAATTACTCATTGTCTCAGTGTCGCCGGGATGACTAGTCTGTGATCTCTCAGGAGGAGGCCATCACTGGTTACGGAGAGTTCGTCAGAGACATGTCGGAAGGCCTGGAGTTCTTTCTTGATGGCGGGATCCTCCTCTTCCTCCTGCGGGTGGTACCTCCACCTGTTGGATTGTATGCGCTTTAGTACCGTCTGTAAGATGTTGTCTTGGTTGGTCGCTTCTCGAATGGTGAGCATGGGGATAGCTGGTGGACGAGCATGACCAGTTACAAAGTGGATGTATTCTTCCGCGATGGAGGGCGCAGTCTCTGAGGATTCTCGGGGGTGGCGGGACATGTAATCCGCCGGATTCTCCGCCTTCCCCGGTTTGTGGACGATTGTGAAGGTGTACTCTTGTAGCCGTAAGCCCCACCTTTCGATCCTGGGGGGCATCTTGCATTTGGGATTCCCGTAGATTGTGACAAGTGCCTGGTGGTCGGTTATGAGTGTGAAGTGTTTCCCGTATACAAAGATGTGGAAGTGCTCACATGCCCACACAACGGCTAGGCTCTCCTTCTCAGGTTGGGAATATTTCTTTTCGGGGTCAGTCAGGCTCCGACTGGCGTAGGCGATGATCCGCCTCTGGTCCGATTCATTGTCGTACTGAGCCAGGATGGCTCCTAAGCCTACGGGGCTTGCGTCTACAGTGATTTCTGTTTTTCTCTTGGGGTTGAAATAGGAGAGGCAGTCGGCCGATTCCACGGCGCGTTTGATGTCAACAAAGGCACGCTCACACTCCGGGGTCCAATCAAAAGGCTGACCAGCTTTTGTGAGGAGTCTCAGACGGTGACTCACGGTGGCGTAGTCACGAATGTAGCGGTCACAGTAGCTCGCCATCCCTAGGAAGGAGCGTAGGTCGTTGACGTCAGCAGGGCTCTTGGTGTTGTTGAGCATGGCGATCTTGTCAGGGTCTGGTTTCATGCCACTGGACGAGAAGATGTGACCGAAGAATTTCAAGGTGGATTGATGAAATTCGCATTTTCCTTTGTTGAGGGTCAAGTTGGCGTCCATCAAGGCGTGACAGACGCGGTCAAGGGCGATGTCGTGCTCTCGCATGTCAGATCCGTAAACTAAGATATCGTCGCTATAATTGAGGGCGTTAGGTATGTGTTGGATGACCAGACGTATCGCTTCTTGGAAGATTTCGGCAGCCGATGAGACGCCAAAACTGAGCCGTTTATAGCGGAATAGACCAAGGTGCGTTGCAAAAGTAGTGATGGAGCGAGAGCTGTCGTCGAATTCGAGCTGATGATAGCCCTTGTTCAGGTCCAATTTAGAAAATACTGTTGCTCCATTGAGCGCTGTGATCATGTCACTCAAATGTGGGCCGGGGTGTCTCTCCCTTTCGATGGCCGTGTTCGGCAGGCGCATGTCCACGCAGAGACGGACCTTGTTGGGGGTCCCTTTCTTGGGGACAATGACCACCGGGGACACCCAGGGGGTGGGGCCCTCAGTGCGCTCGATGATGTCAGCGTCCAAGAGTTCGTGCAGTTCATCTTCAACCGCGGATTGTAAGTGGAAAGGCACCCGCCGTGGATGTTGGGCCACTGGCTTAATTTGTTCATTTATGTGCAGATGAATCTGTCGGCCTTTCAATTTACCCAGGCCCTGGAACAGCGATGGAAATTTCACAACATAGTCTGAGCTGTCATTCACGTTGAAGAGGACATGCACCAAGCGAAGGCGCTCAGCGGTGGGTAGGCTCAGCAGACAGTCGGCATCGGGCCCTTTAATGACGTGGATGACTGCCGGGATGGAAATGCTGACGTGTGTGAGGGTGGCGTCAAACTTGCCGAGACACGGGAGTGGTTTCCTCGACATCCATGTGTACACACGGACAGGCGCGAAATGCAGGTGGGGTTTTGGGTCCATGCGTTCATGTTCAGCAACTGAGATGTAGTTGAGCGACCCGCCACTGTCCATCACAAACTTGGCCGCGTGGTTGCCCACCATGATGTTGAGACGTGGGTACCGTTTGAGCTGATCATTGTCAGCGATGTTGATGCACTCAGTGGTGTACGAAGACCGCCTGGACGAAGACGATCTTGATTCCCTTGACGGGGAGCGACGGTCCCATCTGGAGCATCGAGACTCGTGGCTGAAGTGGGAAGACGCGGGAGATCGAGTGGGTTCACCCTGAACCGCTCTGATGTGGTGACGTTTGGTCTCAGATCTCGAAGGCCTCTGCTGGCTATCACGTCTGTCGGTGTCACTGCGTCTTTCTCTGTGGTATTCACCACACATGGCCTCAAAATGGTTAGAACGACCACATTTTCTACAACGCTGGCCCATGGCAGGGCAGGAGTCGATGTGAGGGTAGTCGTAACCGCATCTGAAGCACCGCCTCGTGCGATCGGGTCGCCGATCCCTCCTCTCAGGTTCTTTCCTTCTGTAGTCCGGGCGACGCCGGGGCGAAAATTTGGAGCGACGTGACCTGTCGCGTGGGTTACGTCTGCTGTCGTCACGATGATCTTGTCTTCCGGGTCGTCGGTCAGAGACACGGTTGGCATGTTCATTACTAGTACTGGGACCGGTTTCGATGTCCGCTGCATTTTCTTCAGCCTGGTCGTACAACCGGGAATTCTTCTCGATTTCTGCGAGTTCTTGCGGTTTTCGTAGTAGTCGTCGTCTCAGCGACTCCGAGGGACATCCAGTGATTATTTGGGATTTGATGGCTGCATCAGGCGAGAAATTTGTAAAATCACAGTATTGGGACTGTCGTCGCAGTCGATGTATGAAGGAGCTCAGGGGTTCCTCTTTTCTTTGACGCTGTTGGTGGAACTTGTGCCGCTCGTAGTCGACGTTTCTCTTGTGCAGAAAACGGTTGTTTAGCACGTCTCTCACTTTGGCATAGGTGTCACCGTCTGTGGTCGGGATCTCTCGCACAATCTTGCCTATCTCACGCCCCCCTAGATTGCGAAGGGCTATTATCTTGTCTTTGTCCGGTTCTATTTTGGACCCTTCAATATAGTCCTCGAAGTCCTCTAGCCATTCTTGCCATTTTAGGCCCATGCTGCTTCCTGTTGTGACTGTTAGTGGCTCAGGTGCTCGCAGGTGTGTGCCTCCCTTGACTTCCTTTTGCGCGGGAGGGTTTTGTGCGGGAGGGTTAGACATCTTGGCGGTGAGTCTTCAGTGCTTGTATCCGACTCTTATTTAAGTGACTGGTGTGCGTTTCCAAGAATTGGTCTATTTTAGTTACCAATGCTTGTTTGTTTCTTGCTGCCGGTGTTTGCTTCTTTAGATTCGCTGGGTTCTCTGCCACAGCCGGATAATTTTTTCACTACTAGTGCTCGCCTTTGGTTCTTGCCTGACTCAAAGATGGCCGCCGTCCATTCATGTGGGGTTTGTCTTCCAAGTTGCCTGACCTTAAGATGGCCGCCCCCTCTGCAGTGCACGAGGTTCTCTCCCTCGCTCCAGATACACACACCCAGGGCTGCTGGACTCACAGATGCAGGCAGTTGCAGACTTCTGCTTCTCACGTGCGCCGACCTGATGCTAAGTCTCACGCATCAGGCGGCAAGACTTCACTTTCCGACGGCGTCGGTGCTGACTGGGGCGCTTTGCCGCTTGCTTGTGGGGTGCTTCTCTCGACGGCGTCGGTGCTGGCTGGGGCGCTTTGCCGCTTGCTTGTGGGGCGCTTCTCTCGCCTATGCGGTGTCTTAGGAAGTGATGGGGCAATGTCGGAGTGGGCTCCCGACTTTCACTCACGGTTTCGTCGGGTCTTCGCGCCCATGGGTCTCGCGCGTCCAGCGCGACCGGCTCCTTTTCTTCTGGCGCTTTCACTCGGCGCTCTTTCTTCTTCCCTCGGCTTTTCTCCGCTTCCGAGGGTTGCTAGGTCACTCCTGGGGGGCCTCTCTTTTGGCGCCGCAGGATCACGGTCGCAGCGGAGCTCTGGACGCTCCACGCTGCGGGACGGGGCTCGTTCTGGTGGGTTAGCTGCTGGATCCCACCCTCGTCGCCAGTTGTAGTGTCCCACTACAATCATACACGGACACTGGTTTAGATAGGCTCGACCTTTTATTTGCACGTCTACTCAGTTCCCCGTCCCTACTCTAACTAACCCCTTCCTGTCCTGTCCCCACCTCTTCCCCTCTGCCCACCTAGCTCCGCCCACCCCAACTACTGGACTGCTAACTCCTTTACACATTGTATGAAGAACCAAAACAAAATTAACAACTAGAGTCTGTGGTTACAATATGTGTGTCAGCCACACCTCCCCCAACCCACATCTTCCGATTAAGTGATCGTCTGCACATATGAATATGAAAACAGATATATAGCCTAGTGAGATCTCAGCTAATAGAGAGATAAAGCAGTATGAAAAAGCATCAGCCTATGGAAATGAAAATCATCCATTTCGACTTTTCCAGCCCATTTACTGGTTGGATTCACTCCCATTATTTCCTTGCATGGGTGCCCGGAAGTCTGTTAGTATTGCATCCCAGCTGGAGGCTGCCAGTATTTGTGCAGCCCCAGAGTGTCTTCTCTGTGTAAATCTGCACTCTCAGCTTGTGCACACACCAGGAATGACTGCAGCCAAGCTTCAAGTGGAGGGGGTTCTGGGGACTTTCACCTGCAGGTGATAAGTCATTTAATGGTTAAGAATATCAGATCGAGAAATCTGGAAGTTATATTATGTTTCTTGGCCTTAGGAAATAACCCCAGCACACACCTCCCACAAATCTAGGGCAAGACTCTCTCCACAAGATGATAGCTGTGTCGTAGCACCTTGCCAATAAGTGTGTAAAGTGGGGCAAGACCATAGCATGTGGAGCAACGACTGAATTTGGCGGGTTTGAGACAGGCCTTGTGCACGGTTTAATACAGCATGAGGTGGAATCTTGTATTACCCAAGACATTATTAGGGCATTCTAGGATTGTAGCTGATTCCCTAGCTTTACGGGGACAAGTGAGGTCTTTCTCCCAATAGTGCTGGATCTGAAGGAGCTGTACGGGCAAACAGCGTAGCAGCTAACCAGTGCACTACGTGACCACCCGGTCAATAACCTTCAAATATTGCACTACTAACTGAGTCTGCGGTTCAGTCAAGTCTCCCCATGCACGGGTCAGCGTTGCCAGAAGGGAATTGTGCAACAGGAGCTGTCCTGACAGTAATTCAGATTCACCCATTAGGGTTTTGTAAGGGATAAGGGCACCATCACTATATAAGTCTCCCAATGTCTGCAAGCAGCAGCATGCCAGGCGGCTAGCACATCTAGGAGTGCCCAAAAGAACCAGTGCTGGTGATTAGGAGTCACTGATCGTGTCAGGCTGTGGCTCTGCCGGTGGCAGCGGTGCGCAACACCCAGTAACAGTGCCTTAGTACAGGTAATTGGGTGGAACAAATCAAAGACACAGGATAATGTTCAGGGCGGTAGCATAGTGGCTGTGTCAGGCAATTGTAGTCTGGACAGCCATTTGGCCACCAATTTGTAACTGACCCGTGAGATAATAGAATTCCAGGTTCGGTACTGCAAGGCCACCTTGATCAAGGAGCGCATACAGTTTCGACAGCGCCACTCTGCAGCACCCAGGACTCCAGACAAATTCCCTGATCCCCTTTTCAAGATCTTGGAAAACTTTGCTTGGGATGTATAGGTGCAGGTTGGAAAAATAGTGTAAGAGTCTAGGGAGGACCACCATCTTCAGGAGGGCGACCCAGCCTATCACCGATAACTGTAGTGTTCGCCAAAAGGCCAATGGGTTTAGATGGATGTCATCTCATGTGTAAGGTTACCATCACATAAATCCTCTGGAGAATGGTACACAAATACCCAAATATGGGAACGGATGGGGTTGCCAAGGTATTGACATCCTGGAAAAGGGAAGACCTGGGTCGGACAGATTTAGTGCAAAGGGGAATAATCAGGATTTCCTCTAATTGACACGAAGGCAAGACATCATCCCAAAGCTATTTAGTGTCTCAGCAATCGCATCAGGAACAGCTGGATATCAATGAAGTACAATAAAAGGTCATCCGCATATAGGGACACATCATGCAACCCATCTCCCAGCTGTATGCCCCATGTCGCTCCCCCTACTAAGTTCTGCCTCCAGTGGCTCTATTGCTAAGGAAAAGAGTAGAAGTAAGACTGGGCATCCCTGCTGGGTGCCTCAGCCAAGCAATATCCACTCAGAAACAGAGGAGTCAGTCCTGACCCTAATCAGAGGTTGTGTGTAAAGTAGCTGCACTAGCCATAAGAAGCTAGAACCAAAATGATACAGCTGAAGCACTGCAAATAGGAAGGACCATTCCAGCAAATCAAAGGCCTTTTCGAGGTCTAACACAAGGCATCCCAACCAGGCCCAACACTGCAGCGAATATGTCTGAGCTCGATAAAAACGCCTAAGGTTTAGGGAGGTGTTCCGTGCCGGCACAAATCCGTTTTGGTTGGGATGAAGCAGCATCAGGACTAGAGGCGCTAATTGGGTGCAAGGGCTTTAGCCAAGATTTTGTGGTTTGTATTAATCATCTCTAGTGGCCTGTACGATCTCAACTCTATGGGATCTTTGGGCCATATGTATCATTAACCCGATTTGCGATTCTGAAATAACAATTTTTTTGAAATCGCTATTTCAGAATCGCAAATTGTGATGTATGTACAAATTTGCATTTTTTTGCGAATTTTTAGTCTTCCTTAATTGCGATTAGCAAATTGCGAATCACAGTTAAGGAATACTTTCCCATTATTTCTATGGGCCAGGAGGCCCATAGGAATGAATGGGAAGTTATTCTCAATTTTGCGATTTGTAATTTGAAAATCGCAAATTGAGAATAATTTCAAGGGTGCAGGGGTGTCCAAAGGACACCCTGTTGCACCCCTGAAATAAGCATGGGTGCACATGTGGCGCACATACATGCCCTAAGGGCATGTATATGCATCACATGGCACTTTGAAAAATGCAAAAATGTGCATTTTTGAAGGAATTCGCAAAAAACTTGAAGTTGGTGGTAATTTGCGATTCCTTAAGGACAATTTGCATTTTTTTTTTGCTTCATACATTGCATTTAAGAAATCGCAATATGTGCGATTCCTTGAATGCAATTGCAAAATAAAGATTCGCAAATTTTGCGATTCCTTGTTTTGCACCAGATTTTCCTTCATACATACCATTTTGCAAATTCCCATTCGCAAACGCAGAAATTCTGAGAATTTCGGCAATTTCGAATGCGAATTTGCTTGATACACATGGCCCTTTGTCAGGCATGGAGAGGGAGACAAGCAGGGCCTCACACTGGGAAACAGATAGGGCTGCAATGGAGAGAGCTTCTTCATATAGGTGCTTCAACTGGGGAGCAAGTAAAAGGACCTACGTTTTATAGAATTCTATGGGTAAGCCTTCAGGACCCAGTGTCCTGCCAGTGGCCAGGGCCCAGATGCTTTCCAGTATCATATGGAGTGAGAGGTTCATCTAACTCTGCACGTTGCTCGGGCATGATGCGGGGCAATAAGAGGGAGGAAAAAAATGAATGAAAGTCGCCAGGGTGGTCGCGGTGGTCGAATGATATAAGGATGTGAAATGTTGCCTGAGCTCATCATGTATCTCATTCTGAGTATAGAGTAAATTATCAGTGGAGAAGCACAGCACCAGAATGGAGAAACTGGAATGTTCCAGGTGAATGAGACAAGCTAACAAGCGGCCCTATCTGTAAGCAAAAGCATGCATGCAAGCAGAGTGAAGAACATAGTTGAGACAGCGCAGTCTCTCTAGCAGAGATGTGTGCTCTGAATGCTGGTTTGATAACTGGTGTATCTCAGTTGGACTGTATATTGTGAGAGTTTCACAGCAGAGAATTGTTTATCAAGGTGTGTCAGATTTTTTAAATGGATATACACATGTTCTACTGTGTACTCAGGCAGTGTCCCCAGACAATGACTTTAAAGGCGTACCATTCAAGAAGCTGCGAGGAAGCTGGGCAGTTTTGTGAAGTATTTGACAATGGCAAAGCTCAAGGCTGCCCAAAAAGGAGGATCTTCCAGGGCCCCTTGCTGTTACCGACATGTGGGGATGGCAGGTAGATTGTCGTCACATGACAACTGCAAGAATTGTGGGTTGTGAACGGAATGGTTTCGCCCCAAAAAATCAGTCCGTGATACCAAGGGCAGCATGTTGCTTATACAGACAATCCTGTTGAGCCTGAAATTCAATTGATGCGGGCTAGAGAAGAGCGAGTATACCCTAGCGGTGGGGTTACGGTGACGCCAAACATCTATCAATTGCCCAAGGTGAAGTCAATCCCACAGCACCCGTGCTGCTGAGACCGTGGGCATGCAGGGCACTGGTGGAACCGAACAGTTGAGTCCTGGATCAACAACATGATTAAAGTCACCTCCTCTGAGCCACTGCAGCTCATTCCAAAAGGAAAGCCTGCCGGACATTTTGTCAAGAAAAGTGGCTTGATCCAAATTTGGTGCATATACCGACCGGATAAGTACCCAACGGCCATTCAGATGGCCTCTTACAAAAACGTATTGCCCTTCTGCATCAGTATCGGTCTCTTCTTTCACAAAGGGAGCCCCTTGTCTAATCCACACCAATGCCCCTCTTGCATAGGTAGAATAACTAGTAGCAAATAATTGTCCATGCCAGCGCTTCTGGTGTCTGATGACTTCCCAGAGCATTAAGTGCAATCTCCTGTAGGAGAGTAATATGGGTAGAATGATGTTGGAGGTAAGAATAGATGGAGAATCTGCGTGTAGGTGTGTGGATGCCCAATAAGTACCAGGTGAGAATATTAATGGGAGTCATCGGTGTAGTGAAGGTAAATTATGAGTTGGACAACGGCTGCAGAAAAGCAATGTAGTGTTGCAACAGCAGCTAGCTTGTGTGAGCATGGTTATGGGTGCAGGGTCAGGCTCCTACAAACAGTGAAAAAAGACATAAGCAAACAACAGCAAACCAAAAGAATTTCAACATATTTCGATAATTCCCAGAGAGCAGAGGGACAGATGTATCTGCCAAAACTACTGAACAATCCAGTTTGCTTTAACTAGCGGAAAGGAATAAAGGAAAACACCTGTGTGTAGGGCTGGAAATGTGAAATTTGAAAAGAGCTGCCCCTACAATGACAAGTAAAAAAGCAGTAATAGCACACTTTACATAGTGTTAGGAAACACTGCGATTGAACACAAGGCAAAGATAGCATTGTTTACCTGCCGAGGAAGGCGATGTGGGGGAGAGGGAGCAAGAGCAGACAGGTCTTGTTATACAAGTATAACCTTTTGACCTGGTGTACTGCAATACAAGGTCAATCATAGAGTGATTTCCATTTTCAGTGAGACTTTGCAAGAATTCTTCGAAGACATAGTACATCTAAATTCAAGTCAGATTATGTCATCCAGCGTCTGTGGCGTTACATCAGGAGGTGCGGGATAGTCAGTAACAGTAGGACCAATATTAGAAGAATCTTCCTCAGTGCCAGATCCAGCAGGGCTGTCATCAAGGTCAGTGGCCTGCACTGCTTCTCCCATGACCGCTGCTGTTTGTAAGTCCCTGCGTTCATCCTGTATCATTTGCTCAAGATCAGGAGTGTGGTCCGAACTTGGAAGACGATTTCCACGCCGCCTGCCTCTGCAGGGCGATGGTTCAACAACATTTCTGGGATTTCATGTAGGCACCGCAAAGACATTGCTCTCTGACCCGAATCTGAGGACTCCAGCCACTCCCAGGCTGCCTCAGGGTTATCAAAGAAGTGTCTTCTCCTGCGCCACCACACGAAGGAGTGCAGGGTATCGGAGGGAGTATTTCAAATTGAGGATGCGCAAGCGGCATTTCATGACCAGGGGAGAGTTCCTTTGTCTCTGCATTGTGATGTCATACTCCGGGAACAGCATTATGTGGGCGTTGTCTACTTGGATGTCTGAGTGTTTCCATGCCTTTCATATTATAAAGTCTCTAGCTCTGTAGTGCAACTGATGAAACAAAAAGGCCTCAGGCTTGATCCAGGTGGGAGGGACTTTGCTGGGACTTGATGTGCACATTCAATAGAGAAGAACTGAGATAATGCCTCTGGTGGGATTAGTTTGCATATCCAGCTTTCTATATAGGTAACAGCGTCCTTGCCCTCCATCCTTCCCCTCTGTTCCCTCCAGCAATCCCACCATGGAGATAATATTCCTCCTTGAAAGTGCCTCCACATCATTTGCTCTGCACTCCAAAATAAATACCCAATCCGCCAGCGCTTGCACGGATGTCTCCACCTCAAGGTCTGTAGTGCTAGAGGCACCAATGTATTGAAACCGCGTGATGACATTTGACTACCATTATTTTAATTGACTTTCAGTGTTTTACTTTATCCTAGCTTGAATGTATGACATCATTATTTTCCTGCATGTGCACGGTTACTTGAAGATTTCTTTAATGTAATCTTGTAGTTTTAAAGTGGAAGAGCTTTCAGAGTAGAACAGCCTTGCCAGGAACAGAACGTGTCGGATGTGCATTTGAAAGCATGAAGAAAGAGAGAGAGAGAGAGAGAGAGAGAAAGATGTGGAATGTACTTCTTGGTCATTAAGTGCAGTGTTATGAGCAGTGGTGCTCAAATGTGCATTATGTTGTACATTGGGAGATGAAGTGTGCAGTGCTATAGGCAGTAGTGCGCAAATGTGTATTGTGTTATAAATTGGGAAGTATTATGAAGTTCTTACTATTCGCTTTGACATGTCCTCATGCCATCTTGAATTCTGACTCCATCTAGCTTAAGCTTTTGGGCACACAGGCAGGCCCCACGTTACTCAAGTTGTTTAGGTTATTCACGTTCCAGGTTGTTTTGTTGACTACTGCCGGAAACTTTTGTAAGCTTCACTTGGGTAATGTGTGAGAAGTGTGCTTGGTAACTTTAAGAGCAGAGATTGTTGTTGCTAGAGAAATGTGTGGAATGCACAGCTCTGTCTCTGAGTCAAAATACAGGGGGCTCGCCAGCTTCTGTCTTGAGTTTGACACAGACCAGTACGGTCAGCTCGGTTTTTCATAACAGAAGAAAGGGGGCGAGGTTTCTAAAACCTTCACCTCAGGTTGAGTAAAGGTATTAAAGATGGGAGATTTTGGCACCCAGACAGGAGCTTCCTGGGGGGCAGATGTGGCGACACAAGGGAACTTTGGTCCCAATCAAGAATCTTGCCTTGGCTGTCAAAGGGCTCTTCCTGATTGAGTTGGCAAGAATGTCTAGTGAACGATTGGTGTTTTCTTTTTGAGCGTTGACTTTGTGATCTGTGAGTGAGTTTGTGTACATATCCAAGTCTCCAGTGGTTATAATCATCTGAGATATTTTCATTGTGATGTGTGAGTGTCTGCGTGCAGATCCAAGTCTTCAGTGGTTGTAATCATCTGATGTATTTAGTTTATACATTTTTCTGATTTCTTGCATGACGTCCAGTATTATCTTCTTGACCTTTATTTCATGTTATTATCCAGGCATTTAACAGTTGCATTTGATTGCTTGCAATATATATATATATATTACCTACTGGCGATAGCCAGTAGGTATATATAGTTAGGATTTTTTCTCTATGGAACTTTTGAAAATTCTGTGCCTAATAACTTTGGCGTTTGTGGACGGAATTGGCTGAAATTTTCAGGAAAATGGCACATTTTGTTTCTGAGCAGCTCCTGGAAATTTGGGGGGGATTCGTCAAGGGGGGGCCGAGAAAAAAGGGGGGTCCCAAAACGCGTTTTTCCCATGTTAATTTCCATAGGGCGGTTGGCCTCACTTTTAGCCCGAACGGCTGAATGGATTTCCACGAAACTTGGCAAAATTGTAGGGACTGTTAGCCCGATGTGCCTTTGCTAGGTCTCAATATATGTGCTTCAGTGGATTTTGAGAAATTAACGTTTAAAACAAGATATATATCTGTAACAGCGCTCCGGGCTGCGCTCCGGTTCGCGTACTTTTCGCGTATCAGAACTTTGCGAAGCGAAGCTGATTGGCTCTCCGGTGTCTGTCAACATTCTAAACAGTCCGGAGCGGCCGCCATCTTGTCTCTCGGTAGGATCGAGAGACAAGAGGAGGCCAAAACAAAGGGGGAAATGAAGGAAAGGGGGCAAGGTAGACCCCTTCTGACCCCCTAGGATTGATGAGGGGGATATTATAGAGCCACGCGGGGCCCCAAAAAAAAAAAATCCGATTTTTTCGCCGTAGAGACGCGTCTTGGTACGCGAACCGGGCAGCTAACCGGGCAGCTAACCGGGAAGCTAACCGGCAGTGTAACGGGAGTCTGAGGAGTAGCTGATAGGCTGTCAACATTGTAAACAGTCCGGAGCGGCCGCCATCTTGTCTCTCGGTAGGATCGAGAGACAAGAGGAGACCAAAACAAAGGGGGAAATGAAGGAAAGAGGGCAAGGTAGACCCCTTCTGACCCCATAGGATTGATAAGGGGGATATTATAAAGCCACGCGGGGCCAAAAAAAAAAAAAAAAATCCGATTTTTTTCGCCGTAGAGACGCGTCTTGGTACGCGAACCGGGCAGCTAACCGGGCAGCTAACCGGGAAGCTAACCGGCAGTGTAACGGGAGTCTGAGGAGTAGCTGATTGGCTGTCAACATTGTAAACAGTCCGGAGCGGCCGCCATCTTGTCTCTCGGTAGGATCGAGAGACAAGAGGTGGAAAAAAAAAAGGTGTAAATGATTGAAAGGGGTAAGGCAGACCCCTCCTGAACCCCTAGGATTGATGAGGGGGCTATTAAAGTTCCCTGCGGGGCATAAGAAAAAAAGAATTGCGATTTTTCGCGGTAAAGGTGCTTCCTGGTACGTTAACCGGGCAGCTAACCGGCAGCGTAACGGGAGTCCGACATATTGTGTTTTTTGAATGTTTGTGATATGTGCACGTGTGGATTTTGTCTAATTAAGGTTAAAAAAATATATATATATCTTTAAGCGTGTTCTGGCGCGCTTACGTTTTGGGTTTGGTTTGCGCTGCAGAGACGATACTTCACGGTTATGCGATGCATCATGAGGCGTCTCACGGGCTACGTGATACGTCACTTAATAAAGAATATATTTTACAGCTATAGATATTAGCTTTTAAAAAAACAATGAAATTCACAGAAAAAACCATAGGTTATAGACCATATATAGTTAGGAATTTGCATTTACAAAACCTTGAAAATTCACTGAAAAAACCATAGGTTATAGACCATATATAGTTAGGGATTAGCATTTAAAAAACCTTATTTTATTTGCACAAAACCATTGAAATTCCATATATAGTTAGTTGCACTAACTATATATCGCGGACCCGCAATCCACTGCTAATGATGTCACATATTACATCATTCATGACATGGTCAGTGACATCACTGATGACATCACTGATGACATCTCAAATGACATCACTGATGACATCACTGATGACATCTCAAATGACATCACTGATGACATCACTGACATCTCATTTGACATTACTGATTACATCACTGATTATATCATTTATGTGATAATACATCTTCAGACTCTAATATAACCTTAGATACACTCAGTGTAAACAGGCACTCACAGACTGTCACACATCCATGGAGTTACTCACACACCTAGTCAGTCATGCAAAGAATCAATCACATCTCCATTTCCTCAACTATACAGTTATACACACCTTACTTATTCAAACATATAGTAACACATATTTACTCTCTTATACAATCCTTGATACAAGTTCACAATGATTCATACAGCCACTCACACATTCACTAGCTCTTATGTTCAGTTATTTATATATGTCAACTCTCACATGGAGTGTGTTTTACATATGTACTTACTTTGACATGTAGCACTGAGATATCCATTCACTCACCAATATACTCATACACACAGTCAACTGTCCATACAGCTGTTTCTACATGCACTTTTGAACCCATACACCTAGGGAATCAACTGCTCACACATCTATGCACAGAGTTATACACCTCCCAGCCACCCACACACATACTCAGTCTCCCATACAAATACTTGGGCAACCATTCAATAACCCATATAGTTACTGATATAGCTACTGATTTAAACATGCAGCAGTTTACAGAACAACAGAAATAATGATTGCCAAATTAAGACACTTTAATCACTAACCCATACACTCAGTGAGACACATTTAATCATTCTCTCATACAGTCAGTCATGCACCTACTAAATCCTTCATCCAGACACTTATACATCCACTCATTCTTCAATATGTAAGACATATTTTAACTTTACAGAAACATACAGTCACTGGGTGTTGTCATCAGTGATGTCATCAGTGATGTCATCAGTGATGTCATTTGAGATGTCATCAGTGATGTCATCAGTGATGTCACTGACCATGTCATGAATGATGTAATATGTGACATCATTAGCAGTGGATTGCGGGTCCGCGATATATAGTTAGTGCAACTAACTATATATGGAATTTCAATGGTTTTGTGCAAATAAAATAAGGTTTTTTAAATGCTAATCCCTAACTATATATGGTCTATAACCTATGGTTTTTTCAGTGAATTTTCAAGGTTTTGTAAATGCAAATTCCTAACTATATATGGTCTATAACCTATGGTTTTTTCTGTGAATATATATATATATATATATATATATATATATATATATATATATATATATATATATATATATATATATATATATATATATATATATATTCACTGAAAAAACCATAGGTTTTAGGCCATATATAGGTAGGGATTAGCATTTACAAAACCTTAATTTACTCGCACAAAACCATAGAAATTCGCATATATAGTTAGATGCAATAACTATATATCGCGCTCCCGCAATCCACTGCTGATGATGTCACATATTACATCATTCATGACATGGTCAGTGACATCAGTGATGACATCACTGATGACATCATCCAGTGACTGTGTGTTAAAATATGTCTTACATATTGAAGAATGAGTGGATGTATAAGTGTCTGGATGAAGGATTTAGTAGGTGCATGACTGACTGTATGAGTGAGTGATTAAATGTGTCTCACTGAGTGCATGGGTAAGTGACTAAACTGTCTTAATTTGTGCATCATTATGTCTGTTCTGTAAACTGCTGCATGTGTTAATCAGTAGCTATATGAGTAACTATAAGGGTTATTGATTGTTTGCCCAAGTATTTGAATGGGAGACTGAGTGTGTGTGTGGGTCGCTGGGAGGTGTATGACTCTGTGCATAGATATGTGAGTAGTTGATTCACTAGATGTATGGGTTCAAAAGTGCATGTGGAAACAGCTGTATGGGCGGTTGACTGTCTGCATAAGTGTATTGGTGATTGAATGGATTTCTCAGTGCTACATGTCAAAGTAAGTACATATGTAAAACACAGTACATGTGAGAGTTGACATATATAAATAACTGTGCATAAGAGCCAGTGAATGTGTGAGTGGCTGTATGGATCATTGTGAACATGTATCAGGGATTGTATAAGAGAGCAAATATGTGTTAGTATATGTTTGAATAAGTAAGGTGTGTATAACTGTATGGTTGAGAAAATGGAGGTGTGATTGATTCTTTGCATGACTGACTAGGTGTGTGAGTAACTCCATGGATAAGTGACAGTCTGTGAGTGTCTGTTTACACTGATTGTATCTAAGGTTATATTAGAGTCTGAAGATGTTCATTGTATTATCACATAAATGATATCGTCAGTGATGTGATCAGTAATGTCAAATGAGATGTCATCAATGATGTCATCAGTGATATCATTTGAGATGTCATCAGTGATGTCATCAGTGATGTCATTTGAGATGTCATCAGTGATGTCATCAGTGATGTCACTGACCATGTCATGAATGATGTAATATGTGACATCATCAGCAGTGGATTGCGGGAGCGCGATATATAGTTATTGCATCTAACTATATATGCGAATTTCTATGGTTTTGTGCGAGTAAATTAAGGTTTTGTAAATGCTAATCCCTAATTATATATGGCCTAAAACCTATGGTTTTTTCAGTGAATTTCAATGTTTTTTTAATACCAAATATCAAATGCTGTCAAATGTCAAGTACATGATAGGTAAAAACATTTTCGTGTTTATGCACGCTGATGTGCTTTGAACGCTGCCCCCCCCTCTTTTCTCTTAGCAGTACTCTCTCTTTGCAGATAGTGAAGGGTAGTTAACGCAGGCCTTTGCCCCCGTTGTAATCCGTCGTGCCTGCTTCTCTCTCCATTTGATTGATTGTTATCCAAGCATTTAATATTTTTGAATTGGTTCTCTTTGGTTCATTCTGTATTTACAAACAAGCACAGAGTCGCAATACTCTGTTTAGTCTTTGCAGATAGTGAAAAATCGTTTAAAAAAACAAAAGGAATCGAGCAAAATCAGTAGGCCACTAATGGGATCTGTTGTTGACCTCGCTAAAATAGAAACATTAAGAACAACCCCTCATGAGAAATACGAAACTAGTGAGATGAACTTAGCTCCACACCATGATGGCTGCATGACAGCTCGACTCTGCCGCCCACCCCACCCCACCCAAAATAACGACAAACCCTATGCAAATATTATAAATATATACAACACACCAGCAAAGTAACAGGGTAAAACGTTTTATTAAATAACTATTTACATAACTATTTTATACTTTTTGTTGCCCGATCCGGCTAGCTCAATCGATCGAGCATGACACTCATGCACTCTGATAGCAAGCGTTGCTGCTGATGCTATGCCGACAAAAACTGGTTTTCAGTTTGTACATTCTTCAAGATTTTTCCATCCAAGACTGGTTGAGAGTTTGTAGAACGATGGCTTCAGATTTTCAACATACGGTGTGGTGGCGCGGACTGGGAGGGGGCGCTTGGCTCCTGCCCCCTCCCCAATTAAGATTTTCATACGTGAGTGTACGTTCAGGGTTTTGGTCCCTGAGTTGCTTCGATGTCACTGCCATGCTCAAATGGCATAAGTCCTGGATGTTGGGTGCCATAGTTCAGAGTTCTGAGCAGCGCTTGTAACACTGTCTGAAGCTTATTTGCACCTGCTGCAGCTTCACTATTCTCAAAGTAAGTGAGGGCCGTTTGTGGACTTGACTGCATTGGAAAACAATGTGATGCGGTGCCTCCCTAACCCGCTTGACGGAGGCCCCCGAGGGGCGGTGAGATGGCGCGGACTGGGAAGGGGCGCTTGGCTCCTGCCCCCTCCCCAAGTCGTGTTGCCCTGGTGTGGCCTGAGATCGCCCCGACATAGGCGGCCGGCTCCCGGGGTCCGGCGGAACTTTTTGCCTTTTGATGACTCTTCCATTCTGGACCTTGTCCCACAATCCGTTTGACCTGAAGACACGCTGTAGTGGGGCGCCCCTTTACCGTTTCAGTTGCCATTCCGCCCGCTTTTGCTACACTGTGCCTCTTCCGCCATTCAGCTGTTTACCGCCCGCTCTTGCGACTACAGCGTCTCGCTCACCATGTAGTTGAGTTGCTCCCGCTCTTGCGATGCAGCGATAGGCGGCTGCCACAGGACTCTCAAAATGGCGGCCGGCTCTTCAGATTTGGGCGTGGTCCACTAAAATGGCCCTGGGACACCTTGGAACTCGGACGCTTGTCTGCTAGGGCTTGGGTCCCATTCTCGAAAGCGTCCCCTCAGCCTTGAAGATTCTACAAAAGTCTTGGGGGCCCCCGACTCCCGCAGGCTTCTGGTGGGGAGCGGCTGCCATGATTGCTCGTGGAATGGCCACGACTAAGCTATGAGATGGTGGTGCTCTCATGCTGACGCCAGCTTCAGTCTGAAACATCCAGAAACACTGTAGACTACCAATTCGATCAGTTCCGGTAGCGCCCCAACGTGACCCGGTAGAGAAGAACTTGCCCTCCCCTCTTTGACTGATGGTTCTTGTTGCCTGTCCCTTCTGTTGTCATTTAACAGAACTTTTTAGACTGCTGAAAGGGGTTGTGTTCCGAACGCTGGTTGGTGGAGACATTTTGACTATATTCTGGACCTACGTTGTCACGTAATGCGTTATATGACACGCCGCGTTAGCGCACCCAGAAGTGCTCCGGTGCGCGAAGCGCAGCTTCCCGGAAGCGATCCTTGGCGCGGCGCGCAGCGCGTAACGTAGGCATAACAGGTCATGTGACTTGTTAATAAAACTTTTCATTGGTTCATTTTACTTTTGTTATTTTAATGATGAAAGGCTTGGTCATATGACCTAAAAATTACGCTTTTTATTGGTTTCGAACATTATTTTTTCTTAAACATATATGTTATAATGTTCCAGGCTAATGTACTTTAATATATTCCTTTTTCGAGAAAAAGGGCGTTTCTTCGTCCCATGACGGAGCCGTTGAGTAAATGAGGCTCGGCCTGCTGTCTTAGTCGCCGAATCGCCTGAATATCAGATTCTTATCGATCACTTTATGTTGCAGGAGTGGAAAACACAACTGCCCTTGACCATTTTTCTTTACTGCGTTCCTGCGTATTATACCTTTTATCCGTCATGTAATTGGACTGCTTTATTTCACTTGCCTTTTACTGATTCGAAAACAGTAACTAAAATTAAAAACTTTACCAATGTCAATACTACTACCATGTTTTGTTTTAAAAACCTTTATTGTGAAAATGTCAGTATACAAATACGGGCCTATAACCACTTGGGCCGGCCACGGAGCAAACTGGAATCGTATATGATGAGGAGACATTTACACTGTAGAGGAATGCAAAGAGCGGGCCATTAGGTTGCAAGAACTAAGGTGTCTAACAGTTGCGGAATCGGTGGACGTACATTTTGTAATTAAAATACGACAGGGCCACTTACAATAAAATTATCTAGATATACATTTGCGGGCAAGTACCATGGGTGACGTTAATTCGAACTTTCAATAGTATAGTAATCAATAACACATCAGAACTTAATATCAATAGGGGTGTCGAAATATTCAATCAATTCTCGTCCCCGCCCGCCATGTGCTTCAAAACTGCATACGTATCTCGTGATATCAAGGTTGTGCAACCAGTACACAACAAGAAGTTACGAGTCCCATTTATACCGGCGCCATTTTGGGCAATACCACCCTTGACGCAGCCCTTCATGCTACAAGATGGTGTCTTCCATTCAGAAAATATTATTGGCAGCATTTTGAAAGGAAAGATAAACAGGCGTTCTCCTAGTGAGTCTCACATTGTTACATTTAGGAAGAATGTTGAAGAGTAGTATGTTGAAAATCTGAAGCCATTGTTCTACAAACTCTCAACCAGCCTTGGATGGAAAAATCCTGAAGAATGTACAAACTGAAAACCAATTTTTGTCTGTATAGCATCAGCAGCAACGCTTGAGTCAGCTTTGTGTGAAGCCGCCATTTTGATTCAATCAATAGCGTCCCCCTGCACACATTCAGGGACCTGGTCGTGTCTTCAGGTCAAACGGATTGTGGGACAAGATGCAGAAAGGAAAAGGAAAAAAGTTCCGCCAGACCCCGGGAGCCGGCCGCCTATGTCATGGGCGATCTTTGGCCACACCAGGGCGATAGTGAAGCTGCAGCAGGTGCAAATAAGCTTCAGACAGTGTTACAAGCACTGCTCAGAACTCTCAACTATGACACCACCTCGGTGCCATCCGGATCTTGGCGCCTTGTGCTGGTTCCGGCCTATTCACACATCGGTCCGCTACTGACACCACCTCACAGGCCAACGGGGCACCCCACGCCGACTTTCGGCGCAGCATTGTAGGATGGCCACACCAGAGCAGCAACTTGCTAAACACCACCTCGGTGCCATCCAGATCTCGGCGCGTTGTACTGCCTTCGGCCTAATATAGCCGCAAGTGCGGACGCAACTCAACTGGATAGCGAGTGAAACACCAAGGGGCGCCCCACTGCAGCGAAGGAGCCTCCATCTTGGGGGCGACGCACAGCATCACCAATGCAGTCAGATCCTCAAACAGCCCCCACTGACTGACGCGACCTCACAGGCCAACGGGGCGCCCCACGCCGACTTTCGGCGCAGCATTGTAGGATGGCCACACCAGTGCGGCAACTTGCTGGACACCACCTCGGTGCCATCCAGATCTCGGCACGCTGTGCTGCCTTCGGCCTACTGTAGCCGCAAGTGCGGACGCAACTCAGTTGGACGGCGAGGGAAACGCTAAGGGCCGCCCCACTGCAGCCGAGGAGCCTCCATCTTGGGGGAGACGAACAGCCCCCACTGACTGACGCGACCTCACAGGCCAACGGGGCGCCCCACGCCGACTTTCGGCGCAGCATTGTAGGATGGCCACACCAGTGCGGCAACTTGCTGGACACCACCTCGGTGCCATCCGGATCTCGGCGCGTTGTGCTGCCTTCGGCCTATTCGCACATCGGTCCGCTACTGACGCCGCCTCACGTGCCAATGGATTTTCTACGCTTTTTATAGCCCTATGCCGCATAACAGGTCATGTGACTTGTTTATAAAACTTTTCATTGGTTCATTTTACTTTTGGTTTCCTAATGATGGAAGGCTTGATCATATGACCTAAAAATAACACTTTTCATTGGATTAAAACATTTTTTTTTTTCCAAACGATGAAAGCCCCACCTTGTTTCTGGATGTTTCAGACTGAAGCTGGCGTCAGCATGAGAGCACCACCATCTCGTGGCTCCGTCGTGGTCATTCCGCGAGCAATCATGGCAGCCGCTCCCCACCGAAAGCCTGCAGGAGTCGGGGGCCCCCAAGACTTTTGTAGAATCTTCAAGGCTGAGGGGACGCTTTAGAGAATGGGGTCCAAGACCTAGCAGATAAGCGTCCGAGTTCCAAGGTGTCCCAGGGCCATTTTAGTGGACCACGCCCAAAAAGGAAAGAGCCTGCCGCCATTTTGAGAGTCCTGTGGCAGCCGCCTATCGCTGAACCGCAAGAGTAGGCGCAACTCAGCTGAATGGCGGATTTTGGCACAGTGTACCAAAAGCGGGCGGAATGGCAACTGAAACGGTAAAGGGGCGCCCCACTACAGCACACGAGTCGCCACCTGGGGAGGCCCGTTCACGCCGCCTCCCCCCTCCCCACCCCCGGGGCGCCCCACGCCGTTTTTCGGAGCAGCATTATAGGATACCAAAACCAGTGCGGCAGTTTACTGGACATCACCTGGGTGCCATCCACATCTCAGCGCGTTCTGCTGCCTTGGAACTATTCGCACAACAGACCGCTACTGACAAGGCCTCCCCCGGGACGCCCCACGCCATTTTTCGGAGCTGCATTGTAGGATACCAAAAACCAGTGCGGCACCCAGGTGACATCACCTGGGTGCCGTCCAGAACTCAGCTCGTTGTGCTGCCTTGGGACTATTCGCACAAAACACAGCTACTGACCATTGTTGCTTCTTTTTTCAAAAAAATGTTTAAATGGGTTTACTGTTTTTGTTGCGTTGTATATATTTATAAGTTATTAAAGTTTTATAATCCTACTACTTTGTTGGAGTGCTATATATTGTTAATGTGACACATAATTGTGAAGACTTTGATGTACAAAGAGGCATCCCTGGAATCTTCCGCTTCAGGCTCAGTCCCACACACCCTCACAGTGAGAATCCCCTCCCCAAGCACAATACAGGATGGTTATCAGATAGTAGGAACGCGTATGGTGTGACGGATCTCATGCCGTGGGGGCCTTGATCTACTGTAACTCCTTTGAAGAGGGGTGATTCTCTACAGCTGGGGCCATAAACTACATCCGCAGGGCTAGGTGATAGCCTGGGACCGGCCTGGACAATCAGACACAGAGGAAGAGGAGTGTCAGAGAGTGCGGTAGTGAATAGGGTGAAAGGGAGGTGTCGGGCGGGCACGGGGTGTGATTCTCAGAGAAGAACAGCGCAGATGGGAGGAGGTTTCTGGCCCATGCATGAGAGAGAGAGAGCGGGGGTGACCAGTGCGTGGGGGAGTTGCTTGCGAGGGTGGGGAGCCGTGCTGAGGATCGACGGCGTGCAGAGAGTGGGTCTGGTCAAGGCATCTAAAATGGCTGCCGTGCACGACAAAATTGTGGCATTGGAAAAAAGGCAAGATGGCCCAGACAATGTTTATCAATAAGGATTAATTTATAACAAAATATTTTATC
The DNA here is from genome assembly GCF_964263255.1 of Lissotriton vulgaris. Lineage (NCBI taxonomy): Eukaryota > Metazoa > Chordata > Amphibia > Caudata > Salamandridae > Lissotriton > Lissotriton vulgaris. Next base: position 284,986,915 of record NC_141700.1, read on the forward strand.
GCAGTGACAAAATGGCAGTCAACACTTACTGATTTCCATCGAATCGAACGTTAACAGACGTCACGCAGCAAAAAAAAAAAAACGCTCACGCACAGCCGCTGGAATACATGTATCAACATATATGAGCCTCCTCAGCCACCCTCAGAAAACATAAGGGGTCAGGATACGTCTCCCGTCCCCCCTTATACCCTGTAATTTAATTAAAACGAAACACAAAATGGCGAATTCCCGTTTCGCTACCAGTTTGCGGCCCAGTTCGCGGCCCGGGAAGAGCTTCTACCGTGAAAAATCAATTTTTTTTATTTTCCCCACGGGACCCTTTAATAACCCCAACATCATTCCTAGGGGGTCAAGAGGGGTCTACCTTGCCCCCTTTCATTAAATTCCCCCTTCGTTTTTCTCCTCCTCTTGTCTCTCGATCCTACCGACAGACAAGATGGCGGCCGCACCGGACTGTTTAGAATGTTGACAGACACTGGACAGCCAATCAGCTTCGCTACGCAAAGCTCTGTTACGCGAAAAGTACGCGATCTGGAGCGCTATCTGGGACGCTGTCACAGATATATCTGTTTTTTAAACGTTAATTTCTCAAAATCCACTGGAGCACATATATTGAGACCCAGCAAAGGCACATCGGGCTAACAGTCCCTATAATTTTGCCAAGTTTCGTGCAAATCCATTCAGCCGTTAGTTTGCGACCCGGTTCGCGAACCGAGAACCGCTTCTATCATGAAAAATCAAATTTTGTTTATTTTCCCAACGGGACCCTTTAATAACCCCAACATCATTCCTAGGGGGTCAAGAGGGGTCTACCTTGCCCCCTTTCATTAAATTCCCCCTTCGTTTTTCTCCTCCTCTTGTCTCTCGATCCTACCGAGAGACAAGATGGCCGCCGCTCCGGACTGTTTAGAATGTTGACAGACACCGGAGAGCCAATCAGCATCGCTTCGCAAAGCTCCGTGACGCGAAAAGTACGCGATCTGGAGCGCTATCTGGGACGCTGTCACAGATATATAAATTTTTTTAAACGTTAATTTCTCAAAATCCACTGGAGCACATATATCGAGACCCAGCAAAGGCACATCGGGCTAACAGTCCCTACAATTTTGCCAAGTTTCGTGCAAATCCATTCAGCCGTTCGAGCTAAAAGTGAGGCCAAACGCCCTATGGAAATTAACATGGGAAAAACGCATTTTGGGACCCCCCTTTTTTCTCGGCCCCCCTTGACAAAACCCCCCCAAATTTTCAAGGGCTGCTCAGAAACAAAATGTGTCATTTACCTGAAAATTTCAGCCGATTCCGTCCACAAACGCCAAAGTTATTAGACATAGAATTTTCAAAAGTTCCATAGAGAAATAATCCTAACTATATATACCTACTGGCTATCGCCAGTAGGTTATATATATATATATATATATATATATATATATATATATATATATATATATATATATATACATATACATATACACACATATGGCACTGTGCTAATCCTATGCTTAAAGACTTTGATAGAAAAACAGACATTTGAGGTGAGCAGATCTAGAGTGTCGCTGGTGTTGTGAGTGCTCTAACAGGAGCTGCTTTCCACCTAAACTGGAGAACTACCCAGCGTTCTCTCCTTCTTTTTTGTATATATATATATATATATATATATATATATATATATATATATATATATATATATATATATCTCTTTACCTTTGAATGTTGTTCATTTGACATCTGGGAAAGCCTTTCTGTTAGAGAGTGTTGCACAAATAAAACCACATGCCTTATTCTGAAAGCAGTCTTTGATGGTCTATTTTTATAAAAGTGAAATCCCCTTTCCAGGTGGTGTTGTGTTGTTTTTATTGGTTTGTCGTTTTTGAGCCACCGTGTGGGAGGGTGTTTTTTTATTATCTGGGAGTGTGAGCAATACAGGGTCTTGGGTGCAATCTCACAGAGGGCATGTTCAATGGAACGGATCTTGTCGACCAGTTTACTGTGTTCGGCATGTAGCAAGGTGAGGTCAGCCACCACGCTATTAATCTTGTATGCAAGCGATGTTCTCGTGTGGTTTAAAAAAGCTCTGAGTTGCTCCGAATCCACAGGGACGGTGTCCAGCTTGCCTTCCATCGAGCCTAAAGAGTCCAAGGACTCCCGCACCTCCCGCAGACCCCACAAAGCAGGCGTGCTAGAGGGTGTGCCACAAGCTCTGGACCTCAAATGACCCATAGGGTCTGATATGCAAAGAGGCGTATAGGTCCATGGGGTTCGCCTAACCACAGCAAATTAATTTCCTGCCATGGAAGCACTGGTTGTTCCTGTACATATATAGCAGTGCTACTGTGGATGCGCTGTCCAGAGTACACAAAGGAGGGCCGCAATGAGAGGTCAGCGGTGGCAACTAAGGCAAGGAAACCTGGGTCACCATAGTGTATTTGAATTTGAATTTAAAAAGACTTATAAAGCGCACGTACACTGAATCAGTTTCATGGCGCTGGTGAAGTCACTGAGTGAGAGCAAGAAGAGAGCTAGGAGCCGAAAGCCTGCTGGAATAGGAACATTTTTAGTGACCTCCGGAACTCCATATAGGAAGAGGAGAGTCTTAAAGATAGGGGGAGGTCATTCCAAAAGGTGGGTGCAAGTACAGCAAACTTCTGCCCCCCTGACCGTTTCTTTTTAAAGCGAGGCGTAGTTAGCAAGGCCAGGCTGGAGGAGCAAAGGTCCCTAGAGGGAACATAGGGAGAAATTGCCGAGTTGATAAAAACAGGGGCAGTGCCCGCTCTTGCTTCAAAAGTCAAACACCCCAACTTGAACCTGGCCCGTTGTTTTATAGGCAGCCAGTGTAGGCTCCTGAGCAGAGGGGTCGAATGATGGGACCTGGATAAACCAAAAACCAGGCGGGCCGCCTGATTCTGTACCAACTGCTGGCGCTGCAGGGCATAAGCCGGAGCTCCATTATAGATGATATTGCCATAGTCAATCTTTGACAGGACCATGGCCATTAGGATCAGCTTTAATGCAGAGGTGGAAAAAAACCTGGCAACTTTCCGAATAACTCGTAGTGTAAAAAAACAGGAAGAAACCACTGAGTTGATATGTGAATGAAGAGTTAATTGATTATTAAGCGTGATCCCAAGTGTTTTAACTGAAAAAGAAGGGAGAGGAGGGGGCCCAAGTGAGAGGGGCCAAAAAGAGGGGGGCCAGGGGTTGGCAGCACCGCCCGTCGCCACAAGTTCTGTTTTATCCGGATTAAGTTTTAACTGATTGATGTTCATCCAGTCTCGGATAAATAGCATGACGGACTGGAAACTGCCAACTCCTGAAGGGGAAGAAAGATCAAAGATGAGTTGCAGGTCATCTGCATAGTTATATACAGTGACCTCCATGTTATGTAGAGCAAACACCAGTGGAAGAATATAAAGGTTAAATAATAAAGGGGAAAGAGAAGACCCCTGAGGAACACCACAGTTGACATTACACAGAGGAGCCGAGAAGGTGCCTAGATGAACTGTCTGAGTGCGGTCCATCAGGAAGGACTCGACCCAAGCTAATGCCGATCCCCCTATCCCCGCCGCCCTGACACGTGATAAAAGAATGTCATGATCCACAGTGTCCAAGGCGGCGGATAAGTCTAGTAGGACCAGGATCTTGGGGGTGTTGGCATCGAGTCCCTCCCTATAGTGTAGGATTGTGTACAGCAGTCTAGGGGTCGAGGGGTGGAGTCGTGGGAGGAGTAGGAAAGGGAGGAGCACGGGACAGGAACTGGAGGCAGTTAGAGTAAGGACGAGAAGAGGAATGGTCACCAGCACTAAAGCTCTGTAGAGTAAAGGGTAAGTGTCTGCCTCGTTATTGTGGGAACAACACGACAATTGGCGACGAGGGTGGGATCGAGCACGCTGTGCCCCTGCGCCGATCCTTGAAGCTGTGTGAGCCTGTTCCCGGGCGGCGGGACTGTGTAACCGCCGTCGTGACAATACGCCGCGAGAAAACAACGCGGGGGAGCCTTAGCAGACGGAAACGCTTCTGGGACCGAAGCTCCGTGGCTTGGAAGCTGTATGGAGTGCACCTGTGCGAGCGCGGTCATGCGCTGAAGAGCAGTGCCCGCGAGCGCGAGTACGCGCTGGGGTCTGGTTGTCCACCCCAGCCTCGTGACCTGAAGAATCTGCTGCCTGAAGCCGGTGATTAAATACCCCAGATGCGTGAGGGTTTAAGGATGCGGTAGCGACGTCGGGAGCCCACCCCGGTCCTACCTGATGTGGGGAGGTCCTGGCCGAGCGGCGACTACGGAGAGTGGAGGCCCCAGCATCCTGTAGGGACCGCACACGCCCGGTGAGTGCTTGAAGCCTTGCCGGTGACTAGACTTCAAGTGAGGGAGCCAAATCTCGTCAGAAACGTGATTTCAAGTGCGGCGGCCATGTTGAAGTCAGGCACTGGCTCCCATTCCCTATCAAAGACATAGGGCGGCCATCTTAGAGTCAGGCGATTGTGAAATTCTATAACAAACACGAGCAAGTGCAAACTTCAAAATAATAAGCACAGGCCAATGCAAACCCTAACTACAACAAACACGAGCAAATGCAAGTTGTGACGCAAACAAGCATAAGCAAATGCAAGCTTAAGTATAAACAAGCACAGATAAATGCAAACTCCAAATGCAAACGAGCTCAAGCAAATGCAAATCCTGAATGCAACAAGCAAATGCAAATCCTTAACGTAACAAGCACGGGCAAAAGGCAATTTCCAAAGTAAACTTTCAGCACCACGTGAAGATAAAGGATTAACAGTAAAAGAAACTAAGAAAATAAATGATCTAGAAGCAGGAGTAAACAAATAGCAAAGAAGCCTTCTTTCATCAACTAAGTGACTGGATAACCTACACTAGTCTGGAACGAAACGCAAGAATAAGATGTCAATGTTGCCACGTATCATTGCGGAAGCGCCGCCGACCACCTGCAGCTAGCACGCAACACTAAAGAAAGCGGGAATTCGCTGAGCCACGAGTCACACATGATGCAGCTGAGTGGTGATTAGTTCAAACTCAGAAAATCCAAGCTTAACTCACTGAAGCCTACCGAGACAGTCGTGCTAAGGGCGGACAAAATACAGTAGCCACCCGGGAGCGAATCTGCCCAAAATCAAAGGAAGCGACCAGACACAGGATCTCGGCCAAAGAGGGTCAGCAAATAAGACAGGAAGCAAAGTGAACAGTCCTGTGACAGTAGCATACTAAAACCTTCCTCCTTCATGGCGGTGGGAGAAGCAACACAACGGTCCAATCCCTGCATTAAAGTACCACCCCCAGTGATGCAGACCGACAGTCAGAGTTTGGGTCCCAATGGAACAAGTGGCAGGAATCACTGGATGATTTTCTTGAAACAACCGGTGAGCGAAGAGATGGAAAACGTCTGACACTATTACTTCAGCTGGTAGGTCACGAAGGCCGACGCCTAATCAGAACATTTTGAGAAAAGAACACAGAGACCTATGGAAGACTCAAAGAGACGCTATGCGCTCACTTCAACGCAAAGGAAAACGTGGATCAAGAACGCCTCTCCTTCAACGCAGCTCGACAGCAACCAGTAGAGTCATTACCAAATTTCATACAAGGTTGCAAAGTCTGGTGAAATGCTGTCATTTCAACACATTCACAAATGAGGAAGCAATTCGACTCCGGATAATCGAGGGCTGTTCAAGTCCTAACACAAAGCTCAAGATCCTTCAAGGGCAGTTCTCGCTCAAGGAAATCATCAGGAGGGCCGAAGTTGGAGAGCGGGTCAAAGCAAGAGAAGTATCAAAAGAATTGCACGCGAATTCAGGAAACAAAGACAAAAGAAAGGAGATATCTCTCATGTCTGTGAATAAAGCCCAAGCGACAAACAAAACCAGAAAGAGGGACGGCGAAGGCAGACTAGAGACAAGACAGCAGAGAGACAAAGTGAGATGAAATACTCTGAGTCAACAATGCAAAAGACAGTGAAAGAAGGCAAACAAAAGACTGGGATGATCCAGGATTATGACAGCCTCACTGATATAACCTCAGGGAGTTATTCAACCTCAAGGAGTCACTCAGTAAACGGTACAAACCATTCTGAAGAAGCGTCAAGTGGGATAGACCACACAGATGGAACCAATGACGGCCTGCTCAAAAAAGTATGAAGGAAAGACAAACTACAGAAGACAGGACCAGTCATGCCAACCGTGGAAACCGGTACACAAACACACCCGAGCAACCCGCGGTTCACCAATCTTCATAGACGAGTCAGAAGAAACATCAAGCAGTGGGATACATCACACCCATGGCACAGACGTTAGTGCACTCAACATGCAAGAAGAAGAAACAAACCACATGAGGGGGGGTAAGCCACTCAGACACAGAAAAGGGAGAGGCACGTGCACTCAAGACACCCCTGATAATAATAAAGCTGAGAAGAGACAATTAATGTTATATGAGAAGGGCAGAGAGGCAGAGACCAAATACTCCAGGATCAAAGTAAAGAAGTAAACGCGTGGCTGGCAAACAACCTCTCCACAGCAATAACACAGAAAACACTTCAAGAGATGTACCCAGAGAAATGTCCCACCGATAGCTCCGACTCCAGGAGCATGTCATCACAGACTACCAGCTCAAGAAGTTTATCAGTCGAGACGCTCCCAAAGGAACGTTCTCGCAAGAAATCAGCAAAAGACTACTCCGATTCAGAAAGCATGTCTGCACGATCACTGGGGTCAACAGAATCAAGGTCCCGACAATGCCCGTGGCATCAATCCCCTGAATGCACAATGGAATCAGAGAACGTCCTCCCCGTCCAAAGCAACATATCTCATGCCAATGACTCCGAATATTCGATCACCCCACCATACAACACGTCATGTCAGTCACAGTCATATCAAGACTTGAATAATCTACCGTCACCCCTGAAGGGGTCAGCGAGGCTGACTCAAAGGGCTTGTAGGAAGAAAACAGAGATATGGGACTTTACCTACCGGACGGGAAAGAACTATCTTGCCACTCTGCAAGGAAGGCTAAATGGGTTAGCAGAAACAAATCGTTCTAAAAAATAAAAAAAATAAAAAGGGGGATGAGAGAGAAACATGCACCTGCCCGGATGGTCAAAGAGTTAACCAGTCCCAAATGCGAGTGGGAGTGGGTGAGACAAACTGAGTCAGCAAATGAGTCTCAGAACCAAATCAGGACACCCCTTTAAGATAATGCCTTACTGTCTGATATTTATGACTCTGAACAGGAGGACATTACCGCCCCCGAACAGAAAAGAGAAAAGGAAGCAAAATTACATGCGGATGCTCGGAAGAGAACCAGAACACCACGATCGCATCAGAATTTGAAAATGAGTGAATAACTCAGAAGCTGATTGGAAACTGCAACGAATCTGAGAACAAGAGGATCACACACAATGCCTCGCATTTTCAAAGATGAACTCCTGTGGTCAAGGATGCTCTCTCTTGTCAAGACAACAGAAATACCAAACAAAGAAGTGTCTCCAACAGACTCTACCTTGCTGACGCTGAGGAGCAGACCGAGTCTGAGCCCGGAAATGGAGATGCGTCTCTATGACCCAAGTGAATGGCCCGCAGACCTGTGTGGCTGATCGAGGAACTATAAACACGTTAAAGTTAATTTTATTTTGATAAGAAAGGGGGAGATGTAGGATTGTGTACAGCAGTCTAGTGGTCGAGGGGTGGAGTTGTGGGAGTAGTAGGAAAGGGAGGAGCACGACACATAGTGCCCATCAATAGGCTCAACCAGGTTGCCATGGGGAGGCCCCATTTACAGGAGATCTCCGTACTCCACTGTGATCTCCTATTGCACGGCCTGCCCGTATGTGCCAGCAACGTTCAGGAAAGCATAGCAGCACGTGCAGCCGAGTGCTGTGAAGACTCTGCAGAGCATTGGTGCACTGGTGACAGCAAGGGCAAAAGAAGGCAAGGGCATCTCAAGCAAACAGCAGAGAGGTATGCAGAAGCCTCATATGACGCCTTGTCTGCCAGTCCATCAAATATGGCCAGTGGAACAGTGGTACAGACAGGAGCTGTAGTGGAGCCCAAAACAACCCCACCAAATACTAGTCAGGATTCAAAACTGCTCCAGAGTCAATCTGGCTACCAGCAAATAGCAGTAGTTTAAGGGAAGATATTGCTGAGAAAGTGAAGTGCACTGCACTCAGCTCCATGTTGCCTCCAGTGCCACCCTCGGGACACCCGCCCTCGTCTCAGTGCCGGAGTAATTCTGCTCCATCCAGCAGGCCCAGTGTTTCCTGCGTGATCGGCCATGACAGCAGACCCGGTGGGTGAAAGGTCTGCAGTCTCCATTCCCGCCCACCTAGACCTGCATCTGCTGTGGTCCTGCCTCCTGCTGATGGCCTGATGGCCTCAATTAGGGGGCCTCCCATTTGTGCAGCAATGGTGATGTTAGATCGGCAGTACCCCAGCAGCTACAATCTCACAGAAATGGCAGCAGAAATCCAGTCCATCGTGCCTCCAAACGCAGCCAGCTATGACTGCATCTCAGGGGCATCCCCCTATGGGCCTGTGCTGAGTCTGGCAGCCACGGCAAGCCACCAAGTCACCACCATACCAGCAATCCACCTAATTGATCCACTCGGGCCACTCACCTCCTCGAGAACAAGCCGGCACAGTGCAAAGGTCCTTCAGCCAGGTTCACTTGTGGCTGGTAATGCCCCTCTACAGAGCACCTCACCAGATGCAGGCTTCCCTAGCTGGCAGCATGGTCTCCTGCCTCATCCCCACATCCTGGTCTGTGGGCAGCTCAAGGACAAAAATATTTCCTTGTTAAGTAAAAGGAAGAGCAATGCTTGCGCATCAGCAACCGATGGTAGACCCAATAGAGGATAATCACAGGATAATAGGGGCTTTGCGGCGGGGCCTCATCAAGGCACGCCTGCCATCTTGGCTCACCACGCCCCCTGTCTGTGTATCCTTGGTCACCATGCAATGTAGAATGCCCCTTTCCTCACTACCCTAAACTATAATAGGAGATATAGAACCGGAAAACAAACAACAGACAAACATCTAAATATTAGTATGATAGGACTAGGGCCTGAAATCCACAACCTACAGCAGCAGGCATCTTTCTGGTTGGGATTAAGTAGTCCTGTGGGCCTTTAATCCACAGAATTGCAAGAGGAATTACACCTGTTCATCCATTTCAGGAATCAGTGATTCATTGTTCAAAATTTCAGACATATAGGTTTCGCGATAAACTTGTATCTCCTCTTTAGTCTGCTTCTTTGTTTAAATTCTCTCTTCTTCTCAACATTTGCCTCTGTTGTTACTACTTTAGGGCCTTATCCGACACTTTCCTAATTCCATGCTGGATCCCTTGGGTATATCTTCAGCACCTGGCACATTAAATGCCTTCATGCCCTCTTGGAAGGAATGTTTTTGGTAATTTATTTTTAACTGAACTCTGCATTAGAGTGCCCATCTAAATTCAATATTTGTCTTCGTCATGGCTTCCAACATGCATCATTTGTGTCAAATATTTCAGCATCAACCCAATCACCATTTAAATTAACAGCGTTCTGTTGTTTTGCTTCTTTTATGATGGCTTATTTCTGTGAAAAAGATGACATCTTCACCAGAATGTCTGTGGGTCAGATATTTGTTGTGAAGTTGCTAAGGTCAACTCTATGGACACTCTCGATGCCAACTATTTCCACCCCCTTAAGGTCGATCACTTGCCCGAAGAAAGGCCTGAAATGCGCTCTAGGTTCCATATATCCTCAGCTTCTGCAGCTTTTCAAACTATGATGTCACCGCTCACCATTCTTTTGAGGTCTTCAAACTTAAGATAGAGAATTTCCACTTGAGAGGTTATTGCCTTGATTTTTGCCACTGATGAATCAAGTTTTGTAGAGGTACAGTAATCGGAGTGTACTGAGTGTGGAGTGGAATCTCCGTACTTGGGTGGAGATTCCGCCCCTACTGTGGACATAAAGATACTCGTAACTTACCTTTGTGAATACTGAAAGCCGTAAACTTAGACTTTTGATCTAAGTTTACTTTTGTGAATACTGAAGGTCATAAACTTAAAGTTTACCTTTGTGCATTGGGCCCGGAGAGTGCTGCTGTTCAAAACTCGGCTCTGGCAGTACTATGAAAAATTGGCGCTCTGATTGCCAAGGGTATGTAGTCTTGAAATCACTTCAGGCCTCTTGAATCCACTACTAGACGCTGCAGCCACTTTATTTCACTCTAGCCGGTCCCTGGTTCTTCCTCTGTGATTGGTATTATGTCTTTATCTTCCCCCTTCTTTCCCATTTGTGTCTTTCCCTCTCTTGCTCGCAGTCAATATCTGATGAGGAAAATGAAGTGCTGGTCTGAAAAATTCTTTCCTGTGGGCCCCATCGGCAATCATCGACTCAAATTCTGTCAATTCTGCACTCCTCTGCTTTTGGCAGAATGCAATGCAGTCTCGATTATTTCAATAGTTGATTATTGTTCTAATTCTCTTAATAGTTTAAATATTGAATACATTTTGGTCAACTTTAATGAATATTCTCATGCTCTTAGCCATTCATTTAATTAGATTCATATAAGTTGATATTTACCAGCTTCAGCCATTTGTACTGCAGTTGTGACTAAAATGCTTTTCGCTTTTATGATAGTACAGGAGTTGGTGTCAAAACACCTGAAATTAATGAAACTAATATTCAGCTTGTGGTTCTATGCACAATTATATTTGCTTTGTCTGTGAAATAACCACATATCAAAACTATAAAGCAAAAAGAGAAATAATTGCTTATAACATTTTTCATCGTTCGATACACGTTTTTAATCCTTTACACTGAAGCCATGTATCTTATTTATCCTGCGAATACGTGCTTCATATGGGAGGAAAAAGCAAATAAATATTACTACTAAAACACTACTCAAAAATGCATTTTAAGATTCAATATGTTAGGAACACCACTTATCGTCTTTGTCGATGGCATCAGATTTTCAATAGCTCATCTATTGATGTAATTTTTTGAAAACATTCACAAACTTTGTAAAAGATTTTCACCTTAGGACATCTGTGTTAGACTCAAGACATTGAGACGATTCGGTTCTCATAAGCCCATAATTATTTTTTTTGTCAAAAATCTTTTTATTCAGCATCATAAGCAATACAATATTCAAAGTACAGTAGGGTGCACAGGACCCAGAGGCGAACCCTTCAGCTAAAGGAACCAGTTGCACATAGCACTAGGCGTGGTACAAACCCCTTATTATCGTCAAAGCTGATAGCTGTGTTTTGTGTCGAGCTAACAACCCTAAGAAACAACCCCAGGAACAATAGGAAACCTAATGGAAATCAGTAAGCCCCCACCATCCCTCCCCCTCCCAAACCCTGGTGGTGGTGGAGCCATCCAGAACTAAATCAAGTCTCACAGGTATGTCAGTTAGGTGTGACTATAAGAGCATGGCCTGAGCTGTAAGAGGAGTGGTGAGTGCTGTATCCAGTTCATGTCGGAGACGTTACGATTGGAAAAGATGCATAGACCTTAATGAGGGAGGGCAAACCGCCAAGAGCAGACCTCCAGACAAATAAGACACTAATGGGCCCCACATAGTTTCAAAGGACTGGAAAGATATCTGCAAGAAGCTCCATAGAAAGAATTCTCCACAGCCGGTCATGCCATAGTGAAATCTCCGGCGCGGCTTTCTTCTTCCAGGCAAATGTTATCGTATGTTTCACTGCCCCCAGACATGCCCACAGGATAGCCTTGTGGGCTTTTGTTTGATGCTCCAGGATGGGATCCCTAATACCAAGTAGCGCCCCCTCTATAGTAGTCAGAACGGGATACCTCACCTTGCTTTACTATGAGAAAGGATTTCTTCCCAGAAAGGTCGAATACCCGGGCAATCCCACCAGATGTGGCAGAAGTCCCCCTGCAACCAACAGCCCCGCCAGCAGAGATATGAGGTGTCAGGGAAGATCCGTTTCAGTTTGGTGGGGTAAAGGTACCAGTCTAGGAGAGTCTTGTAATGCGCTTTCCTCAGAGCCCCGAGTGGTTGTGTTTGGTGATGTCACCCCAGAGGGGTTTCCATTCATCTTCTGTGATCCTTCGACCCAGCACCTGTTCCCAAATGGACATGTAGGGCGCTTAGGGTACGTGTGAGGTATTTAGAAGCATGTTGTAACGTGTGGCGATCACTCCTTTCATAGTTCCCACCTTGTGTACCAGCCTCTCCATGGCTGCTAGCTCTCTAGTAGCGGTGTCTCTCATGTATGGAAGGGTGGCCCAATGCATAAAAATTAGAAGTACAGAAAGGTTGCAGTATTTTTGAAAAAAGTCCTTTATTAGTTCAATCTTTAAAAGGCCTCAGCCAACGCGTTTTGTTCCATTCGGAACTTAGTCAGGGCAAGATACTTTCGGGGAGTCCCATAAGGCAGCCAAAAAATCTGAATTAAAGCTTCCATGTTGTGGGTAGGTCAACTTCTTGTAATAGGTGGATGAAAAGTAATGAATGGAATTTCGACAGCCAAATGGCGTCAACAGGCAGAAGTCTTTGCAGTCCAGGCAGGAAAGAGCCACAACAGTGGTTGTAGATCAATGTAAATAAGGAAATGGATCAAAGTCGTGGATATGTCAGTCAATAGACCGTATTGTGGTCGTACAACTGAATTTGAGTAAAGTGGATGCGTGATCGGGCATGTATAACCCTAAACCACCAAAAAAGTAATGTTCTCCCCGTCGGAAAAGGTTTTTTCTATTTCTGCCGGATCCACGTCTGAGTAAACGCCACAGACGCGGACCTTATTTACATTGATCTACAACCACTGTTGTGGCTCTTTCCTGCCTGGACTGCGAAGACTTCTGTCTGTTGACGCCATTTGGCTTTCGAAATTCCATTTATTACGTTTCATCCACCTATTACAAGAAGTTGACCTACCCACAACGTGGAGGCTTTGATTCAGATTTTTTGGCTGCCTTATGGGACTCCCAGAAAGTATCTAGCCCTGACGAAGTTCCGAATGGAACGAAACGCGTTGGCTGAGGCCTTTTAAAGATTGAACTAATAAAGGACTTTTTTTGAAAATACTATCCTTTCTGGACTTCTAATTTTGGTGCACCATCCCTATTCATAGGATCTGGTATCTGTCTCGACAGTGGAGCACCTATGTGGTTAGCTCGGGATGTTCTTGTGCACAGCCGTTTACTGATTATCCGATACTGAAATTTAAGTGCGAAACCCTGGTCAGCCACATTCTTGTTGTTTATATTTACCTTCCTGCCTGCTGTCAAAGGGCCCTCATTCAATGCCGGTGGGAAATCCGGATTAAAGTAAATTGGGGTGTAAGGAGAGGGGAAGTGGTCCAGCCCACCCTCTTCATGACTTGATCCCATACCGTGAGAGTAGTGGAGGTGGGTGTGCTTAGGTATGCATTTATCGACCTGTCGGACCTTGGTTTCCATAGGAGATCCCAGATGGTCCGCCCCACAATCGCCCTGTCCATGTGTAGCCAGTGTTTTTCAGATTCTCTAACCATCCGCTATCTCACCACACTCAGCTGAGCCGCCTGATAATATAGTTGGAAGTCGGGGAAAGCAACCCCCGTCCTTCCTGGGATGTTGCAACATTTGAAAGGGAAGGCATGCCCTCCCTCCCTGCCAAAGGAACTTGATGACCAGGGAGAGCAAACGTGTCAAGAAGTCACGATCCAGTGCTATTGGGAGTGCCTTGAAAAGCTATAAAAGCTTCGGCAGGACCACCATCTTGACAGCGTTGATCTGCCCCAGCCAGGAGATTTACAGCTTCTTCCACCTTTTAAAATCTCGCTTAAGCTGCGTTTCCAGCGGGGGTAGTTCACCTTATAGAGATCGACAATTTTAGGAGTGAGATGCACCCCGAGATATAGTAGAGCGTGTTTAGCCCATTGAAGCGATGTTTGGCCCCGCAAGTGTGCCACAGCAGCATTCAAGAGTGTGGGATTTAATATGGAAGATTTGGAAAGATTCACTTTAAAACCTGAGACCGGCTAGAAGTTCCACAGATCCTCTTGCACCGCTCTGAGGGAAGTGGATGGCTCCAAAAGCGTAAGCAAGACGTCATCCGCAAAGAAGGAGGCCGTATGTTCTGGGTCTCCAAAACGTATGCCTCAGATCGCCTCATTGGCACGGGATTGTGTGGCAAGGGGTTCGATACTGAGGGCGAATAAGAGGGAGGAGAGCGGGCAGCCCTGACGCGTGCCTCAGCCAAGGGCGAAGGGGAGCGATTGATGACCAATAACTAATACCCTTGATTGTGGAAGGTGATAATTGGCCCAAACCATATTGAGAAACCCTTCTCCAAAGCCTAATCTCTGCATAGTAAGAAAACGAAAGGCCCAATACACCCTGACAATGGCCTTCTCGGCGTCAAGCCCCACCAGAATTTCAGGAATTTTAAACTTGGAAACTTTTTCTATAAGGTGGAAAGTGCGCCGAATATTGTCTTGCGTTTGCCGCCCCTTTATAAAGCCAGACTGATCAGGGTGATTAGGATGGGCATCAAGTCCTCGAGCCTGGGAGCCAAAATCGCAGAGTAAAGCTTTGGTTCTCGATTGAGCCTATAAGACGCACACATCTGATCGTTCTTCCCCGGCTTTGGGATGACGGAGATGACAGCCTTGGCTATTGAGGCCAAAACCTTGGCACCCATCGCAATGGAGTTGAACAGAGAGGTTAAACGTGGAATCAACTCAGAGGTAGGGGTGGGCGGAATTTGCGTAATCGCGTTACACAAATCTACGCGAAACGGTAAAAAATCTCAGCGAACACGCAATTTTGGGCAATTTCGCGTTCTCTGCGGAACGCAAAATTACCCAAATTCCGCAGATTCCGCGAGCGGAACGGAATTTACCGCCCAGGCCTACACAGAGGCATAACATTTATAAAATTGAGCCGTGAGGCCGTCTGGCACCCGAGCCTTGTGTAGTTTAAGTTTAGTAATGATGTAATGGGAGCGTCTAATGGTTCCGCCATCACTGGTAAAAGGTGGGGGAGCTCCATTGAATCTTGATATTGCTGTTGAAGGGTGGAGTCAGGGTGAGCTCCTCGGTAGAGGTCTCCATAGAAGGCGCCAAAGATATTAGTTTTAGTGGTGTCGTCGTGGGTAAGGTGACCGTCTGGTATTAGAATATCCCCGATATACTCTTGTTCTTGTTTTTCTCGCAACTGTCGTGCTAAATGAGTACCTACTTTGTCCCCTTGTGCGTATTAGGTTTGTCGCAGTTTGAGCAGTGTGTATTCAGCCCTATTACTGTAGATGGCCCGAAGTTTACCCCCAAGGCCGTGAGTTGTCACTGTAGCGCACAAGTAGGCAATTCCTTGTGTGATTTTTCAAACGACAGCTATTTCGGCCTCCAAGGCCATGCATTCATTCGCCCTTTGCTTATTAAGGACTGCGTTAGTTGGATGCATTTACCCCGCAAAACCGCATTAAAGGCGTCCCAATCATTTTGCAGGTAGGTGTCTGCTGGGCGTTAAGTGTAAAAAATTCAGTAATAGCGGACCTCAAGTCGTCCCGGAGGGATTCGTCCAACATGATGGAAGTTGGAAAGTACCATCGGGAAGTGTCAGATTTAGGCCCACCCCACGCTAAACTAATTGTAACAAGACCATGGTCTGAGATTGAGATTGGCATTATCTAGGCAGCCCAGAGAGGTCCCTGAAGGGTTTGGCTGATGAAAATGTAATCAATCCTAGAGTCGGTGGGGTGGGCATGAGAGAACTATGTATAATCACTGGTATCAGGATACAATATTCGCCATGCATCGAGGAGACCTAAGGTGTGGAATTTTTGCTTGAGCCCATTGGGGATGCAGGCGAGGGTCGCCCTGTGTGTATGGGAGCTATCTAAGGTATTGTGCCATGTGAGATTGAAGTTGCCCAAAAGAATCACTGAACCCTCCGCGAAGTTGCCTATTAAGTCCAGTGTGTTGGAAAGGAATGTTGCCTGCCCCGAGTTAGGTGCGTACAGAGAGATAAAGGTACACAGGGAACCTCGTAGCCTCCCCTTCACCATAAGGACTTTCTCCTCCCGGTCAGACTTAACTGCCTCCGGCTGAAATTTGGCTGAAGTCCGGAAGAGCAGTGCCACCTCGTTGTGTTTAGTGCCAGCCGATGATTGATAAATTAAAGGGTAGGCTTTGTGACGGAGTCGCTTATCCTCCGACTTTTTCAAATGCCTTTCCTGGGGCGCCACCAATTTAAATTGACGGTCATTGATATATTTCCAAATTGTTTGCCGTTTATGAGGCGAATTAAGACCTTTACCGTTCCAGGATGCTATCGAGACCATCCATGAGTCTGGGTGTTTCTTTCCCGCCCATTGAACCCTCCCAACGAACCACCACTCTGTAAGGCGCATCAGCTGCCAAGTAGCTAATTCAGGAGCATTACAAAACCTGCCCTCCTGTAAACAAGAATCCCGTGCCCTCCTAGCACCACCACCAGAAACACCCCATAACCAAGTCCCCAACAACCCCAAGAAAAAACGTGCCAAGACGCCAACAGGCGCTCAGCAGAAAACTGTGTGTAGAAGCGAAACAACATATTGGGCATTACGGACAAGGCCTGCACCCCCAGCGCCATGCTGCTATAACATAGAGAGTACAGGTAAAGTTCTGTTACGACGATTACACCTAAGCGACTTAGTTCAGACTTCTAGCGTATGTCTGCCTCATCAGTGCCAACCTCTTATGCCAACCGGCAGTGGCTCCACGCCTGAGTGTTGTAGTGAGACCCAAGTGTGCCAAAATAGACATATCTCTTTGCGCACAACAAGATGGTCACGTGGGCGTCAATCTGTTCTTTGTGAAAGTTTACCAGGAATGGGTCTCCCTCCTGGGGCAGCCCTCACCAGTGAAGGGACCCGAGGCACCGTCGTCCGCCGGTACTGGGAGGCTGAGAACACGCAGCCCTTCGTTCAGCTCAGCCACAAGGTGGCACATGTTCTTTTATTCAAAGATGAGACCAAAGGGATACGTCCAACGGTATCAAATGTTGTCCTCCCAAAGTTTGGTGGTAACAGGCCTTAGGGATTGTCGGCGCGCTAGGGTAGAAGGCGCCAGATCATGAAACAGGGCACATTTGTATCCTTGAAAGGAGGCCTCTTCTTTCTTCCTCGCCGCACCCAGGATGGCTTCCTTCATTTGGAAGGAGTGCAATTTCACCAAAACGTCCCTTGTTCGTTTGCGATCACCTGCCTGTGAGGGCCCCACCTGGTGGACACGGTCAATCTTGATCTTTAGTTGATGGGGCGCCAACAGCTCCGAGAAGAGTCCCACAACGAATGCCTCTAGGTCGGGCCCCTCCACAACCTTTTCCCGGTCCCGGATATGTATATTTTCCCTCCGGGAACTGTTCTCCAAGTCCTCCGCCTTCAGGAGTATTTGTTGCAGTTGAGATTGAAGTGCCTGCTGGGAGTCCTGTAGGCTGTGGGAGCCCACATCTAGGGCCTGTGTCTGTTCCTCCACCCCCAGCACCCTGGAGCCCACAGCATCCACATCCTGGTGAAGGGAAGCCATCTTTTCTGTGAGGTCCGCTTTCAGTTGATCCATAGAGGCATGTAGATCTTTCTTTCTCTACTGGCAGGGATCAGCTTTAAAGGCACGTAGAGTGGCCACTAAGTCTTCCCTGGTGAGAGCCATGATTCGTGCCTGGTCCGAATCAGGTAAAGTGGGAATCTTGTCTGCGACGGCAAAGTAGAGGGAGACTTTGTTCGACACCTTCTTAGGTGGCATCGGGCCTATGCAGTGAGAGGTACCAGAGC
Source organism: Lissotriton vulgaris (assembly GCF_964263255.1). Classification (NCBI taxonomy): domain Eukaryota; kingdom Metazoa; phylum Chordata; class Amphibia; order Caudata; family Salamandridae; genus Lissotriton; species Lissotriton vulgaris. The sequence goes on from NC_141700.1 coordinate 285,004,684, forward strand.
AGGTAACAGTTTGTACCATGGGAGGGCACCCCGAGAAGGCCCGACACTCCCCAAGCACTCTGAACAGGCGCAGGATGATTACCAGTTAAGGGATGCTGGCGGCCATCTTAATGTCAGGCAGCAGGCACCCAAGACAGCAGCAACCAGTATTCAATGGTCCCAACCATGGGGGTAACATAAGGAAAGGTGACCAGCCTACCTCAACTCCTGTGGTCAAACGATGCAGTATCGGAGTCACACTGTGGGCACTTCATCGGGCGGGCGCCATTGTGAAGTCAGGCATGGCGCCACGTGCAATCCTCTCCCAACCAACAGAGTCAATAACAGCAAAAAGATTATTAAAATCCCAAACTGCCAGTGGGGCTCACCAACAGGGAAGACCATAGCCCTCACATCATTCTGCCCCCTTGCGCAGCGAGCTTACCCCCGAGAAGGCTTCCAAGCCTCGTTCACAGTCCCGCTCTACCAAGCGCTCCACCCCAGCTCCTCTAGAAGCGCAGCAGAGTACCGGGTGGGCAGTGGCATATCCAGGCAGCTACCATGAAAGCTGAGCCCGGGGGAGGGTTGTCAGAATTTGTGGCTCCAATGCACCAGAACCGGAAGCTTAGAGCAAGTAGCGCAGTGTGCCCTTACCGGCCAGCGTCGCACTCCGTGCACTGTTGGAGGCCGATCCAGCTCCGTGCCTCACGTCTGCCTCGGGTCTGTTCTCCCTTCACAGAGCCACCTGTGAGGCCATTCGCTGCTCTCCGAAGTGGCTCAACAACATGCCCCGCAAAAGCAGTTTGACTCTCTACATGTCCATAAAACCACTTAGGGGAGCCACGGGGGGCTGGAGCTGAAGCGGCTCATGTCTGCTCAGCCATCTTGCTTGGTCATGCCCCCATAATTTATTTTAAGATTGTTTATAAAGCACTACAAGCCAGAGACTGTACTTAAGGGGTAGAAAACAGGAGTGGAGACAAGGGGTGAGGCTTTCCATAAGGATGGTATCAAATGGTAGGGATATCTCAAGGGACTTCATAGAGGCGACATCTTGAATATTTTAAGTGGTGGTGAAGTCTTCAAGGTTGAGATCCAGATAACATGTGATGTTACTAGAAGTAAGACTAGAAACACTTAAGCCATCTGGTAATACCACTCATGGCATAGCCCAGAGCTAGCGTGGAAACAATGGCATGACCCCGCCTATTTTTACAATTCACAGTAGTGTAGGTGACTTTGTGATTAGCAGTGCAGTTACAGTGATGGAGACACACTAATAACTACATAATGGCTAATTATTGGAGCAATAGTGCAATTGAGACTTTGTGCTATGGGTGCATCTAGAACCAGGATATCTCTAGCATCATTAGTGAGTTCTGAGATACGTGCCTCTACCAATCACTAACGAGACAGAGAGGGTGAACCTTCACCCTTATCCTGCCACTTTCCCTATCAAATAGCCCACATGAACTACAATTTGTCTACTACCTTTATGCAACTATGACCGAACGGTGACCCCCTCCAACACCTCTTCTGCACTATTAGGTGATTCTACTTACCAAAAATGGTGAGCCCTTCAGGTCTTTGTGTGATTACTTTTTTGGTTTTGTGGCAGGTGGACAACATCCAAGCAGTCACTGTATACTGAATATAACAGGACCGTTATCTTTGTCATGGAAATTAACCTGTAAAAAGACTGAATACATCAGAGAGCTACCAAACATTACCCTCAAAGACAATGTCTTCAGATTTAAAGCCAAACTTAAACCTGTAAAAAATGAGTTAGCACATTTAGTGTTATCTGATGTGTTAACCTGTTTCTAACCCCACACCACAACCTGAAGGATGCCTAAACAGCTGGTTCTTGCTACACTAAGAGAGTCACATGCTAAAAGGAAGAACTGGTACTTCAGTTTTAATGCAGTAGTATTTTGGCCTCAAGACACCACCAGAGGAAACAGAAATTTTACAATGAATACCCGGTAACCACTGACTGCCCCTGGGACCCAAGAAAAAGCCTCACATGGGCCAATGGGCCAATGTCCCAACAAAGTGAAGTAGAGGCTTAAACTTATATTTTTTTTACCTATGACTCAAGGTTAATGTCTCCTTGACAAACCACAAATTAATAGTGCTTGGTCTGTTAGCTCAAAGATCCTATGTGTGAGGCTCCAAATGGACGTGGCGAAGGGGCTACTGTGGGCAGTCAGTTCCAGGTAGGAAGGGAAGATCCTTTGGTGAGAAGCTTGAGATAGTGTGGCGAGAGCTCAAGTGCTAATCCCTGTGGCACTCGAGTTTGGTTCATGTGACCCTAGTTTGAGCCTATACAGTGAGTCAGGGTTTAATTACTTATTCTCCCCCTTTACAAAATATCTCAGCCATTTTCGAAGTGTTGACTTACAAAGACATTGTATCCACTGCATCAACCTTGCCACTCCATCACAAGGTAAGTGGATATGGAGGATAGTAAATGTATTATTACCTTGAATATGTGGAGATAGGCAGTGTAGTATAAGTGATGTATTTGTAGGTCGATATTTCGACTGGCTTCATTCAAAACCCAGAAATTAAACAAAACATTACTGTTGGAAAGTGGGTTATTGGTAGGGGCAAATGATGGTCTGCCACTGGCAATAAGGCCACTAACACATGGTAGGACTCAGCATAGGTCTTAGAAAATGATTCCTATGCTCAACCCTTGGTAACGTGGCTGCGAGCAGACAGGCTTAACTTCAAAGACAGGTATGCAAAGCATTTAAGAACACCATTTCAGTAAATAATTAAGACACAACAGATAATAAAAATCCAACACCAATTTATAAGAATAGAAAATATTTTTATCTTTAAAAGACACCAAAATGACAAAAATTCAACGTAGGGAACTAGAGATATGAATTTCCAAAGATTTAATAAAATATAGCACTTAGAAGATTACAGCACCATATTGTGATACCTGCGCACGGTAGACCAGACCAAAGTCAAGGTTTCAGGCCGGGTGCGATGGAGCCCTGAGCGACTACAGCTCGCAGCAGGTCCTGGTCTAAGTTTCTACCTCCCCACTTAGAAACTTTTCTGGAGCTTTTCTTCTCGAGGCCCCTCAAAGCTCCCAGCCAGTCTGGATTTGTTGAGGGTTTGCCGGCTTGACTTGTGACGAGGTCCCGGTCACTTCCCTGGAGCAGACTTCGAAAATTTCTCAAGATGACTTCAGCGGGGCAACCCAGGAATCCAGGCCGGCACGCGATGGAAGGCCAGGCGGCTTGGATTTCGCGGTTGCCTTTTCTACGAGCGGGCTTAGAAACTTTTCTGGATGCTCCTCATGTTGCCGGATCTGGTGAGGGTTCGCCGGCTTCAGATTTCTTCTAGTCCTGGTCAATCTCTCGAAGTTGGAGCGATGGAGCTTTTAGAGGAATGTACCTGGTTGGCTTGGCCGGCTTGCGGTTGAAGGCAGGCGGCCTGACTGGCCAGGTTGAGCTGGTCCCTCTATGGAACTTTTTTTCAAAGTTGCTCCAAACTTCTTGAACTACTTCCTGAAGTTCTTCCAGGGGCCCCAAAGTGTCTCAAACGTACACCAAGGGTCTGGAAGCTCCAAGATAGTCCTTGAAAGTTGAGGACTACAGTTCCTACAATCCACTGGTACAAAACCATTACAATCCACTGGTGGTTCTCCAAGGTGCAGATTTAGTTGGTGATGTTCCAGATCAGCTCTTCTAACCTGTAGCTTTCAGGTAGTCCACTCTTTAGTTCTTTTTCAGCAAGATAATCCACAGGGTTGTAGTTTCAGATGATGCAGTCTTCAGAGGTCAGGCCTTAGAAATCTTTGCACAGCAAAACTTCTCAACAGGGCACTTCTTGCTTCAGTAAGTTTCAATCAGCAGATCTGGAGGGCTCTGCCCCTCTCAGATACTTAATCCAAGTTCTCTGGGTCAGGCAGGAGGTCACTTCTGACCAATGGGAGCAGGGTGACTCCTCCAAGATATGACCACATCCTGTAGAGTGTGGCATTATTTTGTCCCAGAGTGCATCAAATCTTCCAAATCCATAATGGCTGATTTTCCAGCAAGGAGGCAAGAGCTGGCTAAACACACCCCTAGGATGGCTAATTTACTTAGACTCTCTCTGTATCTGCTCATAACTTCCTTAATACCGCCATCTGCCTAAGGTGGGAAATTCAGAGTTGTAAATGACACTGCTCTCCTCTTTGAATAACATAGTTTACAACTCCTACCCCTGGCCTGGCATTCCTATGGAACAGCACACTGCCCTGACAGCAGAGCTGGCTGACCCCAGTGCCTCTTTATCACCTCTTTAACACCTTCGACGCTCATGACGAGCTCAGCTCATCATGAGCCACGGTGCTCGTGTGCTCATGACTAGCTCAGCTCGTCATGACCGTTGGAACGCTCGCACGCTGGGCTAATTCCCCTGCTGTGCGAGCGTTCTACAGGAACGGGTGTGGTCATGACGAGCTCAGCTCGCCATGAGCACACGACCACTGTGGCTCATGACGAGCTGAGCTCGTCGTGAGCATGGGGCGCTGTGCGCGCCCCCCAGCACAGCCAGGGAATCAGCCCCGCATGCAAGGGGTTAAGGCAGCCTGGCTAATCCACTTAACTCTGACCAATCAGGGCAGACCACTGGAAGGCTGAATCTGGACTTATAAACAAGAAAGTCTTATAACTTCTTGTATGTACACTTTAGGAGAAATTCAACAATATCATATTGTTGAATTTATGAACACCATTCGGGGAAGCCTTCGAATGGCACTTCTATCCCTCTCCTATCAAGAGTTATTAATCAATACCTTCCTACCGTGTTAACCTACATAGCCAGGGATTTGCAATGGGAAAAAGGACTTGGGCCATTTTTCCAGCACCAGGACTTACAAAAACATATTTTATAAGTACTTTTCTTATATCAACAGCACCCCCACCCCAGGTGCAACTAGAGGAGACTTTTTTTCATTTTTTTATTTGTTTATTGAAATTTTCAGCAAAATAGAGTTAACAAAGGACAATAACATATTACATCTTCTTTGTCAAAATTAGCAAAGTACCCTTGAGATTATGAGAATCTTTGGGGAAGTATCGAGGCTGTACCTGAATTTACGGAAGTCCACGCTCTGGATGCTGGGTGATCGCTCCGGGATTGGTGCGTGGGCATCGGTGCTGCAGCTGGCGACTGGGGGTCTCAAATACCTAGGGGTGTTTTTGACAGTCTCACCGGCTATTGCTTGGGAACGTAATATCGTTCCAGTGTGGGACAAGGTACGACAGGAGATGAAATGCTGGTCCCGAATGCCCCTCAATATCTACGGCAGGGCTTCTGAGGCTGGGACTCGATAGGAATTTTTGCACTGGGACCCGTCATAAAGGGCACAACACTGAAGTCTTTTCAGGAACTTAGCGAAGAATTCAGTATGCCCCGCACACAGTTCTTTAGATATCTACAGTTCAGGCATGCCCTTACGCCCAAGCTAGAAGGACTAGATATCTTGCCAGAATTCAGCCCGATAGAAGCAAAGGTGTTCATGGGAGACCTGGGGGAGAAGAAAATATCCCGTATATACTAGACACTAGTTACACATTGCTCTTCTGATCTGCAGTCCCTACGAGATCGATGGGTGAATGATGTGGGGGAACTGGAGGAGGAGGACTGGCGTGAAGCCCTTGAATCCCCCAGGGGGGCGGCCATCGCTGTGCGCTTACTCCTGATACAGTTCAAGTACTTACACCGCACCTACTATACCAGAGAGAGATTGTGGAAGGCTGGCCTGATTGAGTCCCCAGCATGCTTGAGATGCAGTGGTGAGACGGGTGACCTCATGCATACGGTGTGGGGCTGTAGTGGTCTGGTGAGGTTTTGGGCTGGAGTATGGAATTGTCTGTTGGAGGTGCTGGGATGGGACCTCTCCCGTACTTCAAAGTTGGGGCTGCTGCACGTCCTGGAAGGGGTGGGAGGTAATATCTACAAAAGACACTTGCTCCTGCTGGGCCTCACAGTGGCGAAATGGGATATTGCTCAGGCCTGGAAGGACCCCAGGGCTCCCACAGTGGTTGGATGGAAAAAAGGACTTGACTTTTGTATGGGATTGGAACGAGCAGTGTTCGAGGCTAGAGGCTGTCCCCGGAAACACTACAAAATATGGAAAAGGTGGGCGGATTACAGGGGCCTGTGGCTTGAGCCCCCAGCACCAACGGGGGCCGTGGAGGAGCAGTTGTGATGGGCATATAGAGGCCATGATGTACACACTGTTTTGTATATAACTATTCTATATGGTATCAGAGAGACATTGTGCACAGGGGGGGAGGGGGACACTGGGGTAGTTGGGGAAAAGGGGTGGGGGTTGGAGGGGACTTTATCTCCTTGACAAATGCATCGCTGATTTTTGTTGTAATGTACTTGCTACAGCCTCTCCGGGGTTCGGAGTGCTGTGTCTTACATGCGATTCCTTAATAAAAAGAGTTAAAAAAAAAAAAAATAGCAAAGTACATGTACATGTATTGAAAATAAAGGGAAAAGAAAGATAAAATCAAATGCGAACTAAAACAAGAACATCTACCAGTTATCTGACTCCATGGCATCTGTCAATTTTACACAATTATACATAAGAGCTTTTATTACATATTGTCCTTTGATCATGTTCTGCATCGTTGGGGAACTAGTGAGGGCAAGTAAATTATCCATAAACTCTTGTGTCCTGCGGGCAGCCCACGAGGGCCTGGTGTGCGTGATGCGTGGGACTGACAGTGTCGCACGTAGCATATCCTAAATGCCGGCCATCAAACATGCACATAGCGGTTATAGGCAGCCACAATCATCCATCAACACTATCTCTGGTTAGCTAATTGAGTGTCCATCGTGGCAGAGGGTGTGGTGGGTTCTACCCTGCCCCTCTCCCATTGCAAAAATGGTTCCCAAATGTCTTGTGGTCTGGATGCCGACTGCATCAATTCCCACTACACACCTAGTTGGGTATGGCCATACGTGATATCTGTAAGTCACGCCTCAAATGTAGGAACTTTTGATCTACCCCATCAGACAGCAATTTGTCTTCGAGCATAGAGCAGCAATAGGGCGTGTAATTTCCTGTGCTGGGGCGCAGTGTCGCATACCAGTCCTAGTAAGCCTAAGTGCGGGGACGGTGGGTCATCCCGTCCAGTTATTTGGTTTAGAGCTTCAAATATCTACCCCCAGAACTCAGTCAACCTTGGGCATTCCCATGCCATATGTAGGAATGAAACCGAGTCAAACCCACACCTCCAGCACCTAGCGTCTTCTCTCAAATTCATTTGGTGTAGGCTGATCAGAGTTCGGTAAAACCTGCGAAGGAACTTAAAGTGTATGAGTCTCAATCTGTAGTTGGGGGATAATTCCATCAGTTGTTTACAGCAGAAGGACTATTGCTCCTCCGTAAGCTGTGGATCCAACTCCGCATTCCAGATCGCCAGCGACTTCGGGATAACAATTGGGGCTTGGTCTTGCATGGCTGTATATAGACTAGTCACCAGTTTGCATGGTGTTGCCCTAGCAAGTATAGTCTTCAGTGCTTGTAATGTGGGGGGTTCGTCAGGGAATCCCTCCCACAACGAGCGGCATTCAGTCTTTAGTTTATGATAAGTGAATTTCTCTCGAAATGAGATTTCGCATTCCCCTTCCCTTATCGTTGGGTACGAAATATGCCATCTGGCTACAAGTCTGCGAATGTGTGCAGCTGCATCTCTCCCAGTTTCACCCCTCCGCCACTTTCTTCCAAGCAGGGCAGCATGGGGTTACCTTTTAAAATAACAGCCGGCGCGTATAGCAGTGGAAGCCTCGCACGCTGCTGTAACTCCCGCCACGCCCATCTTAAGGTATCAGCAGTGTTCACGTCTAATGTGGGTCGAGGGGATTTTTTATAAACCGCCACTGCCAGTGGCGTGGGCTTCACAAAATCCAGCTCCACCGCGACATGTGGTTGGTATGGGGTCGGATAGATCCAGAAGTGCAAAAACTGGGCTTGCGCACACAAGGCATATAGGTGCATATCCGGGGCACCCAGTCCTCCCTGTCGCAATGGCAACGTCAGGTGGTCCCACGATACCCTGGCTTGGCCACCCGCCCATACAAGGGACAGTAGTAGTGAGCGAAGCCGCTGAAAAAATTGTTTAGTTAAAGGGATTGGTACATTCTTGAACAAATACAAGAATTTGGGCACCACCACCATCTTTGACATGGCCACCTTACCCGCGATGGACAGCGGAAGCGCAGACCAGATCGCTATCTTACCTTCTAGCCAATCCACTGCACGCCAAAAATTTAGGTTCCAGATATCCTGCATATTGCGACTGATCCAGATCCCAAGATATTTCACCTCTTCAGCCTCCCACCGTAGTGGGAATTCTGAGTGAACTTCAGGAATTTATTGTTACTCCCGACAGGCCGCCAAATTTAATAAACTCGCGGAGAAGGGGATCCAAATTCTCTGATGGGTTCCGGACATATAGAGTGACATCGTCCGCGTACATAGAAATCAGAAGACTTCTAGTACTGAAGCCTATCCCTCTGGCCGTATGATGTTGACGTATCCTGGCCGCTAGGGGCTCCATAGCTATAGCAAAAAGGCGAGGCAATAGCGGACAGCCTTGTCTTGTGCCACGGGTCACTTCAAACGGGTCTGAAATCACACCATTCACTCTGACTCTTGCCAGTGGATTCTTATATAACAGTTTGATTTGGTTTATAAATAAAGGACTGAAACCCATACGGGTCAGTATGTGAAATAGATATAGCCACTCTATGGAGTCAAACGCTTTAGTTGCGTCCCAAAAAACGGCAGCGGCATGCTGCCTGGGGTGGAGGTAGTGTAGGACCGAGAACAGTGTTCGTAGGTTATGGGATGTGGCCCTACCGGGAATAAACCCCGATTGGTCAGGGAGAGCCACCATCGTAAGGAGGGGTTGCAATGAGTTTGGCATACATTTTATGTCCACATTAATTAGGGAGAGGGGCTTATACGAATCCAGTGCTGTATCTATTTTATCCGGTTTTAACAAAGTTATTATCAGTGCCTCGCGCATCGAAGGTGGTAGAACACCTGTCTCCAGCGCCTCAGCATATACAGCATGTAGGTGCGGGGCCAGCTCCTCTGCGTAGGTCTTGTAGAATGCAGTTGTTAGTCCATCCGGACCTGGGCCTTTATTCAAAGGTAACCCTTTTATCACCTGGGCGATATCTGAGATGGTTGTGGGTAGGTCCATATATTTACGATGGGTGTCGTTGAACCAAACCAGGGCGATGGAATCTAAAAAATCTTGAAGATGCTTGGGGATATTCTGCTGCGTTGTGGTGTGTAAGTCAGAATAGAAGTTCTTGAACGTGTACAAGATTTCAGCTTGTCCCGTAACTGTATGACCCTCAGGAGTTTTGATTGTGTGTATAAAATTGTGCGGCCAGGTCTATCGCCTTCCCCATATCTCCTTGCCTCTGTGTATTTGCCCAAAAACTTGAGCTCCCTTTGGGCCTCCTCTGCATATTCTAGTAATTTAGTTTTAAGTTCCTCTGCCACCCCAGGTTGGGGGTCCAGACAGAACCGATTCTCAAGGTCTTTAATCTGAGTCTCGAGTGACGCCAGCGTGCCCCTGATAGCCTTTAAGTCTCCAGCCTGTCTAGCTATGCATTTACCCCGTATCACAACTTTGAATGCGTCCCATAGCGTCGCTACGGTGTCTACTGAACCTGCATTTAATTCAAAATATTCAGTGACGTCTTTTCGGATCTCCTCCTTAAAGGCCTCATCTATCAGTGCGTGCGGAGGTAGTCTTCAGCTAAAGGCTCGGGATGGTGCATTCGGAAGCGCTAATTTGAGCAAACATGGGGCGTGATCCGATAATGAACGAGCTAAGTGACTTACGTCCGTCGTCCAAGATGCCACATCTGAGGACACCAGCCAAAAGTCCAGTCTGGACCAGGCCGCGTGCTGGCTTGATATACAAGTTCCCTCACGGGTTTGTGGATGCCTGACTCTCCAAATGTCAAGCAGGTTCCCCTCTAGCATTATATCATGTAATGCGTCATTTGCATGTGGGTGTAAGTGTCGTGTAGCACCTTTGCGGTCCAGAGCATCATTTAGAGCGACATTAAAGTCACCTCCCCATATCACAGTCGAGCAACCTGTGGAAGAAATACGTGCCCAGACGTCCCTAATAAATTCTGGTGAGTCAACATTAGGTCCATAAACGACAGCTAGCACCACCGACTGTCTGCATAGGCGTCCATGAATTATAATGTGATGATGATGATGATGATGATGATGTAGCGTCCTTCCGGGTCTGTATGTATTGTATTCACGGTCCAGTCCAGGCCTCTACGGAGAAGGATTGCCACCCCCCTAGCATAATTCGAGTATATCCCCGAATGGATCCCCTCCCATCTACTATTTCTTAGTCTCTGTGAGGGTTGCAAGTTTAAGTGTGTTTCCTGTAAGAAACATAAGTCAATTCCGTGCCTCGTTAAATAAGTATGCATCAATCTAGCTTTCTTGCCATTGTTCAGTCCCCGCCCATTCCATGTAAGGATTTTAAGAATTTCAGCATTCATACCCATTTGGACCGCTGCAGGAGATCATGGTCCTGTATCATCCCCCCAACCATACCCCAACAGCTCAGCACAGTAACTAGTTCAGAGTACAGACACTGGTACATTTTAACACCCACAACAAATCCAACCCGCCCGCCCACTCCAACCCCCCAATTAGGTGGAGTCAAATCCCCCCCAGATCCACATAAAAAGTGGAACAGTTCAAACTTAGGGAAACACCCCATGAGGGCGAAGAAGCACAGGCATACTGCCCTTCTGACACAGGCTGGCCGAGGGGGGTAAAGTCGTGAAATGCAGTGGAGCAGGCACCCCACACAGGTAACAATGAAAAATTAAACCACGGTGCACCAGCATATCTTAATATGTCAACATTGTAAGGTCCATAGGAACGAATATGTAACTGTCAAACCCACAAGGCGATATACATACAGCTACATTGTCAACAATGAACGATTTACATTTGTAACCATCACTTATCTACTGGCAGCAAAACGTAGAAAGGGATCAGTCGTTATCACTTAGGTTGTCCATTCTCAGTTCACGACCCAGCTGCATTGCCTTCGATTTCGGGCCACATATGTGTTTGGCGAACTTAAGGGCAGATTTGGCATCTGTGAAGAAGTGTGCTGATCCTTCATGGGTCACCTTCAGCTTAGCAGGGTACAGGAGAGAATATGGAATTTTAGCTTGCAGTAATAAGCGTTTGGCAGGTAGAAACTCTCTTCGCCCCGCCTGTACTTTTGGGGTAAAATCGGGATAGAAGGAGATGGAATCCCCCTTATGATGTATTTGGCCTTTTTCTCTTGCAAGTTTCAGGATGATGTCTCTATCCTGATAATTCAATAGTTTCGCTAGGATCGGCCTCGGGGTGCCACCCACAGGAGGTTTTGGGCCAAGTGCCCTGAGGGCCCTCTCAACTATGAACACCGGGGACAAGTGAGGGTCAAACAGTTCGTGTAGGAGGTCCACAACATAAGACTCCATCTTGGTTATGGCCGTTGTCTCTGGAATCCCAAGGATTCGGAGGTTATTCCTCCTCGAGCGCGCTTCCAAATCATAATTTTTATCCCTTATTACTGTCAATAACTTGTCCATGTGAAGAAGTTGTTCCTTCGTCTATTGTTGGAATTCATGTTGCTCAGTATGTCTATTTTCAAGACAGTCTAGTCTGGTTTCGTGTGTGGATACTTGGGTCTTGACCGATTCCAGGAGTACGAAATGTTTCCTTGGCGTTAGGCAGGCTAGGTAACAGTGCTACCGCCACATGTTCACATATATGTCCATCTGTTGGCACCAGATGCCTTACTATGCCATCCAAAGCTGCTTCGAAGGCTATGGTGTTCAGTGTTCTAGCTCTGCATGGTCTGCTTTCTGTGCTGCGCGATTATTGCGATTTACATCCCTTGGACAGCAGTTCTTTGCAGGGGCGTCGTAATATCTCACAGCTTGTCTCCTCAGATAATGCCAGTTGCACCCGTGTGTACCCCCCAGATCGAGCCTCACAGCTGTCTCGATTGCCGGTGGTTCCCAATTCACTGATCTGTGGGTATGTCCCCCCCCAGCAGTCGATCGCGGCAATAGAACAGCTCACCACTTCCCCGTCCCAGCTCGCTTTTCCCGTGTTCCTGCTAGGAAGTGCAGACCCAAAGCAGAGGCGCACAGCTCGGTCCGCGGCCGAGTGGTATGGTGTGCACAATAGAGTATCATGTAGCCAGGGCGAATCAAGTTATTGCGGTAGGGCCCCAGCAACTAGGCCACAAACTCCCGCCTAGGCCCCCACAGTCAGACCAGAGGTAGGGCAACCAAAATGGAGATTTCCGTGGGGCTTCAGGACCTCTCACCGTATCTCCAGCGACAACAGTGGATCTCAGGGCAGCTCCTTCTCAAGATCAGGCCGCAGCACTCTCCTTGGGCTCACGCACCTCTAGTGCGGCCGCCTCCCGTTCCGATCACTTCAGGGCCTGCACGTCCACGGGCTCGGGTGACTCACCAGCCGGCAGGCACAGCTCCTCCCCCGGATCGCGTCAATACGGCCAACAGCTCGTCGTCCGGCACCGGCCCAGAGATGCGCTATCAGCCCCGTACCTCGCCGAATTTTTGATCAGCGGGTGCACCGGAGGTTCCGCATCTGATTGTGAAGGTGTCCGCTCGTCACTCCCATGACTTTAGGCAGGATTTGTACAGGATTCTGTCCTCGGCCGGCGGAGCTTGCCTACAGTGCGGCCATTTTGCTGCCCGGCTAGCCACGCCCCCCCAACTAGAGGAGACTTTAGGGGTTCTGAATCTGTAGAAATATTGCAGATCCTCCCCCCACATTGCTCCTAGCATCAAAGTCGCATTTGAGCAACACTTTACAATGTGGGGAGTGAAATGTGAAATTTCACTTTACCCAGGCATATAAAAACTCAATTTATAAGGGTGTACCTTATAAATACCTGACCCCCACCCCTGGGATACCTAGGGGAGACCCTGGGGGTCCCTAATATGCCAAAACATTGTAGGCTATCCAGTTTTAAGTACCCCAAACACCAAAGTCGAGTTTAGGCACAATTTACTTTTTAAAAGCAGTCCTGGGACCCAGGGCCGTTTTAAACTAAACTGACCTCACACTTCAGCAATGCACACATGCAAGTGCAGAAAAAGGCTGCTGGCCTCTAAACTGCCATGCCGGAGGTCATGCCAATCACAGGGGTACCCCACCATACCATTGTGTACCCTAGTGTATGTAGGTGTTTTAACTGTATTCTAATGTGTCTCTTTCAGCATAGCACTGGCCCTGGGCCTGTTTAGGCAGAGCCCAGGATCAGTCAAAATCAGTTACCACCAGTGCCAGTCAGCAAAACGTTGGGGGGTGCCCAGGGCACAGGATGACTTTGCAACAATTACTAACATTACTTCTGAGGTCTTCAAAACCTTAGATATATCAGTTGTAAAATGTGAGTGTATCTGTGCAGGCTTGGACTTTCTCTAGTCTCCTGAGCCATGGTAATCCACATGCATTGGGTGCCTTTTAAGGATCTGTCTATGAGGATATACATATATATATTTATTTACTTACTTATTTAGATATGTGTGTGTTTGTGTACATTTATTTTAACGCACCCCTTTGCAATTAAAACAGTTCTCAACACGCTCAGGCTTACTTGAAACAGCTTTTTTGTGGCTTAGGGTTTACATGTATACATTATTCTCTTGTTCACTTTTCTACCTCTGCCTTTCCCTGCACTCTCTGACTAATCCCAAACCTTTCTGACTGCAATGGACTCCCAAGCAGGCGCTCCGAACTCTTCTCTGCTTTTATCCTATTTATCCAAAAAACAGACACACATGCCCACAATTCCCAATAACATCTTTAATCTTGTTACTAATCTACTTGAATGAATCTTTCCCTATACAAAATGCTAAAGTAAATATATGAGATCTCAAGAGCACAAACGTAACTAATCCTACAAGGAAAAGGAAGCTCCTATTACTACCTATTTACCTCTAACCGTGGGATAGAGAGTAGCAGTCTATTCACCATAAAGCACTTCAACACCTCATCAGGAGTAGTCAGGGCTATATAAATTTAGTTTACAATTACAAGGACAACTATCGTATTTGAGAAAGTCATCCTTTTTGCCCTGATCACTGCCATTTTTGACTGACGGTTAATTAATCTCTTTTTTTACTTTTATTTTTATTGAGCAGAGTAAAATAGTCATAACAAAAACAGTTGTCAAAAGGAAGTTTAACTTACACTTTACGACTTAAAACCTGTTCGCTATACATAGAAAACCACCATGGATTAGAAAGCGAGAAATAGAAAAAAGCATGTTACAAGAATAATCTGGCTAAATCCTGAACAGTGTATAAGTGTGCAAATCTTGCATGGTGAAGTGCTAAAGGGCTAAAGTGCTACAGTACCCACAAAGACCCATAATCAACTAATCAGAACCTGAACGTTTTACTTCAAACCACCATAGGTTAAATACAAGTAAATAACGAAAAGTATATTGCAACGATAATCCAGCTGCACCCTTAATTTTTGGGCAATGCTTGGGTCGATATCACGGCTATTTACAAGTGTGAACATTTTTCAGACAATGGTATTAAAGTGCTATGGTACTCGGGCAGACCTACAATAAACTACCTTTTACCATCATATAGGCAGCAGAGCTTTGGTCAGAAATCCCTACTTTTTCTGGATATGCATATCCAGCATAATAAAGTGGAGAGTGCTGAAATTCCAAAGTGCTGAAGTGCCAAATCTATAGAATTTCTATCACCACCATGGTTTCCAGATTCGTTAAATATTCCCAAACTGCAGTGAATTTTCTTGTAGCACTGACCCTCTTGGCGTACGCTTCTTCAAACTTCATAGTTCTTTTCATTTTGTTTAACCACTTTGAGTAGGAAGGTACGTCATCCGACCTCCAATTCTGGAGGACAAAAGAACGAGACATGAGGGAGCAAATCGCTGTAAAGGTCTCCTCAGCTTTTGTCAGATCTTTCCTTATTTTTGTAATGCAAGAGGGCCATCTCAGCCTCCGGGTCTAGCTTCTTCTGAATTGCCTGACTAATAGCAGATTTGTTTTTAATCCAGAATGGCTCTAAATTTAGACAAGTGAAGAATGTATGTAGCCAAGCCCCTTCACCTTCTGCCTGACAGCTGAAACATCTATTCTCCACATCCGGATATTTTTTACTAAGAATTTTTGGAGTATAGTATGCCATCCACCGAGACAAGAAGGCCAGCCTATTAAAATTGGCAGCTCTTAATTCCTTGCTCCGTAACTGGAATATGGACTGCCACTCCTGTCTTGACAAAGTACAGTTCATTTCCTGTGTTACTCTTTCTAACAATTTGTCAACCAAGGGAGATTCATTAAATTTACTAAGTTGAGAATACCAGTTGCCCACCCCTCTTAGTTTGGCTCGAAATAAAGCGCCCACCTGCTTGGTTGGGGTGCCGCTTGATGAAAGAGTATATCTCTTTATTAAATTCACAATTGTAAATACTCAAAAAAGCCAAGCTTATTACGTTGGCCTTATCTACTTTGAACCTCTAGCCAGGTAAATATTTTATTATTCATAAAAAGGTGCCCTAGTTCTTCTAAGCCACAGTCCTTCCAGTTTTTAAGATGACTGGATTGGATTTGGAGACCCAAACTTTTACATTCCCCTAACTTCAAATAGCAGAATTCAGAAGAGCCGGCTTGTTTAAAGAAAGATTTCAATCTGGAAGCATAGTCCTGCAAAGTCTTGTATCTAGTCCTCTTCGGCAGTTTAGATATTTTCAGAAATATCGGAATTTGCGAGCCAGATTCCTGTATCATTTTATTTAAAAAAAAATAGTCTTATAATCCATTAGGTTCCAGTAAACGAGCTGTAAGATCTAAAATCGCTGCCTCATAATAAGTTCGGATTTTTGGCCATGCTAACTCACCCTGATTAATTTCTAGCGGTAGTATTCCTAACTTTACCCTGGAAGCCGTTTTACACCAGACAAATTCCGTAAAAATAGATTCTAACTCTTTAAACTACTCAGTAATGATTTTCAAAGGCACATTTATAAAAAGAAACAAAAGTAGAGGAAGTATGGACATCTTTATAAGGGCTACACTGCCTATTAATGATAAGGGTAAAAATGACCAATTATCCAGCAAAACCTTGATTTTATTCCGCATTGCTAGATAGTTTAGCTTAAATAGCTGCTCATACTGATTGGAGACGAATACCCCCAGGTAACGTATTGGTTCTGCTTTTAAGGCCTGAGGTTTGAGATTTAGGGGAAGAAAATCGCAATCAGTGTTTAAAGTTAAAATCTCAGTTTCGTTTTGATTTATTTTATAACCTCCAATCAATTCAAATTGGCTGAATTCTGTGAATACCCGGTCCAAATTCAGGCTCTCTCAGGACTTAAATATAAAACAATATCATCCAGGAACAGTTTTAGTTTTGGCCTACCCTGTATTGGAGCTCTAATTTCCAAATTGTCGCAATTTTTTTGTCCAGGAGATCGATAAAGAAGGCAAAGAGTAGGGGTGACATCGGATACCCTTGTCTAGTCCCACGGTGGATATGTACTGTCCCTACTTGATTTGCATTTATGACCACCTGAGACTGGGCACCCAGATAGATGTTTCTCAACATATCTACAACCTGGACAGGGACACCAAATTTGCCCAAACCAAAAAAAAGAGCGTCCCAATTAACCAGGTCAAACGCCTTTTCAGCGTCCACCATCATGATGAGCATTGGAGTATCATTATTATAAAAAAAGTCAAGATCCTGAATTAAGAACCTGGTATTGCTGCTTCCTGTTGGTCTTGGTTAAAACGGCTAGTAATTTACCGACCATTTGGCTATCCCCGTAAACACGTTGTTGATACATCCTAGAGCAGTGTATTTCTTCAATTAAGAAAAAATCTGTGAGCAACAGCTGCTCGAGCTGACCTGCTGCTTCCTCCGCTGCTTCCCCTTCTCCCTGAAGAGGGGTATTTCTCTGGCTCAGGGTACTGTCGACAGCCTGCTGAAGTTCAATAATTTTTGCGCACTATTTTTTGACTGAGCAGCAGAAAAAGCGATCACAGCTGCCTTAAATCCCCCCAACTGAAAAGAGTTCAGCTCTTCCCTCGTTGATCCTAAAATAATCCAGTATCCAATCTCTCAAATCAGCTACCCAATGAGTATCTTGAAGGAGGAGACGATCCATCTGCCAACTAGAGCTCGTCCTCCTTCCAACCTCAATTTCCAGAATTAATTTGTCCCTTTTTCTGTATTTAAATGATTACACTATCTAGATATGAGGAAGAAATCAATACGGGAAGCCGTTTGAAATTGATGAGAATGGCATGTATATTTATCTTTTTTTATGCGTCAGGGATCTATTAGTTGATATTACTGTTTTATAGCATCTAGACCTTTTTAGTTTTTGGCTTCAATTGCTTCTTGTTTTTATTTGATGTGTCATTCTTCAGGTCTTGAATGAAATTGAAATCCCCTCCTAAAATGATCTGCCCAGATGCCCCCCCTAAGTATTTCGCTGACATTCAATAAAGCTGAGGGATCGTCTACTACTGGGCCATAGAAGTTTACAAAATGTAATGTCGGCCCATTTAATTTGGCCACAACCCATATCCATCTTCCATGAGGGTCTCTCCTGGCTTGACCAAAATCCCAAGGCAAACCTCCACAAAAGTAAATAGCTACACCTCTTTTGGCCAACCCAGCGGATGTGTAAAACGCTTTGGAAAATACTCTGGGGATAAAAAGCTTAGGAGAATTCGTTTTTATATGGGTTGATGGTTAATGAATCTCATTGTGCTCTGGGCTCTGCTAACCAGGCCCAGGGCTGGTGCTCTCTTTAAAAGGTATATGATAATTAGGTGTATTTATAATTGGTTCTGACAACCTACCTGTAAGTTCCTAGTATATGGTAAGGCATGTAGGTTTAGAGACCCCCAGTAGATTTAGTGCACTTAAGTGTGCACTGCTGTGGTGTCTGCTGTCATTTGAAAGCCAGCCCTGCTTTCAGGCTGATTTTGAAATAAAACTGTTTCCAAATTTATCTTTGGAATTCAAAGTACTTCCAAAGTTTAAAACTACCTTTTGATAACATATAAGTCACCCCAATGTCTGCCCTAGGTACCCAAGGATGGGTTGCCTTTAATTAAATGCAGGAACATTCTAAAATAAGTTTTATATGTCCTGGTTAGGGAATACTGTATATTTCATATTTCCCCATTGTAGTGCGCTAGCTCCATAGGCCAACATAGGAGAGCTTTATTAAACTTTAATAACGTTTAATGTTTAACAGGAGTGAGCTAGAACATTAATTTTAAGTATCAAAATGTTAGTTACAATAGATACAACAACTTCACAAGGTTAGATTTATTATGACTATTGCAGGAAAGAAGTTGCACAAATTGCTTTCCTGATGTTACGAAAAACAGCCCATAGCAGCATCTTCTGATTGGCCAGTATTTAACAGGCTGATCCAGCTTCTGATTAGGAGTAAAGTGGCCTGAGCTGAAACAAACAGACCATCAGTTCAGAGGAGATCTGCAGCTGCAGACGTGAGGACAGGAAGGGTTCTGGGTAGCCAAACTGGTTTCCAAAGGGAGAAAGACAGATAGGACAGGAACCAGATCCACCCTCACTTCCTGGACCCCCATCTAGACGGGAGCCCCTGTAATTGAATTAGGAGAAGGGATGTAAGGGGAGTGTAGGGAAAAGTTAGCCACACCTGTGGGTTGGGTTAGTCAGACCTGAACTACCAGGAGACTTTTTCTCCATTTTGATTTTGAGTGAGATGTGCATTATGGGATAAACATATGATATGCCACACTTCTAAGGAAGTGGTCATCGCAGAAGGTGGCAACTTGAACCTCATTGGTTAGGGGGTGCCCCCCTCGCCAGCCCAGAAACGACAATAAATATGGGAGAGCTGCATAGCACCTCAGATCCCTGTCTGGAAATATTAAGAGAAGAGGGTCTGTCCTCCTGAATGCCTGGTCTGCACCAAGAGAGGACTGCACTCACAAGGGCTGCACCTGCACACACTCTGGGCTTCACCAAAGAGGACTTTGCCTTGCTTCAAAAGAATAAGGAGTGGACTCCCTGAAAGCAAAAGGTTGAAAAAAGCTTCAAGAAGTCACCTGCAACAATTCCACCAAGACAAACCCAACTGACTAGCTTCACCTGGGCCTTAAAAGATGTGACCAGGCGCATTGTGGGAATTGTAGTCCTAAACCAACAAGGTGCAAGTCAGAGCTTCTGGACCCATGGCTGGTGTTTTAGACCTTTAAAGTCCCTGAAGAAATCTTCTGAAAGAAGATCCAGAGGTTTGAGAACATTTGGGCAGCTTTTGGTCAAAAGCTTAATAAGTTCACTGATCCTGATGATGAGAGTCAAGCCGCGACAGCCTAAAATCTAGGTTTGCCCACTGAAAGCTCCAGAGCTCTTCACCATGGGCGATGAAGACAAAAACCTCCAGGAGTCACTGAGGCATCGCGCTAAAACAAGCCCTTGTCATTGAACTGCAGCCCGGCTTACTAAGGAGGATCGCTCAATGTCAAATGAAAAAACCCCACAAAAGGGCGAAGGTAAAATGTTGAATGGACCCACCCACCCATTGTATCCGACCTGGGCTCCATCGCAGTTGGCCTGAAACTTTGACTTCATCATGATGAAGCGTGACCAGATAGCCTTGTTTGGCACTTTTCACTTTTAGGTGCTAGAAAGCACATTTTTACATTTAAGCTTTTTTTTAAATTCATATCTCCGGTTTTCCACATTGCATTTTTGTTGTCTTCATGTCATTTTGTTCATAAGAATATTCCCTATTTTTATAAATTGGAGTTGGATTTTTATTGTGTGTTGTGTCTCACTCATTCATTGTTTTGGTGATAATAAATCCTTTACACAATGCTTTACACAACTGTCTCCTAAGTTAAGCCTGACTGCTCCTCAGCCAAGCTACCAAGGGTTGAGCAAGGATTCATTTATTGAGACTTGACTGGACCTTATTTGCGATTGTGGTGTTATTACTATCTTTAGGTACCCACCTGCACCTACTAATACACCACCTTCCAGCATATTAATTCTACACTTTTCTAATATCTAAACTAATGTTTGCCATGTCATAATTGTTTCTTTGTTGGCCATGACACACATATAGCGCTCTCAATACTCTGCAGCCTAAATGAGCTGTACTATTTTAAGGGATCATTTTATGCTAGATCAAAAGGAAGTCATCTGATAAGAAACGTTCTTAGAGCTTCCAGCAGTGTCCAATTTTTATTAACCAAGTGAGTTATTAGCAATTCACATTAATGACCTCATCCCTCCAACTCCTGCGTTGCATATTCTGTAATGCAACAAAACGCCTTCTGATGTTTACAAGTGTGGCAATTGTGGGGCCTCATGGAGGTGTATATAGCAGAATTTCTGACAAAATTGCAAGGCACATTTCTTCTACCTGGCCTGTTAGAAATTATAAATAAGCATTGTCAAAGCTAATAGCTCTTGTCTTTGAAATGGCTTCCCCCATGCTTGTTTGAATGACTGCAATGTGCCTGCAAGCATGTACCATATCACATTGCATACACATGCATGCATGCTGACACACTGGTGGACATTTTGTCATTTTTTAATGTACTGTTCCAACATGGCAGATGACCGTTTTAGAACATTCAAATAAAAAATAAAATAAAGTGAGCAGCAGCGCATAATTGAAAAGTGAATGGCCAGCACAACTTTGCAGCTGCTGGCAAGCTGGAGAAGCAAAAGGAACAAGGTGAGGAATGGTGGGGCATCACCAAAGCAGCATGGAGATGGTTGGGTGCACCAAAGAGCAACAGATATGAGGGGAAGCGGCAGACCGACGTTCTGAGAACAGTGAATGAGAAAAGGGGTCGGTAGAACACAGGCAAAGAAGATAGACTTTTTGGGTGTGCAAGAATGAGGGCAGGGCCAACTTTTCAGATTTTCATAGCCGCAAACTGAGCTACGGCAAACCTTTAGAGAGCAGCAGTGAGCTAGCGAGCGGAGAGAGTGGAGAGCGGAGAGCAGTTGCAGTTGAAGCTACAAGCGAGCAGGACGCCGTCGCCATTCTAAGCAGTGCCGGGCCCGAGGTCCTGCTAAGCTGCTAAGCTGCCTAAGCTTTAACGGATCGCCGACTGATCGCCGACTACCCAGTTTTCTTGCAAAACGGCCCCCCCTGGAGCGAGCTTCTTACGACAAGCCGGGGGCCACGGGACATCACAGGACATCACGGACAACAGCGGGGCTACGGCGGTGAGGCGAGGCGCGGTGAGGCACATTGATCCAGCGTATCGGAACGCCTCCAGCCTCCTGCCAGCCCCTCCCGGTACACGGGACGCAATTCCCCACCCGCGAGTGAGTGCGGGAGGGTGAGGGAGCATCTTGGCAGTCTTGGCAGTCTTGGCGGTCTTGGCGGTCTTGGCGGTCTTGGCGGTCTTTGCGGACTTGGTGGACTACCATCACAGATCACAGATCACGGATTACGACCATTGACGGCATTGACGGCATTGACGGAGGTGAGTGGGGTACGAGACAACTTTCACCCATATTCACCCCATATTGTTTGAAATAATCCCCCGCTGGCGCCTTGACGGCTGGCGGCCGAACTATTGAATAGATAATTGTTTGCTGCCAGTGCCTGTGCCAGTGCCAGTGGCCAGTGGCCAGTAGAGTGCAGCAGAGAGCTGCAGCAACAGTGAAAGAGTGACAGAGACAGTAGCCGTGCAGCTGCAATCCGACAGACTTTGCAGACTTTGCAGACTAGGCTACGGATTACAGCTACAGCTACAGCTACAGCTGTCCGGGACCACAGCAGGCCCTACGGTAACTAAGGAATTGCCCACCTGACAAGCTATTTAACAGCAGCGGCAGATTAACAGCAGACTAACAGCGAGTTAAACAGCTCACGCAAGACCGAACTCCATCGGGCTCCATCATATACCTGGCAAAACTGACTTTCCAAGCGCTTTTTTTCAACGCCAGCAACCACCCCACCCATATGCTACACACCACAACCACACCCCGCTATCCTCCCTGACGGCAGCTGTTCCTACTTAGAGGGGGCAGACAGGCTTGGGAGGGGGAGTGGAGGTGGAGTGGGAAGTGGAGCAGAGGTGGTACAGGGGGCACAGATACCAGGATACTAGGAGTATTAGAGACCATAGGCAGGAAAAGCAAGGCTCAAAAGTGGATGCTCAGGATCTTGGCTAGACTAGTGCTGTGGAGGGCTTGGGAAGACCCGGTAAATATATAAACACACAACAAGCCTCCAAATCAGAAGGAAGTCAGACAGAGACAAAAAAAAAGAGAAAGAAAAAAAAAACCTGGAAGCCGGAGTTCCAGGAACACGTAAACTAGACGGACCTTATTAAATAAATCGGAAAGAATGAGATCTGGGAAAGTGTGGCTGAACACAAGTATAAGGTAAAAAAAAAATGAAGAAGATATAAACCAGGGCACACAAAAGTCAAGTAGAAAAAGGAAGAGGATAGCACAACAAAGAGAGAGACTAGTGTCGGCACCTGAGCTAACAGTTCCAAGCCCAAAACAAAGTAACATTGGGATCCAATAATTCTATTACCTAAAGGACATCATGGCGACCATCTATGGGCAAACGCAGGAACAAGCCCTCCAACCTAGCCCAATTACACCGGCACCAAGTGTAAAAGAGAATGTGCAGCAGCAATCAAACACCAAGAAGGTGGAAAAAAAAGAATCACAAGGTACTCATAGTGAGAACAGTCCAACAAACAATCCAATAGACCAGCTACAAACCTCTCGGTCCTTTGCCAAGCAAAATAGCAACATTGGCCTTGGCAAGTCCCCTGTGGTAATAGCCCAAATAAACAAGAATGGCTCCCAAACTCACGAAAGAGACGAGGAAATAAAGACCAAGGATAAGGGCAAGGTGAAAGAAACAATAATGGGGAACAAATTGGGGGCCGGGCATAATGCCTCACAGGACGACTCATGGCCAACCTCCCTCTCCCTACCTGATGACATAAGCTTGGATAGACAAACAGGAATAGAAAAACACACCCAAACCCAGTTAGAAGCATACCTAAAGATCAGCCTAGGTCCACAAACAAATCATAGACCACAAGAAGATCAGGAAAACGGACCAGGTAGTAACGGAAGGCTGGAATCTACACCATTGCATCCAAACGTCAACCCCCACGATTGGGACAAAGGCCAAAATAAAACTAAAGGATGGTCTAAAAACAAAATAAACCTAGAATCCCCAATTACGATATCATCTACGAATAAGTCAGATGAAGAGTCAGATGTACTGGAAATACTGTTCAGAGAAGACCACAAGGCCCATGGAGTAAAACATTATTAAACACCTTAGACCAGGCAATTAAAGCACTGAATTTCCAGTCAGACAAAATGGATGTCCAAATCGACCTAATAAACCTTATTGCGGGTCATATTTCAGGTATAAACACCAGGCTGGACCACATGGCAACCCTGCTTCTAGGGAGGGTCGATAATGGACTCCATACAGAGACCTTCCAGCCAAGCTGTGTATGTGGCAAATTAGTGGACAACATGTCAAATTTACCGGTGATATTAAATGACATACTAAGGGCGGTTCAATCATCAGTGGATACAAAACAAATCATCAAAACCACGAGCTATACTGGGGTAACAAAATCTGAAGTGGAAATTGGGAGTCAACACATAGTAAGTGACCCTAACCAAAACAGTTACGTAGAGGAAGAGATAAGTAAGACAAGTGAAGAAAAGTCTGTCAATGGAGCAGGCCAAATAGAGGAGGCACAATGCGCAACAATCCATACTAAAGTCAAGTTAACAAAAAGACAAAGAAAGCGCGCTAGGAAAGGAAGGGTACAACTTAAATTCCAAACTTCAACAGACATTCATATGTACCCCATCTTTCATCATACCACCGCTAAAAAAGAAAAACCAGCTTCTGAAGTAACCGTCTCAAAGCATACAGACAAGTCCCCAGACCAATCAGCCCAGTCAAGTGCAGTGAATGGGAATAGCCTGATTACAGAATCACCAACCCGCCCTACCTATACAAAATCAAAACACACACAAGGGAGTAAACATTTGAATAGTCAGAAAAAAAACATACGAGCTCAGAATAAAGACAAGACTCAAGACGAGGTTGACGAAAGGGTTTTAGTTCAAGAGCCCTGTGTAAGTCGGATAGTAACGATTCACCAGACAGATGAAACGCAAATACCTGAGGTCAAATCAGCAAATCAAGACACGAGGTCCCAAAATGCCCCAATCAACGCGGATACCGAACAACATGTAATATATAAAACTAACCAAAGGCAATCCATAAAAGAGTAGACGAAAAGGAAAACATAAGAATACCGATAAAAATTAATTCAAACGAAGATGGACGAACCTGCAGTATTCATCAAGCAACAGTGTGCACTCAGATATTCCAAAATACAAACATTGACAAAATCACGGATAAAATAAATAACAAGGACTACAAGCTGAACAAGGACAGGATTAACGAACCCATCACCCGCACTAGAAGAACAGCTGATTCAAATGAAGAAATAACAATAAATACTCTGAGCCGAGGGAGAAGAATAAACGTAAATGGTGAAATAACACAAGATACAAAATCGGAAGAAGAAAAAAAAGCAAAATGGAGTTCACAAACACAAGCAGAAACAAACGACAAACTGGCATTCATACCCGAATACCAGACAACAGGGGGTCAAGACTTTTTGAATAGAGGTAATATAATGCGGCTGCTGAGAGAAATCCCAGAACTGGACGACATTGCATCCCAAGATCTTCTGTCTGTAGAATTTAAACGCACAAAAAACAAATCAGAGGTAGAAGAGTCTTTAACCACCTGGTCGTCTAAGGACATAGTCGATAGAATACTTGCTACGAGCATGTCTTTTTGAAGCCTGGGGCATAAGACTAAGGCGTGAAGAACGGAAAAAATATCCATTTCCACTTTTAAAAAGCATAACTACAAGTAAAAAGAAAATGGAAGAGAGGAACACCCAAAAATCATGTCTAAAGGGAGCATGTTCAGTAACTCCGCAAAACATATCTCTAAACATAAGGAGACAAGAAAAGGCAGTGGTGCAAGAAGGCGCTCAGGAACAGATTACTGACTGGTCCTGGGTGGCATCGGTTTTGAGCAATAAGTGTACCTAGCAAGTCCAGATATTTAAAAGAAGATAGAAAATTATATCTACAGATAACAGTTGGTAACCAAAAGGAATCCATTGCTACAAACCCACATTGGATCAGCCTCTGCTCCTGGAATGTTCATGGTTTTACTAGTATGGGGCACGACCATGAAACCGCAAACTTCTTGGAACAACACGACTTAATATTGCTACAAGAAACCTGGAACCTGTGCCAAATTTCCATCTCGGGTTATATCGGGTTTCACCTCCTCGCCGAAAAACTCTCAAAATTTGGACACCCGAGAGGAGGCTTATCAACGTACATCGCCCAACAATACAGATGGCAAGTGGAAGAAGTAGACAGTGGGGTAAACTGGATACAAGCAATAAAACTTACGGAGAAGTTGGACTCAGGTTCATGCATTAGCAACCTATTAGTACTTAATGTTTATGTACACCCGGAAAAGAAAGAGAAAAATGAAAAGCTGATAACACTAATAACTTTGATCAGGGCATTGCAAAAAACTCATGAGTTGCATTCAATGATTATCTCAGGGGATTTTAATAGCAATTTAACAAAAGATGACAAAATAACTCAAGCTCTCGGAGAACTGGGCCTTTTAATCCTGAACAAGAAAGATAATGGGCACAGTGGCATACCTATAACCTTTGTAAGCGGCAATCGAAAGTCAACAATAGACTTCACAATAATGAGCAACAATTTGATATCGATGGTGAGCTCATTTTCGGTGGGGCAACGCGTGGAAAGCGATCATCTTCCACTAATCACCAAAATAAAAATGCTGGTCAGCAAGACGGAAAAACAAAACACCGTCATTCAGTATACCGAAAAATTCAATCTGCGTAAACTGAAATGGGGAGGGAAGGACATAAAACCAACAATGGATAAATTCAAAAATGAACTGCTCAGACTAACACCAGAAGAAAAAGAAAACCCAATAAAAACATGGGAATATCTATGTGAAGCCGTAACAAGAAACCCCCCAACCACAAATCAGAATGCGAGAAGAATCAATACTGGGAAAAAACCTTGGTATAATAGTACCTTGAGAGAGGAAAAAAGGAAAATCGCACGAGAAGTCCGGAAGCAGGTACTAATGATAAAAAGTGGAATAAAACCAGTCAAGTCGAAATTGAAAGTCATGCGGAAAAGATGCAAGACCATGCTGAGTAGCGCAAAAACATCGTACCAAGATGAAATCTGGACAAAATTACTAATTGCCGTGAAACACAAAAACGCCCGAACATTTAGGGGTATCATCAACAAACTGACAAAGGGTAATACCCTAAGACAGGAGGCAGGCATTGGAGAAAGTAAGTGGATCCAGCATGTTTATCGACAGGGTGAATGGACAAAACTGGCACTGTATATCAGAGTGCAAACTATGCACTAGAAACCTCGAACATGCGGGAACTATCTTAGGAACAGGAAACAGACCACCAGAAGAAACTCTGAAGCTAACTTCGGGTTGTGAAAATTGGAACATAGGGAAATCTGAAAACACTCTCGCTAGTAAATCAGAAAAATTAGTAGACATAGTGCCCGACACCAAAGTAACATCAGACCAGCTAAAAACAATAATAAATCGCCTGAAAAAAGAGGGTGCAGCAGGTCCCAACGGGCTTCCAAACTCTATCTTCAAACACTCGCCTGAATTCTGGGCAGAATATTTAACACCACTCTTTAATGCAATTTACAACCAGAATAAACTGCCCAGATCCTGGACCGGGAGCATAATTCACCCCATTTTCAAACAAGGTGATCACAATGAGCCGGGAAACTATAGGCTGATTTCGCTGATGGATGTGGAGGCAAAACTATATGGATCATGCTTACTATCACACCTCCAAGACTGGATGGAAGACATGAATATAATACCAATGTTCCAAACGGGTTTCCGGCCAAGGACCGGTACACTAACAAACTTGATAACCCTGGCTCTCCTGAAGGAAAAAGCAGAAAAAAGGAAGACAAGACTGTATGCTTGTTTTATAGACCTGCGAGCAGCCTTCGACAGGGTGAACAGAACCCGACTATGGGAAAAACTAAGATCATGGGGCCTTCCGAAGAAGCTACTGGAGGCAATTATAAGCTTGTATAGTAACACCTGGGCTCGAGTTAAATTGGGAGACGGTAGCAGTGTCACGGCCGAAATTAGAACAGAACAGGGACTAAAACAAGGCTGTGTACTGGCCACAAGCTTATTCAACCTTTATATGGCAGACATCGTCAGTCACATGGAGGTCGGGGAAGGCCATCCACTCTACCTGTCAAAAATCCCAATCCCCTTCCTGCAGTATGCGGATGACATTGTCGTTCTGAGTCAAACGCCAATAGGCCTACAAAGGATGATCAACAAATTGGTAACTTATTTGGAACACGAATGCTTGGAACTGAATAAAGACAAAACCAAAGTGGTCCGCATCGTGGATCCGAAAAAGCCAACATTCAAATGGTATGCAAATAGCACCCCAATAAAGGAGGAAGCATCATACAAGTACCTAGGTCTGAAACTGGGGCGAGGCCAAACGAACAAAGAACATAAAACAGATCTAAAAGCAAAAGCACAGTCCCTGATCTACGCATACCGGCAATTACAAAAAAAACTAAGCAGCCCAAATTATACACATCTGCTGAAAGTGATAAAAGCACAAACCCTACCCACTTTGTCAAACGCATTGGTCACCTGGTGTGGCAAAGAAGCGGGGCTGTTAAATAGCTTACAAACAAAGATATACAAGGCAGCCCTAAACCTCCCAAAATCGGCAGCACCGGCGCAGGTTCGTCTAGAATTTGGCCTGCTGAATCAGAAGTTTCGCAGTATGGGAACCTTTGTGAAACTCTGCCACAAAATACGCATGTCAGAAGAAGGCTCACTGAACAACCTGTGTTGGGAAGAAATCGCTACCCAGCAGAAACAGCACGTGCCAAACAGTTAGGGAGATTTCTTGTCCCAATCCTTGAACTGTATAGGAATTGAAGAAACTTGGGACTTGATGCCAGATAGAAATACCTTCGACAAAATCGCAAACAACGCGGTCAAATGGGAATCCTATCTGGAAGATAAAACAAGTACCGCAAAACGACGACACGGGTGGACCGTGATAAACTCATATTCCGGGATAAAGCCACAGACGTATCTGGAAAGTCACTTTAATAGGTTCCTAAAACAAAGATATATAAAACATTGATTAGGCCTACAGTTTTCAAAGGAATTGTTACCATCCTGGCAAAATTGTCACATTGACCCTCATTGTCGTCTATGTGGATATCAAAATGAAACATGAACTCACTTACTATGTGTTTGCCCGGCGCTTAAGGATTTGAGGAGACGGCTTTTAAAGAACATTTTTAACAAATTGAACATTCGGACATGTAGGCAAGCTGTAATTCGATGGCTACATGGATCATCTCCTATGTTGGCTTGCAGGGGGGTAAAATATATGATGAAAGCACAATCTCTCCTACAGAAAGCTGAACAGGGAATTATAGCACCAAACTGAAATATATGACATTTTATTCTTCATGTGGCCAACAGATTCTAATAGTTAATAGTTACACATGTGTTTTTAATTTTCAACAATGATCAAAATGCATTTTGTAATAATTTTTAATAATTTTATAAAATTAAAATTGACTTGACTTGACATAGCCGCAAACATGTGTGCTGAAACCAGGGTTCTCCAAAATTTTCTTTGATGAGAACTATTTCTGACCAATGAAAATCATCCTGAGCTACTCACAGATAATATCACTTATTCAGCAGTAAACACATTCAGTAAGGGTATAACTGTCACCAATCAATGTATATTTACCAATAGTGATCACCTTTCTCCCAAGCCCTTACTTTTTCTTTCACTTATATAGTGTGACTGGTAGAGCAGGTCCTGCAACATTTCCAGTCTCTACACAAATTTGCTATATTGAGATCAAATTAGCCATATTGCAAGCCGTCCACCTCCAGGTTGCCACAGTCTGTGCTTATGTCTTAGCACAGACCCTGCATTTGTTTTTGCTGACTGTGATACTAAGGATCTTGAGTTGAACAGGGCTTCCTCCTTCAATCTGCCCATATCCTCTATATGACATACAAGGGTCGGATTCGCTTCACAAGATACTTCCATCCACCTTGGGAACTGTCAGCTCCTGGGCTATTTGTTGGAGACCTCTAGCTAATACAAACGCTTATAAAAAAGGCATGTAAGGCAATGCTTAAAGTCAAATGGACCACAGTAACACATTTCTGAAAGTGCTGCTCAAAAGCTTCTTTATGCTTATATAACTTTTAAATGTGTATATTGTGTGTTGTGTGATGACAATAGCACTCTCCAGGAAGTTGCAAGACCTAAAGTAGTAAAAGGAAGCTCTTGGAGGTGGGGCTTTTATTGCTATGAAATGAGTGTACAATACAGTTCGAATTGAGAAGATCAGAGTAATCTATTGGGCCTATCTGATTAGTTATCGTGTGCTCTCTTTCCCAGTACTCTTCATATCATATGCAGTTTCTAAGACTCCACAATCTAAGTGGTTGGGAGTTAAAGAGCTATGCATTTGCCTGTTTTTTGCATTTCAAGAAATTACCTTAAGAAATACTTTGCACTCAACTAAGGTTTTCTTTGTTTGCAGATATTGAGGATGTATCTGTTATTGGTCCTGCTTTACCCGTGTGTGCTATTCAAGGAGGAGAAGTCACACTCTCCTGCAATCTGACCCCTCAGATTAATGCAGAGGAAATAAATGTGACATGGACCAAGGATGAGGCTTCACCCATTGTGCATTTTTACAGCAATGGAACAGAATGTGATGAGAGGCAGAAGGAAAAGAACAAGGGAAGGATAAAAATGATCAGGAATGATGTGAATGGGACTGTGACATTGAAAATCCATCACATCATCCCCTGTGATGCAGGGAAGTACACATGTTCATTCACATCAGGCATAGGTCATGTGAACACCACAGCTGAATTTGAACTCAAGGTGCCAGGTCAGTGAGAAGATATGTTTCTGATTGGGATTTCCTTCTCTGTGAGATATGATTGTAATGTTGTATATAAACAAAGTCTGCACAAATGCTGCAGTCCCTGTGTAACTATAAACTGCACATGTTCTGCATGGTTGTATGACAAAACCATGCATGCAATTACCATGCATGTCTTTACAGCACATCCATTACCATGCAAATGTCTCTACCAAGCATGCCTTTACAGCAAAAATTTAAGCATTTAGTAGGTAAGTTAAAAGCCTTTAAAAATACATATATATCTATACACACACACATATATAGGAGAGGAATGGGGAACCAGAATTTGGAATGAACAGTACAGCGGCTGCTAATACTGTTATTAATTTGACTGATTTGGATTTAAATGTTGCAGAAATGCAACTTTTGGCTTTGGGACTCTCCTTTTGCCCTAAGACTGGCTTTAAATATGTCCAATCTCGTGTTGACGTATTCAAATTTATTAGAAAGTTAAAGCTATTAAAATATCACAAGTTAAATAATGCAAATGTACGAGCTTTATCTATTAACCAACCGAGTTTGCAGTTTCGAGTGTCTGATGTTCCTGTGCTAAGAACTGTCAATGCATTGGCTGATTGTAATGATGTTTCGCCTTCTAATACACAAGATGACCTCCAGAGCATGGGTATCATCACTACGAGGGCAGCCCTCACGCATTTCCGTCTACCTTCTACATTTATCCCCATGATGTCTAGGGATGCCATTGATATTTTTGGGGATTGCATTATTGAAGATCTTAAAGCTCTTCATAAGTCATGTCTGCAGAAAAACAAATATAGGCACTATATAGAGCAGCAATATTCTCGCCTTATGAAGAAAATCAGTGATGATAAAAATATTATTGTGAACAAAGCTGATAAGGGTGGGAATATAGTCCTGTGGCCCGTACTATGTACATGGAGGAGGCTATGAAACACCTTAGTGACATTTGTCGTTATAAAAAAGCCTCTTTTTCTGAATTGACCATGGTTAAAGAGCAGATCTTTAAAGAATTGGCTCAGTGGAAACGTGAGGGCCTAATCAGTAAGGAAGAAAATATTTGTTTAAGAACTGAATACCCCATTCCTCCGAATATGTATTTAATCCCAAAAGTGCATAAACAAATCACTCCAGTTACTGGGCGCCCTATAATCTCCGCACAAGGAAGTTTATTAGAGGCCATGTCCACGTATGTGGACTTTTTTCTTCATGAATATGTGGAAAATCTCCCTTCTTACATTAGGGATACTGGTCACTTTCTAGAGAAGCTCAATGAGACTAAATGTGAGGATGACTATTGCTTTTTGGTAATGGACATCTGCTCCCTATATACCAGTATAAATCACCAGGACGGATTGAATGATACTAGTCATTTTTTGTCAGACAGGGGCGTGTGTTTTTACCAACACAACAAAATGTTATTGAGGATGACAGAATTGTGTCTAACTAATAATTTTTTCCTTTTTAATAACGAAATATTCAACAATTGAGGGGTGTGGCTATGGGGGCAAGCTTCTACCCCAGCTATGCATGCTTGCATGTTGGCTGGTGGGAGAAGCATGTCCTCATGCACACCCATGCTGACACTGTTTTGAACCATGTCATCAAATGGTGGAGGTTCATCGATGATGTTTGTGTAATTTGGAAAGGCTCGCAGGAATCAGCGCTTAAATGTGTTAATGATATTAATGATAATACTTTGAATCTCCAATTCACAGCTACTGTTACCAACTTGAAGGTGGAATTTCATACTGTGGAAATTTAGGTGGAAGCTGATACCATACATACCAGATTACATAGAAATGCCACTGCTGGCAATTCTATATTGCATGCCAGCAGTGTCCACCCAAAACACCTTATTAAAAGTATCCCTTATGGGGAATGTTCACAAATTTTAAAGGATATGCAGCAAAAGGGAAGATCTGGAAAAATGTTTGTCTGAATTAGTAGAAAGGTTTAAAACTCGAGGCTATGGTTCAAAGGGCTTGCAGTCAGCATTGGTTAAAATACAGGACCAGGTTATTCAACCTGAAACCAGCGTTGAGGCTTTGACAACTGTACAATCAAGTGTAAAATAAAAACCGGTGGTGAGATTAATCACCACATTCAGTTGTCAAGAAAAGCAGGTGAGAAGGATTGTCAATAAGCATTGGCCCATTCTCAAGACAGACATGACCCTAGCTGCGGAACTGGAATCTTATCCGGCAATAACTTTTAGAAGAGCGCCCTCTATGAGAGACACTCTTGTTAGAACCAGTCCGGAAGTAAGCAACACGAGCAATTGGTTGACTAACAGAAAGGGTTTCTTTAAATGCAGCTCATGCAGGTATTGTAAGTTTGGGGTTAACAAACAGGAATTTGTAGATGCCTTCTCTCCTATGCCATATAAAATTCAAGGCCTCCATTCATGTAAAACTGACCATGCGGTCTACGTGCTTGAATGTACATGTCAACTACAGTGTGTTGGTAGTACAAAACTCCCTGTTTTTAACCGTATATTGCAGTGCCTGCGGGCGATTGTTAATGCGTATTCTTCATATTCAGTCACCCGGCATTTTAAATTGGTGCATCAAAATCATCTTAAAGACCTCTGTTATTTTGTGATTGACGCAGTTCCCAAATCTATTAGAGGTGGGAACAGAGAGAAAAAATTGTGCCAATTAGAGAGTCAATATATTATACGTTTAGACACGAAGGTGCCTAATGGACTTAACACAGGAGAGGATTTGTACAATTTTCTTTACCCATTTAAAGTTTAAGGAATATTACTGATTCTGGCATTTTAGGAACTGATATCAATGTATACATTTATATTTATATATTTGATTCTTGTATAATTGAGTGTATAATCCATTTTTGCTGCTAATGATGAGATGAATTGAATGTATTCTAATAATCTTTTTATGTATCCTGATATATTTAAATGGTATTTATATGTATTTTTTATTATACTGTGTATGTAGGTTGATGATTCATTGGATTTTAGCTTCACTTTTACTGTGGTTTTTACTGTTTTTACTAGTTTTCTGGTTTTACGGGTTTTATCCAGTATCTGTGTGGTATTGAAGTCCGGTAGTGACAAATAGTGTGCACACTGAATACACATGTTTACTTCCACTGTTTACTTCTACTGGCATCGTTCTGCATATCTGTTGTTTCATGCACCGTATTGTATTTTTTCATATGAATACAGTATTGCATCCGTTAGTCCAATTTTTGATTTATTCTTTTATTTTGTTGTGTTTGCTATGAAATTTGTAGTTGACCGATACACATTTGCACTTTGGTGGTTATTATTAATCTTTTTTTAATGCTCTGATTGCTATTACCTTTGCCTGATCTTATAATATTAGACGGACAGTGCTGAATATAGATCGGACACTTGTCCTTTATTTCACATTTGTGTATCATTTATGCACAATTAATGATTTATTTTCAGCACTATGTAAATATTTGGGAGTGATATTTATGATTGGAGATTACCTCTTTACATTTTTAGCAGTGTTTTTCTATATTTAACAAGGTCTCCATTTATTTTAGGAAGGTTTGTGTTTATAAACTCGCTAATTATATAATATTGTTATTTTGTAAAGTGGGATGTCTTCTAAACCTTTACCCCTTACACTTATAGTCTGTCCTTTACCTCTATGATCATTGTTTGGAGGGAAAGCATAGAAACATTGAGTATTTAAACAACGCTGGAATTTAAGCATGTCATGTGATCAAGACCGGGGAGACCCGGTCGAAACGCATCGTGTTGGGAAGAAATGGAGCAAAAAACTCACTTTAGGAAAATCGAAACCTGAGTGGTGGTCCGTTCCTGTAAGCATCGCTGATGAAGGGTGCAGCATTTTGGTGTGGACAGGACTTGGTGGTTTACACATGGGAGCTTGGGAGGAACTGGTCCTCCTGGTTGAGCACAAAGATACTATGGCCAGCAATGTGACAACATGGTACAGATATATTGATGATTTATTCGTGATCTGGAGAGGTAGTAAGACAGATGCACTAAATTTTGTGGCAAACATCAATATAAATTCCTGTAATCTTAATTTTACAGCAAGTTGGAGTCAAGAAAAAATAGCCTTTTTGGATACAGAAGTGTTTGTGAATGGAAATAGCCTTGAAACACGCCAATATAGAAAAAGCACTGCAGGCAATACCACGCTACATGCAGGCAGTGCACATCCGGCCCATTTAATTACAAGTATACCCTATGGGGAAATGATCCGGTTAAGAAGACTATGTAGCAATGAACAGGAGCTACAGTTGGCACAAGAATCCAGCATGGCCAGATTCTTAGAACGAGGCTATCCTAAAAAAACTATCAGAAAGGCTATACAGAAATCTATGCTGATTACTCGCTCTCAGTTGCTCAGTAAATATTGTACCGCACAGGATACAACTAACCCGGAGTTGGCAATTACAACCCCCACTACTGTACCAATAGAGCCATTTAGAATCATATTAGGCTTTTGTAATCAACATACAGAACTGCGTAAGATCATAAATAGAAATTGGCCAATTGTATTAAAGGATGTCATAATTGGGAATTTACTTCCCAGTAAGGCATCTATCACTTACAGTCGTGCACCCTCAATGAAAGATAGATTGGTCGATACGAGTCCTGAAGTGCTTGATAAAACCTCTTGGTGGCAAACTAACAAAGGTTTCTTTAAATGCAAAACTTGCAAGGCCTGTGCACATGGCATCAATAAAAAGACCTTTAGAGATGGTTTTGGCAATAAGGACCGTACAATAAATAAGGTCCTAACATGTAAAACAGAATTTGCCATCTATATTCTAGAATGCCCTTGCGCCCTACGTTATATCGGGAGTACCAAGCTCCCGGTCCATAAACGTATATTACAGCACGTTAGGGCTATTACAAATCAGGACAATACGTATCCTGTAGCAAGGCACTTTAAGGAATTCCACCAAAGTAACAGTAACCAGCTACAGTACTACGTTATTGATTCTATATGTGCAAGTAGAAGAAGTGGCAACAGAGAGGCTCAGTTAAGAAAACTTGAGACTAAATACATTCTTCAATTAGATAGTAAACAACCGAATGGTTTAAACCTCATGGAAGATATGTATACATGTTTACACTGAGGCCTCCAGAATTAGAACCAGTGCTACTCAGTCATGTTGCAATATTATACTGCTGTAATATATGAATTTTAAACGGTTTTAACTTTTGATAGTTATTTATTGTTTTATACTTCATTAATATTTAAAAACTCGAAACAACAATTTGCACATGATATCACTGTACTGTATATGCTGCCATGTAATTAGCACTCAGGTATCCACTCAAACTTACTCAATTCCTCTAATTCCCTGTTAACAACTCTTGCCTTCATGATTTTATGCAGCAATTGCTCTTTGATGTAATAACCAGCAGTGAGGTCGGTTCTTTTGTGATCAAGTCTGGGCTCAGTCTGATCCAGAGGAACAAGTCCAGAATGATTTTTAGACTCATGTTTTTTCAATAGCACTATGCACCATGCACTTTATTTTATGAGCACTATTTGGGTATATGTCACTCTGGTTGGCAGTTATACATAGGGATTTATCCCGTGATTGAATTTTTCTCCAGACTAGTATTTGAACATTGGTAATTGAAAAACCTTGTTATTTACATGTTTACATATGGATTTTATGTTTACATTTTGGCTTCATATTGCACATATATAAAAAAAATTTTTTGCAATTTGTAGGGAATTGACAATGTAGATATTAATGTATGTATTAATTGATTTTAACATATATTTATATCCCCGCAACAAGCCATTATTTAATCGTCGTGTTTTAAAGTATGTATTTCTTTTCTACCATGATATAATATGTATTTTACTAGTCTTTTTTCTATGTCCAACCCATGTGATGTAATCAGAATGTGGCACTAGCACTTTAAAAGAGAACTTGCACTATCCTCACGTTGTCATGTGATCAAGGCTCGTTGTGAGCAGAAACGTTATGGCAACAGCACTCAAATAAATCCGGCATCTACTAAAAAAAAAAAAGAAAATGGCGACAGCACTCAAATAAATCCGGCATCTACTACTTTGTGGTCCGTGTCTGTTCTTGCCCCACGTCTGGGGAAGCGGCAGCGTGTGGGGAACGGCGTTCTTTCATATATAATGATGACACACCCGCCACTAACACTCAAGATATTGCTCAAGATGAAGATATTGACATAGGGCAAACTGTGGCTAGCTCTTTCAAATTACCATCAACTTTTATCCCATTAATGCCCAAAGACTCCATAGACACGTATGCGGAGCTTTTAACCAACGACTTAAAGAAATTACACACCCGGGTCAGAAAACAACAAGGTTCCATAAACACCAACATGAGACCCTATAATGATTTGATGAAAAAGCTTAAGACTAATCAAGCAGTAATCGTCAAACAATCTGACAAGGGTGGTAATATTGTACTTTGGGACAAGAAACAATATATGGAAGAAGCCTATAGACATTTAAATGACACAGTTTGTTATGCCCAGATAGATTTTAAGACTGTAAAATCCATCCAACAAGCATATCAAAAAGAACTGAATGGGTGGAAGCGAGAAGGTCTCCTGTCTAGGGATGAGATGAAATTTCTCCACAAGGACCATCCAGTGTTGCCCAACATCTATTTCATCCCCAAAGTCCATAAAGGAATGACTCCCGTTCCAGGCCGACCGATAGTCTCAGCCATCAACAGCCTGTTTGAGAACACCTCCAAATATATAGACCATCATTTGCAGGATTTTGTCACCACCCTTCCTGCATATATTAAAGACACAACTGAATTCTTGAGGAACATTAATCACTGTGTATGGTCAGCTGACTATTTACTCATGACTATGGACATGTTAGTCTCTATACTAGTATTTCACATTTAGATGGCCTGAAGGCTGTAAAGTTCTATTTGGCCAAAAGACCGGTGGAACTATACAAGCACAATTCCATGTTATCAACTATGGAGGAACGTTGTCTTAACATTAATGTTTTTTTGTTTGACAACAAGGTCTACAAGCAGCTGAGGGGTGTGGCCATGGGGGCATGTTTCTCCCCCAGTTACGCGGGGCTCCACGTGGGCTGGTGGGAGGAACATGTCCTCAGGGTGAAGCACTCGGAAGTTTGGAATAACAACATTGTGAAATATATGAGATATATTGATGACATATTTATAGTTTGGAGAGGTATCATGGAGGAGGCACAGCATTTTGTGGAAACCATCAATACAAATGACTCTAACCTGGTATTCACTGCTGAAATCAGTAGAAATAAGATTAGCTTCTTGGATGTGTTGGTAGAAGTAGCAAATGACACACTTACTACAAGCCTTTTCAGAAAGAGCACGGCAGGCAACACCATCCTGCATGCACAAAGTTTCCACCCTAAACACACTATCAGGGCAATCCCCTACGGGGAATTCCTTAGAATTCATAGGACCTGCAGTACGGTGGAACTTCGGGACTTACACCAAAATGAAGCTAAGAAAAGGCTAGAAGCCAGAGGCTACAAAACTAGTGCCTTAAACAAAGCAATAATCAGAGCTAACAACTTAGATCGGCACAGTCTATTGGAAGCCCCGACACCTGATTCCCATATGACCAATCTGAAAGAGAACAGCAATGTCATTAGACTTATCACAGGGTATAGCCGCCAAGCACGCCAAATTTCCAGTCTGGTGAGAAGTCAGTGGCCTGTGATCCTAACTGACCCTGTATTAAAAGACATTTTACCGAACAAGCCCATAGTGACCTACAGAAGGGCATTTAGCATGCGCAATGAATTGGTCTCCAGCTCTCCTAAGACACCAAAAAATGATGACTGGTTGTCACCCCGTAAGGGTTTCTTCCGGTGCATTTCATGCCGTGCATGCAATTTTGGTATCAACACCAGATCTTACCTGACCCCCTTTGACTCTAAACCTATCACTATTAAGGCCCACTATGCCTGCAGAACAGAACTAGCGGTATACGTACTAACTTGCACCTGCAACTTGAGATACGTTGGGAGCACCAAACTTCCGGTGCACCAATGCATCCTTCAACATCTTAGGGCCATAGTGAATTGTGATCAGAGCTACCCGGTGGCTCGGCACTTTGATCAGCATCACAATAGAAATTTGTCCCATCTCAAATACTTTGTGATAGATGCCGTGAAAACTTTCAAGAAGGGTGGCGATTATGAGAAGAAATTAAGACAGTTAGAGTCAATGTATATTGTTCGATTAAACAGTAAAATCCCTGGAGGTTTGAACATGGGGGAGGATCTGAGTAATTTTCTTTAATCTGTCCCAGAACTTCATTAAGGGCATTAATGAGTAAGTCTTGACATACAGGTATTCAGTCATCTTCCATGTCTTACCAGCAATCAGAACATCGTGTAACAGTTCAGGAAAACATGGGTCTTGACAGCGGCCCTGACTTTTCTCAACACATGTCCAAGCCACTTTGTCATACTCAAAAGCAAATTAAGATGTGATTTAACATCTTAAGAATGAGTTTTTAACATTAATATTTGATAATTTGTAGAAAGATTAATTTCTGGTACATTTTGATTTATTTTGATTCATTCCTTCACTACCCAAGTTGTCTAGTATTATTGGTTATAGACACTTATTCACTCCTTCACCGTTATTGCA
Organism: Lissotriton vulgaris; assembly: GCF_964263255.1. Taxonomy (NCBI): domain Eukaryota; kingdom Metazoa; phylum Chordata; class Amphibia; order Caudata; family Salamandridae; genus Lissotriton; species Lissotriton vulgaris. The sequence continues at coordinate 285,043,579 of NC_141700.1, forward strand.
ATTTGTTTGTTTTATTAGTAACAATGGACTGTTACATTTGTGAAAATAAGTACAATGCAGAGTGATTTGGCAATTCCACAAATCCTTAGGATGGGCGCGCATGCATCTATGCAGAAGTAAAATCATGTAAACTATTAGTATTAGGGATTTATCCCAGCAATTGTTGTTCGAACACATGTGGTTACTAAAATATTTTTTTGTGAAGTGCATCATTTTCCAATTTAGCAATACTTTTTGCTTTTGATCCATTATGATTATATCTGTCGACATTGCGTATTTGCACAGATAGTATGAAGGCATTTGTTAAATTGCGTATTTGCACAGAACGTATAACATCGCACTTTTGCACTTTATTTTACATAAGCAAAATTTGCACTACAATTAAACATTTAAGATATGCATTTGCACTTTATAATGTGGATAGATAAAAACAAAGGATCATTCATGCACTATTTTATTGACAGATAGGATTGTACCACTACTATGTTAATCGGTATTTGTACTTGCACATAACTTATGTTCGTTTCCAATGTGTTCGGGAATATCTTGACAAGTCAAACATGGCCCCCATACATGATGATGTACTGAGTTCAATTAAGATCTGAGTCCTTCTGCTATGTTAATGAATTGCATTTGGCGCGCTTTCTGAATTTGCACTGTGCTATTTAAATGTGAGTCAGTCCATCTTACCGCTAACAGTGAGCAAGGGCGTGCACTTTATGCTTGAAAAAATAAAATAAGAAAAGAACAACTTCAAGACTGTCTTTGGACTTTGTGAATCGTTGTCTGCGTACTGGGTAGCGTGCATAAGGCGGTTGTTGCACGGCGACCGGTTGGAGGAGTATATATATATATATATATATATATATATATATATATATATATATATATATTACCTACTGGCGGTCGCCAGTAGGTATATATAGTTAGGATTTTTTCTCTATGGGACTTTTGAAAATTCTATGTCTAATAACTTTGGCGTTTGTGGACGGAATCGGCAGACATTTTCAGGAAAATGGCACATTTTGTTCCTGAGCAGCCCCTGAAAATTTGGGGGGGTTTCGTCAAGGGGGGGCCGAGAAAAAAGGGGGGTCCCAAAACGCGTTTTTAACATTGAGTTTTCCATAGGGCGTTTGGCCTCACTTTTAGCTCGAACGGCTGAATGGATTTGCACGAAACTTGGCAAAATTGTAGGGACTGTTAGCCCGATGTGCCTTTGCTGGGTCTCAATATATGTGCTCCAGTGGATTTTGAGAAATTAACATTTTAAAAAACAGATATATCTGTGACAGCGTCCCGGATAGCGCTCCGGTTCGCGAACTTTTCGCGTAACGGAACTTTGTGAAGCGAAGCTGATTGGCTCTCCGGTGTCTGTCAACATTCTAAACAGTCCGGAGTGGCCGCCATCTTGTCTCTCGGTAGGATCGAGAGACAAGAAGAGGAGAAAAATGAAGGGGGAATTTAATGAAAGGGGGCAAGGTAGACCCTTCTTGACCCCCTAGGAATGATGTTGGGGTTATTAAAGGGTCCCGTGGGGCAAATAAAAAAAATAGATTTTTTGCGGTAGAAGCGCTTTCCGGTTCGCGAACCGGGTAGCGAACCGGGACGCGAAACGGGAATTCGCCATTTTGTGTTTCGTTTTAATTAAATTACAAGATGGAGGAAAAACAATGTGAGAAATGGGTATAAGGGGGTACGGGAGACGTATCCTGACCCCCTATGTTTTCTGAGGGTGGCTGAGTATGCTCATATATGTTAATACTTGTCTTCCAGCGGCTGCGCGTGAGCTTTTTTTTTTTTTTTTTTTTTGCTGCGTGACGTCTGTTAACGTTTGGTTCGAAGGAAATCAGGAAGTGTTGACCGCCATTTTGACACTGCGAGTAAATATATTGTTAAAAATAATTGTTATAAATTAATCCGTATTGATAAACATTGTCTGCGCCATCTTGCTTTTTTTCCAATGCCACACTTTTGTCGTGCACGGCAGCCATTTTAGATGCCTTGACCAGACCCACTCTCTGCACGCCGCCGATCGCGACGTATGTTAACGTTCGATTCGAAGGAAATCAGGAAGTGTTGACCGCCATTTTGACACTGCAAGTAAATATATTGTTAAAAATAATTGTTATAAATTAATCCGTATTGATAAACATTGTCTGCGCCATCTTGCTTTTTTTCCAATGCCACACTTTTGTCGTGCACGGCAGCCATTTTACATGCCTTGACCAGACCCACTCTCTGCACGCCGCCGATCCTCAGCATGGCTCCCCACCCTCGCAGGCATCTCCCCCACGCACTGGTCACCCCCGCTCTCTCTCTTATGCATGGGCCATAAACCTCCCCTCATCTGCGCTGCTCTTCCCTGAGAATCACACCCTGTGCCCGCCCGACACCTCCCTTTCACCCTATTCACTACCGCACCCTCTGACACTCCTCTTCCTTTGTGTCTGCAAAGCATGAGAGCACCACCATCTCGTGGCTACGTCGTGGCCATTCCGCGAGCATTCATGGCAGTCGCTCCCCACCGGAAGTCTACGGGAGTCGGGGGTCTCGGTGACTGTTGTAGAATCTTCAAGGCTGAGGAGACTCTTTTGGGAATGGGGCCCATGCCCTAGCAGTCAAGCGTCCGAGTTCCACGGATGCCCAGAGCCATCTTTGCAGGCCAGGCCCAAGTCTGTGGAGCCGACCGCCATTTCGTGAGCTCCGTAGCAGCCGCCTGTCACTGTACCGCAGGATTGGGTGCAAATCCGTTGGATGGCGGGTGAGACGTTGTAATAGCAAGAGCAGGCGCAATTCAGCTGGCCGAGCGAGGCACTGTGTCGGAAGAGCGGGCGCAAGTCAGCTGGTCGAGTGAAGCGCTGGGGTGTAGCTGAGAAACCTCCACCTGGGGAGGTGGGGGAGGCTCGTTGGCGCCGCCTCTCCCTTCTACTGCACTCCACGCCGTCTCGTGGCGCAGGTATATGTGATGGTCGGACCAGGGCACCGCAGGACGTGTCTTCAGGTCAAACGGATTGTGGGACAAGGTGTGGAGTAGGCGCAATTATCTCGGGGGCCTCCGTCAAGCGGTTCAGGGAGGCACCGCATCACATTGTTTTCCAATGCAGTCAGGTCCACAAACAGCCCCCACTTACTTTGAGAATAGTGAAGCTGCAGCAGGTGCAAATAAGCTTCAGACAGTGTTACAAGCGCTGCTCCGAACCCTCAACTATGGCACCCAACATCCAGGACTTATGCCATTTGTGCAAGGCAGTGACATCGAAGCATCTCAGGGACCAAGCAACATACCATATCCAGAGTCCTTCCCACAACCTCTGCCTTCCTTCTTACCTAGTTATTGTTCTTTCACTCCCACTCTAGGCTTTTAGTCTGTGGATGGAAAACCATGAACCTACACTCACCTATGAAAATCTTACTATTGATGGTTTATTTTGAGCCCAAAATACAAAGGCTTGTTTGGATTGATGTTGCAGCAGGCTGCCATGTAAATAGTTATTTAATAAAACGTTTTACCCTGTTACTTTGCTGGTGTGTTGTATATATTTATAATATTTGCATAGTGTTTGTCGTTATTTTGGGTGGGGTGGGCGGCGGAGCCGAGCTGTCTTGCAGCCATCATGGTGTCGAGCTCAGTTCCTCTCACTAGTTTCGTATTTGTCATGAGGGGTTGTTCATAATGTTTCTATTTTAGCGAGGTCAAAAAGAGATCTCATTAGTGGCCTACTGATTTTGCTTGATTCCTTTTGTTTTTTTAACGATTTTTCACTATCTGCAAAGACTAAACAGAGTATTGCGACTCTGTGCTTGTTTGTAAATAGAGAATGAACCAAAGAGAACCAATTCCAAAACAATAAATACTTGGATAACAATCAATCAAATGGAGAGGGAAGCAGGCACGACGGATTACAACGGGGGCAAAGGCCTGTGTTACCTACTCTTCACTATCTGCAAAGAGAGAATACTCCTAAAAGAAAAGAGGAGGGGGGGGCAGCGTTAAAAGCACATCAGCGTGCATAAATACGAAAATGTTTTTACCTACCACGTACTTGACATTTTACAGGTTTTGATATTTGGTATTAAAAAACCATTGAAATTCACTGAAAAAACCATAGGTTATAGACCATATATAGTTAGGGATTAGCATTTACAAAACCTTGAAAATTCACTGAAAAAACCATAGGTAATAGACCATATATAGTTAGGGATTAGCATTTACAAAACCTTAATTTACTCGCACAAAACCATTGAAATTCGCATATATAGTTAGTTGCACTAACTATATATCGCGCACCCGCAATCCACTGCTGATGATGTCACATATTACATCATTCATGACATGGTCAGTGACATCACTGATGACATCACTGATGACATCTCAAATGACTATATATAGTCTATAACCTATGGTTTTTTCAGTGTATATATATATATATATATATATATATTACCTACTGGCGGTCGCCAGTAGGTATATATAGTTAGGATTTTTTCTCTATGGGACTTTTGAAAATTCTATGCCTAATAACTTTGGCGTTTGTGGACGGAATTGGCTGAAATTTTCAGGAAAATGGCACATTTTGTTTCTGAGCAGCTCCTGGAAATTTGGGGGGGGTTCGTCAAGGGGGGGCCGAGAAAAAAGGGGGGTCCCAAAACGCGTTTTTCCCATGTTATTTTCCATAGGGCGGTTGGACTCACTTTTAGCCCGAACGGCTGAATGGATTTTCACGAAATTTGGCAAAATTGTAGGGACTGTTAGCCCGATGTGCCTTTGCTAGGTCTCAATATATGTGCTTCAATGGATTTTGAGAAATTAACGTTTAAATCAAGATATATATCTGTAACAGCGCTCCGGGCAGCTATCCGGTTAGCGAACCTTTCGCGTAACGGAACTTTGCGATGAGAAGCTGATTGGCCCTCCGGTGTCTGTCAACATTCTAAACAGTCCGGAGCGGCCGCCATCTTGTCTCTCGGTAGGATCGAGAGACAAGAGGAGGCCAAAACAAAGGGGGAAATTACCATAAGGGGGCATAGTAGATCCTCGTTGACCCCCTAGGTTTTATGTGGAGGTTTTAAAAGGGCCTAGAGGGTCCAAAAAAAAAAAATTTTTTTTTGCGTGGTAAGCGCCAAGTTCGCGAACCGGATAGCTTTCTGGGCAGCGAACTTTATGGATAAAAGAATGAAAGACTTTTCTAATACTGTATGTTAATTGTTTGTTGTTTTTCTTGTTTTTTTTTGTTTTCTTTGTTTATTTTTTTTTTATGATGTTTCATATTTTATTAAATTTTCTAACATTTCATTGTCAGAAATGTCATAATTTATTATAGGGTGTAATTGTTTTTCATTTTGAAGCAAGTTGTCTACTGCTTCAACACATTGTAGAAGTTCGTGGTCTCTACTGTCATCCATAAAGTCATCAAGTTTGTCTTGGCTGTTCTCCTTCAGTTCAATCGAAAATGAAACTTGTTGTTCGCCTTCCATTTTGCCTGAAATTTTGAATAAGAAAATATATATTAGTAGAGATAGGGCACTGTTGGGATTAATTTTAGATAGGCAGTTTTTATCAGTGAATTTATCTTTTGGCAGTGTATAGTATGAGAGTGGAAATAGGACTATAAAAAAGTGTATGTGATTTAACCAAGACAAGCCTTACTCCATTGATAACTATAACAGAGAAGTCTATCTAAATACATTACTACTACAGAGGGATAGTGTATATCTAGCAGAAAAAGTCTACTATATTAAGTCATAGTGCACAATATATTAAATTATAACTTACCTTCACAAAGAAGTTGAAGTTTTTTGAAGCTTTTGAAATAGGAGGTACAACAAGAAGTAGTAGTCAAAATGGCTGTGTTTCCTTCTCTCCCTTTATATATATACAGGTATATAACCAATCAAATGTCAGGTAATAAAAGTAGAAAATGAAAGTAACATTTTCATTGGTTGTCAATTCCAACAATTCAGATGTGTTTTGTGAAGTAATTTACCTCACGGTACTTGGAGAGGTCTACAGGCTAAATGGCTAAATGGAATTTCAATGAAATTTGTGAGAATGGAAGGGATTGTTATGTAGTATGAGCTAATCTATATTTGATGAGAGTGTCTCTAGTCGTTTTTCTGTAAATTACTTTCCCGCCTTTTTTTAGGACCGCTTTCCGGGAAGCTGCCCGGTTAGCGAACCTTAAGCGTCACGGGAGTCCACCATTTTGTGTTTCGTCCGCATTAAGATACAAGATGGAGGGCAAATAATGTTTAGAATGGGTAGAAGGGGTCATGGTAGACTTATCTTGACCCCCTAGGTTTTCTGAGCGTGGCTGAGGAGGCTTATATGTGCGGGAAAAAAAAAATTTTTTAAAAAAATTCCGCGAGGTTAGCTTTCGGTTAGCGAACCGGGTAGCGCTCCGGGGAGCGAATTTTGTGGAAAATTAGTGAAAAAAGTTAGAGAAAAATAATAATTGTGAGTGATCAGATGTAGGGTAGCTCTGAGAAGAGCTTTTGGGTTTATGGTACATTTAGGTACTTATAAGTAGGTACCAATGCACAGTCTTAAATTCAGAATGAAAATTCTGTTGCCCTCATCTGAGAAGTGAACTCCATCTCCTCTGTAGATATCTTGCATGTAGTAACGCAAGTTGTTGTTGTACAGAGAGCCCATTCCATGGTCTCTCATGTAAGCTGAAACAGATTTGTTTACATGCTTCCTCGCTTTCTCAATTTGTGGACAAAATTGGTTGGACCACCTCCATTTCTGTCTTTGGCATATATTGGAATATACCAAGGCAGTTTGAGGAAAAAGTGCCATTAATTGCTCCAAGGTGTCCTTTAATAGCATTTCCAGACCTACCCCTGTCAAAGTGCCCAAATCATTACCTCCACAGTGCACTATTAACAGGTCAGGTTTTGGCAAATGCATAAAGGTTTTCACCAATGGAATCAATTGGTGACATTTTAATCCTCTTTGGCCCAACCAGTTAATTTCCACATCTTGTAAATTGAGGTTGTGTAAATTTCTGCTCTCAGCATACCTTTGAGCCCAGTGGATGTAACTATGTCCAACAATCCAGACGTTAAACATGGTGGAAGAAGGTTGTTCTGCAGTCAGATGAAGTGTGGTAATGAAAGGGCAGTTGAAACAGTAGGAGTTTCTAAAGAAAAAAAACTGTGGTTTTACTATGCTAATGATTCATTAGCAGTGATTGGTGCATTTCCATTTCTGAAAACAGAAAGTTAGGGTGCATGGATGTGTTCTTTGAAAGATGTAATTTGAATGGTCAAGGAAGAAACAATTAATGAAAGATTGCACTGGATACGCAGGTGCACTGAGAGTTCAGAGTTCAATTGAAACATTGTTTTGTGAATTTGGAAACATGAGAGGTCTTCCAGGAGGTGGTTGCTATGGAAACAAGGCAGACAGGGCAGAGGGGGGAAGGGTTTTGATTTGAAAAAAGTGAGGGAAGAGGTATGATTGGCTAATATGAGAGATATGTGAAAAGAATATCTGTATTTCTGTGCTTTCAATAGCTGCAGCCTTTGGAGTGCATCCTTTTTCTTCTGCTGAAGACAATTTGGTGTATTTCTGAGACTGTTTTCAAAACTCAAAAAATATTTGCTAAGGTGAGAAAAGATTTATTTAATTTAGATAGAGAATAGTATGATTTAAGGAGAAAATGATGAAGAAAGCTGTGTTTTTAAAATGTGGTTTTGTCTCTAGTGATATACTAATAGAATTAGTTTCATAGAGAAATTATAATTGCATATTTGGTGTAACATTCTGGCATGCAGTAACACAAGATATTGTAATACATGGAGGCCATTTCATGGTCTGTTATGTAAGCTGAAACAGATATGTTGCTTTTAAAAACGATTTAAGAAATCAATTACATTTCTGGATATGTACTGCTAGAGCTTTATAGGTTGTTTTGGGCCATATTTATAAGGTATTTGAGTGTCTAAGATGTTGTGTTCGCCTTTTAAAATGTAAAGTGTTCCTCATGGGACAAGTGTCTTGTAAATACGCTCCCACTTGTGCTTCGCAAATTTAGATTTTGATTATGGGAGTTACCTAGCCATGTTAATAGTGTCCCAAAAATGGTGCTAGGGCATTCCAGAAAACACTTTCATGTGTCTCAAGGATATTTTTAGTTATTTCTTCATGAATGCAGGTATACAATTGATTTATATGCTGTGTTTAAAAACGAATTTTGAAATGAATTAAATTTCAGGATATGTACTGTTAGAGCTTCATAGGTTGTTTGGGGTCATATTTAGAAGGCATTTTAGTGTCTTTGAAGTTATTTTTCCCTTTTTAAATGGAAAGCGTTCCTCATGGGGCCCTGAGCAGTTCTTAGCCATGTTATTTAATAGGAAGTGGATAACATGGCTAATAGCATTTGCTGGAAAATGCATGAATATCGCTGATTTTTCTGCTATATTCTTGCATTGTGGCCGTTTTTTTTCACATTGCTTCATAGGTTGTTTGGGTTCATATTTAGAAGGCATTTTAGTGTCTTTGATGTTATTTTTCCCTTTTTAAATGGAAAGCGTTCCTCATGGGGCCCTGAGCAGTTCTTAGCCATGTTATTTAATAGGAAGTGGATAACATGGCTAAGAGCATTTGCTGGAAAATGCATGAATATCGCTGATTTTTTTGCTATATTCATGCATTGTGGCCGTTTTTTTTCACATTGCTTCATAGGTTGTTTGGGTTCATATTTAGGAGGCATTTTAGTGTCTTTGATGTTATTTTTCCCTTTTTAAATGGAAAGCGTTCCTCATGGTGCCCTGAGCAGTTCTTAGCCATGTTATTTAATAGGAAGTGGATAACATGGCTAAGAGCATTTGCTGGAAAATGCATGAATGTCGCTGATTTTTCTGCTATATTCATGCATTGCGGCAGTTTTTTCCACATTGCTTCATAGGTTGTTTGGGTTCATATTTAGAAGGCATTTTAGTGTCTTTGATGTTATTTTTCCCTTTTTAAATGGAAAGCGTTCCTCATGGTGCCCTGAGCAGTTCTTAGCCATGTTATTTAATAGGAAGTGGATAACATGGCTAAGAGCATTTGCTGGAAAATGCATGAATATCGCTGATTTTTCTGCGATATTCATGCATTGCAGGCCTTTTTTTATCACATTTGCAAGCACTTCTTAGCCATGTTATCCAATGGGAGGTGGATAACATGGCTAAGAGCATTTGCTACAAAGGTTGTTTGGGGTTATATACCATTTTTGGGAAATTATTAACATGCCTATCTAACTCCCATAATCAAAATCTAAATTTGCCAACCGCAGGTGGGAGCGTATTTACAATAAATTTGCACCATGAAGAATGTAAAATAGCATACTAGATACTCAAATAACTTATAAATATGACCCAAAACATCTTATGAAGCACTAGTAGTGCATATTCCCAGAAATGTATTGGTTTTCATTTAATGATTTACTTCATTGGTAGGCCTTCACATGTTTTTTTACCTTGGTTTTTTTTCAGTGAAAATCTTATCTGCAACCATGTGTTGGCCTCACCTCAAATAAACAAAACAGGTGATGGACTGAATGTGGATCAATGACACACATTCACCCCAGTCCAAAGATCTGGGCCTAAACAAACCTTTAGATAGGCTACATCTTATCGTCATCCTGAATTAATGATTTAAAATATTAGGGAGTGATTTATGAGTGTTGTATGCCTGTTTTGTACCATTGAGTGTCATTTTTGTGATGCAGTGCTGGTGGAAAATATTTGCTATGTTAAATAATTAGTACGGCATTAAGTTTTAGATGACTGTTATTTATTTACTGTTTGGTAATAGTGGTTAATAACATTTTATATTATATTTTTTCACAGATTCAACTGCAGATTCTTTCATAGTTTGGAAAATGCCTTCCAGAAGTCGAATACGAAAGGCTAGAAAACGTCAAAGACAGCAGGATGATGTTTTATTGCAGCAGTCCTCTTCCCCAAATACTTGTCAAAACACCAAGAAAGGGCCGGGTAAGAGCACGAAATCATTCTTAAGAAATATTTGTAGTAAAAAAAATTTTGCACAAAAAAATGTGTCTGTTCACAAAAAAAAACGTAATTTAAATGGAAAGGAGAGACACATCACAAATGTTACTGGTAGAGGAAGAGATAACTCTGTGCATGATAGTAGAAGGAAACAACAGTTTAGGGACATTCGACAACGAATGTTCCGTAATAGGATATTAGTTAATTTATTGAAAAATATTAAAAAGAAAGGCCAACAGAAAGCGGCATTTTATAGGAAGAAGAAAAATGTAGAGAAAATTATTGATCATGCTTTTGAAATCAAGCGAAAGTTGTTTATTTTGGTAATTAATAGAATTAGGAAACTAAGCAAGGTAATTTCTGATTTCAAAACAAAAAGTAGATGGAAGAGAGTAGTAAATCGTACTAACTTTTGTGAAGTTTTTTCTGGAGAATGGATGCATAGTTCAAGTTCTGAGGCATTTTTTAATGAAGAGACTTATTTTCAGGATAATGATTTGGTGCATGCAGTTGACATCAATGGTCGAGCTTATGAAGTGAAGGATGGTTGTCCAGTTGAAAAAGAACAACTTGTGACAACAGAGACAGAAGAGGCGCTAAGTGATGAGGTTTTAGGAAGACGTCCTAAGGGTCCTGTGTACATTTGGAAGTGTAGTTCAGTTTGCAGTGTGCGACAGGTTTCCATCAATTTGCTTTGTGATTTTATACGGACATTTAATAAGAAAAGTTTGAAGCAGAAAATGAAGTTGTTGCAAAATTTAGATCCTTGCAGAGTGAGACAAATGACAGGTTTGCGTGGTCATTCACTGGCTTGTCTTTCCAGGAGAGTATGCCAGAGTGTTTTTCATCATTTCAGGATGCTAGCAGTGCATCATAATAAAGTGAGAAATTTAGTGAGAATGTTGTATTATGCTAAGAGTCCAGCAATTATGCTTAAACAGTTATGTGCTGCTCTTTTGCATGGTTCTGAAATAGATGTGAAGAATCTTTGTGAAGAAATTGAGTTTTGTTACTTTGGTAGTAAAGATGAGAATGTTCAAATTGACCCTGAAGTAGAGGGTAATGTGGAAGATAATGTACAGGTTTCCAGTACAGATAATTTTCAGAAGGAAATTGCCACGTTTCAGATGAAATCAAGTGAGAGGCCTAATTTCACTTGTGTATGTTGTCGACGCACTTATTATAAGAATCAGACTAAGGTAGTGGATTTATATGCAAAAAGTGAAAGGGAAAATAATAGTGAATGGAAGGATTTAGCCACATACTTGATGGTAGAAAATTATTTTGATTTGGGATCGGATCAACGTGTGTGTACTTATTGTTGTAATAAATTAAACCAAAACCAGATGCCTACTAGGGCAGTTCATAATAATCTGGTATTGGTTGAGATTCCTTCTGAATTGAAGGATTTAAATACTTATGAATCTATTTTGATTCAAAGTATCCATCCCTTTCAGGCTATTGTAAGAATGGAGCCAAAGACAGGGAAGTTGCCTCCAGCAGATTTACAGAGAGGATTAAAGGGAAGAGTTGTTTATTTGCCTCTAGATTTGAACAAAAACATTAACACAATTGGAATAGAAAAAGTGGAAGAGGAACCTCTGGTTATCTTGGTTAATGGGGTTCCGACAAAGAATAAGAAAATATGGCAAGATTTAGTGGATGTTAGGAAAGTCAAAAAGGCAACAGTGTATTTGAAGAAAAATAATAAGTACTATAAGAATGTATATGTTGCAGAAGAGGAAGTAAGTGATGAAGAGGATAGCGATTTGTGTGCTGGCCAAATTGAGAAACTAGAGGCCTCTAAAAGTGAAGAAATATATGAACATTATAGTGTTCATCCTTTGCATTCCAAGGAAGTCATGGGGAATGCTATTGAGTTGTTTCAAATGAAACAAGCCAAAGGGAGTCCCATTAGTGTTTGGGAGGAAAGTTTGGAAGCTCGGTGTTTCCCACAGCTATTTCCCACAGGTCAAGGAGGAAGATATGATGAGCGACCTCGTGAAATTCCTGCGTCTGAATACCGGACTTTACGATTGTATGCAGAAGATCCTAGGTTTCGGCAATGCATTCCCTATTTGTTTCATCTCCTGTTTGAAAGCGATCTGTCTGGACTTTCATATGCAGTGAACCACATCTTAAAAAGTGGTATACAGATGCGAAACATCTCGGCAAGTGACTTTATGCATAAAGTCAATGTCCAAGACAGTATTTTGGATTCTCACTTAATTAATCTCATGGCGTGTCAGCGTGGTACTAATGAGTACTGGTACCGTCGTCATGGTGATTTAAAATGTATGCTGAGGAACTTAGGAACTCCGACATGGTTCCTCACTCTGAGCTGTGCTGAGTATGGCTGGGATGACTTACTTGAATTTCTACGAGAGGCAAATGGAAATATTGAAAACATTGAATTCAAGACACCTGGAGAACTGTGTTCTTTGGATCCTGTGAATGTATGCAGGTACTTCAATCATAGATTTGAAGCTATGATGTCTTTCATCACAAATAAAAAGAATCCACCTCTTGGAGAGGTGTTGGATTTCTTCTGGAGAAAGGAGTATCAAGCAAGAGGTGCCCCTCATATACATATGTTGCTGTGGATCAAGGATGCACCTAAATTTGGAACAGATCCGGATGACTTAGTGATGAATTTCATCGAACAGTATTCTACATGTGCTGTTCCAAACGCAACGGAGAAGAAAAGTCTAAGAGAACAAGTTCTACGTTTCCAAAGCCATCGTTGTGGGAAGTACTGTCGTCGTAAATTCAGAAACAAGGACAAGTTCTACACCAAATGTCGTTTCAACTTTCCACGACCGGTGATTTCTAAAGGAAGAGTGAACAGTTTGATGTCTTCGCTGCGACATAATGTGACGAGGAAATCACCCAAGAATACATACAATTTGAAAAGGAACGAAGAGTCCAAGTACATCAATGACTACAACCCAGTGATTTTGTCCATGTGGAATGCGAACATGGATATACAGTTTGTGGCTGACAACTGTATGGCAGTGGCTCGGTATGTGACATCTTACATCACCAAAAAAGAAAAGACCGAACTGAAGGATATGTGGGAGGACATTTCCCATGAAAAGAGCCTCAGCAAGAAGTTGTACAGTTTCAGTCTGAAGATGTTGTCGCATCGAGAAATCGGAGCTTACGAATGTTCTGATCGATTGTCTTCAGCAAGTCTCTATGCCAAATCCAGGAGTCTCGTTTGGGCGAGTCTTGGTCTTGCTGCAACGCGAAATCGAGTTCTAAAACCTGTTCGGGAAATTGAGTATTTGGCAGTAAAGGAACCAAACAGTACCGACATTTTGAAGACCAACATGTTGGATACATATTATCCAAATCGAAGCAGTCACCTTGAGAATGTTTGTCTATATGAGGTTCTCCAAAATTATATATTCAAGAGGAACATCAAAGAAGATATTGAGAAAGGAGTGTATGCTGTAATTGGAAGTGAGGGATGCCTGGTCAAGCAAAGAAAATGCCAATTAGTAAACCATCGAAAATTAAGTGGCGAATCTCCAGAAAAAAAGGAGTTTTTCTATTTAGCACTTTTGCAACTTTTCAAGCCTTGGCGTGCAGAAGAGGAACTGCTTGGAGATTTCCTCTGTTACGAAGACTCTTTCAATGCAGCCAAGGAGTCCATAGAATGTCCTGCTTTTTCTAAATATCAAGAAATGCTAACTTTGGAAATTGAGCAGGAAGCAACGATTGCAGCCGAGATTGCCAGAGACAGTTCTCAGGACAGTCAGAGTTCTGTTTCATTGAGTCAAGATCCACTTGGAGGACCTATTATCGAAAATGAAGCTGCCACTGCTATGAATGAAGTAGAAAGAGCCATGGCACATGCTCAGGAGGATTCAGTTAACTTACAAGACTTGGAAAAACAACTCAACGTTGAGCAGAGGAAAATATATGATGAAGTTACCAAGGAAATTGAGCACGGATTAAGTCATGAGAAGAAAGAGTGCTCGTGTACGTCGTTGAAGCCTGTCCGACTGTACGTGAGTGGAGAAGCGGGAACTGGAAAAAGTTTCCTCATTAAAGCAATTTCTTGTTATCTGCAGGAAAGGACTGAGTCATCGCTGTCTTGTGTTGTCACCGCTCCTACTGGACTGGCAGCACATAATATTAAAGGTATTACTTTGCATCGTCTATTGATGCTGCCGGTGGAGCATGACAACAAATTACAATACAACAAGTTATCTGGAGATGCTTGCTGTGAAGTTTCAAGAGTCTTGAGGAAAATGAAACTACTTATCATTGACGAAGTAAGCATGGTTTCCAATGTCATGCTTGCCTTTGTGCATTTGAGAATGCAAGAAGTACTTAAAACTGAATATGATGTCTTATTTGGTGGGAAACACATTATTGTTTTCGGAGATCTTCTACAGCTGACACCAGTAAAAGGTCAACCTGTGTTCAAAATACTCACGCATGAAGATACCAGGAAGTGCCTAGGGAGCATTGGCAACGTCAATATATGGTTAAACTTCAATTATGCAGAACTGCATCAAAATATGCGTCAGGCAAAGGATGAAGATTACAAGAATATTCTACAAGATATTAGAATTGGAAAAGTGACCGAGTATGGGAAAGAAGCTTTAAATGCACGGTTACTGTCAAATTTGTATCCCAAACAAGAGATTGTGCCTGAGAATATTTTTCAGAAAATTACTGAGAAGAAATCCGGGATATGTCTCATGCCAACTCTTGCAGAATGTGCCATCTTCAACAACAAAATGTTGAATTTAGAAAAGCAAGAGATTGTGAAACTTGAAGCTATCGACAAATTAGAGCATATGGGATCAACAATTATTTTGTCAGATAATTTGAAATCAAAATTGGATTCATTAGAGAAGACTATATCTAAGACAGCGGGTTTTGAAAAGACTCTGAATGTGTGTTTAAATTGCCGAATCATTTTGAGACGGAATTTACATGTAGAAAGAGGTCTGGTAAATGGATCAATGGGTAATGTTGTTGATTTTGAGAAATACAGAAATAGAGATGGAATAGAATTTTTAAGAATTAAATTTGATGGTATTGAGGAAGTACAGAAAATTGCTCGTTGTTCTGCTAGGTTTTTGCTTGTTAAAGACTTATATGTTCGCCGTAAACAGTTTCCTGTTTGCTTGGCATATGCGGTGACAATCCATAAATCGCAAGGTTTAAGTGTAGACTGTGCATTGGTGAATATTGGCAGTTCAGTGTTCAAGGAGGGTATGGCATATGTGGCATTGTCGCGAGTTAGAACTTTATCGGGATTGTACTTGATTGACTGTGATGTCACAAACATTTGTGCGGATCTAGATTGTGTTAAGGAATACAATAGGTTAAGAAGAGAGTATGCGCCACATTTGCCTCAATATCCTTTGTTTGAGAAACGTGTGGTAGGCCGGAAACGTAGAAATAGTAGTAATAGTAGGGAGGTTGTTGCAAAAAGACTAAAAGTCAATGAACCGAAAGTTGTTAGCAGAAATAAAGTGGATTCTGTTGAAGATGTTGTCGGTTTTCAATTTGAAAACAGTTCTGGTGTCAACTGCTATGCAAATGTAGTGGTTAATGTTCTCTTTTCACTAGAGAGTTTAAAAGAACAGATTCTGTTGAATTCTGAACAAATTTTATGCTGTTTGTTGAATTCTGTTTTCGAGAAATGTAGCACTGATCGAACAAAAGTAGAAAGTGTGTCTGAAGTTCGTTATCTGTTAGATGAATGTTCAGGTCAAACAGACTTCTCTGAAAATAATCAGCAAGATTGTCAGGAGTTTTTAATGTATATGCTTGATATATTGCAAGTTGAGGGTGTAGATGTAGATCACCTGTTTGGGCTTTCTTATCAATGGCAGCATGACTGCGAGAACTGTATGGTATCAAGTACTACTAGTGTAGACTCAGAAAGATTTATATATTTAACTTTGCCAGACAGTAAATCAGTCTCCTTTAATAAGCTAGTAAATGCAGCGGATCACAACATGGAGTGTAGTCAATGTAAATGTGATATGATGTCAACATTATTTATACGTAGATATGGCCAGTATGTCATTTTAATGATGCAACGATGTAGGCCTGATGGAACAAAATTGTCAACTTTAATAAAAAATTTTGTGGCTTCTCAGCTGTCAATATCAGGGAGGACTTTTGTTACTGTAGCAATTATCTATCACGATGGTTCATCAACTACATCAGGACATTATACAGCTTACTTAAAGTCTGGAAACGGCTGGTCATTCTGTAATGATTCTGTTGTAACGTTCAAAAAAAAATTGCCGTTTGACCTTAAAAATTCTTACCTGGTGTTTTTAAAACCAAAATTTTAAGTAGAGGGAATGTAAGTCTGCAATGCTGTCTCGATTAAAAATTCAACTATATAAACCTGATGCAAGTAAGTCTGCTTCATAGTAAGCAGTATCAGTGTCATAGGAAAAGGAGAACATGAGTGACAAAGAAGAGTAAGATATTAGTAGTCCAGGATTGTGAAAATAATCTCAAATATTTTATTTTTGAAAGTTGCGAAAATAGAAAATGTCGGGATTTGATTGGAAGAATTACAAGATTTGCGAATCGCGGCAACATGATTTGGCCTAGTGGAAACATGTGATATAATGAGAGAAGTTTTTTTTCTATGTAACATATTTCACGTATCGATGGAGGTTTTCTTTCAGAAAGTGGCGGGCTGAAAATATTTAAAGCACAACAGAGTGGATGCTGTTTATAGGAGATCCTTCGACGTCATTGAAAGTAAGTTAATTTTAAGAAGTTTTGAAATCAGATTTCTTAGGTTGTATGGGTTTTTTAAACACAGTCATTTTGATTGTGTTTTTTTTTCCCCGCTGTTACATGATGAATACCTTCAAGTCACTGATTTAAGTGAAATTTGATACATTCTGAGAACAGCAAAAATAAACCATTTAACATGTATAATTAATGTTATGCTTTTTGTCCTTATGATATACATTTAGAAATGTGTGGTACATATGGGTAAGCTGAGTTCTGTAAATATCAATTTTAATGCTTAGAGTGCTGTACTTCTGGGTAGTGTTTTTTTTTTTATAAAAAAAAGAGGCCTCACCTCAAAGAAAGCTCTTGAAAGCACACATCTTATTTGCATCCTAAAACAATCATTTACAATGTTAGACACAATTTTTTTATGGCTTTACATCTTTTTTGCGCTGCTATTGCATCACTATTGTGAGACATTAGCAGTGCAAGAAAAACATCATGTTCCAAAATAGGCCTCAGTTCAGCAACATCAAGATACAGTTTCTTTCGAATATATATCTTTAGGATTGTGTAGTGAACGTAGAGAAGCAGAGACTTCTGTAAATGTCAAAGTTGTTGAAAAACTGTTTGTTTTTGAACCTTTTCCCTTGTCTTTTCTAATTTTTAAATACATGTTTTAATATTTTTTGAAATGTTTGTTCTTTGTTTTACAGATTGAAAGTATGAAAAAATATTTAAAAAAGGTAACAAGAATTATAAGGTAAATGTTTTCCACTCTTTTTACCCGCAATGCACTGCTGATGATGTCATTGACACTATCTCTCATTTACTCTCTCTAGCTGTCTTTCTTTTTACATTATTCTCTGATTACTTCCCTTATACTAACTCTTCTTTTTTTTAAAAAAATATTTTTTTAGTTCGCTTAAAGTTCGCGAACCGGTCAGCGAACTTGAAGCGAACCAAAAGAAATAGAGCTTGCCAGAGTGATAAACATTCTAGCAATTTTGTTTGAAAGGGGAGGTAGTTCTGAAAAGAACTGTTTTTTTTTGTTTTTGGTGTTTTATATTTTTTTTTTATTTTTTGAACATTTTTTGATTTTTTTGTATTTTTAGAACTGTTTTATGTTTTTTTTGTTTTTTTTATGGAGGGGAGACAACAAAAAACAGGCTTTCAAAACGGCTCAACTGGAGCAAAAAAAAAGAAAATTACTTTTTGGGTGCATTAGGGCATTTATGATTTTCATATGCAATGTTCATGAGGTTGACACTCATGTTGCCATATGACAGCATTTCACCACAGTAAACACAAGATAACTTTATGTGCTGGAAGTTAGGTTGGATGTTTGGCACAGTCTCTTGTGCCTCTCTTCCCGTCAAAGACAATGTGGATGTAGATCTTGCCACAGGAGTTGCCGTCGGATTGTCTACAAGATCCCTTAACTCAGCCCGGCTGTAGTTCAAGGGATGCCACCTGCTCATGTGACGATGCATTGTATAGTTCCCCATACTGTACTTCTTTTCTGTGCCTCTCGACAATGTGTGATCACAGATGAGGCAGGTGGCATATTTTGCATTCACTTTCTTTGTTCCAGGAGGGATGGTGAAAAACTGCCATATGAAACTGGATTTTCGTTTGGAAACCCGGGGCAACTCATCAACAAATTGTTGTTCCTCTGTCTCCTCTTCTTCTTCTTCCTCATCTTCCTCCTCTCTGTTAGTCATAATTTGTCTAGGTGGTCCTCTCTTCTTATGAGGAGGTGGAGGTGGTGGTGGGGGTGCACCAGCTGCAGCAAGAATGGAAGCCATTGTGGATCTTCAGATAAATGGTCTTTCTCTCACCAAGATGAAAGTCAGAGTGAGGAAATAAGGAGGGGTTTACATGATTTGGGGAAAACAAAAGTTCTGAGCCAATGAAAAGTGTTATTTTTAGGTCACATGACCTAGTCATACATCATTTGGAAACCAAAAGTGAAATGAACCAATGAGAAGTTTGATAAACAAGTCACATGACCTGTTCCGCTTACGTTACGCGGCGCGCGCCGCGTCCCAGATCGCTTCTGGACCGCGGTCCGGAGCACTTCCGGGAGCGCTAACGCGACGCGTCATTAGACGCATTACGCGATAACGTGATATGTCGCGCTTCCGCGACGCGTCACTGTTCCGCTAACGTAACGTTGACCGGTTCGCGGACTAGATCGCGGCATCAAGATGAGCTAACGGAAAGCTTCCCGGTTCGCGAACTAGAAGCGAAGAAAAAAATATTTAAAAAAAATTATCAATAAATATCTATATATATTTTGGGATTTAAAGAATAATACATTTTACAGCTACAGATGTTAGCTTTTAAAAAACCAATGAAATTCACTGAAAAAACCATAGGTTATAGACCATATATAGTTAGAAATTTACATTTAAAAAACCATTGAAATTCAATGAAAAAACCATAGGTTATAGACCATATATAGTTAGGAATTCGCATTTACAAAACCTTATTTTACTCGCACAAAACCATTGAAATTCCATATATAGTTAGTTGCACTAACTATATATCGCGCACCCGCAATCCACTGCTGATGATGTCACATATTACATCATTCATGACATGGTCAGTGACATCACTGATGACATCACTGATGACATCTCAAATGACATGACTGATGACAACATCCAGTGACTGTATGTTTCTGTAAAGTTAAAATATCTCTTACATATTGAAGAATGAGTGGATGTATAAGTGTCTGGATGAAGGATTTAGTAGGTGCATGTCTGACTGTATGAGTGAGCTATTAAATGTGTCTCACTGAGTGCATGGGTTAGTGACTAAACTGTCTTAATTTGTGCATCATTATGTCTGTTGTTCTGTAAACTGTTGCATGTGTTGATAAGTAGCTAAATGAGTAACTATATGGGTTATTGATTGGTTGCCCAAGTATTTGTATGGGAGACTGTGTGTGTTTGTGGGTGGCTGGGAGGTGTATGACTCTGTGCATAGATGTGTGAGCAGTTGATTCACTAGATGTATGGTTTCAAAAGTGCATGTGGAAACAACTGTATGGGCGGTTGACTGTGTGCATGAGTGTATTGGTGAGTGAATGGATATCTCAGTGCTACATGTCAAAGTAAGTACATATGTAAAGCACAGTACATGTGAGAGTTGACATATATAAATAACTGTGCATAAGAGCCAGTGAATGTGTGAGTGGCTGTATGGATTATTGTGAACTTGTATCAGGGATTGTATAAGAGAGTAAATATGTGTTAGTATATGTTTGAATAAGTAAAGTTTGTCTAACTGTATAGTTGAGGAAATGGAGGTGTGATTGATTCTTTGCATGACTGACTAGGTGTGTGAGTAACTCCATGGATGAGTGACAGTCTATGAGTGTCTGTTTACACTGATTGTATCTAAGGTTATATTAGAGTCTGAAGAGGTTCATCGTATTATCACATGAATGATATCATCAGTGATATGATCAGTAATGTTAAATGAGATGTCATCAGTGATGTTATCAGTGATATCATTTGAGATGTCATCAGTGATGTCACTGACCATGTCATGAATGATGTAATATGTGACATCATCAGCAGTGGATTGCGGGTGCGCGATATATAGTTAGTGCAACTAACTATATATGGAATTTCAATGGTTTTGTGCGAGTAAAATAAGGTTTTGTAAATGCGAATTCCTAACTATATATGGTCTATAACCTATGGTTTTTTCATTGAATATATATATATATATATATA
Organism: Lissotriton vulgaris; assembly: GCF_964263255.1. Taxonomy (NCBI): domain Eukaryota; kingdom Metazoa; phylum Chordata; class Amphibia; order Caudata; family Salamandridae; genus Lissotriton; species Lissotriton vulgaris. The sequence continues at coordinate 285,064,065 of NC_141700.1, forward strand.
TATATATATATATATATATATATATATATATATTCACAGAAAAAACCATAGGTTATAGTCCATATATAGTTAGGAATTTGCATTTACAAAACCTTGAAAATTCAATGAAAAAACCATTGGTTTTAGGCCATATATAGTTAGGGATTTGCATTTAGAAAACCTTATTTTACTCGCATAAAACCATTGAAATTCCATATATAGTTATAAGCGCTAACTATATATCGCGCACCCGCAATCCACTGCTGATGATGTCACATATTACATCATTCATGATATGGTTAGTGACATCACTGATGACATCACTGATGACATCTCAAATGACATCACTGATGACATCACTGATTACAACATCCAGTGACTGTATGTTTCTGTAAAGTTAAAATATGTTTTACATTTTGAAGAATGAGTGGATATATAAGTGTCTGGATGAAGGATTTACTAGGTGCATGACTGACTGATTGAGTGAGTGATTAAATGTGTCTCACTGAGTGCATGGGTTAGTGACTAAACTGTTTTAATTTGTGCATCATTATATCTGTTGTTCTACAAACTGCTGCATATGTTGATCAGTAGCTATATGAGTAACTGTATGGGTTATTGATTGGTTGTCCAAGTATTTGTATGGGAAACTGAGTGTGTGTGTATGGGTGGCTGGGAGGTGTGTGACTCTGTACATAGATGTGTGAGTAGTTGATTCACTATATGTATAGATTCAAAAGTGCATGTGGAAACAGCTGTATGGGCGGTTGACTGTGCATGAGTGTATTAGTGAGTGAATGGATATCTCAGTGCTACATGTCAAATTAAGTACATATGTAAAACACAGTACATGTGAGAGTTGACATCTATAAATAACTGTGCATAAGAGCCAGTGAATGTGTGGGTGGCTGTATGGATCATTGTGAACATGTATCAGAGATTGTATAAGAGAGTAAAGTAAATATGTGTTAGTATATGTTTGAATAAGTAAGGTGTGTATAACTGTATAGTTGAGAAAATGGAGGTGTGATTGATTTTTGGCATAACTGACTAGGTGTGTGAGTAACTCCATGGATGAGTGACAGTCTGTGACTGTCTGTTTACACTGATTGTATCTAAGGTTATATTAGAGTCTGAAGAGGTTCATGGTATTATCACATGAATGATATCATCAGTGATGTGATCAGTCATGTCAAATGAGATGTTATCAGTGATGTCATCAGTGATGTCATTTGAGATGTCATCAGTGATGTCATCAGTGATGTCACTAACCATGTCATGAATGATGTAATATGTGACATCATCAGCAGTGGATTGCGGGTGCGCGATATATAGTTAGCGCTTATAACTATATATGGAATTTCAATGGTTTTATGCGAGTAAAATAAGGTTTTCTAAATGCAAATCCCTAACTATATATGGCCTAAAACCAATGGTTTTTTCATTGAATTTTCAAGGTTTTGTAAATGCAAATTCCTAACTATATATGGACTATAACCTATGGTTTTTTCTGTGAATTTCAATGGTTTTTTAATAGCAAATATCAAAAGCTGTCAAATGTCAAGTACGTGATAGGTAAAAACGTTTTCGTGTTTATGCACGCTGATGTGCTTTGAACGCTGCCCCCCCCCACTCACCTCTTTTCTCTTAGTAGTACTCTCTCTTTGCAGATAGTGAACGGTAGTTAACGCAGACCTTTACCCCTGTTGTAATCCGTCGTACCTGCTTGTCTCTCCATTTGATTGATTATTATCCAAGCATTTACTGTTTTACAATTGGTTCTCTTTGGATCATTCTCTATTTACAAACAAGCACAAAGTCGCAATACTCTGTTTAGTCTTTGCAGATAGTGAAAAATCGTGTGAAAAAATAAAAGTAATCGAGCAAAATCAGTAGACCACTAATTCGATCTCTTTTTGACCTCGGTAAAATACAAACATTAGGAACAACCCTTCATGAGAAATACGAAAATAGTGAAATGAACTGAGCTCCACACCATGAGGGCTGCAAAACAGCTCGACTCCGCCACCCACACCGCCCAAAATAACGACAAACCCTATGCAAATATTATAAATATACACAACACACCAGCAAAGAAACAGAGTAAAACATTTTATTAAATAACTATTTACATAACTATTTTATACTTTTTATTGCCCGATCCGGCTAGCTCAATCGATCGAGCATGAAACTCATGCACTGATAACAAGCGTTGAGAGTTTGTAGAACGATGGCTTCAGATTTTCCACATACGGTGTAGTGGCGCGAACTGGCAGGGGGCGTTTGGATTCTACCCCTTCCCCAAATAAGATTTTCATACGTGAATGTTCGTTCATGCTTTTTGTCCCTGAGTTGCTTCCATGTCACTGCCTTACACAAATGGCATAAGTCCTGGTTGTTGAGTGCCATACTTCAGAGTTCTAAGCAGCTCTTGTAACACTGTTTAAACCTTATTTGCACCTGCTGCAGCTTCACTATTCAAAGTAAGTGGGGTCCATTTGTGGACCTGACTGCATTGGAAAACAATGTGATACGGTGCCTCCCTAAACCGCTTGACGGAGGCCCCCGAGGGGCGGTGAGATGGCGCGGACTGAGAGGGGGCGCTTGGCTCCTGCCCCCTCCCCAAGTCGTGTTGCCCTGGTGAGGCCTGAGATCGCCCCCGGCATAGGCGGCCGGCTCCCGGGGTCCGGCGGAATTTTTTCCCTTTTGAAGAATCTTCCATTCTGGACCTTGTCCCACAATCCGTTTGACCTTAAGACACGCTGTCGTGGGGCGCCCCTTTACCGTTTTAGTTGCCATTCCGCCCGCTTTTGGTACTCTGTGCCTCTTCCGCCATTCAGCTGTTTACCGCCCGCTCTTGCGACTACAACGTCTCGCTCACCATGTAGTTGAGTTGCTCCCGCTCTTAAGATTTAACCGAACTTTTTGGACTGCTGAAAGCGGTTGTATTCCGACCGCTGGTTGGTGGAGACATTTTGACTATATTCTGGACAGCATTGTCGCGTAATGCGTCATATGACGCGACGCGTTAGCGCACCCGGAAGTGCTCCGGTGCGCAAGGCGCAGCTTCCCGGAAACGATCCAGAGCGCGCCGCGCAGCGCGTAACGTAAGCATAACAGGTCATGTGACTTGTTAATAAAACTTTTCATTGGTTCATTTTACTTTTCTTTTCCTAATTATGTAAGACTAGGTCATGTGACCTAAAAATAACACTTTTCATTGGATTAAAACATTTTTTTTCCCAAACGATGAAAGCCCCACCTTGTTTCTGGATGTTTCAGACTGAAGCTGGCGTCACCATGAGAGCACCACCATCTCGTAGCTCCGTCGTGGCCATTCCGCAAGCAATCATGGCAGCCGCTCCCCACCGGAAGCCTGCGGGAGTCGACGGCCCCCAAGACTTTTGTACAATCTTCAAGGCTGAGGGGACGCTTTCGAGAATGGAACCCAAGCCCTGGCAGACAAGCGTCCGAGTTCCAAGGTGTCCCAGGGCCATTTTACTGGACCAGGCCCAAATCCGAAGAGCCGACCGCCATTTTAGGAGTCCTGTGGAAGCCGCCTATCGCTGCACCGCAAGAGTGGGAGCAACTCAACTACATGGTGAGCGAGACGCTGTAGCCGTAAGAGCGGGCGCTAAACAGCTGAATGGCGGAAAAGGCACAGTGTAGCAAAAGCGGGCGGAATGGCGACTGAAACGATAAAGGGGCGCCCCACTACAGCAGACAAGCCTCCGCCATGTGCTTCAAAACTGCATATGTATCTCGTGATATCAAGGTTGGGCAACCAGTACACAACAAGCAGTTACGAGTCCCATTTACACCGGCGCCATTTTGGGCGCGGCCGGGCAGGTCCAGGATCTACTGAAACATAACAAATGAGGCTGACGTCTCTGAAGCAGTTGACGAACAGCAGGACATAGCAAATAAACATGAACTCTCTAAAGCTGTTAACTCACTGCAGGACAAAACAAGTGAACCTGAAACCTCTGGAATAATTGTCGCTCAAAAGAACAACACACAAAACTCTGTAGAGCCTGAAGAAAAAAAAACAGAAGGGCACTGTAGTTTCAGACACACTTAACACGAATGACTAAACAAAGATATCGTCTGTTTATGAAGCAGATATCATCTTGACAGAATTGAAAAAGAAGTGTACAGACACCAATGCTATTAAGAAACACAAGGAAATCCTAACGCATCAGCATTCTCGGAAGAGGTTGACACAGATAACATCTTAAGGAACAAAGAAAGACCTGTTCAATCTTGACACCCCAGGTGCTGTGTATGTTGCACTATAGTGCTGCATCGAGAAAACGGACAACCCTATTGATGTGGATTTTTCATTATTGATTATTGTAAATAAATGGCGACTCCCCCCTTTAGCAGATTAGCTAAATGTTTGCGTAATTTAGGCATAAAAGTTATATTATTGTTGTTGTTGTTGTTATCGTTATAGTTCTGGTTAATTTAAAAAAATGGTTAAATATATTTACAGTTTTTGTTGCGTTCGTTATATTTAAATGTTAATAAAGTTTTAAAATCTAACTTTGTTGGAGTGCTATATATGTTTAAAAAATCGGGTGAATGGGGCCTTGAATCGGGTTATTGTCATGTGTGGGCTTTGCAAGTGTACTGCTACAAGATCGGACATTTCAAACTCAAATGCACGTTCTTTTTCTTACCTTTCCGAAGCATGGAGCGCAATAGCAGGCAGAGAAAGGGTGATGCACGTGTTGAACACTGCCTGGCCTGGCAAGTTGCTGGCAGTGCCCCCCCCGCCCGCTCCTGAAAGAGGGCACACACACACCGCCGCCCCGAGTACTTCACAAATCTTTAAAAGACCATGCGCTTGTTCATGAGGCTTAAATGGTTTATCACCCCTTCTAGAACCCCTGCATCGACCCTCTGACGTTTCCTGGAAGAATTAGCACGTAACACAATACCAAGCCCTGTCAGCTGAAACCCCCGAGAAATCATGGGGCATATTATCAAGGGGGTTTATTTCCGCTTTTTTGGCTTTAAAAGCCAAAAAAAAAAGAGATAAAATTATCTCCCTATTACCAAGCTGTCGCTAACACCAGTTAGTGACAGCTAAAAGGAGATAGCGACCATCTTGGGCCCCGCTTTGCATATCAGTGATATTTATCACTAATGACATGCAAAGTGGGCGTGCCAAGATTTTAGCGACTGGAAACAGTCCCTAACCATCGCTATCTCCTATTACCAACTTTTGGAGATATTCGCGCTAAGCGCGAATATCTCCAAAACCTAACACCTGCCCTGAGCAGTTTTAGCCATGTTATCCAATGGGAAGTGGATAACATGGCTAAAAGCATTTGCTGGATAATGCATGAATATCGCTGACTTTTCAACGATATTCATGCATTGCGGCCGTTTTTTATCGCATTTGCGATAAACCTTGCTAATAGCAAGGTTTAAGTGCGATAAAATTCGCCGAAGTGCGGCGATAATTTTTGTCTCTAAACAAGTTAGAGACAAAAATTACCGCTAGTTGTTGGTAATATGCCCCCGGGTTTTTCCTTGCAGGAATCGGGAAGCGAAAGACTAGCACTGAAATCAGTAGTCTCACGCCTGAATCGGGAGGGTTGGCATGTCTGGATACTCTACAGCTGGGGCCATAAACTACATCCGCAGGGCTAGGTGATAGCCTAGGTCCGGCCTGGACAATCGGACACAGAGGAAGAGGAGTGTCAGAGGGTGCGGTAGTGAATAGGGTGAAAGGGAGGTGTCGGGCGGGCACAGGGTGTGATTCTCAGAGACGAGCAGCGCAGATGGGGGGAAGTATATGTCCCATGCATGAGAGAGAGAGCGGGGGTGACCAGTGCGTGGGGGAGATGCTTGCGAGGGTAGGGAGCCATGCTGAGGATCGGCGGCGTGCAGAGAGTGGCCCTGGTCAAGGCATCTAAAATGACTGCCGTGCACGACAAAATTGTGGCATTGGACAAAAACGCAAGATGGCGCAGACAATGTTTATCAATAAGGATTAATTTATAACAAAATATTTACTCGCAGTGACAAAATGGTGGTCAACACTTCCTGATTTCCATCGAATCGAACGTTAACAAACGTCACGCAGCAAAAAAAAAAAAAAACCTCACGCACAGAGCAGTTTTTAGCCATGTTATCCAATGGAAGGTGGATAACATGGCTAAGAGCATTTGCTGGATAATGCATGAATATCGCTGACTTTTCAGCGATATTCATGCATTGTGGCCGATGTGCGGCGATAATTTTTGTCTCTAAACAATTAAAACGAAGCACAAAATGGCAAATTCCCGTTTCGCTACCAGTTTGCGGCCCAGTTTGCGACCCGTGAAGCGCTTCTACCGTGAAAAATCTTTTTTTTTTTTTTTTCCCCACGGGACCCTTTAATAACCCCAACAACATTCCTAGGGGGTCAAGAGGGGTATACCTTGCCCCCTTTCAATAAATTCCCCCTTCGTTTTTCACCTCTTCTTCTCTCTCGATCCTACCGAGAGATAAGATGGCGGCCGCTCCGGACTGTTTAGAATGTTGACAGACACCGGAGAGCCAATCAGCTTTCTGCGCGCAAAGTTCCGTTTCGCGAAAAGTAAGCGGACCGGGTCGCTGCCCGGAGCGCTGTTACAGATATATATCTTGATTTAAATGTTAATTTCTCAAAATCCACTGAAGCACATATATTGAGACCTAGCAAAGGCACATCGGGCTAACAGTCCCTACAATTTTGCCAAGTTTCGTGAAAATCCATTCAGCCGTTCGGGCTAAAAGTGAGTCCAACCGCCCTATGGAAATTAACATGGGAAAAACGCGTTTTGGGACCCCCCTTTTTTCTCGGCCCCCCCTTGACGACCCCCCCCCAAATTTCCAGGAGCTGCTCAGAAACAAAATGTGCCATTTTCCTGAAAATTTCAGCCAATTCCGTCCACAAACGCCAAAGTTATTAGGCATAGAATTTTCAGAAATCCCATAGGGAAAAAATCCTAACTATATATACCTACTGGCGACCGCCAGTAGGTAATATATATATATATATATATATATATATATATATATATATATATATATATATATATATATATATAGATATATATACACAGAAAAAACCATAGGTTTTAGGCCATATATAGTTAGGGATTTGCATTTACAAAACCTTATTTTACTCGCATAAAACCATTGAAATTCGCATATATAGTTAGATGCGCTAACTATATATCGTGCACCCGCAATCCACTGCTGATGATGTTGCATATTACATCATTCATGACATGGTCAGTGACATCACTGATGACATCTCAAATGACATCACTGATGACATCTCAAATGACATCACTGATGACATCAATGATGACATCTTAAATGACATCACTGATGACATCTCATTTGACATCTCATTTGACATTACTGAGTACATCACTAATGACATCATTCATGTGATAATACGATGAACCTCTTCAGACTCTAATATAACCTTAGATACACTCAGTGTAAACAAAAACTCACAGACTGTCACTCATCCATGGAGTTACTCACACACCTAGTCAGTCATGCAAAGAATCAATCACACCTCCATTTCCTCTACTATACAGTTATACACACCTTACTTATTCGAACATGAACTAACACATATTTACTCCCTTATACAATCCCTGATACAAGTTCACAATGATCCATACAGCCACTCACACATTCACTGGCTCTTATGCACAGTTATTTATATATGTCAACTCTCACATGTACTGTGTTTTACATATGTACTTACTTTGACATGTAGCACTGAGATATCCATTCACTCACCAATACACTCATGCACACAGTCAACCACGCATACAGCTGTTTCCACATGCAGTTTTGAACCCATACATCTAGTGAATCAACTGGTCACACATCTATGCACAGAGTTATACAACACCCAGCCACCCACACACATACTCAGTCTCCCATACAAATACTTGGGAAACCAATCAATAACCCATATTGTTACTCATATAGCTACTGATTAACACATGCAGCAGTTTACAGAACAACAGACTTAATGATGCACAAATTAAGATAGTTTAGTCACTAACCCATGCACTCAGTGAGACACATTTAATCACTCTCTCATACAGTCAGTCATGCACCTACTAAATCCTTCATCCAGACACTTATACATCCACTCATTCTTCAATATGTAAGACATATTTTAACTTTGCAGAAACATACAGTCACTGGATGATGTCATCAGTGATGTCATCAGTGATGTCACTGACCATGTCATGAATGATGTAATATGTGACCTCATCAGCAGTGGATTGCGGGTGCGCGATATATAGTTAGCGCAACTAACTATATATGCGAATTTCAATGGTTTTATGCGAGTAAAATAAGGTTTTGTAAATGCAAATCCCTAACTATATATGGCCTAAAACCTATGGTTTTTTCTGTGAATTTCAATGGTTTTTTTAATACCAAATATCAAATGCTGTCAAATGTCAAGTACATGATAGGTAAAAACATTTTCGTGTTTATGCACGCTGATGTGCTTTGAACGCTGCCCCCCCTCCCCCCCCCTCTTTTCTCTTAGCAGTACTCTCTCTTTGCAGATAGTGAAGGGTAGTTAACGCAGGCCTTTGCCCCCGTTGTAATCCGTTGTGCCTGCTTCTCTCTCTATTTGATTGATTGCTATCCAAGCATTTACTGTTTTAGAATTGGTTCTCTTTGGTTCATTCTGTATTTACAAACAAGCACAGAGTCGCAATACTCTGTTTAGTCTTTGCAGATAGTGAAAAATAGTTAAAAAAAACAAAAGGAATCGAGCAAAATCAGTAGGCCACTAATGGGATCTGTTTTTGACCTCGCTAAAATAGAAACATTAAGAACAACCCCTCATAAGAAATACGAAACTAGTAAGATGAATTTAGCTCCACACCATGATGGCTGCAAGACAGCTCGACTCCGCCGCCCACCCCACCCCACCCAAAATAACGACAAACCCTATGCAAATATTATAAATATATACAACACACCAGCAAAGTAACAGGGTAAAACATTTTATTAAATAACTATTTACATAACTATTTTATACTTTTTGTTGCCCGATCCGGCTAGCTCAATCGATCGAGCATGAAACTCATGCACTCTGATAGCAAGCGCTGCTGCTGATGCTATGCAGACCAAAACTAGTTTTCAGTTTGTACATTCTTCTAGATTTTTCCATCCAAGGCTGGTTGAGTTTGTAGAACGATGGCTTCAGATTTTCAACATACGGTGTGGTGGCGCGGACTGAGAGGGGGCGCTTGGCTCCTGCCCCCTCCCCAAGTAAGATTTTCATATGTGAGTGTACGTTCATGGTTTTGGTCCCTGAGTTGCTTCGATGTCACTGCCATGCTCAAATGGCATAAGTCCTGGATGTTGGGTGCCATACTTCAGAGTTCTGAGCAGCCCTTGTAACACTGTCTGAAGCTTATTTGCACCTACTGCAGCTTCACTATTCTCAAAGTAAGTGAGGGCCGTTTGTGGACCTGACTGCATTGTTAAACAATGTGATGCGGTGCCTCCCTGAACCGCTTGACGGAGGCCCCCGAGGGGAGGTGAGATGGCACTTAGCTCCTGCCCCCTCTCCAAGTCGTGTTGCCCTGGTGTGGCCTAAGATCGCCCCCGACATAGGCGGCCGGCTCCCGGGGTCCGGCTGAACTTTTTGCCTTTTGATGACTCTTCCATTCTGGACCTTGTCCCACAATCCGTTTGACCTGAAGACACGCTGTAGTGGGGCGCCCCTTTACCGTTTCAGTTGCCATTCCGCCCGCTTTTGCTACACTGTGCCTCTTCCGCCATTCAGCTTTTTACCGCCCGCTCTTGCGACTACAGCGTCTCGCTCACCATGTAGTTGAGTTGCTCCCGCTCTTGCGATGCAACGATAGGCGGCTGCCACAGGACTCTCAAAATGGCGGCCGGCTCTTCAGATTTGGGCGTGGTCCACTAAAATGGCCCTGGGACACCTTGGAACTCGGACGCTTGCCTGATAGGGCTTGGGTCCCATTCTCGAAAGCGTCCCCTCAGCCTTGAAGATTCTACAAAAGTCTTGGGGGCCCCCGACTCCCGCAGGCTTCTGGTGGGGAGCGGCTGCCATGATTGCTCGTGGAATGGCCACGACTGAGCTACGAGATGGTGGTGCTCTCATGCTGACGCCAGCTTCAGTCTGAAACATCCAGAAACACTGTAGACTACCAATTCGATCAGTTCCGGTAGCGCCCCAACATGACCCGGTAGAGAAGAACTTGCCCTCCCCTCTTTGACTGATGGTTCTTGTTGCCTGTCCCTTCTGTTGTCATTTAACAGAACTTTTTAGACTGCTGAAAGGGGTTGTGTTCCGAACGCTGGTTGGTGGAGACATTTTGACTATATTCTGGACCTACGTTGTCGCGTAATGCGTTATATGACACGCCGCGTTAGCGCACCCGGAAGTGCTCCGGTGCGCGAAGCGCAGCTTCCCGGAAGCGATCTGGGGCGCGGCGCGCAGCGCGTAACATAAGCATAACAGGTCATGTGACTTGTTAATAAAACTTTTCATTGGTTCATTTTACTTTTGTTATTTTAATGATGAAAAGCTTGGTCATATGACCTAAAATTTACGCTTTTTATTGGTTTCGAACATTATTTTTTCTTAAACATATATGTTATAATGTTCCAGGCTAATGTACTTTCCCGGAAAATTTACAACTGTCCTGCAAGTAAAATATATTCCTTTTTCGAGAAAAAGGTCGTTTCTTCGTCCCATGACGGAGCCGTTGAGTAAAAGAGGCTCGACCTGCTGTCTTAGTTGCAGATACGCCTGATTATCAGATTCTTATCGATCACTTTATGTTGCAGGAGTGGAAAACACAACTGCCCTTGACCATTTATCTTTTACTGCGTTCCTGCGTATTATACCTTTTATCCGTCATGTAATTGGACTGCTTTATTTCACTTGCCTTTTACTGATTCGAAAACAGTGACTAAAATTAAAAACTTTACCAATGTAAATACTACTACCATGTTTTGTTTTAAAAACCTTTATTGTGAAAATGTCAGTATACAAATACGGGCCTATAACCACGTGGGCCGGCCACGGAGCCAACTGAAATCGTATATGATGAGGAGACATTTACATTGTAGAGGAACGTAACGAGCGGGCCATTAGGTTGCAAGAACTAAGGTGTCTACCATTTACGGAATCGGTGGACGTACATTTTGTAATTAAAGTACGACAGGGCCAGTTACAATAAAATTATCTAGATATACATTTGCGGGCAAGTACCATGGGTGACGTTAATTCGAACTTTCAATAGTACAGTGATCAATAACACATCAGAACTTAATATCAATAGGGATGTCGAAATATTCAATCAATTCTCGTCCCCGCCCGCCATGAGCATCAAAACTGCATTCATATCTCGTGATATCAAGGTTGTTCAACCAGTACACAACAAGGAGTTACGAGTCCCATTTATACCGGCGCCATTTTGGGCGAGGCCGGGCAGGTCCAGGATACAGTCAAAATGTCTCCACCAACCATCGGCCAGAACAGAACCCCTTTCGGCCCTTTATGCTACAAGATGGTGTCTTCCATTCAGAAAATATTGTTCGCAGCATTTTGAAAGGAAAAATCAACAGCCGTTCGCCTAGTGAGTCTCACATTGTTACATTTAGGAAGAATGTTGAAGAGTAGTATGTTGAAAATCTGAAGCCATTGTTCTACAAACTCTCAACCAGCCTTGGATGGAAAAAAAATCCTGAAGAATGTACAAACTGAAAACCAATTTTTGTCTGTATAGCATCAACAGCAACGCTTCACTCAGCTTTGTGTGAAGCCGCCATTTTGATTCAATCAATAGCGTCCCCCTGCACACATTCAGGGACCTGGTCATGTCTTCAGGTCAAACGGATTGTGGGACAAGATGCAGAAAGGAAAAGGAAAAAAGTTCCGCCGGACCCCGGGAGCCGGCCGCCTATGTCATGGGCGATCTTTGGCCACACCAGGGCGATAGTGAAGCTGCAGCAGGTGCAAATAAGCTTCAGACAGTGTTACAAGCACTGCTCAGAACTCTCAACTATGACACCACATCGGTGCCATCCGGATCTTGGCGCCTTGTGCTGGTTCCGGCCTATTCACACATCGGTCCGCTACTGACACCACCTCACAGGCCAACGGGGCACCCCACGCCGACTTTCAGCGCAGCATTGTAGGATGGCCACACCAGAGCAGCAACTTGCTAAACACCACCTCGGTGCCATCCAGATCTCGGCGCGTTGTGCTGCCTTCGGCCTACTGTAGCCGCAAGTGCGGACGCAACTCAACTGGATAGCGAGTGAAACACCAAGGGGCGCCCCACTGCAGCCGAGGAGCCTCCATCTTGGGGGCGACACACAGCATCACCAATGCAGTCAGATCCTCAAACAGCCCCCACTGACTGACGCGACCTCACAGGCCAACGGGGCGCCCCACGCCGACTTTCGGCGCAGCATTGTAGGATGGCCACACCAGTGCGGCAACTTGCTAGACACCACCTCGGTGCCATCCGGATCTCGGCGCGTTCGAGTCACTGTACCACAAGATTGACCGCAACTCAGCTGGACACACCGTCTTTCGGTGCAGCATTGTAGGATGGCCACACCAGTGCGGCAACTTGCTGGACACCACCTCGGTGCCATCCAGATCTCGGCGCGCTGTGCTGCCTTCGGCCTACTGTAGCCGCAAGTGCGGACGCAACTCAGTTGGACGGCGAGTGAAACGCTAAGGGGCGCCCCACTGCAGCCGAGGAGCCTCCATCTTGGGGGAGACGCACAGCCCCCACTGACTGACGTGACCTCACAGGCCAACGGGGCGCCCCACGCCGACTTTCGGCGCAGCATTGTAGGATAGCCATACCAGTGCAGCAACTTGCTGGACACCACCTCGGTGCCATCCGGATCTCGGCGCGTTGTGCTGCCTTCGGCCTATTCGCACATCGGTCCGCTACTGACGCCGCCTCACGTGCCAACAGGTCATGTGACTTGTTTATAAAACTTTTCATTGGTTCATTTTACTTTTGGTTTCCTAATGATGGAAGGCTTGGTCATATGACCTAAAAATAACACTTTTCATTGGTTTAGAACATTTTTTTTCCCAAACGATGAAAGCCCCACCTTGTTTCTGGATGTTTCAGGCTGAAGCTGGCGTCAGCATGAAAGCACCACCATCTCGTGGCTCCGTCGTGGTCATTCCGCGAGCAATCATGGCAGCCGCTCCCCACCGGAAGCCTGCAGGAGTCGAGGGCCCCCAAGACTTTTGTAGAATCTTCACGGCTGAGGGGACGCTTTCGAGAATGGGATCCAAGACCTAGCAGACAAGCGTCCGAGTTCCAAGGTGTCCCAGGGCCATTTTAGTGGACCAGGCCCAAAAAGGAAAGAGCCTGCCGCCATTTTGAGAGTCCTGTGGCAGCCGCCTATCACTGAACCGCAAGAGTAGGCGCAACTCAGCTGAATGGCGGATTTTGGCACAGTGTACCAAAAGCGAGCGGAATGGCAACTGAAACGGTAAAGGGGCGCCCCACTACAGCACACGAGCCGCCACCTGGGGAGGCCCGTTCACGCCGCCTCTCCCCCCCCCCCCCCCCCGGGGCACCCCACACCGTTTTTCGGAGCAGCATTGTAGGATGCCAAAACCAGTGCGACAACTTACTGGACATCACCTGGGTGCCATCCACATCTCAGCACGTTCTGCTGCCTTGGGACTATTCGCACAACAGACCGCTACTGATGAGGCCTCCCCCCGCACCACCCGGGACGCCCCACGCCGTTTTTCGGAGCTGCATTGTAGGATACCAAAAACCAGTGCGGCACCCAGGTAACATCACCTGGGTGCCATCCAGAACTCAGCACGTTGTGCTGCCTTGGGACTATTCGCACAAAACACAGCTACTGACCATTGTTGCTTTTTTAAAAAAAAATGTTTAAATGTATTTACTGTTTTTGTTGCGTTCTATATATTTATAAGTTATTAAAGTGTTATAATCCTACTACTTTGTTGGAGTATATTTTTAATGTGACACATAATTGTAAAAACTTTGATGTACAAAGAGGCATCCCTGGAATCTTCCGCTTCAGGCTCGGTCCCACACACCCTCACAGTGAGAATCCCCTCCCCAAGCACAATACAGGATGGTTATCAGATAGTAGGAACCCGTATGGTGTGACGGATCTCATGGGGTGGGGGCCTTCATCTACTGTAACTCCTTTGAAGAGGGATGATTCTCATACATGCCAACATTTCAGAAGAGCAAAGTGGGAGATTTTTTTTAAAAAAATCGGGAGAATGGGGCCTTAAATCGGGTTATTGTCATGTGTGGGCTTTGGAAGTGTGCTGCTGCAGGATCGGACATTTCAAACTCAAATGCACGTTCTTTTTCTTACCTTTCAGAAGCATGAAGCGCAATAGCAGGCAGAGAAAGGGTGATGCAAGTGTTGAACACTGCCTGGCCTGGCAAGTTGCTGGCAGTGCCCCCCCCCCCGCCCCCCGCCCGCTCCTGAAACAGGGCACACACACCGCCGCCCCGAGTACTTCACACATCTTTAAAAGACCATACGCTTGTTAATGAGGCTTAAATGGTTTATCACCCCTTCTAGAGCCCCTACATCGGCCCTCTGGCGTTTCCTGGAAGAATTAGCACGTAACACAATACCAAGCCCTGTCAGCTGAAACCCCCGAGGAATCGGGTTTTTGCTTGCAGGAATCGGGAGGCGGGAGACTAGCACTGAAATCGGTAGTCTCACGCCTGAATCGGGAGGGTTGGCATGTCTAGATTCTCTACAGCTGGGGCCATAAACTACATCCGCAGGGCTAGGTGATAGCCTGGGACTGGCCTGGACAATCGGACACAGAGGAAGAGGAGTGTCAGAGGGTGCGGTAGTGAATAGGGTGAAAGGGAGGTGTCGGGCGGGCACGGGTTGTGATTCTCAGGGAAGAGCAGCGCAGATGGGGGGAGGTTTATGGCCCATGCATGAGAGAGAGAGCGGGGGTGACCAGTGCGTGGGGGAGATGCTTGCGAGGGTGGGGAGCCGTGCTGAGAATCGACGGCGTGCAGAGAGTGGGTCTGGTCATGGCATCTAAAATGGCTGCCGTGCAGGACAAAAGTGTGGCATTGGAAAAAAAGCAAGATGGCGCAGACAATGTTTATCAATAATGATTTATTTATAACAAATAAAATATTTACTCGCAGTGACAAAATGGCGGTCAACACTTCCTGATTTCCATCGAATCGAACGTTAACAGACGTCACGCAGCAACAAAAAAAAACCGCTCACGCACAGCCGCTGGAAGACATGTATCAACATATATGAGCCTCCTCAGCCACCCTCAGAAAACAAAAGGGGTCAGGATACGTCTCCCGTACCCCCTTATACCTAGTAATTTAATGAAATCGAAACACAAAATGGCGAATTCACGTTTCGCTACCAGTTTGCGAACCGAGAAGCGCTTCTACCGCGAAAAATCTATTTTTTTTTATTTGCCCCACGGGACGCTTTAATAACCCCAACATCATTCCTAGGGGGTCAAGAGGGGTCTACCTAGCCCCCTTTCATTAAATTCCCCCTTCGTTTTTCTCCTCCTCTTGTCTCTCGATCCTACCGACAGACAAGATGGCGGCCGCACCGGACTGTTTAGAATGTTGACAGACACCGGACAGCCAATCAGCTGCGCTACGCAAAGCTCCGTTACGCGAAAAGTACGCGATCTGGAGCGCTATCTGGGACGCTGTCACAGATATATCTGTTTTTTAAAACGTTAATTTCTCAAAATCCACTGGAGCACATATATTGAGACCCAGCAAAGGCACATCGGACTAACAGTCCCTATAATTTTGCCAAGTTTCGTGCAAATCCATTCAGCCGTTAGTTTACGACCCGGTTCGAGAACCGCTTCTACCGTTAAAAATCAAATTTTTTTTATTTTCCCCACGGAACCCTTTAATAACCCCAACATCATTCCTAGGGGGTCAAGAGGGGTCTACCTTGCCCCCTTTCATTAAATTCCCCCTTCGTTTTTCACCTCTTCTTGTCTCTCGATCCCACCGAGAGACAAGATGGCGGCCGCTCCGGACTGTTTAGAATGTTGACAGACACCGGAGAGCCAATCAGCATCGCTTCGCAAAGCTCCGTGACACGAAAAGTACGCGATCTGGAGCGCTATCTGGGAGGCTGTCACAAATATATAAATTTTTAAAAACGTTAATTACTCAAAATCCACTGGAGCACATATATTGAGACCCAGCAAAGGCACATCGGGCTAACAGTCCCTACAATTTTGCCAAGTTTCGTGTAAATCCATTCAGCCGTTCGAGCTAAAAGTGAGGCCAAAGGCCCTATGGAAAAATGAATGGGAAAAACGCGTTTTGGGACCCCCCTTTTTTCTCGGCCCCCCCTTGACGGAACCCCCCCAAATTTTCAGGGGCTGCTCAGAAACAAAATGTGCCATTTTCCTGAAAATTTCAGCCGATTCCGTCCACAAACGCCAAAGTTATTAGACATAGAATTTTCAAAAGTCCCATAGAGAAAAAATCCTAACTATATATACCTACTGGCGATAGCCAGTAGGTAATATATATATATATATATATATACTTCCGCTTGGTTCCACGTTGTCAGAAAGTGCAGCGCTCTTTGTCAGTTTGTTTCCCTGTGGCAGAACCACGCCGCTTTATATCCATTCAAATCTCTCCAGACAGAGAGAAAAACAGGACAAACTCACAGATTCAGTTTTTTTCACTATTTAATTTTAATCCTTCAAGTCATGGGACGTGTAAGGCGGGTAAGATCAACGCGTTTCGGGATATCCTATCCCTTGCTCACGATCAACCTGACTCTAGGGCACACCCATTAATATATTGATAACACCTCTTACATCATTTCCTGCATTGCAAAGGTGTGCCCCTATGCCTTCTGGAGGATGTGGTTTGACATTTTTGTATTTTTTTTATTTTATACATTTTGTCAAATATAAGAGAAAGTGAAAACATTGAGATTAAAGTGAATACATTGTTGTTATATCTCATTGTTTTTCACGTTCACCTTAGTTCATTGTGCACTTTAAAACAGTCATTAATTCAACACTCTCTTTGTATTTTAATGCGGCTCCCACCCTTTCATTGCAAACTGCTTTCCTATTTGGAAGACAGAGAAGGTTAACCTGCTCTCTCTTCCAAATAGGAAAGCAGATTGCTTTTCCTCAGGGGGAGCAGCATGTTAGCTGCTCTCCCTGACGAAAAGCAATGCCGGCTCCCGAAGGACGCAGGGAGCCAGCTGTGACCTGGGGGCATTGGTGCTCCCCCCACGGTCCCCAACATTTTATATGAGCCCTGGGGGATGGGGTCTCAGGGGCTAATAAAAATTAGTGATAGGGGCTATTTTTTTTCACAGTAAAATTAGGGTACGCGTACCAAGCGCGGCTGTACCACGTATGCTGCGAGGTTTCTAAGGCGTCCGGGACGCGTACCTAAGCAAGAATTAAAAAAAATATATATATTTTTCAGATATCTATCAAGCTTATGTGTTTAGATGTTGGTTGGTTCTAACAAGAGACTTTCTCGTTATTGGTACTTATAAGTAAGTACCTATGCAGAGTCTAAACTTGATGAGGAGGAGTGTTTTACAGTGTGCTGAACCTTTGAACTCTGTGGTCAACTGAGTTTTGCATGATCTGTTACTATGGTAACAGCAGAAAGCAAATTGAGGTTAGGGTTCAAAGTTATGTCAGTTGGAAAGGGTTCAAATGTTTAACCAATAGAAATGTGTGTTTGCTTTTGAATTAATGTGGGAAGCAATTTGATTCGTTATTTACATGTATAAATGTGTAGAATGAGAGGGAAAGTTTGCCATTTTCTGGTTTTGCTAAGAACACTGAAGTACAGAGATTCTGTATAAGAATATCTGCTGTGTGACTGACGGATATATGACGTTACCACGCGTACTTTTAGCACGCATACCATTACCATGGATTTTTTACAACGCAGGTCATGTTACAACGGATACCCTTACAACGCAATACACTACAACGCACATACTATTACAACGCATACCATTACAACGTAAGTATAGGTAAGTATATATATATTTTTTTAATTATTTTTGTAATATTTAATTTAATTATTCATTATTATATTTTAAATAATTATTTGTGTAATATTTAATTTAATTATTCATTATTTAATCATTAAATAATTATATTAATGAAATTAATTTTAATTGTAATATTTGTAGATATATATTAAAAATACCCCAGTACCCAAAACCCAAACCCAGTCCTTAAACCTAAAAATACCCCTGTACCCCAAAACCCAAACCCAGCCCTAAAACCTAAAAATACCCCTGTACCCCAAAACCCAAACCCAGCCCTAAAACCTAAAAATACCCCTGTACCCCAAAACCCAAACCCAGCCCTAAAACCTAAAAATACCCCTGTACCCCAAAACCCAAACCCAGCCCTAAAACCTAAAAATACCCCTGTACCCCAAAACCCAAACCCAGCCCTAAAACCTAAAAATACCCCTGTACCCCAAAACCCATACCCAGCCCTAAAACCTAAAAATACCCCTGTACCCCAAAACCCATACCCAGCCCTAAAACCTAAAAATACCCCTGTACCCCAAAACCCATACCCAGCCCTAAAACCTAAAAATACCCCTGTACCCCAAAACCCAAACCCAGCCCTAAAACCTAAAAATACCCCTGTACCCCAAAACCCAAACCCAGCCCTAAAACCTGAAAATACCCCTGTACCCCAAAACCCAAACCCAGCCCTAAAACCTAAAAATACCCATGTACCCCAAAACCCAAACCCAGCCCTAAAACCTAAAAATACCCCTGTACCCCAAAACCCAAACCCAGCCCTAAAACCTAAAAATACCCCTGTACCCCAAAACCCAAACCCAGCCCTAAAACCTAAAAATACCCCTGTACCCCAAAACCCAAACCCAACCCTAAAACCTAAAAATACCTCTGTACCCCAAAACCCAAACCCAACCCTAAAACCTAAAAATACCCCTGTACCCCAAAACCCAAACCCAGCCCTAAAACCTAAAAATACCCCTGTACCCCAAAACCCAAACCCAGCCCTAAAACCTAAAAATACCCCTGTACCCCATAACCCAAACCCAACCCTAAAACCTAAAAATACCCCTGTACCCCATAACCAAATACTACTAAAAAATGTTAAACTTACCTATAATAATACTTACGATGTAATGGTATGCGTTGTAATAGTATGTGCGTTGTAGTGTATTGCGATGTAAAGGTATGCGTTGTAAAATGACCAGCGTTGTAAATGTATGCGTGGTAACGGTATGCGTGCTAAAAAATCTGTGGTAACAGTTACATACCGTGGCTGACATTCTTCTTAATCTACAAATCAATTTGAAAGGTGAGTTGTTAACTTGTAAGGGGATGTATGTGGTGAATTTTGTTTTTAATAAGAGTAATGTGTTTAACCTTCTAAAGTGCAAGGAGTAGTTTAGTTGTGTAGAATCACATTCTGAGTTTGTCTGCATTTGGATAAACATTGTGATAAAAGCATTTGGTAAGTTAATGTGTTTAGTGAGTCACCTTTGTGCAGTAAAGTGCAGTACTAAAAAATGTAGAATGTGTGCAGTCAGTTTTCCAGTTCTAGAGTAGTTAATAGTGTTGCTCGTTTAGAATTAGACTTGTGTTTCAAATATATAATTTTCCAGTCAGTATACTTACACTACTGCAAACTCTCTGGGGCAGATTTACAAGCCTCTTGCGCCTCTTTGTGCTGCCATTGCGTCACTTTTTTGATGCAATGTTGGCACAAATAATGCAGCAAATTGCTTATGTACTTGCAAAATTAGTCAGGGTTGTGCACTGAAATGTAGTAGTTATATACATGGAATGTGTGCAGCCACTTTACCGTTTCTAGACTAGTAAATGTGTTTTGGTAAAATGCAAGGTCTAATATTTTTTGTCTAGACTCACACTGTGCGTCTGTGTGCATTTAGGAATTATTCTGAGTGAAGCATTTTTGTATGTTTTGTGTTTGCAGACACATAACTGCTTAAAAAGCTATCATTTTTTC
Source organism: Lissotriton vulgaris (assembly GCF_964263255.1). Classification (NCBI taxonomy): domain Eukaryota; kingdom Metazoa; phylum Chordata; class Amphibia; order Caudata; family Salamandridae; genus Lissotriton; species Lissotriton vulgaris. The sequence goes on from NC_141700.1 coordinate 285,084,130, forward strand.
AAGTTTTGATAGAATTAGAAACCAGTTATTGCTTTTGTATTTGGAAAATGAGTTATGGTTGTACACTAAAATGCAGTATTTATATGTCTGGAATGTGTGCAGTCATTTTAGCCCTTCAAGAGTAATTAATGGTGTTGCTTGTCTAGAATTAGACTTGTGTTTCAAATCTACAATTCATCAGTCAGTAGACATACACTGCTGCATACACTCTGGGGCAGATTTACAAGCCCCTTGTGCCTCTTTGTTGATCTATTGTGTCACTTTTTTGATGTAATGTTGGCGCCAATAATGCAGCAAATTGGTTATGTATTTGCAAAATGAATCAGGATTGTATAGTAAAATGCAGCAGTAATATATATAGAATGTGTTTAGGCACATACCGTTTCCAGGGGCGTAACACAGGCCCCCGCAGGCCCTGCAGTGCGGGTTGGCCCCACGGGTCAGGGGGCCCCCTGGCCTCACTAGTCTCAGCAGGGAAGAAGACGGCTGCAAGCAATGCAGCATTGGGTTTAGGCGCTAACAGACAGTAGCGGGTTAAATGAATGAAACACTCTGACTGTATTAACACAGTCTCACTGCCCCCTCCCACCCCTCCCGCAGGCCGAGGGCCCACACGCACGCTCCAAGAGCCCCCTCACAGCTCCAAGGGGGCGGGGCCCCACCCTCACTTCTCTCCTCCCGGCAGTCCCCAGCCAGCCAGCACACCACGAGGGACGGCCGGCCCGGACTGCCTCTATTTAAACATTAGAGGCATATCACAGGCAACCCCCGCGCATGCTGGGGGTGACGCACCATGCACGTTTGCCGAGGGAGAGACTATTGTTACAGCTGCAAATAGTCTGAGGAGAAAGGCGGGCGGCTGGCCCATAAACTAAACTGTAGTGCAACCCTTACAAGTAAGTGACAGTTGCACTCGGAGTCAGGCGAGTCCAAATCCACAAATTGGTTTGTTCGTGGCAGCGCGATCATCAGCTGCCTGCAGGTCCTGTCTGAATGGGGTTCTCTTTTAGTGTTTTAAATGCTTCAATTTCATGCAGTGCATAGGGCCGTCCTTATTGACCTCCCCTGCTCTCTACCATCATGCCGGTGAATAGTTCGTCCTAACAAAACAACTTCTCTTATGCCAAAAGGTGTAAGAGTTGAGAGGCTGACCCTTCACCTCCCCCTTGCCTACATACTTTTCCTAAACCCTCGGCATCCCCTCCCCAAAACGTAATCTATCGCCTGTTCTGGCCTTCTCCATTCACGAAGCTGCACAGGGTGAAACCGGCCTACGCCTTAAGCTCCTCCTGGGCACCTTCAGTGCAGGGGCCACTCTGCAGTGCAGCCCACGTTTGGCAAGAGGTCTGCAGAGTTCACTGGTTCGGCTGGCGAGATGGTAGTTGATGGCACAGGAGTAACACCCACGTTCACCTCCCTCCCTCGGGTATCTGGGTCCAGGAGAGGTAGCAGACAACTCTCATCCTGACCAAGGACTTTGTTTCTCGAAGTTTCACTGATGTGAAAACAGAGTTGTGGAGAAACAATATTTAAAACCCGCTTTTCTGCTTCAGGCTTCATATGGAATCTATACATTGTGTATGTCAAGTAGGAGTTAACACACCAGTTTTACTACAGGGGTCAAATGAAAATTAGAAACCGCAGTTGATCGGAGATGTCCATCGTGGTTAACATACTGACTTTTAGGTCAGGCACAGACTGACTTCCTACTTTTACAGGAGCTTCAGACTTTGTGTCCTGTTCTCCTTTCCAATCAATAAAGATTATATTACCTGTAAAAAAAATCATGCTCATTGTCCACTTTATTCATGGATCCAGTCATTATTGTGCACACTTCCCAGTCTCAAACCATGATCTAGCACGCGGCAGCTTAACGCACACACAACAACTTCTGATATTTTTATATTTCCCTCATTTTCATTGCTTGTTTTTGCTTGCAAGAAAGTGTCACTCATTATCGTTGAAATGTCACTCATAATTGCACTGAACTTATGAACATGTCACACATAGCAATCTGAAACCTTGACAGCTATGTTCACGTAAAACAGGAAATGCGACTCCAGGCCAGAAAGTATCTTGTGACCTTCCTTATGTCGTTTTTTTTCTAGAATGTTTTCCTGTTAATGCTTTACACGCATTTATGCTTAACCCATTAACAAGCGAACTCCTTATTTCACTTTCTCTGTTCTCAACTTTCCTCTAAACAACACTATTACAGTTTCTAACTGAATCAAAATAAAAACAAAATGACACGTTTCCAGGATAAACAAAGTAAATGCAATCGACCATACCACAAAACATATTTAGAATAATATTTTTGTTTTGAACAATTTTTTTAAAAGAAAATTATATTTTCGGTAAAAATAAATATTTAAAAGCATTTCTTTCAAAGTAATAGCTTTTGGTCCTAATGTTTTTTTCTAAATATCATTTTCAATAGCTGTATTTTACTTTGGATCCTTATGTTTGCACTCTGTTTTCTCTGTAGGGGTACCTCGGCAGAGGTACAGGAAAGACCAGGCTGTCTCCTATGTACGAACATATACACAGTACACAAAACCAGCCTAATGAGATGACATTTGTGCCAGAAGGTGGCGTTTGAGTGTAACATGGTCCGGGTGGTGTGCGGGGTACACAATTTGTGACAGTTCGTGCTGGGGCTTCTCAGCACAGCTTGATAAGTTCCTACAGAGAGAGGATGAGGCACGTGGTTCTGCTTAAGTCCACTCATGAGAGATCTACCCTGTTTTTGTGGGGGGCGTTTAGAAGATGAGGTGATTTGCAGGCAGTATGGCCTCTCGCATCGTGTTTGGTACTTTTGTGTCCCACAGTGACTCTGCATTTCTGGTGCTTTGCTGCAGTTTAAAAATATTCTTGGAGTTTCTCGTTGCTCAGATGGGTGTAATTTCTCACTCAAGGGCAGCACACAGAAACTATGCATCTCGGTGCACTGCAGCACATGATTATCTACTGGCTGAGCCTCAGTCTTCCCTGTCAGTCATTTCTGGTTCGAACAGGTGAGTTTAGCAGCAATGGGGGGGCAGTGTCAGAGCGTGGGGCAAAGACGTGGGTAAAACAGACAACATTATTCTGTATGTATTTTTGTTTGTCTATCACCTTTAAATCTAAAGCACGTTCCTTTAATGAAAGTTGAATGCAAGTTCAAGTAATCAGTGAGAAATGACTCTTACATTGTGAAACCTCACTTGGTTAATTCAGTCTTCCTGTAGATGTCTGTCTGTGTTTAAGGAGAGAGAAACAATTGAATCCCTTGGACTCTTTGGTGTGACGATGGGTGAAGGCTCATAACTATCTGTCCTTGCTCCAGTACCTCTTTAGATAACATGGGAAACACTTGGCATGGCTTCACATAGAGACAGACACCTCTTAGAAATATAATGTCATGACTGCCACATGGCCTGCTCAATCTGAGACACCGTCAATCAGTGCAAGACAACACTTTGCATGTAGGGAGAGGTATGCCCAGGTGTGTGACAGGGAACACAAAACTCCCATGCTGTTTGTTAATTTTATTGAACTAGCTGCAGAGTTACACATCTTTTCAGAATACCCCTGTCGAAAATCAGGCAATAGTGAGAGAGGTGAGGGGACTTCGGATCCAAATACTCAAAAAAATGCCTTCCTGTAACTGTCAAGAAAAGTGCCCATATCCCCTAGAGGTCATGACTTCCACCCTTCGTTGTAGACAATCCGGGTTCAGTGGGCACTTCAGACCTTTGGGGCCCGGTGTCACTGCACCTGCTGCGCCCAATGAAAGCTATGCCCCAGCACTCCAGCGAATGTTTGTGAATTCTGTTTGGGGGAAGATACTGGGAGACACCTATACTAGGATTCATGGATAGACACTAACATGAGAAAACACTGGGAGACACAAACACTGGGAGGCAGACAAGGGAAGACCCTGAGAGGCACGAACACTGAGAGACACAGTCAAAGGAATACACTGGAAGACACAAACACTGGGAGACACAGAGAAGGGGAGACCCTGAGAGACACGAACACTGAGAGACACAGACACTGGTAAACACATACAGACACTGGGAAACACAAATACTAAGAGACACACATACAGGAAAACACAGGGGGTCATGTACACTGAGAGAGATGGAAAAAGAAAGACCCTGGGAGACACAAACTCTGGAAAACACAGACAAAGGAAGACACTGGGATACACGAACACTGAGAAACACAAACATGGGAAAACACTGGGAGATACAGACAGGGAAAGGCCCTGGAAGACACGAAAACTGAGAGACACAGACATCGGGAGACACTGGAAGACATTGGGATACACACACACTGGAAGACATAGAGACTGTGACATACAAACAAACACTGGAAGACACCGACATTAGGATTCATGGCTTGACACAAACATGGGAAAACACTGGGCAACACAGACAAGTGAACCTGGGAGACAAGAGCACAGAGCGACAGAGAGACTGAGAGTCACGAACAGACACTGGGAGACATGAACACTGAGGGACTGGGAGATACAGGCACTAGGCGACACAAACAAGGTAACACACTAAGAGAAAGAGATGTTAATACTGAAAAAATACAGGGAGATACCTATACTAGGGTCATGGATATACACAAACATGGGAAAACACTGTGAGACACAAACACTGGGAGACAGACAAGGGAAAACCCTGAGAGACACAAGCACTGGAAGACACATATACTGGGAGACATGAAGAGACACTGGGAGACACGAAGACTGGGATTTACAGACAGAGGAAGACACTGGGAGACACGAACACTGAGAGACACAGACAAAGGAAGACACTGGAAGACACAAACACTGGAAGACGTAGAAAGAGGAAGACCCTTACAGACCTGAATACTGCATTACACAGCCAATGGGAGACACCTACACTAGGATTCCTGGATAGGCACAAAGCTGCAAAAACACCGGGAGACACAAGCACTGAAGACAGACAAGGGAAGAGTCTGAGAGACACAAACACTGGAAGACACATATACTGGGAGATACGAAGAGACACTGGGAGACAGGAAGACTGGGATTTACAGACAGAGGAAGGCACTGGGAGACACGAACACTGAGAGACACAGACAAAGGAAGACACTGGAAAACACAAACACTGGAAGTCCTAGAAAGAGGGGCGACCCTTAAAGACATGAATACTGCAATACACAGCCACTGGGAGACACCTATACTGGGATTCCTGGATAGATACAAAGCTGCGAAAACACAGGGAGACACAAGCACTGGAAGACAGACAAAGGAAGACCCTGAGAGACACAAACACTGGAAGACACATATACTGGAAGAAACAAAGAGACACTGGGAGACTCAAAGATTAGGAGATACAGACAAGGAAACACACTAGAAGACATAAACAGACACTGGGAGACACCTGCACTAGGATTCATGGATTGACACACACATGGGAAAACACTGGGGAACACAAACACTGGCAGACAGACAATGGAAGACCATGAGAGACACTAACAGACCCTGAGAGACACTAACAGACACTGGGAGACACCTGCACTAGGATTCATGGATTGACACAAACATGGGAAAACACTGGAGACACAGATGAGGGAAGGCCCTGGGTCACCTTGATGCAAGAAGAAAGGGGGATCGTTTTACAAAACATGCTTGATTTTTTTGTATATTGCTGGACTGTGATTGCTTTATTATGCACTTTGAAAGTAATTGCATTTTTTCCTTTGCTTTACCAACTACAGTTTGTATAGATTCTGTAATTAGGTACTTGCTGATATGGTTTGTTTTTATTCTACATTCTATGCTATTTATGGTGTTGACTGCACTTGCTTGTAATACGTAGGCCTTCAATCTTGTAATTAGCATTGCTTACAATAGAAATAATAACTTCAAACTGAGAAACACCTGCATCAATGTTCTGAAACATCCAAGCAGTTTTTATCCTCAGCCTCTTGCTTGCCTGTTTGTGTCCTGCTTACTCATAAAGACATGATTGTAGAAATTGAAATTGCTTCCTCAGTTGATGTTTTTATCATGCACAACGCTTGACAGTCACAAGTGAGTGACATGCAGATAATTTGCGTTTATTTCTCTTGGGTTTGGAAGGATACTGTTTTATAGCTTCTGTACTCATGTATATTGTCAGTGGAGTCTGTGAAACTGCAGGTTTAGGTTAGACTTTCAAAGTTTCAAGTTTTGTCCATCAATATAAATTCTAACTCAGACCCTTTATGGTTGTTCTTTGTTCTTTAGCAATAAGCAGTTCCTGACAATAGGATCGCTACTTGACATTGCTCTGATTGCTGTCTCAGTTAAATAATCTACTCTTGGCAATGTTACAAATGGGGTATTTTATATGTTAAGAGTGTTTCCCACTTTCTTATTAGAACGTTGATCAAGACAATATAGAAGCGTGTCATTAAGTGTTGGAGTTTTCAAATCAAAGGTGGTGCTAAGTGGTAGGTGGTGGGCCGGGCCACCGGGGGGGGGGGGGGCGGCTCTATGTACTTTCGCAGGGGGGCCCCCTCAAGTTTTGTCATGCCACTGACCGTTTCTAGACTAGTAAATGTGTTTTGGTAAAATGCAAGGTCTTATATTTTTTTCTAGAATCACACTGTGCGTCTGTGTGCATTTAGGAATTTTCTGAGAGAATCATTTTGGTACGTTTTGTGTTTGCAGACACATAACTGCTTAAAAAGCTATCCTTTTTTCAAGTTTTGATAGAATTAGAAACCTGTTATTGCTTTTGTATTTGGAAAATGAGTTATGGTTGTACACTAAATTGTAGTATTTACATTTCTGGAATGTGTGAAGTCATTTTATCCCTTCCACAGTAATTAATAGTGTTGCTTGTCTAGAACCAGACTTGTGTTTCAAACCTTCAATTCCCAGTCAGTATACATACACTGCTGCAAACACTCTGGGGCAGATTTGCAAGCTCCTTGCCCCTTTTTGTGGTTATATTGTGTCACTTTTTTGATGTAATGTTGTTGCAAATAGTGCAGCAAATTGCTTATGTTTTTGCAAAATGAGTTAGGGTTGTACACTAAAATGCAGTAGTTAGATATATAGTAGGCCTTAGGACATGGACTGCTTCAAACCCCTATGCACTATACATGCAGTCTTCTATCCCCCTGCACACTTGTGTTTCACATCTTCAATTCCCTAGTCTGTATCCTTACACTTCCAGCAAACACTCTGTCACTACTGTTGCACTGTTGTAGTGACCCATTCAGCAGTATGTGCTAATCCATGCACTGTGCTAAAACTGAAGCACTTATACATTAAGTCAGGCACTCTCCTTGCAGAACTGTAATCATCCAGTCAATACCCTAGTACTCATGCAGCAAAGTAGGCCTTAGGGCATGAACTTCTTCAAATGCCTATGCACTATGCATGCAGTCTACTATCCACCTGCAAACCTGTCTTTTATACCTTCAATTCCCCAGTCTGTATCCTTACACTTCCACCAAACACTCTGTCACTGCTGTTTCAGTATTGTAGTGACCCATTCAGCAGTATGTGCTTATCCATTCACTGTGCTAAAACTGAAGCACTTATAAATTCAGTCAGGCACCCTCCTTGCAGAACTGTAACCATTCAGTCAGTACCCAAGTACTCATGCCGCAAAGTAGGCCTTAGGGCATGGACTGCTTGAAATCCATATGCACTATGAATGCAGTCTTATATCTACCTGCAAACTTGTCTTTTATACCTTCAATTCCCCAGCCTGTATCCTTACACTTTCACCAAACACTCTGCACCTGCTGTTTCAGTATTGTAGTGACCCATTCAGCAGTAAGTGCTTATCCATTCTCTGTGCTGAAACTGAAGCACTTATAAATTCAGTCCGGCACTCTCCTTGCAGAACTGTAATCATTCAGTCAGTACCCAAGTACTCATGCAGCAAAGTAGGCCTTAGGGCATGGATTGCTTGAAATCCCTATGCACTATGCATGCAGTCTTGTATCTACCTGCACCCTTGTCTTTTATACCTTCAATTCCCCAGTCTGTATCCTTACACTTCCACCAAACACTCTGTCACTGCTGTTTCAGTATTGTAGTGACCCATTCAGCAGTATGTGCTAATCCATGCACTGTGCTAAAACTGAAGCACTTATACATTAAGTCAGGCACTCTCCTTGCAGAACTGTAATCATTCAGTCAGTACCCAAGTACTCATGCAGCAAAGTAGGCCTCAGGGCATAGACTGCTTGAAATCCCTATGCACTATGCATTCAGTCTTGTATCTACCTGCACACTTGTCTTTTATACCTTCAATTCCCCAGTCTGTATCCTTACATTTCCACCAAACACTCTGTCACTGCTGTTTCACTATTGTAGTGACCCATTCAGCAGTATGTGCTTATCCATTCACTGTGCTAAAACTGAAGCACTTATAAATTCAGTCAGGCACTCTCCTTGCAGAACTGTAATCATTCAGTCAGTACCCAAGTAATCATGCAGCAAAGTAGGCATTAGGACATGGACTGCTTCAAACCCCATGCACTATTCATGCAGTCTTGTATCCATCTGCTCACTTGTCTTTCACACCTTCAATTCCCCAGTCTGTATTCTTGCACTTCCACCAAACACTCTGTCACAGCTGTTCCACTGTAGTAGTCACCCTTTCAGCAGTATGTACTAATCCATTCACTTCGCCAGAACTGAAACAGTTATAAATTCAGTCATGCACTCTCCTTGCAGAACTGTAATCATTCAGTCATTACCCAAGACCTCATGCAGCAAAGTAGGCCTTAGGACATGCACTGCTTCAAACCCCTATGCACTATGCTTGCAGTCTTGTATCCACCTGCTCACTTGTCTTTCACACCTTCAATTCCCCAGTCTGTATCCTTACACTTTCACCAAGCACTCTGTCACTGCTGTTGCACTGTTGTAGTGACCCATTCATCAGTATGTACTAATCCATTCACTGCATTAAAACACTAACACTTACAAATTCACCCAGGCAGTTTCACCATATTGATGTACATATGTTACATTCATGTGCTTCGGAAGTACTCCAGTATACTGTAAGTAAACACCTTATAGAGTTATGCTGTAGCACTTCCTTATAGTTCTGCACTTTCACATTCACCATACTAATGAATTCTCTTATTCATTTATGCACTACACATCCATTCAAAAAAACCTTTAAACACTACCATACTTATATATTGACCAGTGAAGTTAGTTCTTAAAATAACGTTTTCTTGTCTTTTTTGTAGTTTTGTATTTTTTTGGGATTTTTTGAACAATTTTTAGTTTTTTTGTTTTTTTTCAAAGGAAAAAAGGGAACTGCGCAAACAAAACAGCCTGGAACAGGAACAAATAAACAAAAAAAATGTATGGCGGGAGCAACAGTGGTATTGTTTGCGCCTGCAAATCAAATCAATGGACTGCTCTCCATAACATAATGTTTCTTTGTAAAATTTGCATAGAATTATGAGGTCTGCAAAATCGGGACGGATGTCCGGATGCGGAATTGATGGTCCTGCAGATGTGCTTGGTTGAGGTGCTGAAGTCTCCTCTCTAACTCTGGTGCATGCAGCACGAGCATAGTTCTGTGGATGTTGATGTTTTACATGCCTTAACATGCTGGCAGTTCTGAAGGAGTAGTGTTTATTGGGATTCCCTTGAGACAGCACGACTGAACACACCTTGCAGGTAACTTTCGCTGCATTCCCTTTTCTCCTTCCGGAAAGGAAAATAAATTCCAGATTAGTGCCTCCTTCCTCTTTGGGGCTGGGTCTTCTGCCACAAATTCTTCCTCAGAAGAGCGTTCTGACATATCTTCTCCTTGCTGGGCAGCCATGATGAAGATATATTAAAGAAAGAGCTCTTTCACAAAAAGGTGTTTGCTCAGTGAAGGTCAAAGAAGAATGATTAAAATGAGGGGGGTCCTTCAACACTTAGAATAGGAAGTAGTATGAACCAATCAAATCTGTTCTTTTGAAGTCACATGCGCGTACGGTGCGCTTATTATGCGCATACCTACGACTTACGCCCGCGATTCGCGTAATTGCTTTTAAAAGTAATATACGCTTATTAAAAGTAAATAAATACAATTTGCATGATTATCTCAGATAATGTCTTGCCTTAATATTTACAATAAATATATCTTTTTACACATTAAGAATCTTTCGTGGAGTATGCGTATGGGGCGCTGTACAAACGTACATAACGTCACGTGGAAGCGCAGATGCGACGCGTAACATCAAAATGTATTCGTAACGTATGCGCGGGTACGCGTACAGTACGATTACAGATGCAAAGGATGATGCGAGGACAGTAGGCGTACCATATGTTTACCACAAAAAACAATGCACAACATGTATATAGAAATTAAAATAATAAAAAAACATTTTTGAATTTAGTTTTTTTATTATTTTACATTAAAGATATGTAATGCAATTTAAAAAATAAAATAGCAAAAAAATTATTATAAAAATTTAGTAAATTAGTATCAAGAAAATAAATATAACCATTAATACATTTAAAAATTGGCATTTACAAAACCTATGAAATTCACAGAAAAAAACATAGGTTTTAGGCACGTTATAGTTAGGAATTCGCATTTAAAAAACCTTGCAAATTCACTGAAAAAACAATAGGTTTCACACACGTTATAGTTAGGAACTAGCATTTAAAAAACCTTAGAAATTCACTGAAAAAACCATAGGTTTCACACATGTTATAGTTAGCTGGACATTTCACTCATATAGTGAATAGTGAATATATATATATATATATTCACTGAAAAAAACAATAGGTTTCAGGCAGGTTATAGTTAGGAATTATCATTTAAAAAACCTAAGAAATTCACAAAAAAAAACATAGGTTTAAGGGGTGTTATAGTTAGCTGGACATTTCACTCATACAAAACCATTGAAATTCCTCTGTTATAGTTAGTTCTGCTAACTATAACTCGCGCGCCCGCAATGCACTGCTGATGATGTCACATATTACATCATTCATGACATGGTCAGTGACATGTTATGTTATGTTATGTTAACTGGGGTTTATATAGCGCCAAATCACCGTCAGGTCTCTAGGCGCTCAAGACAGATGACACTAACAACAACTGAGTAAATGAACAGAAAATACATATGTGACAGCATTATTTAAATAGGGCCAAAAGCTTTTCTGAACAGGAATGTTTTCAACGACTTCCTAAAGTGCAGAAGATTTACTTCTCTACGGAGAGACTCCGGTAGTTTGTTCCACATCTGTGGGACCAGAACACTGAACACATCACTGATGACATCTCAAATGACATCACTGATGACATCACTGATGACATCACTGATTACATCACTGATGACATTATGCAGTGAAAGTGGTTTAGTTTGAAATTTACATATGTATTATATATATACCAATCTGTATTGAAGATTGAATGGATATATAGCTGTCTGGATGGAGGATTTCGTAGCTGTCTGACTGTCTGTTTAAGTGAGTAATTAAAAGTGTCTCAAGTAATACATGGATTAGTAACTAAACTATGTGAATGTGTGCATCACTGTCTCTGTTGTTGTGTAAAATGTTACATCAGTTGGTCACTAACTACATGAGTGTATATTAGGTATTGATTAGTTGGGTGAGTATTTTTATGGGACACTGAGTTTGTGTGTGGTTGGATGGGGTATGTGTAACTATGCATAGATGTGTGAATGGTTGGTTCACTAGGTTTATACGTTTAAGAGTGTATGTGTAAACAGTTTTTTGCGTGACTGAGTGTATTTATTTGTGTGTTGGTGAGCGAATATATGTTTTAGTTGTACATCTTCAACAAAGTTAAAAAAAAGGCATTGTATGTGAGAGTTGGTGTATATAAATAAGTATATGTAAGAGTCAGTGATTGTGAGAGTAACTATATGAATGAGTGTATAATTGTAATGGTGATTTTTTAACATTTTATCTATGAGTTACTATGTGTTTGAATACATGAGGTGTTGTGTGTATAACTGTGTAAGTGACTAAATATAAGTGTGATTAATTTTTTTTATGAGTGAGTACGGTGACTGCATAACCGACTAAGGTGAGTGCTGATGTGTTAATGTCTATATATGTGTAGAAGTGCATTTGATAGTGTTCTATTAATTAGCGACTGCTGTTTAAGTGATTCTGTTGTTGAATGGGTAGTTGTGTGTGTAGACTTAGGAATCAGTGAGTAGGTATGTAGTAACTGGTATTGGTGTGTCAATGGTTTCTAATATGGTACTCTGTTTTTTACAGTGAGTGATGAAAAGTTATACAAGTGTATGACTGCCTGGGAGACCTTCGTGGGACACCGCCAATAACTTTCCTGTTTCCCTCAACGACTGGCCGCACCCGCTTCGCGGGTGCCGCTGCGCGGTCAGAGACACCGCCTGGACATTCTGCCCCGGGTCCTGGAGTGTGCGTGGGACGAGAGGAGCTTCGACCAGCACAGGAGAGTAGCACTGCAGGGACTCGCTTCCCCAGGAGTCCCTGCCTGACCTTTGACAGCAGGTCAGCGCCCCCTGTTAGCCCCGCCCCCTGGCCGCCGTGATCTCCCATTTAATCAAGTCAGGAACTCGCTGCGCGAGAGCGCGCGGGAGCGCCGGGCTAAGCCCGGGCAAAGGGCGGGCCCTCTGTGGCCCTCCGGGGCCTGAGGAGGCCGGGACGGGCCACCCCCCTTGGCCCTCAAAGAGGAGGTAAAGCCTCTGATTTACCACACCACTGTCTATCGCCTTTGGCTTGATACTGTAATCCACACCTACAAGGGATTAGTTATATAACATATCCCCCTGGCTGAACTTATGCCCTAAGATACAAGACGGGCATGCAATTGTCAATGTGGTACGGATGAACGTATAGTACAGTTGTCTGTTTTTTCTTTTATATTGCTCAGCTTAAAACACACCCCTACTAGCATGGATCCCCCTTCTAGTATAGCGCCTAATCTCTCCTGGCTAGACGACTTAAACAATATATGTAATATCAAGTATACTCTTGTTACATCACCCAATTTGGTAACTAACGTCAGCCCGCTAGTCCGCAGCGTTAGCTCACAGGGGTTTCTACCGACACCCATAAAAGTAAATGCAAAAAATACAACTCCCGTTAAGGTCACATCTGGCAAAAGGAAACACGATGGGGTTGGAGAGAGTGGGTCCCAACCCAAAACATCAAAACTGCAGAGTGCGTCATCAGATATAAATCCGCCTGTCAACACGGCTCTGTTAACTCCAGAGTTGGGCAAAAACCCAGTTGATCCAGCATCCTCTCCCCAATTGGCTTTACTGACCATGATTGAACAGTTGATTAAAACTATTATCCATCCCCTGATCGATAAAATTAACATCTTGGGGGATAGACTGACGGGGATTGAGGAAACTGTTAAACTCAACATGGCATGCACTGTAACATCTAAGTGTTCACCCCAGGATGGTCTTCCTAAATCGCCCAAACAAACTATACATAACACAGCTCCCGTAACACAAGCAACAGTCTCCACCACTTTGTGCCCACTTGTCCCTAAAGCACCACCCCTAGATGCCACAGAACGTAATGTTGAGCCTAGACTAAAAAGTACTAAGATTCCTCGTATTAATCTTCCCCCAGAGGCCGCTCCATTCGTGTCCATCTTATCGGGGGTTCCTCCTCTAAAAAATGGGAAATCGGAGCGAACCACCGATCTGCTAAATAAAGTCAAGTTCTGGCTATCGAAAAATAGACCCCTACCCCATAACCTTGATGGCAGGATAGTCAGCGCGAGGAGAGTGGGATGGCTGGGTCCCCTTCGTAAAGATATCTGTGGGGACCTGGTTCTAATCAGATTTAGGAGCAGACATCCCATATCTCCAATCTTGGCAGCCCCAAGAAGGTGATGGTCCTATATCAACTTGGGACCTTCATGACTTTTACCCAAGTGAATCATATACCCCCCTCCGGAAACAAACCGCCGATCACAACACTAAGTTGGGTTACAGATCCTGCCCATCAAATGTGCGCAGCTTCCCTTTTTTTAACTTTTTTCCACAAAGCCTTTTTAACTATAGCAACCTACCACAATGTAACCCGTTCACGCCATATAACAACTGCCAATATTAGGCTTGTGCATACCGTGTAAATTACTCAGACAATAATAACTGGTTTAGCTAATTCTACCTAACCTACTGAGATTATGTTGCTCTTAAAAATGTATGTTGTCTTTTAAATTATGACTGTACTTTTTTTTACTGTATGCTTTTATGGTTTGAAACATAATCGAATAAAGCTTAATGAATTGAATTGATGAGTTTTATCACATTGTCACGTGGATGATGTAATCAGTGATGTCATTTGAGATGTCATCAGTGATGTCACTGACCATGTCATGAATGATGTAATATTTGACATCATCGGCAGTGCATTGCGGGCTCGCGAGTTATAGTTAGCAGAACTAACTATAAGGGAGGAATTTCAATGGTTTTGTATGAGTGAAATGTCCAGCTAACTATAACACCCCTGAAACCTATGTTTTTTTAGTGAATATATATATATAAAACCAACAAGTAGCCTCCAAATGATGAAGCCACGTCCCAGCGTGTTTGAAATCAATTTATTCCAAGGATTGCAGCAGCCGGGCTCAAGCACACAAATCAAATGCCAGACGCATTTCGGGCGTAACATCGCCCTTGATCACTGGTGCAGGGACACAACAGCAAGAACAGTCCACCTGAGCATATTTAAATACCCCGCCCCTGTGGGCGTATGCTCCAAAGTATTCTGGTTAATGTAGTTAGCTCTGAAATATAACCACAATGGGCGCCGTCAAGTCCCACAACTGTTAATGTTACCCCAGTGAGTATGTCGAACACAGCCAGGCTTGAAAAGAATTTCATCCTCCTCAGAACGGGCATGGAATAAATGGATTTTAAACACGCTGGGAAGTGGCATCATCATTTGGAGGCAACTCGTTGGTTTTGTATGTAGCGGCTGGCTCGACCGCGATGAAGCCCCACTGCACATTATGCGGGTCCGTAGTGCGGAGGATTAAGAGGCATTGCAGGAACAGCGTGAGCTAAAGAATGATGATGGATTAAACCCAGATCAGTTGACTGGAGGTGAGTGTTTGATTTGCTCAAGCACTCCGTCCATCATCCTCTTTGGTATCGCTTTGTTCGCCCTAAGTTGGCAGGGTATGCCCAGACGTGGGTCCCTTGCTCACTTTGTCACTGGATTCATGCTAGCCTGGCTGATGTCGGCTGAATAGCCAGAAACTGGTCCCAGGATGCTTGTTTCTGGTCCAGGGAAGACATGGCTTGGCAGTTCGGGCTGGACTATTCCAATGAGGCACAGGGTCAGACTGATTTGCATATGGCCATGTCTGAACTGGGGTGGTGGAGTGAGCTAAATAATGATGATGGATTAAACCCAGATCAGTTGACTAGGGGTACGTGTTTGATTGGCTCAAGCGCTCCGTCCATCATCCCCTTTGGTATCACTTTATATACAACTGCAACTCTTTTACCAATTGAAAAAGAAAATGATCAATGAAGATAGACAAATGTTCTGTAAGGCTGCCTTGGGAAGACACAATCGGTCAGAGTTCTTATGAATTTTAGGAACATGATAAAAAGTAGGAACAATTGGATTAAAACAGCTCAAAAACAAAAATTCCTCTGTATCCAGCATTTGCTTATCATACCAGGTTTTAATTAAATCTTGATATTTCACAATTCTCTCTTGATAAAACGTTTTTGTAACTCTCTTATAGCAAGTTTCATCCGAGAGCTGTCTGTATGCTTCCAAACAATATTGATCTCTGGTCTGTAATACGATATTTCCCCCTTTATCAGAGGCCTTGCATACAATTGTTTTATCATTTTGTAATTCTGTGAGTGCATCTTGTTGTCCTTTTGTCAAATTCTGTATTGGGTTGCCTTTTGCTCTGGTTCCTAATGTCAATAGATCTTTAATCATGGCCTCAGAAAACACATCCATGGCATCCGGTGGTAATTGCGGTAACAATTGCAACGTTGGTTTAAATGGGCTTGTGTCTCTTTCTTGTTCTACTCCCAACCGGATAGCTCTTTGCGCCATATTTAGTGTTGCAATACTTTCATCCTTATCCTCAAAATTCAAATTTCTTTCTTTATTCGGCATTTTTACAGAAACACCATAAAAGTACAGTTTAAATTAACAACAGTATACATTTTAAATAAAGTACAAAGACTATTCATTTTACAATTCATTGAGCCCCCGTCCAACCCCCACATATTACTCATGATTTCGGCAGGGCTTCCTTCACCAGATCCCTCTAGTCTCTCTTAATTTGACTGCTAACCTTAAAAAACTTGTTATAGAAAGTAGGGTCAAGGGGTCTTGGGCCATTTGTAAATATAAAAGGGCCGCCTTAACGTGCCTAAATTTGTTTTTTTCAGCAGACTGACTAAAAAACGACACCTGGGCAATGAATAAAAGGGGCATAATAGTACAAAATGAAGGGTATCTTGCGGAGATCGTTGATCGCAGCCGCAGGGACCCTTGGACTCAACTGAACTAGTAAAACCTACCGGATCAGCCAGTAGATGATGTAAAAGGTTGAGCCTAAAACGTGTGATTACAAATCTGTCCTGGGCATTATGTTTGAGGGCAAGGTAAGGTTCCATTCCTTCACAAGTCCTCACTAAGCCGTGAGCTTTGACTGACTGTTTGCCCCATTCCCTATCTTCTCAAGATGAGGCTTTATAGTTAAAAAACATCTCCTTCACCCTGTCCTGATCCCGACCTATAATTCTGGTCGGCATTAAGAAGAGATCCTTACAGCCAATGCTTTCAAAAACGACCTTTATATGCTTCAGCCATGGGATATTCATTCCCCTGTCCCTATCCAGGTAGTCCATGATTATATGCCTGGTCAGCATTGTAGTGTAGTTCCTATTTTCCCTATAGGCCCTGCGCATTGGAATAACATAAACAGCAGTTTAGACGTAGGACTGTGGTCTTCTAGGTCTCTACTGACTATGTTAGACTTAATTTAGGTTTGCGCCAGCTAGCTCAGAGGTCACTGGAAACTTTCTTGACTGAATAGGAAGTGATCAGCTTCCCTGGCTCAGACAAGAAGGGATTCAGCTCTGACAACCGCATAAACATGACAACTTTGCTCCCCAGAATAAGAGTCAATCTCTAGAGTCGTGTGAAAACAATAGACAATTATTTCACTCAGTCAGACGTGCGTTCTTAGTTTCACCAGAGTGCAGAGAAGAGAGAGACGGCGTTTTCAATAAAGGGTATGATTTATTGAACAGTCTTCCTTCTCATGCAAGAGAAATGGATTGCCACAATTGCAATACTTAATATAAAGTAAATTACGTACAGTAAAAAGAGTATTATGAAATAATACTGTAAAAGCATTGATCTGGTTTCTTAGCCATAAGATAGTTAAAATGAATAAAATATATGCAATATATACATTCATATATACATTGGCTAACGACCTCAACTGGTGCTTCTAACTACACCTACCCCGGTGTACCTGACCTAAGCCTAATACGTGGGAGGGAGTAAGTAAGTAGCAGTTTAAGTTAAGTTGGTTTTGCCAAGAGTTTGATCCAAGACTTCTCTCTAAGGGTTTAGTCAGCACCGTACCTTTGGAATAGAATGTAGGAGGTCTGGTATCTCCCTCTCAGGACCCGATATCCCAGTCACCCGCAAGGGTAGGCTGGAAATGCCGGTGCTGGAAAAGACAGCGTCTTTCTCAGCGCGTCAAAGAGAAGGGGCAGCGTCCGTGGGCTTCTCCCGTCTGCTGGGCTCTCTGCAAGGGGACAGCTGTTCTGCTCCAGTATTCACCACTGTGTATTTGCTTAAGGCAACGTTGGTATATTTATACCTGAAAGGTGCCGGGTTTGACGTAAGTTTTGGACATAAGACGTCAATAAAGATGTTACTAAGAACTGGTCGTTCTTACAGTGCTCGCAGGAGTTCTATTACAAATCAAAACAAAGCAAGCGGGGCTTTCCCAGGTTGCTGGGGGTTTGGTGTGTGACAAGAACTCGGTGTGCTCTCTAGGAATCTAAGGAAGTAGCTTCTGCTGTGCCATGGACTGCAGAGGCAAGTTACTGAAATATGGCTCTGATTATTATGCCATTATAGGGATATTTATTGATTATAGCCGTATAGGGGCATAAGGTCACAATATTGATCGGGTTCCTAGATAAAACACATCAGCATGGCCTCTGGGTTAACCCAGATCTTAAGCCATGCTAGCAAGGGCCTAAACTGCACCTTGTCCCCTATAAAAGCTCTATCCAGTTCTTCATGAGCGATGTAAGAGGGAACGCATTGTGGGACTTTGAGGAGCCTTCTCAAGTATTTGTTCTCCTCGACCTGCAGTTTGTCGGAATTGACGAACCCCGACAGTTCTGCCCCATACACAGCTTTAGAGTAGCAGATTGAATTATATAGATTCATCATTTGTTCCGGGGACCACCGTCCTAGTCTGCGGCCAAAATTCATAAATGCCCCTGTGCTACACACTAATTTATTACAGTGCTCCTCAATGAATGCTTTAAAATTTAAACCCCATCAAATGAAATGCCCAGGTACGAGAAGGACTGCACCTTCTCTAGGCTGTGTTTGCCTATTCTATAATTAACATTTTTCCTTATCCTCATTTTTTAGTGTATCCGTTGCTTCCCATGTATTTAGATCTTCACCTGCCACTTCATCAGTTTCCTTAAGTGTTCGTTGATGTTTTCTTCGCATTAGGTTTCAACTTGAAATATTTATTTAATTTGAGTTTTCTTATCATTTTAAACAGATCGATTCTTGTTTGAGTGTATTCCAGTTTAGATGAGGGACATAACGTGAGACCCAAATTTAGCACTGTTTCCTCATCTACTGTTAGTACTTTGGGTGTTAGGTTAACGATTGTCACATTTTCTAATTCCACCTTTTGCCCCTCTTGCTGCGGGTTACTCTTATGGTACGCTTTGTCCACCTTTTCCATCTGCCCCTGAGTGTTGGTCTTTTTCGCCTTCCAGGGGTTTGTTCTTCCCCCCTCTTAACCAGGTTTGACGCATAACCCTGAATTCCTACTGAAAAGGAGTCATCCTAGAAGTCGAGGTGGTCGTATTGTCCTCTCCTGAAGATTCTCCAGTCACCTCCGATTCCGATGTCTCAACTCTTATTGTTGGCTGAGTGGGTTGTGTTGATGCCATTTCTTTCCTTATTCTGTCAAATTTCGTAGCAAATGTTAGTACCCTGCCTTGGGCATAGTCACAGGCATCCCTCTCAAATTTCTCCTGTTTGCATTGTTTTATTTTTATTTCATACTTCAATAAGCGATTTTTCATTTGTTCCTGGCACGTTGTAAATTGGAGGATTTATTCCCCTTGAGTCCCGAGGGTTCCTGGGGGCCAACTAGCCCACCATGTACCTATAGTAAGCGCCACAGAGCTGCGTTGCAGAGAGGTGTAAAAAGGGGCGTGGCCTCGGAACACCTCTCTGCAACACAGCTATGTGGCGCATACTGGAGGTACCTGGTGGGCTAGTCGGCCCCCAGAGACCCTCAGTATTCAAGGGGAATTAATTCCCCAACTTACAACGCGCCAGGGGCGCGTTTGCTGAGTGCTGCAGGGAGGGGGGCGGGGCCTAGCCACAATGCCGGCTTTTTATTATTAATTTTTTTATTTTACAAGGGGGGCTGTGTGGCCCCCCCTTCTTTTATATTAATTGGGGCCCTGGGGACCCCATCCCCTAGGGCCTGCTCTTTGTTTTCACTTTAAATTAAAATAACGGGAAGGGGGCAGCGCGGCCCCCCTCCGGAGGCCAATTTCGGCCCCGGGGACTCCATCCCCTTGGGCGGGCCACACATGTATATTATTTTTAATATATTTTTTAAAGAGGGGGCTGCATGGCCCCCACAAATGTCCCTATTGGCCCCGGGGACCCCATCCTCCGGGGCAGTGCCTCTTTTATTTTTTTTAATCTATGGATGGGGGCCACGTGGACCCCCTTCCGGGCCTCTTCTAGCCCTGGGGACCCCATCCCCTGGGGCCTGGTCACTCCATTAGGGACCGTGGGAGGAGCCACAATGCCCCTACGGCCCCTGCCAGCTCCTCACCTCCTGCGGGAGCCGGCATTGCTTTTCCACACCTGGAGCTGCTAACATGCAACTCCCCGTGTGGAAATGCAATCTGCTTTGGATTTTTGAAGCCTCACTTCCAAAATCTGAAGCAAGTTTGCTATGGTAGGGTGGGAGCCACACGTCTCCCACCCTGCCATAGCAAACAGCAGTGTCCCGGGGTGGGCACCCCTGGACACTGCAGGAGCTGGCCCAGGGGGGTGGCAGTCCCCAGGGCCATTGTGGGCTCTAGGAGGGGGTCGGGCGGCCCCCTCCCAACATGTGTGAAGCTTTAGAGAGAGGTGGTCGTCCCCGGGGGCCCACTAAGGAGCCCCATATTTCAATATTAAGTGCCCCGGGGCGGTGCTTGTCCCCAGCACAAATTCGGATGATTTTTTTTTAATGCTTTATTTTGGCCTGGGGGTCCTTGTGGGACCCTCTGAGCAGGCCTAGGGGGTCAGGTTGTTTTTACCCTGCTCCCTTTTCTTGTTTTTCATGCTTAATTCTCTGTTTTCTTGTGACTTGGTTCCCCAAAGTCACAAGATGGCTGCCAACACTTCCTGGTTTGGAGTGTTGACAGCCAATTAGAATAAAGCTTGTGGTCGGGATGGTTCGCGAATCCACTGGCACCATAGATATCGAAACGTTTATTTTTTGAATTTCTCAGCAACTACTAAACGGATTTACACCATAAAAAAAAAAGGTTGCTTTCTGGAGCAAGCACTACCTTTGTGCCAAATTTGGTGTAATTCTGTTTTTGGGGGAGAATTCCACGAAAACTCTTCAAACGATGCCAAAGTTATTAACAAATCAGAAAACGCTTTTCCTATGGAAACTAGGTTCTAGCTATAACTACCTACTGGTGACCGCCAGTAGGTGATATATACGGTGAGTATGTGGCGGGGTAGCGATACCCTCAATACACCAAAATTTCACTCCCCAAACCGGACCCACATGTTTGCGTCGCCTTGATCTGCTTCAACTCCATCTGAATCCTCCGCAAGACCTTCAAGTGGATCCCCCACGAATGCAGAAAGACCATCACCCACGCTCTCGTAACTAGCAAGAAAAAGCTAACACCCTCTATGCCGGAATCTACAAAACCCTGCTACTCAAGCTCCAAACCATCCGGAACAACTCAGCCAGACTTGTCCTCGGAACCCCTCGACACAAGCACATGACCCCACACAGATAAAACCTCCACTGGCTAAGACCAACCAGGTGTCAAAAGGCATGTGAGCAAGGCTTGTCGCTGAAACACGTTATGCCGTTATCTAATTAAATTGTATCCTGAAAAACCCCGCTGTGTCCCTTTGTCTACTTCGGAGGAGGTTATGTTATGTTATGTTATGTTATGTTATGTTAGCAATTTGTAAAGCGCAACAGCTGCCCTGGCAACGGGGCGTCCCGGCGCTAGAACCATCATAACCGACTGGGAGAAAAAAGAAGGGAGAAAACCTACATGGGGGGGAAGAGATGAGTTTTGATAGCTTTGCGGAAAGCCACTAGGTTGTCAATGCAGCGGATGTAGAGGGGGAGGGAGTTCCATAACTTGGCCCCTAGCAATCTGAAGGAGCGTCCTCCTATACGACAGTACTTCGTGTAGGGGACCAGTACTAAGTGTTGCCCTTTGGAGCGGAGGTTGCGTTGGGGATTGTAGGGCGTTAGCAAGGGGCGAAGGAGCTCTGGTCACTCAGCACTCAGAATTTTAAAGGTTGTGTGAAATACACACATATATATATATGTGTGTGTGTGTGTGTGTGTGTGTATATATATTTATTGGAAAAACCATAGGTTTCACACATGTTATAGTTAGCTGGACATTTCTCTCATTCAAAACCATTGAAATTCCGCCGTTATAGTTAGTTTAGCTAACTATAACTTGCGCACCCGCAATGCACTGTTGATGACGTCACATATTACATCACTCATGACATTGTCAGTGACATCTCAAATGACATCACTGATGACATCATCTCATCCGTGTGGAAGAGTGGCAGACCTTCACTCACCCTAATATAAAATTTGATACAGACATTCAAAAATAGAAAATAACTTTTACAATACAATAGACATACCAATGCCAGTTACAACACACCTATTTAGTAATTCCAAGATCTATACAATTCCTCTATCTTGCATATGTTGATATCAAGCATTATCCAAAAACATGACACAAACCAACAAGAAAGAAACTCAATCTGCATCCTAATCTGAGGTAATGCAGGTGACATCATTTTAAAAGGTTCAAATATATTTATTTAATGAGGCAAAAATATAAAACCCATTCATTTACCCCAAAATCGTTTTTTAAATAACACATTAGAAACACAAAACAGGTCCTATCTACAAGCATTCAATTTAACTACTGAAACTTCACTATTTCACAAAATACAATTCCTCTATGCAGTAAAATGTTTTAACCAAGCATTATCTAAAAACATGACACAAAACAACATTAAAAAAACAATCTGCTTCCAAATCTTCTCCAAAGAGCATACAAGTCTCTATCTAAATTAAATGAATCATTTCTTACCTTTACAAATGCTTTGGGAGATAGAGAACAATGTCAGACACACACACCAATTTTTCTTTAGCAGAGCAAAAGGTATGCACTCCACACACTGCAACCATGACTGGCACAGAAAACCTCTAATTCTACACAGATATGCTTCATTTCATCCAATCAAAACTCTTCCCTCACTATTTTCAAACCAACACCCTTCCCCCCTCAGCCCTTTCTATCTGTTACCATAGCAACTCCCTCCTTACTGAACTCTCAGGTTCAAAAGTTTATTCTACAATGTTGCAAATGAACTAAGCAAGGACGTTTGACCTCTCAATACACCTGCTTATCCAATGAAATGTTTCTTTAATTGACTTTTTCTGAACCATTCAAATTGTTTCTTTCACAAAACACAACCATGCACCCTAACATTTAGTGTTCAACTATCTGAATCCACCAATCATTGCTTGTGATTCAAGAGCAGTGAAACTCCACAATTATTTTTTTCTAAACTCCTACTGTTCCAACTGCCATTTCATTCCCACATTTCATCTGACTGCACCAGAACCTTCTCTCACCATGTATTCAGTCTGGATTATTGGACATAGCTACATCCACTGGGCTCAAAGGTATGCAGCTAGCAGAAATTTTCACAACCTTGATTTACCAAATGTGGACATCAAATGGATTGGCCAGAGAGGATTGAGATGTCACCAATTGATACCATTGGTGAAAACCTTTTTGCATCTGCCAAACCCTGACCTCTTAATAGTGCACTGTGGAGGAAATGACTTGGGCACTTTGACTGGGGTAGGTCTGGAAATGCTTTTAAAGGACACCTTTGATCAATTGATGGCACTTTTTCCACAAACTGCCTAGTTCTAGGACACCCCCGCGCCGCACGGCCACCAGCTGCTGCGTGTGCCTCCCCGCCTTCTGCCTCGCTGCCCCGGCTGCCGCCGCGTGACCACGCCCCCTGCCATCGAGCGTCGTGGTCCGTGGCCGCCTGACCTGCCCCTGTTATCTTTGCTGCATTTGAAGTGTGCTTAGTTTAGTCCTCTGTATTGGCTTGTTTCCTGTATTTGCTTATTCTTTCTGTATTGCCTGTTTTTGTTAGCCCCCGTCGTCCTCCCTCCCCGCTTCCTGCCACCGCCGCTAACCCCGCCCCTTTTTGCCTTCTGTACCCTCCCCGCTCCCGCCTCCCAGCTGCTCAGCCCCCCGCGCACTTGGCCATATATGGCGACCGTGCGACGCAGGTGAGTGTGACCTAGTTCTAGGACACCCCCGCGCCGCACGGCCACCAGCTGCTGCGTGTGCCTCCCCGCCTTCTGCCTCGCTGCCCCGGCTGCCGCCGCGTGACCACGCCCCCTGCCATCGAGCGGCGTGGTCCGTGGCCGCCTGACCTGCCCCTGTTATCTTTGCTGCATTTGAAGTGTGCTTAGTTTAGTCCTCTGTATTGGCTTGTTTCCTTTATTTGCTTATTCTTTCTGTATTGCCTGTTTTTGTTAGCCCCCGTCGTCCTCCCTCCCCGCTTCCTGCCACCGCCGCTAACCCCGCCCCTTTTTGCCTTCTGTACCCTCCCCGCTCCCGCCTCCCAGCTGCTCCGCCCCCCCGCGCACTTGGCCATATATGGCGACCGTGCGACGCAGGTGAGTGTGACCTAGTTCTAGGACACCCCCGCGCCGCACGGCCACCAGCTGCTGCGTGTGCCTCCCCGCCTTCTGCCTCGCTGCCCCGGCTGCCGCCGCGTGACCACGCCCCCTGCCATCGAGCGGCGTGGTCCGTGGCCGCCTGACCTGCCCCTGTTATCTTTGCTGCATTTGAAGTGTGCTTAGTTTAGTCCTCTGTATTGGCTTGTTTCCTGTATTTGCTTATTCTTTCTGTATTGCCTGTTTTTGTTAGCCCCCGTCGTCCTCCCTCCCCGCTTCCCGCCACCGCCGCTAACCCCGCCCCTTTTTGCCTTCTGTACCCTCCCCGCTCCCGCCTCCCAGCTGCTCCGCCCCCCGCGCACTTCGCCATATATGGCGACCGTGCGAACGCGCAGCGGTCACGCGCAGCGGTCACGCGCAGCGGGCGCGCCGATTGTGCGCCGAAGGCGCGCCAAAGGTAAGCCCGTCTACGCCCGTCCGCGCCTGGACCGCGCCCAGTGCCAGGACCCCTGGCCCTCGAGGACCCCCGCCCACCCGCCTGACGTACACCGCCGCCACCCTCATCGAAATCAACACCGGCCGATTCCCAGGATGCTACCGAGCCACCCCACGACGCTTCCACGGACCCTTCAGCTGCCACGCCTGCAAGTTCACCTGCATCCGGACCTGCCCTGCACCAGCCCCCGCCAAGCCGAACACCAGCAGCAACCACCTCAAGTGCATCCTGCTCAACACCCGCTCCGTCCATAGACACGCCATCGAACTCTGGAACCTCCTTGACACCACAGCCCCTGACGTTGCCTTCCTCACGGAGACCTGGATGAACGCCTCTTCAGCGCCCGACATCGCCATCGCCATCCCAGAGGGATACAAGATCACCCGGAGGGACCGCTCCGCCAACCAGATGGGAGGAGGCATCGCCGTCATCCACAGGGACACCATCCGCATCACGACCTACACCGACGACACCCTGACAACCGCCGAACACCTGCACTTCCAGATCCGCACAGACCCGAAGACCACTCTCAGAGGCACCCTGATCTACCGACCCCCGGGACCACGCACACAATTCAGCGAGGACATCGCCGACTTCATCAGCCCGCACGCCCTCCCCTCCGCTGATTACATCCTCCTGGGGGACCTCAACTTCCACCTGGAGAACAACAGCGACCGCAACACCATCACCCTGCTCGACAACCTCGCCAACCTCGGACTCAAGCAACTGGTGTCCACCCCCACCCACCTCGCCGGACACACACTCGACGCCATCTTCTCATCCAGCAAAGACATCGCCTTCAGCCACGCCACAGGACTCCACTATACGGACCACAGCTGTGTCCACTTCACCTTTAAAAGAACGACGATCCACCACCACCAGCCACAGGTTGCCCGAAGAAGCTGGAACAAGATCACAGCCGACCAGCTCGCCGCTTCCCTGAGCCAGCACCCTCCTGCCAGCTCAGCGAACCCCAGCCAGGCCGCCGACAACCTCACGAAGTGGATCAGCAACTGCGCGGACGAACTCGCCCCTCTGAGGACCCCGCCCAGCAGACCCGCCAGCAAGAAAGCCCCATGGTTCACCGACGAACTCATGAGCTCCAAGAAGAACTGCCGAGCCTTCGAGAAGGTCTGGAGAAGGGAACCAACACTGGACAACTTGACCACCCTCAAGCAGGCCACCCGGAAGCACCACCAAATGATCCGCACCGCCAAGAAAACTGCATTCAAAGACCGGCTGGACAACAACGCACACAACTGCAAGGAACTCTTCAACATCGTGAAAGAGCTCTCCAACCCCAACGCCGGAAACAACGACATCACCCCTTCGCAAGACCTCTGCAACTCCCTCGCCTCCTACTTCCACAACAAGATCGCGGACATACACAACAGCTTCAGCACTCAACCGACGCACGCCACGACCACAGCAACGCCGCCCACCACCACCCTCCGAGCCTGGACTCCGATCAGCACCGAAGACACCGTCCGCATGATGAACTCCGTCCACTCCGGATCTCCGACCGACCCCTGCCCTCACCACGTCTTCAACAAGGCCGACGCTGTCATCGCACCCCACCTGCGGGACATTATCAACACCTCCTTCGACACCGCCACCTTCCCCGAGAGCTGGAAGCACGCCGAACTCAGCGCTCTACTCAAGAAACCTACAGCAGACCCCACCGAACTCAAGAATTACTGCCCCATCTCGCTACTCCCGTTTCCAGCCAAAGTCATCGAGAAGACCGTCAACAAACAGCTGGCCGCCTTCCTCGAGACGAACGGATCCCTCGACCCCTCACAGTCCGGCTTCCGAGCCAACCACAGCACCGAGACCGCCCTCATCGCCGCCACCGACGACATCCGAGCCCTGATGGACAATGGAGAAACAGCGGCCCTCATCCTCCTAGACCTCTCCGCGGCCTTCAACACTGTCTGCCACCGCACCCTAGTGCAGCGCCTCAGCAACGTCGGAATCCAGGAGAAGGCACTGGAATGGATCGTCTCCTTCCTCGACGGAAGAACACAGAGAGTCCGCCTACCACCGTACAAGTCAGAGGCCACCGAAGTCATCTGCGGCGTCCCTCAAGGATCCTCGCTGAGCCCTACCCTCTTCAACGTCTACATGAGCCCCCTCGCGGCCATCGCACGCCAACACAACCTCAACATAATCTCCTACGCCGACGACACCCAGCTGATCCTCTCCCTGACCAACAACCCCGCCGCCGCCAGAGCCAACCTGCACGAAGGGATGAAAGATGTAGCCGAGTGGATGACGACCAGCCGCCTGAAACTGAACTCAGACAAGACGGAGGTCCTCATCCTGGGCTCCTCGCCCTCCGCCTGGGACGACTCCTGGTGGCCCCCCGCCCTGGGCACCGCACCCAAACCGACGAACCACGCACGCAACCTGGGCTTCATCCTGGACTCCTCCCTCTCCATGACCAGACAAGTCAACGCCGTCTCCTCGTCGTGTTTCAACATCCTGCGCATGCTACGGAAGATCTTCTGGTGGATCCCCACGGAGACCAGGAAGACCGTCACCCAGGCCCTCGTCATCAGCCGACTGGACTACGGCAACGCCCTCTACGCCGGAACCACCGCCAAGCTCCAGAAGAGACTCCAGCGGATCCAGAACACCTCAGCCAGACTCATCCTCGACATCCCACGAAACAGCCACATCTCCGGAAACCTGAGAGACCTGCATTGGCTCCCCGTCAACAAAAGAATCACCTTCCGTCTCCTCACCCACGCACACAAAGCCCTACACGATCAAGGCCCGAGCTACCTCAACAACCGAGTCAACTTCTACGCTCCCAAACGCCACCTCCGATCAGCCAGCCACGCCCTCGCCGCCATCCCACGCATCCGAAGAGCGACATCAGGAGGAAGGTCCTTCTCCTACCTGGCCGCCAAGACCAGGAACTCCCTCCCGGCCGACCTGCGCCTGACCCAAGACCACCTCTCCTTCAGGAAGAAGCTCAAGACCTGGCTGTTCGAGCAGTAACGGCACCCCCCCCCCCCCCCCTAAGCGCCTTGAGACCCTACGGGTAAGTAGTGCGCTCTATAAATGTCTTTGATTGATTGATTGATTGATTGGTATATTCCAATATTTGTCAAAGACAGAAATGGAACTGGTCCAACCAATTTTGTCCACAATTTGAGAAAGCACGGAAACATGTGAATAAATCTGTTTCTGCTTACCTGAGAGACTTTGGAATGGGTTCAATATAAAACAATAACTTGCGTTTCAACATGCAAGATATCTACAGAGGAGATGGTGTGCACTTCTCAGATGAGGGGAATAGAATATTCCTCCTGAATTTAAGACTGTGCATTGGAACCTACTTGTAGGTACCTAAATCAGCCACCGAACCCAAAAGCTCTTTTCAGAGCTACCCTATCTCTGATCACTCAAAATTACTATCTTTCTCTAACTTTTTTAACTATTGTCTGAACTTAAACCCAACAGTGCCCTATCTCTACTGATATATTTATTTTTTATGCAATTTACAGCAAGTTATAGTTATTGATTGAATTAGGCTTCTCTGGTATAAATATGAATTTTCTTAGGCTTCTTCACATACACTTTTTTATATTTCTACTTCCTACCTCATACCATACACTGGCCAAAGATAACTTCACTGTTAAAAACTCACAAGTACCTGTCTGAACTTAAACCCAACAGTGCCCTATCTCTACTGATATATTTTATTTTTATGCAATTTACAGCAAGACAATGGAAGGAGAACAAAACAAATTTAATATTTCATTCGAAATTGATCTGGAGAACAATCCTAAGGAAGAGATTGATGATTTAGACTTTTTGGATCAGTCTCTGGACCAAGAGTTACTTAATTGTGTGGAAGAAATGGAATCATCGGATCCAAATGAGGACAATACCTGACGATATAATGTTGGAAATTCTTTTAAATTTTGAAAAATCACAGCAATACATTTTTATTTAATAATTAAAAATTGTTCGAGATATTATTCTTTTTTATATGTAAATCATGAAATAGTACCAAAATGAATATAATATAAAGTGAGACTTATATTATACTGTGCAACTTTTTTGTGTTACATAGTAATTTTGCTCATAGTTACTTCCTTTCTCCCACTATATTATCTCCAATGTGTTTTTTACATCTCTTTTTCATCTTCTGCCTCCATGTTGTTTGTGCTTTCCTGACAGACTATAGTATAGATTCCATATACCACAATAACTTCTGTAACAACATGCAAATTATCAACAGAGGAGACACTCTACATTTAATTTAAGACTCTGCATTGGCACCTACATGCTGGTACTTATATCACCCACACAACACAACAACTCTATTCAGATCTACCCTAGCTCTAAGCACTTTAAATTATTATTTTACTATTTCACTGAGTTTTCCCCTAGTACGCTCCCGGTACGCTCCCCGGTGCGCGTACCGGGCGCTCCCCCTGTGCAAATCGGGAAAAAAAAGATTATTTTTTGCCCCGCGGGGCCCTTTTATGGCCCCCACATCAAACCTAGGGGATCAGGGGGGGTCTACTCTGCCCCCTTATAGTTATTTCCCCTTTGTTTTTGCCTCCTCTTGTGTCTCGATCTTACCGAGACACAGGATGGCGGCCGCTCCGGACTGTTTCGAATGTTTACAGACACCCGAGAGCCAATCAGCTTTCCGCGCGCAAGTCGCGTAGCGCGCCCGGAGCGCTCCCCGGTGCGCGTACCGGGGCGCGGCCATAGATATATATATTTTTTTGAACCTAAATTACTCAAAATTCACTGGAGAACATATCTTGAAACATAGCAAAGGCACATCGGGCTACCAGTCCCTACAATTTTGCCAAGTTTGGTGGAAATCCATTCAGCCGTTCGGGCTAAAAGTGAGGTCGACCGCCCTATGGAAATTAACATGGGGAAAACACGTTTTGGGACCCCCCTTTTATCTTGGCCCCCGCTTGACAAATCCTCCCCAATTTTCAGGGAAGGACCGGGGCGCCGCGAGGCTAATTTGAGGAAATTTTCAGGCAGATTCCTCAACCGCCAAAGTTATTCACAATAGAATGTTGAGATTTTGCATTGAAAATAATCCTAACTATAACTACCTACTGGCGACCGCCAGTAGGTAATATATTTTATATATATATATATTCACTGAAAAAACCATAGGTTATAGACCATATATAGTTAGGAATTCGCATTTACAAAACCTTATTTTACTCACACAAAACCATTGAAATTCCATATATAGTTAGTTGCACTAACTATATATCGCGCACCCGCAATCCACTGCTGATGATGTCACATATTACATCATTCATGACATGGTCAGTGACATCACTGATGACATCACTGATGACATCTCAAATGACATCACTGATGACATCTCATATGACATCACTGATGACATCACTGATGACATCTCATTTGACATTACTGATCACATCACTGATGATATCATTCATGTGATAATACGATGAACCTCTTCAGACTCTAATATAACCTTAGATACAATCAGTGTAAACAGACACTCACAGACTGTCACTCATCCATGGAGTTACTCACACACCTAGTCAGTCATGCAAAGAATCAATCACACCTCCATTTCCTCAACTATACAGTTATACAAACTTTACTTATTCAAACATATACTAACACATATTTACTCTCTTATACAATCCCTGATACAAGTTCACAATGATCCATACAGCCACTCACACATTCACTGGCTCTTATGCACAGTTATTTATATATGTCAACTCTCACATGTACTGTGTTTTACATATGTACTTACTTTGACATGTAGCACTGAGATATCCATTCACTCACCAATACACCCATGCACACAGTCAACCGCCCATACAGCTGTTTCCACATGCACTTTTGAAACCATACATCTAGTGAATCAACTGCTCCCACATCTATGCACAGAGTCATACACCTCCCAGCCACCCACACACACACTCAGTCTCCCATACAAATACTTGGGCAACCAATCAATAACCCATATAGTTACTCATATAGCTACTTATCAACACATGCAACAGTTTACAGAACAACAGACATAATGATGCACAAATTAAGACAGTTTAGTCACTAACCCATGCACTCAGTGAGACACATTTAATCACTCACTCATACAGTCAGTCATGCACCTACTAAATCCTTCATCCAGACACTTATACATCCACTCATTCTTCAATATGTAAGACATCTTTTAACTTTACAGAAACATACAGTCACTGGATGTTGTCATCAGTGATGTCATCAGTGATGTCATTTGAGATGTCATCAGTGATGTCATCAGTGATGTCACTGACCATGTCATGAATGATGTAATATGTGACATCATCAGCAGTGGATTGCGGGTGCGCGATATATAGTTAGTGCAACTAACTATATATGGAATTTCAATGGTTTTGTGTGAGTAAAATAAGGTTTTGTAAATGCGAATTCCTAACTATATATGGTCTATAACCTATGTTTTTTTCAGTGAATTTTCAAGGTTTTGTAAATGCTAATTCCTAACTATATATGGTCTATAGCCTATGGTTTTTTCAGTGAATATATATATACATACATATATAAACATATATCATCTGTATATCTATATAAATACAAACATAAATTCATGCATACATATACTTATATGCATACAGATGCATGTTATTTACATGAAAGTTGAAAAAACACTAATAAAAGCAAAGCTAAAAAGCCACCTCATTACAAACAGAATGGCTTTAACTTAAACGAGGGCGAGATCAATTGCATTTTCAATGCTTGTTTACTTTGGTTCCATCAAGAAGGCATTCAGATGTGTCACACATTTACCATAAATTCTGAATGTTAGCACTCTAGTTGCACATTAGATCACTGTAGTAAAGCTACTACTCACCAGGGACGTCTGCTGCTGGTATTCAAAGTGCATGTTTCAGTCTGCATGTCAGAATTTTTTTAATGAAATAGAAGAGGATTTGAGAAGTCACTCAAAATGATCCCTACTTTTTCTTTCTGAAGCACTAATCATACTTTCTATGGCAAAATTAACCCCCTCATGTTGTTCCTTTTTAAATTGAGTGTTTTCAGACTTACCACTTCATTCCAATCAAGATGGCTTCTGGTGTGCCATACTTTTGTCATAAGTAAGACTGTTAGCGCTCTAGTTGTTCTTTAGAACACTCTGGGACATTCTGTCATTGGGCTATCCTTGGGGTACATCTGGGTGATATTTGGGCTACATTTAGGCTCTTTTGTCTCTGGTGGTCATCTTGGGAGACTGTATGTCAGAATTTTTTAATGAAATTGAAGAGGGTTTGAGAAGTCACTCAAAATGTGCCCTAATTTTTCTTTCATAATAATAAACCAAAAAGCGGTACCAATATTGCCACGCTACTTATGTAATGGATGACGGGTGATCACTCGAATCACTGAACAAAACAGTAATTCTCAACGAATCTTATTTCAGAATGAATCAAATTTTGTTTTATTTTTTACTTAATGCATGTATCAAATCAATGTGCACCTTTTTTCTTTATTTCAAATAGAAAACATTTATAATAGATCACAATGAACACGACTTAAACAAGAAAACAAGAGGAAAGTAATATTTTTCACAAAAATCACGACTTACATTCAACATTCATACCACACAACATATCAAAACTACATACATTACAGTTTTTTACAAATATTTACAATATCACAGTTTGAAAAAACAAAGCATTGGAAATCAGCAAGTAAACAATATTAGTATGTTTCCGAGTTACTCAAGGGTTCCTAATGCTGAATAGAAGAGGTCTACGCGTTTCGATAACCCCTGGTTGTGGGGAAATCTCATCAGGACCATATGCCTGTGAATGGAGAACGAAATTGGATCAGGCGGGTGGACAAGACCAAAACCTCACAACGCTACAGTGGGGATAGAGAAAACTAATCATACCTCTCAGTTGCTGGCTTCACTTTTGTGGTTGAAACTGTGGACAAAAGATGAAGTAATTTTTAGCCTCTGAAGTAAACACGACAGAGAGGCGTTCATTCAATCTTAAGGGAACATTCATTCGTGGCTACTCACATAGTCTTACGCCTGCTGTGGCTGTGTTATTAACTGGAAAAGAAGTTCGGGTGGAAGTGGATATCTGGGGGGGATAAACAGAACTGGTTATAGGATTTTATGGAAGGAGCTCGTGTCAGTGGTCGTGATGATTTGCAAATGCGACTTACTGTTGGTTAATAGCGCGGGGAGTTCACGGGTATTTGTGTCCGCCTGAAGCGATTTTGCGGCGTGCTCCGGTCTCCTGCAGGGGAAAAGGGAGCTGGTGTCAGGTATCCCAATTAGTTGAAAAAGGTCGCCTCTCTAGCGATGTTCGCCTCACATGGTTTTTCCGTTTACCTGTTTGGGTTGTGTCCGCTGTGTCAATCGGGGGGTCCGCGCTCTTCGGTCTCTGTTCGTAAGTCCAGTTACCGGCACCATCCAGTCGGTAGCTCTGATCTCGCGTCTTGTGATTTTACTCACTTCCTGGTTCCCAAGGGGTTGTGGGGATTGTAGTTTAGATGTCCGTTGTCAAGGAAACGGGTTGCGTTTCTGTTGAGTTTGGGTGTGTGTAGCCCAGTTCACAGTCTGTGTGGGAGACAGTAGTCAGAATCTCGGTTTTTACATCATAATTAGTATATCACAGGCGGTAAAGCTCCGAGAGTTCATTGAGGCCATTTGTTGCTGAATTGAATTTGACTATCAGCATGGCTTCAGTGTGTGACAATTTCTCCTCAATGTCACCACCTCTGGGGTCTTTCTCAATTTTTGCAATCACTGTCCATCTTAATTCGTCGACGGTGTGTTTGTGATTTACCCAATGATTTACCAGTGGGGCCGTTATCACATTCTTTTTGATGCGTGATTTGTGCTGGGTAATCCGGCATCTCACCTCCTGACTTGTTTTTCCGATATATAGTTTATCACAGGGGCATTTGATGCCGTATATGACGTACTTCGATTTACAATTTGTAAATTTTTCGTGTTTCCAGGATATCTGTTTATGTTGAAACAGATTACCTTCTTCTGTGCTTGAACAGCAGATACAAGAGCCGCATCTGTGATGACCTTGGATCGGTGGTAGTCCTAGCATAGTGCTAATTGTTGGTATATTCTGCTTTAGTGCTGCTCGAACTAAGTGATTGGCCACACTTTGGTCCTTTTTGAAGGCAAATAATGGCTTTTCTTTAAGTGTCTCGTCTACATTTTCCACTAAATGCCAATTTTGTAAAATTGCTTTTTTGAAGACATTTGAGTTTGGGCAGAATGTGGAGACACAAACAATCCTGTTTAAAGTCGGTTTGACCTTATTTTTTAGTAGCGTATCTCGAGGGATCCACCAAACTCTCTTCATTGTCCTTCTCAGTAGTTTGATGGGGTAGCCTCTTTGTGCCAAATTTTCAGTCAAGTTCTCAGCATGCAACATGTATTCATCCTTAAAGTGGCAGTTTCTCTTGATCCGTAAGTACTGTCCGAATGGGAGATTTTCTCTCAAATTACGTGGGTGGCTGCTGTTGAAGTGCAATGCCTTATTTCTGTCCGTCATTTTTTTGTATAGTGTTGTAACCAAGCCATCATCAGTCGGGTAAACTTCTACATCGAGGAATGCCATTTTTATTTTAGAGTAGTTGATAGTGAATTTGATTTCCTCCGTTCTTGCATTTAGCCAATCATGGAATTCCTTCAAATCCTCTTCCGTCCCTCTCCAAGTCAAAAAAACATCGTCGATATATCGACTCCAACTTGTGATTTTGTCCCTGAATGGATTTGACTGGTACACAAACTTCTCTTCATATAAAGACATAAACAGTATAGCTAATTCCGGTGCAAAGGGGCACCCCATGGCTACACCACTTGTCTGATAAAAGAATTCGCCGTTGAAATTAAAGTAGTTTTTCTTTAATGCCAGTGTTGCTAATTGCATAATGAACTCTGTTGGTACCCTGGTAGGTCTTGGTCGTTTGTCTAAATAAAACTGTATTGCATCCAGACCATCACTCTGGGGGATCTGGGTGTACAGTGAGCATACATCCATTGTGACTAAGAGGTCTTCGTTTTGGTTAAATGGAATGGTCGAGAGTTTATTAATAAAATCAGTTGTATCTCGAAGGAATGATTTCACTTCTGTCATAAAAGGTTTCAAGAAAAAATCTACAAACTTGGACACTGGTTCGAGTAATGACTCACATCCGGAGACAATTGGTCTGCCGGGGGGGTTCTTTTCGTCTTTGTGAATCTTTGGCAAGACGTAAAATAAAGGTATTCGTGGGGTGTTGCTTTTGAGGTATTCGAATTCCTTCTTACCGATTATTCCTTCTGCTAAACCTTTTTCCAGAATTGGGTTGAGTTGTTGTTGCAATTCTGTAGTGGGGTTCTTGCCTATTTTCCTGTAGCACCTGGCATTATCAAGTTGGCTCATCACTTCTTTTTTGTAATTCTCTGTGTCCCATACGACAATGGCACCTCCCTTGTCCGCCTGTTTTATTACAACTGAAGTGTCTTTTTTGAGATTTTCTAAAGCCCGTTTTTCATCCTGTGAGATGTTGAATTTTGTCCAATTTCTTCCCTCTTCCATTTTGGTTATTGCTGATAAGATTGTTTTTTCGAAAGTGATGATTTCTTTGGCGACTTTGTTCCCTGGTGGACAAAAATTAGACTTTCTCTTCAATCCAGTAACCTCTAGTGGTAAATTCACTGGTGTTTGGGCGAAGATGGATTTTAGTTTGATTTTACGACAGAATTCGAGGGCCTCCATTTTGAGTTTAACAAAGTTGGTATGTCTCCTGGGGACAAAGGAAAGACCTTTTTCTAGAATGCTTGTTTCCGACGTGGTGAGAATTCTATTTGACAGATTAAAGATCGGTGAAACTACCAATTCTTGTAGTTCTGCCTCCGTGTTGACATTTCCCATGGCTGGTTGTATCGTGGGCGCGCTCGATTTACCGGTTGGCCTCTTCCTAAAAAAGGAGCCGAGGAGGGTCCTGGTTGTTGTTGAAATGCTCCTCTTTTGTTTCCACCTCTCCTTTGGTTGTTACTGTCACTGTCACTATTACTTGATGCCGACGAGGTGTCTGAGAAGGAAATGAATTTGTTGGTAGATCGTCCTTGGTATTCTCCTAGAAATCTCCTTGACTCCACTCTAGAGTAAAAATCCGTTTGTAAGTATGGGATTGTCCTTTCAAAGTTGAAGTTCTTCTTGTCCTTTTGGAACTGATTTTCTTTTTGGTTAATTG
The DNA here is from genome assembly GCF_964263255.1 of Lissotriton vulgaris. NCBI lineage: Eukaryota > Metazoa > Chordata > Amphibia > Caudata > Salamandridae > Lissotriton > Lissotriton vulgaris. Next base: position 285,120,112 of record NC_141700.1, read on the forward strand.
TGTAGTCTTTAAATTCCAAAATATCCTTTTCAACTTTCTCAAGCAATGTTTTTGCGTCCGGGATAAGTTGGTTTTGTTGTATCTCACTTTCCAAAGTTTTGATCTCTTCTAGTTGTTGCAACGAGATTCTTTGTGCTGTCTCAACCGTTAGGACCATGAGGTCTCGGCTGCACTTGGTCTCTATAAAACTGTATCCTTTCTTGTAAATAGGGTCATCTGTGAATATCACGGGGATATTTTTGATCTGAAGTCCTCCTGGTATTGTACCAGCTCTCAGATGCTGCAGGAGATAGTGACCATGGAGGTCCGTACGAATTTGTTTTTTCTTAAGTCTCAAAAGTTTCTCTGTCTCGTTTTGGTTCCTAGCAGTTGTGCTTAATGTGGCTGAAGCGAAGGGAGGTGGTTTTGCCAAAAGGTTTTTTATGTGCTCTTCATTATAGGCAAATGTTTGCTCTTCAGACATACTGTGCTACTCTCACTTGCATACAAATCAATCAATGGATAAACAAAACTAACTACAACATACAAAACAAAAGAGCTTAGCTATCACTGAGTCAATCACTCCTAAATGGGCCTACGAAGGACCTCGCAGAAAGGCTTCTGCTAAAGTATCAACACCATAAACAGGGTCTGGGCTCACTGGCAATAAGGACAAGCCTCACCAGAACAATAATAAACCAAAAAGCGGTACCAATATTGCCACGCTACTTATGTAATGGATCACGGGTGATCACTCGAATCACTGAACAAAACAGTAATTCTCAACGAATCTTATTTCAGAATGAATCAAATTTTGTTTTATTTTTTACTTAATGCATGTATCAAATCAATGTGCACCTTTTTTCTTTATTTCAAATAGAAAACATTTATAATAGATCACAATGAACACGACTTAAACAAGAAAACAAGAGGAAAGTAATATTTTTCACAAAAATCACAATTTACATTCAACATTCATACCACACAACATATCAAAACTACATACATTACAGTTTTTTACAAATATTTACAATATCACAGTTTGAAAAAACAAAGCATTGGAAATCAGCAAGTAAACAATATTAGTATGTTTCCGAGTTACTCAAGGGTTCCTAATGCTGAATAGAAGAGGTCTACGCGTTTCGATAACCCCTGGTTGTGGGGAAATCTCATCAGGACCATATGCCTGTGAATGGAGAACGAAATTGGATCAGGCGGGTGGACAAGACCAAAACCTCACAACGCTACAGTGGGGATAGAGAAAACTAATCATACCTCTCAGTTGCTGGCTTCACTTTTGTGGTTGAAACTGTGGACAAAAGATGAAGTAATTTTTAGCCTCTGAAGTAAACACGACAGAGAGGCGTTCATTCAATCTTAAGGGAACATTCATTCGTGGCTACTCACATAGTCTTACGCCTGCTGTGGCTGTGTTATTAACTGGAAAAGAAGTTTGGGTGGAAGTGGATATCTGGGGGGGATAAACAGAACTGGTTATAGGATTTTATGGAAGGAGCTCGTGTCAGTGGTCGTGATGATTTGCAAATGCGACTTACTGTTGGTTAATAGCGCGGGGAGTTCACGGGTATTTGTGTCCGCCTGAAGCGATTTTGCGGCGTGCTCCGGTCTCCTGCAGGGGAAAAGGGAGCTGGTGTCAGGTATCCCAATTAGTTGAAAAAGGTCGCCTCTCTAGCGATGTTCGCCTCACATGGTTTTTCCGTTTACCTGTTTGGGTTGTGTCCGCTGTGTCAATCGGGTCTCTGTCGTGTTTACTTCAGAGGCTAAAAATTACTTCATCTTTTGTCCACAGTTTCAACCACAAAAGTGAAGCCAGCAACTGAGAGGTATGATTAGTTTTCTCTATCCCCACTGTAGCGTTGTGAGGTTTTGGTCTTGTCCACCCGCCTGATCCAATTTCGTTCTCCATTCACAGGCATATGGTCCTGATGAGATTTCCCCACAACCAGGGGTTATCGAAACGCGCAGACCTCTTCTATTCAGCATTAGGAACCCTTGAGTAACTCGGAAACATACTAATATTGTTTACTTGCTGATTTCCAATGCTTTGTTTTTTCAAACTTTGATATTGTAAATATTTGTAAAAAACTGTAATGTATGTAGTTTTGATATGTTGTGTGGTATGAATGTTGAATGTAAGTCGTGATTTTTGTGAAAAATATTACTTTCCTCTTGTTTTCTTGTTTAAGTCGTGTTCATTGTGATCTATTATAAATGTTTTCTATTTGAAATAAAGAAAAAAGGTCACATTGATTTGATACATGCATTAAGTAAAAAATAAAACAAAATTTGATTCATTCTGAAATAAGATTCGTTGAGAATTACTGTTTTGTTCAGTGATTCGAGTGATCACCCGTGATCCATTACATAAGTTGCGTGGCAATATTGGTACCGCTTTTTGGTTTATTATTGTTCTGGTGAGGCTTGTCCTTATTGCCAGTGAGCCCAGACCCTGTTTATGGTGTTGCTAATTTTTCTTTCTGCAGCACTAATCATAATTCATATGGCAAAATATACCCCCTCATTTTGTTCCTTTTTAAATTAAATGTTTTAAGAGTTACCACTTTATTCCAATCAAGATGGCTTCAGGTGTGCCATACCTTTGTAATAAGTAGGACTGTTAGCGCTCTAGTTGTTCTTTAGAACACTCTGGGACATTCTGTCATTGGGCTATACTTGGGCTACATCTGGGTGATATTTGGGCTACATTTGGGCTCTTTTGTCTCTGGTGGCCATTTTGGGAGACTGCATGTCAGAATTTTTTAATGAAATAGAAGAGGATTTGAAAAGTCACTCAAAATGTGCCCTAATTTTTCTTTCTGCAGCACTAATAATACCTTCTATTGCATAATATACCCCCTCATTTTGTTCCTTTTTAAATTAAATGTTTTAAGAGTTACCACTTTATTCCCATCACGATGGCTCCAGGTGTGCTATACCTTTGTAATAAGTAGGACTGTTAGCGCTCTAGTAGTTCTTTAGAACACTCTGGGACATTCTGTCATTGGGCTATACTTGGGCTACATCTGGGTGATATTTGGGCTACATTTGGGCTCTTTTGTCTCTGGTGGCCATTTTGGGAGACTGCATGTCAGAATGTTTTAATGAAATAGCAAAGGATTTGAGAAGTCACTCAAAATGTGTCCTAATTTTTCATTCTGCAGCACTAATCATACTTTCTATGGCAAAATATACCCCCTCATGTTGTTTGTTTTTAAATTAAATGTTTTAAGAGTTACCACTTTATTCCAATCAAGATGGCTTCAGGTGTACCATACCTTTGTAATAAGTAGGACTGTTAGCGCTCTAGTTGTTCTTTAGAACACTCTAGGAGGCTGCAGTAGAACACAAAGGAATCAACTGACAGTCTCTGTCCTTGTTGGATGTACATGTTTTACTGAGAATGCCAGACTTCATTTTCACATGACTGGGAAAGATAATGTGAATTTACAGAAAATATGCTTTCAGTTTAGCTTATAGATCCCCTTCCAAACCACTGTGGGAAAATCATGAGATATTAGTTTTCTTTCAAACAATATTCATGATATCACAGCAGAAGGTTTTTTCACATGGTAAAATCACCTTAGAACCCACCACAATTCCTAAAACGAGTATGGTACCATCAACAAATGATTTATAATGTAACTAAAGTCCTAAAACCCTCTATTAACTACAATGCTTTTTAATGAGGTGCTATCATGTATATTGGTCCCAAGATGGCTGCCAACACTTCTTGGATGAAGTGCTGACAGCCAATCAGATCAGATGTGTGGTTAGGCTCCGCCCAGATATATATCTTTTTTTGAACCTAAATTACTCAAAATCCACTGGAGCACATATATTGAGACCTAGCAAAGGCACATAGGGCTAACAGTCCCTACAACTTTGCCAAGTTTCGTGCAAATCCATTCAGCCGTTCGAGCTAAAAGTGAGGCCAACCGCCCTATGGAAATTAACATGGGAAAAACGTGTTTTGGGACCCCCCTTTTTTCTCGGCCCCCCCTTGATGAAACCCCCCCAAATTGTCAGGGGCTGCTCAGAAACGAAATGTTCCATTTTCCTGAAAATTTTCAGCCAATTCCGTCCACAAACGCCAAAGTTATTAGACATAGAATTTTCAAAAATCCCATAGAGAAAAAATCCTAACTATATATACCTACTGGCGACCGCCAGTAGGTAATATATATATATATATATATATATATATATATATATATATATATATATATATAGTGACTCCTTTCTCCCATATAACAAAGAAAAAGCTCGGACACTTGTGCGTGCTTCGCATAGCCAATTTAATAGAACAGAGGTGGCGCCCAGACGAACAGTGCTGCCCCCGTGCTAGTGCCCGCTGGTGCGAGAAGCGAGAGGGGGCGCCAGTGGTGACTGCCTGGGGGGATTGCACCGAAAGGGGGACTTCGGCCATTAGAAACACCCGGAGGGGGGGCTTGGCCTCTGGAGGGTCGGGCGGGTGCCCTCAACTGTACTGAGGCACGCCAGCTGACCCGGCGCTGCGGACATCTGAGAGTTGTGTGTGGACTGTTACACGCTGAACCTGCCCTGTGCTGCCACTCGGCTTGAACTGGAGGATCCCTTGGCAGAGGTGGGTGGCGAAGACCTGGTGGGGTGACCATCGCACGGAGATTTTTGTGGGGGCGGAGCGCCTGGCGACGGAAGGCCGTAGGCGGTAGTGAATGCCTTCCGCGCAACAGCTTGCGATGGGCAAACTTCGAGATAGATCCCAGCAGCAGCAGCAGGTTGCGGTGGGCCTGGGCGGAGGACAGGGCTGACAATGGCCCTGGAGGCCAAGATGGACTTGGTGCTGGCGGCGGTGGAGCGCAAAGGTAGCATGCTGGAGCAGACGAAGACCTCCCTCGAGGCCCGCATCGATAAGGTGACGTCTGACTTCACACTGCTCCACGCTGATCATCGCAAGTTGGCGGAGTCAGGCGTTGAGCAGCGCCAGTCATTCCAGGAGCTACAGCCGGTAGTGTAGCAACATACCACGGCGCTCCAAGATGTTCTCGATAGGGTCCAGGTGCTGGAGGACCGCGTGGAGGACGCGGAAGGGCGCTCTCGGCGCAACAACGTTCGTGTGGTTGGACTCCCGGGAAGGACCCGGAGCCCTACACGGAATCCTGGCTGAGAACTCTCCTGCCTCCAGAGGTGTTGTCCTCCCATTTCGTCGTGGAACGGGCCCACAGGGTGCCAGCGCAGAAGCCTCGGCCAGGAGCCTGACCTCGCCCGTTCCTCTTTAAATTGCTAAACTACCGAGACAGGGATGGGGTGCTGCGGGAAACCAGGAAATTGAACAACCTGACGGTGGGGAACAGCCAGGTGATGTTTTTCCCTGATTACACGGCAACGGTGCAATGGCGGAGGAGCATGTACCTGGAGGTTAGGAAACAGCTACGGGAATTGGGCCCATCATACTCCTTGCTGTTCCCATCCCAGCTCCGAGTGATCTCAAAGAAAGGGGCTCACTTCTTTGACGCAGCATTGGATGTATGGGACTGGTTGGAGGACACTGGGCAGTGGAAGGGTACCCAACCCGATGCTACGGAGGGAGGGGGTGAATGGCACAAGCAAAGGTCGAGATAGCGCAGGAGGAGGGGAGCCAAGCGCGGCCCGAGCGCTGGCCCAGCGGCACCCACCCCGGAGAACATGCGGCGTGAGAGACAAGAAGCACTGGAAGCGGTTGTCAACCTGGGAACGCCGCAGGGGGTGGGCCAGCCGCCCCCACGGACACGCAGTGAACCAGACACAAGCAGCCCGTCATCCCCACCAACTGTGAACTCTGACAATGTGGTTATGCCTGTAGGGATGTATGACATTACAACGCATACTTGAACAACGCATACCATTACAACGCAATTTTTACAACGCAGGATCCTTTAAAACGAATGCCTTTACAACGCATGACATTACATAGCAGATGCTATTACAACGCATGCCATTACAACGTAAGTATAGGTAAGTATATAATTTTTTTTAAATGTAATTAATAAATATTTAATACATTTAATTTTTTTAAGTACATTTTTTTATAATGTATTTGTAAATATATATATATTTTTATTAAAAATAGTGTAGGTGTTTAAAAATAATATTCTAACTCCAGGGGGGAGTAATAGTAGGGTAACTGCTGGATAATGTAGGGGTAAAAATTACTATTCTAACTCCAGGGGGGTGTAATAGTAGGGTAAGTGCTGGATAGTGTAATAGTAGGGTAAGTGCTGGATAATGTAGGGGTTAAAATTACTATTCTAACTCCAGGGGGGTGTAATAGTAGGGTAAGGTGCTGGATAGTGTAGGGGTTCAAATTTCTATTCTAACTCCAGGGGGGTATAATAGTAGGGTAAGTGCTGGATAGTATAGGGGTAAAAAATACTATTCTAACTCCAGGGGGTGTAATAGTAGGGTAATTGCTGGATAGTGTAGGGGTAAAAAATTACTATTCTAACTCCAGGAAGGGTGTAATAGTAGGGTAAGTGCTGGATAGTGTAGGGGTAAAAATTACTATTCTAACTCCAGGGGGGTGTAATAGTAGGGTAAGTGCTGGATAGTGTAGGGGTAAAAATTACTATTCTAACTCCAGGGGGGTGTAAAAGTAGGGTAAGTGCTGGATAGTGTAGGGGTAAAAATTACTATTCTAACTCCAAGGGGGTGTAATAGTAGGGTGAGTGCTGGATAGTGTAGGGGTAAAAATTACTATTCTAACTCCAGGGGGGTGTAAAAGTAGGGTAAGTGCTGGATAGTGTAGGGGTAAAAATTACTATTCTAACTCCAGGGGGTGTAATAGTAGGGTAAGTTCTGGATAGTGTAGGGGTAAAAATTACTTATTTTTTTTATTTTTAGAACTTTTTAAATTCATATTAAAATTACTTAAATTAATTTAATTAATTTATTTAAAGTACTTTTCTAATTAACAATTAATTTTATTGTTTATATTTATTAATTTATTAAAATGTAATTAATTTAAAAAAAATGTAATTAAATAAATGTTTAAATAAAATGATATACTTACCTATACTTACGTTGTAATGGCATGCGTTGAAATAGCATCTGCTATGTAATGTCATGCGTTGTAAAGGCATTCATTGTAAAGAATCCTGCGTTGTAGTAGTTGCGTTGTAAAAGTAGTCCGTTGTAATAGTTGCGTTGTAACGGTTGTTTCCCGCCTGTAGCAACTCCACAAACTGCTGATTTCCTTATGTAATGTACACTGCAGCGAACACACTAGGGAACACGCCTAGGGTATAGCGCCAGACAGGATGGCACTGACCATTTCGCTGCTGCATATGTTGCTGCGATGGGAGCATTTATTTCACACACCTTGACCATGCTGCAAGGCGATGGGGGCTACATGGTGGCGGTACAATTTACAGACCGCACCCAGCGGGCACTGTGCGACTTCCTTCTTGGCAGGCTCCCCTATAGGCACCTCGCGCCGGCCCACGCAGCAGTGGGCTCTAGCCACTTGGCATCACCTACCGCGCAGTCAGGCACATCACGCTAAGGGGGCCGATCAATGACTACTTGGCAGCCCACGCACCCAGACAGCGAACGCGCTGAGTTAAGCTCACGCTCGTGAGGTGGATCTAGTTACAGTTAGGACGCATGCCCCTGTTGGGACGCGCCCTTCTTGTTCCATTGTTTGTGTTAGTTCACAGGTTTTCAATGCGGCGCACTGACCTCCCCCTCCTCGCTTGCACCCGTGAGGCCCCTCTTGCGGCGCTCCCCTGCCCTCGTGCAGGAACACACCAGACTCATGACGCACACTAATATAGTGATATGGAATATTAGAGGCATGCACAACCCATCCCGCCATTATGCAGTGTTCTCCTACCTCCAAAGGCATGGGGTAGGCATTGCCCAACTCCAGGAGACGCACATGACCTTGATCGAACTGGACAAACTGCGCAGGCGCTGGAGGGGACAGTTATTTGGGACCACCTTCTCTGCCCACGCGCGCAGTACACTGATTTGGGTGCGGGCGGGTGTCCCTTTCAGATGTACGGAAACATTGGTAGACCCTGCAGGCAGTTATACCCTGGCATTGGGGCGGTTGAATGGACAGGAACTCTTGCTGGGCTCACATTATGCACCAAATACAGACCAACCTGCTTACTTAGAGAGCCTAAATCACATACTGCACCCATACGCTGGACTCCCCTGGCTAGTTGGCGGGGATTTCAACATGGTGCTAGACCCATACCTGGACAGGTCTTTCCCCCCTCTTAGAGCCACAACAGTAGCGTCCACAGTGCACGCGTTCAGGGATTGGCTCACGCACAAGAGGGTGTGCGACCTGTGGCGAGTGCAACATCCAGCTGAATCTATTCCTACTATTCCCCAGTTCACGATTTGCATGTCCGCTTAGATCGTATAATAGGCACTCAATCGGTGCTCCCACTCCTGGCACAGTCAGACTACCTTGGGCGAACACATTCTGTTCACAATCCCCTGCGGTTCAAGATCAGTTGGGAGGCAGATAGACCGCCTGTACATACGTGGAGGCTGCAGCCTGCTGCACTCGAAGACGCCAAATTTAGATCTTCGCTGGGCACAGCCATCCTAGTTTACTTCGAAGCCAATGCAGGAATGGTTAGCAACACACTGGTGGAGTGGGAGGCACACAAGGCAGCAATCCGGGGACACTGCATGGGGGCCACGTGGAGCATACACAAGACTTTGGAGGCTTCCCTGACAGGGCTAGAATTGGAACTTCTCTGTTATGAACGGGAGGGAGAAGGGATGGCGGAGCACACGTGCACACTAAATGCCCTGCGCGATAAGCATGCTACACTCATGGAACAATTGCAATGCCACAACTACGCGGCACATGCGGCCAGAACGCATGCTCGAGCAGATAGAGTGGGCCGGCTGCTCGCCTGGCTGTTAAAAAGGGAAGGCCGCGGAACCCCCATAGGAGCGCTGCAGACGATGGGAGGGGTAACGGTATTCATGCAACGTGAAATTCATTGCAACCTGACAGACCATTACAGACAACTGTACAGGTCTCGCGGCACAGGCACACGGCAAGCGCTGGATGCGTTCCTAGATGCAGTCCCCCTGCCTGAAGTTTCTGAGGAGCACGGAGGCATATTGAACGCACCGCTCACGTTAGAGGAGGTGGGAGATGCAATAAGGGACATGGCGGCTGGGAAAACACCTGGGCCGGATGGCCTGCCCGCAGAATACTACAAGGCAAACTGAGACATACTGGCGCCCCTCCTCCTACAGTCCTACAATGCCGCCATCGATGACGGCTCGTTCCCACCATCCTTACGGGAGGCTTTCCTGGTCTCCCTCCCCAAACCAGGCAGAGACCCTATGGCCCTAGGCTAAAAAATGCCACTAGCAATGCTCAACACGGACTATAAAATCTTTGCGAAAATCCTCGCAGAGCGTCTCGCGGTGGTGGTCCCCCAAATAGTACACCCTGACCAGAACGGGTTTGTGCCGGCATGATCCACGTCTCTGAGCCTTAGGAGGTTTTTCAGGGTGGCGGCTGGAGCGGCAGCGGAGTGGCCTAGGGCGGGATGCCTGATAATAGACCTGGATTGCTGGAATGGGGGTATTTAGCCACTGTGCTCTCGCGATACGGCCTGGGCGAGGGGTTCCTGCAAATGGTACAGCTCCTATAAACAAATCCCGTGGTCAGGGTACGGCCAGGCCCATACATTTTGGAGTCTGTGGCGGTGGGCCGGGGCACCCGCCAGGGTTTTCCCTTGTCCCCGCTATTGTTCGCGTTGGCTGTGGAACCGCTAGCGACGGCCATGCGGCAGACGCTGGGGGCAGGTATACTCCTATGGGACGCGACTCATCAGGTCTTGCTTTACGCGGACAACTTGCTGGTGTTCGTCCGAAACGTGGCATGCATTCCGGAGCGTCTGGCACAGTTGCTGGAACAATTCGCAGTTGTTTCGGGGCTTCGGCGAATGCGAGCAAGTCCGGCCTCTACGCCTTCAACGCGCCCGTCGAAGATCCGGGGTACTGCCTGAGTGGCACAAGGGTCCAATGGCAGGCTGACACCTTCAAGTACCTGGGTATTCAGATCTACAGACAGCCGGCAGATCTCCTGGATGGCAATTAGGGCAAGGCGGTGACAGCACTTAGGTCCCAGATACGTTTCTGGAACTCTCTTCCATTGACAACAACAAGTCGTGTGGCCCTCGCCAAAATGATCATGCTTCCCGGACTCCTGTACTACTTTGTTAATCTGCCTCTCTATGTGCCGCCTTCCTTCTTTTTGCCATTACATGCGATGGTGCGGGACTTCATCTGGGGTGGGTCCCGGCATAGGCTGGCGCTTGCAAAGCTGTATCTACCAACAGACAGTGGGGGGCTGGCCGCCCCATGCATCGAGCACTATTACCTAGCCGCACAGTTACAATGGATTGCTCGCTGGTTGGCGGATAAGGGCAGAGAGGATACCGCCACGGCGGAGCCACCGTACTCCCTGGAGGGGGTCACTAGGCTCTTTTATCCCTTGGAGGCGTCCTCGAGGCCTGCTCCGCTGCTGCTGGCAGTAGCGTACAAATGCTATCGCAGGGCCTTATTCCTCACCCAACGGGTTCACACATATGCGCCCGCGGTGTCTCTGGAGGCTTTCATGGGCGGAGACGGAGTTGTCGCGCGGCCGATGCTGGAGCGCTGGAAGGAGGCGGATATCCAGACACTGGGGGACCTCTTTAGAGACGGGGTACTGGTGGCGTATGAGGCACTGGTTACTGAGGATGGACTCCCACCAGGGGGGTTCCTCCTGCACCAAGCCATAGTGGCTAAAATGACGGCCCGCTGGTGGGATATATCTTCGGAACCCACACAGCATTTAACCATGCAATATCTGCACGTCATGATGAGGGGCAGGCTCCTGATACGCTGGTTTGCGGGGTCGTTGAGGGTGCACACAGCGGTTAGCCTGGTTCCGTTTAGGGATAAATGGGAGCACGACCTGGGCAGGCAGTTGTCTGATAAGGAATGGGACAGGGTCCTTAGGAGTCCGGTGCGAATCCCCAGAAACCTGCGCTTCCACCAGATACAACTTCATGTTGTCCACAGGGCCTACCTCACGCTTGCGCTCATTAATAGATATTTCCAGTGCGCAGATGCGTTCTGTCCCAGATGCGAAGAACTTGATGCGAGGGTCCTTCATATGCTGTGGAGCTGTCCCAGGCTAGGCTCCTACTGGAGTGTGATCGGTGAGCGGCTACGCGACTGTTCTGGATGCGCTATACCCCTAGGCTGGAGTATATTCTGCATTTATTTAGGTGGCCACCTAAAGATAAAGTAACGTCTAGATTCCTGGACCTAGGGTTGGTGGTGGCTACTCGCCTGCTCACAAGGCGCTGGAAGGCAAGTGACCCGCCACATGCACAGGTGTGGACCTCCTCCTTTCTGGCGTGGACCCGAGCGGAGTGGACAGCCTTGCGCAGGGAGGAAACAGTGGGGCTCCGTCTGACACCAATGGCTGACTGTTGGGAAGTCATGCTTAGAGCCTAGCGGCTGGTAGACGACACTGGGGACACAGGAGGGGAGGGAACCTAATCAGCACCCATTGAGGGTGGGGTGTGCAATGTGGCGAGCTTCTACCTAGTAGTTCTATGGATCGTCGTCACTATGCATCAGAGATACACAGGTCCAGGGAGTGGACCTGGTAATGTCCGGGGGCGCGCATGCACGCAGGGGGGATGGAACTGGGGGTGGGCAGAGATAGGAATGGTACTAAATGGTATCTTTATTAGTGCTCATGCCGCTGCTGTTCATTACGTACTTACTTTACTTTACTATTGATTTGTAGTTCTTGTATAAGTGTCGAAGATGTGCATAACACTGGTGTAGAGAAGATCCACCCTATAAATTTTGTTAAAATGCATCCACTTGGCGTATGGGCGGTCACGGACTTCTCTCGTGGCAGGTGCCCGACAACCTATGATCTGTCAGCAGTATGCCGGACAATCATCTCTCACTTCGATCAGAGACTTGAACGCCTACATGTATGGTGTATGGACTTTTGAACGGTGCCTGGCATGCCTGCTTACTGTTTACTTACTGTTGAACCTGCTCATACAGTGTGTTGTCTTTACTCAAAAATGCCAATAAACAGATTTGACAAAAAAAAAACAATTTATAACTGCCCACATGGGCGGGATTGCCAGTAGTACATCAAAGGTTAATTGACATCACTTTGACGATTGGGATCCATTTTTGTAAATGAATTATTACAAAGATATTTATACATGTGTTAACATTGCTTTTATACAGTTGCATGATGCCCAGAATGGCCCACTTGGGCAAAATTAAGGGCGGTGAACTTAACACTGATTTGATTGCATCATTATTATTATTTATTTAAATTCAAGCATTCACTAAACCGCAATTTCTGAAAATTGCTATGTACAATAGTATTTGTTATTGTGTGTAATTACACAAATGATGGTATTAAGATGGCCGCCATAGTTTCACATCTGAATCACGTGGTGGTGGTGGAGTCCCCTTTTCACTTTTGATACACGTACTTTTAAAAATGGAGTAACGAACTGTCAGGTCTGGGTGTCCTCAGGATCGTAGATGCTCAATGGGTTCCACCACTAGACAGCCCCTAGGTCTGAAGTTCCACAGACTCAAAGGAGTGGTCAAGTGAGGGACAAAAGGGAAGGGTAGGATGGGGACAGTGGGGAGAGAGAGCTGTAACGAGAACAAGGCACTATAAGTCAAGCACATACACTTCGACCACCTAAAACATAGGTTACAAGTGACACATACTACTATTCTGTATATAAACAAATATGCAGCAATACCTGTAAAGGAAAATAGGTGTGCTTTGCCTGGCAATCTGGATATGCAGAGAATGTCACAAATCTAAAAATGCAAAGAACTACAGATTATACTCCTAGCAACAGATCCTTGACATAGCACCACAAACGCATTGCTAAACACGGACCAAATAATAAACGGAAATAGGCTTCAACAGGGGGCAATGGAAAACAGCCTGCCAGGCGAAGCTCATTTACCCCTGTTGCAAGGAAACAAAAGATTGCGCAATGAATAATTCATACATCCAACTCTAGTGATTGCGCTCTGGGTTATCATCACCCTGAAGTATGCAACAAGACATTATGATCCCATGATTTAATTCAGTGACGGTAACATGGTAATGATTATCATGTGGACACCAAAGTCATAGAGAGCTGTGGCTTGCTGTAAGCGACAGAAAACAAAAAGTCCCGGAGCATGCACGATGTGACAAAGTCAAGAATACTCTCTTAAGGCAGAGAGTCAATCCACAGTCATTTCATAAGTGCCCAGAGGCGGACACCGTAATGCAAGCCACGAATACTCTCTTACTGCAGAGAGTTACACCACAGACACTTCAGTGCCCGGAGGTGGGCACTGTAAGGCAAAGTCATGAATACAATACTACTCCCCCTCAATGCTTGGGGAACGGAGATCCTATCCGTAAAGGTAGATGTTCAAACCAAGACTCAGGAGAACGAACCGCTAGAGCAAGAATCACACAAGCGGAACCAACAAAGAACAGGAACAAGGAAGAGCAACTGTAAAGGATCTCAGGACAAGGACAAACATGGAACTGGTGCGAACACCCCTACCGTACTCTTCATTCAGAACGCAGACTCAACGGCGGTGCTCCGCTGTTCCCGGCTTCCTCTTGATGCTTTGCGCAATGACGTCACCTGCCTCTTCCGCCGCGCGCTTCCCCCTAGGATCATGGGAAATGTAGTTGTAGCCTACAAAACAAGTCTCAAGGCAGTGTTCGAGCCCGCACTCCGCCATGGGACACAACACGAACTGTAATTCGTATTGCTGTGAGCAAGGCGTAAAGCAGAAACGCGTCCCAATGCCATTATCATTAAATTGGCTATGTGAAGCACGCACGAGTGTCCGAGTGTTTTCTTTGTTATATGGAACGAAGGAGTTGCTGATTTGCGTGTTACCTGGTTACCCGACTCGGACCGCCCTACGAGACAGCCTTGTAACATACCGGGACTGGTGTTTGGATATATATATATCTATGCGGACTTGCTGGGTGTTCATTTCTTGAAATTGAATAAAGCACTAAAATTTGCACCAGAACGGGCTCTGCTTTTTCGTCCTTTGTTACCTTACCAAGACGAGTTGGAGACGCGCTGGCGTCGGACGGAGAAATTGGAATATATATATATATATATATATATATATATATATATATATATATATATATATATATATATACACATAGATAGATAGATAGATAGATAGATAGATAGATAGATAGATAGATAGATAGATAGATAGATATATATATACAAACAAACCTCCAAACCACCTCCAGCTCCGAAAAGCCGGGGAAGAAGGAGAACAGACCACAAGGATTTAGGCAAGATGTTTTGTTTTATTTCTTGCTGCCAAGTTTCACAGGATGACGTGTTTCGGGCTTGAACAGCCCTTGATCACATAACGGCTGCAACAAACCACTCACTTTTTTAAAGGTTTAGTTGTGTACTTTCCTAGACCATGTGACGCAGTCACCTGATAGGTAATAACGAAGAAATACTATGTTACTGCAGATATCTCTTTTCCAACAACATTTGATGATCAAGAAAATCATTTACGATATGTCTGCTAAATACATTTATAAATATTCCTGTATAAATACATGAATTTCATTGTTTAGACATATTATGTGATTACTGTATAAATACAATTTGAAGGGTTTTGAGGTCTACGTTACAATTTATTAAATCCCAGATTTCAACGAATTAACGTACTACTATCATGCTCCATATAAATACACAGCTATACCTCAACCTCTAAATTTGATCACATATCAAAATTTAATGTCATCATAAATATAATTTGCATATCTGTAACATGTGCAAATCTACGCAAAAAAAGTGTTTTGTGTTTGAATGTGCAAAATCCATATTTTGTGCAAAGAAGTCTACTGTGCAAATAAGTATTGTAATATGCAAACTGCATGATAAATAACATCTACTCATCATATCTTCAACAACCATGAATCCTTATAAATAGGGTAAAACATTGTTTAAGAATATATAAATAGTGCATTAAAGATGTATCATTTGGTAAAATGAATACAAAAAAGAATTAAAATTCATTATACAAAATCCTCTGATTTGATTATTTACAATATTTATACTTTCATAGCCAAATCGAAATAGATGTTAAACCAAATTTTTATATCCGATTATCACAAATGTATCCTCTATTACTCATTACTTTTTATATACATGAAATTAGGAAACCTATGTTTCATGCGGAGATATACAAATGATTTACCGACGCCAGCAATCCTGATGTTATACTACCATCTGCATAATCAGAAAACAAAACCAAGTATTGCGCACAATATCCAAGGTACATACTATTTACAGAAAGTGGTGTAATTCCTCTGTATTATTGAGCCCTTTCGGCCATTTGCTGTCAAATTTAAGTATCGTTTTGGTTCTAATTGACGCTATTGCCGTTCACATTCGCCACCCCTGCGCGATTTGGAAATAGCTCCCACAACAAAATATTTAAGGCACACCACATCATTATTATGCCATCTTTCAAAGTGACGTGCCACAGGGTAGGCCGGGTCAGTATGTAGGATTGCACGAAGATGCTGCAAACTCCTGACGTGCACCTGTAGCTTGGTTCTCCCGACATAATTCAATCCACAGGTGCACGTCAGGACATACACAGCAAACTCCATTCTGCAATTTTAACTCCCTGAAATTCCTACATCCTGAGCACTGAATGGAGTCCGAAAATGAGTAGTGTTAACTCCGAATTTACACGCCCTACAGCTGGAGCATTTTGGAAACCCGCTGGCCGGCTTAAGCCACAGGCTGTTTGAGAGTGTTTCAGGACTATTCATGTCTAATTTTCTTCCCATATTATTGGCTCTCCTGAATGTAATGGTGGGGCTACTAGGTAATCTTGAGGCCAAGAACACTGTCAGTTTGAAGGATCGGCCAATTTTTCTTAATTATGGCACAAAACCTTCTCTCTTCCTGACTAAACGTTGTTATCAGTCTAGGGCACTCAATTTTTTCCGCTTCTTCAGTCAGGATATCTACTAAATTTGACATCCCATTGACAGGTTCTTGAATCTCTAAAAGACTTACCCTAGATCTTAATTCTGCCTTTTTTATTGCTTTTTGCAACAGATCATTTGAGAACCACCGAGCTCTTAATCGTGATGTCAAATCATTCAGGCATTTTTTGAACTCAGTTTCAGTGCTGCATATGCGCTTTAATCTTAAAATTTCTCCATAAGGGATACTGGCAATCAAATGTTTGGGGTGCAAACTTGTGGCGTGAAGGGTGGTATTACCAGCTGTGGATTTTCTGTGTAAGGTAGTCTCAATTCTTTCATTTTCGATATAGATTTTTACATCTAAAAATTCTGCACTTGTTTTGTTGATGTGGGAAGTAAATTTTAGATTGAGATCATTTTGATTTATTTCATCCACAAAAACATGGGCTTCCGACTCATCCCCCTGCCATAAAATAAAGACATCATCTATATAGCGGAGGTAACATATAATCTTTTCGTTGTACCATGTTCTATGTTGCTTTTTTAGGACTTGTTCCTCCCACCAGCCCACGTGTAAACACGCGTAGCTGGGGAAGAAACAAGAACCCATTGCCACCCCTCTCAATTGTGTGTACTACTCCTTTCCAAAAAGAAAGAAGTAGCTGTTTAGACACCACTCAGTGATCATGTGTGCCTGTAAGTTTGTCACTGCGCCAAAAGGCGCCGAGGTCCCTTGAATGAGCTGTCCATCATAATTGGGAAAGGGCGGGAAAAACGTTTGATACTGCTAGTGTGTGGTGCTGGGTTTCTATGCGTGTGCACATAGCTCTTGTGTAAAGGGTCAAGAGCGAGCAGGGCAGCAGGGGAGGAGAAAGCAGCCTCCCGGCCACAGGAACTACAAGGGGATCGTGCTCGAGAAACTCATGGATGCAAAGACCTCCCTCGAGTATTACAACTAATTTTCGATGGCAGATATGGGGTTAAAGCACACTTGCCCAGCCTCGACTGTGCTCACTAATGTTTTGGGCTGATTAAAAACATTATTGAATTTGAACTTAAACTCGGGCACCAGCTATATCTGTAAGTGCTTCCTGTTGAAATGTAATTTTTGTGACAGGAGCCTCGTGCCAGAATGAATCCTGCCCTGCATAGTTATCCATGAAGATGCCACCGTTTTGTGCAATACCTCTACTCAACTGGAGAACTAGCTAATCAGTAAGTGCTACCTCGTTGGATAAATGTATAGTGCTTTTCCTACACTGCAGCTGCGTAAAGGGCCAGATGATTTGTCCCCAGTGACCATGTGTAAAGGGCCAGATGATTTGTCCCCAGTGACCATGTGTGCCTGTAAGTTTGCCACCGCGCCAAAAGGCGCCGAGGTCCCTTGAGTGAGCTGTCCATCATAGTTGGGAAAGGGTGGGAAAAACATTTGATACTGCTAGTGTGTGGTGCGAGGCTTCTATGCATGTGCACATGCCTCTTGTGTAAAGGGTCAGAGAGCGAGCAGGGCAGCAGGTGAGGAGAAAGCAGCCTCCTGGCCCCAGGAACTACAAGGGGATCGCGCTCGAGAAACTCATGGATGCATAGACCTCCCTTGAGTATTACAGCTAATTTCCGACAGCAGATATGGGGTCAACCAGAGGGTGGCAGCCTTGAACTAAAGGGTGGCAGTGATCAACCAGAGGGTGGCAGTGATCAACCAGAGGGTGGCACTGGTGACCCAGAGGGTGGTAGTGATGATCCAGAGGGTGGCAGTGGCGAACCAGAGGGTGGCAGTAATGAACCAGACGGTGGCAGTGATGAACCAGAGGGTGGCAGTGGTGAACCACAAGGTGATGAACCAGAGGATAGCAGTGATGAACCAGAGGATATCAGTGATGAACCAGAGGGTGGCAATGGTGAACCAGAGGGTGGCAGTGAGGATCCGGAGGGTGGCAGTGGCAAACCAGAGGGTGGCATTGGTGAACCAGAGAGTGGCAGTGATGAACCAGAGGGTGGCAGTCTTGAACCAGAGGGTGGCAGTGGTGAACCAAAGGGTGCTGTGATGAACCAGAGGGTGGCAGTGGTGAACCAGAGGGTGGAAGTGGTGAACCAGAGGGTGGTAGTGGTGAACCAGAGGGTGACAGTGGTGAACCGGAGAGTGACAGTGGTGAACTAGAGAGTGGCAGTGGTGAACCAGAGGGTGCTGTGATGAGCCAGAGGGTGGCAATGGTGAACCAGAGGTTGGCAGTGGTGAACCAGAGGGTGCTGTGATGAACCAGAGGGTGGCAGACATATATATGATACCAAATACATATGTTTTCAGGCCTATAGTCTTCTTTGAGCTACTAAAGAAAGACACCAGCAGAAATCCACAAAATGGTGGCACGCTCCATTTTGTGTGTCAAGTCAGTCTCAGTCAGCTGCAACGTGCAAAGCAACGCAAGGCTTCCGAGAACAAACACGACAGCTTCCAGCTTTCAGCTTGCTATTGCTAAACATCACATTTTCAGTAAATGATGTCGACATGACCTACCCTGGCCGGTCAAGTACGTACGTGCCAAGTCCACGTATACTAGAGACACAGATTTCACCTTTAGGGGAAAACCAAAATCTGCTCTTGTAGATGACACGTGGGCAGCAACATTAGGGTATAGACATACTTCGAGCCTTAAAAGGGTATCACATCACATGTGAACTTCACTGATTGGTCCAGCAGGTCATAGCCTGATCCAGATTACATATGCTATGATGCCCATCCTGCGGGGGCTTATACCTATAAAATGTCTCTGCACTGTCATACCAATTGGGCACTCAGTAAGCTTTGCTGAGGTCTCCGTGCTGCACGTATATTGCATTGTGATTGCATTCTGATTGGGTTCCCAATAAATCTTGCAAACAAATGTGCTGAGAGCGAATTGTTTATTTTACTGTTGTCATTGATCTTTTTATTTCCGCAGTTAAATACTGAGCTTCTACATTTGGTGGAGAGAATGCGGACCCATTACAACTGACTGGCTACACCGACGGAGCGGACACTGGTGATCGGACCCTTTGGCACCCTTCTGAGAGCGGGGATTTGAGGTGATAACATTCTGTTTGTTTATCTCTCCCCAGCCTGGTTGGTTGCTGGAGGGGGTCGGATCCGGTGGATGGTCTGTTTGTAGCCTCTCTGTTGTCTTTGGTGTTGTCCTGCTCTTTTCGCTCTCGGCACACTTGTGTTGTGCTTCTGCCTCTCCTGACTCTTCTTATTCTTGACTCTCTATGTCTGACCAGGTGTGCCTGTGTCCTGGGGATATTTACACGGCGTGTTCAGACTCCATGTCTTTCGTGGTTCCTTTTCTGATCGCTTTCTTCATTCTGCTGTTCCTGGCTCTGATGGTTTATGTTTGTTTTTGTCACCACACGGCCCAGGAGGTAACTCCTGTCTAGCTCTCTCTCTCTCTCTCTCTCTCTCTCTCTCTCTCTTTCTCCCGCTCTCTGTGCTGTTGCCCTTTCTTAGTTTCTGTGCCACAGGCGTGTGTTCGTCTCTGTCATTGCTACCTGAAGTCCGCTGCCTTTTCCCACATACATTTTTTTTATCCTATAGGGTCTGGCCGTGGTCCCCTGTGTTCCCTGGCTGGCTGGTGACGGCAAGCTTCTGCAGGATTCCTGGCCGGCAGTAACTCTTTGGTGATTTCGGTATCAGTAGGCCCTTGGCCAGCCATTGAGTACAAAGGTCTGCACCCCTCCCCCCGCCGCAGAGAGTCACCGGCCTCTGGGATGCGGGATACCCTCGCCAGACCATTTCCATTGGGTGCAGTGAACGTCGGTATGCTCTAACAGACTGGACGAAGCCCAGTGAGTACACTTGGGGGGGGGGGTTTAACCCTCCGGTATTGGGTTGTAGCAGTTGGCCCCTCATTGTGAGCTGTGGCAGTTTTTGCTCCCCTGTGGGTGGTAGCAGGTAGCTCGCCGTTTTAGGGCGTGGCAGTTTCGCTCCCCGGATTGGCACGTAGTGTTTGTGCCTGTTAGGTATCGCAATACAAGTGGCCAGGTTTGCTACTAGATTTTGTTTCTACTGTGTATTTGTTGATCGTGATTTTATTTGTTCTCATGAGCTCTGACTTGGGTCCAGCACCATTGCCCACGCACCGCTGGCTTAATATTTTGGCATTTATGAGGAACGCCCCGGGCGCTCCTGGCTCTTTGGCTAACGCCCGTCGCCCTGCCTGGGTTCCGCCTCCACCCTCCCCCTGGAGACGTCCACCTAGGGGCCAGAGTGGTTCTAGGTTCATGCCTAGGGGATCTCCTCGGCACGAAGAGGGGGGTGTGACGCCTGGTACACCAGTGTTTCTTTTCTCAATCATTATAGGTTTCATTGCATTTTTTTTATTGTGTACTTGTGATGTGCTTGGCCTATGTAGTGGCCAAATATTGCTAGGCAGGTGGAGTATTTTTTGCCTAGTGCTAGGTTCTAGGTTACCTTTGCCAGCTTATTCATTCAATCTGGATACTAGAACGTTACTTAAGGAGATCTGGTAGAAAACCTCCACCTCACACACCCAGTTACCAACGTTGCCAAATAAGTACTCCGGTCCATAATACCCTCTGGCCTCTGGAAGGGACTGGCTGGAAAGACCGATTAAAGTGCACCTCTCTAAAATTGAAAATTTAAAAGAATTTCTGATATTCCCCTCACTCCTTTGGGGTTAGGTACAACAGACCCACACACATTCTCTGTACAGAAGGGTTTTTTCTACAGCGCTGCTGCGTAGGATCCCCAATATCTGTCCTAGAAGTTTTATGTGATTGACTGAACTGCACGAAGCAATTCACCACTATTGCTCTATTGTTGAATGTCAGCACCCTGTGGCACAGCCACAGACAGGGTCTGTTTTCCTATCTTACCTGTTTCACAGGCCGTCAAGGCTCAAACAAACAAACTAGGATCTGGCTTCTTTCTCCCTTGTGAAAATGCTTTGGTGAATTGGCACTACATGACCTGTTGGGGTGATTGATGTATGGCTTTCTTGTTGCCCTCTTGCAAATACTATGCGGCTGACATATATGTGAAGTATTTCTGTCAACCTATTGTGTCACATGTTACCGTATTGAAGTCTACCCTGCAACCCATCTGTCTGGTATACTTGAACAGTTATTTGTAAGGCGTTTAGGACTAGCTGCTACACACGACTCAACCATGGGAAACATCAATAGTAAGAATAATTTATAAACGGCTCAGCCAGCCCCACCCAAGAACTCACCTGCATATAATGTGGCTATAAAGAAAGGCTTAAGCTCAATTATGTACACACATAAGTGGCATGATCTCACATCTAAAAACCTGGATCTCCAGTTCCCATGTAATGGCACATATGACATGGCCAAACTATCATACTTACGCCAGATGTTAAATATAAAGGGAAAGAAGATTAGAAGTTTGGAGTGGAAGGCGTTCCATAATTGGGACTTTGTGTTAAGCGATATGCGTTCAACAAGCGCAGTCAAATCAAAGGTCCACAGTGAACTTATGGAAATTAAAAAGAAAATATTACAGGCAAAACTGGAGGGCAGATGGAGAAAAGATCAATTAGACACAGTAGGCGCATTCCCATGCCTCCAAGTTAAAGAAGAAGAGAAGGTAGAAGGTGGGGCAGGGACAGAAGACCAACTCTTAGAGGATATTCTCTTGGGATGCCTGGGTGGTGATTCACCGCTGCATGCACCTGAGCCAGAAAACACTGAGCTAACTCCCGGGGAACAAAAGGCAGCCATAACCTTTGTACACAGAGCATTGAAAGATAAGGTTGCGAGACCGGAATTGGAGTCTATCCAAGACCTGGGTACGCTAAAACTAATGAGAGAAACAGCGGTCAAAGCCGCTTCAGACTACAACGAGACAGCCCGCAACATGAAAATGAGTCCCAGCAGCAATGGGCAGGGGGGGAAGGATGGACTCCAGTAATGAATGACTGGCCCCCACCCCCACCACCAGCATCATTCTAGGGATGCCTGAAAGTGGGAAACTGCCTAATAGCACCAGCAATAGCAGTAGATCAATCCGGACCATATGTAGAGGGAGAGATATTGGGCAGGGTTGTTCAATTTCTAATTGACACAGGGGTTCAAAGATCAATGCTGAAGGCACTAACAACGCCTGAAGCTCCACTTTCTAGGACTACGATAACCGCAGTAGGCATGACTGGCCAACCTATTACAGAATACCTTACTGAGCCACTACAGTTTGTAGTAGGCACAATAACAGTGCACCACCAATTTATTCTTAGCAGATTTTGCCCCGTGAATTTGCTGGGGAGAGATCTGTTATGCAAATTACAATGCACCATACACTGCTCAGCAACAGGGGTCTTTTTAGAGAGCAAGGCAAACGGTCTAATGATACAAGCCTTTTTGACATGCACCGACCTCCAAATACCACTAGAATTATGCCATTGTATGCCGTCTGAGGTCTGGGCAACAAGTGCCATTGACGTAGGGCGGGTATTGAACTACGCACCGGTACGGATAAAACTGAAGCCAGTTCTCCCAAGATTGCCACAATACAAGATCTCCAAAGAGGGGGAGGAGGGCATCGCACCAGTGATACAAGACCTCCTGAAGCAAGGAATTTTAAGAGAGATTCAATACAGTCAATGTAACACCCCTATTCTTCCTGTGAAGAAGGCCTCCAAGGGCCCGAACGTGGCCCCTGTCTATAGATTCACTCAAGACCTGAGAGAATTGAACAAAATAGTCTTGCCATCTTTCCCAGTGGTCCCAAACCCAGCAACAATATTATCTAATATACCCGTGTCGGCTACCACTTTCACCGTGATGGATCTTAGATCCGCCTTCTTCACCATCCCCTTGACCCTGACAGCCAACATTTCTTCTCCTTTAGTTTTAGACAAAAGAGGTTTTGTTGGACAAGGCTGGTGCAGGGCTATACAGAGTCACCATCCATTTTCACACATGCCTTAAAACAGATTTAGACTCCCTGGTACTAAAGGAGGGGTCCACACTTATCCAGTATATTGACGATTTGCTATTGGCCTCGCCTTCAAAGGAGGCTTGTGTAAAGGACACCATCGCTGTCCTATGCCACTTAGCATTAAAGGGATACAAAGTCTCCCCAAAGAAGTTACAGTTTTGCCTCACCTCTGTGAAATACTTAGGCCATGAGTTAACAGAAGGAACAAGAAATCTGACAGAATCTCGACAATAACACATTTTCCCAGACCCCGCACTCAGAAGGAAGTTAGGGCGTTCCTAGGAGTTGCAGGATAATGTCGTCACTGGATACCAAATTTCTCTCTCATTGCAAAACCCCTGCAGGCACTTACACACAAAGGCATACCTGACACTGTACCCTGGTCACAAGAAAGCGAGACAGCCTTCAATGCGCTAAAAAGAGGATTGGAGGGAGCACCAGCGCTAGGCATACCAGATTATGGAAAAGATTTTCACTTATTTTGCCACGAGAAGGGGGGATGTTCAATGGGGGTCTTGGCTCAGAAACATGGAGCTTTCTACCGCCCTGTGGCATATTATTCTGCCACGCTAGACCCAGTGGCTGCAGGGCTCCCACCGTGTCTGAAAGCGGTAGCAGCCGCAGCACTTGCCGTGGAACAGTCAGACAACTTATTGTTAGGACACACACTAGTGCTACATGTGCCAGACGCCGTGGACACACTTCTGACATCCACTAAGACACAGCACCTCACCAATGCATGCCTCACCAGGTATGAGTTGGTACTCCTGACACCACACATTATCATCAAGAGGTGTACCACTTTGAACCCTGCATGCTTGCTACCAACTGAACATGAGCTGGAGGATTTTGATTCAGATGATTCCTTTCATGATTGTGCCTTGGCTATAGACAGGCATACTAAGATACGCCCAGACCTTAAAGACACACCACTCCCAGATGCTCAAGGAGATTTATTTGTAGATGGGTCAAGCTTAAGGGATGACACAGGAGTATTACAAGCATCCTATGCGGTGGGCACAGCTACTAAATTATTGGAAGGAGGGAGACTGACAGCAGCAAAAAGTGCACAGGCAGCCAAACTCGTGGCACTTACCATAGCATGTGCATGGGCTAAAGGAAAGAAAGTAAATATATACACGGACAGCCAGTACGCCTTCGGGGTGGTCCACGATTTTGGCCAGTTATGGTCAATGAGGGGGTTCCTTACATCAGCAGGCCAGCAGATACAGCATGCACAATTGATTTGTAACCTCCTCCAAGCGCTGCTACTACCTTTCGAAGTGGCCATAATAAAATGTGCTGCCCACACTTCATCAAAAGACCCCATCTCCAGAGGCAATGCTTTCACTGACCAAGAAGCAAAGAGAATAGCGCTTACAGGCTGCGAGTGAGCCATGGTACAATTAGTAGACAACAGGACAGACACAAAAGAGGATAATGGTTCACTACATTTTGATCCAATACGTATTCAGAGGAATGCAGCTGACAATGAAAAAGAGGAGTGGGAGCAACAGGGATGCATACAAACAAAAGAGGGACAATGGGTAGGACCTAATGGCAGGATATGCTTGCCTTCCACCATGCTCCCTTCAATGAGCAGATTGTTCCATGGACCCGCACACATAGGACGTGATGGCATGATCAGAATTCCGCCAGATAGCAGAACGGCTGTGCAAGCAGTGTTCTGTCTGTGCCCAGTACAACACTGGAAAAGGTACCCCAACTGCGCCTGGCCACTTCCCACCTACCCATGGACCATTTGAAAGCCTTCAGCTTGATTTTATAGACATGCCCCCCACCCAGTCATATAAATTTGTTTTGGTCATCGTCTGTATGTTTAGCAAATGGACAGAGGCCCACCCCACCAAACATTGTGATGCACAGAGCGTGGCCAAGTGTCTACTTAAGGAGCTATTGACAAGATTTGGGGTACCCTCCCTCCTGGCGTCCGACAATGGGCCTGCATTCATTTCCAACGTCATAAAGGGACTGTGCCAGGGATTGTCCATAAAACAAAGGCTACATTGTGCTTATCACCCACCGGCAGCAGGGGCTGTCGAGCGGAGAAATGGAGTTCTGAAAAATAAAATAGCGAAGATTTGCGCGTCAACTGACCTCTCATGGGTAGATGCGCTGCCTTTAGCGCTTCTAGCAATGAGATGTACACCAGACAGAGTAACAAAGTTAAGCCCCCATGACATAGTATTTGGCAGACCAATGCAAATACCAGGGCATATGTCAACAGCCCCCCTGTCAGTAACGGATGACATATTATTGTGTTACTGTAAAAAGTTAACCGATGTTTTACGTTACCTCCATTGTCAGGTGCTGAAGTCCCTTCCAGAGGCCGCTACGCCACCAGCCCACGATCTGAAACCCGGGGACAGGATTTGGGTCAAGGCCCACACACGGAGGAATTGCTTGCAGCCAAGATGGAGGGGGCCAAGACAGGTCATTCTGACAACGGCTACAGCTGTCAAGTGTGACGGTATAACTTCGTGGGTCCACGCGTCCCACACGAAAAAAGTAACGCCCGGGGACGGAGAAAGGACGCCACCGATTCAGATACCAGCAGCAGAGCCCAGCCGAGGATACAACCTTCGCTCCCAAAGCAAACAGAAACATGAACAAATTGATTAATGGTTAACGGACTGCTGGCTAAATGCAAATGCTCCGGGGCAGACAGACTTCGATCTGTGTCAATACAAGCCTGCGGACAACGGTCCAGGATACAATTAACCATTTTGTGCCCAGGAAGAGACATAACTGCAATTCTGACATTGCTTGTACCGAGGCCACTATTGCTCAGTGAGCTAATAAAATTAATTTTTTATGACATTGCCTTTCCAACTGGCCCAGAGCAAGTCCCTGAGCAAGAATTAACAGATCTACGTTTTGACATTCTCGATAGTTCTATTTTTACGATAGAGAGTACTGGTTCTGGCATTATTCAAAACCTTGAACATCATCCATTGGGTACACAGACAAAATATCGAGTTTTAAATATCGATATACAATAATATCGAAGTTTAAATATCGATGGGACAAAATATCGAAGGTAAGTAATATCGACAGTCTTAATATCGATATTAGTATGATATCAGTAATATCAAAGTTTTAAATATCGATGTCAATAATATCGAAATAAATAACTTCGATGTTACTAATATCAATTTTTAAATACATTTAGTGTATATTATATTGTATTTATTATGTTTTATTATTTATTTTTAATGTAATTTAATTAAATATTGTCTTTTACTACTGTAGCGGGTTGTGGGTTTATAGGGGAATAGGGTGGGAAGTAATTTAATTATGTTAAATTAATTATTAATTAGTAGGAATTATTAATTAATTAATTGAGAAATAATTTTTAATTAATTTTAATTAATTGATTAATTGATAAATATGTTCTGTAGCGGGTTATGGGTTTATAGGGGAATAGGGTGGGAAGTAATTTAATAATAATTAATTAATTAATATATGTTTGTACATATTTTAATTAATAATTAATTGGTAATTAATTTATATTAATTAGTTAATTAATTAATATAATTTTGTACATATTTTTAATTATTAATTAGTTGGTAACTAAGTAATATTAATTAGTTAATTACATTAATTATAGTAATTTTTTTATATATAATTTTTTGTTATTGTTAATTAATTAATTGGGAAAAATAATATTAATTATTAAATTAAATTAATTACAGCTAATGTGCTAATATATTTACTTTATTGTTATTGTTAATTAATAATTAATTGGTAATTAAATAATATTAATTAATTTTGGGTAAAGGAGTATTTTTAGGGTTCAGGGTCAGTTTTCAGTTTTTGGGTAAAGGGGTATTTTTAGGATTCAGGGTCAGTTTTCAGTTCTTGGGTAAAGGGGTATTTTTAGGGTTCTGGGTCAGTTTTCAGTTTTTGGGTAAAGGGGTATTTTTAGGGTTCAGGGTCAGTTTTCAGTTTTTGGGTAAAGGGGTATGTTTAGGGTTCAGGGTCAGTTTTCAGTTTTTGGGTAAAGGGGTATTTTTAGGGTTCAGGGTCAGTTTTCAGTTTTTGGGTAAAGGGGTATTTTTAGGGTTCAGGGTCAGTTTTCAGTTTTTGGGTAAAGGGGTATTTTTAGGGATAAGGGTCAGTTTTCAGTTCATGGGTAAAGGGCTATTTTTAGGGTTCAGGGTCAGTTTTCAGTTTTTGGGTAAAGGGGTATTTTTAGGGTTCAGGGTCAGTTTTCAGTTTTTGGGTAAAGGGGTATTTTTAGGGTTCAGGGTCAGTTTTGGGTTTTTGGGTAAAGGGGTATTTTTAGGGTTCAGGGTCAGTTTTGGGTTTTTGGGGTACAGGGATATTTTTAGGGTTCAGGGTCAGTTTTGGGTTTTTGGGGTACAGGCGTACAGGGTAAAAACAAAAAAATATTACATTAAATAAATTAAATAACATTAAAAAAATTACATTAAATTATTAAGTGTTTTATTTATTTTAAATGTATATGTATTAGTTTTAATTTTGTTTTAATATTTTTATTTAATATTTGTAAAATTATATGTATTTTAAAATTATTTTTACATTATTATTAATACATTTAAAAAAACGATATTTTTAATTCCGATATTTTTGTACTACGATATTATTTTTTCGATATTTTTGTACTTACCTTTATGAAGATAGGATTCCGATATTTTTGATGTCGATATTTTTGTTCCGATATTTTTGTATTTCGATATTCTGTCTGTCGATATTATCTCAGACATTCCATCCATTGTGCCGCTTTTGCAACAGAAGTCACTGATCCTAGACCTGTTCGAGACATTAAAAAAAAAGAATAAGGGAAGAGCAGTGGCTAAATGCTTGACTCTAAGGGTCAGCTAGCATAGCACCAAGAGGAAGAAGATCAAAATTTGGGCCTATTCACAAGCCCGAGTGGACCAAGAATAAACTTAGGGCCTATTCACAAGAAGATTGCATAGCATAGGGGAGGGAAAGGTTTGTACAGAGTCATGCAGTCCACTGAAAGACACACATGTAACTGGAGAGCAGTGATTCTTTCAATATTGTTACCAGTACCAGCACTAATAGTAACAGCAATAATAATAATGTATTCTGCTGAGCTTGAAATACCACATCTTAATGGAAGGGTGGGGGATGGTAGTGATGGAACTGAGCCAACAAAACCCCCAAGAGACTATGAACAAAATATGACAATGAACATTACTGATGTGGGGGTGGATGTGAATAAAGGAGACCAAGAAAGATTATGGGATACACACGAGGGGAACCAGTACATAGAAATGCTGAAACTGTATGTGACAATTTTGAATATATCTGACTGCTCTGTTTGCACACACCTGCCCACAGACGCCACACATAGTTTGAAGTACAACGTACTGCCATTATCCAAATATGTAGGCTGTGTCCTGTTGCGAGACATGTTACAAAGTCAACACAGCATGTCCGTTTCAGTATCGATAGGTACACCCTCATCTGAAATACTGACTGTTGATCCCAGCGGTAGCAATGGCTATAGCTATAGCAGAAGAACAACAGACCCCCCTCTCAGACCTAAGAGGATCCCTTGTATGAATATGCAGCCCACTAAGGGAGACTTAGAGATGCTAAAAGGATTTGACAGGGCTTCTAGAAATGAAGAATGGAAAGACCGAGCAGGCTGGAATGACATGGAAACAGGCCACTTGAAAATACCAAGGTTCAGGGTGGGGGAAGTTTCAGCCCCCTCCTTCATCCTCAAGGATGAAGTAGTAACACCCAAAAGAGTGCCGGTTTTTCCGAAAGGGGCTACCAGAACATGCACTTTTTCGGAACTGCTGTCCAAAGACAACTGGAAGGAGTGCAGTTCATTTGGATGCACCTTCGAGGAGGTTGCTCAAGGAGAGCAGGGTTTATTTTACTGTGAGGACAGGATAAACAAGATAAAAGGCATACTACCCACAAAGGCAGTTCCCCAGATTTACATGGGATTGAGCAGTGTAACCACACAACCAGACTAACTCGAGTTAGGAGTCGTGACGAGCCGTCACCAGGTCTGGTAGGTTACAAGGGCCTTTTCTTTGTCTGTGGTCCATGGGCATACTTCTACCTGCCCCCAGGATGGTATGTAAGTTGCTACCTAGCATCCATCATCCCACAGATGACCCACTTCACAAAATTAGTGCCAGCAGAAAAGACAGAATTGACACTGGTTAGGGCCAAGAGAACGGCTGCTTGGGTAGACCACGTGTTAACAGGTGTTGGAGCAATGATCCCAGTACTAGGCAATATCTATACCTCAGAACGGATACACCAGTTATCCAGGATGATTGAGGATCTAGCGGACTCTACCACTGATGCCTTAGGAAATATAACAGAAGAGCTCACCTCCATGAGGGCTGTCGTAATACAAAACAGGATTGCTCTCGATATGATTCTGGCCAAGGAGGGAGGAGTCTGTTAGGGCCTCCATGAGGCATCTTCCCCAGCATCTTCCCTGGCTCAGAGCCAATGCTGTGTATTCATTCCGGATAACAGTGGGAATATAATCAAAGCCATTAAAAAGATTAAAGACATTAGAGATGAGGCCCACGGTATACACACAGGTAGCCTATGGGAAGATGTGATGAACTGGTTCACAGGCTGGGGCTCATGGATACTTGAGGCAGTTATAATAGTGTTAGCAGCCCTTTTGACACTGTGCCTCCTGATAAAAATATGCCCATCTTGTTGTGCAGCAATTTCCAGCTCCTGTGTCAACTGCATATTCAGGAAAGGTGGTTCACCACACCACACACATAAAGATGAGGATGAGGGACAGGAGATGATAAAGATGGATGACTTCTGATTAACATATGATTTAGTATCAGATTTGGGGATGACTAAGCAGATATTTATATGATACCAAATACATATGTTTTCAGGCCTATAGTCTTCTTTGAGCTACTAAAGAAAGACACCAGCAGAAATCCACAAAATGGTCGTACGCTCTATTTTGTGTGTCAAGTCAGTCTCAGTCAGCTGCAACGTGCAAAGCAATGCAAGGCTTCCGAGAACAAACACGCCAGCTTCCAGCTTTCAGCTTGCTATTGCTAAACATCACATTTTCAGTAAATGATGTAGACATGACCTGCCCTGGCCGGTCAAGTATGTATGTGCCAAGTCCACGTATACTAGAGACACAGATTTCACCTTTAGGGGAAAACCCAAATCTGCTCTTGTAGATGACACGTGGGCAGCAACATTAGGGTATAGACATACTTCGAGCCTTAAAAGGGTATCACACCACATGTGCACTTCACTGATTGGTCCAGCAGGTCATAGCCTGATCCAGATTACGCATGCTATGATGCCCATCCTGTGGGGGCTTATACCTATAAAATGTCTCTGCACTGTCATACCAATTGGGCACTCAGTAAGCTTTGCTGAGGTCTCCGTGCTGCACGTATATTGCATTGTGATTGCATTCTGATTGGGTTCCCAATAAATCTTGCAAACAAATGTGCTGAGAGCGAATTGTTTATTTTTCTGTTGTCATTGATCTTTTTATTTCCGCAGTTAAATACTGAGCTTCTACAATATGGGGTCAACCAGAGGGTGGCAGCCTTGAACTAAAGGGTGGCAGTGATCAACCAGAGGGTGGCAGTGATCAACCAGAGGGTGGCACTGGTGAACCAGAGGGTGGTAGTGATGATCCAGAGGGTGGCAGTGGCGAACCAGAGGGTGGCAGTAATGAACCAGAGGGTGGCAGTGATGAACCAGGGGGTGGCAGTGGTGAACCACAAGGTGATGAACCAGAGGATAGCAGTGATCAACCAGAGGATAGCAGTGATCAACCAGAGGGTGGCAGTGGTGAACCAGAGGGTGGCATTGATGATCCGGAGGGTGGCAGTGGCAAACCAGAGGGTGGCATTGGTGAACCAGAGGGTGGCAGTGATGAACCGGAGGGTGGCAGTCTTGAACCAGAGGGTGGCAGTGGTGAACCAGAGGGTGCTGTGATGAACCAGAGGGTGGCAGTGGTGAACCAGAGGGTGGCAGTGGTAAACCAGAGGGTGGTAGTGGTGAATCAGAGGGTGACAGTGGTGAACCAAAGGGTGGTAGGGGTGAACCAGAGGGTGACAGTGGTGAACCTGAGAGTGACAGTGGTGAACTAGAGAGTGGCAGTGGTGAACCAGAGGGTGCTGTAATGAACCAGAGGGTGGCAGTGGTGAACCAGAGGGTGGCAGTGGTGAACCAGAGGGTGCTGTGATGAACCAGAGGGTGGCAGTGGTGAACCAGAGGGTGGTCGTGGTGTACCAGAGGGTGACAGTGGTGAACCAGAGAGTGGCAGTGGTGAACCAGAGGGTACTGTGATGAACCAGAGGGTGGCAGTGGTTAACCAGAGGGTGGCAGTGGTGAACCAGAGGGTGCTGTGATGAATCAAAGGGTGGCAGTGATGAACCAGAGGGTGGCAGTGGTGAACCAGAGGCTGATGAACAAGAGGATAGCAGTGATGAACCAGAGGGTGGCAGTCTTGAACCAGAGGGTGGCAGTGATGAACCAGAGGGTGGCAGTGATGAACCAGAGGGTGGCACTGGTGAACCAGAGGGTGGCAGTGCAGAACCAGAGGGTGGCAGTGATCAACCAGAGGGTGACAGTGATGAACTAGAGGGTGGCACTGGTGAACCAGAGGGTGGCAGTGTGGAACCAGAGGGTGGCAGTGATGAACCAGAGGGTGGCAGAGATGAACCAGAGGATGGCAGTGATCAACCAGAGGGTGGCAGCCTTGAACCAAAGTGTGGCAGTGATCAACCAGAGGGTGGCAGTGATCAACCAGATGGTGGCACTGGTAAACCAGAGTGTGGCAGTGATGATCCAGAGGGTGGCAGTGGCAAACCAGAGGGTGGCAGTGATGAACCAGAGGGTGGCAGTGATGATCCAGAGGGTGGCAGTGGCGAGCCAGATGGTGGCACTGGTAAACCAGAGGGTGGCAGTGATGATCCAGAGGGTGGCAGTGGCAAACCAGAGGGTGGCAGTGATGAACCAGAGGATAGCAGTGATGAACCAGAGGGTGGCAGTGGTGAACCAGAGGGTGGCAGTGATGATCCAGAGGGTGGCAGTGGCAAACCAGAGGGTGGCATTGGTGAACCAGAGGGTGGCACTGATGAACCGGAGGGTGGCCGCGATGAACCATAGGGTCGCAAACAGGCTGGTCACGTAGAAACAACATGGTCGCGACCGTTGCAACCACACAAGTAAGTTTGCGTTCCCGAACTTGTAAAAAACCCTCACAAACTGGCAAAAACAGCAAATTCGCAAATTCGAACGAATTCGTGGATTTTGGGAATTGCGGGTTCACTTTCGCACGAATTCGCGAACCGCGAATTCGCAAATTTCGCCCATACTAAAATTACAAAAGACATTTATCACTCCAGGCACAATATTACAGCTTTGAATTGGTAAAATACCAACCAAGCCAAATCTTTAAACAGTGCTATCCACGCCGAGATAGAAATGGACAAAGTCTTTTGCCATTTCTGCAGCAAAGTTTTTAAGCATAGGACTACGCAGTGGTGTCCTTGCCAAGCTATAGAATGACATAAGCCATTTAATACTCCAGGCACAATATTACAGCTTTGAATTGGTAAAATACCAACCAAGCCAACCTGAAATGAATAACAGCAACCCCTGACACAGTGTTTCGCTCTAATTAGAGCTCTTCAGAGAGGTATAGCTTTGTCCAGACACAAGGGAGCACCCAGTATAAGTAAAAAAAAAAACCCTTCAGGCATAGCGTGACAAATAAATTATGCAAAAAAGAAGCAGAGAACTCTGGGTAGTTCTCAAGTTTAGGTGGAAAGCAGCTCCTGTATGGACCACTCTCAACACCAGCGACACTCTAGATCGGCTCACCTTAAATGTCTGCTTTGCCATCAAAAATCTTTAAGCATAGGATTAGCACAGTGCTATCTACGCCGAGATAGAAATGGACAAAGTCTTTTGCCAGTTCTACAGCAAAGCTTTTAAGCATAGGACTAGCACAGTGCTGTTCTTGCTAAGCTGTAAAATGACAAAAGCCATTCATCACTCCAGGCACAATATTACAGCTTTGAATTGGTAAAATACCAACCAAGCCAAATCTTTACACAGTGTTATCCACGCCGAGATAGAAATGGACAAAGTCTTTTGCCATTTCTACAGCAAAGTTTTTAAGCATAGGAGTAGCAAAGTGCTGTCCTTGCCAAGCTATAAAATGACAAAAGCTATTTAATACTCCAGGCACAATATTACAGCTTTGAATTGGTAAAATGCCAACCATGCCAACCTGAAATGAATAAAAGCAACCCCTGACACGGTGTTTCGCTCTAATTAGAGCTCTTCAGAGAGGTATAGCTTTGTCCAGACACAAGGGAGCACCCAGTATAAGTAAAAAAAAGTACTCTTTCAGGCATAGAGTGACGAATAAATTATGCAAAAAAGAAGAAGAGAACTCTGGGTAGTTCTCAAGTTTAGGTGGAAAGCAGCTCCTGTTTGGAGCACTCTCAACACCGGCGACACTCTAGATCGGCTCACCTCAAATATCTGCTTTTCTATCAAAATCTTTAAGCATAGGATTAGCACAGTGCGATACACGCCGAGAAAGAAATGGACAAAGTCTTTTGCCATTTCTACAGCAAAGTTTTTAAGCATAGGACTAAGCATGGGCGAATTTTGCGGATCTGTGGTCCGCGAATTCGCACCAAATCGCGGATTCTTTTGCGATTTGCACCATACTTAACTGGAATACTTTCTACTGGCTAATCAGTAAGTGCTACCTCGTTGGGTAAATGTATAGTGCTTTTCCTACACTGCAGCTGCGTAAAGGGCCAGATGATTTGTCCCCAGTGACCATGTGTGCCTGTAAGTTTGCCACCGCGCCAAAAGGCGATGAGGTCCCTTGAGTGAGCTGTCCATCATAATTGGGAATGAGCAGGAAAAACGTTTGATACTGCTAGTGTGTGTTGTGCGGGGCTTCTATGCGTGTGCACATAGCTCTTGTGTAAAGGGTCAAGAGCGAGCAGGGCAGCAGGGCAGCAGGTGAGGAGAAAGCAGCCTCCTGGCCACAGGAACTACAAGGGGATCCGGCTCGAGAAACTCATGGATGCAAAGACCTCCCTCGAGTATTACAACTAATTTTCGACGGCAGATATGGGGTTAAAGCACACTTGCCCAGCCTCGACCGTGCTCACCAATGTTTTGGGCAGATTAAAAACATTACTGAATTTGAACTTCAACTCGGGCAAAAGCTATATCTGTAAGTGCTTCCTGTTGAGGTTTATTTTTTGTGACAGGAGCCTCGTGCCAGAATGAATCCTGCCCTGCATAGTTATCCACGAAGATGCCACCGTTTTGTGCAATACCTCTACTCAACTGGAGTACTGGCTAATCAGTAAGTGCTACCTCGTTGGGTAAATGTATAGTGCTTTTCCTACACTGCAGCTGCGTAAAGGGCCAGATGATTTGTCCCCAGTGACCATGTGTGCCTGTAAGTTTGCCACCGCGCCAAAAGGTGCCGAGATCCCTTGAGTGAGCTGTCCATCATAGTTGGGAAAGGGCGGGAAAAACATTTGATACTGCTAGTGTGTGGTGCAGGGCTTCTATGTGTGTGCACATGCCTCTTGTGTAAAAGGTCAGAGAGCGAGCAGGGCAGCAGGTGAGGAGAAAGCAGCCTCCTGGCCACAGGAACTACAAGGGGATCGCGCTCGAGAAACTCATGGATGTAAAGACCTCCCTCAAGTATTACAGCTAATTTCCGATGGCAGATATGGGGTTAAAGCACACTTGCCCAGCCTCGACCGTGCTCACTAATGTTTTGGGCTGATTAAAATGTTACTGAATTTGATCTTCAACTCGGGCACCTGCTTTATTTATCTGTAAGTCCTTCCTGTTGAGGTATAATTGTTGTGACAGGAGCCTCGTGCCATACTTGTAACTATTCTCTGACACTGCTTCGAGGGTCAGAGCAGGGTCAGAGAATAGTTGCAAGTAGGAAACGTGGCGCTGCTCAGGAAACACTTACAGTGTTACAGCAGGTGCCCAAATTGAAGTAAAATTTTTTTGTAACCATTTTGTAAATGGTTACAAACAAATTAGCTATAACTTGGGCACCTGCTGTAACCCTGTAAGTGCTTCCTGGAAAAAATGTGTCTCGCTCGCGGATTCGCGGATTATTCCGCAATTTCTCGAGATTCTCGGATCGCGAAATTGCGGAAAATCCGCAAATTCCATGAGCAGAACGAATTTTCGGCCCATACTTACATAGGACTAGCACAGTGCTATCCTTGCCAAGCAGTAAAATGACAAAAAGCCATTTATCACTCCAGGCACAATATTACAGCTTGGAGTTGGTAAAATACCAACCAAGCTAACCTGAAATGAATAACAGCAACCCCTGACACAGTGTTTTGCTCTAATTAGAGCTCTTCAGAGAGGTATAGCTTTGTCCAGACACAAGGGAGCACCCAGTATAAGTCAAAAACAAAAAAATACCCTTTCAGGCATAGAGTGACAAATAAATTATGCAAAAAAGAAGCAGAGAACTCTGGGTAGTTCTCAACTGTAGGTGGAAAGCAGCTCCTGTATGGAGCACTCTCATCACCGGCGACACTCTAGATCGGCTCTCCTCAAATGTCTGATTTTCTATCAAAATCTTTAAGCATAGGATTAGCAGAGTGCTATCCACGCCGAGATAGAAATGGACAAACTCTTTTGCCATTTCTACAGCAAAGTTTTAAGCATAGGACTAGCACAGTGCTGTCCTTGCAAAGCGGTAAAATGACAAATGCCATTCATCACTCCAGGCACAATATTACAGCTTTGAATTGGTAAAATACCAACCAAGCCAACCTGAAATGAATAACAGCAACCCCTGACACAGTATTTTGCTCTAATTAGAGCCCTTCAGAGAGGTATAGCTTTGTCCAGACACAAGGGAGCACCCTGTATAAGTCAAAAACAAAAAAATACCCTTTCAGGCATAGAGTGACAAATAAATTATGCAAAAAAGAAGCAGAGAACTCTGGGTAGTTCTTAACTTTAGGTGGAAAGCAGCTCCTCTATGAGCACTCTCATCACCGGCGACACTCTAGATCGACTCACCTCAAATGTCTGCTTTTCTATCAAAATCTTTAAGCATAGGATTAGCACAGTGCTATCCAGTCTGAGATAGAAATGGACAAAGTCTTTTGCCATTTCTACAGCAAAGTTTTTAAGCATAGGACTAGCACAGTGCTGTCCTTGCCAAGCTGTAAAATGACAAAAGCCATTCATCACTCCAGGCACAATATTACAGCTTTGAATTGGTAAAATACCAACCAAGCCAATCTGAAATGAATAACAGCAACCCCTGACATGGTGTTTCGCTCTAATTAGAGATCTTCAGAGAGGTATAGCTTTGTCCAGACACAAGGGAGCACCCAGTATAAGTAAAAAAAATACCCTTTCAGGCATAGAGTGACAAATAAATTATGCAAAAAAGAAGAAGAGATTTCTGGGTAGTTCTCAAGTTTAGGTGGAAAGCAGTTCCTGTATGGCGCACTCTCAACACAGGCGACACTCTAGATCAGCTCACCTCAAATGTCTGCTTTTCTTTCAAAATCGTTAAGCCTAGGATTAGCACAGTACTATCCACGCCGAGATAGAAATGGACAAAGTCCTTTGCCGTTTCCACAGCAAAGTCTTTAAGCATAGGACTAGCACAGTGCTGTTCCTGCCAAGCTGTAAAATTACAAAAGCCATTCATCACTCCAGGCACAATATTACAGCTTTGAATTGGTAAAATACCAACCAAGCCAATCTGAAATGAATAACAACAACCCCTGACATGGTGTTTCGCTCTAATTAGAGCTCTTCAGAGAGGTATAGCTTTGTCCAGACACAAGGGAACACCCAGTATAAGTAAAGAAAAATACCCCTTCAGGCATAGCGTGAGAAAAAAAATATGCAAAAAAGAAGCTGAGAACTCTGGGTAGTTCTCAAGTTTAGGTGGAAAGCAGCTCCTGTACGGAGCACTCTCAACACCGGCGCACTCTAGATTGGCTCACCTCAAATGTCTGCTTTTCTATCAAAATCTTTAAGCATAGGATTAACACAGTGCTATCCACGCCGAGATAGTAATGGACAAAGACTTTTGCCATTTCTACAGCAACGTTTTTAACCATAGGACTAGCACCTTGCTGTCCTTGCCAAGCTGTAAAATGACAAAAGCCATTTAACACTCCAGGCACAATATTACATCTTTGAATTGGTAAAATACCAACCAAACCAACCTGAAATGAATTATAGCAGCTCCTGACACGGTGTTTCGCTCTAATTAGAGCTCTTCAGAGCAGTATAGCTTTGTCCAGACACAAGGGAGCACTGCAAATTCCTGCAAATGCGAAATCCAACACTCACCAAGAGATGCCGTGGGATCGATGCCAAATACTCACCTAGTGTGCTTGGACTGTTGCATGCTGGGAATTGCAGTTCACCGACGTGGGCTGCATAGGTGATTGGACTACAAACTCGGCCCACGTGGATTGTCACCAATCAGAGAACGACTACAACTATATCAAAGCGGAAGGCTGAAAAGACTGTGTTTGCACACCGGTATTTGATAAAGGCACCCCCCCGCCGAAACGCTTCACGCCAACACTGAAAATAAACATCTTCCCTGGCTCCCTCTGTGTCCCCCTGATTCCTTCTGAATGAAGATATTGTCTGTTCATATATATATATATATATATATATATATATATATATATATATATATATATATATATATATATATATATATATATGTATATATATATATATATATTTATATATATATATAAAATCACCTCCTGGTTATACCCTCTTCACAGAAACCAGAGTCGAGGCCCCAATAGTGCGCAGAAAAGGTTTATTTGGCACAAAGGAAAATTACCCTACGCGTTTCGAAGTCAGCCGACCTCTTGCTCCTGGGTGGAGATCTCATCCATTGCCATTCCTTTTAAAGTGATATTGACATATTTTGCTAGTGTGCATGTGATCAAACAACATAAACAACATACTCTGAACGTTACATTGTTACTCAGTCAAAACCCAGTGGTATTAAAACAAATTGCAGTATTTTAACAAAGCGATTTACACATTTGTTGAACCACACGTTATGATTGTGGTATAAATCATATTGTCCATTTCGTCCGTTTATTTGTCCTTAAATGCCCCAGTTTGCATATATTGTTTTCGTACTTTCGAAGGGGACAAAAGTTATTTTATAATAGTTCATGAGTATTGCCCATAAAAAAAAAAGAGGCAGGAACATGCCGCTTTTTCGTGTTTGGATATATATATATATATACATATATATTACCTACTGGCGGTCGCCAGTAGGTAGTTATAGTTAGGACCTAGCTACCGTAGGAAATCCGCAACATTCTATTGGGAATAACTTTGGCGCCGGTTGAGGAATTTGCGTGTATTTTCTTAAATTTTGGCCAGCTCCGCTCCGCTCCTTCCCTGAAAATTTCAGGTGGATTCTTGAAGTGGGGGCTGAGAAAAAACAGGGGTCCCAAAACGTGTTTTCCCCATGTTAATTTCTATAGGACGGTCTGACAAGTCTACAGCCCGAACCGCTGAACGGAATTACACCCAAGTTGGCAAAATTGCAGTGACTGGTACGCAGATGTACCTTTGCTATGTTTGGTGAAAATTGCTCCAGTGGTTTTTATGAAAATTAACTTCTAAAACACATATATATCTATAGGTGCGCTCCAAGCGCTCATTGGTACGCGTACCGGGGAGCGCACTAGGCGCGCTACAGGAGTGCGCAAGCGGAAAGCTGATTGGCTGTCGGATGTCTGTCAACATTCTAAACAGTCTGGAGAGTCCGCCATCTTGTGTCTCGGTAAAATCGAGACACATGAGATGAAAATAAAAAGGGGGAAATGATTAAAAGGGGGCAGTGTAGACACCCCCTGACCCCCTAGGATTTCTGAGGGGGGCCTAGAAGGACCCTGAAAGGCAAAAAAACTATTAATTTATTTTTTTTAATTTTCGCGGGGTAAGCGCTGGGTGCGTTCCCAGGTGCACTCTCCGGTACGCGCACCCTAAGCGCACAAAAACAGTGTAAAAAAATAGAGTAAAGAATTTGTAAAGAATACAGCTCTTTTTGGAGAATTGGAGGTAGTTCTAAAAAGAACTGTATTTATTCTTCTTTTTAGGTTTTCTTTGTAAACAAAAACAAAAACAGGGAATGTCAAACTGCTCAACAGGAGCAAAAAAAGTAAAAATTAGGGCTGGGGACGGCAGTGGTGGTTTTCCCTTGTACGAACAATGTTCATGATACTTTGTTCACCGTAACAAAGCATTTCATCACAGTCCTTACATTTTATAGTGATGCCATGAAAAACAGGCTGAATGTTAGGAATCAGCGGTCTCCCTCTCACATTTGATGTAGTTGGTCCTCCAGTAGATGTTGAAGCACCATCCCTTGGGGGATCTCGTGCCAGGGCCCTGACACTCTCCCGGGCATAGTTCTGGGGGTGCCTCCTCTGAACATGACGAATCACTGTTGAGTTTCCAAAACTGTACTTCCTTGTAGGATCACCCCGTGAAAGCACAGTTTTGCAAATTTTGCACTCCACTTTTGGAGCATTCACCTTTTTTTCACCTGGTGGTATGGTGAAAAACTTCCAAATAAAGTGCTCCTGCACCTTGGGCTGAGGAGGCACCTCCTCAATGAAGCCATCTGAGTGAGTCCTCATTGCTGCTGGGCGGTCTAGCAGTCATTCTTTTCTCAAAAAGGAAGAACAGAAAAGAACAGGTCTTGCTGTCTCCAAAGTGAAAGAAGAAGTGAAGGAAATGGGT
Organism: Lissotriton vulgaris; assembly: GCF_964263255.1. Taxonomy (NCBI): domain Eukaryota; kingdom Metazoa; phylum Chordata; class Amphibia; order Caudata; family Salamandridae; genus Lissotriton; species Lissotriton vulgaris. The sequence goes on from NC_141700.1 coordinate 285,159,951, forward strand.
GGGGTTTTCATTAGTTGTAAAAAAAACTGTTAACAACCAATGAAATTAGTTATTTTAAGGTCACATGACTTGACGCGCTTACGCTGCGCGCACCGGAGTGCTTCCGGGGCGCTTACGCTGCACGAACGTAGGCGCTTCTGGGGGCGCTTACGCGGCACGTACGTAGGCGCTTCCGGGGGCACTTATGCACGCGCTGACGCGGCGCGTCTAAATGACATTTTGCTAGCATTACAGAAATAAGTTTAAAGTTATAATACGGGTATTTACAATAAAAAATACTACTTTTATAAGTATGCTACTGAATGTCTTGCATTATTATTTAGTTAAATACATACTTTTTTTTCCGGCAGGCAGTAATAGCGCTCTCTCTGCGCTTTCGGGTGAGTTTACCGGTGCCCGCACCCTGAGCGCTCCATGACAATATGATAAAAAAAAGAAACCTACATGAAAAATACATTGAAAGAATTATTTTTGTGAAAAAAATAAAAATAAAAATGTATAGTTATTAAAAACAGGTAATTAAAAAAAATCAGTTTAAACATCGTAGGTCACAAACTCGATATACAAAGGAATTAACTTTTAAAAAACCTTTGAAATTCACTGAAAAAACCATAGGTTTCATAATCGTTATAGTTAGGAATTAGCATTTAAAAAACCTTTGAAAAAACCTTTGAATTTCACTGAAAAAACCATAGGTTTCACAATCGTTATAGTTAGGAATTAGCATTTAAAAAACCTTTGAAATTCACTGAAAAAAACATAGGTTTCACACCAGTTATAGTTAGCTAAACATTTTACTCATACAAAACCATTGAAATTCCCTCGTTATAGTTAGTTGGACTCACTATAACTTGCGCGCCCGCAATCCACTGCTGATGATGCCGCATATTACATCATTCATGACATGGTCAGTGACATCACTGATGACATCTCTGATGACATCTCAAATGACATCACTGATGACATCACTGATGACATCATCCAGTGAATGTGTGTTTCTGTAAAGTTAAAATATGTTTTACATATTGAAGAATGAGTGTACGTATGAGTGTGTCGATTAAGGATTTAGTAGATGCGTGACTGACTGTATGAGTGAGTGATTAAATGTGTCTTACTGAATGCATGGGTTAGTGACTAAACTGTCTGAATGTGTGCATCATTATGTCTGTTGTTGTGTAAGCTGCTGCATGTGTTGATCAGTAGCTATATTAGTGGCTATATGGGTTATTGATTGGTTGCCCAAGTATTTGTATGTGAGGGTGAGTGTGTGGGGGGTTGGCTGGAAGGTGTGTGACTCTGTGCATAGATGTGTGAGCAGTTGATTAACTTGGTGTATGGGTTCAAGAGTGCATGTGGAAACAGCTGCATGGGCAGTTGACTGTGTGCATGGGTGTGTTGGTGAGTGAATGGATATCTCAGTGCTACATGTCCAAGTAAGTACATATGTAAAACACAGTGCATATGAGAGTTGGCATATATAAATAACTATACATAAGAGCCAGTGATTGTGCGAGTGGCTGTATGGATCAATGTGTATTTGTATCAGTGATTGTATAAGAGAGTATGTGTTAGTATATGTTTTTAATAAGTAAGGTGTTGTGTGTATAACTGTATAGATGAGGAAATGGGAGTGTGATTGATTGTTTGCATGACTGACTAGGTGTGTGAGTAACTCCATGGATGAGTGGCAGTGTGTGAGTCTCTGTATAGGTGTATGAGTGCATATGATAGTGTTGTTTTGATGAATGACTGTATGTATGAGTGATTGTATGGGTGAAAGAGTGGATGTGTGTGTAGATCTAGAAATAAGTGAGTGCGTATGTAGTAACTGGTATTGGTGTGTCAATGGTTTCAAGAATGGTAGTCTGTATTTAACACTGGGTGTATCAAAGGTTATATTAGAGTGTGAGGAGGTGCATCGTATTATCACATGTATGATGTCATCAGTGATGAGATCAGTGATGTCAATTGAGAAGTCATCAGTGATGTCATTTGAGATGTCATCAGTGATGTCATCAGTGATGTCACTGACCATGTCATGAATGATGTAATATGTGACATCAGCAGTGGATTGCGGGCGCGCAAGTTATAGTGAGTCCAACTAACTATAACGTGGGAATTTCAATGGTTTTGTATGAGTAAAATGTTTAGCTAACTATAACTGGTGTGAAACCTATGGTTTTTTCAGTGAATTTCAAAGGTTTTTTAAATGCTAATCCCTCTCTATAACGATTGTGAAACCTATGGTTTTTTCAGTGAATTTCAAAGGTTTTTTAAATGCTAATTCCTAACTATAACGATTGTGAAACCTATGGTTTTTTCAGTGAATATATATATATATATATATATATATATATATATATATATATATATATATATATATATATATATATATATATATATATTCAATCCAAATGAAGAATACGCTGCACACTTCTTGGACTTTGCAGTTGTTTATTCACAAACGTGCCACACTCCTACGCGTTTCGAACCGTAGTTCCTGGTCACGGTAGTAAAGGTGAGTTAGTCCCTCATCAGTTTTGCTTTATATACCGTTGCATTTCACTTATATTATCTAGTGCATGCTGGGACTTGTAGTCGTCCCGAATGTTATGTATGAACTTGGTCACGCTCCGTGGACCGCGTACATTGGCGGGGGATGTTATTTGTTATCACACTAAAGGCGCTGCCACGTTTTAGGGAAATACGTCGCCTTGGAGTCGCTATCGTGCTGACACGAGCGGTGAGATCATGAATCAATTTACCTGATTCTAGATCTGAGTGTGTAACTATACGCTATATTAGCTATAGAAAATCACGGGCTGAGTGCCCTACGTCCCCACTTAATGTCACAGCCCACATTGCGCGAACCAAGTTCACAGCATTTAATTCACATTTAAAACAAGTTCGGTCTCATATTTGAAGCAATTGCCAATCCCTCAATCTATGGTTATTCAAATGTATGTTTCAATGGCACAGTAGCATATATGACGCATATAATGTCTAAAGTTATAAGTGGACATAAAGTTCTTCGTCCCCATTCAGGCCTGCCGGCTGCTTGGTACGGAATCGTATAATTAGTTTCGATTCCAGTCGTCTCAGTTTTTTAATTCGATTCCCTCCTCTTTCATGTGGTATTATATTTGCCAGTCCAAAATATTTCATGTCCTTCCAAGTTCTTTTGTCATGTTTGGCCATATGCTTAGCCATGGTATATGATTGATCATTATTTTGGACCGCTCGTATGTGCTGTAAAATTCTTGTCTTGAGGGAACAGGTGGTACTGCCAATGTAGGATTTTCCGCAGAAGCATTGTAACATGTACACAACAAATGTTGATTTGCATGTGATGCTTGTGTTTATAATGACATTTTTTCCTTCCGGGTCCTTTAGAGTTTTTGTGTTTTGGCCAATCTTGCATGCTTTGCAAGTCGTACATCTTGTAAATCCACGTTTTCTCATGTCAAGCCATGTTTCTTGTTTTTTAAGTTCAAAGTGGCTTCTGACTAAGTGATCAGATAGATTGGGTGCTCTTCTGTAAGCGATCAAAGGATAGTCGCCCAGATTGGTTCCTATATCCGGGTCTTTGCGTAGCACATCCCAGTATTTGTTTAGGATTTTCTGAATTTTATAGCTCTCTTTGCTATATGTCATTATCATACGTGGTTGTTCCTCTTTTACTATAGTTGTACATTGAGTTCCATCTCCAGCCTGGTTCTTCTTTGCACCTTTATTCATCAGTGTGTCTTCTCTTGATTTGGTTCTTGTTTTTGTCTCACATCTTGCCAAATCTGGTGTTTTGTATCCTCGCTGTTTGAAACGGTTGGTGGTTTCTTTAAATTTGGCCTCCATTTCTAAGTCTTCTGAGCAGTTCCTCCTCATCCGTAGTAGTTCCCCATACGGTATACTTTGTTTTAGTTTTTGTGGGTGAAAACTTAGGCCATGGAGTAGACTGTCTGTAGCTGTCTTTTTTCTGTGGACAGTCGTTTGTATTTGTTCATTTGCAATGTAGACTCTTGTGTCCAAGAATTCTATTTCCTTGGCGTGAACTGAGCATGTAAATTTTATTCCCACATCATTGTTATTGAGGATTGCAAAGAATGTGTAGAATTCTGGTTCCGTACCTCTCCACAGAAGGAAGAGGTCGTCGATGAATCGTAGCCAAAGGGCCACTTTGGCCATGTGATGGTCGTTTTCCTCTCTCCAAGCCACGCTCCTCTCCCACCACCCCATCATGAGATTCGCGTAGCTTGGAGAGAAGGAAACTCCCATCGCTGTTCCACAGCGTTGTATGTAGATACTTTTGTTAAAAAGGAATACATTGTTGTATAGACACATTGAGATCATGTCCAGTAGCATTTTGGAGTGTTCTCTCTGATTGATAGGTTGTTGATCCAAGAAGTATTTGATGGCCTGTAGCCCGATGTTGTGGCTTATTGATGTATATAAAGATATAACATCAATGGTTACCAGCAAGTAGTTAGGTTGCCATTCAGTGTTCATCAGTATGCGTAGGAAATCGCCCGTGTCTTTTATGTACGAGCTCAGTGTAGGTACGAGTGGGGCTAAAAAGTAGTCCACATAGTTTGCCACATTTTGAAAGAGGCTCCCACAGCTCGAAATTATAGGTCGTCCCGTGGTTTGTTCAGGGTCTTGTGCACTTTAGGTAGGAAATAAATGGTTATGCATATGGCCAAACATGACAAAAGAACTTGGAAGGACATGAAATATTTTGGACTGGCAAATATAATACCACATGAAAGAGGAGGGAATCGAATTAAAAAACTGAGACGACTGGAATCGAAACTAATTATACGATTCCCTACCAAGCAGCCGGCAGGCCTGAATGGGGACAAAGAACTTTATGTCCACTTATAACTTTAGACATTATATGCGTCATATATGCTACTGTGCCATTGAAACATACATTTGAATAACCATAGATTGAGGGATTGGCAATTGCTTCAAATATGAGACCGAACTTGTTTTAAATGTGAATTAAATGCTGTGAACTTGGTTCGCGCAATGTGGGCTGTGACATTAAGTGGGGACGTAGGGCACTCAGCCCGTGGTTTTCTATAGCTATTATAGCGTATAGTTACACACTCAGATCTAGAATCAGGTAAATTGATTCATGATCTCACCGCTCGTGTCAGCACGATAGCGACTCCAAGGCGACGTGTTTCCCTAAAACGTGGCAACGCCTTTAGTGTGATAACAAATAACACCCCCCGCCAATGTACGCGGTCCACGGAGCGTGACCAAGTTCATACATAACATTCGGGACGACTACAAGTCCCAGCATGCACTAGATAATATAAGTGAAATGCATCGGTATAGAAAGCAAAACTGATGAGGGACTAACTCACCTTTACTACCGTGACCAGGAACTACGGTTCGAAACATGTAGGAGTGTGGCACGTTTGTGAATAAACAACTGCAAAGTCCAAGAAGTGTGCAGCGTATTCTTCATTTGTATTGAATATCCGTGAGACACTGCCCTGGTCTCCACGCTAGCACCAACTGTAAAGCGCTCCCGCTGTGACAGGACAATTAGCTCGTTTATATATATATATATATATTACCTACTGGCGGTCGCCAGTAGGTAGGTATAGTTATGACCTAGTTTCCATAGGAAATCCGCAACATTCTATTTGGAATAACTTTGGCTCCGGTGGACAAATCTTCGTGACTTTCTCCAAGAAAATGCCCTGCTCGGTTTCGTTCCTTCCCTGAAAGTTTGGGGGTGATTCGTTAAGTGGGGGCCGAGAAAAAAGGGGGTCACAAAACGTGTTTTCCCCATGCAATTTTCCATAGGGACCTTTAGCCAGGGCTACAGCCCAACGGCTGAACGGAATTAAACGAAATTTGACAGAGAGGTAGAGTTCTGTTCGCAGATTGTGCTTTTCTGTTAAATGGTATAAATCCATTCAGTAGTTTCTGAGAAAATTGCAAGTAAAATCATAGCGACATCTAGAGACAGAGTTCAGTACGCGTACTGAAATCTGTTCAATTACGAGCGCGAGCTGCTTGCTGATTGGCTGTGAACTGCCTGTCAACACTCGAAACCAGGAAGTGTTGGCGGCCATCTTGTGCCACGCTAGAACCGAGTCACAAGAAAACAGTAAAACAAAGTAATAAGTAAAGAAATAAGGGAAGGGGGTAGGGTAGAGACATGCTGACCCTCTAGGCTTGCTCAGGGGGTCGTACATGGTTGTTTAGGCTCTATTTTTTTTTTAAAGAAAAACCACGGCGTACGTGTATGGAAATACGTACAATTACGAGCAGGAGCTGCATGCAGATTGGCTGTCAATACTCCAAACAAGGAAGTGTTGGCAGCCATGTTGTTTGTCAGGAGAGCAGAGTCACAAGAAAACAGTAAAACAAAGTTGAGAAATAAGAAAACGGGGCAGGGTAGAAACATTCTGAATCTATAGTCTTGGTCAGGGGGTGGTACATGGATCTTTAGGCTCAATTTTTTTTAAATAAAAAATGGCGGGGTACTCGTGCAGTACTTGTACGCGGTGGAAAAGGTGAAAAAAAAGTAGAAGTCTGTTTTATTCATTAGGTTCCGGGGGGGCAAATTACGGGGCAATTTTTCTGCATAATGGGGGCTTGTAAGGTGCCCCGAGCACGGGGGAACGGCACTCCTCTGGTTTTATTTTGAAGTATGCTGGGGGGTTACGGTTCTACTCCACGCAGTCTCGGTGAGCGGCACCCCTGGGGTCTTTTTAAAAAAAATATATGTTTTGAGCTCTCTCTCTCTCTCTCTCCCCGTACACGTCGCGGAGAACACCACATTTTGGGGCAGTGATATGTAAAATGACCTTCCAGCTCCTGGTACCTGCATTGTCTGGAGTTTTTTATTAATGTTGGGAGGGTGGGCTTGATAATACGTCCTTGTAAATTCCCATAGAAGCCTATGTTCTGGTCTTAACATGGGCTTCTATGGGAAATAACATGCCCGTATTATGAAGCTCATTATCGCCGTTTTATTGGCAGTTTCCTGCCAATAAAACAGCGATAATTTTAACACCGGTCCTTGATAATATGCACCTAAGTTTACTGGTTAAAAAAAGAGCAATGGGCCATATTATCAACAAAAGGCAATACATTATCGTCGCTTTTATTGGCAGGAAACTGCCGATAAAGCGGCGATAATGGGCTTGATAATATGCCCTTGTGAATAACCATAGCAGCCCAGGTTAACATCAGAACTTGGGCTGCTATGGGAATTTACAAGGGCCTATGTTTTTTTATTAATGTTGGGAGGGTGGGCTTGATTACGTCCTTGTTAATTGCCATAGAAGCCTATAGAAGCTCCTTCATTTCTATGATAGTATGTAAACCTTTCCTTTTTTTTTTTGGTGTAGCAGTTGTACTCTCTTCGCATGCTCAGCGTCGTTTCGAAGCCCACGTTTTCTTTTTCTTGAAGTTCAACAAGCAAACCTTTCTTTATATCAGTTAGTAAATCTGTCGCTTTCTTTTCCCGGTTTGTGTGTGTCATCTGCTGCTGTACTTTTGTACAGTATTAATAGTCATATTTTTTATATATTTATTTGAAAGGTAGTGCTGAGGCGCCAAACGTTGATTACGTACTCCGTCCATCGCCATTTTCGTAGTTTCTCACCGTTGTTTTTATTATATCTGTTAGTTAGAACTCAGTAGTTTTCAATCCTTGTCTTGAATATCTTACTATAGTATTTCAACATTATTTTTATTGTGGGCCGTCATACCCCTCCCCCACAAAATAAAAGAAGTGTGTCGTTTTTTTTATTAACTTTTATTAAACAATAAATATAAACGAAACTCAATTATAACTATATTAGAACTGGAAAAATAACTTAAACAATGTTATAAACAAATTGTGAAATGGATTCCAAAAGGTGTCCGATTGGTAATCTGCAAAAGAAAAAAGAAAATTAGAGTTTAGAATTATGTAGATGTGAGAAAATGAGCTGAACCATTACGGGGCATATTATCAAGAACGGCGATAAAATTATCAAAGTTTAAGAGAGAAAGAGAAATGATGTCACAGAGAGTGACAGAGAGAAAGAGAGAGAAAACAACATTAAAACTGTGTCGGAGAGTCTGGAGTGGAGATTTTTTATTGAAAAGTCAGACGTAAATTTACTAGCTCCTTGCATCACTTTACCCATGTTAAAAGTGACTCAAAAGTGACGTAATAAGGTTGTGGATCTGTTTGTCAGAGTGTTGTAAGCTATCTGTTGTCACTGCTCGGAGGTAATTATAGATTTTGCAGAGAAGCTGCTGTACAGTATGCACTCTGGGCCATATTATGAAGCCTGGGCGACGAAATTATTGCCACTTTATCAGCAGGAAAGTGTCGCTAAAGTGGCGATAATGGGTTTGATAATATGCTCTATGGAATTCCAATCGAAGCTCATGTCTGATGTCCTTCACATGTAACATGAGCTTCGATTGGAATTCCATAGAGCATATCATCAAACCCATTATCGCCACTTTAGCGGCACTTTCCTGCTGATAAAGTGGCGATAATTTAGTCGTCCAGGCTTGATAATATGGCCCTCTCTCGTTTCACAAATAAAGCTAACACTACAGTTTTACGAGTGCAGTGTACCTGGTATATTTCAGTTGTTATAGTGCCGGTTTCAAGTGGTGTCTATATGGAAGTGCCTACTGCGTTACTGACGGCTGTTATGGCTACTTATTTCGAATGCATTGCTATGATTGCATTGTATATGTAGGCTGCTGTGCTTACCTTGTATAAACAGTGCGGCCATCAGAGGTCACCACTCGATTTGAACTATGCTTCTGTACGTCAAAGTATATTCAATAAGTTGCAGAGAATTCCATTGCTGTTGCTCGATAGGCCGTCGTTGCTTCTGAACGGTGTTTGCTGAAGGAAACAAAAGGACATTTTGATTAGTCATCGTAAACTGAGTTGCGTAACTATGAAAAGTGAATTTTAATGTGGGTTCTTAATATTCCGTAGTTAAGACTGTTGCAGCTCCAGCAAAGAAAGGAAGATCAATAAGTTAATAGAGGCCTGGGACGGCACGTGACGCATAAAAAAAAATACTATCATGTACGCCCAATTAATAATAATAGAGCACGTGGCGTAGTACAGAAATACAACACAGAAATTTATGCACGCATAATTTTTAAGATTAGAGGTGTATAGGACCACGTGACTTATAAAGAAATATTTCAATTTTGTAAGTACATTTTAAAACCATTGAGGGGTAGGAAAGCCATATGAAGGATAAAAAATAGCATTATGCATATACAATTTACAGTGGAGGCTGATGTTGTGACGTATTTTCTTACCTTTGCTTCTGTCGTCTTTTGTCGTGTATTAAAAGTCTGCGGTTTCGCTGAGTCTGAGGTGTTTTCGACAGTCTGTCTGTCACCGCAGCAGAGGCAGGCAAAAGAGAGCGTGCAGGCAAAAGAGAGCGTGCTCACGTCAGTTCCTGCATTATTTGGGAACCGCGGGGGCTGACCAAACCAAGCCCAGGGCCGTCATCGGTAGCATTTTTGCGGTCTGCAGGAATGATGGCCCTGGGGAACATGCCATTGGGTAATGTATTGGTTTGCAGGCTAAATGATAACAAGCATGCTAGGTGGTAGCATGTGGGTAGTGTGGGCGGGCGTGCACCGCGCATGTGCAAGTATGAGTGTGAGCACTAGCAATTAACAACAGAGAGAAATGGGGGCGGTGTTATAATGTACGCAAAGGCAGGCCCAGAATCGGATCTACAATGAGTCAGCACTTCTAATCATTCTCCTTAGCGCGCCCTGAGCTCTGATTTGTCACTGAGAGGGTGATCGCACCATAGTTTGTACTGCTTATCATACTCAGCGTGTACCCGCGCATACGGTAGGAATATGCTTTGACGTTACGCGTCGCATTAAAGCTTCGGTGTGACGTCATGTACGGCATTCTGTATGCGAAAGGGGGCAAAGTTTCTACTTGGTTTAAAACATGTATGTATTTAATTTAAATACTAAGGGCAGACATTTGGGATAACTATGAATTTTTTTAATACTTGTAATCATTTATTACTTTTAAAAAGAATTACACAAATCACAGTAGAACATCATGCGTACTGGTGTTGAAAGAGCTGCGCTAGCGCATCATAAGCGTATACAAAGCCATGTGACTTTAAAAGGAGAGATTTGATTGGTTCATAACTTTTCCTATTGCGACTGTTAAAAGTTCCGGCCCATAATAATTATTCGACTTTGACTTTCTAAGAAGAAGCATTTGTTCTGAGAATCTTCTTAAATAGAAGGAAGAGCACCATAATAAAAGAGCAATGGAGTCATCTTCCAGCAGTTCTTCATAGGGAGATTTCATTCCTGAAGAGCCTCCAAAGAAGAGGAAAGAAGCTCTAATTTGTAAGTTTTTCACTTTTCCAGAAGGTCAACAAAAGGTTAATGCTCCAAAAGTAACTTGTAAAATTTGCGAAACAACTCTTTCAAGGGGTGATCCATGTAAAAAATATTCCTTTGGCACAGCAAATATGGTGCGACACGTGAAGAATTTGCACCCCAAGAACTTTGCTCGAGCTGCAAGACGGAGGTTGCATGAGAACCCACCTGCTTGTGCATCAAGCACATCAAATGCGGCAGCAGCATTTTCAGCAAGCAGTCCACACCCACATATTGATTCTGAATTTGCTAAAGTTAAAATTCAATGCATTTATTGCGATAAACTTTTGTGTTATGGGGAACAGTCTATAGACTTGATAAAACGCAGGATGCAGGATCATTGCTGTTCTCGACATTAGTTGTTCTTTTTTTCATTCTTTTGTTCCGCTTGGAATTTGTTGAGAAAACACAAAAAAAATACAAAACAAAAAAAAACAGTTCTTTTTAGAACTACCTTCACTGGTCAAAGAAAGAACTATATTTCTATGTTAGTGTGTAAAAGTTTGTCAGAATGAATGTGTAGTTCATAAAGGAATGAATGAATATGTTACTAGTGTATGGAGAATGTGAAAGTGCAGAACTATAAGGAACTGCTATAGCATAAATCTATAAGGTGTTTATCTATAGTATACTGTAGTATGTCCGAGGCACTTGAATGTATCATATGTACATAAATATGCTACAAGTCTATGTTTCAATTTGCGCTGCTTGTGAAAGTGCCTGGGTGAATTTGTATGTGTTAGGGGTGGATTTACAATCCCCTTGTGCCTCTTTTACACAGCCGTTGCGTCACTTTTGTGACACAGCGGTGGTGCAAAAGATGTGCCATGGTGTGTGAGATTAACAATGTGACGCATCTGGAGGGTGTATTACATTGTAAAGCGCTGCGCCAGAAGAGGCTTTCTCGTGCAGAAGGGGGTGCAGCAAGGCCACCTAAAAGTGACTGAGTGAAATGTATAACATTTTATTCAGTGAGTTTTGAGCTTTTGCTGCGTCAAAACCTTGCACATGCTTGAAGCAAAGCAGGTGTAAGGAGTGATACAGCATTGTGAGCATAGGGAATTACTGGAGCTGTGTTATACTTGCAACCAACGTCAAGCAATAATTCATCCAAAAATTACTTTTGCAATTTAGTTTTGTTATTATTTTATAATAAGAATATGAAATATAATCTAAAAGATAAAATAAAGATACATATTTATATTAAAAATATTAGAAATTAGTATAAAAAGAAAGACATAATAATTAATACATTTATAAATTATCATTTACAAAACCTATGAAATTCACTGAAAAAAACCATAGGTTTCACACACATTATAGTTAGGAATTAGCATTTGAAAAACCTTGCAAATTCATTGAAAAAAACATAGGTTTCACACGTTATAGTTAGCTGAACATTTCTCTCATACAAAACATTTGAAATTCCTCCATTATAGTTAGCTCAGCTAACTATAACTTGCGCGCCCGCAATGCACTGCTGATGACGTCACATATTACATCACTCATGACATGGTCAGTGACATCACTCATGACATCACTGATGACATCTCAAATGACATCCCTGATGACATCACTGATGACATTGTCCTTGTGGCACACCTCCTCTTACTGTAATATAACCTTTGATACACACGATCAAAAATAGAAACTAAAATTTTCAAAAAAATGGAGATAATAATTCCAGTTAGAACAACCTATTGAGTAATCCCAAAATCTACATACACATCCACTCATTCACCAACAGTTCTATAAAGTCACTCATACATGTACTGACTCATCATATGTACTCATACACCTATATATCCTGTTATACACCGACACTCATCTATAGTTACTCACACACATACTCACACATGCAAATAAACTATCAAATATCCATTTACTTGCATATACAGCTATATACCCACCACTACACTAACTTCTACAGAATCGTAGACATACTTACTCTCTTTAACAATCACTTATAGAAACACATACTTATTTATACAGGAAGTCTTAGAATCTGTCGCTCTCAGATATACTCACTTATATACATCAATACTCACTGATACTAGTTTAAAACATATGTAGTTACTCATAAAGATACTATTGAGATAGTCATTCACTCACTAACACACCCATACACACACTCATCTACCCATACAGTCCTGCACACATGCTGTCTTCAAAACACATACAAACAGTGAGTCATTAATTCATGCATCTGTGCGCTAAGTAATGCTCCCCACCAAACCGTACAAACACTCATTTTGGTACTCAAAAAAACAACTAATAACCCATATACAGACTCATGTAGCTACTCACCAACCCATGCAGCCACTTATATACAAAGTGAGACACTGATACAGATATTTAAATATTTAAAGATTACTCGCTAGTACACCTATTCACTAAGATATACTTAATAAGTCAGTTATACAATCAATTTTACAATAAAAAACATGCATTTAGACACTTATTAACCCATTTATTCTTCTATCGACCTTTAGATATACATATATAAGAAAAAATAATTTTTCAGAAATACACACATTCACTGGATGATGTAATCAGTGATGTCATCAGGGATGTCATTTGAGATGTCATCAGTGATGTCATCAGTGATGTCACTGACAATGTCATGAGTGATGTAATATGTGACGTCATCAGCAGTGCATTGCGGGCGCGCAAGTTATAGTTAGCTGAGCTAACTATAACAGAGTAATTTCAAAGGTTTTGTATGAGAGAAATGTTCAGCTAACTATAAAGTGTGAAACCTATGTTTTTTTCAATGAATTTGCAAGGTTTTTTAAATGCTAATTCCTAACTACAACATGTGTGAAACCTATGGTTTTTTCAGTGAATATATATATATATATATATATATATATATATATATATATATATATATATATATATATATATATATATATATATATATATATATATATATATATATATATATATATATATATTACCTACTGGCGATAGCCAGTAGGTATATATAGTTAGGATTTTTTCCCTATGGGATTTCTGAAAATTCTATGTCTAATAACTTTGGCGTTTGTGGACGGAATTGGCTGAAATTTTCAGGAAAATGGCGCATTTTGTTTCTGAGCAGCTCCTGGAAATTTGGGGGGGGGTTCGTCAAGGGGGGGCCGAGAAAAAAGGGGGGTCCCAAAACACGTTTTTCCCATGTTAATTTCCATAGGGCGGTTGGACTCACTTTTAGCCCGAACGGCTGAATGGATTTCCACGAAACTTGGCAAAATTGTAGGGACTGTTAGCCCGATGTGCCTTTGCTAGGTCTCAATATATGTGCTTCAGTGAATTTTGAGAAATTAACGTTTAAAACAAGATATATATCTGTAACAGCGCTCCGGGCTGCGCTCCGGTCCGCTTACTTTTCGCGTATCGGAACTTTGCGAAGCGAAGCTGATTGGCTCTCCGGTGTCTGTCAACATTCTAAACAGTCCGGCGCGGCCGCCATCTTGTCTCTCGGTAGGATCGAGAGACAAGAGGAGGCCAAAACAAAGGGGGAAATGAAGGAAAGGGGGCAAGGTAGACCCCTTCTGATCCCCTAGGATTGATGAGGGGATATTATAGAGTCACGCTGGGCCCAAAAAAAAAAAAAAAAAAATTCCGATTTTTTCGCCGTAGAGACACGTCTTGGTACGCGAACCGGGCAGCTAACCGGGAAGCTAACTGGCAGTGTAACGGGAGTCTGACGAGTAGCTGATTGGCTGTCAACATTGTAAACAGTCCGGAGCGGCCGCCATCTTGTCTCTCGGTAGGATCGAGAGACAAGAGGAGGCCAAAACAAAGGGGGAAATGAAGGAAAGGGGCAAGGTAGACCCCTTCTGACCCCCTAGGATTGATGAGGGGATATTATAGAGCCACGCTGGGCCCAAAAAAAAAAAAAAAAATCCGTTTTTTTCGCCGTAGAGACGCGTCTTGGTACGCGAACTGGGCAGCTAACCGGGCAGCTAACCGGCAGTGTAACGGGAGTCTGAGGAGAAGCTGATTGGCTGTTATCATTGTAAACAGTCTGGAGCGGCCGCCATCTTGTCTCTCTGTGGGATCGAGAGACAAGAGGTGGAAAAAAAAAAGGTGTAAATGAATGAAAGGGGTAAGGCAAACCCCTCCTGAACCCCTAGGATTGATGAGGGGGCTATTAAAGTTCCCTGGGGGGTGAAAAAAAAAATTGCGATTTTTCGCGGTAAAGGTGCTTCCTGGTACGTTAACCGGGCAGCTAACCGGCAGCGTAACGGGAGTCCGACATATTGTGTTTTTTGAACGTTTATGATATGTGCACGTGTGGATTTTGTCTAATTAAGGTTAAAAAAATATATATATATCTTTAAGCGTGTTCTGGCGCGCTTACGTTTTGGGTTTGGTTTGCGCTGCAGAGACGATACGTCACGGTTATGCGATGCATCCTGAGGCGTCTCACGGGCTACGTGATACGTCACTTAATAAAGAATATATTTTACAGCTATAGATATTAGCTTTTAAAAAACCAATGAAATTCACAGAAAAAACCATAGGTTATAGACCATATATAGTTAGGAATTTGCATTTACAAAACCTTGAAAATTCACTGAAAAAACCATAGGTTATAGACCATATATAGTTAGGGATTAGCATTTAAAAAACCTTATTTTACTCGCACAAAACCATTGAAATTCCATATATAGTTAGATGCACTAACTATATATCGCGGACCCGCAATCCACTGCTAATGATGTCACATATTACATCATTCATGACATGGTCAGTGACATCACTGATGACATCACTGATGACATCTCAAATGACATCACTGATGACATCACTGATGACATCTCAAATGACATCAATGATGACATCACTGACATCTCATTTGACATTACTGATTACATCACTGATGATATCATTTATGTGATAATACATCTTCAGACTCTAATATAACCTTAGATACACTCAGTGTAAACAGGCACTCACAGACTGTCACACATCCATGGAGTTACCCACACACCTAGTCAGTCATGCAAAGAATCAATACCACCTCCATTTCCTCAACTATACAGTTATACACACCTTACTTATTCAAACATATACTAACACATATTTACTCTCTTATACAATCCTTGATACAAGTTCACAATGATTCATACAGCCACTCTCACATTCACTGGCTCTTATGTTCAGTTATTTATATATGTCAACTCTCACATGGAGTGTGTTTTACATATGTACTTACTTTAACATGTAGAACTGAGATATCCATTCACTCACCAATATACTCATGCACACAGTCAACTGTCCATACAGCTGTTTCTACATGCACTTTTGAACCCATACACCTAGGGAATCAACTGCTCACACATCTATGCACAGAGTTATACACCTCCCAGCCACCCACACACATACTCAGTCTCCCATACAAATACTTGGGCAACCATTCAATAACCCATATAGTTAATGATATAGCTACTGATTTAAACATGCAGCAGTTTACAGAAGAACATAAATAATGATTGCCAAATTAAGACACTTTAATCACTAACCCATGCACTCAGTGAGACACATTTAATCATTCTCTCATACAGTCAGTCATGCACCTACTAAATCCTTCATCCAGACACTTATACATCCACTCATTCTTCAATATGTAAGACATATTTTAACTTTACAGAAACATACAGTCACTGGGTGTTGTCATCAGTGATGCCATCAGTGATGTCATTTGAGATGTCATCAGTGATGTCATCAGTGATGTCACTGACCATGTCATGAATGATGTAATATGTGACATCATTAGCAGTGGATTGCGGGTCCGCGATATATAGTTAGTGCATCTAACTATATATGGAATTTCAATGGTTTTGTGCGAGTAAAATAAGGTTTTTTAAATGCTAATCCCTAACTATATATGGTCTATAACCTATGGTTTTTTCAGTGAATATATATATATATATATATATATATATATATATATATATATATATATATTACCTACTGTCGGTAGCCAGTAGGTAGTTATAGTTAGGATTGTTTTCCATAGGAAATCCTCAACATTCTATTTGGAATAACTATAACTTTGGCCCTGGTGGATGAGTCTTTGCGAATTTCTCAAAGAAGATGGCTAGGTCCGCTGCACTCCTTCCCTGAAAGTTTGGGGGGGATTGGTCAAGTGGGGGCTGAGATATAAGGGGGGTCCCAAAACGTGTTTTCTCCATGTTATTTTCCATAGGACCTTTAGACTCGGCTACAGTTCGAATGGGTGAATGAATTTATAAGAAATTTGCCAAAACTGTAGAGTCTTGTTCACAGATTACGCTTTTTTTGGAATGGTGTAAATCCGTTCAGTATTTGTTGAGAAAATTAAAGTTAAAGTCAATTATATATCTATAGGCGCGCACACGTGCGCGCACCCAAGCGGCTGCGCGTGAGCGGTATTTTTTTTGGCTGCGTGACGTCTGTTAACGTTCGATTCGAAGGAAATCAGGAAGTTTTGTCCGCCATTTTGTCACTGCGAGTAAATATATTGTTCATTTCAAAGCGTTGAAACATGGAAAGGGGAGAAGGTAGAGATTGTCTTGCTGCGTAGCTTTTCTCGGGGTGTGCAGTAAGGCCCTTAAACGCAAAAAGATATAATTTTTCTCCGAAAAAAAATACGGGGTGCGCGCACCCGGTCGCGCACACCTATTTACAAGAGTGTGAAAATGGAGGTAAATCAGAAGTTTGAGTGCTTAGATATAAGGTGGCTCTGAAAAGAGCCCTTGTGTTAATTGAGTGTTTTCTGCATTTATAAGTAAGTACCGATGCAGAGCCTGATGTTGCAGAGGAAGATTCTGTTTCCCTCATTCGTGAAATGAACACCGTCTCTCCTATAGACGTCTTGCATCTGGTATCGCAAGTTGTTGTGGTAAATAGAACCCATGCTATAATCTCTGAGGAACGCAGAAACAGATTTATTTACATGTCTCCTTGCTTTCTCAAATTGTGCACAATGGTGATTGGACCAATTCCATTTCTGTCTTTGGCATATATTGGAATATACCAAGGCAAATCGAGGAAAAAGTGTCATCAATTGTCGAAAGGTGTCTTTTAGAAGCATTACCAGACCTACCCCAGTGATTGTGCCTAGATCGTTCCCACCACAGTGCACAATTATAAGGTCTGGTTCTGGGAGATGCATAAAAGTTTTCACCAATGGAATTAATTGGTGACATTTCAATCCTCTTTTGGAAATCCATGTTATGTGTACATTTGGTAAGCTGAGGTTGCAAATTCGTCTGCTTACTGCATATTTTTCACTCCAGTGAATATAACTGTGTCCTATTAGCCAGACCTTCATTTTCAAGGGATTTGTAGTCGTCCTCCGATCGGTTCTGGAAGTGGAATGGTTGTTAGAAGTTGAAATTCTAAATAAAGAAAAAGGAAGAGGCTGGGTGTGGTTAAAAAAATAAAAATGATTGGTTGATTGTAACAAGTGGAGAGTGAACAGGTTAATGTTTATGTTAAACGAAAAGTACTATTGGGTGTGAAAAAACAAGACATGTAACAGAGTTGTGGATTGGCAGGTGTTTCTGGAGGGAAAACAGTGTTCTTAGTTTGCTGTAGAACGTTGAGACATGAACTTTTGACCTCTGCCTTCAGCAAGGTGCAGAATGAGGTGTAACCATGGAAACAGCCGGAGATGGCAGTTGGTGATGGGTTCACTCTTTGGTGCCTCTGCATCTGAGTCTGTTCTCTGGTGGCTGGGGGACAACTGTTTGTTATTGTGGAGATGAAAGGGTGATAAGAAGAGAAATGCGACATAGCGTCTGGCCTGTAGAAGCGTGGGAGCAGTGATTAACTCTGAGTGAAGCGGAACTGTGTCGGTGCTTAGTAACAGTAAAAAAAAAAATGTTAACAGTGGTATAACTGTCTTTACGGTGCGCGACCTACTAAGAAAGAGTTCACGGGCCGTATTTGGCTTGCAGGTTCTAGTATCAGTAAGTGAGGTCGAGAAAAGAAAATATTCAGGACTTTATTTATGAAGGCCTTGCGCCACCGGTGCGTTACTTTTTCCCATTTTAAAAAATGAGGCACTGGCGGCGGAAGGTCTTCATAAATAAGGTCCTCAGTGACTACAGTTAAGGTTATGTGGAACCCATGAATAGTTTTTCAATATGAAATCATTTCAGTTGAGATTATGGATTAAAAGAGAAACCGTGAATATTTGAAATGTTTATTTAGAAATGTACTATTTTAAAGGCAAATCATTATGTAATATGAGTACAGAAATTGCAAAAAACACAGTAATTGGTATTGTCAGTAGTACATGGAATACAAACGCTATAGTTGAAGAAAAATGAATATAGTTTGAAAAAAACATTGTACAGTCTTATAAGGAAGTATATTATATTTTAATAAATGGAAGAAGGTTTCTGGCCTTTCAGTTTAGGAACGATATATGAAAATGCAAGTGGTTATACATCATTACTTTATGAATCAGCTGTCTAACAACACGAAATCATAATGTCCACTGTTAGTAAAGCAAATAGGTCTGTTCTTCAAAAGAAAATATGGAAAATAATGTGAAGAATATAGAAAACCAAAAGGAAATGAGGACGTCAATGGCTTGTTTGAGAGTTATTGAAGCATTGTTTAGGCAAAATAGGTAGCTTCTGCTTGTAACAGGAAATCAGTTTTATCATTTGAAATTATGTCAGCTATCCAATGGAAAAGAGTAAAGCAGTACTGATGATCTGTTATAATCGGAGCCTCTTTTACCATCAGAGGGCAGCTCGGTGGGTTTTCGATGTAGCTCGCTGTTAGGAAAGAGTTAACCGTCCATTGTGTAGGCAAAGTATGCAGCAAGTGCCTCTAACATGAAATCATTGTTATCATCTGAAAACATGTTAGCCATCCAATTGAGAAGATGAAAGGAGCATTCATGATCTGTCATTATTGGGGCGTCTTTTACCATCATAGGGCAGCTCGGTGGGTTTTCGATGTAGCTCTCTGTTAGGAAATCTTGCGCCGCTGCGAATATATTCCAATGACCCAGAACTCCTTGTATCGCTGCAAAGGCCATAAACCCTCCGTTGTAACAAAGCTGTTCATGATCAAGTAACGGATTCATGAGGTGATTGTAATTCGGTTCAGGAGGTACCAAATTGCAGAGACATAAATCCAGGGCCCACGTGAAATCACAGCTCAGGCAATGAAATACAGGCTGCACACAGGTGAAATACGAATATCGAAATGATAATCGATATGAAGTATTCAAAGTTGAGAGTGGTAAGGTGCCGTAGTATAGAAGCATTCTCTGTCGAAATAGTTCTAAGTGGCCCGGCTCGTTTGCGAAGGCAGGAGGGACATCCATTTTGAATTTCCCAAGATGGTACAGGAAACGGCGCAGCACCGCTGGTTGTATAGCAACTCCACAGAATTAGGTCGCCGGCTATGCAGTGGAGAGGAGCAGAATGACTTGATACATTTTCTAGGAGTCTAGTCACTTATATATTGCTTAGTGGTTATTAAAAAAGTAGCTTTTTTTTAACTGGAGGATGCGTTAAAAAATAAGGGAGGGATTTGAGGGAGTTGTAAAGCAAGGTCAATTTTTT